>NC_090300.1:130247500-131497500 GCF_039906515.1 Pseudorca crassidens | reverse complement strand
GAGTCTGTCATACAGAGTAAAGTAAGTCAGAAAGAGAAAAGCAAATAATGTATATTAATGCATATATGTGAAAGCTAGAAAAATGGTACAGATGAACATATCTGCAGGGTAGGAACAGAAACACAGATGTAGAGAACAGACATGTGGACACAGTGGGGGAAAGGGAGGGTGGGATGAATTGGGAGAATAGGTTTGACATAAATACACTACCATGTGTAAAATAGATAGCTAGTGGGAATCTGCTGTATAGCACAGGGAGCTCAGCTCGGTGCTCTGTGATGACCTAGATGGGTGGGTTGGGGGGAGGTCCAAGAGGGAGGGGATACCTGTATACATACAGCTGATTCACTTTGTTATAAAGCAGAAACTAACACAACATTGTAAAGCAATTATACTCCAATAAAAAAAAAATTAGTTAATTAAAAACAGAAAGAAACCAGCTGTCTCTTTATATTCATGGCCAACCTTGTTCTCTTCGAATATTGTGGCAGCTGCTTTGTCATTAGAGAGTCTCCATTGTCTTTATGGCTATTCCTTCATAAAGAGGTGACTTACAATTACTAATTGCTTTCTAACCACTTTTTTTTAAAAAAAAACCATCTTTATTGGAGTATCATTGCTTAACAATGGTGTGTTAGTTTCTGCTTTATAACAAAGTGAATCAGTTATACATATACATATGTTCCCCTATCTCTTCCCTCTTGCATCTCCCTCCCTCCCACCCTCCCTATCCCACCCCTCTAGGTGGTCACAAAGAACCGAGCTGATCTCCCTGTGCTATGCGGCTGCTTCCCACTACTAGCTATTTTACATTTGGTAGTGTGTATAAGTCCATGCCACTCTCTCACTTTGTCCCAGCTTACCCTATCCCCTCCTCGTATCCTCAAGTCCATTCTCTAGTAGGTCTGTGTCTTTATTCCCATCTAGGCCCTAGGTTCTTCATGACCATTTTTTTTTTTTTTTAGATTCCCTATATATGTGTTAGAATACGGTATTTGTTTTTCTATTTCTGACTTACTTCACTCTGTATGACAGGCTCTATGTCCATCCGCCTCACTATAAATAACACAATTTCATTTATTTTTATGGCTGAGTAATATTCCATTGTATATATGTGCCACATCTTCTTTATTGATTCATCTGTGGATGGACACTTAGGTTGCTTCCATGTCCTGGCTCTTGTAAATAGAGCTGCAATGAACATTTTGGTACATGACTATTTTTGAATTATGGTTTTCTCAGGGTATATGCCCAGTAGTGGGATGGCTGGGTTGTATGGTAGTTCTATTTTTAGTTTTTTAAGGAACATCCATACTGTTCCCCATAGTGGCTGTATCAATTTACATTCCCACCAACAGTGCAACAGGGTTCCCATTTCTCCACACCCTCTGCAGCATTTACTGTTTGTAGATTTTTTGATGATGGCCATTCTGACCAGTGTGAGATGATATCTCATTGTAGTTTTGATTTGCATTTCTCTAATGATTAATGATGTTTATGGTGTATGATCCTTTTAATGTGCTGTTGGATTCTGTTTGCTAGTATTTTGTTGAGGATTTTTGCATCTATGTTCATCAGTGATATTGGCCTGTAGTTTTCTTTCTCTGTGACATCTTTGTCTGGTTTTGGTATCAGGGTGATGGTGGCCTCGTAGAATGAATTGGGGAGTGTTCCTCCCTTTGGTATATTTTGGAAGGGTTTGAGAAGGATAGGTGTTGGCTCTTCTCTAAATGTTTGACAGAATTCACCTGTGAAGCCATCTGGTCCTGGGCTTTTGTTTGTTGGAAGACTTTTAATCACAGTCTCAATTTCAGTGCTTGTGATTAGTCTGTTCATATTTTCTATTCCTTCCTGGTTCAGTCTCAGAAGGTTATGCTTTTCTAAGAATTTGTCCATTTCTTCCAGGTTGTCCATTTTATTGGCACATAGTTGCTTGTAGTAATCTCTCATGATCCATTGTATTTCTGCAGTGTCAGTTGTTATTTCTGCTTTTTCATTTCTAATTCTATTGATTTAAGTCTTCTCATTTTTTTTCTTGATGAGTCTGGCTACTGGTTTAGCAATTTTTTTAATCTTCTCAAAGAACCAGCTTTTACTTTTATTGATCTTTGCTGTCATTTCCTTCATTTCTTTTTCATTTATTTGTGATGTGATCTTTATGTTTTATTTTCTTCTGCTAACTTTGGGGTTTTTTTGTTGTTCTTTCTATAATTGCTTTGGGTGTAAGGTTACGTTTTTTTATTTGAGATGGTTCTTGTTCTTTGAGGTAGGATTGTATTGCTATAAAATTCCCTCTTCAGATTGCTTTTGCTGCATCCCATAGGTTTTGTGTCATTGTGTTTTCATTGTCATTTGTTTCTTGGTATTTTTTGATTTCCTCTTTGACTTCTTCAGTTACCTCTTGGTTACTTAGTGATATATTGTTTAGCCTCTATGTGTTTGTATTTTTTGCAGATTTTTTCCTATAATTGATATCTAGTCTCATAGCGTTGTGGTCAGAAAAGATACTTGATATGATTTCAGTTTTCTTAAATTTACCAAGGCTTGATTTGTGACCCAAGATATGATCTATCCTGGAGAATGTTCCATGACCACTTGAGAAGAAATTGTAATCTGCTCTTTTTGGATGGAATGTCCTATAAATATCAAATAAGTCCATCTTGTTTAATCTATCATTTAAAGCTTGTGTTCTTAATTTATTTTCATTTTGGATGATCTGTCCATTGGTGAAAGTGGGGTGTTAGAGTCTCCTAGTATGAATGTGTTACTGTTGATTTCCCTCTTTATGGCTGCTGGCATTTGCCTTATGTATGGAAGTGCTGCTATATTGGGTGCATAAATATTTGCAATTGTTATATCTTCTTCTTGGATTAATCCCTTGATCACTATATAGTGTCCTTTTTTGTCTCTTGTAATAGTCTTTATTTTAAAGTCTATTTTGTCTGATATGAGAATTGCTACTCCAGCTTTCTTTTGATTTCCATTTGCATGGAATATCTTTTTCCATCCCCTCACTTTCAGTCTGTATGTGTCCCCAGGTCTGAAGTGGGACTCTTGTAGACAGCATATATACAGGTCTTATTTTTGTATCCATTCAGCCAGTCTATGTCTTTTGGTTGGAGCATTTAAGCCATTTACATTTAAGGTAGTTATCAATATGTATGTTCTTATTACCTTTTCTTAATTGTTTTGTGTTTGTTATTGTAAGTCTTTTCCTTCTCTTGTGTTTCCTGCCTAAAGAAGTTCCTTTAGCATTTGTTGTAGAGTTGATTTGGTGGTGCTGAATTCTCTTAGTTTTTGCTTGTCTGTAAAGGTTTTAATTTCTCCATCAAATCTGAATGAGATCATTGCTGGGTAGAGTAATCTTGGTTGTAAGTTTTTCCCTCTCTTCACTTTAAATATGTCCTGTCACTCCCTTCTGGCTTGCAGAGTTTCTGCTGAATGATCAGCATTAACCTTATGGGGATTCCCTTGTATGTTAATTGTTGCTTTTCTCTTGTTGCTTTCAATATTTTTTCTTTGTATTTAATTTTTGATAGTTTGATTAATATGTGTCTTGGCATGTTTCTCCTTAGATTTATCCTGTATGGGACTTTCAGCACTTCCTGGTCTTGATTGACTATTTCCTTACCCATATTAGGGAAGTTTTCAACTCTAATCTCTTCAAATATTTTCTCAGTCCCTTTTATTTCTCATCTTCCTCTGGGACTCCTAGAATATGGATATTGGTGCATTTAGTGTTGTCCCAGAGGTCTCTGAGAGTGTCCTCACTTCTTTTCATGTGTTTTTCTTTATTCTGCTCTTCGGTAGTTATTTCCACTATTTTATCTTCCAGGTCACTTATCCGTTCTTCTGCCTCAGTTATTCTGCAATTTATTCCTTCTAGAGAATTTTTAATTTCATTTATTATGTTATTCATCATTGTTTGTTTGCTCTTTAGTTCTTCTAGGTCCTTGTTAAACGTTTCTTGTATTTTCTCCATTCTATTTCCAAGATTTTGGATCATCTTTACTATCATTAGTCCGAATTCTTTTTCAGGTAGACTGCTTATTTCCTCTTCATTTGTTTGGTCTACTGTGTTATTTCCAATATTTTGGATCACCTTTACTATCATTGCTCCAAATTCTTTTTCAGGTAGACTGCCTATTTCCTCTTCATTTGTTTGGTCTGGTGGAGTTTTACCTTGCTCCTTCATCTGCTGTGTATTTTTCTGTCTTCTCATTTTGCTTAACTTACTGTGTTTGGTGTCTTTGTTTTGCAGGCTGCAGGTTCATAGTTCCCATTGTTTTTGGTTTGCTCCCAGTGGGTAAGGTTGGTTCAGTGGGTCATGTAGCCTTCCTGGTAGAGGGATCTGGTGCCTGTGTTCTGGTAGTTGAGGCCGGATCTTGTCTTGTTGGTGGGCAGGACCACGTCTAGTGGTGTGTTTTGGTGTGTCTGTGAACTTATTATGATTTTAGGCAGCCTCTCTGCTAATGGGTGGGGTTGTGTTCCTGTCTTTCTAGTTGTCATAGGGTGTCCAGCAGTGTAGCTTGCTGGTCGTTGAGTGGAGCTGGGTCTTAGCATTGAGATGGAGATCTCTAGTAGATCTTTCAATGTTTGATATTACATGGGGCCAGGAGGTCTCTGGTGGACCAATGGCCTGAACTTGGCTCTCCCACCTCAGAGGCTCAGGTCTGACACCCGGCCAGAGCACCAAGACCCTGTCAGCCACACAGCTCAGAAGAAAAGGGAGAAAAAAAAAAAAGGAAAATATAAATAAATAAAATAAAATAAAGTTATTAAAACGGAAAAAAATGATTGAAATTTTTTAAATATAAAAATAATTTGAAAAAAGAAAGAAAGAAGAGAGCAACCAAACCAAAAAACTAATCCATCAATGATAATAAGCACTAAAAACTATATTAATAAAAAAAAAAAAGGTCAGTCAGAACCCTAGGACAAATGGCAAAAGAAAAGCTATACAGACAAAATCACACAAAGAAGCATACACATACACACTCACTAAAAGAGGAAAAGGAAAAATATATATATATGTGTGTGTGTGTGTATATATATATATATATATATATATATATATATATATATATATATATGGAAGAGAGCAACCAGATCAATAAACAAATCTACCAATGATTATAAGCTCTAAATACTCAACTAAGATAAACATAAAACCAGAAGCAAATTGGATGCTTAAAGCAAACCTTAAGTCTACAGCTGCTCCCAAAGTCCAATGCCTCAATTTTGGGATGATTTGTTGTCTATTCGGGTATTCCACTGATGCAGGGTACATCAGGTTGACTGTGGAGATTTAATCCGCTGCTCCTGAGGCTGCTGGGAGAGATTTCCCTTTCTCTTCTTTGTCTGCACAGCTCCTGGGGTTCAGCTTTGGATTTGGCCCCACCTCTGTGTAAAGGTCACCTGATAGTGTCTGTTCCCCACCCATACACATTGGGGTTAAAGGCGCAGCTGATTAGGGGGTTCTGGCTCACTAATCACCTGCTGCTCTGTGGATAAGGCTGCCGGGAGGGAGGGATATGGAATGCTGGGTGAGCCTGCGGTGGCAGCGGCTAACGTGACGTTGCACCAGCCTGAGGCACACCGTGTATTCTCCCAGGAAAGTTGTCCCTGGATCACGGGACCCTGGCAGTGGCGAGCTGCACAGGTTCCCAGTAGGAGAGGTGTGGATAGTGACCTGTGCTTGCACACAAGCTTCTTGGTGGCTGCAGCAGCTGCCTTAGCATTTCATGCTGGTTTCTGGTGTCCGCACTGATAGCGGCGGCTTGCGCCCATCTCTCGAGCTCCTTTAGGCGGTGCTCTGAATCCCGTCTCCTTGCTCACCCCAAAACAATGGACCCTTGCCTCTTAGGCCGCTCCAGACTTTTTCCCAGACTCCCTCCCGGCTAGCTGTGGCACACTAGCCCCTTCAGGCTGTGTTCACACAGCCAACCCCAGTCCTCTCTCTGGGATCTGAACTTTGAAGCCGGAGCCTCAGCTCCCAGGCCCCGCCCTCCCCGGCGGGTGAGCAGACAAGCCTCTCGGGCTGGTGAGTGCCGGTCGGCCCCGATCCTCTGTGCAGGAATCTCTCCACTTGGCCCTCCGCACCCCTGTTGCTGTGCTCTCCTCCGTGGCTCCAAAGATTTCCCCCCCCCACCCCCCCTCTCCACCAGCGAAGGGGCTTCTTAGTGTGTGGAAATCTTTCCTCCTTCACAGCTCCCTCCCCAAGGTGCCGGTCCCGTCCTTATTCTTTTGTCTCTGTTTATTCTTTTTTCTTTTGCCCTACCCAGGTACGTGGGGAGTTTCTTGCCTTTTGGGAAGTCTAAAGTCTTTGGCCAGCGTTCAGTAGGTGTTCTGTAGGAGTTGTTCCACATGTAGATGTAGTTTTGATGTATCTGTGGGGAGGAAAGTGATCTCCATGTCTTACTCCTCCACCCCTCCTTTCTTTATTTTCTCTCTCCCTCTTTCCTGTCATCCAACGTGAGGTGCTCCAATTAAACACATCCTGAGCCAAGTTCTGCTGTCAGTGATTTTCATGCCAAAGCCTCCCGAGAGCTTATGCTCAGTTCCAGTTTCATCAAAGCTGATTTCCACAGTGATTGTGCGTAAGAATACGAGGGCAGAAACTGACCCTGAGGTTGTGTGCAGCAGCAACTGACGGCCAAAAGTTGGCTCAAACTGAATACATCTACTGTCAGCAGAGTAATGACTTGTTGATAATATCCTTGGCCAACTTGACTGCTAATGTCAAAGCAACTCAGATTAGAAACAATTATGTAAATCATGCACCAAATACAAATGTGAAACAAAATACAAACAAACAATGCTCTCAGACCATGAACGTTAGCAGCCCACATTAGGGGACATGTGAACAGTAGCAAAAGAGATACAAAGATGAGCTTGTATGGTTAGAAAAGGATTTTCAAGGGGGAAAAAAAAGGGAAAGCACAATAGAAGCTTTGGGGGATGATGGCTCAAACTGCAGATAAATTCAGCCTGAATATTATCAAGTTTGCTAACAATGTAAATAATGAATACATCAATGACTTAAATTAACATTAGTAGAAGACCAGTAAATTTGAAGGCCAAGGAGGAACATCTATTTTTCTAGTGATATTACTTCATCCCAAGGAAATGATCTAAGGGGCCCACCCTTTAAAAATAAAAGGCACAAGAATTACATTTCTAGAATATTACCTGTCAAGGGACACCTTTATGTAAAATTACCCATCAAATAGAATAATTAATTAAGAAAGTAATGATAAAATCAAAACAAACTAAGATATGGGAGTCTGCCACACAGAGAGACTAAACTCTAAATGCATTAATGTCAGGAGAGCATATTTATCTCTTAAGAACACATCTCATTAACTTTATGTTTTGTTCTGTAATAACAAGTACATCCTAAGTCTTTTATTGTTCCATTTGTTGTAGCAAAGCCAATGCAATAGTCTATTATATTTTTTTAAGATTAGCTTTGCTTTTTAGACTAAACTAAACAAGCACTCACATCTCAAAAAGAAATCATTTTTGCAAAACAATGGATTAGCCATCCATGTCTCATGTTAAATCAATAAAGGTAAAATAACATGGTAGAAGTTTTATATTAAATGAAGCCCATTGCTGATGTTTTTAAAAATTGGAAATATTGGGCTTCCCTGGTGGTGCAGTGGTCAAGAATCCGCCTGCCAATACAGGGGACATGGGTTTGAGCCCTGGTCCGGGAAGATCCTACATACCGTGGAGCAACTAAGACTGCGCCACAACTACTGAGCCTGTGCTCTAGAGCCTGCGAACCACAACTACTGAAGCCCACACTCCTAGGGCCTGTGCTCCACCACAAGAGAAGCCACCACAGTGAGAAGCCCGTGCACTGAAGAGTAACTCCTGCTCGTCGCAACTAGAGCAGGCCCTCGCACACTAACAAAGACCCAACACAGCCAAAAATAAAATATATAAATTTATTTTAAAAATTAAAAATAGGAAATATTAAAAACCATCTAGATTATATTAATATTATAATGCAAGCTTTTAAATTCTAAAATATTGGACCTTGATGTACTTAGAATATTTAATTGGGAAATTTACCCTTTAAAACAAATATGCATTTTTGTTTTCTACTAATGTTTTCTTAGTTTTGACCTTAAGTTTAATTTTTCTTCTCAATATGTAAGATACAATTTAGACACACAATATGTATAAAGAAATCATAAGTTTTAGTTTTCTAGTCTACATTTGTTAGGACTTCTATAAACATTCTGTAAAGGAGAATTTTATAGACAATAGAATAGCTATCATTATATATATATGAGGAATTATCTTGGATAAAAAATTACTAAGATTATTCTGGGTTGGCCCAGAGAGCAAAATTTGGACCAAAAAGAGAAATGTAGTGATCAGTCCAATGAAAAGTCTTACCAACCAGAACTATTTTGTGAAGTAGTGAGGGTCTGGAAGTGTTATAGAGGCCCTGTGGTCATTGGATAAAATGTTGAAGAGGTGATTTCTAAAATAATTTGATTTTTAAATGTGTTTCTTCAAACACTAGAATTCTTTGTTTCACAATCCCTGCATTCATTTTATTAAAATATCCTGTTATATTGAGAATACTGACATGCATTGTAGCAGTTGACTGGTCAGTGTGTTGAGAGAGATAAATTACTACTTAAACCTTGATTATAATTATTTGATTCTGAATCTAATATCTATTAAATCAGCATAAAATGAATTATGCTTATAAGAGGAAAATTAAGAGGAATTATATTTGAAATTATAGAAAAATCTGTAGTGATTTCAGATGGAGCTAGTGATGGAAAACATTTTTAAATTTTGAGTCAAGATCATATAATGTGTAGGCAAATAAAAGAAATTGAGATATGATGGGTGGAGTCTAACTTTTTTTGTTTATCTTCCTATAAGAGGAACTTGGAGAAATTGAATTCCATCCACTTTTAAGCTTCCTATGTATTGATAAAGAAATTCTAAATGTAATTATTTAGTGCTTTGCATATAAAGTAGAATCTATAACTATGTTTTCCTAAGAAAATTTTCACAGAATCATAGAAAATTGACAATTACTCAGGTGTCTGAGTTGCCGAGTGGCTGTAATTGCATATATGAATCATCTAAATGGGTGAATTTACATGATTCTAAATCACATACATTTGTTCATATACATATGTTCTTCAAATGTAAGCTCAGTGTTATCACTCCAGCATCTAATAAGCCCTGGATATGGACTATGCTGCTAAACTAGAATTGTCAAATTTAAGCTACTCATTTTGCAAATTAGGAAAACGGAAATCTCAAAGGCTGAGATTTTCCAAACACAGTTTTAAAACATGTGGTCCTTTAGGATAACAAATTAAATGTTCTAGATGTCAGAGGGGAAAAAAAAAAAACTCTGTGTAGACGAGGACCAAATTCCAAGGAAAAAGTCTGAATCAGTACGTTGAGGCTTAGAGCAGCAAAAAAAGAGCACAACACCTAGTTCTCCAGGAGGGCTTTCTGCACACTCATCTCTCTAATACTTGTTGTCTGATAAAATTATTCTTTGAAAGTACCCCCAACTGTGTCTCAGAATGGCTGTGATTAATGAGGGGAACCAATCATATCACATAGCTGAGATGTGTGTCCTCTGTGTTGGACTTTCCTAATATAAAGTTATGTCTAGAAAGTTGAGTTTATTTATATTTGCTTTCTAGTTATTGAATTCATTACCTGAATGTTTGCAGATAAACTGTTTTTCAGAATCCTCTCAAGCAAAAATTCCAGAATCTAAGTTCTGAAGGTGGGACGTGGGCAGAAATGAGGGATTGACACAAGAAGTAGTCATGGAAAGAGTAGGGTTGAAAATAGTTATCATAAGGGCAAAGGAAAATACTAGAAGGAAAAGACGCTAAGAGCTCTTTCTTCTGATATGTATCCCTCACAGTTCCAGTGTGGAAAAGCACATTTAATACTTTTTGGCAGTAGGTCCCAGGAGAGAAGGACTTTGGAAAGAGATAGAATTGGCAAGACACAAACCATCCTAAGGAGAGGAGAAAGGAGAAAGAACAGAAGAGAATGATAAAAAGTGGAGTAAGAAGATGGATGTGGCGTGGAGAGCCCTAATCTTAATCTGGAGTTTTCTTTCTTCTTGTTTGTGACATAGAGAACTTTGGGCAAGATTTGGTAAAGGTTTTGGGTCATTTCTCAAGGAGCTACTTAATCTGCACTAATTAAGTTCATATTACATAGATTGACATTACAGTGACACCAATTCTGGCTTTGTGAGAATGTCCAGTTCTTCCTAGTTTCCTGCCCTCTTCTTAACTCTTAAACCTGTCTAGAATCATAAGTGGCTCTATGGTACTGTGCAGAGTCCACTGAGCCTCTACTAGTGAACGGTGATTCCAAGAATGTGTGCTCCATCCCATCAGATCTAGTTGTATTTGAGGGGCAGGATAGTGTAGTAGATGGGAGGAAAAGATCTGGAGAAATAATGCTCATGTTCACGTGGCTAGGTTAAGATGACTCTGTTTGAATGTGGACAGGTTACCCATGCTCTGTTCTCAGTTTTCTAATCTGAGAAAAAAGAAAAAAAAGAGAGACTAAAAGTACTCCAAGGATTTGTTAAATTAATCCATGCAATATGCTTAAAAGAGACCATGGATTATAACATGTTTCAAATGTGTGCTGGTTAATAATCTTACCCTCTCCAGGAGGAAAGAAAGCTACATTCTGTCTCTGGAACTAAGCACACTCCTGGCTCCAGGTGCCCTGCTAGTGTTCCATCATGGGCCCTGTACACTAGACGGTCTTCCTTTAACAACGGCTCTGAGGCTTGGATATTCTATAGGGTAGGAAATTGATGCAATCCAAAATCAAAGTGCTTTCTTGAGGATTACTGCCTCTGTTTCTTCCAGGGATCTGAACTGGTGGGAAGATTTGACAAACAACAAACAAACAAAACACAGTTTCTAGATGCTCTTTACTTTGCCTTTATCTCCAAAGGGACATTTTAACTTTCAAAAATAAAACTGGATGTGTAGTGGTTCACATTATGGCCAACCCACCCAAAATTATTCTGGCTAAATCAAAATGTATTTCCCCTACCCAGGCCTCCCACTACCCAACTGCTAGGATAAGGCATGACAGATATAGTTAAGAAACAAGTAAAGAAACCATAACAAGATATCTCTATAATGCTTTAGATAAAATTCCATTGAATAAAGTTAAATTCATCTCTAAATTAGGGTGTATGTTCTTCATATTTATTAGAATCCTTTGGAGAAAGTCTCCATGATTCATTTTGGAATATTTTCTTAGGCATTTTTTCTGACAGGTCAGTCTTCTTAACAGCCTGCCTAGAAAAAGAAGTTTCCTGAGCAGTGTTTCCTATAAATTCTCTTCAAATTTTTCCTACAGAGAAAATTCCCTAAGACAATATTTCTGTAAATAAAATCATATTCTCTTTGCCAAGAATCATCATTCTGGAAAAATAAAATAAAATCTTAGCAACAATCTTCTTCTAAGCCTTAGAATCTGAGGGAATATTCTAGTATATATAGTAGTCAGTATAACATATTTAAGTGGCTTCATCCTACTTATGGCATATGATTAAAGTATTAAACAATATCATTTTGAAGGTTATAAAGTCATTTTGGGAGTAGCATTTTTTAAGTTTAAAAAGATCCAAATACACTCTAAATGTGTGTGTGTGTGTACCCATGTGTCGGTATTTGATACATATCTAAGTTTACTGACTATTGTAAGTCAGGCTTGATCTTTTGAGTCAGACTGAATTAAGTTCCAATGCTGATCTTGCTACTCATTATCAGTGTGTTCTTTCTTAAGCCACTAAATTTCTGTAAGTCTTAGCTTTTTCACCTGCAAAATGATACACCTAAACAAAGTTGTTTGATTTATGGTTGATATATATGATAAAATATATAAAGTCTTCTATGTATTGCCTTTCCTATACCAAGTACTCAAATGTAAGCTAGCTATTTATTGTTACATAATTACTTCAAACAGAATCATAAAAATACTGTCTTTTGGACAATCTTAGCAAAGAATATTGTGCAAAACAAAAGGCAATTTAGATGACACAAAGTTTTATTCCACCCTTTAAACTTCTTGCGGTCTTAACTGTGAATAGACCAGTTTTGATTAAATACAAATATTTTTTCAATTGTGTGTCTTTACTTTGGATATTAAGTTATCCATATATGGTATTTCTGAACCGCATGAAAGCCTTTCTATCAAAAATTCACCTCCAAATTTCAACCTTTATAAATATTATAAGCACTTCTTCATTTAAAGGAATGATGCTCTATTCAAAGTCATTTTATCAGGCATGAAATTGTTGAATTAGCTTTAAAAGTCAGGCCAAATGAAAGAGGGAAGAAGGTAATCAGAGAGAACAGTTCATTAGCTCATGAGAAAGAGCAGTTAGTGTTGTCATGTCTGGGCCGAGACAAAAATTGGTCAGATTGTCCTGCCAAGGAAATGTCATGGGAAGGAATTATATTGTCCAGGAAAGAGTCCTAAGAGGAATGTTCCCTTAAAGTCCATGCTAAAATCCACTATTTTGGGTATAAGACTGTACGCCACTAAAATGAAACTGTTACAGCTGTGACATTTTACCAATAAAAGCCATAAAGTTCTCCCACTAGTGACATACTCCAGTTTGATCATAGGTAGCCTGAAAATATCGAGGGGAACGAGTGTTGAGCAACAATTATTTCTAGTTTCCATGCCATTGGTATCCCCCAAACCCAGAATTTGGGATCTGTATTGGACTGTTCTGAAACTTTCCCTGAAATACTCTTACTAGCCACCCAAGGAGCCCTGGATGAGCTCTTCGAAATTACAGAATTGGACTCCCAGAGATGGGATTAGTCTTGGGTTTGGCTGTTCTTTATTGAGCTAAGCCCAGTTGAGTTTGAAACCTCTTGGGTGTGACAGTGACTGCACATCATCAGTGGGATATAGACACTTTGAGCCAATGGAGATGGAGTTGATGGAGATCTATTCTGGATTGCCTAAGGCATAATCTCCCAAGTGCCTGAGAAATAGCAGCTGTCTTCTTGCAAACCAATGCATTATGGGTGAAGAAGGAAATGAAAGAACCCAAACAGCTGGTCCAACGCATTCATCTTTGTGACGAGACACCACAGTTGTTTCTAGGTTGAGAATTAGCTTTTGGGAAAATTCCAAGTATCCAGAGGTGATTGGAAAAGAAATGTGATGGAAGCTCATTGTGTAATGGAATAGAGCTGCCTGGGTGGGACGGGGGCAAGACATAAGCATCTCATAATTTTCTAAGACAAGGTATAGAAGTTTGGGAAGTGTGGTAGATTGCCTGCTTTCATGGTCCCAATCAATGACTATCTATGTCTTTTGTGATGAGAACTTGAAGCCACTTCATAAAGAAATGGAATCTATATTCTCCCCTCTTGAATCTTGGTACTCTCTGTGGTCAGTACACTATGTCAGAAGTAAGTGTGTGCCAATTCCTAGTCTAGCTCTCAAGAGGCCTTTTGAATTTCCACTTGCTTTCTTGGAAACTTGAGCCTTAGCCGGAGAACAAGTCTGGGATAGTATCCAGAAAAAAGGTTAACATAGCAGGTCCGAGAAAAGACCTGCTTGCAAGATGGGCCCTGAGCTGGCATCTGAAAACTTGGGTTTCTCGAATATTCCCATCACCCTAACTGATAACAGTGGCTCATTGTGCCTAAAAATGTTTGTGCAAACAATATGGTTTATGCTGAACACCTGCTTTTGTTCTGAGAGTCTGGAATTTTGGTACATGCCAGGCAGAGGGTGCTTACTTAACCAGCCCCTCATACAAACCTCAGGTGTTGAATCACTAACAAAATTCCCTTGTAGACAACATTTCAGATGTGTTGTCACAATTCATTGCTGGAGGAATTAGGCACAGCCTATGTGATTCTACTAAGAGAGGACTTCTGGAAGCTTGCACCTGGTTTCCTCAGGAATTTGCCCCAAATGTCTTTGCTTTTGTTGATTTTGTTTTGTATCCTTTTGCCGTAGTAAATTATAGCCATGGGTGTGACTATATGCTGAGTCCTATGGTTTCTCCTAGTGATCATTGAGTCTGGGGAGTGGTCCTGGGGACCAGCTGATTGAAGATGGTCTCATGTGGCAACATTTCTCTACTTCATGGGGCCTTTCATTCCTCAGTAGGCTAAATCAGTTGATGGCCAGATATGTGAGTGAATCCCAGATGAACACCCAGAGGTGGGAGCAATTTTGGGTATGTTTGCTATTTAAGGTAAGAGTCTACTGTTGGCAAGCCAAGCCCAGGAAATATCAGTAGTCCTCACCCAACCCGTTAATTTGTGAGAAGTAGTAAATGATTGTTGTTTTAAGACAACAAGTTTCAGGATAATTTGTTATTTAGCAATAACTAACTGATCTAAGAAGCCTATGAATTAAGTAGAAGATAACTGAAAGTCTTCAGAACAGAGATTAAAACTTGGCTGGCAAAGGAAACAGTTGAAAAGTTCTTGGTTTGAAGAATATATAAATCCTTTGCACATTACTCAGTAGGTGAACTAAAAGAGACATTTGAAACCAAAAGAATAGAATTGGTTTTTAATGTCACAAAAAAATGAGCTCCATAAGTTGACATGGCAAATGTGAATTCACTTTTAATCAGGGCATAGGTGTAAATAAGATCTTCTTTGACCAACTATTTAATTTCATAGTGCCTCCAGCTTTGACCATGAAGCCTGGCTTTAAAGATAGCCATCCTTAAAGGCTGGGCAGTGTTTTGGGGTGACTTTAATAGGTACTAATATCTAAAAATTATCTTTGGTTCTGTTTTGTTGATGCATTATCAGAATAAAAGAAATCCAGGGCTTCCCTGGTGGCGCAGTGGTTGAGAGTCTGCCTGCCGATGCAGGGGACACGAGTTCGTGCCCCCGTCTGGGAATATCCCACATGCCGTGGAGTGGCTGGGCCCGTGAGCCATGGCCGCTGAGCCTGCACGTCCGGAGCCTCTGCTCCGCAACGGGAGAAGCCAGAACAGTGAGAGGCCCGCGTACCGCAAAAAAAAAAAAAAAAAAAAAAAAAAAAATCCAAACTATGGTTCTTTCATTTGATACCAATGGATTGTATAGTGGGAATCAACTGATGTTCACCGTTCAGTAATTTCTAATGTTATTTTGAAGAGGAAATGCTTGCATTCTTATGAAATCATTCTGCCAAAATTGAGACTAAATGAAAAGAATAGTAGCATTCTCTCATTTGTTATTTTGAAGTGGATCAAAACTGTGTATTACACCAATATACCATTTTAAATTACTTTAAAATGGGAAGAAAGTGGCTAATCATTATCAATCAAAGTACTCGTGAAATAAAAATATATTGTAAAAACTGTAAAAACAGAGCCTGATAAATATCACTGCTGCAAATCAAAATGAGGGTAACAATTGCAATTTTTTCATGGAAGATATATTTGCTGTATAGTTTTGAAATCTGGGAAAAGCTATTAAACTCACAGCATCTCATACATTTTATAAGAAGCACTCTTGACACTAAATTAACTAAGAAAAATAAATAGTAAACTTCCTGGATTCACTTAAATGTGATTTCTCATAATTGAATTATTTCATGTAGATTAATTATACTTAACTTCATTAATATCAACAGTTCATTTTGACCCAGCACGTTAAACGTATATATTTTCTGCAACAGATGTATAAGGGATGAATTAGCAAACACTGAAAACCACATTGGTGAGCCTGTTAGGGAGTACATTTCAAACTAATGGAGCAGAATTCTTAAATTACAATAGCCTCCAAGTATATACAATTTTCTGTATTTTAGTAGATGATTTTTTCCTGGTCTGTATCACATGAACTAGATAAAATTCAGCTGACTATTTTGTAGTTGTTGTTTATTTTACTTATTTCTTTCCTAATAAATTATTTATTAGATACCCCTTACTCCAGCTATCAAACTGGACACTTAGTTTGGCATCAAATATGTGGCTTGTTAGCTCAGCTAGTTAGTAATGTGTGCTACTATCAGTGCCAACGACAAGAATTTCTTCCTTCAAAGTCAAGTAACCAGGAAGAATCTCTTCACAGGAGCAGCTGAGGAACCATCATAGCAGAACTAGAAATATGTATGTAGTCTGTCCTCTTTTTGTCAAGGCAGAATCAGGTGCCATCACATTGGTGAGGACAGGTAGATTAGGTGGATAGATAGCACTTAATTAAGACTAACTTCAAAATAAACCTCAAGCTACTGTTACCCCAAGTCCTCTGTTCCACCAGCTCATGCAGTTTAAGCTCTCATTCATGCTGGAAATGAATGGAAATGGTCAGGATGAGGATGGTTAGAATTTAACAAATGCTTAAATTGGTGCGCACTGTTCCCTGTCATTGATTCAATATTTCTTTCTCGATCTCAGAGTGTTACTCTTTTTCAAGAATTAAGGAAGAAAATCATACAACTCTATGTCATTTTGGAGAGTCTTAAAAAACAGAAATCAATGCACGTACACAGAAAGAAAATTATGCAAATTTAGGGAAAGAAGTACATGACTGTATAGCTCTTTTATCTCTTTTATAAAACATGAAAATATCTGCAGTGCATTTAAGACATAATAACACTATTGCGTGTTAGAGTTTTTTCTCCAAGAAACAGAAATCTGTAACTACTACTACTTGTGACCACAAAATGTTGTATCACAAAGTTTTTGTGCATTAGCCCAGGATAAATACATAATTATAATAGACTAAAGAGGAATTACAGGGAAGATGGCAGTTTGAGAATCACTCTTGCCCCACTCTCTCCTGATTTCCCATGGAAGAAACTCAATTGTAAATGAAAGAAAAGTCACTCTTCAACTGAGAATCATGAACTTTTTGTTTTGCTTCGTTTTGTTTTGTTAATTTCCTTCTTAGGTACTTGAGGTGATACACATTCTGAAAGTTTAATCTAGCCCAAGGTAAATGTGATGGTTAATTTTATGTGTCAATTTGGAAGGTGCCTCTGGTTGAGACTGACATTTATATGGTGAAGGTGTGAGTAAGCAGATTGCCCTCCATAATGTTGATGGGCCTCATCCAATTAACTGAAGGTCTGGAGAGAACAAAAAGACAGGCCTCCCTGCACAAGAGGGAAATTCTCTAGCAGACTGCCTTCCGATTTCATCGGCACCATTAGCTCTCCTACGGGCCTACGTTATAGATTTGGATTTACCAGCCTCAGTAAATACATAAGCCAATTCCTTGTAATAAATCTCCTTCTATATACGTATGCATCTTAATGTCCCTGTTTATCTGAAGAACCCTAACTAGTACAGATTTGGTATCAAGAGATTATAGAAGAACAGAACATTAAGGATGGCCTGACAGAACGAGTAGATATAAATGGATTCTTCAGAGCTTTATCCAGACCTGTGTGCAACTCACTAAATGATGACCTTCAAAATATGGAAGGTCTGTCATGGACCCCACATATGTGGCAGTAGTAGGTTTCAGGCTTCCGTTGAAAACATAAATAGGAACAATTAAGTTGACATTGCACTGTGTAACAAGGAGTCGAATGTTAGAATGTCTGGTGTGTTGAGTCCATTATTCTGAGCCCTTGGTCAACAAGGGTCACTGACTTTCTCCCTAGGGAAGCATGAGCCACTTTACCACCTGTGCTTCTCCTATGTATCTTTCTGAAACTAATGAAATGAGCTGGACACGGCACGATAGTTCAGTCATTTTCCAAAAAAACTTCTTAAAGCTTGGAAAGCCCATATATGACACGTATTTTATTTCTCATTTTAAATTACCCTGGTTCTTCTGTCCATTCTTGCTCACCAAGAATAGCCCAAATAGTCCAAATGATAAAAGTCCTGCAATGTTCAAATCCTCACAGTTTAAAGTTGAACCACTTGCCATTATTACATTCATGTAAAAAATGTCTCATCAATAGATTCTTCTTTTTCTTTGAAAAAGTTAAAGACTTATGATTCTGGGCAAGTGACAGCATTGGTAGAGTCATGGGTTTTGGATCTCCCTGAATCCCCACGTGAAACTAGAGAGAGCAACTAGATTGCAAATCTCAAATCCCAGATACAATCCTCTCAACAAAAGTGTCAAGGTAACCCCAAAACTCAAGCAAGTGAAAACAAACTTTTAACAGGAACAAGAGTTCAGGGTTTCAGCATTTGTGTTGGAATAAAAGGAAAGAAAAGAAGGAAAGATTTGTGTTTGCCTTACCTGAGAAGAGAAAAATTTGAAAATAGTGAGCAGGAATTTACCCAGAAGTAATGAGGGCCATTTGCAAAGAGCAGCTAAAATTCAGAAGGGATTTTTGTTTTGTTTTATTTTGTTGTTTTCTTTTCTCTTCTCTTTTAATTGAAGTATAGTTGCTGTACAATATTATATAAGTTACAGGGGTATGATATAGTGATTCACAATTTTTTAAAGTTATACTCCATTTATAGTTATTATAAAGCATCTGCTATATTCTCTGAGTTGTACAGTATATCCTTGTAGCTTATCTTATACCTAATAGTACGTATCTTTTAATTTCCTACCCCTATTTTGCCCCTCCCCCTTCCCTCTCCCACCTGTCACACTTGTCAGACTGACTATTATCATCAAAAAGAAAACAAATAACAAATGTTGGCGAGGACGTGGAGAAAAGAGAACACTCGTACACTGTTGGTTGAGAATGTAAGTTGGTGCAACCACTGTGGAAAATGATATGGAGGTTTCTCAAAAAACTAAAAATAGAACTACCATATAAGCCAGCAATTCCACTCCTGGGCATGTATCCAAAGGAAACATAAGCATTAATTCAAAAGATACATGCACCCCAATGTTCATAGCAGCATTATTTATGATTGCCAAGATACTGAAACAAACATGTCCATCAACAGTTGAATGGATAAAGAAGATGTGGTATATATGGAATACTACTCAGCCATAAAAATAGAATGAAATTTTGCCATCTGTGGCAACATGGAGGGACTTGGAGGGTGCTATGTTAAGTGAAATATGTAAGAACGAATTTTTTTTATCAATAGTGAGAGCCCAGAGTGTAGTAGTCCATCATAAAAAGATAAAGGGGCTGGAGCGACCTGGCCTTTGGGATGCACCAACCTAGGGCCCCTTCCAGGACGGGGTCCTCCACTGAAGAGAAACAGATGGGAGTGGAACAAAAATTGAGTAGCATCCTGATAATGGAGGAGGAGTCAAAAGATCCAGATAAAAGCAAGAGGGGGACAGAGACAAGAGTTCACAAAAAAGCAAGTGACTGTATAAGGAAACACCAAATGAAGGAGCTTGGGAAGTTAGAAAAGCTATCTTAAACCCTGCCTCCTTTAAAAAGTTTAGAAAAACAAAAATCATTTCACATAAAAATAACAGAAAGCTATCAAAGTCAAATCTTATACAAAGATGTTTTGAGAAAAAGGAAAAAAAAAACCAACTGTGTAACATCCGTACACACAATGTAAGCATATTTGATAGACACATTCAAAAACTGATCAAAACCATAACTTACTCTTTCAAAATAAGCTAGAAAACTTGAAGAAAACAATTCAAGTATGAAGGACAACATAAATCAGACAAAACTCAGGTAAATATTAGAAATATTAGACAATATTTAAGACAAAGTTTGAAAAACTTTGAGGAATTATAAGAATGAACAAATGAAACTGTTAATGACTTATGAGAGAGAAATGGTAATGAATAAAATTTTAAAATAAATGAAGAAATAGGTTAAAAGGATTTAAAAGAAAGTAACAAATACTGAACATAGACAAAGAAGATTAAAATATGGATAACATCGGTCTCTGAAGAAGAACAAAACAATACAGCAAATACTAGTAGATTTAGATCTAGATAAACACAGTTTACTACATAGACATATGGATATGATGGAAATAGTAGCTTTTATCTTTGTATTTTTATTTCCTAGCTATTAATGACCAGCATTAATTTGATACCAACCACAGCATATTTGTTAAATTCTTTTACTAATCTGCTAATTTTTGGCAATCCATTTGGGCATTCTCTATCAACAGCCACGAAAATTGCTAATACTACAACTTTATGCCTTCTTTACCAATTCTTATAAAGTTTTTGAAATATATAACATTATATTAGTTTAGGTGTACAACATATTGATTCAATATTTGTATATATTGTGAAATGATCACCTTAATAAATCTAACAACACCTGTTAGAAAATCAAATTGTGTATTTAAACATATTAACAGATCAAAGAGGTAAAAAGTATGTGATCATGTCCATAGATGCAGAAAAAAGTATTTAATAAATTTAACATTTATGTATAATAAAAGTACATATTAAACTTGGGGCATGAAATCTTATTGCTTTTGTGATACATTTTTACACTTATACATTTTTTCCAGGTATATTCACTGGCTTTATTACAGAATTAAAGACATGAGACTGTAGTGGATTTCCTTGTTTTGTTCCAGATTTAAAGGGAATGCTTTTAATGTTCCATAATTAATATTTGCAGTAGTTTTAGATTCCCTTTAAAAGTTAAAGAAGGAAAACATAGGCAGAACACTCTATGACGTAAATCACAGCAAGATCCTTTTTGACCCACCTCCTAGAGAAATGGAAATAAAAACAAAAATAAACAAATGGGACCTAATGAAACTTAAAAGCTTTTGCACAGCAAAGGAAACCATAAACAAGACGAAAAGACAGCCCTGAGAATGGGAGAAAATATTTTCAAATGAAGCAATTGACAAAGGATTAATCTCCAAAATTTACAAGCAGCTCATGCAGCTCAATATTAAAAAAAACAAACAACCCAATCCAAAACTGGGCAGAAGTCCTAAATAGACATTTCTCCAAAGAAGATATACAGCTTGCCAACAGACACATGAAAGAATGCTCAACATCATTAATCATTAGAGAAATGCTAATCAAAACTACAATGAGATATCATCTCACACCAGTCAGAATGGCCATCATCAAAAAATCTACAAACAATAAATGCTGGAGAGGGTGTAGAGAAAAGGGAACCCTCTTGCACTGCTGGTGGGAATGTAAATTGATACAGCTACTGTGGAGAACAGTATGGAGGTTCCTTAAAAAAGTAAAAATAGAACTACCATATAACCCAGCCATCCCACTACTGGGCATATACCCTGAGAAAACCATAATTCAAAAAGAGTCACGTACCAAAATGTTCATTGCAGCTCTATTTACAGTAGCCAGGACATGGAAGCAACCTAAGTGTCCATCGACAGATGAATGGATAAAGAAGATGTGGCACATATATATAATGGAATATTATTCAGCCATCAAAGGAACAAACTGGGTTATTTGTAGTGAGGTGGATGGACCTAGAGCCTGTCATACAGAGTGAAGTAAGTCAGAAATAGAAAAACAAATACCGCATGCTAACACATATATATGGAATCTAAAAAAAAAATTTAAAAAAAGGTCATGAAGAACTTAGGGGCAAGATGGGAATAAAGATGCAGACCTACTAGAGAATGGACTTGAGGATATGGGGAAGAGGAAGGGGAAGCTGGGACAAAGAGAGAAAGAGAGAGTGGGAAAGAGAGAGTGGCATGGACATATATACACTACCAAACGTAAAATAGATAGCTAGTGGGAAGCAGCAGCATAGCACAGGGAGATCAGCTCGGTTCTTTGTGACCACCTAGCGGGGTGGGATAGGGTGGGTGGGAAGGAGAGAGATGCAAGAGGGAAGAGATATGGAGACATATGTATATGTAAAACTGATTCACTTTGTTATAAAGCAGAAAATAACACACCGTTGTAAGGCAATTATACTCCAATAAAGATGTTTAAAAAAAAAAGTTAAAGAAATTCTTTTCTGCCAGCTCCATAAAAGAAATTGAGGAGATTTCCTTACTGTTTGTCCTTTTAGAGATTTTGTGTAAGAATATAATTGTCCCTTAAATGTTTTGTAGAACTAGCCTAAAAACAGTCTCACTAGTTATTTTATTTGTGGGAAAGATTGCAAACACAAATTCAGCTATTTAAATTATTTTTAGAATCTTTTATGTCTTCTATTTCTTCCTGAGATATTTTAAGATCATATGCACACAAATACACGCAGACATGGTACATATATGTAAATATATGTATATACATATGTACATCCACATATGATTGTACATTTCATTTACCTTTTCAGTTGTTTCAGCATAAAGTTATTCACAAGAGTGTTTTATTATCACTTTAGTCTTCACTGAGTCTGGTTATGTACACTGCTTTGATTTCTTGAACTGGGTTTTTATTTGTTTGTTTGTCTGCATATTCTCTATTATTTTCTTGACTAAACTCCCATCACCTACGTAGAGACACGTAGAAATGTGTGGAGGCATTTTGTTTCCACCTTGACTCTAGAGAGCTGTTGGCACTTAGTGGATGATGTTTATCCAGCAGTGTGTGGAACATTCCTGTTCAATAAAGAATTCTTCTTCCCTAAAAAACAATAACAAGAGCTTTGGTTAGGTTTATCTATTAAAGGCTTAAAATTCAGAGTATTTACATATTGTTCAGGACATATTGGTCTTTTTTGTTATATTTTTCTAACTTTAAGTTACTATGTATGATGAAACTATTTTTAAGCCAAAAAAGGAGTTACAGACTCACTAGGGAGAGTGTTTTATAAATAGACTATGAAGATCATAATGTGAAAAGACTGTGATATTTGAGACTAATAAATTTTGGGATGTGTGCTCTGGTGCATGCATATAACTGCTCATATAACTGAGCTATTAGATCAAATGACAGACGCATACTTCATGTATGAAATCCACAGGGGGCTTTTAAAACAAATGTAGGAGATGCCCTCCTGTGTTTGATTTTTCTGTGGTAAAGTACATTTAAGGAAACTGTCTTCACTTCTTAACCTAATTTTTTGATAGTCTATGAAAAATGAAAAAATTGTTTAACATTTATTAGGTGTCTACAAGGTATTATTGTATGTTTAAAATACAATTTCTGTTTTCTAAGAAATCATTTTCCTGTGATTAGAATGACTTTACTTTTTCTCTCTGCTTTGATTTCACTTTAACATTGTGAAAAACAAATGTTCCATTGAACAATTAATATTTGAATTCAGCCACTTTTTTTACTCGAAATAATAGATACAGCTGTGGACAAAGAAACCTGTGCTTGCAATGTATTATATAGATTCAAAAGTGTTTTCAAGCAAAACATTTCCCTTGTTTCTCAAAATAATCCTGTGAAGTATGTAAGTTAAGTGTCTATCTCTGTCTTTGGGATGTAAAACACTGGAGCCCTGAACCTAAGCAACACCTTGGAACCAGACCACAAGTTCCTTAGAGTCCAGTAGAAGGGTTGGACCTGAACCTGGCCCCAGGCCTTCACACACTAAAGGATGAGCTTGATCTATGAGGCTTGACAGTTTTCTGAGCCAGTGTTTGTGACTCATGGCCTGACACATGACCTTTCTCTACAGAATAGAATACTAGAAATTGGAATGAACCTTGAAAAATCTAGACATTATCTATAACAAGTATCATATATATATATATATCATGTATGTATTATATACATACATACATGTGTGCATGTATAAGTGTCTATGTATTACCTTATCTCTATAAGCTGGCATTTATTCAAATTGAAATTATCAAGTTTTTACAAAGGCAATTCTGATAAGGAGAAAATTTTTAAGTATTTAATGTTTAAATATAACTAAATACTAGAAACACTTGGCTATTTCAACATTCCCAAATTAGGAAACATCTTAAATCCAAATATCAACAACTTCTGATATCTTCGTATTCTAGTAAGTGCTAGGATGATTTACAAAAAAGAGGGACGGCCATGAAGACATATTACTCGTGGCTATGTTACTAAAATCTTCGATCTGATTTGGTTTGAGGAATCAAAGAAAGTTGGGAATTCACTGAACTGTCTCCAAAATTATCTTAAGCGCTGAAATGGAATGGGTGCCCTTTTCATTTTGTGAAATGAATTTTCCATGTTCTTATGAAATGGATGATCTTTTGATTGTATTAATGTGATGTCTTTTGTGATTCTGGAATAATAGGTCTGGTCAACAGATCATCTAGTCTCTGAGTTTAAGACCAAACTGGTTAGACATGAGGGGAGAACATATAAAAGAATCTGCAGACAGAAAGGGAAGACAAAAGTGTTGCTGGCTGTGGTGAGGTGACATTTGATACCTCATGAAAAACTACTTCCTTGCCATTTGGAAGGAAGTATCCATGTTCTTTGCCTTGTTGACTGAACACAGATTTCACCTCATTGGAAACGTTCTTAACAGACTCTTTAGAGCAAGAAATGGATAAAAGTCTTATCTTAACCAACTGTAGCTTTGAGTGCTGTCTGCTGCTCTGATGACTCAGAAACACCTGCAGGGCGAGTGTTGCTGCTGCTTGCAGGCTGCAGAGCAGGAAAGTATCCCTGCATTCTCTAGAGGGCTCAGAGCACTACCTTTGTATCTTTCTGGCTGAAAAATATGCCTTGTGTTTTGTTGTGTATCTGGTGAGGCATGTTGCTTTTATTCTGTGTTAGTGGCTGTGATAGACTTTTTTTTTTTAATCTAGTCTGAATGAACCCTTTGTCTCTTTTCCGCTAGATAGTGTAATAGGTAAAATATGTATTTGTTGACTTAAAAAAATAATTAGATGAGGTCATGAGACTCATGAAGTTTGTACTTATCAAGGCATGAAATATGACCACATAGATAATCTACCCTTGCTCTGTCCCACGCGGCTAATTCAGGTCACCTCACTGAGTGGGATCATTAGAGGTAGAAGGTGTGCATTTGGTACATTCCAAAAACCCACTTCTTCCCACCACCCCCTTTCCCCCAGCCCCGTCTGTCAGCACAGCGTGTAAGTCTCACACTATTTGCTGGCCCCAAATAGAAAACCTAAACTCTTCTTCCTGCTGAAGACCCACTTTTCCCTTTCATTTTTCCATTGCTGGCTCAGGCTAGTAAATAGGGATGACGGGGGAAGAGAGATGAACTATGAAGAGATATATGTGAGGCCATGAGAGGGTTGGGTATGAATGTGTGTGTGTGTGTGTGTGTGTGAGAGAGAGAGAGAGAGAGAGAGAGAGAGAGAGAGAGAGAGAGAGAGGGAGAGAGAGACAGGGAGAGAGAGAGAGATAAAGACAGAACAAGCTTAGAAAAACACTCTTGTCAGAAGAGTAATGTTAACATTATTTACAACCTTTTAGAATAAATTGTATATAACTCTGAATTGCCATCTGAAACTGTTGATATAGTAAATGAATAAATAAATAAGCCTGTTTATCTCATTTGTTTATATTCTTGCTGTCTGGGTATTGTTTTTACTATCTTTTCTAGACAATGTCAACACCTTTGGAAACCATGTCTAAAATTATATTGAAATAGCAAATTTTGGTTTCACAAAGCATTGGACAAATCACAGTGATGTGTTATATATTAATAAGTCTTCATTTGTGTGTTACATTGAAAGTAACAGAATTCTGTTTCCAGGGTACTAACGCAGTGTGTTCGTGTGTGTGTGCACGCATGCGCGTGTGTGTGTGCGTGTGTGTGTTTAAAACTGACTCCCCCTTTAAAATGTTCATAGCTGTTTTTTTCATTTAATCAGTCTGGCAGTCTGATAAGGAGACAAATAAACAGAGTCACAATGGCTTCTGGGAGGTCAGAGAAGGGGAATCCTTGAAAAACTTTTTAAAGGACTATCCAACTTAATAGTAGCAGCAATAAAAACCAAAAAATACAGGTATGATGCTTTGACTCTGAAAACTTTCCAGTTGGTAAACTCTGGACCCTGAACACTTACTAGCAGGTCACTGGAGGTGAATTTTCACATTTACCTATTACCAATGTCCACATGACTCTGGCCTTTCCTCCAGCTGCCCCTGAGGCCATCCTACTAGCAGACTCCATTTCGGATCCCTCGTCTTTATCAAAGGCCTGGGCCATGGATACAGGGTTTGCTACAACAATAGGGTCCACTGTGAAATGAAAATGAGAGGCCCCTTATTGAACAATTATTAAGTTCAAGGTGATGAGCTTTGACCTTTTTAGTGGCGAGCCCTGTGTGACTCTGTGGGTCACACAACCATAAAGCTGGCCTCATCTGGATGTTTTTACTGTTTTTCCACTTGATTATGTTCTAGTTAGCTCCTGACTCCTTTCTCAGTCATTGGTGACAAACCATACTTCATACTTGCTGGTATTCCCTCAATACTACTCTGCTTCATCTCTTCTAATAAGTGTTCAGTCCAATCTCTGAATTACACTCGTTCATGGGTAGCTCTCAGTCAATGTTCACAGCAAGTCTCTTTGGCCTCCTAACATCCTATCCCAGTTCAGTTGCTAATGGGCTGGCCAACCAGCACTGCCTCTCCCCAACCCTCTCCAAGAGGAACAAGACAAAAAAGGACATTTGTTTCCATATGTTTTGCCCTATCTGTCAATTTCCAGCCACATGCAAATCATGAAGGAAGTAGAAGAGGTTAGATTGGGAAAAAAAAAAAAAACTGTGCAGATTACAGATTGCTTTGGCTGTCGGAATTTGCCTGAATCCTATTTTAAGTGAAAAACTTTTAGTCAATTCAATAATCTCCACTTGAAAAACAGTTTAGAGTTACCAAGTAGATACAGTCTGCATGTTTCTTTTTACTAATTGGAAATGAAAATTGTACTTACCAAGTACTTAATATATGCTAAAAACTTTAACACTCCATCCTGTTGTGTCCCTAACAATCTGGTGAGGTAAGTATTCATATTTTCCATTAGCCTGGAGGAGTATAATACCGAGTTTATGGATAATTCCATTGTTGGCAACAAAACTAAATTTCTTGAACAGCCCCTATTGGAAAGCATTGGATGAATGACTAGAGTTACCTCTAAGCCCCCTCCCTCCTCAGGGATGGCAACTTGGTCGCCACTCCCAGTGCCACCTGGTTTGGTGTTCCCTTTGTCATTGTCAGCACCTTCTGCTCTTGTTATCTTGACCTCCATGACCCAGCTGTGGTGCCCTGAGATTGGCAACTTCACCGTATAGTCTGATCTGCTCTGAAACTACATTGCCAGGGGTAGACCCCTTTACTTCTGAGGCTGGGTAGGAAACAAATTCCATGATCCTTAAAGGCTGGGAACATATGGCAGGACTCACTCTCCTCCTAACCCTACAATTCAAATTCCTTTAACCTCTTAGAATCTCTGTGGTCTAAGGGTACTGACAGCATTTTCCTTTCCAGTAGAAAAGGGGGTTTCTCTTCCTCTCTTGTCCCTCTCCACCTTTCCATGGGGTGAGGGGGAGATTCATTCCGTATCCCCACCATATTGCTCTCATTTTCAACTATAAATTCCTGCATTCCTATTGATAATCACCAGATCACCTCCATTGCAGCTGCAGATTTGGTTCTTCTCTTTTGGAAATCCCTTTGCCATGCTACAGATGCTCAAGGTGATACAGATTTTAAACTGAGGGCACAAAATATAAGTTTGTGGCTGTATCCAATGTCCAAGCTTTTCAATTGCTCCACACTGTTTTTCACTTAAGAGTAGAGAGGATGCGCCAGACAGACTTTAAGGTAAACTCTAAGATCCCCATAGTCTGGCATTCACACCTTTGTATAATCCCCTCCACACACAGAGTGTGGGAGGACTCTGGGACTTGCCACAGTAGAATGTGGCAAAGGTGATAGAAAGTCACTCTCTTGACTAGGTTATGGTTTGTGGCATAGGTGATGGATGTCACTCTCTTGATTATCATACATCATATAAGACTTCATCCTGGTGGATGACAGGATCTGGAGTCTCTCTTTGTTAGTCAGGCTTCTCCAGAGAAAAATAACCAGTAGTGCATGTGTGTGTCTGTGTGTGTGTGTTGTGTGGATGGATAAATAGAGATTTATTATAAGGAATTGGCTCATCTGGTTATGAAGGCTGGCAAGTACAAACCTGCAGTGTGGGCTGGTAAGCTGGATACTCAGGAGACCCTATGATTCAGATGAAGTTAGAAGGCAGTCTGTTGGAGAATTCTTTCTTATTTGGGGAGGTCAATCTTCTTGAGAACAAAAAGACTTTATTTGATTAGACTAGGCTCACTCACATTATGGAAGTCCATCTGCTTTACTCAAAGATCACTGATTTAAATATTAACTTCATCTAAAAACATCCTCCAGTTGAAACATACAATTAACCATCATACTCATTTTTTTTAAGTTTTTACTGCTGTATAGTTGATTTACAATGTTGCATTAGTTTCAGGTGTACAGCAAAATGAGCCAGTTATACATATACACATATCCACTCTTTTTTAGATTCTTTTCTCATATAGGCCATTACAGAGTATTGAGTAGAGTTCCCTGTGCTATACAGCAGGTCCTTGTTTGTTATCTATTTTATATATAGTAGTGTGTACATGTCAATCCTAATCTCCCAACTTATCCCACACTTTCCATCATACTCTTTTATGCTCACTTCCAAGAACTGAGCTGTTATCAGTTCTACAGTCACAAGGAAATGGATTCTGCCAACAATCTGAGTGAACTTCTAGTGGACACTTCCCCAGCTGAGCCTCCAGATGAAAACCCAACTCTGGCCAACCCCTTGATTGCAACCTTGCAGAGGGTCTGGTTAAGCCATGCCTGCACTCCTGGCTCATAGAAACTGGGATAATAGATGTGTGTTGTTTTAAGCAACTAAGTTTGTGGCAAATCATTACACAACACAGAAAATAATGCAGAATATAATTTGTTATAAGCTAATTGTCTTTAAAGTATCCCCCATCTCCATTCCAGAAACGATCTTAATATTCTGTTTATCAAAGTTGTATATTTACTGGTCTCACATGACCTATAGTATATCATTATTATTAATAAAACCAGTGCAATTCTTTTATCACTTCTGCTGGTCCTAAAATATAATCATAATGTTCTCATATTTTCATATGGTTCTCAATGTAATATTAATAAAACCCATACATCAGTGTTTGATTATGCCTTTCCTATTTTTCTCAACTACAACATGGAGTAAAAAATGAGGAAACACACATAAGGGGACAGAATTCAACCTGATGATTAGAAAATGCTTTCTCATCTTTGTGCCTATAATCAGAGAGTTGAACCAGATGAGCCCTGCTTATCTATTCTCTGGGATTCTATGACTCTTTGGATAAGCATTTGGCTCTATATCATCCTGCACCCAAGAAAATGAATTAATTCCAAAAGTCAGTCCCAGGCAACTGCAATATACAATACTGCATGCTCTCTCTGTGTCAGAAGGGTGGGGTTAGACTCAGTGGTGCTGTAGAAACTTGTGACACTATTGTACAGAGGTACACCACCACTCTGAGTTGCTCTGATTCTAAAGCTCTGGGCACATATTCACTTGCTGATTTTCATAATCCTAGGTAATTCTAATCTAAGAGCTTGTTTATGCATTCAACCCACAGGTTGGTTCTTTCGTTTTTGAAATAGAATTTGTCTGTGAGTCTTCCTTTCTACCTTAAATTTCTGCCAAAATGGGTGTAGGTTGAGCTCCTCCAGTCTGTTTCTTTAACCATGCTGACTCTTTCATGCACTAGGAAGCAAATAAAAAGCACTAGGAAGCTGACTCTTTCATGCACTAGGAAGCAAAAAAAAAAAAATTCAAAGCCATCACTGAGGCTTTGAAAGTGACCTGCTCACTTTAGCCTAACCTATGTCCTTCAAGATCAGAGATTTGCAAGGATACAGTTGGAGCACAGGCAGCATCTGCTTCAGTGGGAGATGTTGTCATTGAATTGGGCTCCACATTTCTGGTGGAAATTGGTCTAGGAGTGAGTGAGGCCACGTGCCAACATGTAACCATTAGAGATAAAGTGGCTGTAGTACCTGTGGTTAGCAGAAAGACCGTAGTGGTAACCACAAAGTTTTAAACTCAAGAATCTGTGGCAGTGGTTAAATTAATCATGAATTATTAAAACTGAATTAAATGGAAAGTATAATAAAGTAAGGCTTTGTTTTATCTAAGTAATTGAGAATATACAACCTCTAGATCTACTGAATGGAGAACAGATTTGAATCATAATGATAAAGAGACCCAGATCATTACCCAATTTCCAGAAAAAGATCCTAACAGCATAGTTTAAAAGAAAATCCCTAGACACCTTTGGCTCCCTGAAACATGAAGTAAGACCCATTATTGTGGGGAAGCTCATAGAATTCTGTTCCTCTTCACAAGATGAATAAACCAAAAACAATACTACATTCTTCAGAGATGAAGCTGTGGTAATTTCTATAACTCATCCTCGTTTAACATGATGTCATGTGCAGTTGGCAGATGTGACTTGGACCATGAAAGTAGATTTACCCTTAAATAAAAATGGATGGTATCTTAAACTGCAGTTGGAGCCCAGATTTTGTCCTTTGACTGTAATAAATCAACACAGCTGCTATGCAATTATTGTTTCTCTAAATCTATCAGTAAAGTCCACCAGAGCAATTTCATTTGTCGGTGACAGCAGTGCATCTCCACTCTTCTGGTTAAGACTCCATCAGTTTTGTAGTGGAATAACTGAGGACATGGAAAGGAGATGTGACCCATGAGCCCCCCCACCCCAGCAAACTGGGGGCTGGCAAATAAGCCAGAACTGCAAACAGTCCTGATTGCTTTGAGCCCCCCCGGCAAACCGGGGGCCTACGAAGAAGAATTGAGTGCTTTGGGCACTGATTCATGAGATGTCCTCAGTATAATCAGAGTGGTGGGAACGCAAGGAAATGTCCTTGTGCTACTTCAGTATAATCGAAATAATGGTGGGAACTTTGTGCTGCTTTTGCGCTCAAGGACGAAGCATGGCAGGTTCTCAAGAAAGCCAATTATTGCTTGTATAATTAATAAAAACATAGGTTGCTGCTTTGGCATTTCTGAAATGTTAAGAAAACAAGTCTTAAAGTGTAAACCTAGATAATGCTTTAATAAAAGCTACCACAGCAGGACAGACGGCGCTGTTTTGCCTGAGCGAGCGGCAGCCCTCTACTGCCGTGCTTCGGCACAATTCATCTCGTGTGATGAGCTTACTTTCGGCCCTGTCATAAGATAAACTACAACACAGTTTTATGACTCTCTGTTACTATTTACTTCACAAAGACCTTGATTGTCTCATCATCCCACAGAATATAGGCTGGTTCCCTTTATTGATGAAATAGGGTCTGGTGAGCAAGAAATAGCAGCTGCCCTTGGTTCCTTGGTAAGACAAATACAAAGTAGCATAGAATTTCACAAAAAATCAGAAGTCTGCCACTTTAGGGAAGTTTTAGAAGGTCCAGGGGGCAGGAGAAGATAAAAATATACCAATACAATGTGAAATAGAATTTATTCTATCTTGTACCCCTTTCCTCTAAGAAAGAGGCATAATGTTTTCATGCTTCCTTAGATTTCAGAGGCAAATAATTTTGGATGAGGTCTTGTGACCCATTTACCAGACATCCTGTGATTATGGCAGCTTTGAATGTGGGGACAGATCAAGAAAAGACTCTCCATCTGGGCCAGGCTAGAGTGCAAGCTGCTCTGCCATTTGGCTTCATAACCAAGCAGATAAAATAGTGTCCAAAGTATCTGTGACAGCTTAGGATGCTCAGTGGAGCCTGTGACAAACCTGGATAGGAGAATCACAGTGCACAAGATGAAGAACCCTAGGGATTTTGGAAAATCCATGATTTTTTTTTTTTAACCAATGCTAAAAATACTTTATTGCAATATAATTTATATATAGTAAAATTATAAGTATTAAGTGTACTGCCCATTAATTCTGACAAATATATACACCTCTACAACCATCACATAAAGATAAAGATCATGTTTTTCACTCCAGCAAGTCCCTTCTTACCCCTTTCCAGTCAAGTCCCACCACTTTAGACAACCGCTATTGACTTTGATCACAAGAGATTATTTTTCCCTATTCTTCAGCATCATATACATAATGCAATCACACAGTCACATTATATATCTTTTGTGTTTGACTTCTTTGGATCAACAATATTTTTGAGATTCATCCTTGATGTGTGATCAGTAGTGTTTCACTGAGTGGTAGAGTTGGTCTTCTGTATCCCCAGGTTCTGCATCCATGGATTCCACCAACTGTGGATGGGGAGGCCAACTGTATTACATCATGGAAAAAATCCATGTTCTCCTCTGCAAATAAATATATTCTCTCTCTCTCTCCCTCTCTGTCTCTATCTCTATCTCTATAACAGCTCCTGGCTCACTACTGAGTCCTTGAGAGACTGAATTCCTGACCATGGGATATTACATGACCGAGTGACCTATGCTGACCATGATGAACTGGCTCCTGTATGATCCTCCAAGTCATAAAGCTGAGTGTGAATAAAGCAGTACTCTGTCATCAAGGAGAATAATAGTTAATAACAAGATCAGGATAAAGCCAGTTCTTAAGGCACAAGTATTTTTTTTATGAGCAACTGGTTCATACTTCCAGAGTTCCTATATCTACTGCTATACCATGTTTCTTTTATTCCACATTTATGGCTTAATTGTAAGCTCTCCACGACCAACTGATAGAGGAAGAAAAAATAATTGTGGTTTATAAATAGTTCAAAACTAAGGAAGACATAGAGTGCTGTGGGAACACAGATATCCTTGAGGAGCGAGAGTGGACAGAACAAAACTTTCAACTGGTTGTATATTTACATGAAAGGAAAGATGGTCAGAATTAAGTATCTATAGTGATTCATGGGCAATAATTAATGGTTGATTGGATAGAAGGGACTTGGAAGGAAAGTACCATTATATTTCTTACAAAGATATCTGAAACATAACTGGAGGTGAACTTTTAAGAATATGCGCGTCTGGAGCCTGTGCTCTGCAACGGAAGAGGCCGCGACAGTGAGAGGCCTGCACACCGTGATGAAGAGTGGCCCCCGCTCACCGCAACTGGAGAAAGCCCATGCACAGAAACGAAGACCCAGGGCTTCCTTGGTGGCGCAGTGGTTGAGAGTCCGCCTGCCGATGCAGGGGACATGGGTTTGTGCCCCGGTCCGGGAGGATCCCACATGTCGTGGAGCGGCTGGGTCCGTGAGCCATGGCTGAAAAAAAAAAAGAAATGAAGACCCAACGCAGCCAAAAATAAATAAGTTAATTAACTAATTAAAAAAATAAAATAAAAAGAATATGCCAAGGACTTCCCTGGTGGCACAGTGGTTAAGAATCTGCCTGCCAATGCAGGGGAGAAGGGTTCAATCCCTGGTCCAGGAAGATCCCACATGCCGCGGAGCAACTAAGCCTGCAAGCCACAAATATTGAAGCCCGGACGCCTAGAGCCCATGCTCTGCAACAAGAAAAGTCACCACAAAGAAAAGCCAGTGCACCACAATGAAGAGTAGCCCCTGCTTGATGCAACTAGAGAAAGCCCACGCACAGCAACAAAGACAGCACAGCCAAAAATAATTAATTAATTTTTAAAAGAAGAATATGCCCAGAGGAAAATAATTGTATCTCATGTAAATGCTCCCCAGAGGGCACTGACTGCATAGGACCTTCTCAATGAACTGTTGCACAAGATGATCTGTTCTGTGGATGTCATTATTTCCTTTCCCATGTCAGCTAGTGCCTGTGTGATGGGCTCATGAAAATGTAGCAATGATGCCAGAATCAGAGGTTATGCAAGGGCACAACAATGTGAATTTCCCTTTCAAAAAGCAGATCTAACAACCACCAGTTCTGATTGTCCCAATGGCCAATAACAGACACCAAGATTGATTTCCAAAATCGGCACCATAAAAAAATGAGAGCAGCTAGTTGACTGGTGGAAGTTTAATTATGTTGGATCTCTTGCATTATGGAAAGGGCTTCAGTTTGTTCTCACATTAACAGAGACTCATCCTGGATTGGGTTTGCCTTCACCACTCACTATGTTTTTTCCATTGCTACCATCTGTTGACTTAGTCAATGCCTCGTTCATCATCATGTTGGCTCAGCACACCTAACAATATTCCTGATCATCATTCCTTTAACAGCAAAAGGACCAAGTCAATGAAACCCTGAGGGGTAGAGTCCACTGAAGAATCTAATAAAGTCCATATTTGCTCTCCAGATCATTTGCTTCTTCAAGATTGTCTTGGCTATTCATAGACCTTTACATGTACATATAAACATTATAATCAGCTGGACAAGTGTTATGGACTGGATTTTGTGTCCCCCCCAAAATTCATATGTTGAAGCCCTAAGTCCCAATGTGAAAATATTAAGAGGTGGGACCTTTGGGATGTAATTAGGTTTAGGTCATGAGGGTGGGGTCCTCATGATGGGATTAGTGTCATTATAAGAAAAGATCAGAGTGCCCCCCTTCCTCCCCACCCTCTCCCCAGCAGCCATGCAAGGACATACAATAAGAAATGGCTGTCTGCAAGCCAACAAGAAGGTTTTTTACCAGGAACTGAACTGACCAGCCTCAGATCAGTCCTTGATCTTGGACTTCCCAGCCTCTAGAACTGTGAGAAATAAATATCTGTTTTTTTAAAGCCTAATTTTTATATAAATTCCTAGCAACAGAATCATTCTGTGTAAAAACTCTTACTATGTGTTGCCTAATTGCTTAGTGTCTTCCAATTACAGTTTCCAACTTCTGGGTGGGAATTACGGAGGTTGTCCACTTCTTTGAATATTCTACATGCTCCTGAAATTGATCGCTCAGTGAAAGAAGATAAACTTCTGGATAAAGTGGTATAATTATGTCAGGAAAAACATAGGAAGCTATACATCTAAGCAAGAAGATTTCTACAACCACTTCAGGCTTGTTCAATGATAAGCTCAAGAGCAAGGAGACCCACAGCTCCTCACCCTTATTTCAGTCCACTTACTCTTTTCATATGTTTTACTATATTACTGAGAATGCTCCCAAGTTGTCACGAAATCTAAACACCTAGCTTCAAGGTCGGTGACAATGATAATGAAAATTTTCTTTTACGCTTATTGTGTTGTCATATACATTGAGGCTTGGTTGGTGATCCTGAAAATAAACCCTCTGATGTCAGGTTTTGTAATTTTTTAAAAAAATCTCACTAGCTGGCCACTAGCTCCTCTGTTGAGAAGGACTCAGCACTCACCTGTGAGGACAGGATTTGTCACAGACAATAAGCACTTAGGGAGAAGAAAAAGCAGGATGAAGGTGTCAAACAAAGAGCTGAAGATGAAAACAAAGAACTTATCTCTTATCTACAAGACCAGAGCCTTTTTATATCAGGCTGCGATCTTGTAGATAATCCCAGGTCTTTTACTTTATGTTGGGTTTTCTACAAATCTCCATCCTAATGAATATGCCAGTACGGGGAAGCCCCACACTGAAATGCCCTGAAAGACAATTTGACCAATTGCCCATGTGCTCTTTACTTCAACAATTTAGATATTATGGGAAAATGTCAAATGAACAGGTAAAATGACAAGTTGTGGGAATGATTTTTTTTTTTTTTTTTTTTTTTTTTTGCGGTATGCGGGCCTCTCACTGCTGTGGCCTCTCCCGTTGCGGAGCACAGGCTCCAGACGCACAGGCTCAGTGGCCATGGCTCACGGGCCCAGCCGCTCCATGGCATGTGGGGTCTTCCCGGACCGGGGCACGAACCCGTATTTCCTGCATCGGCAGGCGGACTCTCAACCACTGCGCCGCCAGGGAAGCCCTGTGGGAACGATTTTTTTAAATGTTTCTTTATTAGATCAACTCTACTGGATGAAGCAAATCACTGTAAACTGGTTAAAAATTAAAAGGAAAAAGTCAATATTTACAAACTAATCCTAGACTAATTCCCTTTTTTCATGGAGCTAAAGTTTTCTTTCTTTTTGTACTTTTATCAGAAATTAAGTATATAAAATATATTGAAATTTGAAAATGCGATGGAGAAGAGTATGTGGACCTAGTGATTTTTCATCTATCTTTGTAAGTAAAGCTGAGATGAAATAACACACCAGAATTTTCCATGACCTACTCATAAGTCCACAGAAATAGTGTCAAGGTATATGTTAAAGCTTTGGGTAGACTTGAATACAACTTCATAAGCCCTTATGTGTGCAGTTATTTGACAACTGTAACTACCTTGAGATTTCATGAAATGTCACATACTATTGAGAGGAAGAAGAAGCCCATAATCATTTTTTGTCTCTTATAAGCAAGATTTTTCAGCATTTGTTAAAGTTTGTGAGGATGATTGCGGTGACCCACCTTCTACTGCCAAGTTAGATAGGTGTTAATTTCTCTTTACCTAGAGGCATACATGGGACTGAACCTTTAGGAGATAACAAATTAACTTTATACAGTTGTCAGTTTTGATGTTGATGTTAAAAACCAAATTATTTATCATATATTTCTATTTCCCACTATTAAAAAAAGGACTTGAAGAAAATTACTGGGAAAGAATAGCACAAAAAAATAACAGCATTGAAAAGGGAGAAAACAGAATTAAAAGAAGAAAAGCAAATATACTATGCCTTCACTTAGCATTGATGTAAGTCTAACTACGTATCTTAGAGTGAACAGGAAAATATTATAACTCTCTTTACATGAGAGAGGGAAATATATTCATTCCTCAATCATACTAAGGCTTCATGTATCCCAAATGCTTATATGCATTTTCTCCTGGGACGTGAGGTTGAAGCTATAGAATGATACAATGCACAATGTTCATGAAAGCAGAGTTACAATAAATCCAGCTCTGGATTTAAATGGTTTTGCCAGGAAGTCCAAAACTGTGCATTAGGATACAGTCCAGTAAAGGTGAATCTATTATGCACTCAAGCACTATAACTGAACTATGTAGCCATCATATCAGAATTTGATCCAAAGTTTGTATGTAAATTACTCAGAAAGGTGGTCATACAGGTTTTCTCCTAAATTATCTTCTGGAAATGTTCTTTCTTTCCACCAGGACTTTAATAGAAGCTTTATGACAGACAGATTAGCAGGTTAATTTCATCCAGGACTGGAATAATAGCTATGCTCTCCTGTTTACTAGGGACAGCCATTTACATTTCTTAGATTTCAAGCACTGTGTGAAATACCAGGACAGGTGAGCACAAAGAGCCTCTTAGGAAATAGATTATATCTCTTCCAGCTTCTGCACTCCTGTTTAGATGAGGACTCAAAGTTCCTCACCGTGGAGCATGACAAACATGGTTTTAGTCTGAAAACAGACCATAGCTTCTGCTGCCAGATGCGCACAGGACAGCTGAAAAACCTCAGTAATGCAACAGAACAAGAACCAAGTTCTAAGAACGTGATCTCCCCACATGTCTGCCAAGCTGTTTCAAAAGGCAGTTTTATGAAACTAATCAAATAAATCATCTAGAAAGAGTGACTTGTACTGACTACTTAAATTAGTACAGTTTAATATGTGTAAAAAGTGTCTTTCCAAGACAAATTTTCAAAATCAATGTTAATTAATGTTTTGGAAATTTAGAAGAATAGCAAAGCCATTTTTTCTTCAGGTCATTACTGTTCCATCATAATAAAAAATAAGCAGACAGGATACAAGAAAATACTTTTCCTCACATCCATTTTAAGAAAATCAAACATTCAATTAATCTAAAACTAGTGTCAAGCATTAAGTTAAAAATTTTATATAAGATGTAAATTTAAAAGGAGAGACCAAGGCACACCTTTGCTTTAAGTTGTAGAATTTTACAAAATTTACAGACACACTAATTACACTAGTTACAGACATTTTTTATTACCTGATTTTGTCAATTTATTTTTATCATAGCTCCAATACTTAAAATGTCTCAAAAAATAGGTTTTAAGGGACAATGGGCAAAGTCTACTGCATTAGCTTGGCTTGCCATAGCAAAATACCATAAACTAAGTGTTTTAAACAACAGAAATTTATTTATCACAGTTCTGGAGGCTGGAAGTCTGAAATCAGGGTACCAGAATGATTGAGTTCTGGTGAGAGTTCACATCCTGGCTTGCAGACTCCCTCCTTCTGGCTGTGTCCTTACAAGGCAGAGAGAGAGCAAGCAAGCACCTTGGTGTCCCTTCTTATAAGACCACTAATCCCATCATGAGGGTCCCGCCCCCATGACCTATTCTAACTCTAATTACCTTCCAAAGACCCCATGTCCAATTACTGTCACACTGGAGGTTAGGGCTTCAGCATATGAATTTGAGGGAGACACAAACATTCAGTCCATAACAGTTACCAAACTGAGATTCTAGGCAAAGTTAAACCAGGGTCAAAACCCAGTAATGACAAGCAGAGAAATAGAAGCAGAGGTGAATAGACAGAATAAGAATGCTTGTAACAAGAGAACATATGAATTAAGGAAGCTGGGTCAGTTAAGACTACTCTCAGAGGAGAGTGAAATTTATTTCTGGGTCCTGAGGAGCCTTTATGTCTTGCTTCAGGATCCGCTCCTAATCTGACTACCTGATATGCAGGAGGTGGACTGCAGAGCAACTTTCCTCTCTTTTGCTGCATATTCTTAATGTTTTTTCATATTCATAATGTGAATTTGCTATTGACCACATAGTGTTCCAGAAGCACCTCTAAGTATTTTTGGACCTATCTTTTTCAGTGTCCCCAACTAGCATGAAGTTTCTTAATAACAAGGACTTATTTCTTATGTCATATCTAAATGACTACATTAGCAACAAATTGCATCCTGCAATATAATGTTAATAGTTCAGTTATTTACTGAAATTCTTCCTCCTCTCTCATATCTTTTCTCACAATAGATCTCACATTTTCTCCAGCTTCACCCTCTACAGATTAATCTTTTCTTCTTCTAACGATGTCATTGTAGCTTTCAAAATGTTCTCTGCTGAAGTTTTATATATTTTAAATTTAGAGTTTTTATATACCACTTGAGATTTTCTTAAACGATGTTTTAAAGGAAAGTTTGGATTTCTTAGGATCCGTTTTTTTTTTTTTTAATTTCTGGGAAGTCATAAGTGGAATGACAAGCATTTTATGGTGACTTCCTCAAGGACATAATATTCTTAAGATGAGTTATGAAAAATTAAGATTTTGCCTTTGACTCAGTGGGTAATTTTGACTCAAATTCCATCACCAAATGCCATCAGAAAGTGTTAATTCCTGGCAGGCTATTCTCTTGAGAAAGTGATCATTATGTGTCAAAAAAAAGACACTATATATATGTACATGTTTTGTGCCCTCTGAGGCATGCTTACCTTGAAAGAAACCAAAGCTTCATTTCTATTTTGCAGTAGAGCTGTGTCAGGACAAAATCATGGTATTTTAGCTAAATATTTCTGTAATATTTTTCTGATTATAAGTAATATCTTCTCATTATGGAATATTTGGAAAATATGAAAACTATGCAATGGAAAATAAAAATCACTTGAAGCGTAGATATAAATAGCATTAACATTTCAGGGAATTTCCTTTCAGTCTCTCTGTGTATGTATAAATATAGTTTATATTACTTATGCATTCACTTCTGTGTCTTGCCATTTTGCATAACATTATATTAATAGTGTTTCCATGTCATTAAAAACATCAAAAGTACCATCTCTAATGAACGTAAAATGCTACATTGATGGTCATTTTCTTTGGTAGCAGTTTTATTGAGATATAATTTATATAGTTATATTCATATAATTCATCCATTTAAATTATACAATTCAGTGATTTTTAGTGTATTTACAGAGTTGTGCAACAATCACCATGAGCAATTCTAGAATATTGTCATTACTCTACCAAAAGAAAAAAATACCTTTTAGCTATAACCTCCAATGCCCCCAGCCCTCCAGTCCTAGGTAACCATTAACCTACTTCCTGTATAGGTATGTCTATTGGACATTTTATATAAATAAAATCATATAAAATGTGATCTTTGTGACTGGCTTCCTTCACTTAAAATAATGTTTTCAATATTCATCCATGTAGCGTGTATCAGTACTTCATTCCTTTTTATGACCAAATAATAACCCATTGTAGTGGCTATGTTTTTAAGATAAGTCTTTATAAAGCAAGGATATTGGTTCTAGGCTTGTCACTCTTTGTTATAGAGTTTTACATAATAAAGAGGATCATTTTTTAAAACATTTTTTCAAGTCAAACATACTATTTTTTTCCCATTCTCAGATCTTCTTTCTTCTCCATTCATTCAACAAGTATTTATTTACAGACTACAGAATACCATGCTTTGTACAGGCTTTGTAAATACAATGTGAACAAAATTGACACAATCCCTGCTTTTACAATTCTGTGAAAAGCCCAACTTTAACAAATAGTGGTACAAGTAAAGATACAATCAAAATTTAAAACTGAGATAAGAGCTAGCAGCGCCCTCCAGCCCCAGTCTACCAGGAACACAGCTGCAGTCGGACAAAGCTGGGTTTGTTGGCTTGTTGCTATAGGGAGAACACACTCCAGGGGGAACCATGGAGCATTTCAGTGAAAGAGCCTTCAGGGTGGGTGTTATAGAATTGGGGTTTATACTACAAGATTTTGGAGAACGTTCAAGAAAGCATAGTTTTGCTCTGAACTGAGTGCTGTCAGAAAGTAAGGGCCATTCTATGATTGGGATGCCTCAACAATTTTTTTATCTAAAGGCAGGAGGAATGTAGCAGGGTAAAGCTATACTTAGTAAAGAAGCACCAGTCATTTACATAGCTAAGAGAGGGAGGTATCTGATCGTTTTGTGATTTGGACTGTGCTCTTGATTTTGACTATGCTCAGGCCGACATGACTAAGGAGTGGTCTTGTTTCGGTTTTGCTCCATCTTTGTCACAGAGTGGCCTTGTCTGATGTGTTCTGTGACATTCGTTATATTCAGCAGAACACCATAGCCTAGCTGTTAGAGCCAGGCCAGCTCAGCTGACAGCCATCACAGGTACTTTTGCCTTTCTCAGTACCCTCTTTTGGCCAGGGGTGGACAAAATTGGCCTGCAATATATGAATATACAATATCCAGGTCATTATCATTACCACGATTTTGCCTATCAAGAGGTTGTTTGGAGAAGGTTGTCTATAGTTGCTCCTTTGTTAGAGGAGAAGTCATTGAATCATCTGATGTGACAATGGCTATGATTTTGGAAAGGATCCACTGGCCAGTTGTAACTCAGCCAATCACTCAGGGGAACATCTGGTGATTAGTCCTTGTAAGACAACCTGAAACAAGAGGTAAATAACCAAACACAGCCCATGAAAATGTGTCCCAATATTCATCTGGGTCTTTTCTACAGACCTGGCTTGCTTTTTTCCCACTAGTCATGGATTTTATTTTACCTGATGTATAATATTTATAGGTGTGGTCATTGTGTTTATTATAAGCATAAACTGTCTTTTGGCTACCTAAAAGGAAATCAAATGCTATGCAAAGCCCATGATAAACCTAACTAACGAATTCAAACTCTTTTGTTGGACTTCCAAAGCAGAAGTTGTGTTCTCATAAACAGTAGTGATTTAAAAGGGTAGAGAATCAGCGGAAATATAAATATTGAAAATCTCAACAGAAGTGAACTTATGACTGTGCTCTGAAAATGGGAAACTTTTCAGGGTGGAGTTAAACAGCTGCTGAAAAGCTAGCTGGAGTGTCTCTGAAGAGAACAAACGGAATATTTTAGCCAAGATAGTCTCAATATTTATTCTTATTCTGAATGGGCTAGATTTCACTGGTAGGGTCAACAAGTCTGGCTGTGAAATTTGAAAGACTCAACGCAGAATGAAAGCAGAGCCCATTTGTTCAAAAATTATTAAGAAATTCAAGATGGCAACAGCAAAGCATTAAGCCATCCTGGAATTCTAAGGGCAGGGCTGTGTGAGACTGCACAAATCCTGAGTCAATGAATAACTTCAGCACAAACGTTTCGTTGATGTTAGGTCAAGGTCCAAGTTTTACAGGACTGAAATCTGAATTAATTGCATAAGGTATTCACCAGGAGGAACCTATAAAAAGGCATTTTGGTGGCCATGAGAATGCACCTTTCAGAACTCTAACTTAAGGGAGGGTAACTGTCCTAGGGCCCTAGCTGCTGCTCTCTGAAATCCATTGCTATGTTTGGCTCATCGCCAGCCAGTGAGTAAGCACTCCAGTGACACTAAGTGCCAACCCTAGGACGCAGGGAACTCCGTCATTGGGCACCTTTTCCTGTGGATTCCCCAGTGGCCTTGCTCAACTTCCTTTAGATTACACACTTGTCTAGGATGCTTTCACCCAACATTCTTTTCTTCTCCTTCACTCAGGCTCAGACTTTCATGGGGTCTGATGGCTCTCCCAACCTCTACCTACCTCCTCCCCATTTTTTCTCACAGGCATTTGCCATAATAAATTTCTTTGGATCTGCTTCTTGGAGGACCTGGACTAATACAAATGGTACCGGATGGGATCTGAGAAAATAGGTGGTAATAAGGGGAATGGCTCACACATTGCTCAGCAGAAGAGAACAATGTATCCTTCTTGGTAGATAGGTCAGGGATAGTCCCTTACACGTGGCAGTGGTCAGTTGTTAATGATTGCATCGACAGTGACCTAGAACAATGTTCTGATACAGTCATTTGAAAAATATGGGGGAAACAATGCCTGCAAAGACAGAAAAACTGCAAATTTGGGGTTAACTGATTACTGCAAAGGTGCATTGATGCCCTGCAGAAGGAGAATGAGAAATTGAGAGCTGCCAATAGGCAGTTAGTGGCTAAAAGTGAGAGATGGAGTTTAGGTGGGAGCTCACAAAACAGTCCTCATCTCCTTCAGTGGAAAGACAGACCAATAGCACAGCAGGTAGAAGACCAAAGGATCCAAGTCTCTGAGCTCAGGGATATCAAAACACTCAGCCAAAGCAAGCTGTTATATGAAAGTCAAGGCCCTGGAGGGAAAATTCTGGAACTCTGAAACATGAGCTAGAGACATCTGGCTGGATGCTGCTGATGATGTTTACCAAGCATCCTGCTCTGGACCCTCTGGGCTTGCAGAGGTGGCCCATCTTTCTTTTGTGAGAGCTAATACTTCCACTGTGCTAGAATATCTACAGAAACCTCTCCACCACAGCACAACAGATTTCCTGTCAGGAGATGCCCCGTCTTCTCTCCTGGACACTAGGTCGGTAACTACTGTCAAACCCCAGCCTAAAAGAGCTAGATATAATGGTCCTGATAAAAGAGGAAAGAAACTATATGATGAAAGAATTGCTGGAATTAACTGGCACATACTGGTCAGAGATAGGGGAGTACCCTGAGATTGGATTTTAAGGGTACTTGATCAAGGGAACCAGAATTTAAGACTGGATAAGCAAGAACTCCTTGACTTGGGGGTTATTGCTCTGGGACTTAGCATTTAAAATTCAACCATCTACTTCAGAGGTAGGGCAAATTTTGCTAGGATTACTTTTAGAAACCTGGAATAAAATGACAGCCAAATCTCAATGAAGTGAAAATGTCTGATTTTCCCTGGAACATATCAGAGAAGGGAATATGGGTGCTGAGAAGAGGGTATGCTGAAATGGCTATCTGTTGCAATGCCAGACACCAACAGGACCCAGGAGAGGAGAGAGGACCCACCATTCACCAAGGCCATCAGGAATGTGATGGTGATAGGGGGCACAAGCATCACTAAGAATTTCCTTGTGGCCTCCTCTGCAGGCAAGGGATGGTAGTAGGAGTTGTAGTCACAAAGTTAGGGTAATTAATACCCATGGAGATGATAGACCCTGAAGAAGTAGAGACCAGATGGAAGCACTTGATGGCCACAAACCAAGAGGCCACAATTACTAAAGTGAGCAGCAGGGTGGAAGGAAAAACAAGGGACAATGATCCACTGAAATTCTTGGAGCTGTTTAACCAACATGTTTGTGTTTCTAGGGGCAAGGTAGACAGGCAGTCAACAGATGTTGTTTGTGATCTAAAACCAAAGGAACAAGAACTGAAGAACAGGAAGATAATCATAGTTTCAAAAAAAATGACCTCTTGCAAAGATCCCACAATTTATTGATTGAAGAAGTGGGTGAGCCCCTATGGTGAAGAGCCCTGGAACACCATGGCGAGCATATACCATAACTATTCCCCTAAGTTTTAGCCTCAAGGGACCTATGTCCACCTCCTCAGGTCATAGTATGCTGGGAAAAGGAAAATATAAACACATTGAGGAACGTTGAGCACAGGTTATGGGTTGACATTGATGATCAAGGACCCAAAGCATTATTGTGCTCCCCTCCATTAGAGTAGGGAGCCTATGGATCCATGTAATATATAGAGTCCTGCCTTATAGTGAGCCCAGTGCATCCATGGGCCACTAAGTAGCCATTTCCCCAGTGCCTGAGTGCATGATTGGCATTGATATATATGGCAATTGGAGTAACTCTTCTATCAGGTCTCTTCTCTATGAAGTAAAAGCCACCATAGTGGGGAAAGCCAAACATAAATCTGCAATTGCTCCACACTCCCCTCAACACTGGCCAAGATAGTAAATCAGAAACAGAATCTAATCTCCAGAGAAATGGTAGAGACATGAATAAAGACCTAAAGGGTACAAGGTTGGTTTCACCTGTCATAAATCCATTTAATTCTCCAGAGCAGACCCTGCAGAATATGGATGGACCCCAGAGAATGACTGTAGACTGGTGTACACTTCACTGTGCAGTAGCAGTGACCCAGTTGCTGGGCCAGACATGGTTTAACTGCTAGAGCAGGTTAATAAGGTCCAGAGAACATGGTATTCAGCCATTAATTTGGCAAACTCATTATTTTACTTTCCAATTTTAAAAGAGGATCTGAACTATTTGGGGACAGATAAAGAATATTTATTTACAGCCTTTCCTCAAGGCTATGTTAATGCTCTTATCCTCAGTCATAATACGGTACAGAGATCTTGACTGCCTGGACATACCTCTGAATACCACATTTATTCACTACATTGATGTTATCATGCTGATTGGATAGAAAAGGCAAGAAGTGGCTGGTGTGCTGGAGGCCTTGGAGAGACACATGTGTTCCAGAGGATGGGAGATAGCCCCTATTAAGATTTGGGACTGGCCACTTCAGTGAAATTTTTAGGGGTCCAGTAGTCTGGAACAATGATGGACTAAAAGTTAAAGACAAATTGCTGCCTCTTGCATCCTCTATCACAAAGAAGGAAGCACAGAGCCTGGCAGGCCTCTTTGGGCTCTGCACGCAATGCATTTCTTCTGCCTAACAAAGAAGGCTGCCAACTTTGAGCTGGGACCAGAGCACGAAAGGGTCTGCATGGTGTTGGAGACGTCACCGGTAGGAGAAGATGCAATATGGCACTCATGACAAATTCCACTGAGGGAATAACAACACAGTTTCCTGGGTTTGTGAAACAAGGTCATGCCATTCATAACAAAGAATTACAGTCTTTGAGAAATAGCTTTTGACATATTCCTGAGCCTTGGTAGAGATGAAGTGCTCAACCATGGAGTACCAAGTTACTGTGTGTCCAGAAATGCTCACTATGAACTGGATTCTCTCAAACCCACCATGTCATAAATGGGTCAGACAGGCTCATCAGCAAACTATAATAAGATGAAAATGGTATTCTTGGAATGAGTCCAAGCAGGACTAGAGGACAGAGGAAGCTTCAGGTGGCTTGGACCCCCATATTACCCATAGTTGTGCCCCTCCCCTGACTTTCACTCAGGATTGCATGAAGGGACCCATACAACCAGCTGAAAGATGAGGAAAAAGCCCAAGCATTGTTTATAGGTGGATTGGTTCAGTACATGGGTACAAGCCAAAAATGAACAGTGGCTGAATTACAGATACGTATAAAGGTGGCCTTGAAAAATAGAAAGGGAAATTCTTCCCAATAGACTGACCTGTGAACAGTACACTAAGTCTTTCGCTTTGTGTGGAAAGAAAAGAGGCCCAAGGTGAGAATATGTACAGATTTCCATTGAGTGGCCAAAGATGTCTGGTCAAGGACCTGGAAAGAAAAACACTGGGAGAACAGAGACAAGAAAGTCTAACATAGAGGCCTGTGGAGGACTTATGAGAGAGGGTACTAAGTGTGAACTAAATGTTAAAGATCATAAAAACACCCACCGGGGGAAAGGGACTGAACAACCAAGCAGACAAAATGACTTGGCTGGTGATGTCCACCTGTCTTTCTCATTGGTCACCCCAGTACTGCATGATGGGCAGAATAGTCATGGTGGTGGAGATGGAGCACAACAGTCTGGACTCTCATGTGCCAAAATAGGTCTGGCTGCTGCTGTCCCTGAATGTCCAAATGGTCCACAAAGGAAACCAGCCCTAAGATCCTGATGTATTAGCTTGCTAGAGCAACCATAACAAAATATCACACACTGAGCAACTTAACCAACAGAAATGTATTATCTCACAGTTCTGGAGGCTAGTACCTGAGATCAAGATGTCGGCAGGACTGGTTCCACCTGAGGCCTGTGAAGAAGAACCTGCCTCTCTCCCAGCTTCTGGTGGTTTGCTGGCAGTCTTTGGCATTTCTTGGCTTGTAGAAGCATCCCTGATCTCTACCTTCATCTTCACATAGTGCTCTGTCCATCCTGTGTATCTGTGTGCAAACTTCTTTTTATGAAGACACCAGCCCTATTGGATTAAGAGCCCACCCTACTCCAGTATGACCTTATCTTATCTAACTACATATACAATGACTCTATTTCCAAATAAGATCCCATTCTGAGATACTGGAGATTAGGACTTCAACACATGAAATTTGGGGGGGATGGGGGTGTGGGCACAATTCAACCCTTCACACCCTGATAGAGCATAATTCCTCAAGAAGATCAACCAGACTCTTGACGGTGAGTTAATTACATTGGACCTCTTCTGTCATGGAGGACAGCAGTTTGTCAGGACAGACCCCTATCAGATATTGGTTTGCCTTTCCTGAACAGAACTTCAGCTAGCATTCCTATTTGGGGGCTTATTGGAAGCCTGATTCACAGCCATGGAATCTGGCTCAACATAGCTAACAACCAGATCACAGGAGTGACCCAGGACAATCCCCTGCCATGCCATCCAGAGGCAGCTGGAATGTAGAATGCTGGAATAGCTTCTAAAAGTGCAACTGAAGCTCCAGTTCTGAGAAATCACTCGATTAATGGGGTGCCATCCTTTAGGACAGAGAGTGTCGATTATATCAGAGCCTCCAGGAAAGGTCTCAATCCATTCTGAGAATAGACAATTACCAAAACATATTCATAGCTCCTGTAATTCGTATTCATTTCTTATTTATACAGCCTTATCAAACTTATGGTGCTGGTATGTAGGACATGTATTGCAAACATCTTTGGAAATACTCTTAAAATTACCTCACTAATGTTGAGTCAATATCACTGCCAATTTATCTTTGCTGTTACAGATAATATCCTGAAGTATTTTTGTTAAACTCCACAATTATTATCTCCATCTTCTTAAGTAATAGAAAAGCATGTAAAAAATCTTTATTTTGTTTTCATAAGAATTTTCTACAGAAGTTAGGAAGCACTACAATATTTGAAGTCAAGGACTAGCCCCAAATCACTCTCACTTTTAGTGTAAATATTTGCTCTTTTATCTTTTTCTAGCTGGCAAGGACAATTAAATTCATGATTTGAACTGATTTAATTTTGGGGAGTGGCTTATATTTCAGTAACTCAGATCTGTTATAACATAAGCTGCTTGGTAATTTTCAGTTTTCCTTTTTAAGCTAAGCCGTCAACAAAGTTAAATTAGAGATACTCAAGGCAGTCTCATTTAATGAGTCTCTGCAGGACTTGGAGAGTTTCCTAAGAGGTGAACAATCATGGCATTCTCCTTCTTCCGGGCTTACAGTGTTGCAGCAATGGGTAGTGATGTGTGAAGGGAAAGAAGGTAACTAGCTGAGAAATTCTGGGTGTGTTCTGTCAGTAGAAGAGTCTGCATAAGAAATGATTAATCTTAACGAAGACCCTAAAAAGACATCAGCTGAAGCTTTCACAAGATTTGCCACTGCTTCTATAGCTCTTGGACGGATCGAATATACCTTGACTATTGCATCTAATGAAAGACTGAATAAGGCAATGGGCTTTTGATGATTTCTATGTATTGATTTAGTACCCTGAGTGGATTGGATGTTTGCGTCCCCCCAGAATTCATATATTGAAATTCTAATTCCCTGTGTGACTGTATTTGGAGTAAGGAAGTAGTTATGGTAAATAAGCTCATAAGAGTTGGTCCTTGACCCAAAAGAGTTAGTGTCCTTATAAGAAGAGACACCAGAGAGTTTGACTTCTCTCTCTATTCCCATGTGCATTCACCAAGGAAAGGCCATGTGAGCACACAGTGAGAAGGCAGCCATCTGCAAGCCAGGAAAGAGTCCTCACCAGAAACAGCCATGCTGGCATGATGATTTCAGATTTCCAGCCTCCATAACTGTGAGAAGATAAATTTCTGCTGTTTAAGCCATCCGGTCTGTGGTATTTTGTCATGGCAGACTAATACAGTACAAATCCTGTCTAGAGTTCTCATGAATAAAAACATAAAGTGTTTATAAATCAAGAATTCTAAAAACAAAGCATTTTCATAGTCACTTATTGTGCCATTCTTGCACTTAAAACATGAGTATCAACAGAGTATATAAGGGACAGAAGGAACCTCTGCTAATCTGGGCATAAAATAACTTAGTCATATTACAGAAAAAAAGATGTAAATGTTCACGTTACTCCTTTTGTACATTTAGTGGTGAGAGATTTCTTTGACTGAAGTAACAAACTTTTTTTCTCCATAAACAAGAGAAAGCTGGAGGATAGATAAAGTAGAGTTCAAGTCTCCAGCTAAGCCTACTGAACTGGAATCCTTAGGTGTGGAGCCCAATATCTGCATTTTTAATAAGCTCCTCCAGTGATTCTTTGCACGTTAAAATTTGAGATGTAATCCCTGTATGGAATAAAGGGATGGAGGAATGAAGAGGTAGTGGGTCAGGAGAGAGAAGAAAGGATTTGAATAGAGATAAAAAGATTGTGACCCAAAAGACTGATTCTTATGTGGCTATTTCTGAGAAAGAGGGATTTTACAACTTCCTTCAAAACCCACCACGAAGTTATCAGCTCTAGCTGGCACCCCTAATAAATGTTCAACTATCAAGACTTTAGTATAGATAGAATTCTACTTTAAAAAAGAAAAACAGTGCAAATCCTGCGAGAACTTATATATATGAATAAACCAGAAAATATCAAGAGAAGCAGGAAATTTCATTGAAATTCTACTATTGGCTTGAATGATTGCAAGCTTAGCAAAACAAAAAACAAAAAAAAAACACTGAGCATGAATATGAAATATAAGACAAAGGCAGCGGATGTTCTATTCATTGGAATCTGAATATTGGTTTTGTTGCTCTTTACATCTTTCTGGAGGAATCAATCCAAGATGGTGAGTCTATATAAGTCAAAACCAGATACACTTAGGGGGAGACACGCAAATGTAGTGTGAACTCAGGCTTCTGGGGTAACGTAGTGCCCATCCCAAAGGTATGTGAGGTGTTTCTGCCAACATGCACTCTACCATATCGGTGATCATTTATAAGAGAGGGTGACTGAAAGAACAGATTTATGTCCACATCAACTCTGGGCCATGTGGCTGAAGAGGGCCTGGGGACAAGGTTACATTGTGACATTGTTGAGTCCTAGGAACCTTTGCTTTAGTGGTCCCTTGTCTCCATAAAAGAACATCAAAAATTATATTTTATGACTATGCTGGTATATAGACAAATTTAATCCAAGGTGAATTCATTACTATGTATGTATGTATTATTATATTCATATTTTTTATCTGATTCAAAGGAAATCAAACATTCCCTGAAAGTATCATGGGCCCTAGGCACTATAGGGTATCTCTTCTGTCTATAGGATAAATCAACCCTGACCAGAAGAAATAGCAGTGATCAGAGAAAAACTACAGTGAGAGAAGACCCAAAGTCCCAGACTGAAAAGTCTTAGTGCTCAGGGAGAACAGAAGAAAGATTATTTTAAAGAAAAGAAGGGAAATAAAGAGTGATGAGCAGGTAAACAGCTCCTTAGGAGCAGGGGAAAAAAAAGCCCTCATTTGTAGCTTTGGCAATTTCTGTGCTGTAAATACTCTCCCTATGGCTGATTGTAATCTACTAATGGTTTAATAACCAGTTTGAAAAATTCCTGGATATTTATCAGCCCACTCTCGTTAGCCTGCACAAGCACACCACTTCAGAGGACTGTTATCAGTCTGCAGAACATTCTACTTTTTCTGAGGAAACCCACCAAAGCACCCTGAAATGATGTAAGCAGACGTCAGGACCAGTCTTACGCTCGGTCATATGAAAGCCTCCAGCCTTCTTCTACCTATTGCTAACAATAGCCTAAAAATCACTCCAAAATTAGGGAGACCTAAAAATTCAAACTAAACCGTAACCTAATCTTTCGTTATTATCAGTCAAGAAGTAACTCTAACATCATATTCTTTTCTTTTTAATAGACGTTGGATATTAGAACCCAGACACTTCCTAGCGTTGTTTTCTGAACGTGTACAGAAGAAAAACATCTGGGGACACCCTAAGGTTGAACTTTTTCAACCAGAAATTTGTCTTGAGAGCTATCTGTCCTTGCTTTCTGCACGGACCTAGAGAACCCAGGTCCGAGGTCACTTTATGGTCAATAGTTGCAACCTTCTTCGCAGCTGTGGTTTCAGTAAACAATTGTGTCTGAGTGTTTTACGCCAATATTACCCCGAATAAGTAAACCTTTTTTTCCTCAATGAAGAGCATTTCCAGATGGTTTCTAGAGAATATTAATAATGGAAGTTTCCACAAATGATAATGCCCTTGAGGAGGACAGCTGACCTTTGTTTCTATAGAAACCACACCATGGTATTTCAGTGTCTTAAAAACAGGAATTATACATATAATTATATATAATAAATATTAATACAATATAAATATTAAAAACATATATATCATATATATTATACACACACAATTTTCATTTTTAATGGCTGCTGTAAAAAATTGCCAGTGTTTACTGCCTTAAAAACATACAAATTTAATATCTTACACTTCTGGAGGTCAGAAGTCCAAAATCAGTCTCACAAAGTACCAGAAAGGCTGGTTCCTCCAGCAGGCTCTAGGGGAGAACCCATTTCCCACTCTTTTTCAGAGTCTAGTCACAGTCTGCCTTCCTTAGCTCCTGTGTCCTTCCTCACATCACTCAGTCTCTTGCTTCCATCCTCGCATCTGCTGCTGACTCTGATCCTCCTGCTTCCCTTATGCAAGGACAGGGATGGTTAATTTTATGTGTCACATCGACTGGGCCACAGGGTGCCCAGATATTTGGTTAAACGTGATTTCTGGATACGTCTACAGGGTGTTTCTGGGTGAGATTAACATTTGAATCAGTCAACTGAATAAAGCAGGTTGCCCTCTCCCAAGTGGGTGGGCCTTGTCCAATCAGTTGAAGGCCTGGATAGAATAAAAGTCTAAGTTAGGAAGAATTTCTTCTCTCCGTCTCTTTTCAAGCCTGAACATCTTCCCCCAACTTTGGACTTAGGCTTGGACGGGAACTTATACCACCAGCTTTCCAGGTTCTTAGGTTTTTGGCTTTTTACTAGAACTACTCTCTCAAGTCTATACTTCTCAGCCTCTATAATCACATAAGCCAATGCATATATATATATATATATATATATATATCCTTGAATACAAGGCCTGTTATGATTACACTGGTCCTGCCAAGATAATCCACCCTAATTTTCTCATCTCAAAATCTTTAACTTAATCACATCTGCAAAATCCCTTTTGCCACATAAAGTAACATTCGCAGAGATTAGGACTTGGGTATCTCTGTGGGGTATTATTCATCCTAATACACACACGCACACACACACACACAAACGAGTACAAAAACTAGCAAATAAGTTTAATTTTAATTTGTCTGACTTTTGTGTGTTTAATCTAAGTATTACAATTATAACAGAAACCAAATAGCTTTCAAATTTCTACCATAAAAAATAAATTTTGTGGGGCTTTAGCAGATTGCTTTAGCTTCTAATTACAATGAAACGTTTATCTAAAATCTCTGTAACAAGAGTCTCCAAAGACTTCATGAATATTATCTTAATTGTATTCTTGCAACATCCAAATGAGACAGAGCAGATGTCAGGTATTTTATGATAACAAATACATTACAAAGTCCAAGCTTTTGAAATAAAGGAAGATGACTTATTAAAACCTTCTAAGTATCTCCGATTTACTGATAACTTTTAATGCAGAAGGAAATGAATAGGTGTCTGACGTTCTACTCATGGTTTAATTGCAAATACCTAGATTAGGTAAGCAATTGTTATTGGTTCCTAACTAAAAAAAAAGTTGCAGAATATAAAACATATACACTATTTTCATATTTAGCATCTCATTAAGACCCATGTTTCTCTATTTTTTTTTTAGTTTATTTATTTATTTTTGGCTGTGTTGGGTCTTTGTTTCTGTGCGAGGGCTTTCTCTAGTTGTGGCGAGCGGGGGTCACTCTTCATCGCGGTGCGCGGGCCTCTCACTGGCGCAGCCTCTCTTGTTGCGGAGCACAGGCTCCAGACGTGCAGGCTCAGTAGTTGTGGCTCACCGGCCTAGTTCCTCCATGGCATGTGGGATCTTCCCAGACCAGTGCTCGAACCCGTGTCCCCTGCATTGGCAGGCAGATTCTCAACCACTGTGCCACCAGGGAAGCCCCTCTCTATTATTTTTAAAGTCCCAATCAAATCATAACAGATCACACCAGAAATTCATGTTACATGCAGTTATAAGATTTAAACTCAATATCAGTTATTACACATGTCAAAGCAAATTAACATCCAGTAGTTCACATAAAAATAGACTTCTCTCCCCTAAAACTTTGTCCATTTCTCAACTTCTCAACCATTTGTTTCAATATACTGTAAATTCCCAGAATCAACTTTCTCTCATTCCTCTTGGTATTCTAGAACTTTCCTGCTAATGTTTACAATGTTAGATAAATTCTGCTAATGAAATTTATACGTTCAGAATCCAGGAGGGTCAAATTTATTTCTTTATTTGCTTCTCTTAGTGAAAAGCCTAAATCTCCTACTTTCCCTTTAACATTTTCCTGGATCTCTTTTAACCAGCTCTTAATTGGCAATTGAGATGTTATTTTATATATTTTTATCCCTAATCCTTGTCTATCCATTTGAAATGGCACTATCAAAACAGCCTTCTCCGAAATAGCATCTCCCTCTACTCCCTAGAAGGAGCCAGAGCTTCTACCATGATTATTGGGGGGGGGGGGGGGGGGGGTGCACACGCGCACGTATGTGCATGAATTATCTTGTTTTGCAATTTTGTGGCTGTATATATGAATGTATTTCCTGAGACTCTACTGTTTGCTTTAGAGATTAGGGAATTCCCATTCTAAAAATGACCAACTTTTTCTTCTTGGTACATCCCAGGACGGTCCTTCGTCTACGTATTCTTGTTCGCGAGCCATCGTTGCCTGGGCTGCTGTTCAGGCTTCATCTTATTTCTTCCTCCAGCTTCTCATGCCTTCCCTCTCCGTGCCAGAGCTCCATGGGTGGCCTGCTGTCATCGCCCTCTGCACCTGTCCCAATTAGCAGGCCTGAGACGCCGCCAACACACCCTCCGTGCCGGTGACTGGCTGCGGTGTGTGACCTCATTGCTGGGAAGGCTGAGCTCTGACGGTATGTGGTGTCTAGACACCATTTGTTGGAACTGCTTGGTGAGCGAAAGCTCTGGTGCTGGAAGTTTCTCACAGCTGTGTCCAAAAGTTACTCATCAGAAGTTTGACAGCTGGGATTGGGTCATACATCTGTACACCCTCAGTGCTCATCGCGGGACTGGGACACTTAGTCAGCATTCAGAAATGTTTGTTGAATTAATAGCAGTTTGGAGGCAAATTGATTTTCTGCTATGACCACAAAATCTAGGATAGGCTTGTGATGAAGGGCATGTATGCTGAAGGCAGAAGGACATTGGGTTCAAATCCTGACTCCACCACTTTCCAGCCAGATGACATTGGGCAAGTTTTACTCCCACCCTGTGCCTCTGTTTCCTGACTTGTTAAATGGGGACAACAGTCATCCCGCCTAATTGGATCGTGATTATTAGAAGAGCTTATACATTCTTTTAAAAAGATTGAAATATAGTTGATTTACAATGTTGTGTTAGTTTCAGGTACATAGCACATTTAGTTTTACATATATATATATATATATATATATTCTTTTTCTGATTCTTTTCCTTTATAGGTGATTATAAAATATTCAGTACAGTTCCCTGTGCTATACAGTAGGTCCTTGTTGGTTACCTATTTTATATATAGTAGTGTGTGGATGTTAATCCCAACCTCCTAATTTATCCCTCTCCCCTTTTCCCCTTTGGTAACCATAAGTTTGTTTTCTATGTCTGTGCATCTAGAAAAGCTTATACTTGGAAAGCTCTTAACAAATCACTGGGCACAGGGTTAAAGCTCCAAAAATGCTATATGTTTATCCTCATCACATTTCATCTGCCATGTCTCAGGCAGATGTTCTACAAACATGACATTATGTTACACACCAGTTTTAAAATATCACAGGTAAATAATTTAGCAAAAATATTTCCTCCTCTCCCTGTGCTGAAGGTGTTAAACGGACTGTAGGAATGACTTTCACCACACAGGGAACTGGGTGTCAGCAGCCCCAGTGCTCCCAGCAAAGAAAGCAGGGGAGAGGCTCAGAGGGTTGGTCTTCCTTTCAAGTCTTACGTTATAAAGGAAAGGACACTGAGATCCATAAATACGAACAAACCGCACCCCCTTCTCCTTAAAGTAAGGGAGCCTATTATGACTCAACTTGTTGTCAGAAGCTATTTTACTAAAGGTGGAAAACAACAAAGTAGGCAGCAGAAACATAATCTTGAACGCAATAACTATTAGCTAAAATTTAATGTGCCCCCCCTTCCCCAAATGTACCTCTGAAGTGTTTCTGGCAGAAAGAGAAATAAGCTGCTGGAAGTTGAATGAGGAGGGGCTGGGGGAATGATCTTTTCCTCAAAAAAAGCGAGGAAGAAGAAAGCAACCCTAGAGAAGGCTGTGCTGGGAGAACTCGGACAGGCTGACACCTCCAGGTACTGCAGGAACCTGAAGAAGCTGGCACTTTTTCACCTCCCCGCCCCCCAGGGCAAGGGGCTACCCAGCGTTTTTCAGTATTGATAGGACCCATCTCCTTCCCGCATTCTCAGCTGGGGGTACTTTCTGAGAGTAGAGGCCATGGACTATTTATTACTTTTTAACTAAATTAGTTTTACCTTCAGGGCCGTAATTCCTTGCCCTTCCTGCCCCACATTTGTGCGCGCGCATGCGCACACACACCTGTCGGTTTTGTTTCTGGACTGTATGCACTGCTTAGTTGTATGGTATGTAGGATAACCACAGAGAATTTACTATGTGGAGTGACTTAGGAAAGGAACAGAGGTAAGGATTTCAGGCTACTAACCTTGTGTTCAATTTGGTCATATTTTACCAGGTGGCACCCAGTGTCATTGGCTGAGCCTCCCGCATACCCCGAAGTATGGCTTCTGCAATCACCATATCATGGAATCATCTTTGATATATATATGCAATATGGATAATTTCACTACCAGCAGCGGTAATATAGAAGGACAAAAGGAGAAGGCAAATTTTGTGTTATCATTAAATTACAAGTTAAAAATAAACTTCCTAATACAACCACGAGGTGGCGCATTTAACCCAGAATCAGCTACTACTACATCAGTAATATTTTATTTTTATGCAGGCTTTTTTACGGTTTTCGGAAGGACTCTAAAGCTGAAATAAAAGAGAATATCATGTCTCAAAAATATTAATTTTAAACAAAATTCTGTGAGCTATACTAGCGTATAATTCCCTAAAACATGAGCTGCATTTTTAAAAAGTCTTAATGGCCATGCTGCAAGTAATCCTAGACAACTTAATGAGCCAAGTGATAGATTTATTAAACCTACATCTTGAAATGGATAGATTTGTAGAACGAAGGAATTGTAAACAAAATAACAAGGCTGGATTTTCTGTGGCACTCAAGTTGACTCATAAGGAACCTAATTCCTAAATGTTCGCAGTTATATTAATCCAAACCGATTTTCATTATTCTAGTTGTTTTGAAGACTGCGTTTTAAAGTCAAGATGTTATGTTTACCACATATGAGAAAACCTCTTCCAAGCCAAACGTCTTTTAAAAGGACTAATTTCAGCTGAGTTGATGTTGATTCTATGAAAACAAATAATAATGTATCTTGAATGTGCTTAAAGCACAGGTAGAAACCGACTTATTCTATTGCCTTTTTAAAGGAAATTTAAAAATCAATTTAAGTAAGAAATGTTGGCTTCTTTTTTGAAACCTAGCACTAGGCTTTGAGAATGTGACCAGCACTAAGTCACGAGAAGGGTCATGTCAGTTCCAACGTACAGTCTGCATGTTCCCAGCAACACAGGGCAGCATGGGGGTTGCAGAAGCCACATTTTGTAAGCTGGAGCAAATCACACTGGGTGCATCCTGGTGAAATCTAACCAAATAGGATATCAAAAGCATTCTCAGAAAAGGCTCAGGTACCCTAAAGGGACTTTGGGAGAAGGCTTTCTTGGACATATGGGGTGGGGGAGTGGGTAGAAGGAGTAACATCACTGTCTTAGCTGGGAAGGCGTCACTTCTTAGCATGAAGTGACTCTAAGCACAGCTGGTTGGGCTTTATTTTCTACAGCATCAACATACCATCCAGGTATTTTTGCCTAAACCTCCTGCTTCTGCAGGATCATGAATTCTTTTGGAACTATGAGCTCTGTCTAGGGCTGAACACTGCCCTGCCCCAGACCCCAAACAGACATCAGTTCTGCTTTATGGGCAAGGTGCAGGCTACTGAGAGCAAGAGGTGCACCCAGATGATGGAGAGCTGATGGAACTCCTCAATACAGGGATGGATGGTGCTCAGTGGACACTGGGACATCTGCAGGCTCTGCCATGGCGCCATCTAGTGCTGGAAAGCCTTACTGCAATCTCTTGATGGTTCTCCTTCTGACGGTGATCGACCACATGGGTGCTGGTCCCAGGACTTCCAAACTCCCTCATCTCCCCCAAACCTTGGATCTGAGACAGGAGAGTGACCCAGCTTCCTGGGAAGTCAAGAAGACCATAGGTACCTAACAGGAGAGTAAGAGGAGGTCTGTGGCGGTAAGGGAGCAGATGTATTGCTTAGTTTCTTAAACTTTTAATCCCTCAGTAAGACTTTGTAAAACAGTCAACTTTAATACTAATTCCAGCACCCTGCCCATTATCATAATAAAAAGGGTGGGGGAGGATACTTAGGTCTTTAATTCACTGTATTTTTTTTTTTTTGCTTTTAAATCAGATGTTGATTGCACCACTTCCTCAGAGTTATGTGGTGAACCACTGCAAGGGCCTAAAACCCACACTGGCTGGACCTCGAGTTATTGGCTCCATGGGAATCATGGGTAGAATCCTTTCCTGCCTCTTCCTGGCTCTGGTGTGGGCTGTCATGGCTTGCAGCTTCATCGCTCCAATCTCTGCCTCTGTTATCATATGGCATTCTCTCTCTCCCTCTGTGTCTGTCTTTGCATCAGTCTTCCCTCTTCTTAGCAGTCAGTAGTCATACTGAGTTAGGGCCCACCCTGTGTTAATTTGTTTACATCTGTAAAGATTGTATTTCCAAATAAAGTCATATTCACAAGTACAGGGCTAGAACTTCAATATATCTTTATAGGAGTCACAATTCAACCCATAAGACCATCCTAGCATTTTGGCTGAGGGGTGCCCAGTGCAAAATCATATATATATGTATATATATGCATATGTGTGTATATATATTTTTAAACAATGCTTTGTAGCATTTATATTATTTTCTAAATCATTTTCACTCCTGTTAACTAATCTTGTGTTCTGTAGAGTTCTCTGCGACACATAAGTCAATATAGTTTTCCCACACTTGCCAACAGAGGAGCCTCTGAGACATTTAGCAATTTTTCAAAGACTCTATATCAAGTTAGGAGTAAATTTGCTCTCTTTAGCATACTCCTCTCCAATGCTAAAACAAAAAACAAACAAAACTTTACAACAGCTCTGTGAATCAAATAACAGTGAATAATGCTGCCAGACATTTCAAAAGTCACGTCAATACGGACTTGCCTAGTGGTGCAATGGTTGGGAGTCTGCCTGCCAGTGCAGGACACACGGGATTGATCCCTGGTCCGGGAGGATCCCACGTGCTGCTGAGGAACTGACCCGCATGCCACAACTACTGAACCTGCGCTCTAGAGCCCACGAGCCACAACTATTGAAGCCTGCGTGCCTAGAGCCCGTGCTCCGCAGCAAGAGAAGCCACCGCAATGAGAAGCCCGTGCACCACAACGAAGAGTAACCCCCGCTTACCACAACTAGAGAAAGCCCACGTGCAACAATGAAGATGAAATGCAGTCAAAAATAAATAATACAAATAAAAGTCACATCATGAATTTGAGCTTATCAAAGTGATAAGTACTTTTGCTAAAAAGCGAGAACAAACATGTAGGGCTCACTTGAATTCTACCTTAACATTTGACTTCAGTTTCAGACTATCCTTTTTTGGTGCTAAAATTCTGGAATTACTAAGGAGCTAGGGTATTTTATACGATTCCTAGGTGAAGGAGTAAAGTCCCAAATAACACTAATAGATGAAGGATTTTTTTTAAAACAACTTTATTGGAGTATAATTGCTTTACAATGGTGTGTTAGTTTCTGCTTTATAACAATGTGAATCAGCTATACGTATACATATATCCCCATATCTCTTCCCTCTTGTGTTCCCTCCCACCCTCCCTATCCCACCCATCTAGGTGGTCACAAAGCACCGAGCTGATCTCCCTGTGCTATGCAGCTGCTTCCCACTAGCTATCAGTTCACATTTGGTAGCGTATCTATGTCCATGTCACTCTCTCACTTCATCCCAGCTTACCCTTCAGCCTCCCCATGTCCTCAAGTCCATTCTCTACATCTGCGTCTTTATACCTGTCCTGCCCCTAGGTTCTTCAGAACCATTTTGTGTGTGTGTGGATTCCATATATATGTGTTAGCATATGGTATTTGTTTTTCTCTTTCTGACTTACTTCACGATGTATAACAGTCTCTAGGTCCATCCACCTCACTACAAATAACTCCATTTCATTTCTTTTTATGGCTCAGTAATATTCCATTGTATATATGTGCCACATCTTTTTACCCATTCATCTGTCAATGGTCACTTAGGTTGCTTCCATGTCCTGGCTATTGTAAATACAGCTGCAATGAACATTGTGGTACATGACTCTTTTTGAATTATGGTTTTCTCAGGGTATATGCCCAGTAGTGGTATTGCTGGGTCGTATGGTAGTTCTATTTTTAGTTTTCTTAAGGAATCTCCATACTGTTCCCCATAGTGACTGTATCAATTTACATTCCCACCAACAGTGCAAGAGGGTTCCCTTTTCTCCACACCCTCTCCAGCATTTATTGTTTGGAGATTTTTTGAAGATGGCCATTCTGACTCGTGTGAGGTAGTACCTCATTGTAGTTTCTGATTTGCATTTCTCTAATGATTAGTGATGCTGAGAATCCTTTCATGTGTTTGTTGGCAATCTGTATATCTTCTTTGCAGAAATGTCTATTTAGGTCTTCTGCCCATTTTTGGATTGGGTTGTTGTTTTTTATGATAATGAGCTGCATGAGCTGCTTGTATATTTTGGAGCAAAATCCTTTGTCACTTGCTTTGTTTGCAATTATTTTCTCCCATTCTGAGAGTTGTCTATTCATCTTGTTTATAGTTTCCTTTGCTGTGCAAAAGCTTTTAAGTTTCATTAGGTCCTATCTGTTTATTTTTGTTTTTATTTCCATTTCTCTAGGAGGTGGGTCAAAAAGGATCTTGCTGTGATTTATGTCATAGAGTGTTCTGCTTAAGTTTTTCTCTAAGAGTTTTACAGTGTCTGGCCTCACATTTAGGTCTTTAATCAATTCTGAGTTTATTTTTGTGTATGGTGTTAGGGATTGTAATAATTTCAGTCCTTTTTTTTTTTTACATCTTTATTGGAGTATAATTGCTTTACAACAGTGGGTTAGTTTCTGCTTTATAACAAAGTGAATCATTTATACATATACATATGTTTCCATATCTCTTCCCTCTTTCGTCTCCCTCCCTCCCACCCTCCCTATCCCACCACTCCAGGCAGTCACAAAGCACCGAGCTGATCTCCCTCTGCTATGAGGCTACTTCCCACTAGCTACATATTTTATATTTGGTAGAGAATATATGTCCATGCCACTCTCTCGCTTTGTCACAGCTTACCCTTCCCGCTCCCCATATCCTCAAGTCCATTCTCTAGTAGGTCTGTGTCTTTATTCCTGTCTTACCCCTAGGTTCTTCATGACATTTTTTTTTTTCTCAAATTCCATATATATGTGTTAGCATATGGTATTTGTCTTTCTCTTTCTGACTTACTTCACTCTGTATGACAGACTCTAGGTCTATCCACCTCATTACAAATAGTTTCTAGATTTTTTGATGATGGCCATTCTGACTGGTGTGAGATGATATCTCATTGTAGTTTTGATTTGCATTTCTCTAATGATTAACGATGTTGAGCATTCTTTCATGTGTTTGTTGGCAATCTGTATATCTTCATTGGAGAAATGTCTATTTAGGTCTTCTGCTCATTTTTGGATTGGGTTGTTTGTTTTTTTGCTATTGAGCTGCATGTGCTGCTTATAAATTTTGGAGATTAATCCTTTGTCAGTTGCTTCATTTGCAAATATTTTCTCCCATTCTGAGGGTTGCCTTTTGGTCTTGATTATGGTTTCCTTTGCTATGCAAAAGCTTTGAAGTTTCATTAGGTCCCATTTGTTTATTTTTGTTTTTATTTCCATTTCTCTAGGAGGTGGCTCAAAAAGGATCTTGCTGTGATTTATGTCATAGAGTGTTCTGCCTATGTTTTCCTCTAAGAGTTTGATACTTTCTGGCCTTACGTTTAGGTCTTTAATCCATTTTCAGCTTATTTTTGTGTATGGTGTTAGGGAGTGATCTAATCTCATACTTTTACATGTACCTGTCCAGTTTTTCCAGCACCACTTATTGAAGAGGCTCTCCTTTCTCCACTGTACATTCCTGCTTCCTTTATCAAAAATAAGGTGATCATGTGTGCGTGGGTTTATCTCTGGTCTTTCTATCCTATTCCCTTGATCTATCTTTCTGTTTTTGTGCCAGTACCATACTGTCTTGATTACTGTAGCTTTGTAGTATAGTCTGATGACTGGGAGCCTGATTCCTCCAGCTCCGTTTTTCTTTCTCAAGGATACTTTGGCTATTTGGGGTCTTTTGTGTTTCCATACAAATTGTGAAATTTTTTGGTCTTGTTCTGTGGAAAATACCAGTGGTAGTTTGTTAGGGATTGCATTGAATCAGTAGATTGCTTTGGGTAGTATAGTCTTTTTCACAATGCTGATTCTTCCAATCCAAGAACATGGTATATCTCTCCACCTGTTTTTTATCATCTTTAATTTCTTTCATCAGTGTCTTATAATTTTCTGCATACAGGGTTTTGTCTCCTTAGGTAGTCTTATTCCTCGGTATTTTATTCTTTTTGTTACAATGGTAAATGGGATTGTTTCCTTAAATTCTCTTTCAGATTTTTCATCAGTAGTGCATAGGAATGCAAGAGATTTCCATGCATTAATTTTGTATCCTGCTACTTTAACAAATTCATTGATTAGCTCTTGTAGTTTTCTGGTAGCATCTTTAGGATTCTCTATGTACAGTATCATGTCATCTGCAAACAGTGACTGTTTTATTTCTTCTTTTCCAATTTGGATTCCTTTTCTTTCTTTTTCTTCTATGATTGCTATGGCTAAAACTTCCAAAACTATGTTGAATAAGAATGGTGAGAGTGAATATCCTAGTCTTGTTGCTCATCTTAGAGGAAATGGTTTCAGTTTTACACCATTGAGAACGATTTTGGCTGTGGGTTTGTCATATATGGCCTTTATTATGCTGAGGTAACTTCCCTCTATGCCTACTTTCTGGAGGGTTTTTATCATAAATGGGTGATGAATTTTGTAGAAAGCTTTTTCTGCATCTATTGAGACGATCATATGGTTTTTCTCCTTCAATTTTTTAATATGGTTTATCACATTGATTGATTTGCATATATTGAAGAATCCTTGCATTCCTGGGATAAACTCCACTTGATCATGGTGTATGATCCTTTTAATGTGCTGTTGGATTCTGTTTGCTTGTATTTTGTTGAGGATTTTTACATCTATGTTCATCAGTGATATTACCCTGTAGTTTTCTTTCTTTGTGAAATCTTTGTCTGGTTTTGGTATCAGGGTGATGGTGGCCTTGTAGAATGAGTTTGGGAGTGTTCCTCCCTCTGCTATATTTTGGAAGAGTTTGAGAAGGGAAGGGTAGGTGTTAGCTCTTCTCTAACTGTTTGATAAGATTTGCCTGTGAAGCCATCTGGTCCTGGGCTTCTGTTTTTTGGAAGACTTTTAATCACAGTCTCAATTTCAGTGCTTGTGATTGGTCTGTTTATATTTTCTATTTCTTCCTGGTTCAGTCTTGGAAGGTTGTGATTTTCTAGTAATTTGTCCATTTCTTCCAAGTTGTCCATTTTATTGACATATAGTTGCTTGTAGTAATCACTCAAGATCCTTTGTATTTCTGCAGTGTCAGTTGTTACTTCCTTTTTCATTTCTAATTCTATTGATTTGAGCCTTTGCCCTTTTTTTCTTGATGAGTCTGGCTAATGGTTTATCAATTTTGTTTACCTTCTCAAAGAACCAGCTTTTAGTTTTATTGATCTTTGCTATCATTTCCTTCATTTCTTTTTCATTTATTTCTGATCTGATCTTTATGATTTCTTCTGCTAACTTTGGTTTTTTGTTTGTTTGTTTGTTTACGGTGTGCGGGCCTCTCACTGTTGTGGCCTCTCCCGTTGCGGAGCACAAGCTCCAGACGTGGATGCGCAGGCTCAGCAGCCATGACTCACGGGCCCAGCTGCTCCACAGCATGTGGGATCTTCCCGGACCGGGACACGAACCCGTATCCCCTGCATCGGAAGGCAGACACTCAACCACTGCGCCACCAGGGAAGCCCACTTTGGGCTTTTTTTGATCTTCCTTCTCTAATTGCTTTAGGTGTAAGTTTAGGTTGTTTAAGATGTTTCTTCTTTCTTGCAGTAGGATTTTATTGCTATAAACTTCCTTCTTAGAACAGCTTTTGCTGCATCCCATAAGTTTTGGGTCATCATACTTTCATTGTCATTTGTTTCTAGGTATTTTTTTATTTCATCTTTGACTTTTTCAGTTACCTCTTAGTTACTTAGCAATGTATTGTTTAGCCTCCATGTGTTTGTATTTTTTACAGAATTTTTTCCTGTAATTGATATCTAGTCTCATAGTGTTGTGGTCTGAAGGATACGTGATATGATTTCAATTTTCTTAGATTTAACAAGGCTTGATTTGTGACCCAAGATATGATCTATCCTGGAGAATATTCCATGAACACTTGAGAAGAATGTGTATTCTTTTGTTTTTGGATGGAATGCCTGATAAATATCAATTATGTCCATCTCTTTAATGTATCATTTAAAGCTTTTGATTCCTTATTTATTTTCATTTTGCAGCCATCCATTGGTGAAAGTGGGGTGTTAACATAGCCTACTATGTTTGTGTTACTGTCTATTTCCCCTTTTATGGCTGTTAGCATTTGCCTTATGTATTGAGGTGCTCCTATGTTGGGTGCATAAATATTTACAATTGTTATATCTTCCTCTTGGATTAATCCCTTGATCATTATGTAGTGTCCTTCTTTGTCTCTTCTAATAATCTTTATTTTACAGTCTATTTTGTCTGATATGAGAATTGCTACTCCAGCTTTCTTTTGTTTTCCATTTGCAGGGAATATCTTTTTCCATCTCCTCACTTTCAGTCTGTATGTGTCCCTAGGTATGAAGTGGGTCTCTTGTAGACAGCACATATATGGGTCTTATTTTTGTATCCATTCACCCAGTCTATGTCTTTTGGTTGGAGCATTTAATCCATTTACATTTAAGGTAATTATCGATATGTATGGTCCTATTCCCATTTTCTTAATTGTTTTGGGCTTGTTATTGTAGGTCTTTTCCTTCTCTTGTGTTTCCAGCCTAGAGAAGTTCCTTTATCATTTGTTGTAAATCTGGTTTTGTGGTGCTGAATTCTCTTAGCTTTTGCTTGTCTGTAAAGATTTTAATTTCTCCATTGAATCCGAATGAGATGTTTACTAAGTAGAGTAATCTTTATTGTAGGTTCTTCTCTTTCATCACTTTAAATATGTCCTGTCTCTCCATTCTGGCTTACAGAGTGTGTGCTGAAAGATCAGCTGTTAACCTTATGGGGATTCCCTTGTGTGTTATTTGTTGCTTTTCCCTTGCTGCTTTTAATATTTTTCTTTGATTTAATTTTTGATAGTTTGATTAATATGTCTTGGGGTGTTTCTCCTTGGATTTATCCTGTATGGGACCCTGTGCACTTCCTGGACTTGATTGACTATTTCCTTTCCCATATTAGGGAAGTTTTCAATTATAATCTCTTCAAATATTTTCTCAGTGCCTTTTTTTTTTCTCTTCCTCTTTGGGACCCTTATAATTCGAATGTTGGTGTGTTTAATGTTGTCCCAGAAGTCTCTGTGACTGTCCTCAATTCTTTTCATTCTTTTTTCTTTATTTTGCTCTGCAGTAGTTATTTCCACTATTTTATCTTCCAGGTCACTTATCCATTCTTCTGCCTCAGTTATTCTATTTATTCCTTCTAGAGAATTTTTAATTTCATTTATTGTATTGTTCATCACTGTTTGTTTGCTCTTTAGTTCTTCTAGGTCCTTCTTAAATGTTTCTTGTATTTTCTCCAATCTATTTCCATGATTTTGGATCATCTTTACTATCATTACTCTGAATTCTTTTTCAGGTAAACTGCCTATTTCCTCTTCATTTGTTTGGTATGGTGGGTTTTTACCTTGCTCCTTCATCTGCTGTGTGTTTCTCTGTCTTCTCATGTTGCTTAACTTACTGTGTTTGGGGGTCTCCTTTTCACATGCTGCAGGTTCATAATTCCCATTTCTTTTTTTTTTTTTTTTGGTACGTGGGCCTCTCACTGTTGTGGCTCTTCCTGCTGTGGAGCACAGGCTCCAGACGTGCAGGTTCAGTGGCCATGACTCATGGGCCCAGCCGCTCCGCGACATGTGGGATCTTCCTGGACTGGGGCACGAACCTGTGTCCCCTGCATCGGCAGGCAGACTCTCAACCTCTGCGCCACCAAGGAAGCCCATCCCATTGTGTTTTGATGTCTGTCCCCAGTGGCTAAGGTTGGTTCAGTGGGTTGTGTAGGCTTCCTGGTGTAGGGGACTGTTGCCTGTGTTCTCGTGGATAAGGCTGGATCTTGTCTTTCTGGTAAGCAGGACTGCTTCCCATGGTGTGTTTTGGGTGTCTGTGACCTTATTATGATTTTAGGCAGCCTCTCTGCTAATGGGTGGGGTTGTGTTCCTGTCTTGGTAGTTGTTTGGTGTAGGGTGTCCAACACTGTAGCTTGCTGGTCATTGAGTGGAGCTGTGTCTTAGCACTTAGATGGAGATCTCTGGGAGGACTTTTGCTGTTTGATATTACATGGAGTTGGGAGGCCTCTGGTGGATCAATGTCCTGAAATCAGCTCTCCCACCTCAGAGGCCCAGGCCTGACACCTGGCCAGAGCACCAAGACCCTTTCAGCCACACAGCTCAGAAGAAAATTGAGAAAAAAAAGTAGGAAAGAAAGAAAAATAAAATTATATAAATTTATTTAAATTAAAAAAAAATTAAAAATTAAAAAGTAATAAAAAGAAAGCAAGAAGAGAGCAACCATACCAAAAAACAAATCCACCAATGATAACACGTGCTAAAAGCTACACCAAAAAAATTGGACAGATAGAACCCTAGGACAAATTGTAAATGCAAAGCTATACAGACAAAATCACACAAAAAAGCATACACATACACACTCACAAAAAGGAAAAAAATATATATATATATGTATATTAACAAAAAGGAAGAGAGCAACCAAATGAATAAATAAGTCTACCAGTGATAATAAACTCTAAATATTAAACTAAAGAAAGTAAACATAAAACCAGAAACAAATTAGATGCAGAAAGCAAACCCCAAGTCTACATTTGCTCCCAAAGTCCACCGCCTCAATTTTGGGATGATTCGTTGTCTATTTAGGTATTCCAGAGATGCAGGGTACATCAAGTTGATTGTGGAGATTTAATCTGCTTCTCCTGAGGCTGCTGGGAGAGATTTCCTTTTCTCTTCTTTGTTCACACAGCTCCTGGGGTTCAGCTTTGGATTTGACCCCGCCTCTGCGTGCAGGTCACCTGAGGGCATCTGTTCCTGCTCAGAGAGGACGGGGCTAAAGGAGCAGCTGATTTGGGGTCTCTGGCTCACTCAGGCCAGGGAGAGGGAGGGGTATGGATGTGGGGCAAGCCTGTGGCAGCAGAGACCACCATGACATTGCAGCAGCCTGAGGTGCACCATGCATTCTCCCGGGGAAGTTGTCCCTGGATCACGGGACCCTGGCAGTGGCGGGCTGCACAGGCTCCCGGGAGGGGAGGTGTGGATAGTGATCTGTGCTTGCACACAGGCTTCTTGGTGGCGGCAGCAGCAGCCTTAGTGTCTCATGCCCGTCACTGGGGTCCGCGCTGATAGCCACGGCTCGTGCCCATCTCTGGAGCTCATTTAGGCGGTGCTCTGAATCCCCTCTCCTAGCTCACCCTGAAACAATGGTCTCCTGTCTCTTAGGCAGGTCCAGACTTTTTCCTGGACTCCCTCCCAGCTAGCTGTGGCGCACTAGCCCCCTTCAGGCTATATTCACGCAGTCAACCCCAGTCCTCTTCCTGGGATCCAACCGAAGCGCGAGCCTCAGCTCCCAGCCCCCGCCCACCCCGACGGGGGAGCAGCAAGCCTCTCAGGCTTGTGAGTGCTGGTTGGCAATGATTCCCTGTTTGGGAATCTCTCTGCTTTGCCCTCTGCATCCCTATTGCTTCTCTCTCCTCCATGGCTCCGAAACTTCCTCCCTACCCATCCCCTGTCTCCACCAGTGAATGGCCTTCTTAGTGTGTGGAAACTTTTCCTCCTTCACAGCTCCTTCCCCAAGGTGCAGGTCCTGTCCCTATTTTTTTGTCTCTGTTTTTTCTTTTTTCTTTTGCCCTATCCACGTACGTGGGGAGTTTCTTGCCTTTTGGGAAGTCTGAGTTTCTTGCCTTTTGGGAAGTCTGAGGTCATCTGCCAGCATTCAGTAGGTGTTCTGTATGAGTTGTTCCACATGTAGGTGTATTTCTGATGTATTTGTAGGGAGGAAGGTGATCTCCACGTCTTACTCCTCTGCCGTCTTGAAGGTCTCCGAGGGATTACTTTTGAAATGTATTCAACTAAGTGTAAGAAATCAGCTTTGCACCAAATTTGAAATGAAGTATCAGGCAATATCATGAAAATGAAAAATTAGATTTTTTTGCTCTATCATTTTATTTAGTCCTAAGTCATTGCAAAACATTAACAGAGTTTACAAAGAAAACATTAAATTAATTAATTCAAAGTTGGAAGCACCTCATATAAATGGCCTAATTATCCATGAAGACGAGACAGCCATAATTTCTTTTAATTTAGTCATCACTAAGGGAGGTTATATTTACCTCTGACTCTAAATTCCACAAAGTAAAATCAGAAAAAGCTCAAATTGCAAAATAATTAGTTATAATTATTTTAACTTAGTAATAATTAATTTAACTCATGTATTTAAAACAAATAATTTGTTTCCATCTGATTTATGAACACTCCAATTATTTGCTTGGAAGTCAATTACACAGAATATAAAAAAGGCAAGAGGTAGGTATGCTGCTTTATTTTTAGAACAATATGCAAGCAATCATTCGATTTCTAAAAGAAATCCATTCGTGTTTTCCCTATTGGTTGGACTGTGTTACAACAGTGAAGGGTGCTGGTGTAATGAACGTGGATTTGTCCAAGCTCTAGCTAGGAGGCAGTATTACATTGTGAGTAAGGGAGTGGCCTCTGAGTTAGACAATTAGAGTGGCCTCTGAGTTAGCTCAACAATTTGCCTACCATGAGCAAGTCATTTTATCTTTCTCAACTGTACACTAGGAATAATAATAGTGCCTAAGTGTGGCAGAGAGAATACCATGAGTTTTCCAAACTTTCATTTCCTGTGGACATACAAGTAGACTCTACTTCCCAGCTCCCCTTGAATCAAACTGATGCTATTGCTAATTCTGGCCAATGGTATGTGAGCAGAAAAGGTGTATGCCAATTCTGAGTTTTGGCTCCTGAAATATCCCAGGAGCTGTCCACATTTTTTCTTCACTGGTTGGTCAGCTGTATGCAAATAACCCAGTGGAGGAAGTGGAGGCTTAGGGTAGAAATGGTAGAGATACTAGCTTGAAGAAGCCTGGAATCACTAGATTCCAGAATCACTGCTTGAAGATAGGGAAATAAACACTGAGATTTGGGGGTGCTTGGTACAGCAACTCACATATCCCAAATAATACACAACCTCATAAGTTTGACATAAGAACTAAAAGACATGGCAATCATGGAATGTCTAGCATGTAGTAAATGTTCAATCATTGATGGGTATTATTACTACTTAAAGGCAAAAGAAATATATAATGTCCTATTGCACATTATGGCCTTGTTAGTAGTTAAAATGTCTTGAGAAAAATAAAGAAATTGATTATATATATATCATCTATTCTAGAATGCATAAAATCACATTACTTAATGTAGTATAATATCACTTCTTATCCCCTGGCACAGGACCATCAGTATTCATTAAAGACTGAATGAATGGTAGTTCCAATGAATAAATTAATCCATGAATACAGGATAATAAAGGAAATTTTTCCAGTTTAAATGCACTGGACAGAGTTATTAAATACTCTATACAGATTAGGAATTTTTAAAGACTCAAGAATGACAAAGGTGCTTAACACTAAGAAGGAAGAGGTACACAAAGGAACACACAGGTAGCTTCAACAAAAGGGCGTAGATGCTAGTTCTTACATTATATAGTGAATGCATTAGTGTTTACATGATTATTCCCTACCTGACTTATATATGCTTCTATATATTGTGTTTGCATACAGATATAAAATAATAAAAGGTTTAATAAAAGTAATATTCAATATAGATGATTCTGATTATACAGAAGGTATGAAAAGGATTAGTCATCAGAGTTTATTAAATGAGCAATCTCTGTGACTATTAAAAGATGTGGATATGAAAATGCTTTTGACATTCAAAAATCATAGAGGTAACTTTTAGTTCTAATTGAGGGATTGACAATTGAGAATAATTGAGAAGAGACAACATTTGTGGAGGAAAGAAAATTCAAAGCAAAGAATGAGATACTGACTACCTTGCAAGGGTATCAGAACACTCAAACTCTGGTCCCAGCCCCATCACTTACCATGGGTTGGGGGCAGATAATTTCTTGGAGGCTCCATTCCCTGGTACATTAAATTAGGGGATTGGATTAATTGGTTAATTTTGTGATGTTTCAGGGTTATTATTTGTTCAATATAATTATTTTAAACATTAGTTTTCATTGCACTGTGTGTGGGAGAAATTATCAGTTAGAAAAGCTCTGGCTGATAGAATGCAAGATAAATCACTTTTTAACTGGGTATTTTTTCTCGATACATAAATAGCTGCTTTCCACAGAAGCCAACTTATGTCAAATAATAACTAAAAAAAAAATGGAAAACTAGAATATTTTACTCATACTTAATTGGTCATACACAGTTTCTACATATTCCAAGCAAACAAATGCACAATAGGGCATGTATTTTAATGAACCTTCATAACAATAGAAGCAATGTGGGAAAAAAAATTGATACAGAAAAAAAAAAGATGATTTGAAGATATATTTATGGCATACCTGTCACCCAGTTCCTAGGCAACCAGGCACTGTTCAAACAGAAAGAAAGGTAGATAATTATAGATGATGGTATATTTGGTCTTTCCTGCTTAAGGAAGGAAATCTTCAAGAAATAAAACCATACATGATTCCTAAAGGTGTCATTTCATGTATCTAATTTGAAATGGAATTTCTTGACTGAATCATAGCACCTTTCCTTTGATGTAGAGTCTACTGATGGTTTCTTCATCCGAGCCATAGCTGCACACAAGCCTCTCCCTTGCACATCCACACCCCCCTTTGCTCTGCATCAGTGGCGTCTGGTCTGCTGCACTCGCTTTCAGCCACAATTGTCAACTATTTTTAAGAGAGACTATTGAGAAGAGGAAGAATGATGCCAAAAACTCAGCTCTGTGCACCGGTGCCAGATCGAATCTCGGAGACAGAGTTTTGGGTGAAGTAGAAAAGAATAGCTTTATTGCTTTGCCCAGCAAAGGGGGACACAGTTGGCCCATGCCCTCAAAACTGTGTGTCCCAACCCAAGGGGGATTTGGTGATGAGTTTTATAGCAATGGTTCAAGGGTGAGGTTGCTGATAAGAATCAGTGTGTGTGCAGGGCCTGTATTCATTTAATCTGGCCTCAGGTGGTCTCCTGATGAGCTTCTTGAGGTTATCAAACTGAGACCTTCTCTCTGGAGTGAAGAATGCTTCATCAAGTAGTTAATGTCTTCCAGTTGTTGGGGATTTTAGTTCTGCAGAAGAGCTCAAAGATCTTGTTATGTGTATCCCTTGAGGTGGAAGCAGGATCCTGTCCCAAGGCTGCACTATTGTTCCTTGACTACTCCTCCCTTGTATCCACATCTCCTCCCTTCTCTGATTAGTAACTGTTTGAACCTGCCCTTTGGAACTCAGGGAAGATCATGGAGGTTGAAACTTATTCCCTAAAAATAAGAAACAGGGGACACAGAAAGGCTTTCATGCCCAGGAGCCCCACAGGGTCCTGCTACGTTTCAGAAATGGGTAAGGAAAATATGCTTTCCTGGGGATTATTGAAAAGAATCTTTTTTTCAATCCAGAAAATATTTTTCTATTCAAAGAGAGTTAGTTCCACCTTTTGTCTGGTTTTGTTTTGCTTTCTACAGGTAGCAGATGCAACCGTTCAGAGAAACACCAAGGCAAAAGCAGAGCACACAGCTCAGGAAATCCGAAGACAAATCAAACCCTGTCTCAGGTCTGTGAGAAAAATGCCAGCCAATATGTGCAAAATCATGAGCTATTCTTGAGTGTATTCAACTTCATATCCAAACTAATTATTAATTTAGTTGAAAAATAAACTTTAACACATGCTCACATGTTGAGGAAAAAGTAATCAGTCAATCTAAGAAAGAAATAGAAAATTTTATTTGAGCCAAGTTGAGGATTATAACCCAGGAACAGCCTCTCAGAAATCTCCTAGAACTGTTCCACCTGTTAGAAGTCAAGGCATATTTATATAAGTTTTTGAGACAGAGGACTGTACATTAAATGACATATTATTGACAGTTTATACAGTCTAGCAAGTAGTAGGTCATGGGTTATAGTGGCTCCTTACAAGATCAAGAAGGAATGTTGTCTATAAGGAGTTGTCTTGTTGGTGCTGGGAGAGTGTTGTTCTTTGTGTTTGAGTAGGTATTTCTGCCGATGGGGAGGTTTTGAAACCGTGGACGTCAGATTGAGACTTGAACCCACCGTCTTTTAATTGAGATCACACACCTAGTCTCAGGACTTAATGATGCTCAGGTTCTTGATGTCTCATGGCAGAAAGAATTCAGTGAGAGACAGATTGATAGTTAGGAACTAGATTTATTTAGAGACAAGCACACTCCCACAGACAGAGTGTGCAACATCTCAGAAGGTGAGAGACCTGGAAATATGGCATGGTTAGTTTTTATGGGCTGGGAAATTTCATAGGCTAATGAGTGGGAGGATTATTCCAATTATTTTAAGGAAGGGGCAGGAATTTCCAGGAATTGGACGACCACCCACTTTTTGACCTATTATGGTTAGACTCAGAACTGTCATGGTGCTGGTGGGTGTGTCATTTAGATGCTAATGTATTACAATGAACATATATTGAGGCTCAAGGTCTACTGGAAGTCAACTTGTCTGCCAACTTAGACCTACTTGGTTCTAACCAGTTTTTGTCATGTGCTATGGCTATGTCATTCTTTTAAAGGTTGTACCCTGCCCCCTTCCTTTGTGTTTCAGTTTGGTGGATGCACAATGCACAGTGGGGGAGAGAGGAGACCAAAGGGTAGACAAATTTTTTTGTGTTTAAATTTTTCTTGTCTTGCCATAAAATATGAATTTTGTTGCACAAAAAATACCTATGGAACATTTTGTCTGTGTCAGATACCATTTGGTGTACTGAGAAAATAATGGGCAGAGCCAGCACGTGTCCAAATTCATGGGGCTTCCAGCCTGTGGAAAAAAGTGGAGAAAGACACTGAACCAATGAACTCATAAGTGACATAAATAAATACAAATTGTGATAACATCCAAGGAAGAAGAAGAAGAAAAAAAAAAAAAAAACAGCTTCACTAAAAGCCAGTAACCTGAGGATGTGCCTTGGTGATCAGAGAAGATCTGTGAGGAAGGAATTTAGGCTGAAGCTTGATCATTGCACCTTTTTTCTTTAAGCATTAAAACTAGCACAAATGTCCTAACAATAAGGGACTGGGTTAAAGGATGATAAGATTTTCATGCAATTTATTTTTATCCATTAAGATTAAGAAATGTCTCTGGACTAAGATGTCTAAACTTTACTCTTAAATAAACCAAAGGCTGAAACCCCCTCAGCCAGGACTAAGGCAAGGAACGATACTTCAAGCAGAGGAAACAGCATGTACCAAGGCTCTGAAGTTAAAAAGTCTTGTCATTTCCAGTAAAAGAAAAAGAACCAGCAGGGCTATGGAATATTTGAGGGAGGGGTGGGAGGGGAGTGGTACAAGCTGAGATTGAAAAGTTGTAGGTCAGGCCTGCAACACTTGCTAAGCAGTTCATCTTGCATTCCAAAGGCAGTGAAAAGCTAATATAGGGTTTACAGAGGCCAGTGACATGACTGAACTTACAGTAAAAAGAATGGATTGGGGATTTAAGAAAAAAATACAAGTTGGAAGGCTCCATGGCAATAGTCCACAGGGAAAATATACTAACCAGAAAAGCAGAATACACTCAAAGTATCAATATTATAAAATGAGGAAATTTAAAGCAAGGAATTGGTTATCCTTATAATGGAATTGATGAAAAGCTAAATAGGAGTTGGTGGTGAGACATGCCATGGATTACCAACATCAAGAAGTCACTACCACCCCAAGGTTGGAGGTGAAATGGAGCAGGACCTTGTTGGGCCCTCCTGGGTACAAATCTTTTCTGTGTCCCCCATTTCTTGTTTATAGGAAATAGGCTTCATTACAGCCTTCTTGACCTTCCCTGAGCTCCAGAGGGAAGATTCAAACCATTGCTAATCAGGGAAGGGAGGGAATGCAGAAACAAAGGAGAAGCAGTCAAGAAACAATAGTACAGCTATGGGTCAGGGTCCTGGTTCCACCTCAAGGAATATACATAACAATATCTTTGAGCTATTTTGCAGAACTAACACCACTACCCAGGATGGTAGCAACTTCAGGCTGAGCAAGAGATTACTGGAGCACTGCCCTGTTACCTCACCACCAGCCAATCAGAAGAAAGTCACACACCTTACAACCCTCACCCAAAATTTTGCCTATAAAAACTTTTCCCAAAAACCATCAGAGAGTTTGGGGTTTTCTTGAGCACAAGCCACCCGTTCTCCTTGCTTGGCCCTGCAATAAACCTTTCTCTGCTCCAAACTCCAATGTGTTGGTTTGCTTGGCCTTACCATGTGATGGGCACACAAACGTGCATTCAGTAACAGAAGGCAGCGGGACCCCATGATGTTATCAGAATCCTAGTATAAGCAGCTCATTGCAAGAAACTGCCCTCAGCAGAAAACCCCATTTTTTTTTGTCAATTTAGCAAAACTACATTGTAACTAACGTTTAAATCAGGCACCCCATGCTCTACTCATCTCTGGCCTTAGCACACCTTTCAAATCTTTTGATCACAAAATACCTTGCCTAACCTGTTGGTTCCTTCCATAGATCAAAGAAGTAGAAATGAAGAATAAGTAATTAACAGATGACCAGATCTCTTCCCTAGCTTCCCCTTCCATAATCTCATGAAAAAACGGCATGAACAAACTCTGTGAATAAACTGCATGAACAAGATAGCATCTAAAGAAAGATCATAAGAAGTGGACAAGCCTGCACATGGTGGGAGATGGCGAACAGTCTGATGCCCTATCTCAATGATTACCTGAGATTACTTCTTTTCCCTTTAAATATTTTCATGGCTGAGCAGAACCTTTGGACTTGGTTTTTTGCAGACACTGAGTCCACCATCTCTTCAGATTGCCAACACCTGTTTAAAAGCAACTTTCCTTTCTATCAGCCTTCACCTTTCTCTCTCTCAGGTATTGATTTTTGAGCAGTGAGCAACCGGATCTGTGTTTGATAACACGAGGCTGGATCATCTGGTGGAAGTAGGAACAACAGTGGGTCAGTCCAGAAGGTGATGAAGTATATAATACTTCTAATACATGAGTATTTAGAATTTCATTGCTGTGAAATATCAATAAACACAGGATAAGAGAAAATGATACCCCAAAAAAAGGCTCCCCCTAAGTAAATTTCTACTTTGTTTCTTCCCCCGAAAGAGGAGTAAACACCATAACACCATGACTCTCTCAAAATTAAATGAAAGCACAGTCCCACCAAAGTAAGATGGTCGGCAGGATGGCAAAAGACACCATCTGGCTCTGATTCCCCTGTAATTCCACTGGATGGTCTTTCTTCTTGGAGATAATACAATAATTATAATCCCATTGTTCCTTAAATTGGAGTACATTCTCCCTGAGTAATCATAGTTTTATTTTCTTGCATGTGGATCAATTCTCCAACTTCTTTTGCTCTCAGAAATGTTGCCTAACAATCCCATCATTTCACGGTTCTTTTGCACCTTTGCAAGAAACAAGGGAATTACAGTCAAATCCTTTTCTATTTGGAATCAAGATTGTTGTATGTTAGATTTGTTAAGGAAAGGTTTGCATGGATGGGGTTTGAAGAGCTTAGAAAAATGATGTCATCACTGTTCCCTGCATATCCAGTAATTGAATTGGCCTACTCCCTCTCCCCTAGTGTTGAAAAAGGAGTTTCAAAACAATAGATGGTAGAGACCAACTAGTAGATATAGAGTAGGGCCAGAAATTATATAACATTTCTATAATCTCCATGTGTGGTAGGAAAAATAATTATCCCCAGAGATGTCCATGTCATAATGCCAACACCTATGAATATGTTACTTTACGTAGAAAAAGGGACTTTGCAGATGTGATTAAGTTAAGGATCTTAAGATGCGTAAAATATCCTGGATTATCTAGGTGAGCCCAATGTAATCACAAGGGTCCTTCCTTATAAGGGTGAGGCAGGAGGGGCAAATTCAGAGAAGATGTGATTGCGAAAGCAGAAGTCAGAATCATATGCTGGGCCATGAGCCAAGAAATGTGGGCAACTTCTAGGCACTGGAAAAGGCAAGGAAACTTCCCCGTAGAGCCTCCAACAGGTTCACAGCCCTTTGACCCATTTTAGACTTCTGACCTCCAGAACTGTAAATTAATAAGTTGGTGTTGCTTAAGCCACTTATTTGTGGTAATGTGTTACAGCAGCAAGGGGAAACTAATAAAACATGTATAAAAATTGTAACACAATGCCTACCATATAGCATTATTTTCATTATTATTATCATCTAATGTTTTCTTATTTCTACCTTGTCTTTGCTTTATGTATTTTCTTAAATTGCCATTGTTGACAATGTTAGGCATTGTGTGAAAATAAACTTTTTATTTTATTGTTATCATTTTCAGTTATGGAATGTGGGGCGTGGGGGGGGGAAACAGAAAACTGTAGCCTGTTTTGGAAATTACTAGAAACAGAAAGCAACTATACTGTCTTTATGTTGGAAGGGATAGTCTTCACCAACGATATAAAAAAAACTAAATTATTGTATCCATTCATATAGAAAGTTGGGCTGCTAATTTGCTGATGTATTTGGAAGTTTATGGAGTATTGTACTTAGCAGCTGAGCAGATGTCATGCTTATGACTTTCTCCTTCCTTTCCTTTTGACCTCTAAAAGAGACCTGGATACTATAATAAATTTTTTTTGTTTGAAATAGAAGCTATCCCAGTCTTTATTTCAATATTTTTCTTCTGAAGAATGCTAACTAAAACTTGTATTGTAAAAGTTATAATATTGCATGTTTAACTGCTATAGCCTATTCAGAACACAATACTTATATTTTCTATGGAGTTTCTCTAATGTTTTCAACTTGAAGTGAATCGTTGGAGAGAAACTGAAATGAGTCCCTTAAAAGAGAATTTTGCTTTGCAAATAGCCTGGCCATCTCTGATTTTTTTTGAAACCCATGCTGTTCATTTCCCCGTTGATTTAAGCTATGGGGGATCCTATTATCATATAATACTGTTTCTCCTCCCATGTCAAAATGTCCTGATGGTCCTACATGAAACTCTGCAAATACAATGTGTGGGGTTTGGAAAACTCCTAAGAAACTTCTCCATCTATTATCAAGTTTACAGAGCAACACCCAGAATAATCAAGCCAAGTTTAACTCAATTGGGTAGAGAGATGAAAACTCTGCGCAGCTGAATGTTGCATATGATAAATTTTTAGACAATTTCCCAGAAAGAGATTGCAATCCTTCTGAATGATGTATTCCCAGCTGCATTTACCTATCAGCTGCTCTTTGCTCTGTACCTATACATATATACTGCTTATGTTGAGAAAAGAAAGTCTGTTTTCTGTGAATATAAAACAAGGTATGCAATAAAATATTCATAATGCCAAACTTGCAGCCTTCAGTACATGCACTTTCTAGAATACCAAATATAATGAACACTCCAATTAGAACTGTATTTGGGTCTTTTTTATCCATTCATGTTTTACATTACCTGTGTGTGTGCATGCTATATATAGCTGCCCTTTCCTCATGCAAACTTCATCCATCTTGGAAGAATTTTAAAACTCCCTTTTTAAATTCTTATAGCCTTTTACTGTTAAATAAGTTCTTGTTGACATTTACAAGTCATACCATTTACAAGCGTGCACTCTGCTCTTCATGTTTATTCCCCATTCATTGCAATAAAATGTAACATTTAATGCTCTATTGATTATTGCTGCCATAACAAGTGACACTTTTAATGAGTGATTTTCTTTTCTAGGCTTCATGCTGGATGTACATTACATAGTAAACAATATTCTGTGTTAAAAAAAATTTACTTGCACCCGATAATAAGCTTAAGACAAGCCACTTTCTTCAGTTTATGAAAAAGTATAACATTAGTGCAAGTAATATTAATAATACTGAGATGTAAAATAGATTCTTTTTCCAATGACACCAATTTATGGTGGTGAAGACATTTCCTCGCTAGTGTTGAAATCATTAAAAGTTCATTATTTACTTGGTGAATCTATAAGTCAAAAGTTGACATACATTCCCTATTTTCATGCAAGTTATGTGAGCTGTGAGAGTGGATATTTTGTGTTTAGCTTTAAATAACTCCTTGTAGCAGGGAATGAAGGAGAAAAGAAGAAGAAATATTTTAATGCTTATTTAAAAGTTTGGAAATTAGATTTGTGTTAATTATGAGTTTTTAGTTATTTTTTGCTAGGAGACTATTTGCTTATTATAATGATAGAAAGGTCCTTATAAAATAAAGACTTTTGAGGCTTATTGTATTCGTGTTTAATTATTTTATTTATTTATTTTTGGCTGCGTTGGGTCTTCGTTGCTGTGCGTGGGTTTTCTCTAGTTGCGGAGAGCGGGGGCTACTCTTCGTTGTGGTGTGCGGGCTTCTCATTGCGGTGGCTTCTCTTGTTGCAGAGCATGGGCTCTAAGCGTGCGGGCTTCAGTAGTTGTGGCACGCGGGCTTCAGTAGTTGTGGCACACTGGCTTAGTATTTGTAGCTCACAGGCTCTAGAGCACAGGCTCAGTAGTTGTGGTGCATGGGCTTAGTTGCTCCGCCGCATGTGGGATCTTCACGGACCAGGACTCGAACCCGTGTCCCCTGCATTGGCAGGCGGATTCTTAACCACTGCGCCCCCAGGGAAGCCCTTCATGTTTAATTAAATTTGAAATTCCCAAGAAACAACTGAAGTTGTATTCACATGCACAACTAATGTGACCATGGTTGTCCAGTCACTCAAAAATATCGAATCAAATAATTTTTTGAAATGTTCACTCATTTTTATTTTATTTTATTTTTTGACTGGGTCATCATAAAAGTTCATGAATGGTTCTAAAATGTAAAGCAGCTTAGATGTGGCCTTCTTGACATCAGGAAGCTCTATTTGTTCCTCAAATTTTTACTATTCTGCACCTTAGACCTTAAATACGACCATTCATTTTTTTTTTCCAAATAGTCACTCGCAGAAAGAAATGTAAGCACTACTGTAAAGGCCATCCCATTAGACTTTATCAGATATTTATCTTTCAGCTAATGATTCATTATTTTCTTTCTAATTTGACAGCTGGCTGAGAGCAGCTCCCTGCAGAATAGGGGACTCTGGGGAGCAGCAACAAGCATTCAGCATAAGAGCTCTGTCCATGGATGCCAAGTATTAGAGAGATGCCAAAGTGAGGGTTCTCTTAGCCAGCGGGTGTGGATATTCATATCCATAAGCCAGTGGTGTATGGATAAATATTTGGAATAGTAAGAGAAAGATGAGGAAGAAGACCAAAGAAAGTGTAGGGGGCAGCATGAATGCACCCCAATAGCAGATACCATACACTTCAAATTTAGCCCCAGTGCTGATGCCATAACAGGAGAGCTTACTGCCACAAGAAATGAGTAAAGAGGAAAAAGTCATGATGTCACAGATACGGGACAGACAGAAGAAAATATTTAATGATGTGGTTAATTTGAATCGCTATTGTTCTACCTTTTCTACACACTCCTCCTAAGCCATCCAAACAAATTCTAGCCAAGTTAATAATGTCCTGGCAACCTTGATTTGGAGGCTCCAAGTGACATATAGGAATAAAGAAGCATCCTTAAGACTCTTCTTTAGGTGTGGATTTTAGAAGTTACTCAACTTTCCTATTTAAATGCAGAGTTCCTGCATTGCTTATAAAATGAACAATGTGAAAACATTGTTTATAATCAATGTTTTTTTTTAAGGGAAATACACATTGACAACCATTATATGTTCTTTGTTATGCTATGGCTCTCTGAGATGGTATGAATGTATTCACATAATAGGTGCGCATGTGAATCAAACTCCAGGAGAGGATCAAAAAAATAAATTTTCAGAAACCAAACCATGTAATGGACAATTAGATCTGCTCTATACCACATGAACATCTGTAATAACTATGTCATCATTTTTTCAATTTGTTATATGTAACATAGTGCCTATAGACAATGATTTTATGCATTTGTTCAACAAACATGCACTGAATGAAAAATAAGCACCAGGAATTGCATTAGGTGCTGCATATAACAGCAAGCCAGACACACAATTCCTGACCTCAAAGAGATTACAGTCTAGTGAGACATGAATACAGTCAAGGGCAGGATACCAATGAGACATAGAACCTCACTGGATGAAAGCAAGTGAACCAGAAGCTGAAAGAATGAACAAGAATTAGCAAAGTGGATCAACCACAGCCAGTAACAAAGATATTTGGAAAACCCAATATCTTTGGGAACAAATGATAAGACGAAAGATTCTGTTCAATGAGAATTTTGGCTAATAATTGTCCCATAAAACTGTCCATTTTAATTTCCACCCAGAAGTCTCATATCATATAAGAATAGAACACCTAAGTTGGGGTAAAACATTCCATTGTTTTAATTATTAATTGGGATTGTTTAGAATTGATGTGCTTTCTCTATAAACATTGATTTGTTCAAGTAATATTTATTGAGGCCACACATTTAGTCACTGAGGATGCAATGTTAACAAGGATAAAAATGACACCCAACTCTAGTGAACATTTGTCATGCATTTTGAAGAATTCTTCAGTTTCTGAGTCTGGGTAGGGCACACAGACTTTCTCCCCCTAGAAGTGCTGACTATATTCAGTACTTTTCCAGCCTCCCTTGCAGCTAGCTATAAGCACATAAGTTAGGCTCTGCCAGTCGGAGCTAGTAACACAAAAAGAAAGAAGAGGGAAGTTGCCTTTCCTCTCTGGCAGTGATAGCAGTAGCAGTGGTTGTAGGACTGGGCTCCATGAAGAAGTAAAATCTGCTCCATCGACTGTAGTGCTAACATAGCATCTGGTGTCCAGTGGCAGCTTGAGTGGTTTCTCAGAAGAGTAATAGATTTTAAGGGAGTATTTCAGGGCCTCGAGACTAACTTTCCAACTTATTCAATGACTCGGTGAGCTACTCCAAATCTTCTTCCCTTGCTTATTCTGACCCAGTAGGCTTCTGTTGCTTGCAACAAAGAACCATGATTGATAGACCAGCTTCAGAGTCAGCCAGCCATTAAGAAAAGCAACCATCAGAACAAGGAACATATCAAGACTCAGCAGCCTCCAGCATGTTGATTTCTCAGAAGCATCTCACTATAAAAACTAAAAAAGCGCATTCATTTTGGCTTTGAGCTTTCTCTATTAAATACTTGTATTTGTCTGATTAGGCACCTATAGGAAAATGCCATAGACAGGGGGCTTAAACAACAGACATTTATTTCTCACAGTTCTGGTCGCTGGAAAGTCCAAGATCAAGGTGTTGGAAGATTTGGTTCCTGAAGAGAACTTGCTTCCTGGCTTGTAGCCACCTGCCTCATCATTCATTGCAGTATATTACATTTATGTATATATTTTAGTCATGTTCATCAACATGACATGTCTTCATCAAATTGTCTAATTAGGGCTTCCCTGGTAGCATAGTGGTTGAGAATCTGCCTGCTAATGCCTGGGACACGGGTTCAAGCCCTAGTCTGGGAGGATCCCACATGCCGCGGAGCAAATGGGCCCGTGAGCCACAACTACTGAGCCTGCGCGTCTGGAGCCTGTGCTCCACAACAGGAGAGGCCACCGTAGTAAGAGGCTCGCACACTGCGATGAAGAGTGACCCCCGCTTGCCACAACTAGAGAAAGCCCTTGCACAGAAACGAAGACGCAACACAGCAAAAGTAAATAAATTAATAAACTCCTACCCCCAACATCTTCTTTAAAAAAAAAAAGTTGTCTAATTAGTTGCAGGCCCTTTCTCTACCAGGGTTGGACCATGAAGAAGAACAAAACTACAACTCCCAAGATCTGCATTTGAGTCCAATTCTTCCCCCTGAATCTACTACTTTTACTCAAATAAACCCTCTCCCCAGATCAGCTACCTATGCAGCAGCCTTGGTGCTGCCCTCCATCCACCCATTCCTGGTAGACAGGAGACTCTTCTAATGGTGAGTTTGGCTCCAGGACTCTGTAGAACTGGGCTGCAGTCTAAGATGCTTCCATCCCACTTTCTTTCCTTTCTTCTCTCCTTCACTGGTGGTCAGACTAACATCATAATCTGACAGTTCTCCCAGCCTCTCCCAGTTGCTTCCTTGTCTGTTCCCACAGGCATTTCTTTAATCCCTTCTTTGTACCTGCTTCTCATAACCCCCCAAATAAGACATCGTGTAACCTAGTGTTCTGGCTCATGTTTCTGGCCATTACCACTTATGCATTTCATCTGATTAGATCAGAAAACCAATTGGGATTGAGTTGTTTCTCATTTCAGGTTGAATAGAGGACAGGTATCTTATCTCCCTTCCCCTGCCTGTCATGTCTTTCCAAACGTTTGCTGGAAAATTCTATCTTCAAGCCCAGGGCTAACTTACCCACCACTCCACCCCAATCAAGACAAAAGGCCTGAAATATTTTAAGTCAAACAATGCCCTCATCTTGACACTGAATGTCAGGTGTCACTCTCCTTGATAGACTGCCTGGCTGTGAATGTTACTACCCAGGATTATGCCCTCAACCTCAGATCCCTCCCCAAAGTCATTCTGATGACAAGACACTATGTAGAAATGCACTATGTCCCCCACTCCCAGGCTACATACACTTGGTCCTACTAGGTCATTTATGTGTTCCATTGTTGAGGCCTAAGCTTCTTGTTTAATCTTCATCCCAAACCACTTTTCCAATAATGTTTAGTTCCAATGTTTCCTCAAGAAGACTGATACTCATCATTTGTCTTTCCAGACCTCCCCCAAATCTACAGTCCAGCACCCAGCAAGGTGACCTCATCCTTCTACAGTCAGAGAGACCTTCCAGATATAACTGTCTGTGTAATTTTGAATAGTGCCTCTCTTCTCTACCTGTAGGGAGATCTTCTACTTGATCTTAGATTCAACTTTGGCCTAAGGAAACAGTGGTCATAGCTGTAACCTTGGATATTAATTTTCATTTATCATGCTGACATACATCCATCTGATAGGCTAATCTCTACCCTAAACCTGCCCAGTTCCAGGGAATAACACAAATGTTAGGTCCTTGCTCCCCCTTCTACCTACTTTAGCAATATCTCATGGACAAATTCCAATATATAAGATAGAAAAATGGAGTAAAGAAGCCAATTTTCTCTCTCCAAGATCTTTCTCTCTAAAATAAATGGTGAATTGAATATCAGACAGAACTAAATACTTGAGACATAAAATCTAATAGTTCATGGCAGAAAATGAAAAGAAGATAAAGGCATACTAGGTACAGTATTTTCCTTCAAAAAACCCAAGACTGAAAAATTCATAGCAACAAGTCCAGAATAAGCAGTTTCAGATTTCCAGCTCAGTAAATGAATCACTAACTATTTCTTTAGTACTTGGTTAGTTGTATGTTTGAATGGTGTGAAGCCCTGGCAATATAAAACATGATGCTACCTCCAAGGCACTTACAATGTGCTTAGGGGGACAAGATCAACACTTGGGAAAAATTCTACAGCAATACAAGAAAGTTCAGTAGTGGCACACATTTGGTGTAAAACAGAACTTCAGAGAATAGGTAGCTTTCTGAAGGCAGGAGTGTTCTGAGAAGGCCCCATGGAGAAGAAAATTGAGGCTGAATGTTGATGAGGCCAGATTTGATACTGGAAGAGAGACAATCTCTGCAGAGAACAGAGTGTGGCTTCTAATCATTGAGAACTACAAAAACATGAGGACACTGTGATCTCAATTACACTCCTCAAGCTCAGAGCATCTGAATAGTGGTACCCAAGTTGCATAGGATGCTTAAGGCTGGTAGTGCCCAGTACAAAACATTCAGGTGCTGCTGTTAGAGGCAGTGAGAGGTTTTCCTAAGCACCAGTCTGTGTTCTAGAGTCAGCTGTCTCAAGACAGAGCTTGCAGATGCTGAGAGCCTGGCTAAATGACATCTCAGTAGTCACCTCCTTTGAAACTTTTCTTCCTCCAAATATCTGTAACTTAACCTTTTCATTTTACCTCCTCCCAGATAGACTGTGGGTAGAGATGCTTGAAATCCTTGCAACCCATGTTCACCCATCAGCCAGAGTGGCCACAGCCAGAGCACTTGCACCTGGGAAACTCTCTAGCCCATCGCATCCCACTGTTGCTCATCACATGCTCTGATTTGATATGAGTAGTCACCATGACCAGGTGAATCCCAATAGCTATAGACAATGTCAAGAGCTCTGAATTATGACTTGGGGTCCTTTGGTCAAGTAGTCTTTATGACATATAAATAATATAAGTTAAGTGTTTAAAAAGCCAACTCAGATGCAAGTTCAAATTGGGTATCAACACTTTATTATAGTCCTTAAATAATTGGAAAGCAGTATCCTACTAAACTGTGTTCTACCAAGAGTTAACCTTGCTAAGTAATACGTTACTTGAGTAGAGAAGAGAGTAAAGGGAAAGAAATGTCCCTGTAATTGATTATTTACCTATTCAGTGCTTTTCTTTCACCACAACTTAACAAAATAGGAATGGCACCCCCATTTTACAGATGAGGAAATAGGTGTTCACAAAGATAAAAGAATCTTCCCAAGTTCTATAGCTTGAATATAGCAGGGCCAGTTCACACCTCTGACATGATGATGCCACTGTGTTGAACTTTTGATTTTTAGTTGTCTGACAATGCACCATTTCATAACACGCCTATGCATGTTCAAAGTTTCCCCTCAGAGATCGTTAAGTGTTCCCAGGCAGCTGCCCTGAATGAAAGGCTTCCCAGAATGTGAACATTTTTCAGAAATGTATTAAACAGGAGCTTTGAGGCGTTACCCTCATATATATTTATGAGTAAAAAATCATGTAAGCCCAAATAGATCATGGGTCATTTTCCGTAAAAATGTAGGGGAAAATACATTGCAATATGATCACCCGGTTTTCCATCTTAGATACATTCCTGCAAAGCTGAGCATAAAGTGAAAAAGTATAGATTTTATATCAAGGCATCTTTCATATATGAGTTCAAAAAACCCTGACTAAAAGCAAAAAGTCATTCTTGTCTCTAAGATAAATCCAATCCATTAAGTTATAGGCTAGTTTACAAATCAATCAAATTCTAAATATCCATATCAAACTTTTGCACTGATGTTTTTATATCAGAATATAGTAACCTCAACTTTGGAACACAATAAGCACTAAATCACACCATACTCTCTCTTCTAGTGAAATATATATGGGGCTTTGCTCCTGAACGCTGTACTACTGACTCACTTTCGAGGAATTTTTTTTTTTTTTTTGGTAGTTTTATCTCCCTCCAGGATTTGGAACCCAGTTATCCATCACCTGGAATACTGCAACCACCTTCTGGTTGGTCTCTTTTGCAGAGGTATATCATAGGTATCTCCAACTTTCTTCCTATCCTAGTTCATTCTCCTTACTGCTACAAAGTCACTCCCTGTTCAAAATCCCCTGTCAGTTACTACCAGTTTTCAAAAGTCCAAGTTTCTTCACTTGACGCTGAAGCACCTTCCTGATATGATCCCAGTTTGGCTGCATTAAGCTTCTCCATTTCCCAGCTTGGCACCTACTTACACACCTCCTTCCTTGGGTCATGTGTGTGCACTTCAGGATGCCTTTCCTTGTTTGCTTGCCTGTCCAAATCCAACTTCTGAATTTAAATCCAGCATTGGGTTTACTCCTCCAATGGAGCACATGCTGCATCAGATAATTGTAATTTATCTTGACATATCTTTTCACACCATGAGATCTCTAGTTTCTTGAAGTTGAAGACTGTGTATTATTTAGTCCTGGTGTTCTCAGCTTTTAGCACTAGTCTGAGATGTGGTAGATATGAATAAAGGGCTATTGGGGGGATAAATTAATGAAGGGAGGTCATGAATTGGTAGTAATCCAGACTTCCTTGTGACATATCCTTATGAAACAGCCAACTGATTTAGAGAGGTTGAGTTTATATTTTAGTACACCACAATTCAGCACATAACATTAGAAAAAAATAATGTATTCCTTTTCTATATTTTATTCCTCATTCACCATTCTTTATGATCTTATTTTTGAAGGACAGCATACATCTTTACTGAATAAATAATGAATGAATACCTTCCCATTTTATAATTCAAAAATTTCAGAGTTGAAGGTGAGGTGCTTATGAGGATAGTCAGAGCTAATAATATTTACAGAGAATTTACTATGGGCCTGGCACTGTGCTAGGTATTTCATGTGGATTATCTCATTTAAATCTTAGAGCATTTTACCCTAGATACTATTCTTGTTCTCATTCTACAGATTAAAAAAATGAAACAGACACAGGAACTAAACACAGGCAGTGTCATGTGAAATGCCCTTTCAAAACTATTGTCCTGCCTTGTTCTTTGATGGCGCAACACACTGAATGTAAACATTTCTGTTTTCTTTTCCTAGTTGCAGGGTTTGCCTCTGTAAATCCCTGTAGTTTCTGGATACACAGGTCAACTGTAAAGCTTGTACAATATGTAGTTTTCTACAACTAAAATTTCATTGGCAAGTTTCTATCCCACAGTCCCTTAAGTCAAACTCAGTTATTCCTATAGCAAACCTTTAATTTTGTTTCCCTTTATTTTTTCCCCAGTTTCTGTTGCTTTTATTCTCCCAGCCCCGGTTCTGAAAAAGAACCAAATTACATGACAGAAAGAAAGTCCTTTTTTCCTCTACAGAGAAAATAAATTGAGACATAGCTTACTTTGTAGGGGGGGGGGGCGGCGGGGATGGGGGGGTGGATATTTTCTAGGGCAATGTCAGGAACTCAGTTTAAAGTAATTTATTTATAACAGCAAATGAATGCTTTGCTATAGCTAGCTGAGTGAAATACCTCATTGGAGAAAGGAGAGATTGTTAAGTCCAAGAACATTAAGACAGCCTTAGCTGAGTGAAACATGATAGTTCTTTTAATCTATAATTAAAGTACTCTCCTGTCACAGCAAAACACTTGAGAAGGCTCTGGGACCCTTCCTTTAAGTGTACTTTATGAGCGTGACCTAAAAGGCACGCTTTAGATTTGTTGTGAAACAACAAATGTGTCAGTTGTGAAACACACTGACAAACAATTGAGTAATGGCTTTCAATGACTTGTTTCAAAAATTTACAGAAGCAGATATGAGGAAATCTGGGATAAACAGAGATGGTTCACTGTTATGCAATTACATTTTCATAGGACTGTTCATTCCTGATTTGCTTAGCAAAGGAAAAGCTTTAACATACTTACCTTAAAAAGAATAATTTATAAGTCCCCATTTCACAGGTCAGGAGCATGAGACTGTGGGGGAAAAAAAAACACATGCAATTCTGCTTAGAATGGCAGTTTTCGAGTTGATATAATGTAACTCTAAATATCATAGGCAGTTTTTGCATGAGAAAGAACAAACTTGCCTCTATCTGATTCTACAAGGCTCTCTTTCTTTTTTTTTAAGATGTTTTTATTCTTATTTTTTTTAACATCTTTATTGGAGTATAATTGCTTTACAATGTTGTGCCAGTTTCTGCTGTACAATAAAGTGAATCAGCTATATGTATATGTATATCCCCCCATACCCCCTCCCTCTTGTGTCTCCCTCGCACCCTCCCTACCCCACCCCTCTAGGTGGTCACAAAGCACGGAGCTGATCTCCCTGTGTGATGCAGTCGCTTCCCACTAGCTATCTATATTACATTTGGTAGTGTATATATGTCAGTGCTACTCTCTCACTTCTCACCCCTAATTATATAAGCATAATTCCAATAGGAATATATGCCGAACTACTTAAGTGAATATTCTAAAATCTTATGAATCATTAAATTGTAGATGATTAAGCTATAGAAAGCTTTTAGTAAGAACTCAAGTGACTTCCAAGGATCATAAATAAAAGGGAAAAAAACATAAGGGAATTTCAATCACAAAGTGTTAAGGATATATAAAGTTCTTTAAAAAAAAAAATTTTAGCTCTCTAGTTTCTAAAATATAACTTGAATTAACCCAAACTGATTTTGAGCTGACCCTCTAAATTTGGATATCTTATACAAGATCAGATGGTGTTTGATAGCATTTTTAGATCACTGGTTAGCTTTGAGGAAAGGATGGTTAGTTTGCATAGAGATATCATTAAGTTTATAAATTCGTTTTCACCCAAACGTATTAATTTATATGCTATAATAGTTTATCATGCTTAAGAAGCAATATTATAATATTAAGTAGGCCACAAACACAGAGTATTTTCTGTAAGCTTTCTCATTTTTTTTGAGATTTTAGAGTATTTTAATGTCCATTTCTTCAATGTGGGTGCCTTTTGAAATTATTAGGATTAACAACTTAAAAAGGGTAGAGCAACGGAAAGATGGAGAACGCAAACAATTGGTTCTCGTGGATTTAATTTCAGATTCTAGGCATGACGTGATTTTTCGAAACAACCACCAAAAAGTGCTTACCTCGAAAATCTAGAAATGCAAACGCGGACAGATCTTTGCAAACTACAAATCACTACAGCCCACATAATGGGGAAGCACGCGGCCCTTCGGCTCTCAATGTCAAGTGCAAACGTGCAGGTGTCTCCACAGCGCAGCCAGGGTAACAGCCATGAGCAGCCTCCACGCTCCGTGAGGGTTTCATAACTCATGCTCTGCACTTGTTTGCACTGGATGCAATTATGTGTGCTTGTTTATATATATTTATACATATATAATTTGATCTGACCTGAGGCCAAGAAGAAACTAGCAATTGCAACTCAAAGCAACTATTTACACACATTCAATTCTGAAGTATTGCTTCCTGCCCTAAGTTCACGGGAGGTATTGCCACTCTGAAGAACACCTCCACCGAACGGGAAGCGCTTGAACCCGATGCTCAGAAGCCCGTCTGTGCAAATGCCCACCGAGTCAGAGGCCCAGCGCTGCTGCTGCAGACACTCCGTGGTTCTGTGTTGAGGTATGCTTCCAAGCAGGGGCTGGGAAAGACCCGGGTCACTGGTGGCCCAAAAAGAACATCTGTACTGGTTGTTTAGGAAAGCTCGGGGTGTTTTTTAAAAGACAATTTAAACCGCCCGTCAAAGGCTCCCATTTGCACAATGCTGAACCCCCCTCTCTCTCCCTGCGTCCGCAGCCCCTTGGCTTCCCAGGAATCACAGGAGGGGAAGGGGAGAAAAAAAAAAGAGTTTGATAGGGAGGAAGCGTGTGCAGGGATGAACTCTGTGAAGCACGTTTTGAGCGGAACAGCAGGGACACGGGGAACAGCAGGAAGCACCCAGACCCCTAGCTGCCGCCAAAGCTTTAAAGCCTGGAGCCAGCTGGCTGAGGGAGAGGCCCACACTCAACACACTTCTTAATACTGATGGAAGGAACCCCTGATGTGAGAAAGTACTGCTCATAACCCAACTCCCTGATATTTCTTGGAGTTTAGTACAAGGCATTTCTTTAAGATATGGACAAGACATTTCTTTAAATTATGTTTGTAATTATCTTACCTTGGTCGCTGTGGAAGGGAAACAAGCATTGCATTGATTAAATGTGTACTCTGTGAATTTGATAAGATAGCAAAAGTGGTGAGCTCATACTGGTCATAGGTCATCTCAAAAGTATATCATGGCTGAGTAATATTCCAGAGTATGTATGTGTGTGTATATATATATATATATATATATATATATATATATATCACATCTCAGCCATAAAAAAGAACGAAATAATGCCATTTTCAGCAACATGGATGGACCTAGGGATTATCATACTAAGTGAAGTATGCCAGACAAAGACAAATATAATACAATATCACTTATATGTGGAATCTTAAAAAATGATGCAAATGAACTTCCTTGCAAAAAAGAAGCAGACTCACAGACATAGAAAACAAACTTATGGTTACCAAAGGGGAAGGGGGTGAGGGATAAATTAGGAGCTCGGGATTAACATATATACACTACTATATATAAAATAGATAACTGATAAGGACCTACTGTATAACACAGGAAACTATACTCAATATTTTGTAATAACCTATAAGGGAAAAGAATCTGAAAAAGAATATATATATTATAAAAGAATATATATTTTATATATATATTATTAAACGTATATATATACACACATACATATATAGCTGAGTCACTTTGCTGTACAACTGAAACTAGCACAACATTATAAATCAACTATACTTCATTTTAAAAAAATACACATCGATTTGAAAAAAAACATTTCAATTGCTAGTTTTATTTTGCTTTTATATTCAAGGTAAATCCTTTGAGAACACACACACACAATTTCTTATGGATATAAGGGACAATGAGAAAAAAAATCACTTTATGAAGACTAGTGAAGAGTACAACCTACTCCTCATTAAAGAGCTTAAAGTGTGCATGAAAAGGAGGCCTGATCCATTGACAGATGAAGGGATAAAGAAGACGTGGCACATATATACAATGGAATGTTACTCAGCCATAAAAAGAAACGAATCTGAGTTTTTTGTAGGGAGGTGGATGGACCTAGAGTCTGTCATACAGAGTGAAGTAAGTCAGAAAGAGAAAAACGAATACCATACCATATGCTAACACATATATATGGAATCTAAAAAAAAAAAAAAAAAAGGTCCTGAAGAACCTAGGGACAGGACAGGAATAAAGATGCAGTCGTAGAGAATGGACTTGAGGACACGGGGAGAGGGGAAGGGTAAGCTGGGACGAACTGAGAGAGTGGCATGGACATAGATACACTACCAAACGTAAAATAGATAGCTAGTGGGAACAGCTGCATAGCACAGGGAGATCAGCTCGCTGCTTTGTGACCACCTAGAGGGGTGGGATAGGGAGGATGAGAGGGAGACACAAGAGGGAGGAGATATGGGGATATATGTATATGTATAGCTGATTCACTTTGTTATAAAGCAGAAACTAACACACCATTGTAAAGCAATGATACTCCAATAAAGATGTTAAAAAAAAAAGAGGCCTGAGATATAACCACAGCATGGGCTCCACCAGTTTGCAGAACCATATTTTTCTGTCCAGATGATACCCTGAGACTTAATTCTATTCTTTAGATGGGGCATTTGGCAGAAACCCAATTCAACCTTGCCACAATCTTAAATGAGCTATTATTATCATATTTTACCAGTCACGTTCTCTTTGATGGAGACCCTACAAATTATGACAGTGTCCTGGAACGAAGATTGGCCAGTGTGAATATGGGGAGGATGGGCATTTGGCACCATTGATTCATACTTTGTTCACTTCAAAAGGTAAACCAACACTTTTTTCCATTTTTAAGGGTTTGTTTTTGAGGATTCAATTTTATGTGTCCATGTGCATGGGTTTGAAAGGACTGGGATAAACCTTTCCTAGCCAGTACTCATTACTTCACATATAGAAAAGCAACCTCACAGCAGGTCCAGATCTGTCCTAGAAGACTGAGGGCCACATGATTCCTTGACACTATGGGTAATGACTTTTGTCCTTTTATATTCTTAGGAAGCCATTCTATCTGGGTGGGTACTTGCATGTGGAGGGCTGCATGCTGAATTCACTGCTAAGGTGTGGTTGGTGTCCCAGGCTATGTCACGGGCCCACCACACCTAACTACCATGAAGAAGCAATTTAAATCAGTTTCAGAAATTGTGCATGTCAAATCCCATTCCATGGCCACCTCAAGTCCACCATCTTGCCAGGATATTCACCTTACACATTACATTAAGTCCCCTACATACGAACCTTCAAGTTGCGAACTTTCAAAGATGAGAACGTGCATTTGCATGTCCAATCACGTAAGTTAGTTCATGTGTCTGGTGTACCTTATCATGTGTGTGCATTCTCTACAAGTGGTTGTGCTTCTGTGTACTTTACTGTACAGTACTGTATAGAGTACAGTAGTACAGTATCTTTATTTCAAGCCCAGGATGTCTGGAAATAAGCGTAAAAGTAGGAGTGATGTAGCTGATGCTACTGTACTTTTCAAGGTACTGTACTGTAAGATTTAAAATGTTTTCTTTTTTTGTGTTTGCTTTTTTATGTATTATTTGTGTGAAATGTATTATAAACCTACTGCAGTACAGTATTGTACAGCCGATTGTGTTAGTTGGGGACCTAGGCTAACTTTGTTGGACTTACAAACATATTGGACTTAAGAACGTGCTCTAGGAAGGGAACTCATTCGTATGCAGGGGACTTACTGTAGTGTATTAAGGCTTTTAGACATTTAGGAAAAGATGGTTAATGATCTTCCAATATCCGTTTCTCCTCCCTCATTGTAATTATAGAATCCCCTGTCACCACTGACCTTTTGTGAGCAGCATTCATCCCTGCTGCCCAATCCAGAAACTACAATTCCCAGCCTGCTTTGTATCTGGTTGTGGTCATGTGACTAATGGGATGTGAGGGGAAGTGATGTGTGCACCTTTTGAATTACTTCTCTAGAAAGGAAGCTGCTTCCCTCCTAGGGAGGAGGAAACACTAAGCAGCTAATCTAGACTCAGAGGTGAAATCCAATGCCTACTATCTTCCCTGGATCTTCTGCCCAATATAAACAAAATATGAGAAAGGAATACATGCATATCTTGTTTAAGTCATTGTAGTTTTGCCAGTTAGCCTGCACCTTAAATAATACATCAAGCTGTAAAGAAACCTGTTTAACTATTAATAACCTGGTGCAACCAAAATTTATGATGATAGAAGTAGAAGTCCTACTGAAAAACTAGTGCACCAACAACATGGTGATTTAAAGAATGGGGGGAAAGGTAACTAACTCATACCTTAGAATTTGTATATTTTCAAATATATGCTAAGGTTATCATCCAATTGTATTGTTTATTCTATCCAGATTTTTAAACAGGCATTTTGGGTTTTTTCATTTCTTTTCCTTTACTTATTTTATTTAATACATGTAATATTATAAGTAATATATATGTTGGTTATAAAGTATAACAAGATCATGGAAAAAAAGAAATTTTTAAAATAAAATTCTCTCTTTACCTTAGGAAAAAAATATCATGAACACTTATGAGCATTTCATCCAAGCTAGTAACTAGAATCTTACTAATAACTTGCATCTTCGTATGTGTTTCTGATCATCTAATAACTCTATCACCAGCTCAGAGGTGCTCAGGATTCGATATTTTAAGAAAAATAAAAAGTATGTTAATATCACTTGTAATCACACATAGATGTTAACCATGATTCAGACTTCGGGTTTAGTTCTGAAACTTTAAACATTCTAAGCCTGATTCTGTAAAACACTATATTAATTCCTCCCTCAAGATCTGCTGAATAGTTCATAATGCAATAGTGAAGATAAAAGGCCAGTGTTTAGAGCCTCACATATGGGCGTGGATTGGAAAAGAGAATCCGAAGGAAAGAGGAGTACAGATGGTGGAAAAGAGGTCAAGTCTTCCCAGCACAGCCAAGGAGAAGGCATGTGGAGTCAAACAACCAGGGCTTCGGCATGCATTCCTATCTGTGAATAAGAAGCTGAGATGTGGCTAAGGGGACTGATGAAGAATACTCTTCTGTAATCTTTGAATCGGTGATAATGTGATGTCTCTCAATACCTTGATGCATATAAAATGCATGTTTAGAACAGTGCCTGGCACATAGTCAGCATTATTTAAGTGTTGCTAAAACTGCTATACTTGGGAAGGACGTAGAAAAGCTACTCCACCATACAAGTTATTCCTTTGGATAAAGACCATGGGAATTCCCTGGCTGTCCATTGGTTAGGACTCCACACTTTCACTGCCCTGTCGAGGGCGCAGGTTCATTCCCTGCTCAGGGGACTAAGATCCTGCAAGCCTCGGTGTGAGGCCATAAATAAATAAATAAATAAATAAATAAAAAGAGATAAGGACCGTGAACGTGTAAAGTGATCCCTTCATTGATTTACACTGAGACGTTGGGATTTAAGCCACTAGAATGTTCTTACATTACAGTAATTTACATTCTAGTGACATGATTTCAATAAACAGATCATTGTTACTTATGTTTATCTAGTTTGTTGATGTATCCCCAAGCTTTATCACTATGTTTGACACATCGTGGATGCTCAACAATATTTACTGAATAAATGTCTAAGAAATTAAAATTTTCCAAGGAATTTTCCTATTAAAAGCATCGAGGTTGCTCTCTGGCACTGGCATAGCAAATATTCCACTAGGCAGGAAGACAGCGATTCCTAAATAAATTCTTGTAATTCAGAAACTTTTGAATTTGACTTATGGTTCCAGAACCCAATTGCTGAATGGAATTATCTGAAGGAAATTTATAAATACAAATTCCTGGGCCTGACACAAGAGAATCTCAATCAGTAGATCTATACTTTTGTTTTTTTGTTTGTTTTACTTAGTTGAGGTCAAATTTTACCTGCAATTTAATAACCTGCTCTATAGATTAAACCATAAGAGACTATAAAAATATCAATTTCACAAGAATACTTCTTCATGAATAAATGATACTCCATTGAGTGAATATGCCATAATTTACATTACTTTTTATTTTCATTGAACACTTAAGCTGCTTGCATTCTTTCTATCACTATTATATATTTAAAAATTAATTTGTATATTTAAAAGTGCATTTGTTGACAAGGGGTAGAGCTTTTTAAAACACATTTTGTTGGGGTTTTTATCCTGGTTTGCTTTTCCTGAGGTTTTTTTTCCAGGTTTATTAATGTCTATCTCCTCATTTGTAAACTATCAAAGCAACTTTCAAGATCTGGGCTAGATTTCTCCCCAGCGCAACGAGATTAGAGGGATGTTCCAAGAGGAAAGAGACTAGTGTAACAAGTTATTTAAACTTCCATTTTATAGGGTAAATATCCTTTGGCTCCCCTATAAATATACCACCAAATCCTATTCTGGTTTTGTTTTCAAAATGTCTCAGATTTTTCTACTCTTTTCCAGAATACTGTGGTTACCAAATTTAGAATCGTAACCTTATACCTTGAGTACTGAGAAGAATAATTCCTTATAATAGTCTTGACTGGTGTCTAGACTTCAAACTTCTACCCTAAACAATACATTCTGCTACTAATGTAAAAGTTTCAAAACGGCAAATTCACAACTCATTTAAATATAAAATGAAGAAGCATCAAAGTGAGGGAATTAATGACTGAGGAAACCAGTAAGATGTTAAAAGTAGTTCAAGGAAGAACAGACTATACACATATACATATATCTGTACATGTATTCATTTACGTATGTACCTGTATACATATATGTGTATGTGTATATATAAAATTAGGAATGCTAGACTAAAGTTGTTAGTAGATGCAATACTGGTTAATATTTTATAATATAATAAAATCTCATGTTTGGGCTCATCTTCTCTACAGAACATAAATCAATTTTATCAAAATTTATTTGCATCATCATCAGTTTTTTACAACCTAACTTCTGCCCCTACTGAGTTACAATACAGCTAGTCAATAGAAAAACAATCAAAGGCACACATTCCTAAACAACTAGATAAACCCAGCATTTCACTGAAAAAACACCCAGTAATCACTTCTGCATCGTCACTTATAATTCATCTTTATTGCTATTTCAGCATTTATAATATAGTCTATGTCATGCCCCTTCTCCACCGTCCAAATTAATCATTCCAGAATACATCCTCCACTCAATACAGGTCAATTTTTGCCATTTCCTGCACACTCCATAAGTTTCTTCCTGCTCTACCCAAACTTCCTTCCAAATAATTCAGCCAACCTGTGTAGTAGACACCTGGCATATAATAGTGAACGGATATACTTTCTACTCTCATGGAGTTTACAGTCTAAAACAACATTTCCTTTTTTCTCTATGAACTTAACTACTTTTTATCTTTCAGCACTTTGTAGAATTCTCTCTACTCCTGCAAGAAGCCTTCTCCAACTGCACCCACTGACACTCAGCACTTAAAATGGAACGTGCTGTGCGAGCTATGAATTCCTGATTGGTTTACAAAATTATTTAGGATGGGGACTCTGTTTTAACCTTTAATTTTGACTACCTTCTGCAACATCTACTACTTTTTGGTTTAAAACTGATAACTGTTACTTGAGAGGCAGGGACTGTATATAAAAACTCACTTCTCCAGTCTCCATGTCCAAGAGTTTCTGGAAAAATTTTGCTATCAAACTTTCCTGATGTTGCTAGTTGAGATTATCCTAATTAATGATTCTAAAGCTTTGACTTCAGAGTGATAGCTGTCATGTAAATATAGATTAAAATGAGCATAAATATGCAGGTGCTAATCTATAAAAACATCTGCACTGTGAAGCAAACCACTTATAAAACATCAACAGAGGAAAATTTCTGGAGGAGGAGATAAGAGTGGTTACTTTCCTAGTGTTTGTTACAGAGACTACTATTTCCTTAATTCCTTAGTTTATTAAGAGCTCCCCACTACAGTGGAAATCTCATTCTCTTTTGCTAAGAATGAGTAGGTAAAAGTTATGCATGTCTATGAGGCTGTGCATTTCAAAAAGTAAGAGAAAGTATAGTTCCATAAGGTTAAAATATTAGCATAAAACAATTTCAAGTCCTTGGTTATATTATTATGAGTCTCTATTCGAAACAGTCACAGAAAAGTTCATCATGAATGGTTCAGATATTTCCAAATGGAAATAGAAGATCTGATCTGAATGCAAAATCAAAAGACCATCTACCATAGCGATTTTATGTGATACTTGTGTCATCTTGTTAACAATTCCTGAAAATGAACAGAGTGTAAGCTCTGGTAAGGAAACTATTTTTTAAATTAAAATCTCTTTCTGTATTGTAAAAGTTTCATATGAGGCATGTGCATACCATATCTTTCCAGTGGAAGCACAATAAGTTTAGGAAGAGTCAAATTGCTTGCTTCTTCAGTTAAAGGTTGATGGTTAGAAATAAGATGACAATGAATTTGCACTTAGGACTGAATGAACTTGATAATCATCTAACAAATGCGTTAGACTAAGGAAGAGCTTCGTTTCCATCTGTCATTAGTCTCCTAATCAAATTGCCTAAACACCATAAAGCCTCACAGGCAAGATAGAACAAACACTCAAAATGATTTTTTTTTTTAATTATCTCGTTTTCTTCCTGAGCTCTCTGCCAACCCCTCCTGGTCCTTATAATGAGAACTGAAAATAAATTCAGGCACAAACCAAACAAATAATAAAATTTGAAGTAATGAAAGTTAAAATTATTTAATTTTCTGCGAAATTACAGAAATTCACACTAGAATCACTTTAATGCTACTTATGAAAATAAGACCAATATTTTAGAGTAAGTTTCTGAAAGTAAGATAAAATTATAGCTGCTAAAAACAATTCCTGAAACCAAAGACTTTATGACTGATCAACACGGGTGACCAAAACACTAGAAGATTTAACACCAAGAGTTAAAATTCAGAGGCTACTCATTTGCTGTAAGAGAGAAACAGCAAGAATCTGGATGGAAAAAACAGCATGGGCTTGGCAGAACATGTCATTCTAGAAAAATAATTAATATGATTTTAACAGAATTAATGTACAAAGTATTTGGGAACCAATACTAAGCTATTTTTATGGAACTTACTCCATATGGAGGAGCAATACTTTCAAATTTGATATTAAATCATTTGATTCCTGGCACCATTTCAATGGAAAAAATTGCTTATATAATTATTTAAAATTTAATGTTCACTATATATGTGGCAACCCGTAAGGCAAAAGCATGGGTATAAATTCCATCACAGTCAATGTTCTTTCCAATACTCACATACAATACAGATTAACAAGTTTTGGTACCCAATGATGTTCATGTATTTCATGAATGTTTATTTCTTTATATGGTACTTACCAGTTACAGCTAGACGAAAGTAAAGTATTTAAACTCCCTTCTTGTCTACTTAATAGAATTCCAGAATTGGTAACCATGAAACAATATCTTCTTGAAAGCACGCAGATAAATCTGATGTTGGTGGTCCAAGACCAAACTTTAAGAAAAAGTGCTTTAGAGAATCATCAGCTCATGGAAGCTAACATTAATATTTTTTAAAATTATTTTTTGGTGTGAACACAATGGCATTCATCTCTCAAGTATCTAAGGAAATTGAGGAAGAGCCATGACATAGCTAATCTAAAAAAATAGATAACATAAGTGTAGATAATCGACTCTCCAATACCTTATTCATATTCCTAATTTTGTCTAATGTAATTTTAGAGTGAAGTGATGTTTCTAGCCACATGCTAGGTAGGTTGTGAGAAAAGAGGGCCCAATGACACGTTGAATCATCGAAAAGAGGTCAGATGATGTTTCTTCTCCATGAGAAGCTTTTGAAATGGGGTAGATTACTATAATACTGTACAATATGGGAGTTGGGATTTTATCCTCTTTTATGCCAATGTTGGATGATGCCATAGTGAGTGGAAATTTCCAATTAGGAGAAAGATTCAAAACGACAGTGGAGGAAAAAACAAATGATATTGTAATCAACTAAAACCTCAGCCAGCGATGATGCTAGATAAACTCTCCAAACACAAAAATGCAACAAAAAGCACAAAAATATAGCTTAGATGTGGGTGAGCAAAATGCTTGGTGCACAGGAAAATGCCTCAGAAGAACCATTACTGCTCACATCCCCACATTTCTCCAACAATCATCAGAATTTTGAATTTTCAAAAAACGGCTCCGAGCCGGAAGCTTTTGTTTGCAGTGGAAACGACTTACTCTTTAATTATCAGACAAGTATTTTCTTCCACTTGAACTTCTTCTGGGCCCTAAATAGACACTGCTAATGTGCTTTAAAAAAAAAAAAGTCAGAATTTTAAAGAAGTAGTGCATGAAGCTATAAGACCAGTTCATTAAATGCATCATTGGTATTGGTTTTTAATCTTAGCTCTCTTGTCCCCTCATTGGGCACACACCACTTTCATTAACTTTCAGGGAGTTGCATACATGCATTAAGGAAAAGAAAGTTCTTCAGAGTAATGAGGCCAGAAGTGTATGACAGCATCATCGCTTTTCCCCCTTGCTTTGTACTTACACACAATACCACTCTGGTACCTCCAAATAAGGCTTCTCAGCCTTAGTTTCTAAACATAGATATATCAAGCCATTCTTTGTTGTTTCCTAACCATTGCCACTGTAATTTTACAGAAATGTGTATTTTCATAACGAGAGGAACGATTTAAATGATTTTCTTTAACATCTGCTAACTTCCATGACTGTGTATTTATTGAATTTGGTCTCTGAATTTGCTAGGAGCTATTCTAGAGCTAACAAAAGAAGGTCCCTGCTGGATTTGAGCTTACAATTTAAAGAAACAAAGCAAATAATAAAATAAGCATAATACCTTGTGTTTGTATAGTGTTTATGATTAACAAATTGCTTTCCCATGCCTTATTTCAGTTAACGCTTCAAACTACCTTACGGAAGAGCAATGTGACATGATTACTGCAGTTTAAGTATGAACTAGCTGAAAGGTATAGGTGTTTTTAAGTTACTCAGGGTCACAGAGTCAAGGCAGTAACAGCCCAGGCTATGTTCATCTTTGCTGACTGACACTAATGTTCAACTGCTCTTTCCAGGCACCAAGTTAATGTAACTTTCAATAGTTGCTGTACATTACCCCATAGGTGGAAAGATTGCACTGCTGTCCCTTTGAGAGGAGCAATAAATTCTTACACTATTTACATCGTTTTCCTGCAGTTGATGGGAGTTGACTTGGAACTTAGGTGGGAAAGAAACAGAGAAAAACAGAAAAACCTATTTTGAACATGACCTAAGGGCAAGCAGAATTAAAAAATGGGAAGGGGAAAAAGAAGGGAGAACAAAGCGAAGACTAGATTCCCTTGAAAGAACATGAAAGATCATAAGAAAGACAAAAATGTAAAGGGGATTCTGCATGAAATAAAGTCACATGAAATGGTTTAGAGAGAATGATGTTTACCTTTTCTAAATGTTAAGGCAGGGCACTTGGGGGTTCTCTTCAGAGGTGTGACTGAGACGTTAAAGTAAAAAGAAAAACCACGGTTCATAGTAAAATCTTAGCAAGCCCTTTTTGTATCTGAACTGAATCCAAAATGGCTGGATGTGGAAATTGAGAAATACGACTTGGCTCTTGGGAAGAAAAAAGGGTGAATACTAGAACTATACCGAGAGAATGGAGAAGCAAGATACAAAGGGAGCAGGAGAATCAATAAGGAATCAAAGATCTTAACCTTTTAAAGTCTGAGCACTGGGATAAACAGTGCCGTTTATCCCATGAGTTAGGAAAATGGTGGAAACAAAGCAAGAAATTTAGTGTTTCCTGAAGTCCTATGACTCTGAAGATTAGGGTTTGAGATTGCTGAAGATAATCATGTTAATTAAATTAAGACACCGTCAAGGATAATACATTCCGGCTTATATGTTGATGCACTTCTGCCTTTTTTTTTTTTTTTTACTAGTCAGTATGAACCGAGACACGATCAACTGCCTTCTGTTAATGAATGCATTCCATTTAGCTGATGTTTGGATAATTATTTTCTGAAATACCTTCAGATACTTAAAACAGAAACAGTGTCTAAGTTCTGAGGGGAATAATAGCTCATTTTTCAAAAACAGATGAGATGTTTGTCTCATCTTTCTTCAGGTTTTATTTTTTCATTCAAGCTTATAATACAGGAGAAGAAATATTGAGATGAATTTCATACTTTCTTAATTATGTTGGTCTTCAGGTCAGGAGAAACCAATCAAGCACATGTGCTGATTAAACTTCGAAGCTTGGTTATGCTCAAGTGGCTGACTTTTAAGATTAGTGAAGCAAAATCCTAGCTCATTTTTCTTTCTATTTATTTAACTTAATTAAATGTGTGATTTTATATGATGCAAATAAAAGAGTTTTAAAACAGCTTATTTTTTGGCATAATTTGCTAAACCTTCTTTTTTTTAAACATCTTTATTGGAATATAATTGCTTTACAATGCTATGTTAGTTTCTGCTTTATAACAATGTGAATCAGCTATACATATACATATATCCCCATATCTCCTCCCTCTTGAGCTTCCCTCCCACCCTCCCTATCCCACCCCTCTAGATGGTCAGAAAGCACCAAGCTGATCTCCCTGTGCTATGCGGCTCCTTCCCACTAGCTATCTATTTCACATTTGGTAGTGTATATATGTCCATGCCACTCTCTCACTTCACCCAGCTTACCCTTCTCCCCTCCCCATGCCCTCAAGTCCATTCTCTATATCTGTGTCTTTACTCCTTTCCTGCCCCTAGGTTCTTCAAAATCTTTTTTTTTTAAGATTCCATATATATGTGTTAGCATACAGTATTTATTTTTCTCTTTCTGACTTATTTCACTCTGTATGACAGACTCTAGGTCCATCCACCTCACTACAAATAACTCAATATCATTTCTTTTTATGGCTGAGTAATATTCCATTGTATATATGTGGCACATCCTCTTTACCCATGCATCTGTCAATGGACACTTAGGTTGCTTCCATGTCCTGGCTACTGTAAATAGAGCTGCAATGAACATTGTGGTACATGACTGTTTTTTAATTATGGTTTTCTCAGGGTATATGCCCAGTAGTGGGATTGCTGGATCGTATGGTAATTCTATTTTTAGTTTTCTAAGGAACCTCCATACTATTCTCCATAGTGGCTGTATTAATTTACATTCCCACCAACAGTGCAAGAGGGCTGACTTTTCTCCACATTTATTGTTTGTAGATTTTTTGATGATGGCCATTTTGACTGGTGTGAGACGATATCTCACTGTAGTTTTGATTTACATTTCTCTAATGATTAGTGATGTTGAGCATCCTTTCTCGTGATTGTTGGCAATCTGTATATCTTCTTTGCAGAAATGTCTATTTAGGTCTTCTGCCCATTTCTGGATCAGGTTGTTTGTTTTTTTGATATTGAACTGCATGAGCTGCTTATAAATTTTGGAGATTAATCCTTTGTCAGTTGCTTCATTTGCAAATATTTTCTCCCATTCTGAGGGTTGTCTTTTCATCTTGTTTCCTTTGCTGTGCAAAAGCTTTTAAGTTTTATTAGGTCCCATATGTTTATTTTTGGTTTTACTTCCATTTCTCTGGAGGTGGGTCAAAAAGGATCTTGCTGTGGTTTATGTCATAGACTGTTTTGCCTAAGTATTCCTCTAAGAGTTTTATAGTGTCTGGATTTACATTTAGGTTTTAATCGATTTTGAGTTGATTTTTGTGTATGGTGTTAGGGAGTGTTCTAATTTCATTCTTTTACATGTAGCTGTCCAGTTTTGTTCGCACCACTTATTGAAGAGGCTGTCTTTTCTCCATTGTATATTCTTGCGTCCTTTATCAAAACTAAGGTGACTATATGTTTGTGGGTTTATCTCTGGGCTTTCTATCCTATTTCATTGATCTATATATCTGTTTTTGTGCCAGTACCATACTGTCTTGATTACTGTAGCTTTATAGTATAGTCTGAAGGCAGGGAACCTGATTCCTCCAGCTCCGTTTTTCTTTCTCAAGATTGCTTTGGTTATTCGGGGTCTTCTGGGTTTGCATACAAATTGTGAAATTTTTTGTTCTAGTTCTCTGAAAGATGCCATTGGTAGTTTGATAGGGAGTGCATTGAATCTGTAGATTGCTTTGGGTAGTGCAGTCATTTTCACAACGTTGATTCTTCAAATGCTAGAACATGGTATATCTCTCCATCTGTTATCATCATCTTTATTTTTTTTCATGAGTGTCTTATAATTTTCTGCATACAGGTTTTTGTCTCCTTAGGTAGGTTTATTTTTAGGTATTTTATTATTTTTTGTTGCAGTGGTAAATGATAGTGTTTCCTTAAATTCTCTTTCAGATTTTTCATCGTTAGTGTATAGGAATGCAAGAGATTTCTGTGCATTCATTTTGTATCCTGCTACTTTACCAAATTCAATGATTAGCTCTAGTCATTTTCTGGTAACATCTTTAGGATTCTCTATGTATAGTATCATGTCATCTGCAAACAGTGACAGCTTTACTTCTTCTTTTCCAATTTGGATTCCATTTATTTCTTTATCTTCTCTGATTGCTGCGGCTAAAACTTCCAAAATTATGTTGAATAATAGTGGTGAGAGTGCACAACCTTGTCTTGTTCCTGATCTTAGAGGAAATGGTTTCAGTTTTCACCATTGAGAATGATGTTGGTTGTGGGTTTGTCGTATATGGCCTTTATTATGTTGAGGTAAGTTCCCTCTATGCCCACTTTCTGGAGCATTTTTGTGATAAATGGGTGTTGAATTTTGTCAAAAGCTTTTTATACATCTATTGAGATGATCATATGATGTTTCTCCTTTAATTTGTTAATATGGTTTATCACATTGATTGATTTGTGTGTATTGAAGAATCCTTGCGTTCCTGGGATAAACCCCACTTGATCACGGTGTATGATCCTTTTAATGTGCTGTTGGATTCTGTTTGCTAGTATTTTGTTGAGGATTTTTGTATCTATGTTCATCAGTGATATTACCCTGTAGTTTTCTTTCTTTGTGACATCTTTGTCTGGTTTTGGTATCAGGGTGATGGTGGCCTTGTAGAATGAGTTTGGGAGTGTTCCTCCCTCTGCTATATTTTGGAAGAGTTTGAGAAGGATAGGTGTTAGTTCTTCTCTAAATGTTTGATAGAATTCGCCTGTGAAGCCATCTGGTCCTGGGCTTTGGTTTGTTGGAAGATTTTAATCACAGTCTCAATTTCAGTGTTTGTGATTGGTCTGTTTATATTTTCCATTTCTTCCTGGTTCAGTCTCGGAAGGTTGAGCTTTACTAAGAATTTGCCCATTTCTTCCAGGTTGTCCATTTTATTGGCATATAGTTGCTTGCAGTAATCTCTCATGATCCATTGTACTTCTGCAGTGTCAGTTGTTATTTCTTTTTCATTTCTAATTCTATTGATTTGAGTCTTCTCCCTTTTTTTCTTGATGAGTCTGGCTAATGTTTTATCAATTTTGTTTATCTTCTCAAAGAAACAGCTTTCAGTTTTATTGATCTTTGCTATCGTTTCCTTCATTTCTTTTTCATTTATTTCTGATCTGAGCTGTATGATTTATTTTATTCTGCTAACTTTGTGGGGGGTTTTGTTCTTCTATCTCTAATTGTTCTAGGTGTAAGACTAGGTTTTTTATTTGAGATGTTTCTTCTTCCTTGAGGTAGGATTGTATTGCTATAAACTTCCCTCTTAGAACTGCTTTTGCTGCATCCCATAGGTTTTGGCTCATAGTGTTTTCATTGGTTTCTAGGTATGTTTTATTTCCTCTTTGATTTCTTCAGTGATCTCTTGGTTATTAAGTAGTGTATTGTTTAGCCCCCATGTGTTTGTATTTTTTGCAGGATTTTTCCTGTAATTCATATCTAGTCTCATAGAATTGTGGTCAGAAAAGATACTTGATATGATTTCAATTTTCTTAAATTTACCAAGGCTTGATTTGTGACTGAAGATATGATCTATCCTGGAGGATGTTCCATGAGCACTTGAGAAGAAAGTGTATTCTGTTGTTCTGGGATGGCATGTCCTATAAATATCAATGAGTCCATCTTGTTTAATGTATCATTTAAAGCTTGTGTTTCCTTACTTATTTTCATTTTGGATGATCTGTCCATTGGTGAAAGTGGGGTGTTAAAATTCCCTACTATGATTGTGTTACTGTTGATTTCCCCTTTTATGGTTGTTAGCATTTGCCATATGCACTGAGGTGCTCCTATGCTGGGTGCATAAATACTTTCAATTGTTATATCGTCTTCTTGAATTGATCCTTATGTAGTGTACTTCTTTGTGTCTTGTAATAGTCTTTATTTTAAAGTCTCTTTTGTCTGATATGAGAATTGCTACTGCAGTTTTCTTTTGATTTCCATTTGCATGGAATATCTTTTTCCATTCCCCTCACTTTCAGCCTGTGTGTGTCCCTAGGTCTGAAGTGGGTCTCTTGTACACAGCATATATACAGGTCTTGTGTGTGTATATATATATATATATATATAAAGAAAAGTAAGAGAGCAGTCCAATCAATAAACAAATCTACCAATGATAATAAACTCTAAATACTAAACTAAGATATACCTAAAACCAGAAACCAGTCAGTCACATAGAGCAAAACCCAAGTCTACAGTTTTCCCAAAGTCTGCCATCTAAATATTGGGGTGATTTTTGTCTGCTCAGGTGTTCCACAGATGCAGGGTACATCAAGTTGATTGTGGAGCTTTAATCCTCTGCTCCTGAGGCTGCTGGGAGAGATTTCCCTCTCTCTTCTTTGTTCCCACAGCTCCTGGGGTTCAGCTTTAGATTTGGCCCTGCCTCTGCATGTAGGTCACCTGAGGCCATCTGTTCCCCGCCCAGACAGGAGGGGGTTAAAGGAGCAGCTGATTCGGGGGCTCTGGCTCACTCAGGGCGGGGGAAGGGAGGGGTACGGATGCAGGGCGAGCCTGCGGCGGCAGAGGCCGGCATGACGTTGCACCAGCCTGTGGCGCGCCCTGTGTTCTCCCTGGGAATGTGTCCCTGGATCACGGGACCCTGGCAGTGGCTGGCTGCACAGGCTCCCGGGAGGGGCGGTGTGGAGAGTGACCTGTGCTTGCACACAGGTTCTTGGTGGCGGCAGCAGCAGCCTTAGCGTCTCATGCCCGTCTCTGGGGTCTGCGTTGGTAGCCGCAGCTTGCGCCCGTCTCTGGAGCTCGTTTAGGCGGTGCTCTTAATCCCCTTGCCTCGTGCGCCCCGAATCAATGGTCTCTTGCCTCTTCGGCAGCTCCAGACTTTTTCCTGGACTCCCTCCCAGCTCGCCGTGGTGCACTAACCCCCTGCAGGCTGTGTTCACGCCGCCAACCCCAGTCCTCTCCCTGTGCTCTGAACGAAGCTCCCAGCCGCGCCCGCCCCGGCGGGTGAGCAGACAAGCCTCTCGGGCTGGTGAGTACTGGTCGGCACCGATCCTCTGTGCGGGAATCTCTCCCCTTTGCCCTCCGCACCTCTGTTGCTGTGGTCTCCTCCGTGGCCCCGAAGCTTCCCCCCTCTGCCACCCGCAGTCTCCGCCCGCGAAGGGGCTTCCTAGTGAGTGGAAACTTTTCCTCCTTCACAGCTCCCTCCCACTGGTCCAGGTCCCGTCCCTATTCTTTGTCTCTGTTTTTTCTTTTTTCTTTTGCCCTACCCAGGTACATGGGGAGTTTCTTGCCTTTTAGGAGCTCTGAGGTCTGCCAGCGTTCAGTAGGTGTTCTGTAGGAGCTGTTCCACATGTAGATGTATTTCTGATGTATTTGTGGGGAGGAGGGTGATCTCCGCGTCTTACTCTTCCGCCATCTTCAATGTCTCTTCCTGGCTCAACCTTTCTGTTTCACATTTTGGGTTGTTAAGACAATCTGTAAATGATGTTTCTAATTATTTCAGATTCTTGCTAAGGACAAAGTGTGATAATTATTGGAGTTCTGTAGATTGTAGTTTTATTTTGTGTCATCCCAACCTTCTAGGTTCCGAAGACTTCTCTTTATAACACATTCAGCAGAGAAAGTGTAGAAACACTTAACAAATTGGTTAATAGAAATAAACCAGGACAAATTTGGATGTGTTTTCTTTTTAAATTTTACATTACCTTCATATAACATATGCTGACAATGTTAAAGAAAAACTTTTACAGGCTGAAAGGTCTCTTCGAATGTAAACTAGGTATCATATAAATAACATTAATCCTTTTTTGGTTCTAGAGTCAGGAAAGAGGCTATTTTTTTTTTTTTAGACGAGTCAAATTTTTTTATGATAAATAGCCAAACCACTCTTACAATTCTCCCAAATTAAAAAAAAAAGAACAACAATCAAAGCAACAATTTCCAAAGCAACAGCAAACAAACGTAAACATATAGAAGTTAAATTATTATTTTTTTAACATCTTTAATAGAGTATAGTGTGAGGGAGATGCAAGAGGGAGGTGATATGGGCATATATGTATATGTAAAGCTGATTCACTTTGTTATAAAGCAGAAACTAGCACACCATTGTAAAGAGGATGACTTTTTAAAAAGATAATGTTTGTTGCCAAGGTTTCTTCCTATTTATGGTATGATCTAGGAATTTCAAAGGGATACCTTTACTGATACTTTCATTCTATTTGCTATGGGAAGAGGAAACACAATTCTGACCTTTATCGTGATATAGTTTATGTTCACAGCTATTAAATCCATATTCCTAGTGAATCATGTGTTTCTCTGCTCCATTTGCATGTGCAAAGTGAAGTTTTGCCACCTCCTCGTTAGTTTAAATCATCAGTCAAATATTCCTATGAGAACTAAGTAAAGAAATATAATTTTCATCTGACATGAGCCCACTGGACTGTTTTCCACTAAGGGAGCATACACCCAGCTTTATCATCAATGTTTTAAAATGTGAAGTTCTTGCAATGTAGGGTTGAATGATTCCTCTATACTTTCATGCTCTTTTTGTGATAGATTTTAAACTGCTTGAACCTGCTTTCATTTATGCCACTTTTAATATATAGAAATAATAAAGTTGTCAGTGCCCTGTTTAAGCTGAGGGAGGAAAAACTGTATTTCTTAGAGATATAAGCAGAAACAGGCTTATCTGGATAACCTTATGCTCATCCAGGTAATCCTCTAAGGAAATGCTGTTCAGTGCTTGTGTGTTTAGAATAGTTCTTACCTGAGCCATCCTGTGACTTAGGGGAATAACATTCCATCATACTCTGATGGCCCAACTGTGACAGTGGGAATGTTCCTATGATATTTGTTGGCAAACAGGAGTATTGAAACAGCAAACAATTAAATCAACAACAGTGTAAGATAGCCAAGCTTCCTGGGCATTTGGGTCTTACACATTGAAGTCCAGAATGGATGTGCAGTAGTTGTTAAGTCTGTAATTACTGAGGATGTTTTCTAGATGGAGTCTGTTGGAGGCTTAATATCCACTACCTTGAGAACATCAGGTTGAAGAAAGGTCTAAAATGGAGGTCTGTGAACTTTTGAGGATGATGATGGACCCAGACTCCACTAGTCCTGTCCCAAATATACTTCACACACACACACACACACACACAAATATATATGTGTCCTTCTACTCTCACAACCAGAACTAGGCCTGCAGCCCATACTTCAAAGGTCAGTGATGATTCCATAGTCCCTACAGCTAGGTTTTTCTGTAGTTTTCCAATCTACTAAATTGGAAAATTCACATGAGATCTTGAAGTGGTATCCACATAGGTGAGGTTTCTATCTTCCTGGTTTCTCTGAGTGGTTTTCCACACAATCTTGAAGGAGCTGAGAACTCTTTTCTTGATATTTCGTGTTGGGAATGAGGTCATCCACTCAAAGGTAACAGGGCTGCTGGGAACTGTCGTGAGATATCTACTTAATTCCAACAAATATGGTTGATTACCATAATTTTATAGAACTGGTAACTTTATTTCAAAAAGAAAAAAAGGAGCAAAGCAGGAGGGAAAAAGTCTTGACATTGGTTTATGATGTTTTCAATCTTGATTTACTGCTGATGACCATATAAATACTATTCATTCTGAACAATTCACATACTTTTTAAAGGTAGCAAAAACAAAACAAACAAACAAAAAAAAAAACAAAAAAAACCAGACCATAACATGGCAGAGAATAGGATAGGAGTAAAAAACAAAGAAGAAAAATCTTAAAATGTAAAGGGATTTTTATATGCTGTTTTATCTGTGAATGGAGCAAATGTCCTAATACATTTTAATGGATTTTAATAGGTAACAGTTTTATAATATTCTTTTTTAACTTCTTGGAATTCTTATTCCTCGTGAAATCTATGCCTTAAGAACAGGGAATGCCTCAGGCTCTTAATTTTTTGCTGACTCCCTCCAGTCCTTTTTCTTTTTCACTTCATTTCCAAGTGTACTACTTAAATAAAATCTAACATTTTATTTTTAATTTAATTTTTAAATTTTTATACAATTTTTAAAGGTTACACTCCATTTACAGTTATTTAAAAATATTGGCTACATTCTTTTTTTTTTTTTTTTGTCAGTACGCGGGCCTCTCACTGTTGTGGCCTCTCCCGTTGCGGAGCGCAGGCTCAGCGGCCATGGCTTACAGGCCCAGCCGCTCTGCCACATGTGGGATCTTCCTGGACCAGGGCACGAGCCCGCGTCCCCCGCATTGGCAGGCAGACTCCCAACCACTGCGCCACCAGGGAAGCCCTTGGCTACATTCCTTGTGTTGTACAATACATCATTGTATCCTATCTTACATCCAATAGTCTGTACCTCGCACCATTTTAAATTGATAGGAATCTTAGGAGAGGCTACCTCTTAAGGAAAAGGGATGAAAATGTAGCTTCTTTGATGGTAGAAGCAGTAGTATCTTCCTGGCTATAACTTCTGCTGATGCTTAGAATGCTGAACATTTATTATAATTTAGATGGAATTATTCAACTCAAAGTAATGCTGGAACCCTTTATAAAACAGCATAGTTGCTAGGAATGCTTTCATCTTAATTGGGAAAAATGTTGATTTTATTTGCTATAGTACTTACTCAAGGAAATGAAAATTTGAATACTGTGACTTGGCTAACTTATTTTACATAAATTCTCCCTTGTTAGATCATCCAGTTTTACATGGAGACTCCCCATTCCTATATCAAAAACAAGAAAGAGGGCTTCCCTGGTGGCACAGTGGTTGGGAGTCCGCCTGCTGATGCAGGGGACATGGGTTCGTGCTCCGGTCCGGGAAGATCCCACATGCCGCGGAGCGGCTGGGCCCGTGAGACATGGCCGCTGAGCCTGCGCGTCCGGAGTCTGTGCTCTGCAACAGGAGACGCCACAACAGTGAGAGGCCCGTGTATCGTACAAAAAAAAAAAAAAAAAAGAGTGAGCGAGAAAGAGAAGAGAGAGAAGAAGGCATGGAGGGAGGGAAAATTGAAAGACGTAATAGTTAACATATTTTGCTTTCTTCTGCCAGGCAAGTGTTTTATATATTTTATCTTAATTAATCATTGCAGCAACCCTATGAGATGGTCCTATTATTTTCTTCATTTTTCAGATGGAAAAACTGAGGAACAGCAAGTTTAAATGATTTTTCTAGCTAGTAAGTGGAGATAGATCCATTTTACTTGATTAAAGAATGTGCAATGTTAATCTTGTGTTTATCAGTGACAATATGGCTTAGTATTTACTAAATGGGATATTAGAAGCTTGATAAATTGAACCCCTTCTCCTCTCCCCATTATTGTTTAAAAGAGAATAGTCTTTAGGGACATAAAAATTTGTTGCATTTCAGAAAGAAAAATGTGTTTGAGGAGAAATGGATTAAAAAATTGATAAAAATGACAGACAAATTGATGATACAAACTATCAATACTGCTGTAGTTTAATATTTATTCCTTTATTTGCAGTCTCTAAAAAATTAACACCAAGAGAAATAATTTTACATATATTCCCTTAAGATTATCAATATTATTTCTCTTCATTGCATCAACATTAAAGAAGAGGACTTATGTCAGCTCACAAATCCTGAGAATGAAGACCTTTTTAATTAGTAAGCCAGCATCACAATCTTTGGGATTTCAAATGAAGTTGAATGCATGAAAGCAAGTACAGTCAATCTACACAAAAGACAAATATGCTATGATTTGCACATGCTTATAAATGCTGAAGAAATGTTAGAAGTTATCTTAGTCTGTTTGGGCTATTACAGCAAAGTACTATTAACAGAGTGGCTTATAAACAATAGAAATTTCTCACAGTTCTGGAGGCTGAAAGTCAAAGATCAGGGTGTCAACATGAGTGTGTCCTGGTGAGAACCCTTTTCCAGATTGTAGACTGCAGTCTTCTCTCTGTGTTCTCATATGGCAGAAGGGGCAAGGGAGCTCTTGGGGTCTCTTTTATATGGGCACTAATCCCATGCATGAGGGCTCCACTCGATGACTTACTTCCCAAATGTCCCACTTCCTAATACCATCACACTGAGGGGTAGGATTTCAACATACGAATTTTAGGAGAACACATTCAGTCTGTAACAGATGAATACCAGGAAACTGACACTCAAGAAGCATATGATGTTCTCTGATACATAGGCTAGAGTGTGAATTTTGATACCCAAATGTCTAGGTTCAAAGTTCAGCTCTGTCACTTACTACCAATGTGACCTTAGGCCATTACCTAACTTCTTCATTGCCTCAGTTTCCTCATCTCTGGAGTCTAACTGTTTTTGTCCATATTATCTTTCCATCTTTACTGGCTTCTACCCCCTGGCCAAGAGCCTAACCTCCCAGATATTTTCCAGATAGATGAAGTGGCTTTTATCAACCTAGGGCTATTCTCAAAAGGGTACATCTGTGAGCTATTAGTAGCCAACACTCACAAATGGGGTATGGGTGCACTGGCTCCTTTAATTTAAACAAAACTTATTACCATCTTATCCTAAAGTGACCTTGGAAGCTTTGGCCTAAGAATTTACAGATGGGAGCAATATATTAGATAAGGTCACCTGCTGGCATCTTTGACTTCCTTAAGTCTTAAAGTTTGCAATTCTATAAATGGGTGAAAAAAATCCACCAAATTTTAAGAAATAATTAAATACGAAAATTTACATTAAACTCTGCAAATTAAAGACGGATTGCTTGTATTTTAAAAAAAACAACCAAAACTTTCATTTTTGAAGTAGTAGTCTTTAGAGGTAATTAGCTGCTTCTAAGGTTTTTCCTATTATTTCTGTTGGATTTCATCACTGATTTGTCACCCACCTTTCCATACCTGGAGTAGCTTAAAATCAGACTGAAGACTCAATTCTACACTTTGTTCCATGACTTTGATAAGACTGTTCAGGCTAATGAATGTTCTGCAGTTCTACTATGAAGCACTTTGCTGCTCATCTGATAACTCCATTCCCCACCTAAGAAAACTTCTTCATTGCAATAGATATAGCAATAATGTTTACATGGTAGTAATTATAAATGGCATGCTTCTGCATGAGAACTTTCTACAAGATTTCTGGTGGTATTTTTCAGTTCCATAATATAAAAGTTGGAATGGATTTGCACATTATCCAACCACTCTCCCTATTGACAAATAAGAACATTGAGGTTTATAGAAAGTAATGACTTTTCCAAATTATCAGTGCTAGTTTAGGGTGGAATGGGAACCAAGCATGAGTTCTCCTGTGAAGTAGTTTATTAGTCTTTCCGCTGCACCACACATCTTTATATTTCTACTGTTTAATAGAGACTAAATTCAAGATTATCTGTTATCTATCTATTTGCCTATCATCTATCTGTCTAATTTATTTATACACCAGCTTGCTTCAGAAAGGATTTAAGCTGGCTTACAAAAAAAGACACAACACAAAGAGATTTTAGACATTTAATATATGAAGTGGAAGGAACATCAATTTGGGAAAAATAAGCTAAAGCCATGATCAAAGGTAATGGACAAAGTGTATGTTGTGAGACTTTTCCATTGGCTAAAGATAAGACATTCTCTAAGATCTGAGATTTCTACTCTGCAAAGAAAGAACACGGATTACATGATCACATCAGTGTGGATCAGGTAGCTGGATTATTGGTTGCAATGGATCATAGTCACCATTAAATAAAAATAAGCTAGTTTCTTAAAAGAACAGTCAATACTTTCTGACAAAATTGTTAAACTGTTTTCTTGAAGAGAATGGTACCAGTCCAAAGAAATAAATTGCAAGTGAAATCAGCTTGGTACCATTGCTCTTTTCTGACCATGTGTTCTGTCAGAACCTAAAAAGAAACTAAATAGAACACTTTTTTTATTATAGTTTTGCAAAATTATAAACAGATTTTTGTACTATTCTAACTTAAAACACAAATATAATTAAACTCCTGCCTTACTACAATTATACCAGTATATTTAAGAATAGTTTTATGTAAAGTCACAGTACATAGTAAAATTGCTGCCCCACAGTATCATTTTCCTACTAAAGTTTGAAACTCTGTCATTTTAAGGTGAGAAGTCAGAGGTATTTAGGATGTTCTCAAGGTGTAAAGGACATCAAAAGTCTGAAAGGTCACTAAGTCTGTAGTCACAGAAAGCAGCCATCTAAACTATATACATTTTAGAAATAAGCCCAATTTATTTGTTTAAACTCTGCCTGGTTTCTTCAATCATTCTTCGAATATCGTTTATAATTAGCCTCCAAAAATCACTAAGAAATGTATGGAAAAATAAATACAGCTCCAGTTAGATCTGTACCATATCTAGGTCAAGCTCACTAATGTTACATATATGAAGAGAAGATTGTCTCATTATTTATTGTGAAAGCATCACTGGTTGATGAAAGCAGAGAGGCTTTAGCTTTGATTGCTCAGAAGCTCAACATTATTATTCCACCAAGAGATTGATTCAAACCAGCCATATTGCCATTTTGTTATGTATTAGCTGTGGCTTTTCTTAGGATCCAGATTCATGTTTGTGTGTTTTCTTAATGTTTATTTTGTCTCATATTTCACTTCAATAGCCCTTTTGGCCAGATAAGCAAATTTTCTGTCAAACACATTCTTCCCAGAACTCATGAGATGGACTATTGCATTAAAAAGGCACTCATGTAGGAATCATAAATCGTAGACCAAGAAGTCAAATTCCATTTTTATATCAACCTTGTAGAAAATTTTTCATTTTCCATGAGAGATAAACGTAAGTGATTTCCTTGTGGCCTCAGTCATCTGTGGTCTTCCCAAGATTCCAGTTTCCTTAAAATTTCCAGTTCATTTTGATGATAGAGCTTGAGCTTGTTGCTACATAAATCAGTAGACATGGGAGTTTTAATGAGCTGGTTAGTTTTCGGGAGTTTCTTTACTACATATCAGATACTTATAGTGAGAAGACAGGCCATCTGTGAAATAGGCTTTACCACGTCTCCACCTTTCCTCAGAAAATCATCAGTAACCATAGTTCTCACTTTTTTGAGAGATGAGAATCATCCTCCCTCCACTTATCAAATTGTCTTTTTTGCCCCCTGCAGCATTGGGGACTACTGCTTAAGCAGCTCTGGAATTACCCTTGAAAGTAAATTTTACTTATTGCCTTACTCAGAATAGTATAGAACCTAAAATAATTCTTTTACAAATTTAAAATTTTTCTAGTTACTGACTTCTCGGTGATGGTCTTGATACTGCTTTCTTTCTTCAAAAATTTCCTCTTCTTGACATCCTTCCTGGATTATTTTTTCTTCCTTTCTAGCAACTTATTATTTTTACCAATGAAATAGAAAGAAGAGAGGTGATCCTCACACCCTTTCACTTGGTGCTAAAAGAGATTGTCCAATCTGTTCTCATAGCACCAGTAATTGGAAAATATTTTGGTCAAGATGTCAAAAAACACAGTATATATCTGCATATTACTAAAATAGTTCTTTATGTCTCCATACCAACTAATGGAACTCAGATAAACTTTAATCCTCTGCCTACCCTGTACACACACACACACACACACACACACACACACACACAACTTATCTCCTATCTTTAAAATCCAGAAAATCATTACAAATTTATATGGCAAACTGCCTCTTTTAAACACTTATCCTACTGTGATTGCATAAACCAGGAAACATTCCCAGAAATGGAAACATGAAGTCAGCCTGTCATCCCAATCTTTTTCAGTGAATCTCTTTTAATTAGGAAAAATGTGAACAAGGTCAACCTGGCTCCTTTCCGCAATTATCAAGTACTCAAAGAGTCGTGAACCAAGTATCTCAAATCACACCGTCATATATATGCATCTTCTTTATCATAGGACCCTTGGACTTGTAATACTACAAGTCTACTAATTTGAAAGTATGGGCTTTATAGATACATCCCAACCTGCAGGTTTAGGTGCTGCATCACCTGGAGTCCTGGTAAGAAAAGATGCCACACTGAAACTGAGGAATTTGAAGAGAGTCTAATAAAGGAATGATTTACAAAGGGATAGTGCTTAATCTGAGGCTAACAACTGACAGAGCTGCTATCCCTAGGTGAGAAAGAAGCAGTGACTTGAACTTGGAACTTGAAAATGGCATGGTTTGGAGGAGGATTGCTGAGAGCAATTTTGGCCTCCGGTAGAGGGAGGCTGCCAACACTTGGAAGGAAGGCTGAAGAAAACATTGCCTAACCTCACTCTCCTGTCTGTGCTTCTCATTGGCTGAACACAACCTGAATCCAGAGAACTGGGAATCTCTGGCCTAGAATCAGCATCCTGGGGCGTGGAGTAGGGTGGAAAGGGGGTGGAAAGTGGCACTCGATGGAATAAATGGAAAGCATTCAGCACAGTCACTACCCTTGAAAATGGTGACCATGTGAGGCAACATGGCAGGCACCAGAAGACACATCCTCCAGTCCAAAGCAGAAAATTTGAACTCTAAAATGGCATTCTAGAAGTGCGATGCTACTAGTCTCTTTGGGATTCAACTGGCACAATCTATCATTATGCCCTTATATCATTTTCTGAAGTAATCTGTCTTTGTATCCCCCATATGGCTGTATATAGTCACATGCATAGTAAATTCTCAGTAAACTCTTGGTAGAGTCACTGAATAACTTTCCTCTTATGTTCCCTACCACTGCTGCTAGCCTATTATCTTGTATGAGTTTCTGTCAGCAATGTTTCAAAATTCCAAGAACAGTCATGTATCCACATGCAGTGGTGTGCCAGACTTGGACAAATAATACAGAATACTGTATTTTGACAGTTGTGATCAAAGGCAGTGCAATTGCTGTTATGTCCAAGAGAAGTGAGGTCAGCAGCAAATCACCTCTGTCAAATGACTTCACTTAGAAAAGCCTCGTGGGATACTTTGTAGTTTTACTGTGACACTGTCTCCCAGAGCTAAAATGATAAAGATGGAAATGTTCAGTAAAAATTCAGAAACTTTCCTTCCTCTCGATTTCTCAACGAAAAAAAGAAAAAGTAGTATTGCCTGCCAATATCAGGAGTATATAGATGCAAGAACATCTTTTTCTGCTACATGAAGATGAATTGCCTGTAACGATTGCCATTTGAAAATTGTGGCCTCAAATTTTAAGCATCCATGTTGTACTGTTAAAAGCAGGTAAGTCCTGTTCTGATGGAAATGCACACGCTTCACTCTTCTGTAGAATATATTGCATCGAAGAAAAGGGTTTATTTTTCTTCTCTAAAATTTCAGTATCTCCGGTGATCTATGGGGGAAAAAAATCTGTACTGGGTAGTGCAGTAAAGGTCACACACTATGTATGCAGCTGTATTACTTTTGAGGCACAGAAGCAAACTCTTTAAGTTCTAGTAGCTAATTAAGATAAAGATTTGCTTGGCATGCAATTTTGCTTCCTTAACATCTTTTATATTGAAGTCACTCTGACTTACAGAGCATTGTACATTTTAGTCACTGACCCATAAAGTACAAATGAGAGCTGGTTAAAGGATAACAATGGTCATTCTGAATAACTTGCTGAGAAATGCCTCAAACTTGGAAGACGTTTTAATAATAATTCCGTTAAAGACTAGAGAAGCACAAAGAGAAAATTTGAATTACACAGCTCCTCTTGCTGTAATTTAAAGGTATTTCAAGCTAAATTTAAGCCTCTTGGATATGATATCATGCTGTTTTTGAGCCAGCAAATACAAGATACTAATAATAAAACCTACTTAGGGCTTCCCTGGTGGCGCAGTGGTTGAGAGTCCGCCTGCCGATGCAGGGGACACGGGTTCGTGACCCGGTCCGGGAAGGTTCCACATGCCGCGGAGCAGCTGGGCCTGTGAGCCATAGCCACTGAGCCTGCGCGTCCGGAGCCTGTACTCTGCAACGGGAGAGGCCACAACAGTGAGAGGCCCGCATACCGCAAAAACAAACAAACAAACAAGGATATCAATATAGATTTCAGAAAACTCTTAAATAAAAATTCACAAGCCTATCACAAAATTTATATGGAAATGCAAACAACCTAAGCAAAAAGCATCTAAAAAACTGATAGACTCACACTACCAGACTTTAAGGCTTATTATAAAACCACAGTACTCAAAACAGTGATCTTATCATAAGAATAGATATTTTTAAAAATAAGGTTTTTAAAAAATTTGCATCAACTTCAGCCTTTCGTCAACATCTCCTGTGGCATACATTTTAGTCCCATCTGTGTTACATACACAATGCTAGCATGCTCTGTGAATGAATTTGTTTCTGACCACTTTTTCAAATTATAGTTTTATTTTTTGTTTTTTCAAATTTTGGATTTTTTTGCATATATATTAACTTCCTGGGACTTCCATAACAAAATACCACAAACTAGGTGGTTCAAACAATAGAAATTTATTGTCTGACCATAAATTCTGCAGGCTACAAGCCCGGATCAAGATGTATGCAGAGCTGGTTCCTTCTGAAGTCTGTGAGGAGGCATAGGACATGCCTCTCTCCAGGTTTCTGGCATTCCTTTTGGGTTGTATATGTTATCATCTCAATTTCTGCCTTTATCTTCACAGGGCATTCTCCTTGGGTGTCTGTGTCCAAATTTCTCCTTCTTATAAGGACATCAATCATACTTGATTGGAGACCCACTCTAAATCTAATGTGACCTCGTTTTAACTTAACTAATTACATCTGCAATGACCCTAATAAGGTCACATCCTTATAGTGGGAGTTAGTACTTCAACATGTCATTTGGGGTGGGGAGAACACAATTCATCCGCTAATAGCATGTCTGGTCATTAATTTCAGTCTTTTTTCTTCTTTTGCCTAAGTCCCTATACTTTTAATTACTTTACTTTCAAGTTTTCTAATGAACTTCTATGTCTATTCCACTTTTAAGTCCATTCACTGAGTTATTTCTTATTCATTGTGTTACATGTTCTTTTCCCTATATTTTCTTTGTTTTATCTTCTATTTTTTTCTTATTATGTTCATTTCCCTTTCAATACTTGAACACATAGACAATAATTATAGAAGATTTCTTCATGTCTTTGTCTACTCATTCCATCATTTTCGTCATTTGTCTTCTCCTTTTGCCAAATTTTTCTCCTGTTAATGGGTTACATTCTTCTTCTTCACATGTCTTTTCATGTCTTGTAATTTTGGACACAGTGAATTTTTGTTAATGAGGACTGGATTTTATAGTCTTCAAGAGTGTTAAAATTTGTTCTGTTAAGTTTTAAAATTAATTGCAGAGCTGCTTGATCTTTCCTTAGCTTGTCTAGAGAAGCCATTATTCTAGGGTGTAGCCACATTACAGAGGCATGGCCCTTCTACCATCTTTGCCCAATGCCCCAGATGTTGAATGACTACATTCATTCTATCTGGTTAGAATATAAAGTGTCTTCCAGCCCTATTTGAGGTCTACGAACTGTTCAGATTATACCTTCCTTGGTGTTCTTTTCCCAATCTCATGACATTTCACCCTACACATATGAGGCTTGGTATTCATCAACACAATCAAGGGCATCCTATACGGATTTCTAGAGCTTTCTCCATGCAGTTCTATCTTCCCTAGTAACCTTCCTTGCAATTTGCAGCTATCTCATTCTTTCCAAAGTGGACTCCATCTCCTCAAACCCTGGGGACCACCATGCTCTCCTTATGATTCCACTCCCTGTGCCATGATCCAGGAAATGCTTCCACCCAGATAGCCAGAGTATTCCTCCAATTCCCTTCTTTTGTTTCCCTGTCTCATGGATCACAGTTCTGTGTTCTGAATTCGAAAACCTATTACAATTTTGTCCAGTATTCTAATTATTTATGGCAGGAGAAGAAAATCTGGATCCAGTTACCCCATCATGAATATAGCAGAAGACTTACTATGCATTTTGATAAACAAGTTCTCTAATAGAATTTCTTCTTTAATGGTTAGTGCTTTTGTCCTATTTAAGCAAAATGATGAAGGTAATCACATTTTCCTCTAATATCTTTATTGTTTTACTTTTAACAATTATATCTGCAATTCATCTGAAAAAAATATTTTTCTGTATGGTGCATTAGGCCATTTGATATTCAAGATCTTTTTTTCCCATTTGAATGTCAAGTGGCCTAGTCTATTTATTAAAAACACTTACCTTTTATTGCTTTTACAAATAATGTCACTATATATATATATATATATATCATTTTACTTTGGGACTCTGTTGCATCAGTTTGTCTATTTGTGTACCACCACTGCACTCTGAATTACTATAGCTCTATAATAATTTAGATAGATAGACTAAGTCTTTCGGCTTCGTTTTTTACAAGATTGCCTGGGCCATCCTTGGCCATTGGTATTTCCCAATGTATTTTAAATTCAACTTGGTGATTTCTAAAATAAATAAACAGATTTCTAAATAAATAAATACTATTTTTATAGTATTTTTTATCATGACCTTATTGAATCTTAGACTTGTGTGAGAATAATTTAAATCTTTACCATAATGAGACTTCCAAAACCTCCTGAAATATTTTTAAATTTATATAGATGACATTTCATTTCTGTTGATTGGTTCTTGGATTTTAGGAAAAACATATTGCACATCATTATTTAGATATATTCCTATGTGTCTGATTTTTTTGATGTACTTATAACTAATATCTTTCTTACAACTTGTTTCCCTATACATTTTTTGCTGGTACCTAAACATACAATTGTTTCTTGTTTATAATCATCAGTATAGTCACATTGCTCAATTTACTATGAATTTAATAGCTTTTTAAATTATTTTGGAATTTCTACATACATAATCATCTTGTTCTAAATAATGGCATCTTTATTTCCCTCTTAATTATCCTTACACTTTTTTTTTTTTCTAGCCTTATTGGCTAGAGACTGAATTAAAATATTGAATTAAAGAGGTGTCATCATCCTGTTTTTAATCTTGAGGGGATATTTTCAATATTTCACAGCAGTGTATGTTTATTTCTATAGGTTATTTATGGATATTCTTTGTCAGGTTAAGAACATTTCTTCCTATTTCTGTTTACTCTAACTTGCAAGGAGGTTTTTGTGTATTTTTTTGTTTTCATCATAAATATATTGAATTTGACCAAATTTTTTTTCTGTACCTTTCAAAATGACTATATGACCTTTATTTTTTATTCATAATGTAGTTTTATTCAACTATGTTGATCAATTTTTTTAAAAAAATTGTATTAATCTACCTTGAATAAACCCCAGTCAGTCTTGAGATAGAACTTTCTAATGTTTGTTAAGCCATCTTCTCAAACAAATTGATTATGAACATGTTGGAATTTATCTTGAAATTTGCCACAAAGGGGCTTATGAACATGTCAATTCATATAGTTCTTCAGGGAGGTACATTTTAGAGAGAAAATGGCTGTATAATAGTTGTTAGATTGGATAAAATATAATGCAACAGCTAATTAAACATTAGGCTCTTCCTAAAGTTGAACACTGTTAGAATTTTCGGAGGGGCTCTCAGGTTTATTAATGTCTATCAGAGAATTGCTGGAGAATCTTATCAGTAATGGTAATTACTTCCAGAAGGAACGCCTAATCACATTAGACCATAAAATTCTTCCAAGTTTTGGACAGTTCTTTTAAATGTCAAACAAAAGATCTGTTTATTAACTGAGAGGGTCATGAAAAGCTATGAAAACTGCCCAATGCAGGTGACACGGGTTTGTGCCCCAGTGCGGGAAGATGCCACATCCAGTTGTAGAACAAAAGAATGGGTTCACAATGGAAGTTTAAAGGGATAGTAGTGGAAAGAATAAAGATACTCTTTGCTGGTACCCTCTTGAGTCCAGCTGATCTTTGCACTGTGGCACATACCCTTTGATCCATTACTTATATTTCTAGTTATTTGGCATGAGAGGATAATCATGTATGGATCACATATATAGCTATTAATATTCTCATTGTAACAGGACTTATACCAAAAATAGTGAGACAATGAGAGAAGGTGGGAGGGAGGTGGAAAAGAAAGAAAAATTTTCAATGCTTATCAGTGATGGAATGACTGTATAATTGGAATCCATCAGTAAAACTAAATAATTCGCAGAAGCCATTCAAATGACTATTATTGAAGATTTTCATTAACATCAATATCAACCGTACATTGTTAAATGAACAACAAAAAAGCAGATTCCAATACCATATATTCTCATTAAAAATAACGTATACACAAATAGTGTATATAAAAATCCTGTATATAGTAATGTGGAAAGGCTCTATTAAATTATTTCTGGGATGATAGATTATTTTTATTTTCTTATTTTGGATTCCTTTATAACTTTCTTAAATATGTTTTGCTTTAATAATAAGAAAAAATATTTCTTATAATAATATATTTTGCTGTAGTTAGACACAAATACAACCTTCCCATATTATTTCATAAAAGCCTCTAAAACCCTTTTTAAAAGATGCTTTCCTTGGGCTTCCCTTGGGCTTCCCTTGGGCTTCCCTGGTGGCGCAGTGGTTGAGAGTCCGCCTGCCGATGCAGGGGACACGGGTTTGTGCCCCGGTCTGGGAAAATCCTACATGCCGCGGAGTGGCTGGGCCCGTGAGCCATGGCCGCTGAGCCTGCACGTCCGGAGCCTGTGCTCCGCAACGGGAGAGGCCACAACAGTGAGAGGCCCACGCACCGCAAAAAAAAAAAAAAAAAAAAAAAATGCTTTCCTCAATGTAAAGCAATTCTTTAACATGCTTTACTGAACGTATACTAAAAGGCCAAGAGAGATATTCCATTTCACTTCTGTGTTATTTCCTACACTGCATTATTGAGAATACAGCTTAGTGTGTTTTTATTCCAAGCATGCCTCGCACAAGTAGCACACATTATTTCACTGTAGCCCATGGCATCCTTTGTGCAAATCTGCTGTCAAGTAGCCCACCAAATGCAATTTATCCAGTCCTCTTTATAGTTGTTGGAGTTTCTGGAATTATAAAGTCCCTGGCAGTATTCTCCAGAGCAATACTTTGTTACTTAGAATTTGCCTGTACCAAAAGGGACAGGCATAAGAATGCAGTGTCATCTAGTCAATGATAACAAGAGTCCGAAAAGTGGCATAAGAACACGTAAGCAAGTGCTCAAGTGAGTCAGTCAGATTCCTGCGATACCTGTGAAGAATGCAGCACCAAAACACAGTCGCCAGTTGCCCATCTGAGAGCCACAGCTTCTACAGAGCGCTGGATGTTCTCAGCTTCTTTCATTCTGGGAGGAATCTGATTGGAAAAATTATTGCTGACGTGTTCATTAAGAACAAGATTAAGAACACAATAACAAAGAAATGAGCAAAAGACTTGAACAGAGGCTTCTCAAAATGACCAGTAAGCATATAAAAAGTAACCTGGGCTCACACCAGTCAGAATGGCCATCATTCAAAAGTCTACAAATAACAAGTGCTCGAGAGGGTGTGGAGAAAAGAGAAAACTTCTACTCTGTTGGTGGGAATGTAAACTGGTGCAGCTACAATGAAAAACAGTATGGAGGTTCCTTCAAAAAACTAAAACTAGAGTTGCCATGTGATCCAGCAATCCCACTCCTGGGCATATACCCAAATAAAACTATAATTCAAAAAGATATGTACACCCCTACGTTCACAGCAACACTATCCACAATAGCCAAGACATGGAAACAACCTAAATGTCCATCGACAGATGAATGGATAAAGAGGATGTGGTACATATATACAATAGAATATTACTCAGCCATAAAAAAGAATAAAATAATTCCTTTTGCAGCAACATGGATGGACCTAGAAATTATCATACTGAGTGAAGTAAGTCAGAAACAGAAAGATAAATAGCATATGACATCACTTATATGTGGAATCTAAAATATGACACAAACTTACCTATGAAACAGACTCACAGACATAGAGAACAAACATGTGGTTGTCAACGGGAGGAGGGTGGGGGAGGGATGGAGTGGGAGTTTGGGATTAGCAGATGCAAAATGTTATATATAGAATGGATAAACAACAAAGTCCTACTGTATAGCATATGATATACATATATATCTATATATATCTCCTGTGATAAACCTTAGTAGAAAAGAATATGAAATAAAGTGTATATACGTATAACTGAATCACTTTGCTGTACATCAGAAATTAACACAACATTATAAATCAACTATAATTGAATAAAATAAAATTTTTTAAAATGTATCTTGGCCTCACAAATACCAAAGAAATGAATATTAAGTAAATGCTATTCTCACGAAAATTAAAAGGACTAGCAATTCCAATTGTTGGCTAGGATGTGAAGCAACAGCAATCATCATATTCTGCTGATGGAAATGAAAACTTATACAACTACTTTGGAAAACTGACAGTAGCTACTAAAGTTCAACAAATGTCTGACTTATGACACAGAAATTATCCAACTCAGTATATAACCAATAGAATTCTGTTTGTATACACATCAAAAGACCAGTATAAGGGTTTCCCTGGTGGCGCAGTGGTTGAGGGTCCGCCTGCCGATGCAGGGGAAGCAGGTTCATGTCCCGGTCCTGGAGGATCCCACATGCCACGGAGCGGCTGGGCCCGTGAGCCATGGCCGCTGAGCCTGCACGTCCGGAGCCTGTGCTCCGCAGCGGGAGAGGCCACAGCAGTGAGAGGCCCGCGTACCGCAAAAAAAAAAAAAAAAAAAAGACCAGTATAAGAATGTTCATCAAAGTACTGTTGAAGCTCCTATTCTCATTCTTAAACATTCATCACAGTAGCATTATTTGCAATACCCCAAAGTAGAAACAATGCAAATGTTTGTCAGCCCAAATGTCTATGAATTTTGATATATTCAGAGAATGGAATACTATTCAGTGATGAAAAATAAATGACTTACAGCAACATTCATCAAAAAGAATGATTCTTACTGTAACAATAAAAAAAAAAATCATCCTTGTTGATGAATGTTGTTAGAATCATAATGTTCAATAGTCAACATTAAACATAATGTTGAGTAAAAGAAGCCAAACACAAAATATGACATAGCATATGATTCCATTTTTATACAATTCAAAAATTAGCAATGTTAAATTATGGTGTGAGAAGTAAGGATAGTAAGTATACTCTGGTTGGGGGAAGAATTTTTGGAAGGAAGCATGAGTGGGCATCTGGCATATTTTTTCCATAAATTTGGTCACTTTATAAAAGTTTTAAATTTGTGCACTTTACTGAGCATGTGTCTTAAGTCAAAAGTTTATTTAAAACATTTTTAAACATGCAAAATTAATCAATGGTATTAAAAACCAGAAGAGTAATGATCTTTGGGGAGGGATCTGGGCAGTGCTTGGGAGCAGGTCTGAAGGGGGCATCTAGAATGCAGGTAATGTTCTGTTTCAGGACTTGAATCATGTTCATTTTAGTGTTTTCACTATGATTTGTGATGTTTTATTTCTATTAAAAATATTTATTAATAATTGTTTAAGATATACATGAATTATTGGAATTTTTCTTTGTGTGTTATAGTTCACATTTTTAAACTGCTTAGAAACAGTACATTTGTCAATTTTAACAGTAAACAGTAATTTGTCCAATTTTCCACTCTGATAGGCCAGAACATGTCAACTACACAATCAATATTAAATACTAACTCTGCTAGGCCAGCTCTAAATACGCATTATGTATAGCAATAGAATGAGATTCTCTATCAGAAAACATATATGTACCTTTATGCAAATAATATTTCAGGTGTGATATGATCTGGTACTCTCTGGCATCTGAAATTACAGATGAAATTTGAGCCCAAGAATTTGAGTTATTTACATTTCAATAGCTTAAAATAAGTTTTATAGTCTCCGACTCTGAAAGAAAGAACAGAATCTTGATTTTTAAAACAATATGTATGTAATTAACAGCTTAAGTCTAAATTGTGGTTACTACTAGAACTGAAATCTATCTTGTTCTGCCTGGAATACTGGTGAGTGAAGCCATCAGAGGGCCAGAGGACTCTCCCAGGGAATAACAACCTAACTAAAAAGACCATTAGCACAAATATCACAGGTAATTCAGATTTACATTTTCTTCTGGCCCAGTGACCCCATTTCTCAGATGACTAGCCAAGCCCTAAGAGCAAAATCTAAGTAAACACCCATATGCAAACACAGTGTAACAGAGATCCAAAGTCACCCTCTTTCTGGAACAGCCTGACTCTCTGATGTTGCTGGGAAATTTCTCCTTCTTTGGAATAGAGACCCTGGCACACTGCAGCACTGTCAGATGGAGACAGAAGGAAACAGCGCCATGACAAGCATTGCTGATGGCCCATTATTAGCACTAGCAGCTAAAGGTGACAGCACCAGCCAAGGCTGACATCGCTGTAGTTAGAAGTCTCTGTTGAACTTGGAGGGTGGTCACAGCTTCAGTCTCCATCAGAGACAGTAGCAGCTATAGGAAATGACTCAACGAGGATGAAGTCCCTTGTGCTTGACTCACTGCAGGAGACGCATACAATTTTTATAGAGGTTGAGAGGACTTGAGTATATGAAACTCATGTATGAAGGGTCAATTTGAAAGAGAAAAAAATATTGAAAGAAATTATATTATGAAGATAATTATTTCTGAGTCTCTGAGAAATAGGTGGGGGAGGCTCGAGGGACAGAGAGGATTTTGGAGATTCCTTAACTGTGGAGAGTTGGAAGAAAGTTAAGATTATTAACATTAATTTAACCTTACTGAATCCTAAGGCTGATATCAGAAAACAGATTATATTGCTAATGAAGATGAGTAGCTTGATTTTATAGATTTTTTCCCCATTATCTAAACTATTTCCTAGTTATATAAATAAAAGTTATAACTCATCATGCTCTTACATATTACTCCCGATATAGTAGAATTCTTAGGCTAAAGATTTTTAGATCTTTCCTCATTGAAATTCTTGTCAACTTGTTAAAGCCTAACAGCACAAAATAATATCAAATGCCACCTGCACAGTGTGACATAGCAAAGAAAGGAGCTGTGTAATCCCTTCTCAAATGCACTGCTCAGATCCAACCAGAGTCATGAATCTGTAACATAGTGGCATTTTAGAACAAGCTATTACTCCAGAATTTGAAAACACACAAAATCTAATTAATGTTTTGGTTCTTTTTCCTTGTTCTTTGTTAACTTGGAAATATTAGTTCCTAAATTCTAAACTTCCAAAGAAACGTTAAAGCAAGCAAAATTCTGAGTAAAGAGTACATTTGGGTAAGACCAGGACTGGAATATTGGCATCCAACTTTTCCCTCCCAGAACCTAAATGAAAGGGCTTAAAAAAAAAGTAAAAATAATGGAAAATCTGCATTGGCGTCAGAGATGGCAGAAGTGTACCAATGTCATGTTATGAAAAATTAGTGGAATTTCTAGTAGAAATAATCCAATTGGGGATAGACTAAAAGATTTTCCTAAGAGCCAACTCCTAACTCTCTCTCTCAAGAAAGCAAAGGAGTGAGAAAATGCCTGGCAGAAATCTGGGCAGAACTGCAGCATTTCCTAAAACATGGAGGCAAAAGGGCTGGAGATGAGGATGGCTGACAGTTTAGTGGAGGAAAATGCCTCTTGGATCTCTTCCACACTGTGGATCAAAGCAATCGGAAACGGATACCATGGGAGGTCAAGTGTGGCCATGGCAATCAGAGTCAATGGCAGCAGGGCTGTCTCTTGATGCAGCAGAACCTCATCTGACAACGAGTCACCTTTGATTGTCCCAAGAGGGGAGAAAATAGTTTGAGTGGAAGGTAAAAATGTTCCCCTGTATAATGCCAGTTGCCCAAACTGCCCACACTTCCAGCTTCCTCTCTGCTTCCTTCGAGTGATAGACTCACAGAATTGGTCATATAAACTTCTATTAGCCTATGTCCACAAAAGGACTTACACCAGAATATAGCAGTGTTATTCATAATAATCCCCAACAGGAAACAACCTAAAATGCCCATCAAAAGAGAATGGATAAACAAATGGTGTTATATTCATCCAATAAAATGATGTTCATTGATATAAAAAGCATGAACACGGACACATGCAACAATATAAATGAACATAAAAATTTTACCTTATAAAGATGTACACACCAAAGAATGCATTTTTATGAGAATATCCATTTATATGAGTTTCACGAAAAAACTCACCAAGGGTGATAGAAATCAGAACAATGATCGTCTATGGGGAATTGCCTGAATGGGTGTATGAGAGAATTTGGGAGGTGATGGTAATGTGTTATGTCATGCTATTTACAAGGGTAAGTCCATTGTAAAAACTCATTGAATTTGTCAAAACTAATATGTGTGCATTTCACAATATGTAAATTTAATCTCAATTTAAAAAAAAGAAATTATCTGAATACTGTGACTCAATTTCATGCCTTTCATTGCTTTAAAAATCTATGTGTGGGGGCTTCCCTGGTGGTGCAGTGGTTGAGAGTCCGCCTGCCGATGCAGGGGACACAGGTTCGCGCCCCGGTCTGGGAAGACACCACATGCCGCGGAGCCACTAGGCCCGTGAGCCATGGCCACTGAGTCTGCACGTCCGGAGCCTGTGCTCTGCAATGGGAGAGGCCACAACAGTGAGAGGTCTGCATAACAACAACAACAAAAAAAAATCCATGTGTGGCACTCCTCTAATATTGTAAAGTGATGTATAACATGCATTTTCCTGTGTGCTTAATTTAAACTTAGCTTCATTATTTCCATATCCTTATTTTTTCTTTTAAAACAGCTTTATTAAGATATAATTCATAATTCATATACTATACAGTTCATCCATTTAAAGTGTACCATTCAACGGCTTTTAGTTTATTTACAGTGGTGTTCCCTGGTGGTCCAGTGGTTGAGACTCTGCATTTCCACTGCAGGGTGCGTGGGTTTGACCCCTGGTTGAAGAAATAAGATCCCACGTGGTGCAGTCAAAAAAAGTAAAAAAATATATATATATTTATATATATATATATATATAGAGAGAGAGAGAGAGAGAGAGAGAGAGAGAGAGAGGTGTGTGTGTGTGTGTGTGTGTGTGTGTGTGTGTGTGTGTGTGTAGTAAAGGGATGATTCTGGATCCATTATATGATGAAAGACTCTTTTCCCTTTTGTTTTTCCAAAAGCAACTCTTTTATCCTTTAATCTCAGTTAAAACACACTACAGGGAAATTACCAAATATGAACAAAACTGGCTTTTCTGTTGACTGCACCTATCCAAAATAAGCTGCTTCCTTTGAGCTAAACCAAAATCACAAGATAAGAATTGTTAATTTAACTGCTTCACTGACTTTCTATGAACTGAATGCTTAATAAACTTAGAAAGAAAAAGAACTTCTATATTATCTTGTATTATCTTATCCTTGGTATTCTAAGAGACCCACTTATATGGTGACTTTACATTAAAAAAAAGTAAGGTAATAATTTCAACCTTATCAACCTCAAGATAAATGAAAAAAAAATAAGTTCCTTATTCCTTGTTCTCATTTTATGATATTAAAAGTTTTACCCACCCTGATATTACTCTCTTAACAAGTCCTGCAAGATACACATCTTCTGAAAGTAGATATCAAGAGAAAAACCTTTATGAAAAGAAGAAATATGAGTCATACTTATTGAATTTTTATGTTTAAAGAAAAATATGTCAATGAAAATTGCCTATAAGATCTAATAAACAATTCCATGTAAGTTATTCTAACCTTCATTCAGCCTTGCTAGGCCCATTTCTAAAGTATCTATAGGGTATAAGGTACACTCACCATTGACTTGTCCCTTTCTGTCCCCTGAACAATCAGTTATTTCCTATAATCATACTTTTGACAACTTCCAGTATTCATCCCCTCTGTCCATCCCCAAAGCTTTCACTTAGTTCAGGTCCACTTTTCATCTCCCCTGGATTATTTTTAAAACTTCCTAGCTGGTCTCCACAGCTCTAATTCTCTTAGGGCTATAGCACTAATCTTGCTAAACACTATGTCTTAGTCCATTTAGGCTGAGATAACAAAACAACATAGACTGGGTGGTTTATAGACAAAAGAAATTTATTTCTCACAGTTCTGGAGGTTGGGAAGTCAAGATCAGGGTGCCAGCAGATTCACTGTCTGGTGAGGGCCCACTTCCTGGTTCATAGACCGCAGCCATTTTTTGCTGCATTTCACATAGTGAAAGAGGTGAGGAATCTCTTGGATTTCTTTTAAGGGCACTAAGTCCATTCTGAGCACTCTTTGCTCATTATCTAATCACCTTCCGAAGGTCCTACCTCCAATATACCATCCCATTTGGGGTTAGGTTTCAACATATGAATTTTGGAGGGACAAAAATATTCAACCTAGAGCACACCGACAGGACAACACTGAGCTCGTTTGCCTGCTCAAAAACCTTCGGAAGTTCCTCTATTGCCCAACAAACTCCATATAGTCCTTTGCGACAGAAGCACACTGGTCCCAACTTACCCAACCACCTTTGCTTTGCTGTAGTCCTCCATACATCCAAACCTTTAAAACCTGTAATTAGAAAAGTAATCCATTCTGGCCATAAAAAAATCAAACTGTAGAGCCATATAAAAAAATATGATAAAGTGAGTGGTTTTCTACATCCCTTCAACCTCATTTCTAAGTAGAAACTGCTGTTAACATTTCAGTGTGTGTTCTTCATCCCATAAACAAAATATACCTGTATATTGTATAGAGATTGAAATACGAAAGTAGATTTATGTTTGGGAACTTGCATGTTTCCCATGTAACATTTTGACATGAATATTTGTTCAGTCATTTGTGATTTATCTTATTCTTTTCATGATTGTCCTTATTCTGTTAATAGACTGTACTAAATATAATTTATTTAATTGGTTCTTATTAGTGACATTTGGACTACTTCGATTTTTAGCACTTTTATACAACACTTGATTGACTATCTTTGTATCTACATCTTGCATGCACCAGTGAAAAATTATCTGTAGAGAAATTTTCTGAAAGTGAAATAATCTAATCAAATGCCATGCTCATATTTATTTTGAAAAATATCACCCAATTCTTCTTTAAACAACCTGCACTAATTTATGCCCATTTCCCACCTTTCACCTTGACAACAGTAGGTAATATAAACTACTTTAATCTCTGTGCTTTAATGGGTGAGGACTGGTATGTCCTCTTTAAGTTTCCTTTTAAAAATCATGAGTGAGTTTGAACATCTTTGCGAATATCAATAGGTCATTAAGTGTCTCTTTTTTTGAACTCTTTTTATAATCTGGCAGAATTTATGGAGTTGTTGGGTTTTTTCGTATTTTTTTCTATGAGTTTCTTAGGAGTTAATAAATTTCACCATTTTTCTATCATGTCAGATACAAATAATTTTCCTATTCTGTGTGTATTTACACTCAAATGATTTATTTGTTATTGTCATAAAAATGATTTTAATGTCATCAAATTTATTAATCTTTACTTTATGGAAGTTGTTCTCAAAATAGTGTGCATAAGAAGCAGATAGGATCGTTATAATGCAGATTCCAGGAAAAGAAGAAATTAACGTTATGCTAATTACATGAGAGAATTGGAAAACTTTCCTTCTTTCTCTAGGCTCTGGAATAGTTTAAATAAATTCAGAAGAATTTTTTCTTTAATGCTAAGAAAGAATTATAAAATTATCTAGTCTTGTTATTTTCTCATTGTGTATATTAGCTGTTTGACAAGTATCTCATTATTTTTTATTTCTTCAAGTTATTTTTTTCTCCCTTCTGGTCTCAATATTGATAATTTGCATTTTTCAGAAAAAGCATACATTTCTTATGAGTTTTAAATTTGTTTTCAAAGGTTTGTTTTAATTCATTTTAATAAATAAGTTTATATTTTATGTGTATTTATGTGTGTGTTTATTTTACTTACCCATATCTAATCTTAATATAACTGGAATATATTACCATTTCATATCCCTACATGTAAGAGATGAAATTTCCAAAAGTTAGAGATGAAAACGGACCTCTAAAATAGAGATAAAAATGACCCCATAAAAGCAGGGGGAGATGATAATAAACTTTATAAATTTTAAGCCAAATATACAAGTTAAAATTTCAAGACTTACTTCGTAGAATTTAGAAATACATGTTTTACACTATACATATAGGAAAAGAAAGGGGTAAAGAAATTTTACTAACCCAATGGAAGGCTAGAAAAAGAATAACAAAACGTGGAAAATCAAGGTAAATAGAAAGAAAAAAGTAAGATGGTAAAAATAAATGCAAACATATAAATAATTATAATAATATAAATGGACAAAGTGGCTTCTAAAAGAAAGATATTTTATTTTATTACTTTATTTATATTGAAGTATAGTTGATGTACAATGTTGTGTGTATATATATATATACATACATATTGCTGTGTATGTATACATATATATTATTTTTCAGATTCTTTCCCCCTATAGATTATTACAGGATATTGAATATAGTTCCCTGTGTTATACAGTAGGTCCTTGTTGTTCATTTTATATGTAGTAGTGTGTATCTGTTCATTCCAAATGCTTAATTTATCTCTCCCTCCCACCTTTCCCCTTTGGTAACTTTAAGTTTGTTTTCTATGTCTGTGAGTCTACTTCTATTTTGTAAATAAGTGCATTTGTATCATTATTTTAAATTCCACATACAAGTGATATCATATGATATGTCTTTCTCTAACTTACTTCACTTAGTATGAGATATTTTAAATACAATTAAAAACCCCAACTGTACACTATTTACAAAATTCCTACCTAAAATTTAATGACACAGGAAGGTTAAAAGGAATGGTTCACCTATATCAGACAAAAATAAATTAATAGAGTAAATAAAGTTACTTCACAACTTTAAAATTAATATATATAAGAAAAAATAGCAGCTATAAACACGCACACATACTAAAGCCTTTAAAATGCAGCAAATAAATTTTTACAACATTAGCAAGAGTATGTCAATCCACATAACGGGAGCTTTTTACAAGTCTCCTAGCAATTAATAAATCAAGCAAACAAAAGATACAGAAGATTTGCACAGCGTAATTAACGAAGTGTTGGTCATATATGGACTGTTGCATCTTGTAATTACAGAATACACATGAAATTTTAAAACTGGAAAGACATTTTAGAATTCAAACCATATTTAAACAAAGAATAAACATTACCATAATATAGAATATGATATTAAATTAAAAATTCATAACAAAAAGATAATGTGAGAAAATGGAAACATTTTGAAATTACAAAACATGTACATACATAACTTTTGAGTCAAGGAAGAATCATATTAGCAACTATAAAATACTTCACATTGAAAAAGGTGAAAATATTCACATCAAAATTCATGGAATTAAGGTAACTCAGTTTTTAGAAATTTATAATAATAAATTCTTATAGAAATACAGAAAACTATAAGCAAAACAACCAAAGAGGTTAGAAAAAGAACAACATGGAAACCCTAAATAAGAGTAAGAGCACACTTTCTTAAAAATTACAGAGGGAAAATAAGATAAACTCAGTAAACATACCCAAAAGCTATTTGGTTTGAAACAGCTATTTAAGTAAATATACCTCTAACAGGTGTTTTGTTTTTTTTTTTTAAGAAAACAAAAGACACAAATAAACAATATAGGAGTAGAAATACACTCTGACAAAATAATATATTGAACAATATTATACCAATAAATTTGAAAATTTAAATGTAATATTTCTTAGAAAAATAAAACTTGTTAAACACTTATAAGATTCCATTGCTTATAAATTATATTTTATCATTGTCAGCTTGAGTAGTAAGACAAGATGAAGAAATAGGATTAAATAAGAAAAAATCAGATCTCACAAATATGTTTAGCTACATAGAAAATCTAAGATAAACAGAAAAATTATTAGAAGTAATAATAATCAGTGAGTTTGCTGAAAATAAGAATCTAACAAAAATTACTTGTCTTTCAATTAATAACCAATAAAAGTTTTTTAAGTACTTTTTATAATTGTAACAAATAAGTTTTCTGGAAGTAAGTGTACCAAAATCTGTAGTGGAACTATATAGAAAATGCTATAAAATTTTATTGAAAATATTTGCCTTGTAAATTAAATGGAAGCATGCAGTCATGGATAAGAAGATGTAATATTGGATAAATTGAATATAGTTACAATAAAAATTGTAGGGCTTCCCTGGTGGCACAGTGGTTGAGAATCTGCCTGCCAATGCAGGGGACATGGGTTTGAGTCCTGGTCTGGGAAGATCCCACATGCCGTGGAACAACTAGGCCTGTGAGCCACAACTACTGAGCCTGCACATCTGGAGCCTGTGCTCCACAACAAGAGAGGCCGCGATAATGAGAGACGCTCGCACCAGGATGAAGAGTGGCCCCCGCTTGCCACAACTAGAGAAAGCCCTCACACAGAAACGAAGACCCAACACAGCCAAAAATAAAATAAATAAAAAATTTTTAAAAAATTGTAACAGGATCTTATTTAAACTAATTTAAATTTTTAATCATTTTAAAACATTTAAAAATGTATTTAGAAGAACAAAGGGTCAAATATATACAAGACAATACTGGAGAAATACTAATTTTGACCGGTGGACAGGGTGATAGCCTACTGAATAGCAAAGCTCATGATGAAACTGTAGTAATAAAGACAATATATTCTTGACATAATAATAAACAAATAGACCAATCACACAAAATGGAGATCGCAGGAAAATAAAAGAGACTCACATGAATATTATAATTTAATGTAATCCAGAGATGGTATTAAAATTAGAAATGAGGAGCATATAACATGACCATTCAATAAATGGTGCCTGGACAACTGATTATTCAAATGGAACAAAATAAATCCCTGTAACACTTTACACAAATGCATGCATGTATACACACATGCCTTTCTAGATGGATTAAGACAAAAAAAAGCAAGGTATGAAAAAAGCAAGTATAGAAATTTCTTAAAATATAAAAGAATATATATATATATATATTTGTAGCCAAGGTATGGGTGGATTTTTTAATTAAGAAAGAAAGAAAAGACAAATTTTGAACTGTAAAGGGATAAATTAGACTACATTAAAATTAAAACTTCTATATCTCAAAAGGTGCCATTTAAAAACAAAACTGCAAGCCCATGGCATAAAAATGATATTCGTAATGCATATAATTGATAAAAATATTTAAATATAGAATGTGTCAGAAAACAGAAAAATTTGTAAGAAAAGTACAAACAACCCAACAGAAAAATAGCTAATGGATATGAAAAGAAAATTCCAAAGTTTGTGCATGAAATCATGCTTAATTTTACAAAATTGAGAAAAACAAATTTGAGCAACATTGAGATAACATTTAATCTGGTCACATAAGCAAACTTAAAAAGAAAAGAGAAAAATAATTACAAATACCATGTGATCTCACATATATGTAGACTCTAAAAAATTTCAGAAAAAAAAGCTCATAGATAGAGAGAACAGATTGGTGGTTGCCAGAGGCTGGGGGTAGGGTGTGGGTGAAATTGGTGAAGGGAATCAAAGGTACAAATTTCCAGTTATAAAATAAATGTCATGGAAATGTAATGTGCAGCATAGTGACTAAAGTTACTAATACTGTATTGCATAATTGAAAGTTGCTGCAAGAGTAGATCTTAAAAGTTCTCATCACAAGAAAAAAAATTCTGTAACTATGTATGGTGATGGAAGTTAACTAGACTTATTGTGGTGATCATTTTGCAGTAGACACAAATATTGAATCATTATGTTGTACACCTGAAATTCATATAATGCTGTATGTGAGTTATACCTTAATTTTAAAAATGCTAAAGAAAATAAAGAAAAATCTAATCATCATAGCTGGGCCAGACTGTGGAGCACCTGGAACCCTCAAACACTGTTAATGGGAGGGCAAATAGCTTCAGGCAACTTAGGAAGCATTTTGGCAATATTTTATGATGTTAAACATGTATATATCCTGCCCTATGGTCTAGCAATTCTACTTTAAGGTATATGACCTAGAGAAACTGTGACACTTATGCATAAGGATTATGAAATTGTTCATTGTGTCACTGTTTCTAGCAGGCAAACAAAAACAAAAACTGAATATTTCACAAGCAGATAAAGAAGTTGGGATATGCTTTCACACACTAAAATAATGTAAAACAGCAATTAAAAACACATGAACCATACAATACCTATCAAGACAGATAACTATCAAACCGTAATCACACTCTTCTAAAGTTAAGAATCATTATTTCAAGGTTAGTATTTTGTGAGATAAAGCCTTTTGATTTTATCTTACCACTTCTGAATAGCATGACCACAGGCGTTGCTGCCAACCAAATGTATTGAACTGGTGACTTACCTCTAAGACTGAGGCAGAAAGGAAAATTTCACATGCATACATTCTACTTTTCAATTTTATTTTGAAGTCTTGAAAATCAAAGTCCCCAAACATAGAGCATTACCAAAAACTTGGTATTCAGTGAAATACTGATAAAATTTTAACAGGAGGTGACCTGAATTACTTCCATATCATTAGTATTCCATTTGCTTTTGTAATGATTTCTGAATAATTTTATGTGCAGCAACACAATTGCAGAGATTATAAATACAAATTGATAAGAAAATGCACTATAGAAAAAGTCTGTTATTTCCAATGAACAAGACTATGATTATTTTGCAAGATGAAAATACACTTTTTAAAAGTGTAGCATATAAAGTAATGATTATTGTTTTATACATTATCCTATAGAGGAAAAATGAAAAATTAAAATAACTATTTTAAATGAAAAGAGCAGGATGATTGACACAGTGTCTTCTTTCTAGAGGTTTCCAGGTTCTAAAACTGCCAGATACACTTTTATCCTGGAGCTTTAACAAGCATGAAAGATCATTAATCCAAGGTCATAATAGCAAACTTCCAAGGGAAAATAACCAGTCATGTAGAAATTATTTAAATTACCACAGAAGCATATGCCAATTTAGCTTGGTATTTTGTATGATCCCTGTTGACCACTTTTCTACACATGATATCAATACTTCAGAAAACTCATCTCTGGATGAGGGGAGATACATTTTAATTTTCAAACTCTGTTAGGTAAAGAAATAAAGAGGGAGCCACCATGATTACCACAAACCACATATACGCTTACACACAACTCCTGAAAGCTGTGTGCCCACCTTAGTTTAAAAAGCTTGAGCACAAGATTCTCTTACTCCATTTGAGGCCATATTGTTAAGAACTTAGCTCTGTATAAATTTCAAAATTGCCCCTTATTAGGTGTATGATATTATACTTTTTTCCCCCTCTGCTCTAAAATGGAAGCAAAGATAATTACCTCTGCCAGGTTTTCAATGGGAAAAAAAGTTTAGCTAATCTTTTTCCTGTAGCATCTAGTAGGGTGGCAAGCAGTATTACATGCCCCCTAAATGATAACCTTTTACTTAGGGATTGTACAAAACACTTGCACTGATAAATATTAACCAAATATTTTTCCTTCTTTAAACTTAGTTCAATTTTAAGACATTTACTTAACTCCTACTGTGTATTAGGCACCGTGATCAATGAATAAGAAATAGTTTGGGCCCTCAACAAATTCAGTGTCTAGTAGGGGTGATACAAGTAAACATAATTGTAATGTAATAAATGATAAGATACAGTAATTTCCAACAGCGGGGAAACATAATCCAACAAAGTGGTAAATGGAAAGTTTCAGAAAGAAACACCTTAGCTGAGTATTGAAGGGTAAATAAAAACAAGCTAGATTTTTTTTTTAACTGAGAAAGACGTTCCAGGAAGAGAAAATAGGCTGAGCATATATGTTTGAGAAATACAGACTCTTTAGTTGGGTAACAAGTGCAAAGAGTAAAATCTCAGGCATAAATAACAGAAATGAAGCTCTTGAGATGGGCAAGGGCCAGGTCAAAGTGACCTTATACAATAGGGGTAGAAAATGAGCATCCTTAGACCATTTTTTTAAAGGTCAGATTTTTTGGGGAGAGCTAGTTCTGGTGGGTGGATGGATTTCAAAAATGTCAAGCTTGGAAAATGGGAAACCAATTAAGGAGTTATCCTAAAAGTTCAGGTGAGAGAGACGATAAGAGTCTCAAAGAGATAGTGGATAAGGGCAGGAGTCTAGAAATCTTTAGGAAGTTAAACTGAGAGGACTTGGATGAATGGGTTAAGAGAGAAGACCAAGGCCAAAATGACTCTTAGATTTCATGCTTGGGTGACTAGGTGGCTGGAGATTTCTCAAGCACAGATCTGGAGTATAGATGAGAGTGAGAGAGAGAGAGTTTTGGGCAGAGAAGATGATGAGCTAAGTTTTAGGCACCTGGGGAGAATCAGGATGGCAGATTTTGAGGATATCAGCATACGTGCAGAAAAAAAAGAAAGAAAAAAAGAAAGAAAAATGGATGCAGTACTTACAAAAAATTCAGAGTTAGAAAAGACACAATCTGAAGTAGAACTCTGGGGAAAGTCTGTACTGAGAAGATATGAAACGTGAAAATGGCTGAAGAAAAAACAAGAAGAGAAGTTCTCATAAATCCCGAGGAAGAGGAATTTTAAGAAATCAACAGACACATATTTAATAAAACTCCACCCTAAACAATTAATATCCACCCCCCACCGCATACTTTTTCTTAAAGATTTTCTAAAGTCATTTTAATTTACCTGAAGATAAATAGTACTTAACTGTCCTTTAATGCATATTTCCCACAGCATATATAGTGCCATATTAAAAGTATAAAGGATATTTTCTGTACTCCCAAGATAGTTTTTGGCTTGTTTTGAGGTTTGTTTGGTTTTTTTTTACTGTTCTAAATTTCTTATAGAAGTAAAACTTCAGTGAGATGTTCTTATACCTTTCCAAGCCTTGAAATCTTATAGGAAATTATAGGCAGTCTCACTTGGAACGTAAATTCATTCTGTAAATAAGGAAAGAAACTGAGAGTTTAAGGTATACATTGAACTGAACACCAGAAACATTTTAAAGAGACATTTCAAAATTCAGAAGGGAAGAATTCACCAAATCTTTAGTACATGACTTGATCCATGTTCGTTCAATAAAGACTGAGTGCGCCCCACCCCCCATTTTCCAGGCACTGTGCAGTGCGCTGGGGACAGAAGGACAAAGAAAACACAGCATTGGTCCAGCATCCAACATCTCACAGCCCGGAAGAGACATAAATAAGGAAGGCAATTACCATAATAGGCCAGTAATCTAAGACATCTACAAGATGCTATGAGGGCTCAGGAGAAAATGATCAGTGATATTTTTACATTAATCAAATTGCCAGTTTAAAAGGGACAACATATTAAAAATTAACACTTTGTAAATTAAAGTAGGATGTTATATGAAAACTCTTTATCAGGGAAAAAATATTTTGCTCTTTCTCAACTTGGTCATCGGGTCTTTACATTGAGGAAAGAGGTTTCATTTGAGTAGGTTCAGTTTTGAGTTTTGCTCTCATCTTCCTAAATGATACAACCTGGGTTGAAGAACACTTAGAAAGAGAAGTTGGTGTTTGTTTATGGAAACAAATAACAGGACATCTGTTATTGTAAAATTTAAAGAAAAACATGTTATTGAGAAAATTTAATTCAGTGTACGCTTTATTTCTTGTAAACCAACAGAGACCAAATTAACATGTTTGAATATTATTTATGCAGTATTTTCATGTAAATGCTATAAAAAAGAGGAAAACTAATTTTCAGACTTCTTATGCTTTTTCTCCTTTTCCTGCATGTGAACAGCAAGCACGAAAAGTTATTTTTATGAATATTCTCCATTCAATGTGTAAATGCATTCTTTTTCTTGCAAATGCCAATGTCTTATCTCCATATTTTCTACTTTGTTATGGTAAAAGATGACTGTCCTACAGATTTACATGCCTTGCTCTGCTGCCCTACAGATGTATATTCAACAAAGAATAAAAAGGTTTAGAGAATGAGAAGCAGACTTAACTCATGGACAGTCAAAATCAGAAGAACGTTGCTAATGTCAGTTTCACTGGGATTCATAAAGGCAGTCTCCATAGCAACATCATTTTCACAAGACACAGAAATGCTGCATTTTATTTTATTTTTTAATGGAAAAGCTGAAAGTCAGATTATCATTTTTTTCTCATATCCCATTTATCCTCTACCCTCAGACAGGTCCAATCGCATTCAAAAGGAGATTTATGGACATGAAAGATGGCTCCCTATTTAAGTGGAATAATACTCAACAGAATTTCTTATAGAAATATAGTGTTAGAGGATTTGGGATAAAATAAATCTGAGGGGAACTACTCCTGAAATTAGAAACATATTACTTGACTCTTACTCTGAGAGCTTGGGAGCTAGTTATTTAAACCTGATGTTGTAAATCCAACAAAGGAACTCATTTAAGAGTCGAACTAAATCCAATTTGTGTGACTAAACAGCTTAGGGAAACATTTGGCCTCTTTCTGTTTTTCCACTTGCTTTGAGAATTAAGTTTAGGAGAATGATTATAGCTTTCATAAGTTTCATTAATAAAAATGTATCTATACTAGCCTTCCAGGTATTATTGCTTTTAGAATGCATATATTTTTTCTTCATGAAAGATAATGGTTGAAGAAGAAATGAAAGGAACATTTGACAATATTTTTATTTACTAGGCTGTTTAAGGGATTATTCCTAGAAAAAAAATTCCTTATTAATTTAAAATGGTCTCTTCTTAGTATTCAAACACTAAATATCTAACATCTCTTCAGTTTTAATGCTAAACCACATTTTAAGATTATAATTGTATTACAATTATATAAAACTTTTTTTGGAAAATTCTAAAACAAACTTTCACTCAAGAGACTGGAATAACTCCATCATGAACAAATACCTATTTACTCAATAAACCAGAATGAGTCTCTTTGGAGCTTTCATGGTCCATTGACTAAATGCCTTAATAGGTGAGAGGTTTTCTGATGTTTTTAAACCAATCACACCTTGCATCAGGCAAACCAGAATGCTGCTAATGAAAATATTTTACGCTATCAGTTAAACAAGCAATTATTTTGTAACACATTCATTCTATATAAAAGATTGCTAAAATTAATTTGTATTGATTATAATTATAAAAATGAAGAAGAAAATATGAAATTCAAATATATATATATGTACTATAGACCTTAACAGGTCCTCCAGTACAATGAGGTTTTTTGTTTGTTTGTTTAGTTGCTTGATAATAATGGAACTAATGCTGCTAGGAGGAAATTATGCAATAACTATAGAAATTGACTTTTATATATTTTATTATGTATAATATCAATTATATAGCTTCTGGATATAAAATGTAGCTTTTTAGGTTAAGGTTTATGTTTTCTAAGAAAAGTCAAATTTACTTGTCCACAAAGAACATTTGGTTGATGGAAAAAGCTTAGGGTCAAGAAATAGCCAACTCTAATGGAACAAAACAAAATTGACAAATGACTAAAAATCTAAACAGATGCAAAGCCATAAGAGTAAACTGAGTTCTGAAAATCAAACCAGTTTCATAAAGATTATAAAAATATGTTAAACAAACATATCAACATCTAATTTTGGTGTTATCATCTTTGAATATGGAATATTTATATATGGCAAAACTTATTTTATTAAAGGACCAAAAGCAATCAAATATTATTTATCTTAATGTATCCATTGAATGAATGTAGTCTGTCTACTGCTTACATCATTGTAGCATAATTTTACCAGTATGTTGTTCCAAAATAGACGGTTAGCTTAATAATTCCAATTTTTCTTATACTTTAATACATGTTTGCTATTTCAAACCCTCTAAGGACTTTCTTATCTTTTATAGCAAGGAATCAAATAGAAACATTTTAGTATCAAACAAACTTATTATTGCATTTACTTTTCTCTGCAGATATTTCTCACCTTATCCATCTGTTCCAATATCTATCATGTTTCTAATCCCCAAACACCGTCAGTGCCAGCCTAACTTGCTGTGGTCTTCTGCACTCATTTTTCTGTCCTCCCCCTACGTGTTTTGGGGTCCCTCTGAGCCCCGTATCACTTGACGCAGTCTTTTTTATCCTGCCTGCCATTTGCACCCCGCTCTTTCTTTCAACAACAGTATACATCTTGTGTCTTCTGAAAAACCTTTTCCAAATAACCTCACTCTTTCTTAAACCTACCAGCAGAGTATCCATCAGTGGGACTCCTATAATTATTGTTCACCTATATTTCTTAAGGCTTCATGCATGCATGCCTTCTCTTTCCCTTCATATTGTTAGTTCTAAAGGACAGGGAGAGTAAATTTATCTTGGATAGGACATGACTTCTGACAAACTTAATGTATTTGAATCACTGTGAAAATGACTAATTTATGAAGTATTTCCAAATTCCCCCCAAATGGCTGATTACTCTGATTTATATAATTACTCTGATTTATAAAATTCAAAAAATTGAATTTTACTTTGAGGTTATAGTCAATGAATGATGTGATTATGCAAAAATTATCACTGGTAAAAGCTCATGCTTACGTTTGACTGGAACATGGATTATGGATCAAAATCTTTTGTTGGATGTATATCCTGTAGATCAACTGTCTCACCCATTGTTCCTGCACAGATGAAAAGGAGAAAAAGACAAAATCAAAAGTAACTTTCTTAGACTGGAGATGATGTAAGAAACATCATCAGGGATGGAAGGAAGAGAGAAAGAAAACTCTGCTGATGATGTATGTGACTGAAAAAGGAAGTTCAGGAACAGAAAATCTTAGGAGAGCCCAAAATAGGAAGTACTTTTTATGAAACAATGTAGATAAGTAGATAAATACACACCCCAAAGAAATATAAGAATACATCTCTCTTAAATTAGTGTTATTAAGATATAAAACATTTAATGATGGTAGTCCTCTTGTGAAGAATTGTCTTCAGATATTCATCAGAATCTTCAGAATTTATCTAGGATTCCTTAACTAAGGGATTTGTGTATAGAATTCAGAAGTCATTGAACTTGGAGGGGAAAAAAATAAATTTTTATTTTCATTAACGTCTAAACAGATCAGTATTTCTTCCAATTATGAATGTGGGTAACAAACCACAATAGTTTTAACAATACCTATGCTTGTGTCACCAAGAAATTACTGATACTTTCTTATATTACAACTTTTACAGTTGCAAAATAGCATTTATGTTCAAAACTAACTTCAAATTACAGCAATCAGCCCACTGCTAGAACATATTATTTTATGCATTACTAAAAAGCACATATATTACTATCTCAAAATATTGAAAGCTTATTATTTTGATAATTGCATTTCCATATAGTTGATCTTCTTTGTGATTCTATTTATTTTTACCTTGTGAATTTAGAAACATACTGAGCAGGGCTTCATAGGCTTCACCAGACAGCCAAAGCTGTTCATGGCCTGCTAAAGGCTGAGGACCCCTGAACTCAACCTAACGTTTAGAAGCCTGCCTTATGGTCAGTTGCATTAGCATGGAAGAGTTAAACTGTAGCACACACCCAGGAAAATTCACTTTCTTATGTTCTTTCAGGAGTCCACTCAATCTATTTAGATGAAATCTTTTTGTGATGAAGTGATTCTGATAATTCCGTAAGAACTGAACAGGGTACAATGAGAATATGCCCTACACTAAACATGACGCTATGTGCAACACATAGTGTGCAGTAAAGTAGGCAAAGTCCCTCCCTGGCCCTGTTGTCCAGGAGACACCAATGGTTATATATAGCTACAAAGTACAAATATGTGATGCCTTGTCATCACAGTACAACTTGTGGATGATGGAGCAGATGGTGCTAGAGACGTAGTTAGAAATCATACCTGGAATCTGGCTGCTAGAGCCAAGCAACATGGCTTAGTAAATGCAGGTTTGCATCCACATTGTTAATTATTTAAATGTGACCTGGTGGGGGAATGAACAGCTTGGTAAGCCCCAACTCAGCTTCTTGCAACCTGACAGGACCTCACTGTGGTCAGACAGAACACCATGACCAGGTCTTCTCCAGTGAAGACCTGGGAAGACTCAAGGGGTCATGATCACTGAACATCTCCAGCCTAATAGCCACTCTTATGCTTTACTGCAAATCTGTCCTTTGAACTTATCAGCCAAAACTGTAAATGTGTCACAGTTATTATGTGCACCAAACCCAATCATCTGCAGAATATTTGGGACGTTGCAATCTTTCTCTAGTTCTGTCAAGATGCTATTTTGATATTCTTTGATGTTTAACCTAAATTACATTCTAACCACAAAGGTGGGTGTATATATATGCATTAAATATATACAAATAAACATTACATAGCAAATAAAGAAACATGCATGCATATACCAATTCTGTTTCCCTTTGATAGGATAAATCACCCCAGGAAACACTACCATTTCTTTTCTCCTTCTTCTCTCCTCCTCCCCCTTCCCCTCCCCCTCCTTCTTTTTTTCGGGTGTTCATCCAGTGGCTGTAAAGCCTGAAACCTGAAATGGCCAGTTTCAATTTGAAGAAACTAGTGTGTCCCATGATAAAGCCATTTATTCCTTGGTTCCTAAAATCCCCCAACCAAAATATCCCAGAGTCCAGGGATAGAAGCAACATTTTGCATGTGTGTATAAATATGAGAATTGTCACTTTCCTTTCCTCCACCTCCTCTCAGAATCGATGTATTCTGGCTTGGGAGAATCAGCAGTACATATTACCTTCTGGTTCATACTGTATCTTGAAAAAATAGTCTCCTAGCTGGGCCATAACTAGGTCAAAATAATTCTTTATTTTGGAAGATTGAAATCTTCTAACTTACAGGGTACATGATAAGACTAGTGAATCCCATGATCCTCAGCCCATACCTTTTTTTTTTAAACTATAAGATGAGTTCTTTGGTTAAGAGCAATGTTGCATATGGTACTATGATGAAGCTTATAGATATTCAATAAATTCAGGGATGAAGGTGTTTATGGCATGGTAAGAAGCAAAGAAAATCTAAATCCAGGATGACAGCATAAGTCAGGGAGAATAAATTACTTCCTTTCATGGTGGAAGGAGCCCAAAATCATCAACCTAGAGCCTGGGAAATTGCTGGTACCCCTCTGCCCCATATATGGTTCTATATTAAAGGGAGTATCCATTAGAAAGCTTTCAGCTACAAGTGATAGAGTACCCAATATGGTAGGCTTAATAATGGCACCAAAAGATACCCAAATCCTAATACCTAGAACCTGTGAATGTTACCTTATATGCCAAAAGGGACTTTGCAGTTGTGATTAAGTTTAGCATCTTGATGTGGGAGATTATTCTGGATTATCCAGTTAGGCTCTAACTAAAATCATGATGGAGAACAGTGAGAAGGCTAGCTTTCTTCCTCTTTTTAGTTTTTATTTTTATTTTTTGGTCACCCCGAGCAGCATGCAGGATCTTAGTTCCCTGACCAGGGATCAAATTCATGCCCCCTCCAGCAGAAGCATGGAGTCTTAACCACTGGGCTGCCAGGGAAGTCTCTTTTCCTCTTTTTATAAGGACACTATTTTCATCATGAGGGCTCCACCTTCACAACCTAATTGCCTTCCTTACCACCAAATATAATCACATTAGAACTTCAACATATGAATTTGGGAGGTACATAAACATAAAGTCCATAGCCATGGGCATTATCATGGAGCACAAGCAACCTCATACTCCAGGCTCTTCCACATACTTCTTCCTCATCCTTCTTTTTACCCAATCTTCACATCCCAGACCACCCAGCAAAACCAAGGAAATAATGCCAACTTATACTTCAGACTATTCTTCCAGGTAAAATAGACAATCCAGTGGAAAGCTCTGCCTACTTCCTTTCTCTGGAAAGAATTCCACTCTCCACTGTCCTTCAGAGTTGCACCTGGTAGGGTTGTAATATTGCACATCTACTTACGGCCAATTTTATAATTTTTGAAGGAACCTTCTATATATTAGGATTTATTCTCTTTTTTCTCAGTCAACAGATTAAATGGAATTCCCCAGGGAATTCTAGCCATGGGTAGTGGGACAGGTGGCAGGTGTGCAGCATGATGTATGCTGGGAGGAAGAACAACCAATTTTCTTTACTTAGTGTGTGCTCTGTATCAGTTAGTACCTGATCCCATATGTGCCACTTCCATTTGATGATATGGTGGTGCTGGGCAGGCCCTACCTTACAGATGGGTGGATCAGATAACACCCAGGTCATGAGGAGCAAAATGGTCCTCTGGTGTTACCATCAGGGTCCTAGTCTCTGCCTTCCAGTTTCCAGTACCAAATCAAGAGCTGTTTCTTGAAAGGAAACAAGTTATTTGACCAGGCAAGCATGACTTTGGTCAAATATTCTAAAGAAGCGGCTTCCAAAAATTGTGGCCTCAGGACTCTGTAAGAAATGCATTTTAATTTGTAAACCAGTATAACATACTTAGAAGATCTTGAACAAAAATAAACAAGTTTCAATAAATGTTGCCTTACTATAGGCTATGTACTCTGATATTTTCCTTTCTATTCTATCCTCTTTCATATTTTTTTAAACGCTGCCCAAGACCTGTTAAATGGATCTTACAACTCACTAATGGGTCACAACACACAGTTTGAAACATGCTGCCCTAGAGGCCTCAGTAATTCTCCTACTGGGATCTGTTAGAGGAACCACAGAACAACCCGCTCAGCTAATGAAAGTTCAAGCAAAACTGATTCTGCTGATTCAAAACATCCGAATGGCAGAGCTGCTTGCTCTGCAGGACCTGCTGAAGAAGCTTCCCTGGACCACACTTAAGCCCAGTGGCCCACAGGATCACCTAGTAAGTGAGTCAGAGCAGTACCCCCAATGTGATATCCATTGCCATCAAAATAAAAGGGGCCTATGAAACATTTTCCCTTCTCCTTAATATAAGATACAGCAACTGGCCTTTCAGTTTTGAGATTTATCTTCATGTTTCAGTAGTGGGAATGATATGTTTGTTTTCAATACTACCTAAAGTACATTTCTTATTGATAATCATCCTTCCTCCAGGGAATGTGGAAAACGAATCTCACTTTGGGAAGTTGGAGGACAGAACTGATATAGGAGAAGTCCTTCCCAGACCCCCAAAAAAAGGAATTGAGAGAGACTTTCTAGGTCCCAGGTGGGGCTTGAGGGAAGAGGAGGGAAAAACATGGTCAGAACTTCATGTTCAGGCTTATGCAATGGATGAATTTGATAAAAACAGCCAGAGAAGTTTAGGAACCCCAGAGCAGTAGGGTTCGGTTCCCAACGGGTCCTAGGGTATTTTTATGGTACCTTAGATAAGGGTACCATAAATGTATGTCAATGTGCCTTCCAGGCTGGAAATGGCTGATTGGCAAAATGAGCTGGAAGAAGATGAAGATCATCAAATTGATTTCTCTTACATTTGAGATCAGTGTGGCAGAAATTCCTAGTTTTACATGGGCCTAGAGAAGGAAGCAGGGAATTCCTCACACACAGGCCAACTCTCCCGACTCTCAAAAAAATCCCCCAGGAAGGCAAAAGAATCCTAAAGAGGGGCAATATTTGGATCACTTGCAAATGACTGGGAGGTACAGGTAGCAATCAAGACTCCACTGGATTTTCAGCTCCAAGATGCTGCGGAGGAGAAGCCTGAAGACTGTCAATTACACCTCACAAGGAACCAGCTACCAGAAGTCATAGCTCCAGAAACCAGAAGGATGGAGCCTGTAGAGAAGTTTCCCAATGCCTGGACATCAGCAGAGGAGAAAACACAGCTCACAGTATAACCAGAGCAGCCAGCTTTACAGCAGAAGACACAGAGCAGGTGCCCAGCTAGACAAGAGACCCATGAGAGTCTTGGCAACACACAACAATTCACACATAGATCTGGAACCCTCCCCTCGGCTTCATGGGAACATGTGAACTATCTCCTCACTTGGGCCATAGGATGGGGAACATAGAGGCCTGAAAAGTTGTTTGAATTTTTCTTGCCTCCAGTGACAATGGAAGGTTGTTAGGAATTCTTGACCAATTATGGAAAATAATGAAACGACTGTATTTAATAACATATGAATTTATTGCTGTACATAATTGATCCTACTACTTCGAACTGGATTTAAGCTTATGAAACCAAGTGAAAGTGTAATGTTTGAAATTTAATGGTGCACCAAAATGACCTGTGGAGGTTGAGCTACAGTGAATAAGAAAAGATGCATTTTCTTTGAAAAAATGAGTGTTGTGAATAGATAGAAAATTCCCATCTGTTCATTCAACAGATAATGAAATTGGGGTTGAGCAGTGTCGTTAAAAGTCATGCAATTCAAAACTGCACTTTGCAAATAATAAATGAGACCAAAAGAGATAAAACTGTGCAGACAATGTCCCACACATACTTAATACAGAACAAGGACTGGAATCCAATCTAGTTCACTGTTTAGTCCAAAAATTAACTAACTCCCTTAAACTCTCTTTTATGAACATGCAACCTAGATTTGCAATTGGAGCATAAAAGTGGAAGAAAACATCTGTATATGAAATTTCCACTCACTACACATCAGCTGAAAAGGTGATAACAGGAGATAAGTGAAACACTTCAATAACCTACTTCTGCAGTATTCATCTATTTTGTATGAGCAAAAAGAATGTATAATTGCCATAGAACCTTCAAGAGGAGATTAGAGGGTAAAGAAAAATTTTCATTAAGAACCTGTGATACACAAATAAAACATGCATCAGAAATATAATTATCATAAGAGTAAATATTTAGCTGTGAGTCTAAAGGCAGAAAGTTACCCTAAAGTAATAGATTTTATATAAAATGACATTTGTTTCAAAAATAGTAATAAATTGTGTTTGTAACATATATTGAACCATATTCAGGTGAAGCAAAGATCTTAGACTAACACCACAACTTTAAATATGGACATGTGTATAAATTCTCATACGGGAAAACTTCTTCTCAAACACAGAAATATAGTCCCAGATTCCAACCCATCTCTTATGTTCTATAAAAGGGCAACATTAGTACCTACCTCTGGTTCATCCAATTCCCTCTTTCTTAGCTCACTTTCTGCATTCCCTTAACCTCTGAATAGTCTGTCTTCACCTCTCTCAACTCCCTCTAGCGGGCGCTCTGGTTTGGGTCATGAATTCCCCCTTCTGGACTGATGTGCTCCTTCCCCAGTACTGCGCTTCCCCACCCCCACCCCTCCATGGGGTTACCCTCTGCAGAAGAAAGCCACCTTGATCAAAGTCACAACCCCTTCCCAGGGGCTCCTGGCATCTAATGACTGGTAGATCCAAGGGTATGGAGGCCTGGTCACCTTGGCCCCATTTGGCCCAAATCTAAAAGGCCATCTAGCTTCAGCTACATGCCACGTTGGCAGAAGCCTGGGTGTGGTTGCAATAGAACTTGGCTTCTCTCTTTGCCTAGTTCTACTTCCTTCTCTCTACCACAGTGTTAATCCCAAGAGTACTACCCACTGCAGCTTCCTGGACTTTAAAGCCAGCCTCAGAGTCAGCTTGCTGGGGATGTGTCCCCAGCTCCCCCTCCTTAACTTGAAATCCCAAACTCTCCATGAAGCTCCTCCTACGAAGTGGCTGTTTGGCTCCATCACAGCTACAAAAACTCACAAGAACAACGCCTACAAATAATGAACACAAAATCAAATTTATTACATACATTTAGTTGTGTGTGTGTTTTTTTTTTTTTTTTTTTTTTTGCGGTACGTGGGCCTCTCACGGTTGTGGCCTCTCCCGTTGCAGAGCACAGGCTCTGGATGCGCAGACTCAGCGGCCATGGCTCATGGGCCCAGCCGCTCTGCAGCACGTGGGATCTTCCCAGACCGGGGCACGAACCTGTGTCCCCTGCATCGGCAGGCGGACTCTCAACCACTGCACCACCAGGGAAGCCCTACCATTACTTTTATTGTGGTGAAAAACACATAACATGAAATCTATGATATGAACCAGGTTTTAAGTAAACAGTACAGTATTGTGAAGTCTATGAGCACTGTTGTAGAGGGATCGCTGGAAATTTTTCATCTTGCAGGACCCATTGGATGGTAACTCCCTATCTTCCCCTCCCCTCTAGCCCCTGGCAACCACCATTCTACTCTCTATTTCAACGAGTTTAACTACTTGAGATGTCTCAAATAAGTGGAATCATACAGTATTTGTCTTTCTGTGACTGGCTTATTTCAGTTAGCATAATGTCCTCCTGAGGCATCCATGTTGCCACATATGACAGGCTTTCCTCGTTTTTCAAGGCTGAATAACTTTCCATTGTGTGTACATACAGCATTTTCTTTATCTATTCATCCATCAATGGACCTTTAGGTTGTTTCCACCTCTTGGCTACTGTGAATAGTGGTGCAACGAACATGGAAGTGCAAATATCTCTCCAAGATCCTGTTTTCAGTTCTTTTGGATAAATACCCAGAAGTGCATTTTATTATTAATTGTCTTGTTCACAGATTAACCTTATATACATGTCTCAATATCCTTAGAGACCAATTGGAAAATATGTAAATATTCTAATTTGGATTATGTCCCTCACGTCATGATCCTTGCACATTATTCTTTTGCTTACCTTAGGAAATTGTGGTGGGAAGTGTGTTACATACAGGGCTGATTTTATCTTGCCCAAGATCAGGAGTATGAACTAGATCAATTTTTCACAACTTGTGATTTGTGAATGGCCAGTAACGTGTCACAGCATTCCAGAAATTTCATGACAACTATCTCCATATCTCTACTGTCTCATAAAACAATGTAAATAGTTTCCCTTTACAATGGAACAAGAGTGAGCTGACAGAGATCAGGGGAGTGGTCTGTTATTCCCCTGAGTATCACGCATGGATTTACGACTCAATTTTACCTGACTGGACACCATTGTAGTTTTGAGGGGTGTGAAGGTTTAATTTTTTCTTTTTTTACTCTTTCTTGCAAATCAAAACTACAAGGAGTCATCATCACCTCACACCAGGCACAATGGCCATCATTAAAAAGTCTACTGAAACCTTCTGAGACTGAACCAGGAAGAAATAGAAAATATGAACAGACCAATCACAAGCACTGAAATTGAAACTGTGATTAAAAATCTTCCAACAAACAAAAGCCCAGGACCAGATGGCTTCACAGGCAAATTCTATCAAACATTTAGAGAAGAGTTAACACCTATCCTTCTCAAACTCTTCCAAAATATAGCAAAGGGAGGAACACTCCCAAACTCATTCAATGAGGCCACCATCACCCTGATACCAAAACTAAAGATGTCACAAAGAAAAATACAGGCCAATATCACTGATGAACGTAGATGCAAAAATCCTCAACAAAATACTAGCAAACAGAATCTAACAGCACATTAAAAGGATCATACACCATGATCAAGTGGGATTTATCCCAGGAATGCAAGCATTCTTCAATATACTCAAATCAATCAATGTGATACACCATATTAACAAATTGAAGGAGAAAAACCATATGATCATCTCAATAGATGAAGAGAAAGCTTTCGACAAAATTCAACACCCATTTATGATAGAAAACCTTCAGAAAGTAGGCACAGAGGGAACATTCCTCAACATAATAAAGGCCATATATGATAAATCCACAGCCAACATCATCCTCCATGGTGAAAAACTGAAACCATTTCCACTAAGATCAGGAAAAAGACAAGGTTGTGCACTCTCACCACTATTACTCAACATAGTTTTGGAAGTTTTAGCCACAGCAATCAGAGAAGAAAAATAAATAAATGGAATCCAAATTGGAAAAGAAGAAGTAAAGCTGTCACTGTTTGCAGATGACATGATATTATACATAGAGAATCCTAAAGATGCTACCAGAAAACTATTAGAGATAATCAATGAAATTGGTAAAGTAGCAGGATACAAAATTAATGCACAGAAATCTCTAGCATTCCTATACACCAATGATGAAAAATTTGAAAATGAAATTAAGGAAACACTCCCATTTACCAATGCAACAAAAATAATAAAATATCTAGGAATAAACCTACCTAAGGAGACAAAAACCTGTATGCAGAAAATTATAAGACACTGATGAAAGAAATTAAAGATGATACAAATAGATGGAGAGATATACCATGTTCTTGGATTGGAAGAATCAACATTGTGAAAATGACTCTACTACCCAAAGCAATCTATAGATTCAATGCAATCCCTATCAAACTACCACTGGCATTTTTCACAGAACTGGAACAAAAAATTTCACAATTTGTATGGGAACAAAAAAGACCCCAAAGAGCAAAAGTATCCTTGAGAAAGAAAAACGGAGCTGGAGGAATCAGGTTCCCTGACTTCAGACTATGCTACAAAGCTACAGTAATCAAGACGGTATGGTACTGGCACAGAAACAGAAAGATAGATCAATGGAACAGGATAGAAAGCCCAGAGATAAACTTACGCACACATGGTCACCTTATCTTTGATAAAGGAGGCAAGAAAATACAATGGAAAAAGGACAGCCTCTTCAATAAGTGGTGCTAGGAAAACTGGACAGGTACATGTAAAAGTATGAGATTAGATCACTCTCTAACAACATACACAAAAATAAGCTCAAAATGGATTAAAGACCTAAATATAAGGCCAGAAACTATCACACTCTTAGAGGAAAACATAGACAGAACACTCTATGACATAAATCACAGCAAGATCCTTTTTGAACCACCTCCTAGAGAAATGGAAATAAAAACAAAAATAAACAGATAGGACCTAATGAAACTTCAAAGCTTTTGCATAGCAAAGGAAACCATAAACAAGAAGAAAAGGCAACCCTCAGAATGGGAGAAAATATTTGCAAATGAAGCAACTGACAACGGATTAATCTCCAAAATTTACAAGCAGCTCATGCAGCTCAATATCCAAAAAACAAACAACCCAATCCAAACATGGGCAGAAGACCTAAATAGACATTTCTCCAAAGAAGATATACAGATTGCCAACAAACACATGAAAGAATGCTCAACATCATTAATCATTAGAGAAATGCGAATCAAATCTACAATGAGATATCATCTCACACCAGTCAGAATGGCCATCATCAAAAAATCTACAAACAATAAATGCTGGAGAAGGTGTGGAGAAAAGGGAACCTTCTTGCACTGTTGGTGGGAATGTAAACTGATACAGCCACTACGGAGAACAGTATGGAGGTTCCTCAAAAAGCTAAAGATAGAACTACCATATGACCCAGCAATCCCACTACTGGGCATATACCCTGAGATAACCATAATTCAAAAATAGACAGGTACCAAAATGTTCATTGCAGCTCTATTTACAATAGCTAGGACATGGAATCAACCTAAGTGTCCACCAACAGATGAATCAATAAAGAAGATGTAGCACATACATACAATGGAATATTACTGAGCCATAAAAAGAAACGAAATTGAGTTATTTGTAGTGAGGTGAATGGACCTAGAATCTGTCATACAGAGTGAAGTAACTCAGAAAGAGAAAAACAAATACTGTATGCTAACACATATATATGGAATCTAAGGGGGGAAATATGGTCATGAAGAACCTAGGGACAAGACGGAAATAAAGACACAGACCTACTAGAGAATGGACTTGAGGATATGGTGAGGGGGAAGGGTAAGCTGTGACAAAGTGAGAGAGTGGCATGGACATATATACACTACCAGACGTAAAATAGATTGCTAGTGGGAAGCAGCCACATAGCACAGGGAGATCAGCTTGGTGCTTTGTGACCACCTAGAGGGGTGGGATAGGGAGGTTGGGAGGGAGGGAGACACAAGAGGGAAGAGATATGGGAACATATGTATATGTATAACTGATTCACTTTGTTATAAAGCAGAAACTAACACACCATTGTAAAGCAGTTATACTCCAATAAAGATGTTAAAAAAAAATGTATTGAATAGGAGCACACATTTAAAGTGATTTCAATCATGCGTTGTCAATATGCTGTGAGTTTAAGTAATCTTTATTTAAAAAAGGCAAAAATCAAATTAGAGGTATTCAATTTTTGTGTTTTGTCTTTTTAACATTAATTTTTAAACTCAAAGAATCATTTTAAGATGTTAGTTAAGAATTCTGACCTAGTAAAGATTACCCTGAAATTTGAGATTTCCATCCTTTATATGCCTCTAATTATCTTCAATTCAAAATCATTATTCCTTATGCTTCCTGCTTTTAATGAATGTTCTAATATGACTATATAGGGACTTACTTCCCTGGCAGTCCAGTGGTTAATACTCCATGCTTCCAAAGCAGGGAGCGCAGGTTCAATACCTGGTTGGGGAGCTAAAAGCCCACATGTCACATGGCATGGCCAAACAAACAAACAAATAAATAAATAAATATAATATAAGTATACATTATACAGAATATGACCAAAATTAAAAATAGTAAAACACTTTATTTTTTTTTATATATGGGAGTACAGTTGATTAACAATATTTTGTTAGTTTCAGGTGTACAGCAAAGTGATTCAGTTATACATATAAAAGTATCTATTCTTTTTCAAATTTTTTTCCCATTTAGGTTATTACAGAATATTGAACAAAGTTCCCTGTTCTATACAGTAGGTCCTTGTTGGTAATCTATTTCATTTTATTTTTATTTATTTATTTTTTAAATTTTTATTTATTTTTTTTGGCCACACTTTGTAGTCTGTGGGATCTTAGCTTCCTGACCAGGGATCAAACCTGCGTCCCCTGCATTGGAAGCATGGAGTCCCAACTACTGGACTGCCAGGGAGGTCCCTGGTTATCTATTTTAAATATAGCAGTGTGTACATGTCAATCCCAAACTCCCAAACTATCCCTCCCCCTGTCCCAATCCTTCCCCCCCCCCCGCACCCCAGTAACTATAAGTTTGTTCTCTAAATCTGTGTTTCTGTTTTGTAAATAAGTTCATTTGTATCATTTTTTTAGCTTCTACATATAAGTGATATCATTTGATATTTGTTTTTCTCTGACTTACTTCATTTATTATGATAATCTCCATGTTGCTACAAATGACATTATTTCGTTCTTTTTAACAGCTGAATAATATTCCATTTTATGAATGTACCACATCTTCTTTATCCATTCATCTGTCAATGGACATTTAGGTTGCTTCCATGTCTTGGCTATTGTAAACAGTGCTGCAATGAATATTGGGGTGCAGGTATCCTTTTGATCCATGTTTTTCTCCAGATATATGCCCAGGAGTGGGATTGCTGGATCATATGTTAGCTCTATTTTTAGTTTTTTAAGGAACCTCCATACTCTTCTCCATAGTGGCTGTACTATTTACATTCCTACCAACAGTGAAGGAGGGTTCACTTTTCTCCACACCCTCTCCAGCATTTATTTTTTGTATTAATATTTGTATTGATATTCAATCTAAAAACAAAACACAAAATTACCAAATAATTACAAATGGCAAGATTTCCCAATGGCAGATGATGTAAGTTGTTTTTATATATTTTCAATACTATAGTATTTAATGTTCCACATACATTGGCTTCAAATATAAATTATGTCTTTTTTATTATTTATTTTTAAATCACACTTTTCCTGCATAATTAAGATAAATTAACCAGTGAATGTCACTTCTCATTTGAAATAAAAGCTAAAACTAGTCTTATGTGTCTTAAGAATAGTCAGAAAAGTGTACTAAAATTTAACCTATTACACCAGTGTATCTCAGGAGACACTGTTTCCTGATCTATCTCAGCAGAGAGAATACATTTAGATGAAGCACCAATATGACATCCAAGAGAAATTGGAAGGCAATTTAAATTTTTACTGCTGCTTTTGGAAAACATTAAAGAGGGACTACATTTTTAACTCTGAGCAAAATGTGTTAAAATCTCTTTATCTGAGAATCTCTTTCAATATCTTTCACAATGTGGCAAGGTAGTCACTCCCAATCTCCCTTCTCCTTCCAACCCAACCATCAAATTCTTTCTCCCTAAATTTTTGCAGTTGCTTCCACTGTCCTGATTAAGTTATAGATTTAAAGTAATAATAAAATAAAAAGGCAACCCTGATTGCTCCTTAAGCAATAAAAGAGTCTTTCTCTTAATGTGGACATGGGGAAAAGGTTGTTACTATTCAGTCAATATTTTTTTCTTTGATCCTTGAACTTCTATTTTCTTCCAGTACTCTTAAAAATGATGTATGATTTATATTTTATAAAATGTACAGATCTTAAAAGTACCGTTGGACGAATTTTGACAGATATGTACACTTGTGAATGTTCAAACTATATGGAATATTTCCATTAGCCCAGAAAATTCCACTGCACCCTTGTCAACCAACAGGTTCCCTACAATTAATGGAGCTATTCAGTGTTATGATTTCTATTATTATTTTATGAATTATTCATACTTTTCATGTAGCAGTACTGCATTCCTTTTTATTGCTTTTTTTTTATTGCTTTTTTTTTAATCCATTCTCTTCTTGAGGTACATTTGGTTTTTCCAGGTTTTGGCTCTCCTGCTATTTTGCATTTAATAATATACAGATCTAATATGTTTTTACTTAAAACCAGTTTGTTCATTTCTCATCTATCATATCAGCCAAAATTGAAGTCTAACAGTTGCCCATTTAGGGGAGATTATGGAGCAGCCACAACTCATATATTCTGCTGGATGAATGTAAATTATTATAATCACTTTGGAGAGCAATTTGGTAATATTTAAGAAAGCTGTAGAGATGCATTCTCCATTATCCAGTAATTCCACACCTACTTACATATTCTAAAGAAACTCTCAGATATATGAATAAGGAAACATCTACAAAAATGTTCACAGAAGCATTTTTTATAAAACCTAAAATATCAAAACAGCATCAATGTGTTGTCAGAGAAGAATGGAAAAATTGTGATATATATCCTTAAATTGAACATTATTTGGCAATGAAAATAAGTGTGGGTTACTTGTATCTACTTGGATAATTCTCACAAATATAATATCGAGCAAAAAAGTTTAAAAGAATGTTATGATATTTTTCTAAATGTATTTAAAACAACAAAATAGCGCATATGTAGAAAAAAAAAAGAAATATGTAAAAATGATAATCATCATATGGAGAATAACAGTTACCTCTGCAGAAACTGAGAGAGATAAGAGACAGGAAGCTTCAACTAATTTTCTTTAAGCCGGGCTGCAGATACATGAGTGGTCACTATAATATTCCTTGTGTCTTCTATTATGTCTGAAATATTTAGCAATAATAACAAATTTTCTTTCATGATAATAAACCATCCAAAAGTGAACACATAATTCAACAAATTCCTAAGAGGATCTTTCAGAAAGTATATTAAGATTAAAAGAGTTTAAGTAAGAACGTTTGGGAAACACTGAAGGGGCAGAACTTCCAGATTACTGATTCTCTGAATCAGCATTGCAAACGGTCAAACATGCTGCGTGAGGGACTGAGCAGCTACTGAAAGGGATCTGGTATCTTCTCAGGACTTGAAGGGTTGCTTTGCAAAGACATTTTCAGATGGATCCTTTTTACTATTTATGCTAAAACATACCATTTAACTAGATCAGAATGTATATGCACATATAGATAATTCAGGGACAGTGATATACTGGTACATGTTTAACAACCTGCTTAGGGAGAGGAGGACTGATTTAGTAGGAGTGGTCAATTCCAACGTTGTAAACACTCCCACCACAGTTGATATACTACCAACTTGCTTTTGATGAATGCAAAGTTGGGAAGAGATATGCCTTCGGCTGGTACCAGCCAGCTCTGGCACATCACGGTGGGAGACAGGTGTCAGAGAAGACTTCCCCCGAGATGGGAGAAGTCTGATACAGTGGAAGTCACCCATGGCCCAAAATGATACTGGGATTTTCCCAATAATCAAACGAACGCAAAGTGATTCAAAAACTACACTGAAGGAAGGGTAAAAGAGGAGAAGAGAACTTAATGGAAAAAGTTAACACTATTTCTTATGTGAAACTAAAAGTAAAATTTTGCAACCTTGGGACTTCCCTGGTGGTGCAGCGGTTAGGAATCCACTTGCCAATGGGGGGGACACAGGTTCATGCCCTGGTCCAGGAAGATCCCACATGCCTTGGAGCAACTAAGCCCGTGCGCCACAACTACTGAGCCTGAGCTCTAGAGCCCATGAGCCACAACTACTGAGCCCACATGCCACAACTACTGAAGCCCATGTGCCTAGAGCCTGTGCTCTGCAACAAGAGAAGCCACCGCAATGAGAAGCCTGCGCACCGCAACAGAGTTGCCCCCTGCTCGCCACAACTAGAGAAAGCCTGCGCGCAGCAACGAAGACACAATGCAGCCAAAAATAAATTAATTAATTAAAAAAATTTTGCAACCTTTCCTGCATTTCAGAGGCTAAGTCTTATCCTTCTGGAAAGCAGATCTATTTCCAATAAAATGCTCCAATGTCTTGAATACTCTAAGTTGGTGGTAGTGCATTATTATCACAATGAAATGATGGTGTCCTTGATAGACAAAAGTCAATAAATACAAGTAAAAGAGCTCAGCTAATAAGAAAAGATGCAGAAATGTACGGACTTGTTTACATACGGAGATTACACAGAGTCAGTTTCTCAGTTCCCAAAACTATCATGGAAAGAGGTAGGATGCACAGCTGTGTGTTATTCCATGCATGAGGAGAAGGAATAAAACCAGGTTAGAGAAGTTTCTCATGCATTCAATTAGTGGTTTACGATCCTCTTGGCCCTCCTCCTCACCACTGAATTGTGGGAAAGAATCAGGCTACAACTGTACCTGCTTAACAGGTGCATGAATCAACTGTAAAGCAATCCCCAACATGTTTCTTAACGTTTTCTGAGGAGGAGAGGTCAATTTTCCAGTCTATTCCCTAAGCACATCCAGACTTCAGGAGTCCTGGAGGTTCATTCCTAGAGGCAGATTAAGTACTTTGTGATGGGATTAAAATCTCACATGATGTGGGAAATTCTGTGATTAAAGCCCTTGTTTTTGTGAGTCTATACCTTCAGCTCAGCACCTTAGACACCTACATTCGTTAAATGATTCAATATGCAATTTTTTCTTTAACCCTAGATTAAAACTAGAAAGATGATCAAATCTCAAAAGTTCTGTTTTTAGGGTAAAACAGGATGAAACCCTGAACAAAGTGATTTTCCTAAGGGGACTTAAGAATATTACTATACCAGCTTCTTTGTTAAAGATTTAACATCAGATAAAATTTCTAAAATTTTTGGTTGGGAATGTTCTATACACGGAGCTGGCTTATGGTAAATATTGCTACATATATAACTTTAAAAAACACTTCCATTATTTCCAGAGACCCATAAAAATAAATTTTGCTCTTCTCATTGTTTAATAATAGATTTTTGATTACTGCTTATTTTTTTCCTTGGGAACTGAGAGGTTTGTTTCATTTTACTTCCTTTTACACACCCTATGGTGTAATAATGACATACTGAGATCTGCACTTGGATTGAAACAGACATCTCTCTTGGGATGCTGTGGCACATAATTCAAATGAGCTGATAACTAAAAAGTTATTTCTATTTAGCTTCGAACTTCATTATGAGGATTGCAGCTTTTTAATTTTTTACACATTTTCTTAATTATGTTTTGCTTTGTGCAATATTAAAATTAGTTTTAATTTCCTATTCATTTGCTGACTGAGAGTGGGGAGATACAGTCTGAAAGTTGAGTGGATGCTTAAAAATGTAGCAGCCACAGAAATGGATACCTGGTAAACACATTTCCTTCATAAGAATGTCAATCAAGTTAAATTTATATTGGATCTCTAAGACTAGATTCCAGCCATCTTAAGAATCAATAACGATCAGTAGTTATTCTAGGAATCAAGATGATCATTTAGAATATATTTATTCCAAGTGAATGAAAGGCACATGACTTGAGTCCACAGGAAAATAGTCACAGACAAACTTAAATGCAAGGAATGATGTCATCTAAACCAGCTTCATCTCCTAGAATAGTGGCAAAACTCAGGAGTGTAGTCAGCAATGTATAAGAAATGTACGGAATGCTTTATCCCCAGTCCTGTTACTTGACAGATTAAAGGTGCTCATTCCCACATGTTAGTATGGCACCATAGGTTTGATGTGATTCTTCATTATTAAAAAGCAAGCAAACAAACAAAATTTTACAGAATTAGCAGTAATGGTTATTTGTTCCAAGTGGATTTTCATCAGTTATTGCGAACCGCCAGATGTGGTTGGCCATTTGCATATTTCCATGAGCTCTTTTCTCATAAAGATTTTTAAATGTATGATTTCAAAAATAATTTTATCCCAAACCAGCTTATGTCAAAAGAGAAATCATTTCTCTCCCTCTCATATTCTCTCTCTCTCTGTCTTTACATCCCAGTTGATAAGATGTTCATACTACCATGGACATAGATATAACTACAATGAAATAAACTGTTTCCTATAACACAGGGTTGCAGTCTATACTCTTCTCTCAGATCTCTTCTTTTCAAGGATAATTCTTTAAGTTATATTTACTTAAAGAAATAATAAAGTATTTTATGGAGAAAGATGTTATAAAATTTTTCAAATAAAATAAATACACTTTTCTTGACATTATTTTAATGTTCAACATGTCAATGATCCAGAGATTATTTTTCTTGCTATATTCATATATACTATTAGTTTTCATTTCTTCCTTTTAGAGTTACTGTTACCTTACAATTACTATACACATATGATACATACATTCCTACATATATGTGGGTTTTAAAACATGAATGAAAAGATGTATATAGGAAGACAAAATAGGAGTAAAGATAAAAGACACCAAATAGAAAACAGTAACAAATATAGTAAATATTAATCCAACTATATCAATAATCATTTTGCATGTCAGTGGTCTAAATGCACAAAACAAAAATGGAGATTATTACAGTGGATCAAAAAGCATGACCCTACTACATGTTGTCTACAAGAAACCCACTTTAAATATAAAGACTTATTCAGATTAAAGTAAATGGATGGCGAAATAAAAACCATGCTAATACTAATGAAAAGAAAGAAAGCAAGGGAAGCTATATTGATTTCAAAAAGAGCAAACTTCAAAACAAGAAACATTATTAAGGATAAAGAAGGGCATTACCTAGTGAGAAAGAGGTCAATTCTCCTAGAAGACATAACAATCTTTAAGGCGTATGTGTCTAACATCAGGGTGTCAAACGCCACGATGCAAAAATTGATAGAACTGCAAGGAGAAATAGATGCATCTACTATCACAGTTGGAGACTTCAAAAACCCCTCTATCAGAAACAGACAGAAGTAGCAGGCAGAAGCACATAGTTGAATTCAACAACACCACCATCAATCAATTGGACATAATTGACATCTATAGACTAGTTTATCTAACAACAGCGAAACACACATACCTCTCAAGCTCATGTGGAACATTCTCCAAGACAGACTACACGCCTGGCCATAAAACACACTTTATCAAATTTTAAAAATAGAAATTATAAAATGTCTGCTTTCAGACCACAGTGGAATTAAACTAGAAATCAGTAACAGGAAGGTAACTGAGAAATCCCAACATACATGGAGATTAAGCAACACACTTCTAAATAAGACATGGATCAAAGAAGAAATCGCAAGAGAAATTTTAAAATATTTTGAACTAAGTGAAAATTAAAATACAACTTATCAAAATGTGGGGGGCACAGAGCAAGCAGTGCTTAGAGGGAAAATACAGAATTCAATGCATATAGTAGAAAAAACAAGAGATCTAAAATCAGTCACCTAAGTTTCTACCTTAGAAAACTAGAAAAAAAAAAGAGCTAATTAAACCCAAAGTAAGCAGAAGAAAAGTAGTAATAAGAATTAGAACAGAAATCACTGAAACTGAAAAGAGGAAACCAATAAAGAAAACCAATTAAACCAAAAGCTGGTCATTTGAAATGTTTAATAAAGTCACTAAGCCTCTAGTCAGGCTTAGAGACCTGAATCTGAATCTTACCACTGGCCACATAGGAGAAAAAATGACCCTAAAGGCAGCAGTGCCAGTCTTTCATGGAGATGGTTAGCCCCATCTCTCAGTGGAATATGTGCCAACTGACTTTCTCAATATATCTAAAGGGGAGAAGAAAAAGAATAGAGCAGGATGAAGGTGCTCTTTCTGTGGGCATGAATCTGATTCAACACACCTTTTTCTGCCACTGGGGACAAGCGACAGAAGAGAGAGCCATAACCATTTGTGCAGCCTCTAAACACAATTTCACCTACCCACTTGCAAAAGTATCCCAACTAAGGTCATATAATCTTACCACTCAGATGAATAGCCCATTTTCCTCCTCAGGCAGAGAAAAAGGAGAGTTTTTTTGAGAGTTTTCTTCCCATCCTATCCCCACCACCCTCAACTCCACCAAACCCCTCACCTTCTCACCCTGAACCAGCACCCAGCAGAGAACCTTTAAGATAGAAAGAAATTTGATCTTCACTAATGTAACTCCTTCATTTTGTCACTGTGGATGCTGAGGGTCAAAGAGATAAAGCAACATTTCCAACCAGGTAATTCCTGCCAGTGTCACCCTTACTTATGAACACTGAAGCAGTCATCTGTATTATACTTTTTATCACAGTTAGAAAATTCCTTAAATGTCCTCTGCTTATATGGGTTCATATAAAATCTTGAACTGTGATAATAATACATAAAACAATGTTTTAGTAACCCATACTTTAATATCATGAATTGTGTTTTTATACTAGAGGATCAATCACAGTCAATGCTTCCATACCTGGGAGTGAAGCATAAAGTATTTTTTTGTAAATCAATAATTTTCTGTAATTAAGCCACATCCAGAAAGAAAATAAATAAATCAGCAAATTATTCTTTTTATTGCCATTAGCCAGGATTGCATTTTTAATTTGCCACTGTACACTGTTATACTTTAGATTTTGTTAATTTTCATTAGTTTCAGGAAAATGTCTGATGATAGTGTTATGGCCTGAATTGTGTAACATCAAAATTCATATGTTGAAACCATGTCCCCCAATGTGACTGTATTTGGAGATAAGGCCTCTATACAGGTAATTAAGATTATATGAGGTCTTAAAGGTGGGGCTATAATCCCAAATGACTGGTGTTCTTGTATGAAAAGGAAGAGTCACCAGAGATGTGTGCACAGTGGAAAGGCCATGTAAGGACACAGCAAGAAGGTGGTAGTCTGCAAGCCAAGGAGAGAGGCCTCAGAAGACACTAACTCTGCCAACACTTTGATCTTGGACTTCCAGCACCCAGAATTGTGAGAAAATAAATTTTTGTTTCTTAAGCTCAGCCTGTGGTATTTTGTTATAGCAGTCCAAGAAGACTAATACAGAGAACTATTTTTGTGAACTTGTAACCACTTGCCAAACAAAAATTCTTTTCTTTGAAAATTTTACATTTGGAGGGAAAAATGATACCATATATGCTTTATTATAATGTACTTAAGAAAATCAAATAAAGAAATATGGACCTATAGAAGTTGAAAAACTGCGAATGCTTCTTTTGATGGATGGCAATGCTTGTTATTATTTTTGCTTATAGTCCCCAGGATAATAATATTATTAAATTACATAAAGTTTTAACGTTGAATTTTAAAAAAAATCAAATGTAGGGTTGAAAATACTTGTATTCCAGTCTCTCAATATGTAATATGGAAAATGGCATACTACTTACTATTAACATTTTAAAATATTTCCATACATGTCTTTTACAGAGTCAAGGGATTGGGCTTTAAACGGATATAAGAGTTCATCAAATGGATTGGGCTTTAAACAGATATAAGAGTTCATCAAATGGTAAAAATAATAACTTAGGAGTGTATATTATATGTCTTATATATGTTATTTTGTTTTATTCCTACTATGATATAAGTAAGCCGAGAAGGTATGAGTGCTCCTACTGCACTGTCCAGGAAATGAAAGCTCAGAATGGTAAAGGGTTAGCTACCAGGACTCACTGTAAGTGAGCATTATTCAGAATTAGAATCCTGATCTTTTGATGTATACATTGTTGTTTTTCCTATCACTCCATACTGACTTACATCTCACTCTGCTTTATTTCTAATAAAAAGAATTTACCTAAAACTTAGTCTCGCAATATGGTTAAATACACAGGTCCAATTTACACCCATCTTATAGTTTCTGGATTTATTTATTAATTAAACACTATTTTCTTCATCCTTCCTCTGGCAAATTTATCATTCCCCATGGGTCACAAAGAGTACAATCATTATTTTTCATTGCATATTCTCAGGGTTAGAGGAAAGAGACATTTGTCCTTGTGATAGAGGAGGGGAAATGAAGAACAATTGAAGGTAATGTTTTATTCTCTAGGCTTCAAGGTCACATGTCTAGGAATGCCCCCAAAGTGCCATGACTCTGAGCCCATATACACCCTTCTAGATACTTAAACATATTCTAATCACATCTATGAGTCTCCTGCGATCGCTTCTGAAATATGCTGTCCTCCTCCTGAAGTTGGCCACTGCTGCCCTGGCATAAAACTGCCACTCTGCCAGGCTCAGCCATCCTGGACTGGTGCCCATCACTGCTGTCACTATGCTAAGCGTGTCTGACCACATCCTAAGCCATAGAACCAAGACAAGGCTGGATCTTTTAATGCCTTACTGAAGATTCAGTGAAAATGGGGAAAATTATAACTCAGAGAGTAAATTATCGACTTCTACTGTATATACATCATCTCAGAGCCCCCAAGTTCATTCCCATTTTCAGGGTCATACAGTATTCCTAGGTGCTGGTCACATACACACATGGCAGCACCAACTCACACCTCTATTCAGTGTCCTGACTACGATCACACCTCTGAGTATCGTCGCTCCTATCCCAAGATCTCATCTGAAAGAAAACTTTCTTTTTCATCCTACTATGAGCTTTACATTCTTGTCACAGGATCTCCATTTTTCCTGGTTGATTAACTGAAGGAATATCTTCTCCCTTAAGGAGAAACCCCTCCCCACCCTCACAGAGATGTGGCATTTTCCACTGGCCCCAATAGAACCATCATATCTGAACACAGTAGCCCTCTACCAAGTCATTTCTCAGCATCCTTGTCATCCGGTCTTAGACAACACCACTGATTAGAAATCAAAGGTCCACAAAAACGTTTACACTCAAAAACAAATGACTTTCCTTTTTCTAGTTTCTTTCCAGTGTGTCTAAAATTATGTCTCTCTCTTTCCTGAAATCCTCTACATCTGAGATCTTCATTCCAGAAAACAGCTGCTCGAGCAGTAATACATGCAATCTCAAAGAATAAATCACAGCATACAAGCAGAGTACTTTACAAATATATTCATAAAGCAGAAACACATCTCTCAAAGAAGCAGCAAAATCTGTGGAGACATGGCTTTGCCACAAACTTATGCACAACAGTTAAAATCACCAAAGAGACTATAGCGTTTCTCAGTTTATAACATCAGCAGTCATGTTTACACACTGAGGAAAAGAGGCAGGGAAGAAAGAAAGAGATGCTAAAATGCAGAATAAGAGATCCATGCAGAAAAAAATTCTCCTGGGAGCACTATAACTAGGAGATAGAAGGAGGTGGAAGTTAGAAAGTTAACTGGATAGATTAACCACAGATAAGAGGAGACGCTGGTGAAGCCTTGGGAATAGAGGTCTGGGAAAAGACACTGAATTAAAACTGAAACCTCTAATATGATCTTGGGAATGGATAGAAAACAACACTAGATTTATTTCAATTCCACTTTTAGCACCTGGGTGGTTAGTAAAGAAGCCTCCTTACCTTCCTAAATTTGAATTAACCTTATAAAAAAAGAAGTATTATTGTACCCCTGCTTACTTCTCACATTAAGAAACAAATAGAAAATATGTGATCACAAAAAAATGGAAGACAGCAAGCCTTCATTAAAGTATATAATATCTTGTTCATAGTCAAGAGGCAATATATACGAGAAGCCTTGCATGGTGGCTGGATAATTATAGATCAGAGTCATTCATTCCAGGAGACAGAAGATAGGATTTCCTCCTCATTAGCTTGAATGTCTCATATTGAGTGTAGGTTAATCATTCAGTCTATGATATGGAACATGGGTCAGACATTATGAAGGAGAGTCTGTGAGTCCACTAAAGCAGACCACCACCATGCCCACAATGTCATCAAGGCTGCCTCCTCTCAGGACTGGCATAACATGTTATAGGGAAAAGAGAAGAAGTTTTGAAATATTCAGATTTTAATATTCTGGATCCTTTGTTTATTAGCAGTGAATTAGACACATACATAAACTCCTTTAACATATGGTAATAAAAGTGGTGCTTCACAAGGTTGCCAGCTTTTCTCTCTCCTGTTTTAGTAGGGCAACACTGCCATGAGTCACTGTAAAAGACAGAACCACAAAAACAACATCAAGGGCAACCATGATCAAAATGTCTGGAGAGTCTATGTAGGCTATCTTCAGCCTGTCTATGTGGAACGAAGCACTGGGCTTAGAAACCAGTCAGAAACTGGGGCAACGCCATAGCACCTCTCAGTTGGAGTGCCTCATGACTCAGTTCTTGGCCCTCTCTCTGTATATTTTCTCACCCTGAATGTTTTCATTTGGGTCCCTGACCTTATATTCCATCTTATGAGTTTCCTGGGGTGCCATAGCCTAGTACCACCCACTAAGTGACTTAAACCAACAGGAATTTATTGTCTCACAGCTCTAGAAACCAAATGGTCAAAATCAAGGTGTCACTGTCGGTGGGAATGTAAATTGATACAGCCACTATGGAGAACAGTATGAAGGTTCCTTAAAAAACTAAAAATAGAATTACCATATGACCCAGCAATTCCACTACTGGGCATATAATTCAAAAAGAGTCATGTCCCACAATGTTCATTGCAGCTCTATTTACAATAGCCAGGACATGGAAGCAGCCTAAGTGTCCATCGAAAGGTGAATGGATACAGAAGATGTGACACATATATACAATGGAATATTACTCAGCCATAAAAAGAAATGAAATTGAGTTATTTGTAGTGAGGTGGAGGGAGCTACAGTCTGTCATACAGAGTGAAGTAAGTCAGAAAGAGAAAAACAAATACCATATGCTAACACATATATATGCAATATAAAAGAAGGATGTTTCTGAAGAACCTAAGGGCAGGACAGGAATAAAGACGCAGACATAGAGAATGTACTTGAGGATATGAGGAGCGGGAAGGCTAAGCTGTGACAAAGTGAGAGAGTGGCATGGACATATATATACTACCAAATGTAAAATAGATAGCTAGTGGGAAGCAGCCGTATAGCACAGGGAGATAAGCTTGGTGCTCTGTGACCACCTAAAGGGGTGGGATAGGGAGGGTGGGAGGGAGACGTAAGAGGGAAGAGATATGGGGATATATGTATATGTATAGCTGATTCAGTTTGTTATACAGCAGCAACTAACACAGCAATGTAAAGCAATTATACCTCAATAAAGATGTTAAAAAAACAAATCAACGTGTCAGCTGGGCCATGTTCCCTCTGAAACCTGTAGGAGAATCCTTCTTTGCCTCTTCCCAGCTTCTGGCAGTTTGCTGGCAATATTTGGCTTTCCTTGGTTTGCAGCTGCATCTTTCCAATCTCTGCCTTTGTCATCCCATGGTGTTCTCTTCTTGTGTGTCTGTATCTCTGTGTCTCTTCTTAAAATGACACCAGTCATGTTGGATTTAGGGCTCAACCTACTTCAGTATGATCTCATCTTAACTTGACTAATTACACCTGCAATGACCATATTTCCAGAAAGTTCACATTCTAAGGTACTGGGGGTTAAAACTTCAACATATCTTTTTAAGAGGTACATTTAAACCTATAACACCACTAATACACTGGTGATTCCCAAATTCATATCTTTAATATTGATTGACACTGAGCAATCTCTCAGTTGCCTACTTGGCATTTCCACTTGAATACCTAAGTAGTCATCTCAACACGTGCAAAATTTATTAACTGTCCCAACTTCCCACCTCTAAACCTTTCCTTTCTCAGGCTTCTTCATCTCAGTAAATGGGGCTAACATCTGCCTCATTGTTCAATTTAAAAATCTAAAAGTCATCTGTTGTTCTTCCCTTACCCTCATCTCTTGCATGTATTCTAGCAACAGCTTTTTCTCACTCTTCTGCCTCCCAGATGGAAGCTAAGTCATCCATTTCTCTTATCTATTCTGCCACCACACAGGTCCAAATCACCGTGGAATACAAAAAACTAGCCTCCAAATTTATTTCCTCATATCGTCTTTCTATAATCCATTTTTTCATAACAGCAATCAGAGTAATTTTCTAAAAAGATAAATCAAATAATGACATTCCTCTTCTTGAAATGCTCAAAATCTTCCTGCCATTTAGAATGACTTTTATGTATTTATTTTTATTTTTGGCTGCGTTGGGTCTTTGTTGCTGCACTCAGGCTTTGTCTAGTTGCGGTGAACGGGGGCTACTCTTCGTTGCAGTGTGTGGGCTTCTCATTGCGGTGGCTTCTCTTGTTGCAGAGCACGGGCTCCAGGCACACAGGCTTTAGTAGTTGTGGCTCGTGGACTCAGCAGTTGTGGCTCGTGGGCTCTAGAGTACAGGCTCAGTAGTTGTGGTGCATGGGCTTAGTTGCTCCACAGCATGTGGGATCTTCCTGAACTAGGGCTCGAACCTGTGTCCCCTGAATTGGCAGGCAGATTCTTAACCACTGCGCCACCAAGGAAGTCCCTAGAATGACTTTTAAACTTCTCACTATGGTCCACCAGGACTAACAAGGCTTGAATCCAACACCATCATCTCATACCACTACCACGTTGCTTGGCGGACTCATGCTTGGGGGTCACTGGTTCTAAAAACTCTCTTGTTCAAATTGTCCAGGGTCCAAATATGAGGTGCTCATAAGGATACAAATGGGGTTGGAAGGAGTGGAGGAGGAGGGAGAGGAGAAGGAAAGCATAGTAACTGTCATTGCATGGTTGTAGAGGAGATATGGAGTCCACCCAGTTTGACAGATCTACTTTAAAAAGTCCTTCTTTTTTTTTTTTTTTCTTTCATCTTTATTGGAGTATAATTGCTTTACAATGGTGTTAGTTGCTGCTGTATAACAAAGTGAATCAGCTATACATATACATATATGCCCATATCCCATCCCTCTTGCGTCTCCCTCCCACCCTCCCTGTCCCATCCCTCTAGGTGGACACAAAGCACCGAGCTGATCTCCCTGTGCTATGTGGCTGCTTCCCACTAGCTATCTATTTTACATTTGGTAATGTGTACATGTCCACTCTCTCAACTTCATCCCAGCTTACCCTTCCCCCTCCCCGTGTCTTCAAGTACATTCTCTACATCTGCATCTTTATTCCTGTCTTGCCCCTAGGTTCTTCAGAACCAGTTTTTTATATATATATATATATTCCATATATATGTGTTAGCATATGGTATTTGTTTTTTCTTTCTGACTTACTTCACTCTGTATGAAAGACTGTAGATCCATCCACCTCACTACAAATAACTCAATTTAGTTTCTCTTTATGGCTGAGTAATATTCCATTAAACAATCCTTGTTTCACCTGTCTTCATACCACTACTTTCCATGTTATCTGATACCTCCAAGTTCTGAGCATTGCAACTGGATTATCTTTTACTGATACTTAAGTTGAGGTATCTTTTCCCTCTGCCAGGTCAGGTATTTATCCTCAACTGACTTTTTTAAAAAGATTTTTTTGATGTGGACCATTCTTAAAGTCTTTATTGAATTTGTTATAACATTGCTTCTGCTTTATGTTTTGGTTTTGTGGCTGCAATGCATGTGGGACCTTAGCTCCCCAATCAGGGATCAAAGTCACACCCCCTGCATTGGAAGGTCAAGTCTTAACCACTGGACTGCAAGGACAGTACCATCTCCTCAACTGACTTTCTAGCTTCCAAAATTCATAGCAATCTCTTGTCCACATGTCTCATTCTCTTTGGCCTTATGAATTGATACACTTTTAATTCTTAATTCTTCTTTAGTGAAGTTTGGGGAAGAGAGTAGCTACATGTGTGTAATCAATCTGTCTGATTAATGGAAAGTATCTCTAACATTAATGGTGATTTCTCTATTTCAACTCTTCTATTATAAGTGGCAGAAAACCCTTAGATTTGGGACAAAGTAAACACTATATCATCTGTATAAGATCCATGAATGGGGGTGATAATTAAGAGCAGTGTTTCTCAACTTCAGCACTGTTCTCATTTGGGAACAGATAACTCTTTGTTGTGGGGAGCTGTCCCGTGCATTGGTAAGATGTCTACCAGCATCCCTGGTCACTACCCACCCTCCAAGTCAGGACGACAAAACATCTCCAGAGACTATTAGATGTCTCCTGTGGGGGAGGGGGAAGGGGGGATTTCCCCTGGTTGAGAACCTCTTATTTAAAGATAAATTAGAGTACTGTTACCAGAGTAAGGAAGAAAGGAACAAGCACAAGATAGATACTCTACTTATTAATTTAATCAAAAACAAAAAAAATGACTTGGAAAACCTTGTAGAAAGACATATCCTAATACTTTTGACTGTGTCAAAAGATACAAACTTCCAGCTATAAAATAAATAAGTCATGGGGATGTCATGTACAACATGATGACTATAGTTAATAACACTGTACTGCACTTTTGAAAGTTGCTAAAAGAGTATATCTTAAAAGTTCTCATCATAAGAAAAAAAAATTTTGTAATTTTATGTGGTGATAGGTGTCACTTGACTTATTGTGGTGATTGTTTTGCAATTCATACAAATACCGATTATATTATACACCTGAAACTAATATAATATTATATGTCAATCACACCTCAATTAAAAAATACTTTTGACCCTAAATTATTCTATGATCTCAGTAAAAAGAAATCAGACCCCAGGAGAGGTGAAGAATGGAAAGAGCCAAGGAGGCTCTGAGGAATTCAGTGGTAGGATCCCTTGGTCGTCACGCAAGTGTTTTACTATTTACAGCATTCAGCGTCTCTCCAGCAATCAGCATTTCCTTTGTCTACATTATATGTCATTATCAATTTATAATTATTGTATATTTTTAACAAATATTTATTTCTCACCCACAATATGTCAGGGACCATTGGGGACACTGTACATACAGCAGTGTGTGTGATATTTAGGACCCCCACCTTCACGGTGTTTGTATTCACATGGAGCAGTTGACAGTGAATAGTAAGCCAATCAATAAATAAATTAACTCTGGTGGTGAAATGTGTTAAAAATGATTGGTGATGGGGGAAGAAGCACAGAAAGCAAGATTAGACTGGGAGTCAGTGAAGATCTACTGCAGAGGTGACACTGACTCAAAACCCAAAAGATAATTAGAGGAGATAGTTAAAGGTTTCCCATATGAAGTTCTGAAAAGAAGACTCCAGGAAAAGAGCCAGAACCATATATGTGTATGTATATATATGTGTGTGCTGTATGTGCTATGTTCTAAATGATTGTGTTCCCCTCAAATTCCTATGTTGACATCCTCATCCTTAAAGGAGATGGTATTAGGAGGTGGGGCCTCTGGGAGGTGATTAGGTCATCAGGGTGGAGCCTTCATGAATGGGATCAGTGTCCTTATATAAGAGACTCCATGGAGCTCCCTCAGCCCTTCTGCCATGTGACAATGAAAAGACAGTGAATTAGGAAGTGAAAAGACAGCCAATTAGGAAGCAGGACCGCACCAGACACAGAATCTGCTCGCACCTTGACCTTTGACTTCCCAGCCTCCAGGACCGTGAGAAATAAATTTCTATTTTTTAGAAACCACTCTGTCTACAGTATTTTTGTTAAAGCAACCTGAACAAAGTCAGTATGTATATATTTGTACACTTAGGTTCACTTTTTCTCTACCTCCTTGCTCCTCTCTGGCTAACTTAGGCCAGCAAACGGCCCATTCTATAGATACTTGCCTGGTCTCTCCTAGCATCACCCTCCTCCACTTTCAGCTCCCACTACTACCTGTCTCATTATTTTGGTATTTCCTAATTTGAATTCATTTGATGGGCTGAACTTATCTTTTTGTTCCAAGTAATGCCAAAATGTGCTTGCCAATATAAGGATTGACTACTTTTGGATCAGATGCCCTTTCCTAATCCAATCAAAAAGTCTATGGTGGAAAAAGATCAGTTAGTACTAAAATACTTGCCTGCAGTTTCCCTTGAGCAGTACTGCAGTCAAGTCAGTTTCTCTTTAAAGAGTCTGTGGGTAGGCAAGCTTCCTGACTGACAGATCTCCCAAAATCACCAGCTAAATCACCCTTTGCTGTGTACTCAAGGTCTTTCTACCCTTCAGCTCTGCTATCATTCATGTTCCGTTTTTAATTTATCATCTGGAGAAATCCCTGGGAGATATCAGAAGAATCATCCTAACAGTAGCAGAGGTTAAAAGTAAATATATAAGTATATTTCTCCCTCACAACAGTGTAAGATTGAAACTGATTTTCCCCAGACACAGAAATGAACTTATGGTTTATATTTCTTAATTCACATTCTCTGGTGTGAGTCATAAACACATTTATGGAACCAAAAATTATTGTCCAGACATTTGAGCCAAATCACGTTTAAAGCTTTGGATAAAATAGCCATGAACAGAATAGATGCAACTGTTACCTTTTGGAGCTTACACTCCCACTGCATAGTGGGGCCATGCAGTGACTATTTACCATACCTCTCTGACTGCCCAGCACTCCCTGAGTGCCCCTCCAGTGTTTTGCAAATTTTCCACCTAAGCAAGCCTGCCTCCCTAAGGAAGATCCCCGAAACTCAACATTCCAGGGTCTCTTACAACTAAATCACAGGCATATGACCATAACCCTGCCCCTCACATGCATTGTTGGTATTAAATGCAAAAGAATATGCCGTGAAGATGAAGGGACACACGGACTCTACATTTTGTGAGGGTTATGTGACATTGCAAAGTCATCCAGGCTAGAGAGGGATCAGTAAGAGGGATTTTTGTATTTGGAACCCAAGATGTAGAGTCCTCAGTTAAGCAGCTTCATGGTCTAATTTGTGCATTTTCTACATTTGTGAGGTCCAATATGGTAGCTAATAGCCATATGTATCTATTGGACTCTTAGACTGTGGCTGGTGTAACCGATAAACAAAATTTTTAAATTAAGATTTCAAAACTGCTGCTTCATTTAGTTATTATAAAACTTTTACATATATTTGGTATTATACCATATACATTACTTTTTATTTGAAGTCTTCAAAATACTGTGTGTATTTTATGTAACAGTCCATCTCAATCTGGGACATGGGGAGGGGGAAAGCTAAGCTGGGATGAAGTTGAGATAGTGGCATGGAAATACATACACTACCAAATGTAAAATCGATAACTAGTGGGAAGAAGCCACATAGCACAGGGAGATCAGCTCGGTGCTTTGTGACCACCTAGAGGGGTGGGATAGGGAGGGTGGGAGGGAGACGCAAGAGGGAGGAGATATGGGGATATATGTATATGTATAACTGATTCACTTCGTCATACAGCAGAAACTAACACACCATTGTAGAGCAATTATACTCCAATAAAGATGTTAATAAATGAACAAAAATAAAAAGTAATATAAAATATCTCATTAATGATATCTTAATTACATGTTATAATAATATTTTGGATGGATCAAGGTAAATAAAATATATCCTTAAATTAATTTCACCACTTTCATTTTACTTTTTTAACATGGCTATGGAAAACTTTACATACACGGCTCATGTTATATTTTTATTGGATAGCAATTTTCTAGACCAATTGGTTCTCAAATTTTAATATGCATCTGAATTAACTCGAAGGCATGTTAATCAGTGTTTTAATTGACAGTAACAGAGGGTGAATCAAGGAAGAATCTGAAGAAATAACATTTCAGGTGAGGTCTGAAGTGAAGATTTAGGGAGAAACCTGCTACAGAGTGGTGGAATAGCATGAGCTAGGATTCTGAGGCAAGAAACTGATTGGTATTTCTGGGAAGCCCCAAGAGGCTCTTGAGGCCAGATCATAGCGGGGAAGGAGGAAAAGGTGGTAAGACATTGAGAAAGGCAGATGGGAACCAACCTGTGCATGGCTTCTGTAGGTCTTGGTAAGGAGTCTGAATTTTACTCAAACTGCAAAGGAAATAGATGAAAGAATTTCAGTCAGTGGATTATGGGGATCTGATACAATTTCTAAAAGATTACTCAGGCCAATGCCTGGAAAACTGATTGAATATGAGTAAAGTGGAAATGAAGAGAATAGTAAGAAGTCTATGACAGCAATAAAGGGAGGTCTAAGTAAAATATGCTAAGACAAGCTAATGGAATTCTAAATCACTACTGACAATAATGATTATGAAGACTGTACAAATACTAAAAAAGTTTAGGACACAGTGTTAACTGAAAGAGCAGGATAAAAATTGAACAGATATTATGCTTCAATTATGTGAGCTACATATGCATACAAAGTCTTAAATGAGACTACACCCCAACTACGTCAGAAAAGAAAAAAAATATGGATAATATTTTCCCTTTATATTTATATTTTCCTCCAAAATTTTAAATTAATATAATATTACTTTACAACATAAATTGGAAATTTTTCTTTAGTTAACTGAAAGATTTCTCTTGCCTGTCCTCTTAGTAGGGTGAAATATTTTTATCAGCCCAGAAGATAAAATTGTTGATAAGTCAAATTTGCATTTGTGTTTATCATGGTAGAGTGTTTCAGTTTATTTTTTTTAATACAAAGAGGCATTCCATTAGCTTTCCTATATGATTATTTGCATTACAACAACAAAAAAGATATTATCTGCTTGAAGAATTCCTAGTTCTGTTAAAAATAATGCATCAGATCTCCGAATGGAAAACAATGGTGACCATCTGATTTCAAATCTCCCCATATAACCTCTCAGCAACAAAAAGAACATAATATTTTCCAAACAGTTATGATTTATGTACTTAAATGCTTAACAATTGTTATATGCTAATTCTATATCCTCTTACCCTACTACCCTAAAAAAAGAGATCAAAATGTATAGAAACTATACAAGTATGATTATTGAAGGTGAATTCCTCTATAACCTTGGAGTAGAAAAAGCCTTTCTAACTATGACTTCAAAATCCAGATAGCAAAAAATAAAATTTAAAAATTTGACCTCTTAAAAATAAAAATTATTTGCATAACATAAGCACCACAAGAAAAGCCAAAAGAGAAATGACAAGCTGGGAGAAAATAATTGCAATATATGTCACTTTAAAATATCTAATATATTAATATACAAAGAACTTTAGTTGAGCAAAAGCACACCAAAATCCTACAGAAAAATGGGCAAAGATTTGAACATATAATTAACAAAAAGATGAAAATTAATACCTTATGAAAAGATGTTCAGGGGGGCGCCTTCAAGATAGCAGAGCAGTAAGACATGGAGATCACCTTCCTCCCCACAAATACATCAAAACTACATCTACATGTGGAACAGCTCCTACAGAACACCTACTGAATGCTGGCAGAAGACGTCAGACATCCCAAAAGGTGAGAAACTCCCCACGTATCAGGATAGGGTAAAAGAAAAAAGGAAAAACAGAGACAAAAGAATAGGGACAGGACCTGCACCTCTGGGAAGGAGCTGTAAAGCAGGAAAGGTTTCCACACACTAGGAAGCCCCTTCACTGGCGGAGACGGGGGGGGGGGGTGGCAGGGGGGAAGCTTCAGAGCCACGGAGGAGAGCGCAGCAACAGGGGTGCAGAGGGCAAAGCAGAGAGATTCCCACACAGAGGATTGGTGCCGACCAGCACTCACCACCCCAAGAGGCTTGTCTGCTCACCCGCCAGGGCGGGCGAGGCTGGGAGCTGAGACTCAGGCTTCAGAGGTCAGATCCTAAGGAGAGGACTGTGGTTGGCTATGTGAACACAGCCTGAAGGGGGCTAGTATCCACAGCTAGCCAGGAGGGAGTCCAGGGAAAAGTCTGGACCTGACTAAGAGGCAAGAGACAATTGTTTTGGTGTGCACAAGGAGAAGGGATTCAGAGCACCGCCTAAATGAGCTCTAGAGATGGGCGCGAGCCATGGCTATCACTGCGGACACCAGAGACAGGCATGAAATGCTAAGGCTGCTGCTACAGCCACCAAGAAGCCTGTGTGCAAGCACAGGTCACTATCCACACCTCCCCTCCCGGGAGCCTGTGCAGCCCACCACTGCCAGGGTTCCGTGATCCAGGGACAACTTCCTCAGGAGAACACACTGTTGCAATGTCATGCAAGCCTCTGCAGCCGCAGGCTCACCCTGAATTCCGTATCCCTCCCTCCCCCCAATCTGAGTGAGCCAGAGCCCCCTAATCAGCTGCTCCTTTAACCCCATCCTGTCTGGGCGGGGAACAGATGCCTGAGGGTGACCTACACGCAGAGGTGGGGCCAAATCCAAAGCTGAACCCCAGGAGCTGTGCAAACAAAGAAGAGAAAGGGAAATCTCTCCCGGCAGCCTCAGGAGCAGCGGATTAAACCTCCACAGTCAATTTGATGTACCCTGAATCTGTGGAATGCCTCAAGAGACAAAGAATCATCCCAAAACTGAGGCAGTGAGTTTGGGAGCAAAGGTAGACTTGGGGTTTGCTTTCTGCATCTAATTTGTTTCTGGTTTTATGTTTAGCTTAGTTTGGTATTTAGAGCTTAATATCATTGGTAGATTTGTTTACTGATTTTGTTGTTCTCTTCCTTTTTTTAATATATATATATTTTTTCCTTTTTCCCTTTTTGTGAGTGTGTATGTGTATGCTTCTTTGTGTGATTTTGTCTGTATAGCTTTGCTTTTGCCATTTGTCCTAGGGTTCTGACAGTCCATTTTACTTATTATTATTATTTTTTTAGTATAGTTTTTAGTGCTTGTTATCATTGGTGGATTTTTTTTTTGCTTTGGTTGCTCTCTTCTTTTTTTCTCTTTCTTTTTCTTTTATTACATTTTAATGTTTTTATTTTTAATTTTTTTCCATTGTAATAACTTTATTTTATTTATTTCTTTTTTTCTTTTTTTCTTTTTTTTCTCCCTTTTCTTCTGAGCTGTGTGGCTGACAGGGCCATGGTACTCTGGACGGGTGTCAGGCCTGAGCCTCTGAGGTGGGAGATCTGAGATCAGGACACTGGTCCTCCAGAGACCTCCAGGTCACACATAATATCAAATGGTGAAAGCTCTCTCAGAGATCTCCATTCCTACGGCAAGACCCAGTTCCACTCAATGACTAGCAAGCTACAGTGCTGGACACCATATGCCAAACAACTGGCAAAACGGGAACACAACCCCACCCATTAGCAGAGAGGCTGCCTACAATCATAATAAGGTCACAGACACCCCAAAACACACCACCGTATGTGTTCCAGCCCACCAGAAAGACAAGATCCAGCCTCATCCACCAAAGCAAAGGCACCAGTCCCCTCCACAAGGAATCCTAGACAACCCACTCAACCAACCTTAACCCGCTGGGAGCAGAGACCAAAAACAATAGGAACTGCGAACCTACAGCCTGTGAAAAGGAGACCCTAAATGCAGTAAGTTAAGCAAAATGAGAAGACAGAGAAATACACAGCAGATGAAGGAGCAAGGTAAAAACCCACCAGATCAAACAAATGAAGAGGAAATAGGCAGTCTACCTGAAAAAGAATTCAGAGTAATGATAGTAAAGATGATCCAAAATCTTGGAAATAGAATGGAGAAAATACAAGAAACGTTTAACAAGGAACTAGAAGAACTGAAGAGCAAACAAACAATGATTAATAACACAATAAATGAAATTAAAAATTCTCTAGAAGGAATCAATAGCAGAATAACTGAGGCAGAAGAACGGATAAGTGACCTGGAAGATAAAATAGTGGAAATAACTACTGCACAGCAGAATAAAGAAAAAAGAATGAAAAGAATTGAGGAGAGTCTCAGAGACCTCTGGGACAACATTAAACATACCACCATCTGAATTATAGGGGTCCCAGAAGAGGAAGAGAAATAAAACGTTCTGAGAAAATATTTGAAGAGATTATAGTTGAAAACTTCCCTAATATGGGTAAGGAAATAGTCAATCAAGTTCAGGAAGTGCAGAGAGTCCCATCCAGGATAAATCCAAAGAGAAACACGACAAGACACATATTAATCAAACTATTGAAAATTAAATACAAAGAAAAGATTTTAAAAGCAGCAAGGGAAAAGCAATAATTAACATACAAGGGAATTCCCAAAAGGTTAACAGCTAATCTTTCAGCAGAAACTCTGCTGGCCAGAAGGGAGTGGCAGGACATATTTAAAGTGATGAAAGGGAAAACCTACAGCCTAGATTACTCTACCCAGCAAGGATCTCACTGAGATTGCACGGAGAAATTAAAACCTTTACAGACAAGCAAAAGCTAAGAGAATTCAGCACCACCAGACCATCTTTACAGCAAATGCTAAAGAAACTTTCTAGGCAGGAAATACAACAGAAGGAAAAGACTTACAATAACAAACCCAAAACAATTTAGAAAATGATAATAGGAACATACATATTGATAACTACCTTAAATGTAAATAGATTAAATGCTCCCACCAAAAATCATGGACTGGCTGAATGGACACAAATAAAAGACCCGTATATATACTTCCTACAAGAGACCCACTTGAGACCTAGGGTCACATACAGACTGAAAGTGAGGGGGTGGAAAAAGATATTCCATGCAAATGGAAATCAAAAGAAAGCTGGAGTAACAATTCTCATATCAGACACAATAGACTTTAAAATAAAAATTACCACAAGAGAAAAAGAAGAACATGACATAAGGATCAAGGGATCAATCCAAGAAGAAGATATAACAATTGTAAATATTTATGCACCCAACATAGGAACACCACAATACATTAGGCAAATGTTAACAGCCATAAAAGGGGAAATCAGCAGTAACACAATCATAGTGGGGGTCTATAACACCCCACTTTCACCAATGGACAGATCAACCAAACTGAAAATCAATAAGGAAACACAAGTTTTAAATGACATATTAAACAAGGTGGACTTAATTGATATGTATAGGACATTCGATCCAAAAACAACAGAATACACTTTCTTCTCAAGTGCTCATGGAACATTCTCCAGAGTAGATCATATCTTGGGTCACAAATCAAGCCTTGGTAAATTTAAGAAAATTGAAATCGTATCAAGTATCTTTTCCAACAACAATACTATGAGATTAGATATCAATTACAGGAAAAAATCTGTAAAACATACAAACACGTGGAGGCTAAACAATACACTACTTAATAACCAAGAGATCACTGAAGAAATCAAAGAGGAAATCAAAAGATACCTAGAAACAAATAACAATGAAAACACGACGACCCAAAACCTATGGGATGCAGCAAAAGCAGTTCTAAGAGGGGAGTTTATAGCAATACAATCCTACCTCAAGAAACAAGAAACATCTCAAATAAACAACCTAACCTTACACCTAAATCAATTAGAGAAAGAAGAACAAAAATACGCCAAAGTTAGCAGAAGGAAAGAAATCATAAAAATCAGATCAGGAATAAATGAAAAAGAAATGAAATAATAGCAAAGATCAATAAAACTAAAAGCTGGTTCTTTGAGAAGATAAACAAAATTGATAAACTGTTAGCCAGATGCATCAAGAAAAAAAGGGGGAAGACTCAAATCAATACAATTAGAAATGAAAAAGGAGAAGTAACAACTGACACTGCAGAAATACAAAGGATCATGAGAGATTACTACAAGCAACTATGTGCCAACAAAATGGACAACCTGGAAGAAATGGACAAATTTTTAGAAAAGCACAACTTTCTGAGACTGAGCCAGGAAGAGACAGAAAATATAAACAGACCAATCACAAGCACTGGAATTCAAACTGTGATTTAAAATCTTCCAACAAACAAAAGCCCAGGACCGGATGGCTTCACAGGCGAATTCTATCAAATATTTAGCGATGAGCAAACACCTATCCTTTCCAAACTCTTGTAAAATATAGAAGAGGGAGGAACACAACTAAACTCATTCTATGAGGCCACCATCACCCTGATACCAAAACCACACAAAGATGCCACAAAAAAAGAAAACTACAAACCAATATCACTGATGAACATAGATGCAAAAATCCTCAACAAAATACTTGAAAACAGAATACAACAGCACATTAAAAGGATCATACACCATAATCAAGTGGGTTTTATCCCAGGAATGCACAGATTCTTCAATATACACTATTCAATCAACATCACTAATCATTAGAGAAATGCAAATCAAAACTACAAGGTATCACCACACACCCATCAGAATGGCCATCATCCAAAAATCTAAAAACAATAAATGCTGGAGAGGGTGTGGAGAAAAGAGAACTCTCTCGCACTGTTGGTGGGAATGTACATTGATACAGCCACTATGGAGAACAGTTTGGAGGTTTCTCAGAAAACTAAAAATAGAACTACCATATGACCCAGCAATCCCACTACTGGGCATATACCTTGAGAACACCATAATCCAAAAAGAGTCATGTGCTACAATGTTCACTGCAGCTCTATTTACAGTAGCCAGGACATGGAAGCAACCTAAGTGTCCATTGACAGATGAATGGATAAAGAAGATGTGGCACATCTATACAACGGAATATTACTCAGCCATAAAAAGAAATGAAATTGAGTTATTTGTAGTGAGGTGGGTGGAGCTAGAGTCTGTCATACAGAGTGAAGTAAGTCAGAAAGAGGAAAACTAATACTGTACGCTAACACATATATATGGAATCTAAAAAAAAAAAATGGTTCTGAAGAACTAGGGGCAGGACAGGAATAAAAACCCAGACGTAGAGAATGGACTTGAGGACACAGGGAGGAAGAAGGGTAATCTGGGATGAAGTGAGAGAATGGCATGGACATATATACACTATCAAATGTAAAATAGATAGCTAGTGGGAAGCAGCCGCATAGCACAGGGAGATCAGCTTGGTGCTCTGTGACCACCTAGAGGGGTGGGATAGGGAGGGTGAGAGGGAGACACAAGAGGGAGGAGATATGGGGATATATGTTTAGCTGATTCACAGTTATACAGCAGAAACTAACACACCATTGTAAAGCAATTATACTCTAATAAAGGTGTTAAAAAAAAAAGAAAGCGTGTTCAATTTCAATCATAATAAGAGGAGTTCAAGAGATACCACCAATCCCATAAAACTGATAAAACAGATAAAATCAAAAGCTTGACAGTATATTTTATTGGCAGAGCTGTGGGCAACAGGCAATCAGATGCATTTCTTGTAGAAATGCGAAATTGTATATTCCCTCTATAAGAGAATTTGGCAATATTTAACAAAACTACACATGCATTTACTGTCTAACCCAGTAATTCCACTTGTGCTTATTTACCCTGAAGATATAGCTGCAACAATAAGAAAATACATATTCTCAAGGTTATTCATGGCAGCATTATTTGCAATTGAAAATACTGGAAACTATCTAAAGATCCAGACATATGAGAAGGCTATACAATGAGATACTACAAAGCATTAAAAAATTAAAGAGGACAATCTTTATGAACTGGTATAGAGTGATTTCCAAAATTCAGTATAAAAAACTGAAGTTCAAAATAGCATGGATGACATGCTACCTTCTGTGTAAGAGAGAAAGGGAAATAAGGACATCTATACCAATAATTCCAATTTCAATCTATCACTCCAGATTTCTCCCTTTCTATTTCCAATTCCACAATCCTATAATACACCTAAAATTTCTTTGCCCACTACAAAAAATAAGCTGCTCCTCTTTACAAACAAAAAGAAACACATGAGAGACAAACTAGAAAATAATGAAGTTGATTCCACTGAAGGCACGGGGAGACTGAGATGAAAGGCATATGGGAAGGACTGACACTTCTCTGAATACATCTTACTGTTTGCTTTTGACTTTCAGAAGCTCTACATATTCAAAAAATAAAATTAAATCAACAAAGATGGGGAAAAAACCCAAAACAAACAACAATGATAACAGCAACAACCTCAAAAAATGAAAACTGAAAACAAATGGAAATAAATGAACCCAACTACATTTCAATTAAATTAAAGTTGGGGCTAGAGAGGGAGAGTTTGACTAATTCAAGTATATTATGAACACACTAATAAATTATATACCCTTAGTCTTGGGTCAAGTAGCGTGGGGGAGTAATGAAAACAATTTCTGAACTCTTTTTAGTGTTGGGTGCTTTTTTTTTTGCATTATCATTTTTGATAGTGACATAAGCAAAGTAATTCTGAAACAATTTAAAATGTATTATAGGAATGCAAAACTAAGTTAATGTAAAAAGAGAGTTACAGATGTGAAATGGTGGAAATTGAGGAAGAGCCCTATGGTAATGAATTGGAATTGGAGTGTTGGTGTAGACTCATATATAAAACATGCATATATTTCTTATCTCTGTCCACTGGAAGGCCCAAGAAGCAAAGACACTCCAGTAGCAACAAGAACGTCTAGTGATGAGATGTTGATTTCTAATACGATTATCCATTAAAAGGAACCAGGACTCCTCAGAGAAAGACTGATTCCAGGGCTGGGGAAGGTAAGATTCAATATGGACCTGGAACATCTTTTATATCAGGAAGTTAAAAGAAGTGCCTGAAGCAATTATAGGATGTGTCACAAGGACATAGGAGCTAGTTTGAAGGGACTCCACTGGCCAAATACGGGAGATTTTGAGATTAATAAATTATAAACCCTCAAAAATTAGGAATTCATGAGTCCTTATTGATGATCAATCAATCAATCAATAAAGGAGAAACATTCTTGTTTTGAATGCCAAGTGCCAATTGGCCAATGCAGAGACAGATTTGGAGTCTGAAAAATCATCATTCTGCAACCATCACAGTAGAGACTGCTTCAAGCAAAAAACATTCATACGTGTTAAATCTAAGGGGGAGAGGGATTTTGCTGAAGAGCAGGACGTTTGGGAGGTTTAATGCATTCCCACAGATTGCATATTCCTCAGAAAGGAAAAAGCAGCAACTGTATAGTAGAAATTTCCAATAAACTGACCCATACACTAAAGTATTTGGGGGAAAGAGATATGATGTATGCAGCTTACTCTCAAATGGTTCAGTAAAACAATAATGCATACACATATAGAGAAAAAGAGCAAATGATAAACAAATGGGACAAAGTGTTAACTATTGGTGAATCTGAGTAAAGGAAACATGGGTGTCTTTGTACTACTCTTGAAGATTTTCTGTTTGACATTATTTCCAAATAGAAAATTTACAAAAAAGCAAAAAATAAATCTACACAAATGCCATTGTTTCATCATCCTCTGAGTAAATGAAAGTGTCACAAATGATAGAACAAACAAGAAAATATCCAAATGGTAAAGTTTCCATCTTGTTCTTTGTCTTTCTTTGAATTAGGGACAGATTGTTGGATATTTTACACAAACTTAAAAAAATGATGAAACATCTGATTTAAATAGTTAAATATAATAGGCTACATTATGTACTTAGTAGCGATACAAGTATATTTCCTCTAAAATGTGAATTTCTTACACTGCAATCTTTTAAGAGCCAAGCATTTAATGCCACACAAGCTGGATTACAGAATAAAATTACTTCCCTGTGGATAGACTTTTAAAACTAAATTAATATTTCAAAGCATATGGCTGTTACATGAATTTCTCCCAAATTTCCTTTGAAAAGCTAATATGGTCATATTGAGTGGGAAAAAACCCTCAAACTCAAATCCCACTTTCAATTATGAGATACTTATCAGAAATCCTTGTGAGACGTAAAATTAGAACATTTAAAAGGTGATTTGTAGGGCTGTTAATAGCCGAACTATGGTGAAAATGTGAAGATGAGAAACAGCAGTATACTAAAATGGGTATAAGAGCTAGAAAGAGAAACCTGGATTTAAAACCTGCTTCTTTCTCTTAGAAGTCACTTGAGGCAAGAGGCAAGATTCTCTAAGTCAGAATTTTCTAAACCAGTGGTTTGGTTCTAGTTGTGGTACCCAGCCAGCAGCATCCGCATCAACCAGGAACTTTTTAGAAATGCAAATTCTCGGGTACCACCCTAAACCTACCAAATCGAGTTAGGTCCAGTGACCTGTGTTTTAACAGGCCCTGCAGGTACTTCTGATACACACTAAACTAAGCTAAGCTACAACAAAAATAACAGTAATAAAAAATAGTAATAGTAATGCAATCCATTTTAGGATTATGATGATTAAATGAGATATTACATATGCAGAAATGATTTCTAAACTGTAGCAAAAACCCTCATCATTATTATTGTGTGACATAGAATTGTGAGAGAAAAATCTTAAAACCAATAGTACTTTGTGCTTTTATCAAACTGCCCTTCTACAAAACTTCAAAGAAGGTTAATTCCTTAAAACTTCCCACACTTGGTACTAGGTCTTGAACATAGGATTGCTCATTAAGCTTTATTGATGCTAACTGAAATAAGTTCAGTTGACCAACATCATTGGCAAGTATTTTATCTCTTGTTTTTGATGTGGTCAAACTGGGAATTTTAAACGTCACTGAAACCAACCAAGCTATTAATTTTGAAAGACAATTTAGCTTCTGTGTTTAGGGGCAGATGTTCTGCTTTGGAGTTACACTATTGGGCACCACTCATTGCTGTGTGACTTTGGCAAAGTTATTTGCCCACACTGGGCCTCCTGACTTTGCTCATAGAACAAGGGTGATAATAATAATAGTATCCACCTCAATGGGATGTTGAGAGTATTCATTGAAATTTTAAAGAACTTAAAAATGGCCCTGGTACACAGCATTCAATATTCTTTCTACGCCCTGAATGCCATACTTAGTTCATCTCCCTTTTACTTCTTCAGTTTTTCCCTCCTTGCTTTCTTTTGGGTTTTATGCCCATGTCTGCATGAACACTTTCTTTTCTTGGCATCTGCACATCTTTTAATGAAGATGAAGACCAGACACACATAGAAACCTTAAATGTACATAAAATGATGTATATACTCTTATCTCCTATTATGAATTAGCATAGCTTTTGAAATATCAACTTCTTTGAGGTAAAATGTACATACGCTAAAGCATACACATTTTAAGTGTACTGTTAAGTGTACAATTCCATGACTTCAGCACATGTACACACCTGTAGAATAGCCACCATTATCAAGATATAGAACATTTCCATCACTCCAAAACAGTTCCCTCATGACCTTCTGCCATCAATCTCTTCCTACACACACCCTCAGGCAACCATTCATCTGCTTTCTGTCACTATAGATTAATTGTGCCTTTCTAGAATTTCATATAAACAAAATAACACAGTAATTTGTTTGTGTCTGGCTTCTTTGCTCAGCATATTGTTAGCAGAGATTTATCCATGTTGTTGCATGTACTTCAAACTTTCTTTTATTGCTGAGTAGTGTTTCATTGTATGGATATAGCACAATCTGTTTATGCATGGGTTACTTCCAGTTTTCCTTTCCCATTTTTCCTCTTAACTATATATCTTATGGATTTTCCCCATCATTTTAAAGTTCATATATAACGTGCACATATCCTAATTTACTTAATTGTTTTACCTCTGTTGGACATGTAGCCTCTTTACCGTGTTTTAAAATGATAATAAACACTGTTATAAATATCTTCATGAATTCAAATATTAATGGAATCCAATTTGGGAATATGATTCTTGGACTATAGTCTTTATCTTTCAATGGTTTAGAAATATTTTCACTCTCTTTTAAATTCCAAGGTTGCAAATGAGGAGTTTAATGTCTGTCTGATTCTTTTTCTAAGAGACTTTTTAAAAATTATATATGAATATTTATATGATTTTAATTTATACAAGTTCAAGTAGGTCTTGGGGATATGTATATATGCATGCCTCTTTAAAAAAAAATTTTGGAACTCACCATTTTACATCAGAAAATTCAAATATTATTATAGCTCAGAATTTAAAAAAAATATCATTGTTGTTTGCTTCTTCATTTTTGGTTCTTCAAAAACTGCTTCGAGCCTGCATATTATTCTCATTTGGGGCCTCCTCTCTCTATGTGCCTTGGAGTTTTTTAAAATATTTTTATCCATGATTTCCTCATCTTTATACTTCTTCTCTATGTTACGAATATGTGCTCTGTTTGATTGAACAGTCTAAGTTGTTTTTGAACGTGATCATTTTCTAATTTTTCTGTAATTTAAAAAAAAAAAAAACTCAAGTCAAGCTTTATTTTACTTTCCAGAAACTGTGAGGTTGTAGGACCAAGGGATGAAGTTTCTCAGAAGCCAAGGATTAAATATTTGGATTCTAACTTAAGGGCAACAGGAAGCCACTGAGTTTTAAACAGGTGAATGAATGTGATTAAATCTGTAGTTTAAGAAGAAATAATCTAGCTTCAGTCTGGCTGATCTCCCTTGAGGCAGGAGAATGGTTATCATGGAGACTACAAGAGCCTATATTAGGGCAGAAATGGAGGCCAAAATGCAAATTCATTTGAGTGGGTATTAGGTGTACAATCAGTGGTACTTGGTGATAGACTGGTTATTGCGGCTGAGGGAGAAGGAGAAATTGACCAGGCTTCTTGTTGGACCTGGTGGATGGTTAGCTCTGCAATGATGCGTGAAATACAGTAGGAAGGTCAAGTGATGTTTATTTTGGAGGCGATGTATCCTTGCATCCTCTAATACACATGCAGTAGTATATTTATAAACTCCTAGAGGAGGACTGACTAAAGTGTTTGTGCATTTGAATTTTGATACATATTGCCACAGTGCTCTCCTTAAACCATTCACTGTTTCTGTACTTTCCAATTCTCTTAGGTTTTCCTCACTGGTTTTCTTTGTCTAACATCTTAAACCCTGAAAATTCCCTTCATTTGTGTAAAGATAAAATACAAAGCTTTTCTTCATCCATTACTTCCAAAGGAAAAATTGGAGTGGAGAGCAGAGCGATAAAGGAGCTTATAAAACTCCGTGTCGATAGCCAAAGCAAAGGGTTAGAAAAAGTTCCTTCAGGAGAGGACCAAGCTCCTCGACTCACTCTATAGAAGGAAGAACTGGAGCGTGGGGAGGAGTCGGGGCCACCCCCGCCCCCAGCCTCGCGTAGGTGCCACCCGCGGAGATGAAATGTGAGCCCGGGTGGCCGAGGACGCTGGATCGGCCGCTTAGCCCGCCGCCCGAGAGCCACGGGGACAGACAAAGAGACCTCCGCCCCAGCGCAGCCCCGCGCGGCGGCCCGGGCTCCCCTCGAAAGCTCCCAGGGCGATGGCCAGGTCTCCGCGCCACCCGGCTCTCCAGAGCGCTGCCCTCTCCATCTGACCGCCCTCCAGCTCCCCCATCCCCTCCCGGTGCCGGGCTCTCCCTTGGCTCCCAGCCCTCTCTACAGACCGGTCTGTCTGTCTCTCTGTCCATCTCTGTCCAGGCGCGCAACCTCCGGCCACCGGCTTGGATGGACGCGCGGAGGGTCCCCGGGTGTCCAGGGGTCTTGCTTCCGAAGTTGGTCCTGCTCTTTGTCTACGCAGGTCAGTGACCTAGGGCGGCGGGAGAGGGGAAGGGGGCTCGGGGCGGCGCTGGGGTCACACTCCGAGCAAACACGGGTTGCGCGGGATGCACGGGACCATGGTGGGAGGTCAGAGACTGTGCGGTCCCCGCAGGCAGGAGCAGAAGCCCGCGCCCGCGCTCTGCAGCCCTGGGCTTGACCTCCACGCGGTTGTTTCGTCCCTTTCCTTACACGTTTCCTTTTTTTTTTTCTTTTCCTTTCTCTCTCTCCACGAAGCAACTACCCCCAACCCCACATTTAGGGGTTATTGTTTTTATTTTCTGGATAGCGTGCATTTTTTCCAGTCGTATGCAGGACTCGGGAATTTGGGGTGAGGGTGGAGACTGAGCTGTGCGAGGAAAGCATGTTTTTTGAAAAGCACCTGAAGTTAGGGAGGCATCGCTGAGGTTTCAAATAAACTAATCTGATGACTTTTCCATTTCAGTAAATGCTACCCACTGGCCCCTCCACCTCCACATTCCGAATATTCCGGATTTTCCCTTTCAGAAATAAAAAAGGCTTAGACCCCTGTTTTTCTTCTTTAGAAGATGATCCTCAAGTGTGGTGGACAGGGTAATTGGAAGCTCTGAGTTGAAATATAGGGTTTTCGAGAGGCATAAATTCACCCAGAATCTGATCTGCTTTCGCTGAATTTGTTAAGCGCTTGCTTATAGGTGAAGGGCATCTCATTTCCCTCATCCTAATTATTCTTAGAGAGAATTGCTAATAATTGATGAAGCAAAGCAGTTTTCTTGTTTTGTGACTGATGCTGAGACAAAAATGGCCTTTCATTGGTTATTCATGTATAAAGTTAATTACACATGAGGCTTTGCATCCGCTTCATATTTTAAAAAACAGGATAAAAGCAGAGTTCTTTGTAAATGTTTTCATGTCTCTAACTTCCTATGACAAACACCACAGGCTTACCTATGACCTTGCAGTAGTAAGTTTATGTATAGCACTGTGCTGGCCTTTTGATACTTACAATGATATTGCAACCAAAATGAAGACGTTCTTCAGCATTCTTACCTGCACATCAGTAGAACTGAATTTCTCATTCAACCTTGCCAGAAATGAATCACAATAACTTCTATAGAAGTTTCCAATCTGTTTATTAAAATGTAAATTAGTGTCTGTCTATAAGTTGTTTTAAAGATATTTTATTGTAGGGGAATAGCTGACCTTCAAATACAGAAATTTATAAAATAGAAAAAGTACTTTCTATTTAATGAGGAGAGTCCACATTATAATGTTTTTCCAGCACTACTTAAGTCATATAATGTTTTTAGAATTTGAGAGTCTAACAGAATCAATTGCATTAATATTTGTGTTATATTAAAATCTTAATGTTAACTTAAAATGTTAAATTAAAATTAGTTCATTTGAAACAATGATAATTCTTTCCACTTCCTCTGTTTACCGAAAGAAAACAAAAATAAGAAAATAGAACACAGCAAATGAAACTTTAATTCCCTTGCTCACCTTATTCACACCACTGAACAACTTTTTCTTGTTCTTTTGTCCATTTTATTCTCTTTGGTGAGCCGAATGCTTCTAATTTGCACTTTTCCTTCCCTTCTTCCTGTTCCCCCAATGTTAAGTGCACAGCACCCCCAGGATTCAGGAAACCCGCCCAGCTGGCCAGCAGCAAGCTTGATCAGTTTAAAAAGTTTTCGTTCCATTCATTTCTTCTCTCCATCCTCATCCCTCCCTAGTACGCTACAAAGTCATTGCAAGCCAATACTAGGTCACATTATCATCTTTGATAAGAAATGATTAGCTAATGTGCTTTTGATATTAATTCCTGAACTCTATTTCAGAGGCCTTTTTATGCTTGCCGTATTCATTCAACTAATATTTATGGAATGAGAAGTGTTGAATGATACGTAGGACAGAGGCCATGCTTTGAGTCTTGTCTGGGAGATCAGGTGTGCCCTTTACTCTAAGGTATAAAAAGCTGTATTATAGGAGAGATACACCATGTGCTCTAGGTGTTTGAAGGAGACCTTATTGCTGGCTTAGGAGGATATGCTCCATGAAGATGATGTCTATTTTGTTTAGCATAATATTCTCAGAGACTAGTGAAACACCTGGCCCATAAGAGGAACTCAGGAAATATTTGCTCAGAGAAATTAAATTAAGGAGGACATTTTAGGACCTACACCTTTGAATTAGAGGAAGCCTTGGACATAGGAGATATAGTAGGATAGATGTGAACAAAGGCAAAAATCATGAGATTTGTATATGCAAAAACAGAAAACACAGTTGGGTTGGAACTAAGAGATAAGGCTGGAAGTGAGGATTGGGATGAGACGGGGGAACACGGAAGACATAGAATTAATCCAGAGATGCTGTTAAATAAATTGCCAGCTTTAATGGGACAAAAACCTATGCAGATGCACTGTCCGTAACCTGAATTATTTTCTCCAAGGAAAATGCGTTAAATACAGCTTCCATTCGTTAAGGAAATAACAGCAAGGTTTCTATACCTGAAGCATCATGTCTGACTGTGGAGTCACTTTGGGGAAGGGATTCAATGAAGTGTTTATTTTATTAATCCAACTCCCACTGCAGGCTACAAAGACAGGATTCGGCCAAGGTTTTAACCTTCCCAACCCTAGCCAGTGACTTCTGTCTCCTCCTTTTCCTTCCCTTCTGATCCTTAGCTATAGATTACAAGAGCCAATTCTGAGCAAGTGCTTGGAGCCAGATGCTTTCCTGTACTACACATTTCTTAAGATGGGAGTGGGGAAGCTTCTTCCAGATGCTACCTTTAACTAAAGTCATTGATGAAAATTGGAACTAGCTCATTTTCAAGGATGTTAACTTGAATATTAGTAATAATATTATTTATCTTCTGAGGGCCATTGGGATGTTTCATTCTTTCACACGTGAGAAAATGCTTCTGTACTGTCCAAACTGTGATCTTTATAGGATTGTTCTCAAATAGATTGGAGAAAGCAACTAACATATCAAAATAAGTTTGAGGTGTGGTTGACCCCCCAATTTGGAAATGTTGTGATTGTGAATGTATTTGCCATACTATTAAACCTTGCCTTTTCAGTTGTTTAATTCTGGGAAGTAGACAAGAGTGTGGAAAATGCCATAAAAATAATGAACAATGTGTGGCAGGATCTAGATGTTTGCTGCAGGTATAATCCAGCTTCTTGGCTACAAGATTTGGGGCTTGGTTTCCTGTAACATTGGCTCAAAATATTTTGATAACACCATGTCCTTACAATAGCAGTAATTGAATTTTCGATAATCATGGAGAGCTTAATAAGATGTCACTGTCTTGGGCATTATGCAAAAGGCACCCCATGAAGCTATTTAAAAATCACTTGTCCTGCTCTGACAGAATAAGGCGGGGGTGTCAGCTCTCCCACTATCTGAACGGCTTTTAAGAGCATAAAGCAAAACATCCCAGCTAAGCGCTTGAGATAACTGACTAGTCTAAATATTTGACTTAATTAAACAGTACTAAAAATAAAAGCTATAGAAATTCCCTGGGAAAATGATAAAATAAACTGCAAAAAGCAGACACTGTCAATAAATCATTAGATCGTGTTTTCTGCCCTCAAATTTTGGATTTAAGTAGAGTTACTGAATCTTACAAAGGTAGTTATTTTTCCCTTTCATGTCTTCTTACCACATCCCAGAAGAAAACATTAAGGTTTGTTCATTTATGAAGTAGAATAAAATTGAGGAAAAGAAAACATGAACTTTTGACTTGTTCCACAGAGGCCATGCATTATTGATAAAGGTGAAAGAACTTTGCTGGGTTTTGATCGCATCAATTTGTAAAGAATCATCTTGTCAGGGAGGTGATTTAAAAGGAAAATCTGTATTTTCCTCTCTAGACAAATCAATTACATGGACGTGTAGGCATATATATAACATTTGCACTTTTATGTTATGACTTTGACAGAAAAGCAAAAGTCTTATATAATTTAGATAGTAGTTATTGCCTTCAGAGATTGAGTTGGAAATGACCTATTTTGTGATTCTTGAATATGTACCTTAAATTATCAGACTGTACTTAATGTTTTCCTACATGTACCTGAAACTCATATATCCATTGTAATTTACACCACTGATTATAACTAAATGATAACCTTAACTTGTTAAACATAAATCATTTAGGAAGAATAAAGAATTTTTTAAAGGTAGGGTAATTTTTATTTAACATTTTGGTATAATTTTCCTTGCCAAAAGCATGGAAAAAAGACAGTAATTTGGTTTTGTCAGCTCTGGTATGTCCTTTTTAATCAGAAAATACATTTCCCTTTTCACATAGTGCTGTTTCATAGCTTATTGATTCTTTTTTTTTTTTTTTTTTTTTGCGGTACGCGGGCCTCTCACTGTCGTGGCCTCTCCCGTTGTGGAGCACAGGCTCCGGACATGCAGGCTCAGCGGCCATGGCTCACGGGCCCAGACCCTCTGCGGCACGTGGGATCCTCCCGGATCGGGGCCCAAACCCGTGTCCCCTGAATCGTCAGGCGGACTCTCAACCACTGCGCCACCAGGGAAGCCCTCATAGCTTATTGATTCTTAAATCTGGCATCAAATAAACTCTTAATTATTCACCAGTGAATTATCTATAGGAACTTTCCCCCACAGCTAACTAACTCATTATCTTCCAATCCAAATGGATTAACAGGATATGCAGACTCATCTGTGGTACCTTATATATACAAACTGTAATTACGAAGGTAAAAAAATGGTAGGGAAAGGGAAGCATATAATGCATTGTGGTGAAAAATATACATTACTTAAATATTATCTCCAGTTGATATTATTCATGTCAACAACACTTTCCATTAAATGTAGTTGAGAGTAGCACCCTAAAGTCAAAAGACTTTTATCATTTAAAAATTATTGCAAAAACTCTGTTGACGAATTTAATGTCTGATTAGTTGGATCACTCATTCCTCCCTTCAATGTCTCATTCAACCAACTCTGACTACCAATTATGGTGCTCGATGGAGGAGGTTCAAAGACTGGTCTTTGCCTTTTCCGGATTTATGTCTAATAAGGAAGGAAAACTAGTTTAGGTGCTTCCAAATGTTTTAGAATTGTGAGCACGTAAAATGAAAGTCTAAATGTGCTAAAGAGTGGTGGTTGACCAATCAAGATGTGAAATAGAGTGATTTTTCATGAAGGTGGGATTTTCAGAAATGTAACTGCACGGATATGGTTTTTATTTTGTAGAGGATTGCCTTGCTCAGTGTGGCAAAGACTGCAAATCTTACTGCTGTGATGGAACCACGCCCTACTGTTGCTCCTACTATGCCTATATTGGGAATATTCTCTCGTGAGTATTAATCCAATTTGGCCATATTGATACTTTTTCCCTTGCCCGGTTATGTTTTCAAAAAGTACTAAGTTATAGCTATGAGTAGGAAATTCTAAGATTGATTGTTGACATAAAATCTTTACTGGAGACAGTCAACACTCATCACTATCTAGTGTATTGGATTATTTAACTAAATGTGCAAATTAATATACAAAATAAATTGCTTTTGTTAGAAGGGAGTTTAAAGAATATTTTTATTGTCTAATTTGTTTTATGATAATAATAATGTAATAGTAATAATAATGTTTTATCTAGACCATATTCATATATTGATCATTTTTTAACATTGTAAACTATATTTTTTGTCCATTTGTTGAAGGATTAGTAAGTTAGAATTTGTCATTTAATGATAGCCAGTTTATTTTGCCATGCATATATTTGTCTGACTCAGCCAGTAGATATCAGGGAAAAGAGACATTATGAATAAAAAACAGTTGAGATATGAAACGTCAGTTTTCTACATGATGCATCTAAAGCAACTTTGGGAAACAAGATTAGATCCCAAGAAATCTAGCCTCAACAGGGTAAAGTGATAACCAACTACAAAAATCAATGAAACATACATGCAGAGAAGGTGTTAAGTATTTCTCTCTAACAAATTAAGGATTTATTTTAGAGATGCTTCTAGGCGAAGGGAAATGGACGAGCAGAAGTTGTCTTCAGGGTTGTATGTCTGAGGACTGTGCAACCCTCTGTTCCTCTACACACACCTTCAAGTTGACAAATAGAAGGTAGAGAATAGGAACATAAGAATTTCACCCATGGGTGACCATCACCCATGGCTTTCAGGAGTCTGCATTTTGTATTTTTCAAGTGACTGTCAGGATGATTTGAAGGCTGCTCCATTGTGACTTAACTTGTGTTTTATGAAGGCTTACGTGGAGCCAGGAAAGATTAGGCAATAAGTGATGTGTGTCTGGCTATTTTAAGCATATACCCATTGAGATGGCTTATAAGTCATCCTCGGTTTCCTGAGAATAGAAAACCTGGCATCGCATAGACTTTCTAGAATCAAAGTGGGGCTGATCTTAGAGATCATGTCTCCATGAATAAGGCCAGAAAGAATCATACTTCAGGATATTCTTGAAGACTGTCATGGCGATGGAAGAAATGTCAGGCTGTAATAAAGATTGATGAACAGAATTTAAGCATTCTTTGAAATGCAAATAAACTCTAAAATGTTTTAATTTTTTCTCATAGAAGATTTGGTGGAAAAACATTAAGTCCCTTTACATTTAGAAAACAGTCAGAATCAGCTTAGAATATAAATACATAATGATGTTTCTCATTTGTATATCACTTCATACTTTTTAAGTAAATTAAAATACTTCATTACTAAATTCAAATTTGATTCTTCCAATGATCTCCACATGCCAGAGGCTGTTGTTACAGGTAGATGTGTGAGTGGGCCCCAAAGGTGGTATAGATTTGAAGAACCTGGTGTCAGAATGACTCTGATTCTTTGGTTCTGTGGCTCCTGGCCCATTTCTCTGCCCACTAACTACATCACAATGTGTGTGTTGTGCCCTTTTTCTCACCTTATAGATACCTCCAACCTGATAAATATATATAGAAGACATAATTACTTACTAATCAAAATAGTTAAATATTTTTTAATTTACAGTTGTGCTTTTCATGTTTTATATTTGCAATCAGATTCATTTTTTATGGTACCTATTCTTAGAACTAATTTTATCACTTGGTTAAAGTAAAGAATTTGTTGAGTTATATCTTTATCTGGGTTATTAGGGCCATGTACTTGTTATGTTTGAAAGAAAGAATTGTGTTTTTTGGAGGGCGGAAATAAACACAGATGGCATTATATTTCAGGCAGCTAAACTGAATTTTCTGTTCAAAATAGAAACCACTAAGTAAATCCCTTGCTAAACAATTCTTAGAGAAAAAAAAGAGCTTTAAAGTGTTTTCCCCACTGGATAAAGGAGAATACATTTTCAGGATTTCCAGTTATTGTTTAAGATTTGAAAAGAGTTAACTCCACCCAAAGCTTTTCTCTTTTTTGAGTTAGGGTGGGTGTGTGGGGTAGAGAAAGAGAAAATAATTCCAAGAATGCTTACAAAAGTTCTTTCATACACATGTTTTCAAATATTGCTATTTTGGAACTCATACGCTATGCTTCTTCTCTTCCAAGCATCCAGGCACATTCTTAGTAAAATCATTTTAATCATCTTAACAGAGAACTTAATCTTCATGGTCATCAGTAAGGTAATAGGGAAGAAAGCAATAAACACAGTGGAATGTTTTGTATCCTAAATGAATAATTTTATAAATCTGGCTTCGAGTCTTGTTTATTTTCAAATAGAAAATGTCTTGGCTTAGCCTAAAATGAGCTAAAGAGAGTACAAAACACGATTTGGGTCATTCTAGACTGTGTAAATTGGTAAGGTAAGGCACACTTAATCCTTCTTGCTGAGGCCTCTCTAAAATAATGAGTAGAGGTGTTTAGCCCTTAATTCCATTTACTTCAACTGCTCTTTCTAAACTTCTGCAAATTAATCGTTAAGATTTGTTTTCAAAGATATCACAAGAGCTATCTTTCAATTCACCTTTTATATAGTTGAAAAGTATTATTTTACTCAGGTCTCTCCCTTTTACCCCCTTTCTATCAGTTAGGAATCTGAAAATTTATTTGTGTCTTGTGAAAACAATTTAAAAATTAAACTTTAAAAATAACATATATACTTTTTAAAATTGAGATGTAATTGATGTGTAACATTATATTGGTTTCAGATGTACAACATAATGATTTGATATTTGTATATACTGCAAAATGAGCAATACAATAAGTCTATTTGACATAAATCTATTTAAAATGGCATGCCTGCTTTTGCTCATTATGGTCACAGATATTGACTTCCATATAGAAAAGTAACAGTATTATTTTCCAGAATTTAAGAATAATTTTTGCAAAAGTCAGCATATACTATGCAATCAGTTATTTACAAATTCATACTGAGTGCCTGTTACCATGGCAGCATAGGATCCAAAGATGAATAAATGATGTTCCCTGACCTTTACAATCTCACAATCTTGTACGAGAAGAAAATGTAGACAAATAATTCTTCATAGAATTAATCTATGAAGTGTTATTGAAAGGCTGAGAAGAGAGAAAGCAGCTAAATGTGTGTGTGTGTGTTTAGAAAGAGATGTTTAGAGAAAGTCTCATAAATATGAAATTTGAACAGAGTTTTAAAGAAAGAGTAGATATTTACATAAATGGACAGTGAAGAAAGGGAAGAGCATTCCAGACAGAGACAGTGTCCCCTACAAAGGCAAAGATTTAAGAAAGAAAATGGTCAGTTTGGGAAAACCCATGTTGTTCAGTGTTGCTGGAAGAGGAAGGTTAAACTTTGAATATAACATACAAATAAATAGGTAAGACAAAAGATACATCCTTATTTTACAGACTTTTATTGGTAGACTACATTCTTTTATTGGTCATGTCTAACAAAACTAAAATAAAATAGTTCAGTATTTTTCTGGAAATAAGAGCTGGTTTTATGTAAAACCGACTCACTCTTAGAAACCACTAAGAAAAGGGACAAAGGTGAGAAGGCACCAAATGAACATTATTTTTACTTATTCCATAGAGAAAATATTTAGAGTGAACACTTTGAGATGTTACTCTATTTAATACCATTTATGACAGAATATGTGACTGGAAATTTTTCCTCCATTTTTGATCAGGAGTGTAACTACCTGACAATTAGAAAACTCACTGTGTTTGAAAATGAGAATTGGACCAATTTACAAAGTAAACAATTTCTCATCAAACTGATTCTCAAACATTTCATCCAGCCACTTTTCTCCATGGAAAATAAACATTCTGTCATGAATATGGAAATGGGTATTTCAGTTTTGCTGTTGATGAAATTTGACTGACATTTCCTAGAGATAGGATCCAACATAAAGATAAGGTTTATGGAGTATTCTTTAGAACTAGTAGAATTCAAGGGCTCAGAGGGTGCAATTGAGTGGCTAATTACCATTAGCAATGGGACAGACTAAAAGCAGGACTTTACTGAAAACGAAGAAAGACTGTTATGTGAATAGGAGAATAATTGTACAATATTGAACATGAACCAAATAATGACTGGGTTGGACGTGGTGAGCCAGATGATAAGATATAAAATTTAATCCCCTCATTCAGAAATAGATTTTTGCTTTTCCATGTTGCTTTCATAGAATGCAGATATGTCTAGGGATCCTTCAGTGTGCCATCTGGCCAACACAAAATTCCCACGGGGAAAAATCAAAAGAAAGAACTAATAATGGAGATGCTGGTGGCATTAAGTTTCTTTTCTTTTCAATGAAATGTAAAAGATGTATTGCCCAAAGTTTTGCAAAGACAGCTAATAAATATCACAACTGTGATGTTAGAACCATGTTATTCATGAAAGCAAAACTGAGTTAAAAGATAAAGGTTTCATATTTCCAAATGGCATTTGAGGTCCCATACTCACTAAGTAGCTGAGCATTCCGAATAAAATAAATGAGGCTGTTCAAATAAGGAAAGAAACGTAATACAGTTTGAAAGGCCTTTGGCATTGGTAAGAACATCATTTAAATTAAATGAATTAAAATGTTCTTAGGACTTAGATATGATAAAACACCTCTAAAAGGTACATTCTGAGTAAATCAAAGTTTGTGGGAGTCTTGTTTTTGTTTTAATAATGACAGAATGATAAATAACTAATATAATGTTAAAATGAATATGAACTTGATTTTAATGTTAATGAGGTGACTTTTGGAAAGCACCTGGGGATGGGGGCTGGTTGCCAGGGAAACCAACCATGTGATTAGGGGGTTGGGACTTTCAATCCCAACCCCTGGACCTCTAGGGAGGGAAGAGGGGCTGGAGATTGATTTCAGTATCAATGGCCAATGATTTAATCAATCATGCCTTTGTAATGAAACCTCCATGAAAATGCAAAAGGACAGGGTTTGGAAAGCTGCCAGACTGGTGAATACATGGAGATTTGTAGAGAATGGCGTGCTCAGAGAACATTTTTTTTTAGTTTAAGTAATTGAATTAAAAAAAATTAATGTAGTAACAGATAATGTTTGCTATAAGAAGAAAGTCATTGTTTCTCAGAAGACATGTATTTTATGTATTACATAAATACATTTTATGTATTATTAAGAGCAAATATAAAGGTGTGGATATCTAAAATTTTTTGAATCTACTCTATTCAATCATAATTGCCTTTGTAAATTAAGCTTCATTGTTAAGAACATAATTTGTTTTTAGGAAGGGCTAGATAAGTTTCTAGAACATGTTCCCAGCAATTTATTTCTATAATATGTACAGAGATATTCTATGTTCTACAGCTGGTAATGGAGGACATAGCCATGAATCAAACACAGTTCCTGCTCTTGAATTGCTTATAAGCTACTGCGAAACATGAACTTAGAAAACAGACAATTTAGTAGGCTGTGGAAAGGACTAAATGTAGTGGAATCAGAGAGAAGGAGTTTTTAGTCCAACTTTAGGGTGCTAGGAAGACTTCTTGAAGGAGAGCAATTCTAAGAAGATCCTTGAAAGAAACGACAATTGATGAAATCCATCACTCACTTGAGTTAAAAAAAACACTTAGCAAACTATGAATAGAGGAAATTTTCTTAACTGAATAAAGATCTCAAAAGAAAAAACAAAACCTACCTCAAGAACCATACTCAGTGCTACACTGTTATGACCATTCCCTTTTAAGGCAACTATAAGACAAGCTAGTATCTAGCACCACTCTATTCAGCATCTTACTGGCTTGGTCAGTGTAACCAACAAGACAAATTAAAAAGAAATGATTCCAATTGGAAATGAAAGAACTAAATTGTTATTATTTACCAATGATATGATTGCCTATACTCCTCAGACTATACAAACAAATAAGAGAATTCATCAACGTTGCAAGATGTAAGATCAGTGTACAAAAATTAATGTATCCCTATACATCAACAACACTCAGAAAACGTAATATATATGTGTGTACACAAATCTCACAACACCAGAAACTAAGTACCTAATAAGAAATCCAATAATATGTGCATGGCACTTATGGAGTAATATAAATACATAAAAGTTTCAAGAGATTAAAGGGAGACTTAAAGAAATTAAGAGATACCGAATTGTGGATGGGAATATTGTAAGGTTTTCAATATTGGGATATGTCAATTCTTCCCGAACTATATGTAAAATCAATACAATTCTAATAAAAACCCACAGAACCATTTTTTATTGAGTTTGACAGACTGAGCCTAAAATGTATATGAGCAAGAAAAGGGTGTAGACAAAAGAAAACAGTTATGAAAAACAACAAAGTGAAAAGACATGCCTAGGAGACATCAAGATTTATTATAAAGTTATGGAAAATAAATAGTGTGATACTGGTTCACAGATATATATACTATATATATATACTATATATATATATATAGATATATACACTATATATACTTTATATTCTATATACTGATAGAATATAAAGCTTAGAAGTTGACTCATGTGATAACGGAGATGATTACTGATTACAAACCAGTAGAGGTGGGTGGATTATTTAATAAATGGTGCCAAGACAATTAACTATCTATACAGATAAACGTTAAACTAGATCACTCCATCACACCACACCCCAAAATCTATCCTAATGGGTTAATTACATAAAGGCAAGAAGCAAACATTTACAACATTTTTAAAAAGAGTAGAATGGCATCATAGTATCAGAATAGGAAAGATTTCTAAAATAAAAGCTAGAAAGCACAAACTGTAAAAGAAGAGGTATACTAAATCACTGAACTCTACACTTTAAAACAATGAATTTTATGGTATGTGAATTATATATCAATCTTTAAATTTTTAAAAAATATATAAGGCAACAATTCCATAGGCGAAGTGTCAGGCAAATTCCCCACTTGGAGAAGATACTTGCAGTTCATATGATTCACAAAAGATTAGTATCCATAATGCCTCAATAGGAAAATGGGCAATGTGTGTGCTCAAAAGTAGTAGAGAAGAAAACCAGAAGGGCAATAAACACACGGAAGATGCTCCCCCTGGCTAGCTAAAGCAGGGAAATGCATTTCAAAACAGTACAAGACTGTTCAGAGCTGTCAGGCTAGCAGTACTCTGTAAGTCTGATAGCACCAAGCACTGTGGGCCAACGTGAAAGGGAACTCACACTGCTGGTGGGAAAACACAAACCGTTATCAACACTTGGGAGCAATTTGACCACATGCAGAAAAGATGAAGATGGGCATTCTTTAGGACTTGGCAGTTTACCCCTTTTACATATATTCCCTAGAAAATCCTCAAATATGCACAAGGAGACATTGTAATGTTGGTTGATATTATTTAAAATAACATAATATTGGAAGCAACCTAAATTTCTATCAGAGGAGAATGGATAAGTAAATTAGAGTATATTCATACAGTAGAATGGGATATAGCAATTAAATCCATGTATGTTAGTGTATCATTAGAGTAAATCTCAAAACTGTAATGCTGTTTGAAAAAGAGCTAACAGGAAAAGAATGTGCCAAACATGATACTATTTGCATAAAGCTAAACACATAAAATAATTCTGTATATTATAGAAACATGCACATGTGGTAAATGTGTGGTAAATTTGTGGGGGAGGGAAAAGTACAGATGAATTTCAGTATTTCCCAGAACTGAGGGGTTTCCTGGGGTGCAGGACTTTCAGTGCTACAATTTGGGACAGTCCTAGGACAAGTTTGTCACCTTAGGCACAGGAGTAGGAAGGAGACCTTCAACTCTAATATTTTATTACTGAAAAAATACAAATCTGAAACATATTATAAATTATTAACATGCAATAAGTATAGGCAGTGGGTATGTGGGTGTTTTATACTAGTATCTGTAATTCTTATATTTTGGGAAATCCTTATAATTAAAAGAAAGAAAGCAATGGAAATGTTTGATGAAGACAGTAAGAGATCACATGGACACCTAAGATTTTAAGACCAATTTCATTGTGTGGGTTTTCCAACACCACAAGCAATTAACTCAGTTCTGACACTATGTACCTGGAGAGAACATCAGATCCACAGGTTACTGGTCCAGTCCTATAAAACTGCTCCCACCTTCCCCAACTTTAGCCACCAGTTGCAAGTCCATGGTGTCACCTGAGCTTTTGAACTATAAATTAGAGGTTTCAATGACCCTAGGATTCAATAAATTTGCTAGAGCACTCACAGAAGTCAAAGAAACATTTTACTTACTAGAATAAAACATTATAACTAAGAGACAGCCAGATGGAAGAGCTGCATAGGGCAAAGTATGGGGAAAGGTTTGAAGCTTCAATGCTGTCTCCAGTAATGTCTCTCTCCCTAATTCTCCACATGTTCACCAACCCAGGAAGCTCTCTGAACCCTGTCCTTTTGGGGTTTTATGGAGGCTTCATTACATAGACATGATTGATTAAATCATTGACTGTTAATGATTTAACTCAACCTCTAGCCCCTCTTCCCTCCCTGGAGGTCTGGAGGTTGGAATGAAACTTCCAACCCTCTAACCACAAGGTTGGTTTCCCTGGCAGCCAGCCTCCATCCTCAGGTGATTTCTAAAACTCACCTCATTAACATAAACTCAGATGTGGTTGAAAGGGGTTTGTTATGAATATTAAGACACATTTATTACTCTTATCACTTAGGAAATTCCAGGAATTTTAGGATCTCTGTGCCAGAAATGGGACCAAGATCAAATATTTATTTGTTAATATAAATATCACAGCACCTTGTTAACATGTGGATTCTGATTTGGTTAGGTCTGGTGTGGAACCTGAAATTCTGCATTTTTAACAAACTCCCAGGGGGTCTGATGCTGCCCATCTCTCAGGCATGCTTGTAGAGAGGGCTGGTGCTCTTTGACAATGTCCTGTACTGCAGGGCAAAGTGATAAAAGAGACTAAGAATTGGGGCTAAACAAGAGGAACAAGTACAAATCAAGTCTGAAGTTCTGAATGATTGTGTAGATAGTGTGTTCTGGGAACTAATGAGGAACATTCAAGAAGGTTCAGAGAGGGGGATGAATTCCATTTTTAATATGTTGAGTGGTGGGGAGTGGGGGTAATAGGCTTTATAGCCTATAAGACAAATTCAGTGAACCTTTAGTGGGTGGGATGCACCAACTGAACCACATTGGAGAGCCTGGAGCATCACATCTAGATTTGGGAGTAAAAAGCCTAGAGGTGCTGGTTGAAACAGGTGTGGGGGGAGTGAATGGGATGTTCCGAAGAGAAGTGTAAGAAAGAGAACAGCAAGCCCACCATGGAGCCCGTGAAAATTCGGGAATACACTGTATTTCTCCCCTTTCTAGATCTGATCAACCTCCTGAAAAGTGTTCTACATCTATTTCAGCTTCCCTAAAAGTGTTCTCCAGCCCTTCAAAATTCCTTCACTGTTAAAATTGATCTTTCCTTCACTAATCAGCCTGAATATACCTTCCATGGTGGCGGGAACAGTGAATCCCTTAATTCTCTTCTACGTGCTTTTTGTATTTTAAATTATGTAAAAGATAGGATTTGTGGTATTTTGGTTCATTCTGAATTGAATATGTTGCCATAACAAAGCAGTTTATGTGAGGATCCATCTTTATTTATTCATCCATGAGATTATGCCCCAAACAACTCACAGCTGGTCATATATTCCAGGTTTTAGGGGCTACCTTCATTTGATAGAAGTCAGAGTTGGATATTATAAGGGAAAGAGTGTTTAGCAGTGGCAGAAATTATTAGAGTGAAGGGAACTATCATTTATTTAATGCAATCTCTGTCCCAAATGCTTAAAATATATTAGTTTATTAATCTTCAGAATAGCCCCCATTACCTGGGTATTATTATTCTTCTCTGTACAGATGAGGAAGTTGAGACTCAGAGTTAAGTAATTTGTCTAATTTCACACAGCTACTGTGTAATAAGCTGGCATTTAAAACTATGTGTGCTTGACCTTTTTCTGCTACTCCCCACTGGCTCCTGAAGAACTAATGGTTTCAAGATGGGAAGAATGAAAACTATTTATTGCTATAAGAACTTATGAATATCTAAACATCATATTTTGGGGGGAGCTTTTTCTTAACTTCAATCTGGATTAAATTCCCTCCTATATGTTGCCATATTAGTATCCTTTCTCTGCCCTGCTATTATTTATCACTTTATTCAAGTTCCTAAGTGATCTGTCTGTCCTTCCAAGAGGACAAGAAGCAGGTCTGCCAACCTACTATGGAAGGTACGGGGCCTGACCAACTGAATGATCCAGAGTGGATCATTTAAACACAAGTAATCCTCCATTTAAGGATGAAAAAGCTGACATTTTGTGAATTCTAAATAAACATGTATCAACTGGGTAAATATTTGCTTAGAAATATCAACTCATAATTCAAATATGTTATTGATTTCAGAGAATTTCTTTCATGGGGTAAAAATCAGGTATGATTACAAAATAAAAGGAGTGATTTCTAGGGAGTCAGCCATCACTTTCGAATCACACTGTTTATAATAAATTATAATCAGATGATAGGAATTAGAACTCAAAAGGCAATTTGATTATAATGATTTAACTTCTTGTCATATTTCATTGTACAACACATATTTGAATGTGCTCTATCAATGCTCAGTGTTTCAGTGGAAAAAGTTGAAAAATGGCTCCACTACAGAAGATCCAGAACCCAAAGGTAGAAGGTGCTTTGCACTGAAGTTTGCCTCAGGTATATACTAGGAGGCCTAGTTTTGGTCCTACCTACCTCCCATCCAGGCTTTCGCACAATTCACATATTTGAATATGTTCTATCAATGAGACAGTATGATCTGCCAGCCTGTGACTCATCAGGCAACAGACTCCTGTACAACTCCATTCAGTTGCATAATTTTTAGAGATAAAATATTTTATCGATAAAATTGAGGAGGCAAGATTATGCACACACAGTGATTTTTATTCCATTATATTGGAAGAATTCTGATGGACAGCTGCTGGTCAGAGCACACTATCTTCCAGCTGTCTCCCAATTGCCAAATGTTAGGATGAACACACCCATAACTAATGCAAGTTTCAGAGGGAGATGATAACCACATAAAGTATAATAGGATTCCATCAGAATGTTCCATGGGTGAAAGCCTTGGCTGTTTAACCCACAGTAGCTCAGAGATAAATAGAATTTGTAGTTTGGATATGCATTCTTAAGGAAAGAGAAAGAAGAAAGAAAATCTTACAGATAACAAAAAGAATGTTTTTTATGCCTTTGGCCAAATCTGACAAAAATAAAGAAAAACATAACAAATTACTTCAAACATACTCTGTATGAATTCACACTGTCAAAAAAGGTAAACAGAATGTTATCTCTCTGTGCTTCATTTTGCAAAAATTGAGTGATACCAGTGCTTGCAAATAACCAACTGTACAGGGAGACCTTCAAGATGGCAGAGGAGTAAGACATGGAGTTCACTTCCTCCCCACAAATACATCAGAAATACATCTACATGTGGACCAACTCCTACAGAACACCTACTGAACACTGGCAGAAGACCTCAGACTTTCCACAAGGCAAGAAAGTCCCCAAGTACCTGGCCATGTGGCTGAAAGTGTCTCGGTGTTCCGGCCAGGTGTTAGGCCTGTGCCTCTGAGGTGGGAGAGCAGAGTTCAGGACATTGGTCCACCAGAGACCTCCCAGCTACATATAATATCAAACGGTGAAAGCTCTCCCAGAGATCTCCATCTCAACACTAAGAGCCAGCTCCACTCAACAACCAGCAAGCTACAGTGCTGGACACCTTATGCCAAACAACTGGCAAGACAGGGACACAACCCCACCCATTAACAGAGAGGCTGCCTAAAATCATAAAAATTTCACAGACACCACAAAACACACCACCAGACGTGGTCCTGCCCACCAGAAAAACAAGATCCAGCCTCATCCACCAGAACACAGGCAACAGTCACCTCCACCAGGAAGCCTCCACAACCCACTGAACCAAACTTAGCCACTGGGGGCAGACACCAAAACCAAGGGGAACTATGAACCTGCAGCCTGCAAAAAGGAGACCCCAAACACAGTAAGTTAAGCAAAATGAGAAGACAGAGAAACACACAGCAGATGAAGGAGCAAGGTAAAAACCCACCAGATCAAACAAATGAAGAGGAAATAGGCAGTCTACCTAAAATAATTCAGAGTAATCATAGAAAAGATAATCCAAAATCTTGGAAATAGAATGGAGAAAATACAAGAAATGTTTAACAAGGACCTAGAAGAACTAAAGAGCAAACAAACAATGATGAACAACACAATAAATGAAATTAAAAATTCTCTAGAAGGAATCAATAGCAGAATAACTGAGGCAGAAGAATGGATAAGTGATCTGGAAGATAAAATAGTGGAAATAACTACTGCAAAGCAGAATAAAGAAAAAAGAATGAAAAGAACTGAGGACAGTCTCAGAGACCTCTGGGACAACATTATATGCACCAACATTCAAATTATAGGTGTCCCAGAAGAAGAAGAAAAAAAAAAAAGGGACTGAGAAAATATTTGAAGAGATTATATTTGAAAACTTCCCTAATATGGGAAAGGAAATAGTCAATCAAGGCCAGGAAGAGCAGAGAGTCCCATACAGGATAAATCCAAGGAGAAACACGACAAGACGCATATTAATCAAACTATCAAAAATTAAATATAAAGAAAAAATATTAAAAGCAGCAAGGGGAAAGCAATAATTAACATACAAGGGAATCCCCATAAGGTTAACAGCTGATCTCTCAGAAGAAACTCTGCAAGCCAGAAGGGAGTGGCAAGACATATTTAAAGTGATGAAAGGGAAAAACCTACAACCAAGATTACTCTACCCAAAAAGGATCTCATTCAGATTTGACAGAGAAATTAAAATCTTTACAGACAAGCAAAAGCTAAGAGGATTCAGCAACACCAAACCAGCTTTACAACAAATGCTAAAGGAACTTCTCTAGGCAGGAAACACAAGAGTAGGAAAAGATTTACAGTAACAAACCCAAAACAATTAAGAAAATGGTAATAGGAACATATATATCGATAACTACCTTAAATGTAAATGGATTAAACGTGCCAATCAAAAGACATCAACTAGCTGAATGGATACAAAAACAAGACCCATATATATCCTATATACAAGAGACCCACTTCAGACCCAGGGGCACATACAGACTGAAAGTGAGGATATGGAAAAAGGTACTCCATGCAAATGGAAATCAAAAGAAAGCTAGAGCGGCAATTCTAATATCAGACAAAATAGATTTGAAATAAAGACCATTATCAGAGACAAAGAAGGACACAACATAATGATCAAGGGATCAATCCAAGAAGAAGATATAACAATTGTAAATATTTATGCACCCAACATAGGAGCACCACAATACATAAGGCAAATGCTAACAGCCATAAAAGGGGAAATCGACAGTAACACAATCATAGTAGGGGTCTTTAACACCGCACTTTCACCAATGGACAGGTCAACCAAACTGAAAATCAATAAGGAAACACAAGCTTTAAATGACATGTTAAACAAGATGGACTTAATTGATATTTATAGGACATTCCAGCCAAAAACAACAGAATACACTTTCTTCTTAAGTGGTCATGGAACATTCTCCAGAATAGATCATATCCTCGGTCACAAATCAAGCAAGCCTTGGTAAATTTAAGAAAATTGAAACTGTATCAAGTATCTTTTCCAACCACAATGCTATGAGACTAGATATCAATTAGAGGAAAAAAATCTGTAAAAAAATACAAATACATGGAGGCTAAACAATACACAACTAAATAACCAAGAGATCACTGAAGAAAGCAAAGAGGAAATAAAAAAATACGTAGAAACAAATGACAATGAAAACATGATGACCCAAAACCTATGGGATGCAGCAAAAGCAGTTCTAAGAGGGAAGTTTATAGCAATACAATTCTACCTCAAGAAACAGAAAACATCTCAAATAAACAACCTAACCTTACACCTAAAGCAATTAGAGAAAGAAGAACAAAAAAAACCCCAAATTTATCAGAAGGAAAGAAATCATAAAGTCAGATCAGAAATAAATGAAAAAGAAATGAAGGAAATGATAGCAAAGATCAATCAGACTAAAAGCTGGTTCTCTGAGAAGATAAACAAAATTTAGAAACTATTAGCCAGACTCATCAAGAAAAAAAGGGGGAAGACTCAAATCAATAGAATTAGAAATGAAAAAGGAGAAGTAACAACTGATACTGCAGCAATACAAAGGATCATGACAGATTACAACAAGCAACTATATGCCATTAAAATGGACAACCTGGAAGAAACGGACAAATTCTTAGAAAAGCACAACATTACGAGACTTAACTAGGAAGAAACAGAAAATATAAACAGACCAATCACAAGCACTGGAATTGAGACTGTGATTAAAAATCTTCCAACAAAAGCCAAGGACCATATGGCTTCACAGGCAAATTCTATCAAACATTTAGAGAAGAGCTAACACTTAACCTTCTCAAACTCTTCCAAAGTATAGCAGAGGGAGGAACACTCCCCAACTCATTCTACAAGGCCACCATCACCCTGATACCAAAACCAGACAAGGATGTCACAAAGAAAGAAAACTACAGGCCAATATCACTGCTGAACATAGATGCAAAAATCCTCAACAGAATACTAGCAAACAGTATCCAACAGCACATTAAAAAGATCATACACCATGATCAAGCAGGGTTTATCCCAGGAGTGCAAGGATTCTTCAATATATGCAAATCAATCAATGTGATAAACCATATTAACAAATTGCAGGGGAAAAACCATATGATCATCGCAATAGATAGTTTTCTACAAAATTCAACACCCATTTATGATAAAAACCCTGCAGAAAGTAGGCATAGAGGGAACTTTCCTCAACATAATAAAGGCCATATATGACAAACACAGAGCCAACATCGTTCTCAATGGTGAAAAACTAAAACCATTTCCACTAAGATCAGGAAAAAGACAAGGTTGCCCACTCTCACCACTATTATTCAACATAGTTTTGGAAGTTTTAGCCATAGCAATCAGAGAAGAAAAAGAAATAAAAGGAATCCAAATCAGAAAAGAGAAAGTAAAACTGTCACTGTTTGCAGATGACATAATACAATACATAGGGAATCCTAAAGACGTAACCAGAAAACTACTAGAGCTAATCAATGAATTTGGTAAAGTAGCAGGAAACACAATTAATGTACAGAAATCTCTTTTATTCCTATACATTAATGATGAAAAATCTGAAATAGAAATTAAGGAAACACTCCCATTTACCACTGCAACAAAAGGAACAAAATACCTAGAACTAAACCTACCTAAGGAGACAAAAGACCTGTATGCCGAAAACTATAAGACACTGATGAAGGAAATTAAAGATGATACAAACAGTGGGAGAGATATACCTTGTTCTTGGATTGGAAGAATCAACATTTTGAAAATAACTCCACTACCCAAAGCAATCTACAGATTCCATGCAGTCTCTATCAAACTACCACTGGCATTTTTCACAGAACTTGCACAAAAAAATTCACAATTTGTATGGAAACACAAACCCCAAATAGTCAAAGCAATCTTGAGAAAGAAAAACAGAGCTGGAAGAATCAGTCTCCCTGACTTCAAACTATACTACAAAGCTACAGTAATCAAGACGGTATGGTACTGGCACAGAAACAGAAAGATAGCTCAATTTTACAGGATAGAATGCCCAGAGATAAAGCCATGCACATATGGCCACCTTAGTTTTGATAAAGGATGTAAGAATATACAATGGAGAAAAGACCGCTTCTTCAGTAAGTGGTGCTGGGAAAACTGGACAGCTACATGTAAAAGAATGAAATTAGAACACTCCTTAACACCATACACAAAAATAAACTCAAAATGGATCAAAGACCTAAATGTAAAGCCAGACATTTATAAAACTCTTAGAGGAAAACATAGGCAGAAAACTCTATGACATAAATCACAGCAAGATCCGTTTTGACCCACCTCCTAGAGAAATGGAAATAAAAACAAAAATAAACAGATGGGACCTAATGAAACTTAAAAGATTTTGCACAACAAAGGAAACCATAAACAAGACAAAAAGCCAACCCTCAGAATGGGAGAAAATATTTGCAAATGAATCAACGGACAAAGGATTAATCTCCAAAATACATAAACAGCTCATGTAGCTCAATATTAAAGAAACAAAAAACCCAATCCAAAAATGGGCAGAAGACCTAAACAGACATTTCTCCAAATAAGATATACAGATTGCCAACAAACACATGAAAGGATGCTCAGTATCACTAATCATCAGAGAAATACAAATCAAAGTACAATGAGGTGTCACCTCACACTAGTCAGAATGGCCATCATCCTAAACTCTACAAACAATAAATGCTGGAGAGAGTGTTGAGAAAAGGGACCCTCTTGCTCTGTTGGTGGGAATGTAAACTGATACAGCCACTATGGAGAACAGTATGGAGGTTCCTCAAAAAACTAAAAATAGAACTACCATACGACCCAGCAATCCCACTACTGGGCATATATCCTGAGAAAACCATAATTCAAAAAGAGTCATGTACCAAAATGTTCATTGCAGCTCTATTTACAATAGCCAGGACATGGAAGCAATCTAAGTGTCCATTGACAGATGAATGGATAAAGAAGATGTGGCACATATATACAATGGAATATTACTCAGCCATATAAAGAAACAAAATTGAGTTATTTGTAGTGAGGTGGATGGACCTAGCGACTGTCATACAGAGTGAAGTAAGTCAGAAAGAGAAAAATAAATACTGTATGCTAACACATATATATGAAATCTTAAAAAAAAAAAAAAGGTTCTGAAGAACTTAGGGGCAGGGCAGGAATAAAGGCACAGACATAGAACAGACTTGAGGACATGGGGAGGGGGAAGGGTAAGCTGGGACGATGTGAGAGGCATGGACATATATATACTACCAGATGTAAAATAGATAGCTAGTGGGAAGCAGCCACATAGCACAGGGAGATCAGCTTGATGCCTTGTGACCACCTAAAGCAGTGGAATAGGGAGGGTGGAAGGGAGACGCAAGAGGGAGGAGATATGGGGATATATGTATATGTATAGCTGATTCACTTTGTTATAAAGCAGAAACTGACACACCATTGTAGAGCAATTATACTCTAATAAAGGCATTAAAAAAACATAGCTACCACAAATAATGAAAAAAAAAGCAACTGTACAATGTTAATACAACATTTTTCCTCTATAAACACCAGGAATAATGCAAGGTCAACTTCCAAAGTATTACATATAGGCAAATATTTGAATTTATATTTATGAAATAAATGGGGAAAACTCTTCTTTATGGTTTCAGTCTCAAGTAATTCCCATCCTCACATTAAGAAAATAGACCTTCTTGCCCTTTGTCAGGTGAAATTAAACAGGAAACAACTCTCTATGATTCTATTCTTAATTAATAGTTGTTTTAGCAATAGGGGGTGTAGAAGAACAACCAAGTTCACCAAATTGGTCTTGAATTCCTCTTCTTTTTTGCTGTGTAAACTTTATTCTTCTAATATCATTGAGCCTCTTTATTAATTTGTTAAGAGGGTATAAGAGTAACAACTTGCCTATCTCCCAGAATTAGACTGAAGGGTATATTAGCACATAAAAGTACTTAGAAGAGTTTTGAAATATGTTCCTGACATTGGGCTTTGAAAACGTTTGGAGTCTGGGAAAAGAGGAAACAAATGGGGAGCAAAGTGACTTCTCCAAGGTCATTCAGAAAACCTATGACTGAGCTGCAGAGTGCCCCTTCATGTGCGAGGCTCTTTGTCTGGTTCTCTGGGCCAAAACATGGGCATCTCTCCTCAGGAGAGCTTTCTCAGCCTTGAGTGAAATAAACAGCCTTCTTAATCAAATGTGATTGCAGCCTGATAACTGCAAAGGCAGCTAATTAAGTACTGTTTCCTGCTGCTCAGCCATTGCTATAAGCATAATACAGCCAAAAAAGTCATGTGCCTTAAGTAGCAAATCTGCCATGTTGCCCTAGGCTGACCTGTGAATTAGAGAAGCTGACTCAAAAACAGGGTAAACAAGTCTAAATAAAAATATATAAATCAGGTTTATGAAAAAATCATACATGTAATCCCAAAATCAGAGGGCAATGATTTTGCTTTACAAAAGGATTCATTGTAGAGTTCCAATTAAGTTCCTTTTCTTAATTTATTTCATTCACAACTTTTCAGAAATATGTAGTGTGCATATGACTGGTTCATCTCTATTGATGACATGCCAATAATTAATGCAGAAAAAGTATCCTAAGTGCTAGCCATTTCAGTGGAGTGATCCCAGTACGCTATAGAGTTGAGCATGCCTTTGCATATAAAAGTTTAGAATTGCCCTGATTAGACTTTTTTTTTAATTGTTAATCAGCAGTTCTCTCAATATGTCAGTGTTTATGACTTGCAAGAATGAAAAGGGGGATGAGTTTGCCTCCGATGATATCATACCTAACCAACCTTAGCAACAACCGCCAGACAAAGTCTTTTCAGTGCCAGCAAGTAAATGCCAGATGGCATGCTGAATACAGTCATTGATCATAGCACGGGTCAGCTGAGGTCTATCAGTTCTAAAATGAGTTTCCTTTTACTCAGCGTGTTGGCTTTAAACAGCCAGCTTACTATACATGCTATGTGTTTTGCTTAGTGTTTGCTGTAAACTTGTTTTTGTCTCATTACCTTTCTTTGGGATGATTGGCTCCACTTCTGCATAAGACAGAGAGAGCACACTCCACTCTCTGCTCCCCACTGAATGCAGCTATAGAATTTGGATGGAATGAGTGGAACAGCTATTTCAGGTAGATGAAGAGCAATTTTATGCAGATTAAGGAACAAGACCAAAATTCAAAGTACTACCCAACTAGCTATGAGTTTACCAGTTTTTTCCCCTCTGTTTACTCCACTCTGGACCAAACACAGCCCAAAATACATAAGTAGGCTTCAGGACATGGGCAGAGAGAGATACAGGAAAATCTCTCTAGTTATGGCTAAATAAGCAAGATCTCTTCATGCTCAAAGACAGTGGGGGAAGTACCCCCAATAGTTTTCTTTGTTCTCTTGTGTAGCTCCTAAGTGACCTTTTGGTTGCCACAGTAGTGGCAGTGACACTGGCAGCAACAGGAGCTGACAGGAGCCTAGAACTCTGAGAATGGCGAACCTTCCTTTCTGATCAGAATGATGTAATACTAGGAGAATGGGGTGAATCCCCACTGCTTTTTTTAAGCTTTGTCCTCCAACTATTCAACCCTGGAAATGAACCCATTTGAGCAGAGTAAATAAAGCCCCTGTTTCTGACCAGAGAACCACAAAGGGTGGCCCCAGGGAACCAGATCATCAAGATAGAAGAACTTAAGAAAATGACCCCTAAAGTTGCTTGTGAACCCCTGGGCTCATCTCAGGTTGAACATGCATGGATCTGACCCTAAACAGTACACCATAGAACTTAAGAATTGAATACAACATATACAACCACCCAAGTCCTAGATTGGCATTTGAGTGGTGTACGCATGGAACAGATCCAAACATGACTACAGAAGCTTTGAAAATGGAACCTGCATTGAAACCACAACCCACAGAAGTCTGATTGGAATTTATGGTCTAAATTGAACCTGGCTGGTTGCCAGCTAAAACTAAATTATCAAAATTCCCCATAGACTTAAACAAATCCCAAGGTCTCATAACATAATATTCAAAAAGTTCAAGATATAGTCCAAAAATTACCCAGCATACAGTGAAACAAGGAAATCTCGACTCACAAAGGAAAACACAATCAGGCAACAAAGATGTTGGATTTATCTGATAGAGACTCAGAAGCAGCTCTTATGAAAATGACCCAGAAAGTAAGGGTGAGCACTATTAGTGAAATTAATAGTGAAAAGACTGAATTAGAAAAAAGGAAATAGAAAATATCCAATCTGAACACCATTTTTCCAACAATTGCTCATTTCATATTTCTGTATCATTCTCTAGATATTTAATGTAACTCTTTCAATATTTCAAACCTTTTCATTATTATTATATTTGTTATAGTGATCTGTGATCAATGATCTTTGATGTTACTACTACGACTTACTGAAGGCTCAGATGATGGTTAGCATTTTTCAGCAATAAAATATTTTTTAATTAAGGTAGGTATATCTTAGTCATAATGCTATTGCACACTTAATAGACTAGAGTATGGTGTGAATGTAACTTTTATATGCACTTTAAAACTGAAAAATCCATGTGACTTGCTTCATTATGATATTCACATTATTGCAGTAGTCTGGAACCGAACCCAGTCTCTCTGAGGTATGCCTATAGTCAAAAGAAGGCAGGTAAAGGGAATGAATCAAAGGAGTGAAAAACAGAGAAAATAAGCAGAAATCACTAATAAAATGATGAACCTAAATCCAAACAGATCGATAATTACATTAATGGTCAAAACAACACCAACTGAAGGACGGAGAATGGATTTTTTTTAACTGACAGAAATGTATCCTATCTACATGAAACTCACTTCAACTATAATGATATAAGTAGGTCAAAACTATGGGAGGTGGGGAAAATGGAGTTGGTCAAAGGGTACAAAGTGTCAGTTATGTAAGATGAATAAATTCTGGGGAACTAATGTATAATAATGTGACTACAGTTAACAATACCATACATGTAATTGAAATTTGCTAAGAGGGTAGATCCTACTTTTTCTCAAGACAGGCACAGGTACACACACACAAGAAAAAGGTAACTGCGAGGTGGTCAATATGTTAATTACCTTCATTGCAGTGATCTATTTCACTATATATGTATATAAAGTCATCAAGTTGTACACCTTAAAGGTAAACAATTTTTAATTGTCAATTATACCTTAATAAAGCTGGGGGTGGGGGTGAGCAGAGATGAGCTATCAAGCCAAGAAAAGAAAAATAAATTAAATGGTTGAAAAAAGATTTACCATGCAAACATTAACCAAAAGTAAGAGTGGTTATATTAATATAAGACAAAGTAAAGTCCAGAACAGAGACACCAGAGATAAAAAGTGATATTGCTTAATGAGAAAAGGGTCAATCAACCAAAAAGGCATAACAATCAAAAGGAGAGCTTCAAAATTTTGATATTTGGTTTTTATAAGCAGCAAATAAAGAAACTAATTTTGTTTTTTGAAACTAATCTTCCAAGAGAAAAATAACAATATGTGTATGTTGACTTACATGTAGGATTAAATGAAATTATTTACATTTTCTTTTTCTTTTTCTTCATTTTTAATTATGTCATGTCAGTGAATTGCAGATAATAGCATGGAAGGTTAGATTTACTCTATTCTAATTCTAAACCAACCTAGAACTTAACAATCCCTGACGTTTTTATGTGTAAACACCTCAACTAGGAAATGAGATCTTTAAGGAAATGGCCCACACATATTGCACCAAAAAGCCATTGGAGTGATGGTAAAAATATTAATTTAACTTACAGCATGGAGAGTATGCCCTGTAGATGACATAGAATAAAGATCAAGACATGAGCAGCAGAAACTTGTATTGATAACTAAATTTTGTGATGAAAATGACTAAAATGATTAATTTCAACTTAGGTTTATTTAGAGAAATATATTGTTTCATGAAATGTGGAAGAGAATTTGGGAAAAGAAAATGTAATATTAAACCCAAGACCCTTTAATCATTGGCAGGATTTCCCAACTATGTTCATACATTTTAAAAAATTCATTAAGCTTTTTAAAAGAATGGTCCTGGCTTTTTTCTTCTAATCTAAGTATTTATGAGAAGAGAGAGCTTACTCAGAACTGCAAGACCCCAAAATTCATTCCTTTCTGGGTGCAGGAAGGAAGTAGTTCATAAGGGAAAAGAGCTTATCCTCAAACAATTTTTCCAAAGCCAGTAAAATCTGTTCTACTTTTTAGATTATGCTATTAGGAAGACTAACCTCCCAGGTGTTTCAATTAATCGATGGTCTGATTTAAAGATCTGCAAAATCTTGTAGTTCTTTTTTTTCCTGTACTGCATCATTTGTTTCAAATAACGCTTTCAAGCCTATATTAGCATACAAGAAACAAAAACATATTTATTCATTTCCTAAATCACATTCAAACTTTTAAATGTCTTGAGATTATAAACACTGGACAATTAGTTATATCTGCTCACTGGAAAGTAAAGTAGAGATTTCACAGCATTTAAATTACTTTAAATTAGGGGTTCCCAAACTTCAGTATGCATTATAATTACCTAGGAGTGCTTGCTAAAAATCCATTTTCTCGGAACCTAATCTAGAAATTCAGATTCAGTAGGTCCAAAATAGGGGCAGAAAACATATTTTTATTAGCCACCTCCCATTAGAAAATTATGGAACAGATGGCCCTTGGACCACACTGGTCTAAATAAACCATACCAGGGCTTCCCTGGTGGGGCAGTGGTTAAGAATCCGCCTGCCAATGCAGGGGACACAGATTCGAGCCCTGGTCCAGGAAGATCCCACATGCCAGAGAGCAACTAAGCCCGTGAGTCACAACTACTGAGCCTGCGTGCCACGACTACTGAAGCCCGAGCACCTAGAGCCCATTCTCTGCAACGAGAAGCCCACGCACCACAATGAAGAGTAGCCCCTGCTCGCCGCAACTAGAGAAAGCCTGTGCGCAGCAACAAAGACCCAACACAGCCAAAAATAAATTAATTAATTAATTTCAAAAAACAAAACCATACGAAAAAACATTTCATTTTGGACTCTTATTATCTTGTTTAGTAATCAAATTAAGAGATATAATCTGTAATTTCATGAACTATGACTTTTTCATACATACATAGACACATAAAGAGTTATATTACTATGGTGAATATATTCAGGAGTCTTGAAAATAAAATCCTATAAAGATTTATTTATGTTTGATCAAAGTAATTGGACATAGGAGGAGATCAATGAGTTCTCAGTGACCCCATGGACAGTCAAATTTACAAAGCTTTTAGCACTGCCCAAAACAGGGTCGTAAAAGGGTAAGAACATTAGAATTTGTCCCATAGGTGGCTACAAGGAGTAAATTTGTTAATCCTTGAGAACCACTTTAGAACAGCAGCTGGTGCTCAGTAGTCATTAGCTACCGTCTATGTGTGTTTCCATTACATCAGTTATCTCATACGTGATAGGCAAATCAGGGATTGGTATTAGTGTAACAGGAAAGTTATGTTGGTTCAAGCATGATTTTTCCTTGGCAAAGAGAGTCAAAAAAAGTGAGAGTAGAATTACAATCTTCAGCGGGTAAGGACAAGACCTTGAGTTTAAATCAGCAGTCCCCAACCTTTTTGGCACCAGGGACCAACTTCGTGGAAGATAATTTTTCCACGGACCGCTGGGGGCCGGGCGGGGGCGGGGAGGGGAGTGGGCGGATACTGGGCGGGGATGGTTCAGACGGTAATGCGGACGCTAGGAGCTATGGGGAACATGAAGCTTTGCTCGCTTGACCACCACTCACCTTCTGCTGTGCGGCCTGGCTCCTAACAGGTTGGGAACCCCTGGTTTAAATGCTGCACAGGCGGGATCCTTTCTTGTACTATTTTAAGCAATATAAAAATGAGTGCTCACATCTGGGGCTCCCTAACCCAAAAAACGCACCCTCAGCCTTACTCAGCCCTTGACTTCTGCCAGATGACATTTCCATCTGCATTGTCTCAGTGCTGGGAAGCTGGCATTTCCACTAGATTGTTTTTGTGCGTTTTTAATATCCTCTGAGGCAGCCTCAGGCCACAATGAGCTTCCTCCTGGAGTTGGGCAAGTTATTTCCTGAGTATCCATCCATTATTGCTGCTGGACTACTCTAAGCCCAGTAGAAGCTATTGTGACATTAATGAAGCGGTCTCTTCAGAGCTCTTATCTTGCAGGGGCCCCTACATTGTATCTAAGAGCGAGTACTCAAATGGTCATGCATTTTTGTACCACTTGCAAAGTACGATATTTTGACTGTCTCTTTTAAGACCACAGTCTCTTTCCACTTCAGTTTCTTCATCATCAGGGGCTTTGGAATGGCTGCACCATTTTGGGGTTCCAGATGGGAGAAGTGGAATTGTGGATGCATTCAGTCTAAGTTTAGTATATATTTAGGTGATTCCTAGTCACTTCCATGTGTAGCTAAATTATTGCAAGTCATTCCACTACGGGAAGGGCTCCCCAAAATCTCCCATTGCGGAGCACAGGCTCCAGACGCGCAGGCTCAGTGGCCATGGCTCATGGGCCTAGCCACTCCGCGGCATGTGGGATCATACCACACCGGGGCACAAACCCACGTCCCCTGCATCGGCAGGCGGACTCTCAACCACTGTGCCACCAGGGAAGCCCTGCCCAGTGCTCTTGCAGGAAGGGTCAAAGCTGGAGGTCCGGTGGCAACATGAATGTGTAACTGAAGTGTATCTTACAACTATGCAGAATGGAAGTTTATGAGTAGTGATGGAGAAACAAAATTTGACATATAGGAGCCAGAAGAAAGTCTGTGGAAAATTCTTCCAAACACAGTTATACTACTTGTATATGAAAGAAACCGAATAGAAGTTGTCTTAAATTTGATGAGTCCTAAATATTTACACAACATTATCACCAACGAGTTGTGAGGCTAAAGAAAATTTTTACACCAAGAATAACCCCAAGTAAATCTCAATCCCTGCACTAGAATAAAGACTGCGTTATCTTTTTCTTCTCTGTTTGTTGCAAAGTTATTGTCATGTGAAGAAAAGCTGAAAGAATTTGCAGCCAAAAAATATAGTAAAACATATGGGAATTTACCCTGCTGAGCTGTATCAGGCAGTTAGGTAATCTAATGTATTTTCCTTAAAAAGGGTCTTCAAAATTATACAAGTGTCAGACTTCAGGAAACACTGATCCACCACTGGCTTTGATTACCAAGCTGCATAGATCTTAACTGGTCTCTCTCTAGTCTGTTTTTCCCATAAGTCCTATTTTTTTTTTTTTTGCGGTACGCGGGCCTCTCACTGTTGTGGCCTCTCCCGTTGCGGAGCACAGGCTCCGGACGCGCAGGCTCAGCGGCCATGGCTCACGGGCCCAGCCACTCCACGGCATGTGGGATCCTCCCGGACCGGGTCACGAACCCGTGTCCCCTGCATCGGCAGGTCGACCCTCAACCACTGTGCCACCAGGGAAGCCCAGTCCTATTATTTTTAATTCATGATATTGTAGAATTTTTTTTTCAAGAATGCGTACACCTTGTTATAACAGAAACATCTGTTGTTGCTGTTGTCGTTATTATCATCATCGCTACAATTATTGGACCTTGGGATGAGGAGGGAGGGATACATTTAACCAAACCTCTTCAATAATAGTTTTTAAAGTATGATTTTTGTATTTTACATTTTATTTTGTAGATTAAAAACTTTCCATTTTGTATTTTAAAAATTGCATTTTAAGAAAATATCAAGAGAATGAAAGCCCACAGAAATTTTGTTTTATTTATTTATTTGTTGTATTGAGGTATTGTTGATTTACAATATTATATTAGTTTTAAGTGTACAACATAGTGATTCAAAAATGTCATAGGTTATACTCCATTTAAAGTTATTATAAAATGTTGGCTATATTCCCTGTGCTGTACAATATATCCATGTAGTTTATTTTATACATAGCAGTTTGTACCTCTTAATCCCCTACCCCTAGGAGTCTGTGAGTCTGTTTTGTTATATACATTTGTTCACTTTATTTTTTAGATTCCACATATAAGTGATAACACACATTATTGGCTTTCTCTGTCTGACTTATTTCACTAAGGATAATACCCTCCAGGTCCATTCATGTTGTTGCCAATGGCAGAATTCTTTCTTATGGCTGAGTAATATTCCAGTATATATATGTGTGTGTGTGTGTGTGTGTGTGTGTGTGTGTACGCACACACACACACACACACACACACACATATATATATACACACACCATATATTTTTTATCCATTCATCTGCTGATGGACACTTAGGTGGGTTCCACATCTTGGCTATTGTAAATAATGCTGCTATAAACATTGGAGTGCATGTATCTTTTTGCATTAGTGTTTTCGTTTTCTTCATATATATACCTAGGAATGGAATTGCTGGATCACGTGGTAGTTCTATTTTAAGTCTTTTGAGGAATCCCCATACTGTTTTCCACGGTGATTGCACCAATTTACATTCCCACCCACAGTGTACAAGGGTTCCCTTTTCTCCACACCCTCACCAACATTAGCTAATTGGTAAACCCACAGAAATATTATCCCAACTTTTTCTGAAATTAGAAACTAAGCAGATCATTGTTTGCTTGATATAGTTACTGAACTTGCATTTTGTTTTAAAAGTTACAAACCATTTCTTCCAGCTCTGTTTTATAAATGTCTGATATCTAAAGGTAGCAAGGGCCATGTCCCAACTAAGGAAACACCTTATTTATGGGCTTATTTAAATTATCTGTTTAGTTTTTCATTATTGAGAAGTGAATAAAGTAAACCATCTTTAAGTTTTTTGGGAGTATCATGTTAACCAGAAGATAGAAACTTTACAGGGCTGCTGTTTGCCTGTGTTGTCATTCATTAACTTTCCCATCTTGGAATTAAACTGACAGTTGTTTATTAGCATCTTTCTGTGAAAAAAATAAATAAAGCTGCCTAAAGGAAAGAGAGTGATGTGGGTACCCCTTTAAACTGGATGGTCAGTGATGAGCAGATAAGGGTCCCAAGGAGGTAATATTTGAGCAGAGAACTCATCCAAATGGGAAAACAGCCATGTGAATATTTTGACCAATACCACTTCCCCAGGTGGGAGGCAAATCCAGAGAGTCTAAACAGGATCTGCCAAAGGAGAAAATAGAACTTTAAAAATAAAATATTTCAAAATAGCACAAATATCTTATATCTGTAATGAAATATATTATGTGATTTTAACATAAAATTATTTGCCAAATTAGAAATTTAACACAGACCAGGATTTATAGTAGAGAAATTTTGTCATTTAATGTGTCCTGGAATATTTAACCTGTTCTGAAATGGTTTTGGCATTTAAATTATTTTTTTCATGTCATTTTATAAAGTATAATTTATTTTATTCTCAAAATATTCAAACCCATAAACATTCAAATCTTTGTAATATAAAAAAATAGATTTTTGTTTTAATTATAAACGTATCCTTTAAAATTTACTTAAATAATGTTAAGCAATTTTAATAAAATTATCTTTCCTTCTGACATTGTCATTAATCAGTGTATCCTAAGCATCAGCAGGGTACATCACAATGTGTACCCATCAAGAGTGTCATTAGAGATGTACCATGACTACAAAAGAATTTATAAAATTTAATTTTTTAAGTCAGAAAGGAGATTTATAAACATTGCATTCTTATGGTAGACATTAGGCTAATAAATCCTAAATAAGTCTTGATTTATAAATCCTTTTATTGTCCTTAGGATTCAAGTGACTGATTTATGAGTCAGTATGCTAAAATCTATAATTTGATCAGGCACAAATCTTATTCTGTGATTTCTGTTTTGACATGTAATTCATAAATCCTGGTCAGTGTAGGTTTTTAGTTTTCTAAGTGCTCTGTATTTAGCAGTGTGTCTTATAAGTACATATTTTAGGATGTCGATAATTAAAAGTGATAATTTGCACATAATTCAGTTAAATAAAAACAGCAGCTAAGCAGAACTTTCTCTGAAGTCTACTGGGTGCATTGGTAAAAGTGAGCTCTAAACTTATTGGTGATTTCCAAATACTTTAGCTTTAAGAACAGTAAAATATTAAAATTATCGTTGACTGTAGCTGCCAGGGTGGGACTGGTGTGTCAAAACCCACTAGATGTCTTCTAATATGCAATCTCTTTTTTTCTGCAATAATATAATTTCCATAGAGCACAATATCTGCCCAAGATAAACACTACATTTGGCAGCCTTCCTTGCAACATGACCATGTGACTAACTTACAGCCAATAGGCTATGAGCAGAGGCAATAGGCACAACCTCAGTACATATACTCTGGTTGGAATGCAAAAGTAGCTCAGGAAAGAGTATGGCCTGTGACATGAGGATACCATCCTTTGAGCCCAGATGCACTTATGCCATGACAGATAGATGAGGGAGAAAACAACTTCTCATATTTTAAGACATTAATTTAAATCTCTGTTATAGCAGATAAATGTTCTTTCATTTTTCAACAAAGTTTATTAAATGTATTCTTTGTCAGCAACTCTGCTAATCATTGTGGATATAAAGGTAAATGTGATTCAATCCCTGCCTTTGTTAAATGTATTCCTAAGCAGTCATTTGTTTCTTAACGTTTGAATACATAAGAATTGTTTTTAATTTTGTTTTCTGTTTGCTGCTATAATATAAAAATATAATCAGTGTTTATATATAAATCCTTATACAATCTTGCTAATTCACTTAGTACTCCTAGTAATTATTTTGTACATTAGTCAGGATTTTCTATGTAAAAAATTGTCTTCTGCAAATAGAGTTATGCTTCTCTCTGATCTGTATGCTTTTTATTTCTTTTTCTTACTTTGTTGCCCTGGAAATATTGAATATAAGTTATTAGAGTAGGCATCTTTGCCTTGTTCTAGAACTTAGGAGTAAAATATTCCATTAAGTTATGATTAATTTAATTTTGTTTGTTGATCCTCTTTGTCAGATCAAGGAAATTCTGTACTGTTCCTAATAATTGGGTGTTGAATTTCATCAAATACTTTTTTGCATGTACTGAAATGATCATATGCTTAGTTCTCTTGTAACGTGAATTATATTGGTTGATTTTCAAATTTTACACCACCCTTGCGGCCCTGGAAGAAACCCTACTTAGTCATGATTTTTAATTTTTTTTAATATATTTCTGAATTTAATTTGGTAGGATTTTGTTATGGATTTTTGCATCTATGTTCATGAGGGAACTTGGTCTATAATTTTACTTCCTTGTAAATATTTTTAGTTTTGTTCTCAGTTACACTAACTTCATACAACTGCCAAGGAAGTGCTCATTCTTCCTCTGTTTTCTGAAAGAAAATGTGTGAAACTGATTTATTTCTGGTTTAAAAGCTGGATGGAATTCATCAGTGAAGCCTCCTGGGTCTGGAGTTCTATTGGGGGAAATATTTTTGATAATGATTTTAATTTTTAATAGGTATGGAACTATTTAGATTTTCTATTCCCACATATATTTTTTTCAAAAATCTTTTTCGTTCCACCTAAGTCTTCAAACTTAATTTTATTAAGTTCATAATATTCCCTTATTGTCCTTTAATATCTCTAAGATCTGTAGTGATAAACCCTCTTTTATTCCCAGTATTGCTAATTTGTATTCTTGTTCGTTCTTTCTTTCTTTTTTAATCAGTCTACCTTATCTAGAGGTTTCTCAATTTTATTACTAGTTTCGAAGAAGCAACTTTGGGCTTTGTTGATGTTCTGTATTTTTTGTTACCTAACTCACTGATATCTGCTCTTTGTTATTTCCTCCTGTTTATTTTATGTTTTCACCGCTCTTCTTTTCCTCTTAAGATGGAAGCTTAGATCATTTAATGTCAGATCTTACTTCTTCTCTAATATAATCATTTAAAGATCATAAGTTTTCTTTTAAGCATTGTATAGTTACATCCCACAAATGTTGCTATGAACTTTCATAATCACTGACATGAAAATTTGTTCTAATTTCCTTTATGATTTCTTTTTTGATTCATCAATTATTTAGAAGTGTGTTTCTTAAATTTGAGATATTTGGAGTTTTACTCAATATCTTATTACTATTGATTTCTAATTTATTTCTGTTTTTGTTGAAGAACATACTCTGGGATATTTCAAATTTTGTACTTTAATGGGATTTGTTTGGCCCAGCATATGGCCTCTTTGGTGAATATACGTGTGTACTTGAAAAGAATGTACCTTCTGCATTCCTTAGGTGTAGTGTTCTATAAATGTCAAGTAGTCAAGGTGGTTGACAATGTTCTTCACTTGGTCTGTATCCTTACTGACTTTTTATGTAGTTGTTCTATTAATTGCAAAAAGAAGTTGTTAAAATTCCAACCATAACTGTGAATTTGTCTCTTCATCTCTTTAATTCTACCAATTTTTACCTCATGGATTTTGAAACTCTTTTTGTTCCTAAGTGCAAATGTTCTTCTGAATGTTAAGTCTTCTGATGAATTGACCTTTCAACATTATGAAAATATGTACATATTTTCTTCCCAGTCTTTAAGGGAGTCTTTGAATTCAGGGTGCATCTAACAGAATTTTTGTATTTAAAGTACCTCGGATATACAAAACATATACTTCATGCCTTTTAAGCTATTCTGACAATCCCTGCCTTTTTATTGGAGTATTTAATTTCCATTTGATGTAATTATTGATGTGGTTGGATTCAGGTCTATCGGCTTCCTCTTTGTTTTCTATTTGTCCCTTTTTTGTGTGTTCTTCTATCCCACCTCTCCTATCATTTTGAGTTCATTGAAATTACTTTTAGAATTCCGCTTTAATTTATTGTCTTTTTCATTTACCTATTTCTATTATTTTTGTCGTGCTCTACAGATTACAATATATATCCTTAATTTTCAGTATGTTGGAAGTTAAAATATAATAATTTTGCAATCTTTATATATAAAGTGTCTTTTTTCTCTGGATACTTTCAAGATTATCTTTTGTTTTTCACATTTCCAAGGTGGGTTTTTTTTTTGTTTTTCCTATTTATACTATGTAGGATTCTGAGTTTTTTGAATCTGTTAAATTTTTGAAAATTTTGCCCATTCTTTCTTCAAATGTTGGGTTTACCCAGTTCTGTCTCTTATTTTCTAGAACTCTATATGTATATGACCTTTTGATATAGTCCCACAAATCACTGAGAGTCTGTTATTTTTTTCCTTTTCGTTTTCTCTCTATTCTCCACATTGTATAATTTCAATTGAAAAAAAAATGAAAAAAAATTTCGATTGAGTTGTCTTCAAGTCACTGACTCTTCTTTTACTTGCAATATGCTATTAAGCTCACCCAGTGAATTTTTTGTTTTGGATATTGTATTTTTTTTCCCTAGAATTTCCATTTGGTTCTTTTTTCTTTTCTGGTTTTTTTTTTTTTTTTTTTTTTTTAGTTACTATCTTTCTGCTGAGATTTTCTGTTTATCCATTCATTGCAAACATATTTCCTTTGTATCCTTGGGCATAGTTAAAATCCTTATCAGCTAATTCTAGCATCCGGGTCATCTCAGGATCAATGTCTTTAATTGCCTTTCCTCTTGACTATGTATCCAGTAATCTGAGATGTATCCTGAGCACTGTGAAAAATACATGGTAGAAACTGGATTTTGTTATTTCCTCATGTTGATTTTTTGTATGTTTGTTTGATCAGGTAGTTAATGTGGCAAGACTCAAGTCGCAGTCCTTTTCACCTCTGCAATGGATAGTTGCTAAAATCTCTGTTCAGTTCTTTTAGCCTTATCTGACCTGCTGGGAGTTTGCCCCATGCCTGTATAGCTCAGAGATGATCCTGAGATTTTCCCACAACTTATGTGCAAAATTTAATGTCTCCTTTCCTCCATCATTTCTCCTTTCCCTGATTTCCACCCTCACTTTCCATTTACTTTGATAGTCCTAAACTCTGTCTTCTGGTTCTTAAAACCAGTACACTACAAGGGTTTCTATCTAAGAGTTAGCTAATTTGCTCAATCTGATTGGGGCATGCCTTTGAACAAAAAGTCTTATCAACAGGAAACACCCAATCCCATTTCCTTGCAAGTTTTGACTCAATTCCAATTTATGTCTGCTTTTGGTTTCTCTCCAGTGACTTCAGGGAGTTGCTTATTTTGGGTTTTTTTTAACATCTTTATTGGAGTATAATTGCTTTACAATGTTGTGTTGGTTTCTGCTGTACAACAAAGTGAATCAGCTCTACGTATACATATATCCCCATATCCCCTCCCTCTTGCATCTCCCTCCCACCCTCCCTATCACACCCCTCTAGGTGGTCACAAAGCATGGTGCTTTTTATATTTTGTCAAGAATTCACAGTTGTTTTCTGTGGTAAGGTTGGACCCATAGGAGATACTCTACTTTTACCGTTCTACTGAAAGAAGAAAATGCCCACTCCCTGTTTGTTGCCTTTGAGGAACTCATAGTCTAGTGTTATAAGCAGAGAGATGAAAAGCATCTAGGCAAAGTCTAAGAAAAGTTCTTTAAAGAAATGATTTTCTTAAAACACAAAAGAGATATCTTCCTTAAAGTTGCATTGCCTATAACCTTGTTTTCTCAATTTTATATTAAATAAGAAATAAGGAGATATGCTATTATGAGAGGACAAAAAAGATGTGAATCTCAGACATAATAAAATGCTCTTTATGAATGCATCAAAGCTTCTGATAAAACAGCATTGAATGCAAATGTCTGTTTCTTCCTGAAGCCTCACAAAGCAATGACAGTAAAGAAATTAAGAGAAGAAAAAAAAACCTCACAAGGACAAAGAGAAGATAGCAGACAACAAAACTAACATTTTGAAATCTGGGAAATAGTCTAACTGCTGGCAACTGCTTATACTAGAGAAAGCAATGATCTGAGTGTGTTGCAGCAGAAAGCCAAAAAGCTAGTCATTTCCACACGAAACTACAGAAATCTTCAGGGATTGGAGATAACTGGTGCTTGAAAGGCAGGTGTGCAAAAAAAAAAAAAAAGCCTGAAAATTGGAATGTGGACTGAACATCTTTAAAAGAGAAGGTAGACTTCCCATATCCCCTCTCTACCCATGCTTCATCAAGAGAAAACCTGGGGTCGATTTTATCTACAGCCTCTGGATTTGGAGACAGCAAGCACAGTTGAGACTGGAGGGTGAGTTACTGTGCTGAAAACAGAGGGATTATGGGAAAATCTTCCCACTGCAGAGAGATTTGTTCTCCACCTGGCTCCCGAAAGGCCTGCAACCAGGCCCACATACTTGAGGCTGGAGATTGGTGAACTGCCTTCTGCAAAAGAATCGACCCACCCAAAAGTAAAGACCTACAGTAGGGATTTTTTAACCAGAGAGTCTATGAACATGAATGAGAACAATAACTCATTTTTGTTTTCACTAACCTCTGAAAGTTAGCATTTCCGTCATTTCTGAATGTGGGCAAGAAACCATCATAGTATTAGCAGTATCTGTGACTTTGTCACTAACAGGAATCATAGATATGTTCTTGTCACATTACTCATTGCATATATCTTGAAAGAGTATTTATACTCATCGTTATTTCAACAGTTATTAGACACAACTCTAAAGCTTATTACATGATACATTAATAAGCACATATTACTGTATCACAGATTTAATTTTTAATATTTGATATAATTGATTTCTTGCATTTAAAAACATTATTCTGAAACAGGCTTCACCAGACTGCTATGGCACCAAAAAAGTTAAGAACCTCTAAACTATGGATACAGGCATTTGGAGATTTCCTCTAACCAAATGAATGATCCCATGATAGCAACCTTACAGCGAGACTCACAAAGTGATAAGCCACACTCATGTTTCTGAATAGGGTTTTTCTGGGACTCACTTTTAAATATGATTTGACAGTTAAGGAAGACCAGACATTTGAGGACAACTTCTACTATGAAAGGTAAAGACAGAACAAAACAAAATAGAATCAAATCAGAAACAAAGATGGGAGAGAAACAAAGTGGTGAGAAAATGAACCCATGAAAGTAGAATCATAATTAAATCCTAAGAGAAATAAGAGACTGTATTGTGTTCATAAAAGAAGACCAGGACACTACATACAAAGGAACAAGGAACATGAGGGAGCTCTTAGAAATTCTATTAAGAGAACTTCAATAAAAAGCTCAACAGACATGCCGAAAATAATATGAAGGACATTTCTGTTTTGCTTCTTCCAGGAAGTAGAGGAAAAAGTCAAAGAGATGGAAATGGTATTTTATCCACCTTACCTATTATCCATTTACAAAACACCTCCTGATCTCCACTTCTGTACACTATCACTGCACTACAATGCCTTCACCCACACCCACCCACCCCTACAGTAGCACATGAGAGAAGGTGAGAAAATGGGTTGGTTGTAGGTAGGGCATCAGTTATTTGCTCTTTCCATAGGCTGCAATATCAGATCAACGTAGGTTCATCTCTGTAGTGATCATTACTGCTGCTCACCAAATACTTCTAATTTTCTACTTACTAGCCTCATGGTAGTAGGATGCTCCCACTGCTGTAGTTTGAAGTTGAGCATTGCTCTGCGACTTGATTTGGCCAGTGAAATGTGCAACACTTCTGGAGAGAAGCTTCCAGAGCTGGTTTACTATTTGGCCTATGTTCTTCTTTGTATTTCAGTGAAGCCTCTGCCAGTCTGGGTCACTGAGTGCAGATACAGGACAAATACCCCTTCCTGCCAACCTCACGTTAGATATAAAGCTTGAGCACTAGATAAACCTTGCTTGGACCAAGCACTGAGAGCTTGAGGTTGTTTGTATTGAGTAAAAACTAGAATCTCTACCGTCTACCTCCCTGCATAGCTCTTTAAGTGTTCTGAGTTGTGAACCAAAGGGAAATTCCACACAGAAGAATAGGATAAAGAAAGCTGAGTTGGACCCTTTAATAGCCTTGATCTCTTGCGTATGTTACCTGGGTTGCAGTGGTTTCAAGTCAAACACTGCATAGACCCATACCTGATTCCAGCACCACACAACCACTGAGTCCCTGCACATGCCATTCTTTCTACCTGATGAACTCTCCCTAGACCTTCTCCTATACTCTTCAATCAACTAGTTAACTTGTGTTCACCTATCCCAATCCCCTCCAACATCATTTCCCATGAAAACTTCTCTAAACCCAGATGCCATGCAAGGTCCCCAGGCATTATGCTCCTACACTTGTCCTTTTCCTTCACAGTGTTTACAATGATCAGGGTTTACAGTTACAAATTCTTGGCACTTTTGCTTGACTTCATGAGTGCAGCATCTCTGTCTGGGCCTGGCACACAGTAGGTGCTCAATAAATATTTTTTGCATGGAGGAACACATGAAAGTAGCATCCAGAAAGCTGAGAATAAGTCTGGAGAACACAGAAATTATGCGGTATTGGGGAAAATGCAGAAATAAAGGTCAGGGCTGGGATGAAAACAGAACCAGTTCAAGGCCTGCAATTTAGTGGTGCCCCGGTAACATCAAGAAGAAGATCCATTTCCATTCTGGTGTCTCAGGGCTGCTAGTGTTATAAAAATACTGACTAAAAAATCAAAGGGAAAAAGTTATCATTTTCTTTCTACCTAAGTACTGAATTTTAAAAGCAAAGCTTCAGGCCCTTTGTAGTCACATTAGAGTGACTCCTGCCATGCTTTTCTAAAATGAAACTTGAGTATGGAGGAAATGGTGTTTAAAGTGTACTAAGGTGACTTACACAGTCCAAAAAAAGTCTTAAGTTCCTGCCATACCTGATTTTGAAATGTTATAATTTGACATTGCCTTCCTTTGATAATATACACAATTTCTTCATTCACATAGACTATACCTATACCCATACCCATTTGTTAAAAGCATAATAAATCATCATACAGAAAAGCAGGGCTTAATACCTGTAGGGATTTCAAGAATATATCACTTCTGCATTTTTTTTCCCCACGTTTCTCTGGCAATTTAAGGCTTATGTGGCGAAGAAGACATACCAACTTACCGGTGGTCTATTGGATAGGCAAGTTGCCAATATCCTCTGGTGGAGATCCCTCAGAGTTCACTCAACTCCTGAACCTGATGGAGAAACTGAGGCAGCCCTTGGAGGGTGGCATCTGAGAGTGGCTACTGAATCACCATGGCATCACATGCAGAGAAAAGAACCCTCACAAAGCAGCCATTGTATGTAAAACAAATGAAATTAGAGAGTCCCCTGGATTTTAGAAAGAACTGTAAGAAAACCTGGTTGCAAACTCATTAACTTCACTCCACAGCCACTGAGTGAGGTACTAGTAAAAGTTTCTCACGTCTGCTTGCCACCCACCCCCGCCGTGATCCAACAGAATGAGCAAAACTTCAACAGAACACTTCTTTATAATAGCAAAATTATTCTGAGCTGAGATGCCTCCATTCCTCCTTTCATAGCTTCCCTCCTCCCTCTTTTTGCCATCACTTAGCAAAGAGCACCTTTCAACTGTTTTATTCTTTTATTCAACATGACACCCACTCTGGGCCAGGCTGTCTCTGGGGCCCGTGCTCTGGCAGGGACTACACCTCAGCTGTCACATTGTCAGTAAACAAATTTCCAATGACTTATGGGAAACAAAACGAATGAATGGAAGTAATAAAAGTACTAGGGGTAGAATGTGTTTCTATCACAGTTATTCTGTAAAATGGGAATAGTCTTATTTTCTTTGCCACTGTGTGGAATAAAATTAAATATGTAAGACCTATGCAAGCAGCTGGTACCTGACAAGTTCCCAGAAGGAGACAGCACACTCAAACTGGAAAGTGAAGAGAGTTGAGTAGAAGGACCTTCAATAAAGCTGCAAGCAGGGACTGGAGAAACCAAGAAAAGAAGGCGCAGTATTATGGACTGTCAACAGCAGAGAGCTTCTATCATCCCTAACTGGAAAGGGACAAGGGGAGGGAGCAGTAACCAAAATCCAGAGAGACTAGCTCCCATCAGAACTATGGCTGCCTATCGAAGGCAGCCAACTGGCAGGAACTGACTGGATGGGGAGCCAGAACATCATGGGCCCCATTCTCACGCTCCTCTCAGCCTCCAGTCTCCCACATCAGGCTTCCATTGGCCAAACCCAAACAGAGGTCAGAGGGCACATTGATCTCTGATGCAGTCATTATGGGTCAGCCTTCCTGATTACTGAGCAAGATGGAGAAGGGTGGAGGGTGGGTCAGAGGGACAAGAAGATAGTATCTAGCACATTGACACATGGTAGAGACTCAGTGTATGGTCACTGATGCTACGGCTGAGAAGTGAGAATCATCGATTCACTCATTTAACATTAACCCTTTGTGAAGCCCTTATTATGTAAAGGAAGTCTGCTAGTTCCTGAGAATACAAAGAAATAAGACATCATTTCTGCCTTGAAAGAGTTGTAATGGAGAAATCAGACATGTAAACAGGCAAAGGACAATAACTCATAGTGATATTAGTGAAATATTGACAGTGTCTTCTTCTAAGGTCATTATTGTGAGATTCTGGTTGACAAATTGCTTAAACTGAATTGAAACAAACACTGACAGAGTGCCAGAAATACTGGTGAAGAGCTTACCGCATGTGCTTGAGGCTCCAGGTATGTGGTGCAATGAGAATTTGATCCTGAATTTTACATTATTAGAATCAACCTTGAAGCAAATACATCTGAGTCCTAAATTCTTAACAAAAGCTTGTAGGCCTTTTGCCATGAAAGAATATGTTGGCTGGCTATGTCATGTACGCCAGTGCTGGCTGAAGTTCACTTTTACAGGTCTTTTCACTCTCAGAACCAAGCACTGAACACAAAACACACACACACACACACACACACACCGCCACCTCCACCACCACCAGCAATGGTAATAGCAACAGCCTGGTCAATGCTTTGTGATAATGTGCTGCCTGTAGTGTGGCCAAAATAACAGGATACTCAACTTTTAGACACCAGTAAAATTTCTCCATTAAAAAAAAGTAATTTTATTATAATGAAACAATCATGCTGGATGATTATGAACAGCTTGGATCCCATAAGCAGTTTTCCAACTCCAGTGACTTCCATAACACACAAATACAGGCAAACTGGCTGACAAATCTAAGCTTCGCAGCACACCCCAAACCCTAGAGCTTGGGTTTGCTCCGGTCTCCAAAGGAAGACCTGGTTATTTACTTACCACGGTTATGGCATTGCTCACCAACACTAGCAAGTCAGCATTCCTGTTGCTAAATATTAGTGTGGCTACACAGTTCATCACTGTCACTGTCACTGGAAATGACGGGTTGGGCACAATAATATAAAATTGTCAAGAAAGAGCTTTCAAAGAACCTTTGTTTCCTTCATTTTGAAGATTCGCTGTTACCATACGTCTAAGGGTTAACTCCTTAGCCACTCCAAATACACCTCTGCCCTTCAGTCTTTCTAGCAAACAAACTTGTTTGTTTTAATAACATAAAATCCAATAGCACTGAACCACAGTGACCTCTGTCAAAAACAATGCTACTTATAGCTGAGATTTTAAATTAAGTGAAATAGAGACTAATGATATTGTTTATGACTATGCAACCCATGTTCCCCTTTGCCTTCAGCATCTGTGTATGGACATGCCATGCTGTTGGTCTATCCATCCTCCAAGCCTGCAGTACTGTGCTCTTGTTCCCAAATTGTGCTAACAGCTGCTGCTAGCTCCAGCAAAACCATGTTTTGTATAGATTTAGGCAAAGCCAAGAGCGATCATTTGTATTTAAAATATATGTATTTAACATATATATATATGTTAATATATGGCTCAATCTATATAAGGTAATTTATATCCAGTTTATCAGAGACTCAATTATTTCACAAAACTCTATATACCTTTTAAAAAATATGTGGAGGGAACATATGTAAGAAAATCTGATGTGATAGACACATGATGGGTTTTGAACTAAGCATACTTCAATTCAAATTGTCAAAAAAAATATTGCCACCTCTGCCACTTGTTAACTAGGTGACCTCAGGCAAGTTAATAAGCCCCTCTGAGCCTTTACTTTAGGTTAAGTGGCAATGACAATATGCATCTATTGTACTGTTGTGAGAAATAAGTTATATATGTGAGGTGTCTTTGTAAAGTGTCATTGAGAAGGACTCAATAATTGTTTTAATCTCACCTATGCCCCTTTGTTTGATCTTAATAGTGGATGAGACGTGTGTGAAATAGATACTAAACCAACAAAACTTTACAGTGTTAGCCTGCCTGCCCCAGAAAAACCTTTGTTGAAAAGGCTCATGAGAGATTTATTTCAATGTTCTTTCTTCTCTTGCACATTTTCTCCTCCAATGGCCACATATAATCAGTAACCGAGCGCCTCAATAACTGTAGGTCAGATTGATTTCTGATCAGGAAATTGCTTCTCTCTGAGTACATAAATAATGGTACCATCCCAACAGACTGAACTGATTCTTAGATTTTACTTACACTTTTTTCTTCATTTTAAAATCTTTCCAAAATTGCATCAACAAATTTCTGGAAAATATTGCTTAACAAGAGATGTCTATAAAGAAACCAAAGGCTTTTAAATGCTAACCTTTGGCTCTGAAAGCAGAAATCTAGCTATTAATCAAAATGATAGTATTTTGGCATAAAATATTCCTATTTCTATTATGTCAAAATGGCTTTTCTGTAATGATATTTGTTTCTTTTTGATTGACACTTGACCAGATTTCTAACAGAACATTTCTGGATTTTTACTCATTTTAAGTGTTGCTGAATTTTTTCCTTGATCCTTTCTTTATAGGATTACTAGAGTTTATTTCTTGAGCTTTCTATGTGCTGTTTTTATAAAACAATTTACTCTATAATTTGAGCTTTTTTCCCCAAAAGGTAATAATAATGCCTTAACCTTCAGTACCTCTGACTTTGTTGAGTATCGTATTTCTGGAGACCCAACAGGTGAACAGAACTTCTGATCACTGAGCTATTATATTATTTGAACAAAATATTCTCCTGGGACCTGTAAAAGATTCTGATCCCTCAAACCTGAATTTAGTTTTGAAGTTGGCAGCAGAACTCTTTGTAAAATAACAGTGTTCTGGAGGAGCTGAGCTTTCTTTGTATATGATTCATCTGGCCATATTCATGCAAAATAAAAGAAATGTACAGAAGCAGCAATCAAACAGTATATTCATCCCAACTTAGGCCATTTTTACCTCATGATGAAAACAGATCTATTCAACTATCAGCAATTGTTATAAAATGAAAGATTCCTAAATTTAGGGAGAATATAAAAAGCTACTTATTAGATCTTCTTTTTCAGTTGGCCTTCTAAACTTCGAGGTTTATAAAACATTCATTGGGAAAAAATCAGTGATTTGACTTCATGTGGTTATGTAGACTGGATTATTTTACATAATTAAAATATGCTGAGTTTACACAACTTCATGCCTGCAAAAACAAAACAAAATAGAAAGCCATAAAATTTCAGAAATTTGGTTAATTCCAAATTCTAAGCCCCAGTTTAATGACAGGACTACTTATTTTGGTAGTATTTTGACCTGTGGAGAAAGAAAAGAGGAAAACTGGCAGTGCTTCTGGCCTTTACTCCGGCTCTAGTTTGCTCTAAATGTACTATTATATGTTTCCTTGGCAGAATAGAGTTATTTAAGGGCAGCTACTCCCTGACATCTGATCCTTCATGTTATGAACACACTGCTATATTTGCAAGAAAAAAACCTAGAAGAGTCCAGAGCTTCTTCACCTTTAGGGTCAACTTACTTTATTGTCTAATTCATTACGAGTGATTGACCTGAACTCTTGGCTTCTTTTATACAGGGATAGGAATGCTTGGCAGAGGACAAGAGGGCAGAGTTTGAGAATTAACAAGGCCATAGTGTTTGGAGGACATGTGATATGTTCCTAAGTGGGGTTCTTGGATTTTAAAACATGTTCACCTTGCTTATTTCCTTTAATACCTAGAACCCTGAAGTAAGGGCAGGAATTATTCTACCACATCAAATATGAAAACAAATAAAAACCAAGAGCCAAAGAGGTAAAGAACCTTACAGAGGATTTACACAGTCCATCAGCTAATAGAAAGTTGTAGTAGGTCTCAAAAAGAAGATAAATATCTCCACAGACAAAAAAAAAAAAAGGAATAGAAAATCACAGGTGTTTGGGCTGAAGCCTCTGGAGAGGACACAGGCAGAGATGGCTAGATTGCTGATCTGAGATGGGAACTTGGTTTTCTGAACTTAACACTAGGATACCAAAGTGGAATATATGTTCGTGGAATCCTGAAGTTGGAACTGGAATTCATTTTTTCATTTAAACACTTATAAATTATTTTAAGTATAGTGGGGATTATCATATTCATCAAATAAATTACAATTAAAAATGGCTGTCATAGTTTCAGGTGCACAGCAAAGCGACTCAGTCATATGTATACATGCATCCATTCTCCCCAAACTCCCCTCCCGGAAACTATCACAACATTGTTAATCAGCTATACTCCAATATAAAATAAAAAGTTTAAAAAAATTTTTTAAATGATGATAGTTTAAAAACATGGCTGTCATGATCTTAACATGGAAGTAGCTTTTACATTACAATAAGAGGTTAAAATGTAACTTTTGTAAAACGGTTTAGCAATAAATTAGCAGCTGCCTATAGTTAACTTTCAGCAAGGTAATAAAACACCTACAAAGTTAGCAGAGTGAAATGGTTTTAAACTGTAGGCAATGATTATAGAGGTTCACAGGGGTCAGAGAGCCTAGAATAGCTTTAATGAATAAGTGGATTTCTTCAAAGAAAGGAATTAATATAGTGCTATAAATCACTCATTAAATATTCCACATACACACTAGAATAACATTTTTTAAATTTAAAAGTTGTTATAGGGCTCAGAAATAAAATAAATAGCTCCCCGGATAAAAAATGAATAGAAATACACAGATCTTTAGTCAGGGCTGAAAACTTTCAGGAGGGAAGCAGGCAAGGATGTCTAGGAATTAGTTTCCAAAGTTCTGTACTCATTGGGGGGACCACAGAGCTGGGGGCTGAAACCAGACTAACTTCTTGAACCTGCAGGCTATTACGAAGCTAAGGTCAGCTCACCCACCTATCAGAGAGGCTGAAATAGCTGCAATAAAATAACATGATAGAGCCGTTGAAAATGGTTCAGAATAAATATTATTTTAGGGTCTCAAAGACATGAGGAAAGCCATTAAAAAATTTGGAAGAGGAACAAATACAAACAGACAGAAACAGAAAGAAAAGTGAAGAAGGTGAAGGAGGAGGAGGAGGAAGAGAGGGAGGAGGGTAGGGGAAAGAAGAAATAATTAGAAATCCTGCAAGTTAATAATGTGGCATTGTCATAAAAGAAAAATTTCATAGAATAAGCTCTGTGTAGAATAAGATCTGTTTAGAATAAGATTCTGTGTAGAATAAGATCTGTGTATGGTTGAAGAGAGATTTAGTGAATTGGAAGATGGTCTGGAGGAATTTATAAGGGACACCAGAAAGGAGATGACAGAGGGAATATTCTAAAATCTTCCCATGTTGGTTATCAATTTATTGTTTCTTAGCTCCAAGTTCACCCTTCAATATATTCTCTGTGAGAACAGGTGGCATTCTTTTAAGCTTTGCCCTTATAAAGTGAGTGTGATGTTAAGCTTTCTCAGTAGAGGGCACTAGAAGTACATGGAAGTGGGAGGAGGTCAGCAGTGTGGGTGTGAGGACATAAGGTGGAGCTCTGCTCCAGCCAGCCACCCAGAATGCAAGATCACTCAATACCTCTGCAGCTTTGGCCTGACAATAACCTCTCTCTTGGAGCCTTTAACCACAGAAACCAGAGCCCTGAGAGCTTTCTGCCTGCACAAAAGTTCTCTTGCCCACACAGGTACGTGGATTTCTTCTGCAGGCTCCCTACTTGGCAGAGCATTCCCACCCATCCTCCACTCTCTCTGCAGATGCCCATGCAGTCCACCAGCACCCATAGAATTCCCACTTGCTCTACAAGCCCAGCCCCTGGTTTCTGATCATCTGGCCCAGTCTGCTCTCCAGAGGCGGCCTCCTCATTGCCCAGTGACTGCAGACCACCTCTGGCCAAATTACAAACTTCTCTGCTGTCCAGGGACTGAACTACACCTCCAGCAAGTGAAACTTTCCCAGTCTGTCCTTCCTGGGTACCCTCCCTCAGCCCTAGCATACCATATAGAATTTCCATATATTTTATAGCTATTATTTTATCAACCTTAATAATTCTTTATGTATATACTTCCCCTGTTTAAAACACTGTGTGGTCTCTATATCCGAATACAATCTCTGCACAGTTTTTAAAGTGAACGGAGACACGAATTAACTTTAGACTTACTTATGCCAGCTCTACATGTTAAACCCACTGAAAGAATAAAAATAGAATTTCTGAACTAGCACCAAGAAAAAGGCAATACATTGAATCAATTTAACCAACCTATGAGAAGATAAAAAGGAGGGGGAAAAGCAAAGGGGAACCATGATTATAAACACACACACACACATACGTACACAATAATGCAATAGAAAGGTCCCAAATTATCATAATCACAATAAAGGTGAATTGACTAACTCACATATTAAAGGACAGAGATGTTTAGGTTGGACTTTTTTCATTTAATCCAATGATTGGATTGTTACAAGAGAAAAAATGACCAAAAAATATTTGCATATAAAGGAAGGAAAAAGATACATCATGCAAGTGTTAATCAAAAGAAAGCTTAGCATTATAATTTTAATCAGTAAAAAATCTTTAAAGCAAAGAGCACTGTTAAACAAACTTGAAAGCAAAAGGCTCCATTTTATAAAGAGACTTATGGAAAAAAGGAACAGTGCACCACTTCAGTTATCATGAGGAAGATACACAATCCTACTCCTATGTATCTATCAACATAGGCTTAAATTATATAAAACTAAGGGTGACGGAACTACAAAGAGAAACTGATAATGTCCTATAATGACAATGGGAGATTTTAACACCCTTCTCAGAAACTAGTAGACTTTTCAGACATATAATATATAAAGATCTAGAAGATTAGAATACAGGTGAATATGTTAGAAAACAGAAAATTTACTTTCCCTTGAAGAATATATGTGAGATTTACAAAGCATGAGTACAAAGAAAATTTAAACATATATCAAGAAATAATGTCATACAAACCACTCAAAGTACAATTAAAGTTAAATATCAAGCACATAAAGGTAGTTAAAATACAGCAACCTAAGTTTAGCATCACTCCTAAATAAATTTTGGGTTAAAGAGAGAATCTTACTGGAGATTATAAAATGATTTGTACTTAATAGCATTAAAGGTACTACAGAGTTTTCTGAAATGCAAACTAAACTACTTAGAAAAAATATATAATCTTAAAAAGATTAAAAATAATTGAGTTAAGCACTCATCTCAGGAGGTCTTAAAACAGAAATAGAGGTTCAAATAAAGTAGAAGAAAGGAAATAATAAAAAACATCTTTTCTGCACCACTAATTGGAATATAAATTGGTAGAACCTTTGACACATGGTGAAAGGGGCATATTCAAAGATGTTTCTTGGAGTCCTATTGTCATGAGAGAAAAAAACAACTAAATAAACCCCAAAATGTTCATCAAGGAGGGAAAAAGTAAATAAATTGTGGGATATTCAGGCAATGCAATAAGCACAGTGGTTAAGAGGAAACGATTTTGAGTAAAAGAAAATAACTTGTAGAAAGATACGCATAAGTAAATTTTTAACAATGAAACACTCTATTATTTATGGATACATATCTTTTAAAAAGTATAAAATGTGAAAATCTGGCCCAGCTAGAGCCCAACCTCATAGCAAGGGATGTCTTTGGAGAAAAACATAAAGAAATAAGACTGTGGAAGGATATATCATAGACATTATCTGCAATTATTTATTTTCTCAGAAAACTGGCTGAGGCAAAATGACAAAATGTTCATGGCATTTTATTCTGGGTGATGGGTGCATGGTTGTTTGTTGAGTGACCCTCTGTATGTTTATGCAGAATGTTAAATTGGCAAAATTTTTAAAATTACAGAAAATAAGAAGGGGAGAGGGGAAGGATTGGGGGAGTGGGAAGGGGAGAATGGGAGGCAAAGAGAGAGACAGAGGGAGACAAAGAGAGTGAGAGAAAGAGAGGGAGGTGGGGAGGAGCAAGGCATCACTGGGCTGCCGACTTCCAGGTTGATGGCCAGGCACCATAAGTTTCTAGGCATCTGGATCCAACAGAACTGCCTAAACCTCAGTTAAGCCTTTATTTCTCCACCACACAGTGCTTTGTTTCAGAATGTCTTGTAGAGTTTGTTGCTGAGGAAAGGAGACAAGGATTTTATATACATAGGCCAAATATCTTTCTGCTTTCCACAACATCAGCTAATGACTGGAGGGACCAAAACATTGAATGCAAGTTGTCTGTGAAATTGTTGGGTTAAATTCAAGAGTAGCAAATTTGAATACCCTCTTGGATTCAAGTTGAGTGTACTCACTTTTTAATGATACTGAGTTGCATTTAATTTCTGTCCAAACTTACATTTTAAGAAATAAAATGGCTAAAGAATAAGAATGTCAAACGGACTATATACAGATACATACATTGTTTGAGGTCTAAGAATACCCAAAACACAAAGGAACCCTCAGTATATGAAATGTTAAAACATAACAAGTATAGGAAACCCCTAACCTCCAAGTGGAATACAAATGTATGTGCATTTATTTGTCTTACTGTCTAATCTGGATCTTAGAACTAAGACACCAACACACAAAGTTTTTGCCAACATTCATTGCTTTGAGGCCCTGCTAACCAAAGCAACAAATGTTGGTGAAAACTTTGTGTGTTGATGTCTTAATAAGCTTGAGTTTTTCTAATAAAATATCATAGCCCAGCTCACTTAAACAACAAACATTATTTCTCACAGTTCTGGAGGTTGGGAAGTCCAAGATCAAGGTGCTGGCAGATTTGTTTCTTGGTTAAGGACATCCTCCCTGTCTTGCAGAGGGCTATCTTCCCACTGTATCCTCACATGGCAGAGAGAGGAAGCTCTGATATCTCTTCCTCTTATAAGCACACTAATTCCATCATGGAGACCCCACCCTCCTAACCTCATCTAAACCTAATTACTTCCCAAAGGTCCTTCCTCCAGATACCATCGCATTGGGGGTTAGGGTTTCAACAAATGAATTTTGGGGGAACACGAGCATTCAGTCCCTGACAGTTGGATATTTATATATTAAAGGTAACAATACTAGAATCTTACAGAATTTTTCTTATTTGAGTAAGATACAGAGTTTTGATTAGTTTCTATGAAATGAGTAGCCACTTACAATGAGGTCAAGTTGAGCAGGTGCTAGTACTTTGCATTTCCCATTCAACAATGTGTTCTTTCCACAAATATTTACTGGCTCTTTTGCAATGGTGGAGATGTTCTGTCTCTGCTCTGTCCAATATGATAAGCACATGTGGTTCTTGAGCACTTGAAATGTTGCTAGTGCAAATGAGGGACTGAATTTTTAATTGTATTTAATTTTAATTAATTTTAACTAATATTTAAACACCACAGGTAGCTGGTGGTTACTGGATTGGACAGAACCACACTAGACACTCTGCCAGAAACAGAGCAAGAAATAATCCAATCAAGATTCCCTGCTTGCTATGGAGCATTTATGGGTGGGGGCACAGAGGGAGAAGAGTAGAGATATCAAACATGCAAATGAATGCACAAAAACATTTATTAAAGGCAGAAGGCTGTAAAGAGATTGGCAACTTCCTTAGAATGAGGGTCAGCAAGACTTTTCTGACAAGGGAACATTTGGTCTGGAACCTGGAAAGTCAGCCATGCAGAGGTGAAGGGCAAGAGCATTTCAGGAAGAGGATTCAGGCAGAAAAAGGTTTGGAATGGTCCAGGAATGGGAAGAATATGGGTGTGGCTGGATCATCGTGACCCAATGCAGGGGTCCTAGGGAATGAGAAGGAGATGCAGAGCATGTTGACATGGGTCCAATCACGTAGGGCCTGGCAGACCACAGTCAGAAGTTTGGATGTGACTCCTAAGTGTAGTGGGGATTTTACATAAGGGAATTAAATGATTTCATTTGTATTTTATTTTAAAGGTCATTTGCTGCCATGTGAAGAATTGTGAGGGACAAGAGAGAAAGCAGAGACACAACTCTGGAGCTATCTCAGGGGCAGAGGAGAGAAAGAATGGGGGCTTTTCCTCAGATAATGGCGCGGGAATAAAGAGAGGTGGACAGATTCCGTATATGTTTTGGAGGTAGAATCAATGTAATTGGGAAGGAAGTTAGAAAAAGAAAGCTTCTAGCTAGAAAAAGAAAATTTCTGGATTTCTAAAATAGAGGCAGGAACAACTGTATTATTTTATTAATTTAACAAATTATCTTTTTTTCCCACCAACTTCCTATTTTCTTTTTTCTTTTATTTATTAAACTATAGTTGATACACGATGTTGTGTTAGTTTCAGGTGTACAGCTTCATATTCTTTTCCATTATAGGTTATTACAAGATATTGAATATAGTTCCATGTGCTATATAGTATATTCTTGTTGTTTATTTATTTTATATATAGTGGTATGTATCTATTAATCTCTTACTCCTAATTTAACCCTGTACCATCCCTTTCCCTTTTGGTTACCATAATTTTTCTGTCTGTGAGTCTGTTTCTGCTTTGTAAATAAGTTCATTTGTATTGTTTTTTTAGATTCCACATATAAGTTTATATCATGTAATATTTGTCTTTCTCTGCGTGACTTACCTCACTTAGTATGATAATGTCTAGGTCCATCCATGTTGCTGCAAATGGCAATATTTCATTCTTTTTATGGCTGAGTAATATTCCACTGTATATATAATACCACATCTTCTTTATCCATTCCTCTGTCGATGGACATTTAGGTTGCTTCCATGTCTCGGCTAAGCAGCTTCCTATTTTCAATCTGTCTTTATTTCATCCACCAGAGTGAGACTTCTAAAATAATCCAGATTATAGCTCTCTTTTTTCTTACCCTTTAAATACTTCCTCATCACATTACATAGACAGGTCTAGACACTTATGATGGTCCCAAGCTCTTTGCAGTCTGGTCTGACCTTCCCAGACTTCCCCTCAGCCAAGTCCCTTCCCAGCCTGTGTTCCCACCAAACTGAACATCCATACCTTCACGCCTGTTGTTCTTTGCGCCCAGGACAGTCTAGTGCTCCTCATATACCTAGAAAAATTTACTCATCTTTCCAGTCCCAGTAATCCCTGGCAGAATTCAGTATCCCAGGGATAACACTGCCCTTGAATTCATTTCCCGAATGATGTTTTTCACCATATATGATCATTAGCTGTGTCTATTATGTCTCTCCTGATAGACTGTGAGCTTCTCGTGGTCTTTTTATCTTTTTTCATCATTATATCTCCCAATGTATAATGGATACCCAAAAATATTGGCTGAAATAAATTAAGGTCTATTCCAGTATGAAAAATTATAACAGGTAAAATAAAATATTTTTTTCAGAAAATCAAGATGTGGAAGCAAAAGGTCCATTTCAATCAAAGCAGAACTGATTTTCTGAGTAAATTGTTCACGAATTGGGAGAGCGTTCTCCTGATATATCAATAACCCTTAAAAAACACGATTTGTGCATTTTTCTAAGTCAGTGTGTCTTAAGTTCTTTTTTTTTTTTTTTTTTTTCCTGAGGGGGAGTGACATCACAGGTGTTTTGAAATTGTGATCAAAACTGTTGGATCATCTAACAGATTCATATTAATATACAACTTTGCAAATAATTTTAGAGGCTTCCAGGCCAACTAAATTATGCTCTTCTGTGAGCTTTTTAAACATAATATACAGTAAATATTCTCAATAGTTGGAATATTGACCACATTGTCAATTATTACACTACAATTCTCATAGTGTGTATGTCTAATACTACAGTTGGTTTAAATGTGCTTTGTTCTCGATGGCATAGAGCTTTGACAGAAGACCACACAGGACAATACAACATCAATGTGAAACTGTTGGTGAATTTCACGTCAGATAGAATTCATTTGTACAATAATGACAGGGTACCTTTTCAATCCACACCACCACAGATCCTTTCCTGAAGGACAAAACAGCTAACAAGGAGCTCCGTTAAAGAGGAAAAACATTATATATGCTACCATAGCCCACTAAAGAAATGGATATAACTTATTCCTAAACATGAGCAAATATTTTATTCTGTCTCTTCATGTTTTCTTCTTTGAAATATGATGGTCCTGTTTTTGACTCCGAGGTGATGTCAGATGAGATGTGGGTAGGTATATTGAAAAGTATAGCACATATCCCTCATCCGATGAGAAAATATTTTGTTGATTATTCTCTTTGGAATGAGATAAACTCAAGAGTTCAACAGAGGCAGCAGTCCATCAGAAATTCTTTTTAAAAAAATAGATGGAAATTCCATTACTTGGTCAAAATTAAAACAAATTGAAGGAGGCCATTATTTGCTATTATTGATGGATGTGAATTTGAATGTTCCTTTCAGATAAGTTAGTCCTGATGGCTTTTATTGGAAATTGTTATTGAATTCAGTGTCCATTCAGTGTACCACTGATTTACAAAATTTAAGAATTAAGAAAATACTTGAGCATATCTCCAGGTGAAAATTTATTGGCGGAGCTGTATCTATGTAACTAGATTTCATTAGTGTATGTATAAAGTACTTTGAGTCTAAGCTACAGAGAATGATAGGTTAAGTCCCTCTTAACTTCATCTCCCTACTAGATCCTCACTCCTGGCAGTCTCTTCTCAATCCAGCAACCAGACTGATTCCCTTGAAAAACCTAAGGTTGAATCATGTCACTTCTCTGCTCAAAACCCTTCAGCAGCTCCCCATTTTCATGCAGAATAACAGCCAAAGTCCTTAAATTGCATACAAGTCGCTCCATGACCTGACCGGCCTCTTGACGTCTGACCTTGCTCCTACCATTTTTCAACTTTAGCTACCTTGACTTCCTTGCCTGAGATGTGCTTTAGGCTCCTGCTCTGGCTGTGCCATCTGCCCGGAATGCTCTTGCCCAGGTGTCTTGGCTCACTCCTTCACCACCTTCAAGTCTCTGTATCTCAATTCACCTGCATCCTTTCTCTTGATTCTCCTTATCCTGCTGACTTATTCTTTTATTCCTTGTAGAATTTAATACATTCTGACAATATTTATACTTTATTTATTTATTATGCTTATTGTCTTTCCCTCACTCCTTCCAGAATGTAATATCTTCAAGGATGAGTATCTTATTTGATAATACATTCCAAACATCTAAAATAGGGCTTGATATATGGTAGGGTCTCAATAAATTCTTGTTGAATCAAACAAATGAATGATTGGCTGTACAGCCTAAGTTTTACATATTAATTTATTCTGAGGGTACAAAAATGAATAAGAAGACATGATCCCGCTCAAAAGCTAACTGACTACCTCTAACATTTGGAACTCTATTAAAATGTTTGCCATTGATCACAAGCCTGAGTGATAGAGCAGGGATGGTTCTACCAAGTCTATTCAACTTTGGGAGAAAAGACATCTGTTACAAGGATTTCAGGGATACTCCAAAAATGTACATTACTGCCTATATTTTTTTTAACTCAGAGTGATATCCTCTTCTTGGGCCCTTTACTTTTCTTAAGGTAATCACTTGGCAAGAAGTAAATTGAACCACTGGTTTGTGTATCAGAAAGCTAAACTTTAGGCAGATGTGCTATCTGGGAGCATCGTAAAGTATGGAGCTACAAAGAATAAAATAGCATAATTTCTGCAGAAATTAAAGCAGTAGGTTCAAGAAGTTATTGTTCTGGACAAAAATGTCAGGTGTCTAAGTCTGGATCTCAGATGGCTGCAGTTACATAGGAGCTGATTTCTGCTTTCATGACCCAGACACTGTCTCAGCATTGCCCTTCCAAATGCTCAGGGAGTGGCTCCACCCCATTTGAAGTCAGCCCTTCCTTATTAAGGATCCAATGTCTTCATCATGGCTGTGTAGGTACTGAGACACAAATATTCAGTGATGTTGTGGGCCAAGACCTCAGGGCCATGTGAGAGGAATACTGATATACCTTCAGGTCGCAGTCTGTTCAGGCTGCTATAGCAAAATACCATAGACTGGGTGGCTTAAACACCAATATTTCTCACAGTTTTGGAAAATGGGAAGTCAAAGATCAGTCAGCATGGTTGGGCTCTTGGTCAGGGATCTCTTCCTGGTTTACAGACAGCTGCCTTCTTGCTGCAAAGATGGAGGGCATGGCAGAGAGAGAGCCAGATCTCTGGTCTTTTTTATAAGGGCACTAATCCCATCATGGGGGCTTCATCCTCATGACCTCATCTAAACCTAATTACCTCCTAAAGGCTCCACCTCCAAATATCATCACATTGGGATTAGGGATTCAACATCTGAATCTTGAGGCGACACAAATATTAGTCCATAGCAGTACCCAAGAAATACCTGTATGTGCCTGTTTGGAAATCTTCTGGGGTCTCTTAGATGTTTAATGAAGAATTGTCTGGGCTCCCCCTTTCCCACACCCTCCAACCTCCAACATCTGTCAATATATCTGATTCCTCATCTCTCTGAATCTTCTCATTTTAGAAAAAAGAATAAAGAGAAAAATATTTTATATAAACTAAATATACCTCATGGATGAATACATTTTTCTGCTGCATTTTTCTTCCAGTTGTAAGCCACTTCTGGGAAATAATTAGGTTTATCTGACAGCAGTACTTGAAAGATTAGACATAATACTGTATTAAAACTGTATATAATAACATGAAAAGTAAAAAAAAAATGGATTCTTGAAGGAATATGTTCAGATAATCCTAGTATAGGGTGTTCTGTTTCTTCCTTGTATATCACTTTATTCATAGGTACATATTTTTAGCCTTCATCATAATCAAAATTATAATTGGATAGACTATCCTAGTGAATTTTTAAATCCTGCCTAAACATTTATTTTATTATTCCCTAAAATCCCTTCATTACTTACTAGCTTGTAGAATAATTTTAATTTAAGCAAAGAATTTTGAAGCAAATATCCCCTAAAATATATAACATATTCTAGAGGCCAGTAAGTGGCTTTATGCTTAACCATTATCATACAGAATAGACACAGCTACTATTGTCTATTTGCAGAGATAATTAAGACTAATTATATTTGGGGAAGCCTCTGTAAATCTATCAAAACTAGGGAACTTATCATCCAGCAGTCCATTAGTTTGGTGTCCTGACATCAATATTTTTAAGCTGCAATTTTCAGAAGATATGTATTTCATGCTTTTAGCCTCAATAATGGTGAATTTTCTTGTAATCACTGCAAACTCAAGATTATTTCTTCATAATTTAGTACCCTTCGGTCATCCATTAATAAATGCATTAATATTTATCAAATGAGAAGAAAAAAAGTCTCTCTTAATATGCTTGTTAAATGCCTTAAATATAAGTTTTGCCCTCCAATCCAAATCAGTTGTCAAAGGGCCCTTGTGAACTATCAGAGTGTCAGAATTATATAAATTACGTAGTAAAAGAAATCATGCAGTTATTTAAGTAGAACTTCTTGGAAGTATGTGATCGTAAGATGCAAATCAGTGTATGTCATTAAAGACTTTGAAAAACAGATTGCATACCATAGGCCTGTACATACTATTGGTAGTGGAAAGTATTTTTAGAATCAGATCCTCACATTGGCTTTGCAAGTGGTATAAAACAAAATTTACTGTAAACCCATAGTTTACCTTCAGTACCAACTTCTTCTATTTCATACAACTGCTTCATTCTAAAGAATTCCAGTGACCAGAAAGGACTGTATTAGCTGGAAAGAACCAAGTCAAAAATAAGGGGGCGAGAGAAAGTTCTGAGGGGAAAATTACCTACACAGAGGAGCCTAAGAACATGAAATTTCACTTACACATTATTTTTTAGTACTTACAGTTTTTTAAACACCTCTTTTGTATGACTGACACTATCAGGCACTGTGGGGAATAAAAAGATTTGTATAAACTCTAAAGTTCATAGAATTTATAGTAGGCACACAAGTATTATTTCAGATCAAATATAGAATCACATAAGTGGTATAGAAAGAAATGTAAGAGTGGGAGAGAGAGCGTGCAAGATCATTTCTGAATAAATAAATCAAGGCAGATTTTATTGGGGAGGTAATGTTTAACATAGAGGGCACAAGGTGTACAGTGGTTGATCAGAAGACAGTAAGTAGCCCAAGAGGACTGAACAAAATAAAGTAATCACGGAAAGGAAATATATACTGGTTTGTGAAAGGCTTGGAAGGCCAGAAATCCAAAGCAACCAGAAACCTAGAGCAACCAGCATGTTCTTAGATTACTGTATGTACCTGTTTGTACATGGGACACAGAAAATCCATGAGTTGTAAGTCCAATGGGCCAGTAATAAAAGAGACAAAAGCTGTGTAACTTACAAGGAAAAAAAACTAGAGAAAACATGGGAAAAAAGATTAGTACTATCATACTTACCATGTTGAACTGTAAAAAAGACTGTCCATTCATAATTTTTCTATCTTCATTATACATTTAGTAAATATTTATTTGAGAGGCATGACGTAGTGGTGGGGAGCAGAGGGAATTGGTTTGGGTTCACTTAGATGTGCCTTCAAATCTCAGCTCCACTAATTACTTATTTTTCTGAGCCACAGTTTCCTCATCTGTAAAATGGGGATAATGCTGCTTCCTTGCAGAGCTCCTGTGCATGTTAAATGAGATATTGTACGCAAAAGCCTTATCATCACAGGGCCTGGGGCATGGTTAGTATTAAAGAAAAGTTAGTTCCCTCCCACCATGGCCCCTTCCAGGCTCTGTTCTGTTCCTTCCTCTGTGTCTCTTGCCTTCCCCCAGAGCTAGGGCCACTTAATCCTTCTTTATAGGCTTTCCTGCTCTATAGATCCTAGAATTAAAGCTAAACCTTGGCTTCCCTGGTGGCACAGTGGTTAAGAATCGGCCTGCCAATGCAGGGGACATGGGTTCGAGCCCTGGTCCGCGAAGATCCCACATGCCACGGAGCAACTAAGCCTGTGCGCCACAACTACTGAGCCTGCACTCTAGAGCCCACAAGCCCACAACTACTGAGCCCGCACACCAGAACTACTGAAGCCTGGGTGCCTAGAGCCCATGCTCTGCAACAAGAGAAGCCACCGCAAGGAGAAGCCCGCACCACGACGAAGAGTAGCTACTGCTCGCCACAACTAGAGAAAGCCCATGTGCAACAACGAAGACCCAATGCAGCCAAAAATAATATAAATAAAATAAATATATTTTTAAAAAATAATAATAAGATGGGGCAATTCCCTAAAAAAAAAAAAAAAAAAAAAAAAAACCTAAGCAGGACTAATGTAAGGAGCCCTTACCCAATATTTGGGACTCAGCTCGGTCACCCTATTAGTAGGAGTTCAGCTCTGATCGTGAGTGTTGTTTCTGTCTTTGGCCTTTGGCCCAGTCACCTCCTTGGAACCCCAGTCTTTCTAAGACCAAGTCTCTATCTTCTTGCCAAACTCCACAGCCCCCACTTTATTCTCTTTTCTGTTGTCTCTACTGCCCTGGACCCTGTTCTGGTTAATAGAATCTTGCTATTTATAATGAACATCACCCAAGTTTAGGGCCTGACTGGTCTTCAGCGTGAGAATGCCTGCTTCTGGATTGGGTCTTCGGCTTGTGCCCTTCAAAACTCTTGTTTGTTTTTTATGGAACTGAGCCACCCCTCCCCGCAGAAGCTTTTTTAGAGCACTGACTAGGGTCTTTTGCCATGCCACTGGAATTTCCCTTGGACCCTGCAACTAAGGAAGTATGTGATTGCACGTGTACTCAGCCCTGGCGTGGTTCCTGGCACTAGTCCCTTGGTCTACAGGGATCTGTACCAGGCCTGTCCACTTCCACACCATTTTTAAAGGTACAAAGATGAGCACAAGTTTTATACTTAAGAATCATATAATAGAGTAGGGAAAATGAGACAAGTGCATGACGAAGCACAGTGCAAGGCAGGATATGGTAAGTGTGTCAGAGAAGCGAGAATTCATAGAAGAAATCACATTAGGTTGACACATTTCTGAACTGCCATGTTGAAAACATGGGTTCTAAGTGTTAGATATCAAAAAGGAGCATGCAGCTAGAACAAAGAAGCAACATAAACAGACAAAAGTTATCAAGGAAAGGGTAAGTAGTGATGTGAAGGCTAGAGAGATCTGGTCTGGAACTAGTATTAGAGATCCAGGCTGTAGTATACAGCCATACAGGCTATGCACTGCCCAACTCCACAGGGGTCCATTCTTACACATTGGGAATTGACAAACGTTTTCTGTTTTATCTGGCCAGATAGGAAATATTTTAGGCTTTGCAGGCCATGTAGTCTTTGTTGTAACTACTCAACTCTGCCTCTGTAGCTCAAGAGAAGGCAAAGATAATATGTAAACAAAGGAGCGTGGATGTGCTCCAATAAAACTTTATTTATGGACACTGAAATTTGAATTTCACAAAATTATTCTTTTGATTTTTTTTCAGCCATTTAAAAATGTAAAAAAAAAAAACTGTTCTTAGTTAATAGGCTATACAAAAATAGGCAGCAGGCCAGATTTGGCCCTCAGGTTATAGTTTGCCAACCCTGAGATAGACTCAATGCGAATGATACTCCTGGATTGTAAGACACAGTGGCCATGTGGAAAGCCATTGGTGGTGTTTATTAAAGGCAAGCATAATATTGTCAAAGTTAGATAAGAGACAGATGTGAGATAGAAAACCAATTCTTTTCTTTTGTTTTTTTCTTTTTTTTTGAGGAGGCTAGTTCTGAGACTGCTGTCATAGTTCAAGCTGTGCGTGTGGGTGTGTGTGTGTGCATGTGTGTGCATGCACTATATTTTTGACACATTTTTGAACTGCTATGTAGAAAGTGACTTTTGACCTAGACTTTGTTTTTCTACACTCTCTATTCCAAAATGACTATACGGTGTATGACCTGGCACTGTGACCAGCTCTCTGAATGTCTTTTATAAAAGAGAATGGCAGAAGTGTCTAAAGAGAATAAAAGGAGAAAAGCAGTCATTCTCAAGGTTGTAACAGTGGAGGAGGGGGGGGGACCCAAACCCTTGAGTCAAAGCAGTAGTGTAAGTTGTCAGCAAGAGGAAACAAAGGAGCATTCACTTTACAATAACCTGGTCCTATTTTATCACAGCGTCACATAAAACATCTTACAAAATTCACCATGCTTTCTGTTACTCTCCATTTGAAAAGCCAGCACTTCAGCAGGTGTCAGAAATCTTGGTTCAGTTACCTTCTGCTTCAGAAAGCTTTATCTCATTGTAGATATGCTGTCTGCATTCCAGCACGTGGCCATGGGTATCTATTTGTGGCTGGCCTTATTGGATCCATCTTCTCTTGCTCATTACAGCAGAGTTATGTGGGCCAGTGACTAGGCAGGGAAATCTCCACGACAAGTTTCAATTAGAAAATTCTCATAGGGATTTTTATATGTTAGTTACCCTAATACCGACTGGTTTACAGTCTTTAACATTTCAGGCTAGCAAGCTGTAATCTTTAAAAAATAGTAAAGATGTTCCTAAAAATGTTTAGTATCTGTGTGTGCAGTACTGTTACTAGCAGGAAGAAACAGCTTCTAAACTACAATAATGGGTGGAGGTCATACCTAGGCAAATATATGCTTAATATGGGAAATGCTTTTCTATTAGATATAGATACATACAAATGGAATGAACTTTCTCGTAGATAGAAAACGGGATGCTAAGTCAATAAGAAATTCTCCTTAAGGACAATGTGTTAATTTGGTAGGATACTGGAACAGGTGACTTGGACTCCCCTTATCATAATGTTGTAGGAGTCCACTGACTTTTCCAGAGAACCCAAAGCATATTTTAATAGTAGAAGCTACATCTTTGAGTATTTTGCATTAAATGTATTTAAAATATTACATTTGTTATTTAAAACATTTCTTTGAATAGAGGAGATGGACAAATAGGTATCATTATTAACATTTTATCATCATCAATGATCTTGAGGTACTAACAAAATAATAGTGTATAAATTCAGTATCTTTTTGAAGTCTGACAACACAAGTACTCATGAATTACCCAAATCTAAAAAAACCTACTAAAAGATTTTGATAACTTCCTAAATACATTCCAATGCGATGTTTCAAATAACTGACAGTTGGCCAGTATTACACCTGATCCTCAATACACATCAGTCCTTGGAACATAGGGTTGATGTCGTCGCCCAATAGCTGATCCAAGTGTGGAGGCCATATGTGGAGACCGTGGAGCCATAAGATGCAAAGGGGCTGGATTACTTAGTCACTACATAGAGGAGAGCCGTCGTGGTGAGTCACCTAACTTAAGCAGACTTCAGTTAAGGAAGAAATAAACTTTCTCATTTAGTCACTGAAATTTGGGGGCTTGTCACAACGGCACAAACTCAGCCTATACTAACGTAATTCATCTAGATCTTTTCTGCAGCTCCTATCAGCACTTTACCATTATGTCCTAATACGCCATAATCTCTAATTAAGATGTTTAAGAAAGTACAAAAACTGCTCTTTGGTGCTATGGAGAAAATAAGGCAGGAGAAGGTGATAGGGATTGGTTAAGGTTTCAGTGCCTTTAGGTGTTTACACTGAGTGGTCAAGGAAGGACTCACTTAAGAGAGAACTTTTGACCAGTGACTCAAAGCCATGCAGATATCTGCAGGAAATTCATTCTAGGCAAAAGGGAATATTCAATCATCTGATGTTTTAGGAGAAACAAAGAGACCAGTGTAGCTGAAAGGCAGTGATTGGAGGAGGAGGAGAGTAATGAGAAATGAAGTTGGGGGGGGGGGGGAAAGGCACATTATAGAGGGCATCGTGGGCTGTTATAAGGACTTTGGCTCTTACTCTGAGTGAAATTGGAAGCCACTGGAAAGTGTGGTGCTGTGTCGTGACATGGTTTGATTTCTATTTTTAAAGAATTGTCTTCTAAAAGCATATTTATGACACTAAAATGTTATTTACAATGGATGATGTTGTTGCAATATAATCCTGGCTTCACACATGTGTTGTTACAATCCTTGACTAATTCTCACCAGTCCAATACTGGTGGGACTAACTTACAGTGCAGACTATATTGATGACAATCAGACTTCCATCTAAGTTTCCCAATGATACCCTAGGCTGCAGTGACCTGATCTGAAACACTGCCATAAAGCTATCAAAGAAATCTTTGCAAGAGTCTTTAGTCTCCTGAACCTCCACTGTAAATTGTCAAAAAGAGTTGGATATAATTTCATAGCATATGAAACCAGCACTTGGAGTATCCTAGACAGAGATGCATTGATCTCACAAACTGATTACTTCGTCATTTCCACCTGGATACCCAAAAGACGTCTTTTGGCTCAGTATATCCAAAAATAAAATCATTCCCCACTCCCATCTACGTACTCCAGACATTACGTTCACTGTATTCCTGTTTTTAGTTCAGAAAAACCCCATTACCACAGTAGTTCAAGTCAGAAAACCCAAAGATTGGTAACCATTTCTAAAAGTTCCTTCTCCTACACACCTTTCAAATTTACCCCTTCCCCTTTCTTTCCCCAACACACCTTCAAATCTAGCCCTATTCCCTCTCTTGTGAACTGCTGAATCAGCCCCTAATACGTCTCTCAGGCTCCATCCTCTCATTGGACACTGCTAAAGGGGCATCTTTCTAAAATACAAATCTGGTTGTGGCACCCTCCTCCTTGTAAAGAATGAGCTAAACTCTTTGGACTTAAAGATCCCTGACCATCAAGTTTTTTCCTGCATTTTACCACATCTAGATTGCAATTTTTGCTGCGCCACACAAAACTGCTTGTTGTTTTCCAAACATCACAAGCAGTTTCACACATCTGTGACTTTGCGTATGCCCTCTGCTGGAATATTTCTTCACCTTGTCTAACTGCAAAATTGCTCCTGCTTTCAGCCTCTGCTGCTGATATGTATGCTATATCATTTGTGAAGTCTTCCCTGATGTCTCCTCCAAGGACCGTCATGTGTAACTTTATTTCAATGGTGACTTTGAGCTTACATCTGTCACCCCCATGAGACAACTCTTTGTATGTCGAGCCCCTAAGACAGAGGCATAGTAGATACATAGTAAGTGCTCAGTCCATGTTGAATGAATTAATACTCCAAAATACCAATCTGGCTCTGTTGCCTGGTGCATAAGGAAGAGGATGTCATGTCTGTACCCCAACATTCTATGATGCTCAATGGGTAGAAAGTGGCATTATGCTGTCACATTGTTTGTGAAGGAAAATGTAGTAATTTCTTTCAGCAGTTTTTTGGATAAGTTGAACGTAAATGATATTTTAATATTGAACTTGTCCTTACTGGTTTTTTTTTCTGGCATTTTATTGCTCCAGATTGATTTATCTTTGTAACTCTTCTTTGGCTTGCAGCCAGTGTTATTAAATGATTACCATTCTCCTTAGGGCTGACCTCATTTTCTTGTTTACTGGATACTTTGGCTATGAAAGGGAAACGTGTTGAGAAAAATCAGCCTTTGGTTTCTTGGTTCATATGGGGATCTGAATTCTGAAATTTGTGTCAAAATAGATTTTATTTAAGAGAGCAGCTATCTAAAACTAATAATCTTTTTGATGCAATGGTAAATGGGATTGTTCCCTTTATCTCTCTTTCTCATCTTTCATTGTTAGTGTATAGGAATGCAAGCAAATAATGGAAAAACTAAAGATGCCCGATTTTCTTAAGAAATTACATTTCAGTAATACAGCATTGTTCAGTGTTTGTATTTGTCTCTTTTATTCTTATTACAGGACAGCATATGTTCTGAGTTGGGACATTGCTGTTCTTGCCTGATCAACTTGAAAGCCCTCTCTAGTTGGCATAAGGCATGTTTGGTTGAATACTGCAATAATATGCTGATATAACTGGTGGCTGAGTCATCCGTTTTTACAGGATTGGTACTGTAAAGAGCTGAGTCATATGTCTTGTGTCAAAATTAAGTGTGAATTTTAAAGCCAAAAGTAAAATGAACGCTTGAGTGTACTCCAGTGAAAAATCACAGCAACTTGTGGGCTGAGGGTTTTCATAGCTACTATTTGATTTTTTTTTCCAAGCTGCATTATTTTAGTCTTTGTATTTTCATGCAGCAAGTGGAAAAATCCAAGCTCAGAGCTCACTGTTATTGTTATGAAAAGGATTATGCTAGAAATGAGTCTAGTTCTCTGTGATTAGCTATAAACCTTGATCCCCTGCTTATCATGAGCTTCAATTGCTTATAGAGTTTCCAGTGGCCAAGTGCTCAAATGAGGGGCCAGGGTTATTTTTGCAAGTGGGCAACCACTGAGATTAGGTAGAGAGCCAACAGAGGTCTCAGAACTTATTTTCAGATAAATACCCAGAAGTGGAATTGCTGGAACTTATGGTAGTTCTATTTTTAACTTTTAGCGAAGCCTCCATACTGTTTTCCATAGGGGCTGCACCAATTTACAATCCCACCAACAGTGGACAAATGTTCCCTTTTCTCCACATTCTCACCAGCTTTTGTTAGCTCGTCTTTTTGATGCCAGCCATTCTAACAGGCATGAAGTGATATCTCATGATAGTTTTAATTTGTGTTTCCCTGATGATTAGTGATGTTGAGCACCTTTTCATGTACCCATTGGCAATTTGAATATCTTCTTTGGAAAAATGTCTCTTCAGGCCCTTTTTTTATTGGAGATATATATGTGTGTATACATATATATATATATATTGCTGTTGAGTTGTATGAGTTCTTTATATATTTTGGATATTAACCTATTATCAGATATATTATTTGCAAATATTTTCCCTGATTCTATAGATTGCCTTTCCATTTTGTTGAGGTGTGTGTGTGTGTGTGTGTGTGTGTGTGTGTGTGAGATATGGAATTCTTATAGCCACATTTACTGTTCCTTTATTGTTGACTTTTTTTGCAGTTGTCTTCATGCCATTTTGCTGAACTTGCTGTTCAAAAGTCCTCTAGACGAAAGAGAATGTTAATAGACAAACAAGAGCTAAAAAATACAAATATTAGAGCCTTTTAGAATAATTTTGAAAATTAATATAGATAAGCAATGGGGGGGCCTGAAAATTTCTCTTTGTTTAAAAGAAAGTGGACTTTTAATTTTTTTGCCCCATCTCCCTTTGGCATGGATTTGTAAAATTTAGAATTTTCCAAAGTTGTTTTTTTTTTGTCCTTTGCACCCTACACTTTAGCTGTTATGATCATCTGAATGGGTAATATCCAGACAAGTGTTTTATTGTGACTTTAAAAAAATGTTACTTGATCGGGCGCAAGCTGATGATTTCTGTCAACTCCTTATTAGAAGTCTTAAATCTCCAAGAGGCCACGGCAGTGAATGTTCTTCAAGAGTGGTCTCTAGGCAACAGGATTCCAAGAAGATACTGCAGAGGACACAAAAGTGAACAGAAATAAGATGAGACAGTGACTTTGTAAAAAGGAAGAATTCATAGAAAATATAGATGTATTTGAGAGATACATATCAGAACATTCTAGTGTCTTGGAGAGAGGAGTTAAAATGAAAAAATATAAGCCATAATTCATTTCTTAAATTAGAACATGGGATTTTTTAGTTATTGATTCAGGACTTGTTTAATAACATTTGAATTTTTGTCAATAAAATGTAAAGCTCATTAACATACTCTTAAAATATAATTTTGGTTCAATTTTGATAGTATACCTCACATTACTGATATAAGTGGTTAAGGAAAGCAGGACTCAAATACCTGAAAGTCAAGAACAGACTCTAAGTTTTCTCACTAATATCCTAAATAAATGAGGTCTCCGAATATTCTCTCCATTATAATAGTATCTCCCAGTGCTTTTTTTTTTTTTTGCGGTACGCGGGCCTCTCACCGCTGCGGCCTCTCCCATTGCGGAGCACAGGCTCCGGACGCGCAGGCCCAGCGGCCATGGCTCACGGGCCCAGCCGCTGCGTGGCATGTGGGATCTTCCCGGACCGGGGCACGAACCCGCGTCCCCTGCATCGGCAGGCAGACTCTCAAACACTGCGCCACCAGGGAAGCCCTCCCAGTGCTTTTAATGGTGATGAAATTACCCTACTGAAATTAGAATTAATGTCATAGAGACTGTTTTTGTGAACTCCAGTGTAGCTCTAAAATTGAACCTTGTGAAAAAAAGAAAAAGTAAGGTTAAGTCTGTTATGAGTTCCACCTACTTTTATCTTCCTTGTCCCACCTGCCTCCAGAATCAAGTATAAAACAGACACTTTTGACTACAGCAAATACACTCAGACCATATCTCTATGGAAGAATAAACATTTGGGCAAAAATAAACAAGCACATGGGAATCAGGAATAAAAAGAAAAAATCATCATCAAAAATATTCATCTATAGGAACAGAGCACCAGCTGTTTCACATATGGTATTAAAGATAAGAAGAACTTAAATAAAATGCCTTAGCTTTAACATTAGCAACAGCTGACTGGTGTATTACAACATAAACAATATGAAATAGAAAATATATTTGGAGTTAAATATGTTATAAATAGACTTATGACACCTGTTTTATGTGTACAAGGAATCAGAGCCTTCTAAAAAGAAAAGACAGACACTGTAATGTCTTGTCCTTGTGGATACAAAGACCAAGAGAAATTGAAAGGGCCAAAATAATGTAACTATTCCCTATATGCTGGAAGGTTTACAGCCTGAAATAATTAGTATACAGGAAGGAAACAGTGACTTTAACTTTCTCTAAAAATATTTAAATTCATAAATAACTTGTTCTTTTCTTATTGCTTTACAAATGTAACTTACTCTTCTTATCAAACTTGCTATGCATTTTCATCTGCTCCCTGAATATCCTTCAAAGCAAGCAACATTCAAATCCCCATTTCATCTCTATTTGCAAGACCGAAAAAAAAAGCAGTTATCAAATTTATACATAGAGAATGAATTCTGCCCCATGCTGCATTTTGAATTGGGGAGGAAAGTATCCTTGATCTCTTTGCTTTGGCTTTATTTCTGAACATTTCTGTCTTTAGTCCTTTGCCTTCCTATATAGACTATTCTAAATTTCCGAGACATGCTGCTTGATTTCATTACATCCCGGGTGCGTAAATCAATGCTTTATTTTAAAAATTTAGCAGGATTTTTTAGAATGAAAAGAATATTTCACTATCAATGGGTTTATGGTCTTGGAATGTCAGGTTTTGTTATTGCTTTTATTTTTCTACTCAGCTATTATGCATATTCCTTTCTACCCTAAGGCCTTGAGGTACTAGGGCAAGAAAGCCAAGCTCCTATGCTGGATGTTTTTTCCATATTCATTAAAATATACTTATCCGTTGACACTTAATAATCAGCTCTCTCTCAGGATGTGCTCTTCATCCTCAGTACATTTTCCTGACCATCATTAATTCTTACAACACTTCAGAGAGGTAGCTAAGTGGGCATGACTGGTTAGATTTTCATTCAGTCTAACTGGGAATCATTCCATCAAGGTGACAAAATGAAAGTGGGACCCATTATCTCCACTGTACAGATGAAGGAAACGAGCACAAAAGATTAAGTGGTGAAGCAAGGGGAAAGAGAGAGAGGCTGTGTGAACATAGTGGAAATGCCTTTTCAATCCCAGCTCCCAATCCTAGCTCATTTGTGTTTGATCTTGTTACAAACCTCTCTCTCGACTGGGGAAAACAGATGGAACCAGATGGGATGCTTTAGAAACTTCTGTATAAACCTTTCTCCAAGAATTAATAAGAAGTGATACAATTAAAGGAAAACAAATAATCACACCATGATTTGTTATTCTCAACTGAGCACTAGGGAATTGGTTAGCATCTATTCAGAACGGGCTTTTGCCACCTTACTGATATGGTTCTGCGGGAAAAATTGATCACTAGGATTTCTTAGAAGAAATATCCATCGTTGTTTTTGAATGTCTAAACAGTACATTGAACAAGCACAGTCCCACTGCCATTTTACAGGAAGCTTTCCCCTCTGATGGCTGAAACTTTGGCACATCTGTGGCTTTCCCGCTCACAGGTAGTCCTTAAATCTTCTAAGTCTCAAAACACTCTCATTTGGAAAGGTTCAATGTCTAATTTGAGATGTCTGTAAGCACTTCAGACTTCATGCCAGACTTCTCCCCATCTTCTAGCTGAGAACAGTCATTGGTGGGTCACCTGTCTTCAGGGAGAGGGGCATGGCCACCTCTGGCCTTCCATCATCCACTCCACACACAGACTCAGCAGTCTCCCCTGTTGCAGCCCTGCTGCCCCCTGGGGGTTCTCTTAGGATCTAGAACAGCTCCCAGCTGACTCTATCCCACATAGCCCACATCTAGTCCATAGATAGGTAGTCACATTCCTTGCCTGTTCTGGACTGAATGTTTGTCCCCTACCTCCAATTCATATGTTAAGCTCTAGTCCCCAGTGTAATGGTATTTGGAGTTGGGCCTTTGGGAGATAATTAGGGTTAGATGAGGTCATGAGCCTGGAGACCCCATGGTAGGATTAGTGCCCTTCGAAGAAGAGGAAGAGACACTAGAGCTTTCTCTCTCTGCCATGTGAGGACACAGTGAGAAGGCAGTCATCTGTAAGACAGGAAAGGGCTCCTTGATCTTGGACTTCCCAGCCTCCAGAATTGTGGGAAAATAAATGTCTGTTGTTTAAGTCACCCAATCTATGGTACTTCTTACAGCAGCCCGAGCTGACTAAGACACTGCCCTGTGTTTGGCTGGGGTATAAATTCCCCAGACCCAGCCCTTTTACCCCTTTTCCCTTCACTGCCATAGACCCCTCCTCTAACCAGAAAATACTGCATTCTGTTCATTTTTCCTCCCTTTCCAATTTTCCTTCAAATTGCTCAAGACCATAATTCTTCTCCTTCAGCCAGTCTGGTCCATTCACTGGTATTTTGGCATTCCGTGTGCATTCAGACCAAGCAGCTTTTCACTAATATAACTTCCTGCCTGTCTGCCCAACTTCATTCCCGGTTTCACTCATGAATGCCCTTAGATCCTGCTCTACTGGACTTCTGCAGTGTCCCAAATGCCCTGTGTTCTCTCCCTCCTCCAGTGTCTTTCTCTTGCTTTAATGCATTTGTTTCCTATGGCAGCTGTTACAGATTACCAAAAACTGTAGCTTAAAACAATAGAAATTTGTGCTCATAGTTCTGGGGGCAGAAGTCTCAAATCAAGGTGTCAGCAGGGCTGTGTTTCCTCTAGAGGCTTTAGGGAAAGGTTTTTTTCTCACCTTGTCCAGTGTCTAGTGTTTGTTGACATTCCTTGGCTTGTGTTCAGACTTCTGCCTCCGTGGTCACATTGCATTCTTCTCTTCCGCCTGTCAAATCTTCCCAGTGTGTCCTTCATAAGATGTTTGTCATTGGAGTTAGAGTCCACACAGATAATCCAGGATGATCCCTTGATCTCAAGATCCTTAATTTAATTACATCTGCAAAGGCCCTTTCCAAATAAGGCAATGTTCACAGGGTCTGGGAATTAGGACATGGACATATCTTTTGGAGGACCACCATTCAACCCACTATGCTTGGCAGTGCCTTTTCTCACCTCCCAACTGGTGTCTGGCCTTCCAGACACCACTTCCAACTGTCTCCACTCTTGTCTCAGGCAATCCCTTTGTCATTGTCCCTGACATCCTCCTGCAACACAACTGTCTTCTTGCCACTGATGCCCCTGCTTTATGGTCTCCCTTTTACCATGGTTTTCAGGGCTCTTCATGACCTCATTGCTGTTTAGCTCCCCAAGCCTATCTTCAGCCGTTAGTCAAACACCTTCCTACCATCAAAGCTGTAGACAGTACTTGCTCTACGGATCTTCTCTCTCTTAAAATGTGCCCTACTCTCTCCCGATTTCCCACAGGTTGTTGCCTCTTCATGAATCCTTTGTTTTCTTTCTTGACTAATTCACCTTTCAAATCTCATTTTAATTACAACTTCCTTAATATTCCTAAATATCTTATTATCTAACTGTCTTTCTTCCATGGTAGAGGTCAAAGCAGATGTTTTCTGGATCACTGTTGTGCCCACAGCTCCTAGACAAACAGATGAATAGGTACTTCATCCATAGCTGATGAATATATGAAGAGATACGTTCCTCACTCTATTTTCAATAACTTATCAAATGTAAAAGATGGGAATCTTGTCAAACTGATGCCAAATTTAGCTGCTTGGAGTTTAAAACCAAATGAAAATATATGATATAAATGAAATGGGAACTCAACTTGAGATCCAGTTTAGACATTTTAATTAGGCGGAGGGCATAAAATCAATATTTACACGTGGGTCTCCTGAAAGACCCATGTTTTGTTTGTCTTTCAGTGTAGAAAAGAATGTCTGTTTCTTAGGCATTTTGAAACATGTTTAGGAGCCTTGATCTTAAATTTATGAATTCCCCCAAAAGCAATTAGTTTCACATTATCATGTTGTCAGAGGGAGTATGTACGATGCTTTCTGAGGTTGGTCTTATGGACGTAAGCCACACTTCACTGAGTCCATGGCATTTAAATAACTTGAACTTAAAATAGTAAAAGATCAAATTATATTTCTTAGCCCCATGTGATACTAGAATTTCCCTAATGGAATAGTAAAGGAAGCAAAGTAGTAGCAGAAGGGAAAAATAAAGGTCAAGGTTTATAGAATAGAGCCCAAAGTTTCTGTGACCATTTTTCTTTGTACACATGCTTCTGATAGCCCTCTTGCTAGCTGATTTGCTTTTAAAAAATGACCTTGTCTTTCTTACAGAATCAAATCCAAATTCTTGTTGAAGGGTCTATTTTATGTTCTATGAATTGAGTAATACAAGATTGATTAAACAATCTTTGAAATCATGAACTAGTGAATTGATTGGCATAATTCCAAACAGTTTACATAAAATAAGTTATTGGTGTTGTTCCCTGGAATTTTTATGATTTAGATTTCCTGATGAGGGTCCATTGGTTAGGAAAGGCTCATTTGCAAATTAACGCTGAGCAAATGTGAGAATATTTTAAGGACCAGTCAAAATTATTAAGACTGTTGGCTTTGATTTCAAGTAAAGAAGAAAAAAACAAAAAGCCTTGATGCCAGTAAACTGAGTACTTTTAGTAACCTTCCTACATCATCAAAACCAAGTAATTAATATGCTAGTGTCCAACAAATGCCTTTCATTACTAGTAGATATTTTCAAGTTTGTCATTCCACTGGACCTTAGCGGTCCAAAAACAGGAGAAATTTGAGGAATAGTTATAGATGACTAAAGGAAATTAAGGTACACATTGCCATTAAGATTCACTCACATCTGAAAGGAAATTAATCTTTCTTGCTGAATGTGGGGTAGGTCAACAATAGAAAAGGGCATTGGATAAATAAGAGGTCTGAACCAACTGGCAATTTCTAGGCTGCTGAACTAAATTTTCTCCCCATTTGGGAAGCACTGATCTGCGTATTTTCACAGAATCAAACATATATCAATTGTTCAGTTTCTTTATTTCTATAACGTTTTGTCAATATTTTACTAGTTTTGTATATTACCAATCAGAAATATTTTTCTGTGCTGAATATTCATGTGTACACCCATGATTTCTTCCTTTATTTTAAGTGCATTTAGTAGATTGAGAATATGATATGGAATGAGGACTGAAAAGAAATAACAGTAATATTCATAATGATATTTATTCTGTGTAAGTGCTGTAGATGGAAATGTTTAAATGTTTAAATCACTATCTCTTTTTTGTTGAGAAATTGCTGCTAAAATCCCTTCTTTTGCCAATTCCACGTATCTGAGTCCACTTGGTGTTTCTTGCCCCTGAGCTCTATCCTTCGCCTCCTGAACCAATTTCAACGGAAACAGAAAGCTTTTAGGCAGCTTTAGGTCTCTTTGTTACTCCAACTCATTGATTCCTAATTCTGGCTCTATATTAGCACAACCAGGGTAACTTAAAAAATATAATATCTGGATCTCATCCCCAAAGATTCTAATTTCATTGATTTGGTTTACAGGTGTCAATATTGTTGTGTGACTTAATTTCAATCTAACATGAAGCCAGAGTTGGGGACCAGCCTTCACTCTGAGGCTCTCAACATATGACAGCCAACATGGGATTGGCTCTCATATTCTTTACCAAATCAGGTGCCTTGTGGGGCCCATTCAGCTCTGTTACTCGAGGAGCCTGAGACCCACACCTGATTCCTTACAAGTTTCATCTGTTTTAGGAGGCAGTATTTCCAGGGCCCACCACGGGACTTATATTTTGTTGCCTGAGTTGAAACCACTTATGATGTCTCATCCTGATAACAAAATTCTTGCGCTCAAAACTGAAGCTCAGAGACGTCAGGTCACAGAGGTCGTCAGTGGTGGAAACAAGATTTATACATTGGTATGCTGAATCCACATCCTGTGCTCTGAGTCACAACACCAATGCCTTAGTCAGGATAGCTAGGCTATGATGCAGAAACAGATAAACCCTGAAATCTCAGTGGCTCAACCCAACGCCATATTATATTTTGATCACATCAGCAGCTCACCTGTGTGGCTCTCCCTGACGCCATGGCTCAGGGACTCTGCCTCCTTCCATATTGTGGACTCACCATCCCAGAATCCTTTGCTTCCAGGCACCCAGGCTGGGGTAGTGAAAGGAGGTGAGGAAGGAACACCACCTCTTCACCGATCTTGACAGGTAGTGACACATCTCTTCCTTCAGTATTCTGTTGGGGAGAATTAGTCACACAGCCCCTCCCTTCCAAGATGCATGGACAGCTGGGAAATGTAGAGGAGCAGGTAGCTCTTACTGTCTCCACAGCAATGCTGCTGCCAGCACTCACCTGCCTTAGATGGACCTGTGGAACTAAAGATTATGACCCCCTTAATTCTCTGTTTCTGTGTTTCTTCTTGTTGGATCCACCTCTCTGCCCACTCTGCAGTAATTTGGTCAGAAGAATCTTGACTTTATGGTGATGACCCACACTGTAATTTGCTCTTCTGCCCATCCACACAGGTAATATAAGTTACTTAAATAACTACTGTTTACCTCATCCCACCAGACTACACAGCTTATGTTGGCTAGTTATCTTCTCCCCAGTAAGAGAACTGTCATTTTGGTAGCCACTCCTCCTAAATTTTAACTGTACTATTAGATGCAACAGGATGAAGTCTGCCTAAAGAGACAATACTGATATAATACCACTCAAGTGGTTCAAACCAGGCATAATTCCCTCCCTGTATGTTGCATGGCTATAAGAGTGGGTAGCTCCCTGGCCCACTGGAATTTCAAAGAATACAGTGAAACATTCAAGCACATTATAATAGCTGCTCCTAAAATTGCAAGAATCCATCTGATTTTTTAATCTTTTATTCTCTCTATTTAAAAAAAAATCAAGTAAAATATCTTCCAAACCAACTGTTGTGTCATGGTATAGCTATTTTTGCCAAGATCTTTGAGACAAAACTATGACTTTCCAAAGTAGAAATAATTAATAAAGAGTTGGCTTGATAATATGCATGAGTGCATGCATTTATAATTACTCACTTAAATTACTGAATACTACCTTGATGATTTTTACACCTCCACAGACTTGAGATTGTTGCTTATATTGACAATAAATGAGATAAGAATTATTGAGAAGAGGTATTCTCTTTCTATCTCAGAATTGGAGGTGATGTTGCAGAAGAGACTTGCATGAATAAATATAGCTTAAATTACAGTTAGCCAATATTCATTTTCTTGGACTGTAATTAATTATCACACTGAATTTTAACTTGCTTCTAATCTTTCTTCAGTGTTCATTAGGTTGAGATTTCCACCTCTGTTTTGCTTTCCTTTCTTTAACTGCAGCAGCTGTATTATTAAAGTGGAATTTCTGCTAATTAGCTGTGGTACTGGGGAGCTGGAGGGGACATCGGGCATCAGGTGATCCAATTAAGATTCTAACTGCACAAAGACTTGGATCGGAAGATCAGACTGCATGAAGCAATCTAAGAATAACTCAAAGACTATTATTTTTAATTTATGTTTTACAGAGGTTTAAGGACATGCATTTCAGAGAAGGGCAATTAAGAGTTCATTGATTATACAAATAAAACAAACCTCCTATCTATGCATGCTCACTATACTAAAAGTTTATGTAATACAATATTAAAGAGTACATATGTTTTTTATAAACATACTTATCTTTGGAAAACACACTTGGTTGAAATCAGACCAGTAGACAACAAGGGTAAGCAAAGTTTATCTCCTGCCCTCTGATACCTTCTGGGCCTGACACTTCCCTTCTTTCCTATGAAAGGTCAGAGCTTTCCCTCTGCAGAGGTCCCTTCTTTGAGAGAGATAAGAGATCTGGTGAACTAAATCTACTGAAGTGTCCCACAGTTACAGGGAATTATTCAGGAATGGAAAAGATGCCTCCAGACTTAGTGACTTTTAAGGGCTGGGAGTGTCCAAGAGCTTTGCCTGCCTGCAGATAGCACAGAGTTATAATAATCTTTTAGGAGTTTGAATTTGATGACATGAAGGCACCGCTAACTTTACCTTCCATGTTATATGTTCTGAGTTTTTGAACTCCCTCCTCCCCACCTTCTTCCCTGCCCCACTTTCATTGTCAGGTTCAGTCACCACGGTTTGCCCGGATAATTACAATGGTCTTTCAATAGGACCACTTGGGTACGGCCTGGTACCCATTAAATCCACTCTTCACATTACTCTTAGATTGATCCATGCTTGCAGGTTTTCACTTATTTTTCCATTAACTCCAGTAAAAAGGTCAAGTTCTTTACAGTGTTATTGAAGAACCTCCTAATTGCCACCCCCAAACCCCTGCTTTTACTCCAGCCTCATCTGCATCTTTTCTATTTCAGCAACTCTCAATTTTTCATGGTCCCTTAAACATGTCACAGTATCTTACATTCCTATGGCATTTATACCTTGTTCCTTTGATCTTAAATGTGTTTCTGCTCCAATCTCCTCAATCTCCATTGATTAATTCCTCATCTTCCTTTAAGATTCAGAAGGAGTTACCTCCTTTAGGAATCCACCCATCCTCAAGCACTCCCCAAACATGCATATACACCTGCACCTTCTTTCAGTGATGTACATTCTCACACACACCCATCTCTACTCACACACACACTCGCACATTTTCTATCCTCTGCTGTCATAGAACCTACTCCATGCTTCCCCTGTTTGCAATCAATGCTGTGCATTATAATTATTTACATACGTGCAAATGTGTCTTCCCCAGGCTCTATCTTCCTTGAAACACTAACATATATCTAGGAAATACTCAAATATGTTTAGTGTTATATAATTTAAGATTCTTTGAAATAAGGTCTTTCAAAACATGGCCACTAGAAATCCTTATAGTCCCAAACCTCTGTATTTGTCTAAAGTTACTTTTCTGACTTTCTGGTAACACATATATATTTAGGTGAAGGATGAACAGAACTGAGATTTGTCTCTATCTGTCCTTCATTCTCTTTTTTTTTATTGGAGTATGATTGCTTTACAATGGTGTGTTAGTTTCTGTTGTATAACAAAATGAATCAGCTATACGTATACATATATCCCCATATCTCCTCCCTCTTGCGTCTCCCTCCCACCCTCCCTATCTCACCCCTCTAGGTGGTCACACAGCACCGAGCTGATCTCTCTGTGCTATGTGGCTGCTTCCCACTAGCTATCTATTTTACATTTGGGAGTGTATATATGTCCATGCCAGTCTCTCACTTCGTCCCAGCTTACCCTTCCCCTCCCCGTGTCCTCAAGTGCATTCTCTACATCTGCATCTTTATTCCTGTCCTGCCCCTAGGTTCCTCAGACCTTTTTTTTTTTTCTTAGATTCCATATATATGCATTCGCATACGGTATTTGTCTTTCTCTTTCTGACTTACTTCACTCTGTATGACAGACTCTAGGTCCATCCACCTCACTACAAATAACTCAATTTCATTTCTTTTTATGGCTGAGTAATATTCCATTGTATATATGTGCCACATCTTCTTTACCCATTCATCTGTCAATGGACACTTAGGTTGCTTCCATGTCCTGGCTATTGTAAATAGAGCTGCAATGAACATTGTGGTACGTAACTCTTTTTGAATTATGTTTTTCTTCATTCTTTATAATCCTAGCTTACAGCCGTAAACTCAGACTTGGGCTTGGAATCCTAATGTCAACTATACAAAGTTATCTTGTGTGTGAATGACTGTGTCATTTTTTGCCAAATTCTTACCTCTGCTCCTGAATTGACCAACTCTATTTCCCCCACGTGTTTCTGCATTGGTTACATAGAGCAGGTCTGGGGACAGGCATTTGACCCAAGCTGGGCTAATTGTGGTATTCTTGGCCTTGGCCAAGTGGACTGTTCTATAGGAGGGTCCCCAACTCCACCTGAGCTATTCACATTCCTTCTCTGGGATTGAATCTACTGTAATGAGACATGATTGAAATCAGTTTTCCTCTCATGGATAATTATACGGCATAAAACTCAGAAACTGTTTGTAGCTATTTGATTGATGAAGAAAGCAAGAATAACTCAAGCCAAAAAGTACCCTTTGAGAACTGGTTGGTTTGCAATTATCTCCACTGATCAAATTTTCTGAACAAATGCCCAATTCCTATGTTAGATTCGTAAAATGAGTTCAGTGAAGATCAAATGCATATAATAATAGTAATATTAATAGTAGCAATTAAATGATTTTTCCAGATATATATGATCATATATGAACATATTTAAGTTTAATTTAGGAAAACAAGAATCTGAGTGAAGATTCCCTGAACTATCTTACTTGACATACTCTGTATACTGGGTGGATTCCAAATGTCATGATCTGATTAGCTGTGATGAGGATATATTGCTTGTTAATGACTTTAAGAACCATTAAAGTGAGTGTGAGGCTAGATTCTCTGAGGCAGCCAAAGTGTAACAGCTCTGATCAACCACATTAGGCTGGTGCAGGTGAGGTTGTGAACAAGACTTTCAGAGAGGTGAGATCAGGCAGCCTCCCTTGGGTCTGAGCAGCCCCAGCCTGAGGGAGTTGTGTGCAGATAGTAAACGTCAGAACCGAGCAAATCATTGGCAGAACTAGAATGGAGACCTACCCGCAGATGGTGATCAGTTGCAGGTTTTTCTCGGCAGAGGATGGGGACTTTCTAGGGTCCAGGAAGGGACCACAGTTGTCTGAGTGGGCTGGCTACCTTGTAATGTATAGACTAGCAGTTGACGGAGCCACATGTGAAAATACTGTATTTGGTGGCCCATGGTCTCACTGCCAGGGGTCCATTACATCATCAAGGTCTGTTACCTGTTTCAGCAGTTAATCTGGAAAGGTTTACAACCTCCACCCCAGTCCTATGGGAACCTTATTAAATTTTCAAATGTCTAGGCCTAAAAGGTAGTTGCTGTTCTGCTAGATCAATAATTATATAAGCCTCCATATTTATTTGAAACTCTCCATGCTGGTGTCAATGGAAAGGAAATCGGATTATCCTGAGGGTTCTGATTTTCATAATCAGATTCAGTCTCTTAAATCTTACATGCTCTCAGGACTTAAATCTCAACAAATGGATTTTTAATAGAAATCTTTAGAGTTAGTGTTAAAAAAAAACGGGTTCGTGATTCTTTTCTACTTAAAATATGATAAAAAGGTACAGGAAGAAAATGAAGAAAGTCCTGTCTAAAGTAAACATCATAAGCAAGTTAAGGTAATTAGCTCAGTGTGAAGTTTCAGCAAAGGTCACTTCAAAGGGTGAACTGTGCCAAAGCATTATAAACGTAAGTCTAGAAGTAATTGGGAAATTTTTAGGTTTAGAAGGCAGAAGGCAAGGAAACCTGTGTGGCTTGCCTTCTGCCTGTATCTACTTAAATCTAGTTTATGATTCCCTGTCTCATTTATTCTTCATTTCAAGACATTTTTAGGGACTGTATATGGTACAGCAAGGGGCAGTCATCCACATGGAAGATATTCCACACCCCTGCCTCTCATTTACTACCCAATTCATCAGGTCTCAAGGTTTCAATTTCCCAAACATTCCAGGAATCCTTTCTCTCCTCTTCTTCTCTGCTTCCTAAGGAGACTTTGTTCATCTTTATATGTCTAGTGCTCACTAGAGTATCTGGCACAGCGGACAGACTCTATAAATGTTTGGTGAGTGGATGAAAGAATATGAGCAGGGCAGTCCACTGCCATATAAACAGCTCTGGGGTGAAAATTAGGATCGCTGAGCTCTATTCTTTACCACGAAACTAACTAGAAGATCATTATTTTAGCCTCCCATGGATTTGATTTTTTCACCCACAAAACAAGTGGGTTGAATTCTATTTCACAAAAGCATCCTCTGGGTCAAAAAATTATTATATGCAAGTAAGAAGCATTAAGAAGTCACTACTATTCTCTTGAGTTTATTACATTCATTAAAAAAATGTTCTCTTTTGCGGAGTATGATCAAATTTTTAAATTATTTTATTGACTTAGTCTTCTATGCCTGGAGATAGTGGCCTTTCAAAATCTCTCTTTTTGTTTAGTATCTCGTACATGCCTCTAAAATCCTTGAAGATAGATACCATGTATCATTCAACTTTGCATCCCAGCACCCAGAATAGTGCCTAGCACATGGTAGATAACCGATATATATTTCATCAATAAAGTGATGACTGTTAATTATCTAGCGATAGCTGTTTAAAATTACAGGCATAATGACTGTGGAATAAATCAAACATCTCAAGGCCATGACTGGAAAATTCAACCAGTGTTAAGTGTGGGTCAATACTACTTTTCCAAATATTGTTGTTAAATAAACAATGAAATGAATCACATTTGTGAATATTGTGCAAAACGTTTCTGGAAACTTCTGTAACCATGAATGACTGAATTTAAATTTTGACTTATACTATGTTATGCTGTGCTATCTCACGGCTATACTGACAGCTAATCAGATCATGACATTTGGAATGCACACAGTATACAGAATATGTCAAGTAATATACTTCAGGGAATCTTCACTCAGATTCCTGTTTTTCTAAATTACAGTTAAATATGTCCATATATAATCATATATATATGGAAAAACATTTAATTGATATTATTAATATTTAAATTATTTTATTATATGCATTTGATCTTCATTGAACTCACTTTACGAATCTAACATAACTTGTTCAGAAAATTTAATCAGTGGAGATAAGGGCAAACCAACCAATTCTCAAAGGGTACTCTTTGGCTTTAGTTATTCTTGCTTTCTTCATCAATCAAATTATTTACTATCGCACTCCAGTGATAAAGCGCTATTGTGCAGGTCACCCTAGCGTTCACAGCACATTCAAGACCATTTTTTATTCTCATTTTGTATACCTCTTTGACATCTAGGCAACGTAGGGATTTTTTGAAGGTCTTTCACCGAATCATACAAGTTTAACTCTACCTAAGATGGAAGATAAGTGATCCCAATTTAATAGAAGTTGAATGCAGTCTCATGCTTTCTTGGTTCTGGTATGCTTTTTTTTTTTTTTTTTTTTTTGCGGTAAGCGGGCCTCTCACTGCTGTGGCCTCTCCCTTTGCGGAGCACAGGCTCCGGACGCGCAGACTCAGCGGCCATGGCTCACGGGCCCAGCCGCTCCGCGGCCCGTGGGATCTTCCCGGACCGGGGCACGAACCCGTGTCCCCTGCGTTGGCAGGCGGACTCCCTACCACTATGCCACCAGGGAAGCCCCCTGGTATGCTTTTTTGGAACCTTTACCCGGGGATCTCAGAGTACCTGTGTGCTCCTTAGAACTATTTCCACGTGAAATATTTCTTTTTGTTTACCCAGTGTGCTTATTGTAGCAAAGAAGTTGTATTAGGTAAGATTAGGTCAAGCAGTGTAGCTCTCTCTCACATGCATACTTAAACTAAAATAATAGAGGTTTTAATAACTTTTTTAAAAAAACAGTGTGTTTCTGTCTCATGTAAAGGAAACCTAGAGATAGGCAACTTGGGAGTGATATAGCATCTCCATGTAGCTGTTAGGGATGCATACTCCATCAAATTCATACCTCCTGCATCTTTAGGTTGACTATCCTCATGGTCCAACATGGACACGAGAGCTCAGCCACCACACCCACATTTCAGAAAGCAGGATGGAGGGTAAGATAAGGAGGAAGGGAAAAAAAACCCATCCCAGCCATCTTTCAAGGAGGTTTCTTGAGCAATAACACAAAACATTTTATTTACAACTTATTTTCTAGAACTTTACTGCTAGGTTTAAGGGTATCTAGAAAAAATAGTATTTATTTCAAGTAGTCATGTACCCAGTTAACCATCAAGAGTTCTTTTATCAAGGAAAATGTAGAGAATAGATACTGAGGTAGACAATTGTCTACCACAGGGACTGAGTCGGTAAATGAAGTAAAGTTAGAACATTTAGAGAAAAATTAGTTTCTAATTTTATTATTCTGAGGACTACAGAAAAGTTACCTATAAAGCCCCAAGAAGGAAGATATGTTGAATGATGTTATTAGAGAGAAGGACTAAAATGAAAAAAAAAAGGCAAAATAAACATCTTTAACGTATCTGAATTTTACAGGATTTTTATGCAAGTAATATAGACTTATTGGGAAAATTACATGGATTGGTGTTTCTACTCTTCATAAGCATTTAACATGTCGAATTGTAACAATATTTAGCAATAATTTAACCACTTGAAGTTATAGTCATCGTATTTGATATATATATAAATGTATATGTATATAAATAGGTAGAGATAGATACAGATTCAAATATAGATACAGATATAGATATACTTAGTTCTGGGGACCTACTATTATTCATTAAAGTGACGGAACTAAATACTCTCCATATTGAAAACCATACTCCATTGAGCTTGTTTTTCTATTCTTACTCTTCTGTATTGATTTATTAAAGCAACAACGAGGAAAATGCATCATTTTTAAATTAAGCCAGTAAGAGTTTTGCTAAAGTTGTAGACTTTATAAATTGTGAATAGGTGTAGAATAAAATATGGGTTTTGAAGATTTTGAGCATGAAAATATTGTATTACATATTTTAATGCACTGGCTGAAAGAACAATTATTGAGCTAATGAAAGAGTCTGAAGAAGAATTTTGCCAAGTTTTATTTTTCTCATGTGTGCTTTTTCCTTTCAGCCCTACAGTTGAAATGATATTTTTTCATTGCTTTAATTAATCACTTATGGATTATTATAAATATATAGAATTATTTAATATTTCCTCTTTAATAGAAAGATAAAATGCTTTTGCTGTATTTATGACTTATTTTTCATTCTAATAATAAATGAACTCATTTTAAGTTTATTCTTTTGAAATTGTAGGCAGTTATTCCAGAAAATTCTCTTCTAAAGGTTTTCTCACTTAATGTACTTCTTAAAAACTCTTATGTTCATTTGAAAAGTTTCTCCTAATGGAAATATTCTATAATTCTTCCTGCATCTTATGTAGGCATCAAATATCTCTGTGGCCCTTTTTTCCTATTTAACAGAGATATGTTATTAAATTATTGCATGGAATATTCATAAGTCCTTTGTATAAAATGCATTTATAAATTGGTCATGTCAGAGAAAGAACAGAAATAATCTAATGGCATTCTTTGCATATTTACTCTTTACCTTAAACATCAATTAATAGTAAAACCATGTCAAGGTATCTGTATTTTTAAGTTGCTGTATAGCAGTACCAAGGTTAAAATGTTTTGTAAATATTATTGTAAAAATTGCAACATTATCAGAATCGTTTTTACTTATGAAAAGCTATTTATGGAATGAAAAATATTGTCTCTGAGCCTTGTTATAAACCCCGGTTTCATTGTATATTAAAGCTACTACAAGTACATTTAATATCTTGATTATAAAGTCTCATTTTGGTACACATTTCAATCCATAATTTTGTTCCAAATTTTTTTATTATCTGCAAATGGTCAAAAACCATCCATGGAGCTAAACCATACACACTGATACTTAGATGTGTCCACAAAGACTTTTGGAGAACAGAGAAGAAAGCCTGTGGGGTGTCTTTCCTCTTGACACCAACCAATTCTCATATCAGCTGGGTGTCCTACAGTTCAATTTAATTCTGATGCACACTACCTGGAGTGAGTGTCAGACTCCACAGGTGTAACGGTTCGGTCCCATAAGCCTGCCCTTATTTAGGATGCCAGTCACAAGTACTGAGTCCCCAGGTTATACACACGTCCATACAACTTGACTACAAAGTCAGGGATCCCCCCAACCCCTTCCTTCAGGTTTGACTAATTGTTAGAACAACTCATAGGACTCAGAAAAATGCTTTACTTACTATTACCAGTTGATTATAAAGGATACAACTCAGGAACAGTCAAGTAGAAGCGATACATAGGCCAATGTATGTGGGGAGGGGCATGGAGCTTTCAGACCTGCTATGCCCTCTCCATGCTCTACTCTATGCTCCCTCTCTATGCTCCACTCTCCGGGCACCATGATGTGTCCATCAACCTGGAAGTTCTCTGAACTCCATCATGTAGGGGTTTTTACGGTGCTATCCTTGTGTAGGCATGATTGATTAAATAACTGACCATTGATGATTAACTCACTGACCATTGGTGATTAACTCAGCCTCCAGCCCTGCCCCCATCTCTGGAGGTCAGAAGTGGGAAAAGTTCCAACCCTCTAATTATGCTTTGGTCTTTCTGGAGACCAGTGCCCCTGTTAAAGTTATCTAGGGCCCCCCAACCACCAGTCATCTCATTAGCATACAAAAGACACTTTAATCACTTCAGAGATTCTTAGGGTTTTAAAAGCTTTGTGCCAGGATCTTGGGGCAAAGACTAAATATTTATTTTCACTATACCACAAAACATGAGTAATTTTTGTATTGAAATAGCATCAGAAATGTACTAGAGTAAATAACATTAGTAGTGGTAATCAAAAAGAATATTCAGACCTTGCAACTCTTGTGAGTTTCTGATCAATGGAATTAAAAGAGCTTCCAAATACCATTAAATGTTAGATTTTTCAGTACAAATTGTCTGGCCTGTGCTACCACTTGCTTTGTTACAATATCATTACTGACATCATGTTTTAGAAAACGTCATCTAGGGAAAGGCAGCATTAATTTATTCACAAGTGAAATAAATCAGAGTTCAGTACTTTTTCTACAAAGAGCAAGATGGTAAATATTTTAGGCTTTGTGACCATGTGGTCTCTGTCACAGCTACTCATCTTTGACATTATAGCACCAAAGCAGTCAAACAACAGGTAAACAAATGTGTTTGGCTTTGTTCCGATTAAACCTTATTTACTGAAACAACTTGTGGGCCCCATTTGGCCCATGGCCATAGACTGCCTACTCTTGGACTAAAAATTGATCGAAAAAAGTCATTCACTATAATAAATAATTATAATGGATAGTTTAAAAGAATAATTTGTTTATATAACCTTGGATTTTTTGGTCTGGTGATTCTTGTATGTAACCAAAAAACTAAATGCTTTTGTTTAGAACTGAGCTCACACAAAATTATTAAAGGCACGAAAAGATAATTACTTGTGAAATTGTAGAATTCATAAAACGTGTTGCAGTAGCCTCCTGAAAACAGAAATTTCTATTTGCATATACATTTACATGAATTATGCTTTATAGTCCAAAATATCAGAAGTTAAAAAAGAAAGAATTAACAACACCAAAAAAGAAGTTATATTTTGTTCTTCTCCCAACAGAAATGCCCTTTCAGGTTTCATTTGAATACACATGCCTTTAGGAAATACTTTCATTACAGAGGAAGAATTTTGTGCGTGATAGTTCCTAACAGTTTAATAATTGTGGGTAAGGTTAGCTTAATTTGTGTATTTATTAAAGATTTTTGAGCACTTTTAATATGTATAGGAAAAGGTTCAAAATCATAGGAGATATATATAGATGTAGGTCAATGGCAATGTTTTTCCCTAAAAACCCAACTATATTTTTAAGGATATTCATCACATTTTTTATCTCTTCTATAAAAATGTTTTTATATTATGCTTTAAAAAATCACTTTACAATTTTAAACAATACCATTTATTGCAATATTTTATTTTTTCAGAGTAGATGTACATTTCCCTATTCCTCCCTCTGTGTACAACTTTAAAACCCTAAATATTATCTATAAAACAAACAAGAAAATTCTGAAAGGTGAAGAGAAGAAGGCAGAGCAGCTAGGAACTTCGTGGGCTGAAGAACAACATGACATGACAGTGAGCTCCCTGGGTTTTCTTTTTGCCTCATTTCCCCCAGGTTTGTAGATAAAGAAGCTGGCAACCCATAAGCACCAATAGGAGCAGACAATAAAAACCCCAACAAAGGCCTGATCTCTGCAGCCAAAGTCCCCAGAAAGAGACAGCCTAGCAAAACAGAAAACTTTGAGACAGTAACAATTTAACTAATTTGAATATAACCAAACACCATAAGAAAAAAAAAAAAAATACAGCCTCATCCCAATGCCTATCAGCACAGGTCAAGTGCAGAGCCTAGACAGAACAGAAAAGCTGCAAAATATATGGAACAAAACTGATAGAACTGAAAGAAGAAACAAACAAATCCAAAATTATAGTTGGAAACTTCAGCATCCCTCACCAACAATTAGTAAAACTAGATAGAAAATCAACAGGATATAGCAGAACTGAACAATATCATCAACCAACAGAATCTACTCAACATTTATAAAACACCCTATCCAACAACAAGAAAATATACAGAATCCAAAAATACTCCCAGACAGCATGGCCAACTGATTTTTGACAAAGGTGCAAAAGCAGTGCAATGAAAGAAGGATAGTGTCTTCAATAAATGTGCCAGAGCAGTTGGCTATCAATGGGCAAAATAAATGAAACTCGATCTAAACCTGACACCATATACAAAATTAAGTCAAAATGGATGATAGATTTAAATGTCAAACATAAAACTATAAATCTTTTAGAAGGAAACATAGGAGAAAACCTTCAGAAACTAGGGGTTGGTGAAGAGTTCTCAGACATGACAACAAAAGCACAATTCATAAAAGAAAAAATTGATAAGTTGGACTTCATTAAAATGAAAAACTTTTACTCTTGCAAAAGACTGTTAAGAGGATGAAAAGACAAGCTACAGGCTGGGAGAAAATATTTACAAACTACTTATATGATAAGGGAGTCATATCTAGAATTTACAAAGAACTCTCAAAAGTTCAACAGTAAAAACACAAATAATTCAATTAGAACATGAGTAAAAGATATGAGACATTTCACTGAAGAAGACATATAAACGGCAAATCAGTTCATGAAAAATGTTCACTAGCTTAAGGTAAATGTAAATTAATATTACAAAGTGAAATCACTGTGCACCCATTAAAACAGCTAAAATAAACAATAATGACAATATCAAATGTTGACAAGGATGTATAGAAACTGGATCTCTCCTATACTGCTGGTGGGAATGTAAAATAGTACAGTCACTCTGGAAAATAGTTTGGCAATTTCTTTTAAAATAGAACATATGCTCATATATCCTAGCAATCCTACTCCTGGGCATTTATTCCAGAGAAATGAATACTTATGTCCACATAAAAACCAGTACATGATTGTTCATCGCAGCTTTATAAATGGAAAAACCAAAACTGGAAGTAAACAGAATGTCCTATAAGAAGTAATAGTTAAACAAAGAAAAAAGAAAAAAATGATTTATCAAAGGTGGTAACTTGAAATTAAAAAAACTGAAAGTAATCTGGAAACTTCTTTTTTTATTGTAATTTTCAGGTCTGGTGTTATATCTATATCATGGAATACTACACAGTAATAAAAAGGAATGTATTGCTATACAGAAAAGCCAGTATAGCTTCCAAGGACATAATGCTGAGTGAAAAAAGAGCATTTCAGAAAGTCATGTACTATGTGATTCCATTTGTATAACATTCTTGAAATGACAAAGTTATAGAAATGGAGAACAGATGAATGGTGTCAGGGGTTATTAATGGTGGTAGAGGTTGGATATGACTGTAAAGGAGGAGCCCAGGGAAATATTTTGGGGTGATGGTATGGTACCTTGCTTGCTGAACTGGTTGCATGGATCTATGTACGTGTTAAAATGACATAGAACTGTACACACACTTTATACCAATGCCAATTTCCTGGTTTTAATGTTGTACTTTAGTTACCTAAGATGTAACCATTGGGGGAAACTGGGTGAAGGATACACAGGACCTCTCTGAATCTATAATTATTTCAAAATAGAAGTTTAGAGAAGAGAAAATATGCAAACCTTGTAATGCATTCTTTCAAAAAAAATACATTCCCTAAATAAATCTTTTCAAGGATTTTATGATGCCAAATTTCTCAACTTAATAGCTTCTCTCTTTCCAACAGTTGACTAAACCAAATTATTTATATACTGGAAGATGACTACTTATTTTTTAAATTAATAACAGGCTAAATAATGTTATAAATTTTATACTTGCCATGTCTTAAATAACTAATTTACAATTGCTAATGGGTATCAAAGGATCAAGGACATGAAAATCATGATTTAATCAAAAACCTCATTTAACACAATAGTTGCAACCTCATTATTGACCTCAAGGGCAGGCACTTTTGCTGAAGCTGCCAACAGGAAAACAAAATGTGACTGATTTTTTACTTTTCTCTATTTAAAAATGAATTAATGAATATAAATATGTCCCAAATTGATAACTTCCATAACACATACTTTGGAAACTCTACACCTGAATAATTAGACCATTGATTATTTCTGGAACATAAATTAAGTCCTCCAATTTAGTCTTATTTAGACCTGAAAATTACAATAAAAAAAGAAGTTTCCAGATTACTTTTAGTTCTTTTTAATTTCAAGTTACCACCTTTGATAAATCTTTTTTCTTGAAAAGACATATTTATTGAACTGCTAGACTCTGCCATTCTTTAATTGCTAATAGCAGCCCGTCCAAATATGTCTCACGTTCTACTTTCATAATTTACTAACAAAGTTAAAATGCATGTGGGAATATTTTAAAGGAGTCTATTGGAATGCATAATGGTATTCTGTTTTTTTAAGTGAGTAGGGAAAAGTCAGAGAGAGAAGATTTCTTCTGAATTGTATAAATATACGTTCACAGTCCCTTATCTGCAATTCTGAAGTCCTCAAAAACTCTGAAAAGTAAAGGTTTTATACAACTCAATTGGTGGCAGGACTGAACCTGAACGAACCTGGGGCTTTTTTTTATAGCTTCTATGTAATACATGAGTGTTAATATTCCTACCTTTACTGCAGAAATGTACATGTGTTATGCTCAGGATGTTGGCCCTGGGAATATCATATAATATACAGTATATGCATGTTCCCTTTTCAAAATCTGAACATTCCTGACTTACAAGACACATCTAGTCCCAAGGCCTTGGGATGAGAGATTATGAACCTGTCCTAGAAAAGTACACGATAGATGTTCATATAGCACTTGAGAACAGGAACTTATTTATGTGGCAAATGAATCTAGGAGCACAGTTATTTCATAACATTAAATTTGGGAGGAGAGTCAGATAAACACCAAGCTGACCTTTATTTCATTAAGAAGCAAACTGGGGCATTGAGCAACTTGCCCGAGGTTACCCAGCTACAGTTGGAACCATGGCAGTCTGGCTTTAGAAGTCATGCTTTTAAACCACAAAGATTTTGTTACTGAAGACTTAACCTGAAAGCCTCCTCTGTCACAGCAGAATGAGACTGAGTCTCTGAGCTGAAAGCAGGAGGATTTTGTGAAAGTCCATACCCTTATGGATAAAACCCCAGGCTCCAGGAAACTGGCAGCCCAGTTCATATTCCCCAAGTATGAAACTGGAGGATCCTTTTAAGGAGTAAAAATGAACAGCTACAAAGAAAAACAAAACTATGCGAACTGGCCTCAGTTGATCCTCTACTGCAGGGTTCACCTGTCCAATGCTAGCTTTGCACACTGAACTCCCAACCAGCTGTTACTAAATAGCAGCTTATTACATAGGAATAGATTCAGGGATCACCAGACATTTAAGGAAAATGTCAAACATGAAACAGATTAAAGTAAACAATCAATAAGAAGGAGCCTAGACAGGACAGAGGAAACACAAAAAACAGATAAAGTTTCAAAGAATATGTCACGAGTACTGTTAGAGATTAATAGAAGAAATTACATCCATAAAAGCAGAAAAAGGACACTATAAAACAGGTGTTGCAATAAAGGATAAGATAGAGCACGTGGAAGTTAAAAAAATGATAGCTGAAATTTAAAAGTTCAATAAAAGTTTGGAAGATAAAGTCAATGAAGTTCCCTGGAAAGTAGTTCAAGAAAACAGAGACAGGAAAAATTAGAGAAGTTATCCAGGAGGCTCAGAGGTTTATTTCAGAATAGGCTTTCAGAAAGAGAAACAGAGAAAATGTTGCAAAGGAAATTATTAACTTATGGAATGGTTTCAAGAACTGAAAAACATGAGTCTTTTTTTTTTATACAAATTTATTTATTTATTTTTGGCTGTGTTGGGTCTTCGTTTCTGTGCGAGGGCTTTCTCTATTTGTGGCAAGCGGGGGCCACTCTTCATCACGGTGCGCGGGTCTCTTACTGTCACGGCCTCTCTTGTTGCAGAGCACAGGCTCCAGACGCGCAGGCTCAGTAGTTGTGGCTGACAGGCCCAGTTGCTCTGCAGCATGTGGGATCTTCCCAGACCAGGGCTCGAACCTGTATCCCCTGCATTGGCAAGCAGATTCTCAACCACTGCGCCACCAGGGAAGCCCAACATGAGTCTTTTTTAACATTATCCTTCAGAACATATTTAAAGGGGCACTTGTCATGTAGTCATGGAACTATAGTTGAAAGGCTGAGGAATCTTTATGAGCCTTTTCAATAAATGTACTTTCGCTTTTCCTTTTTAGGGGCACAGCAATTGCTGGCATAGTATTTGGAATCGTATTCATCATGGGGGTCATTGCTGGAATTGCCATATGTATCTGCATGTGCATGAAAAACAACCGTGGGACACGGGTGGGTGTCATCAGGACCACCCACATCAATGCCATCTCCTCCTACCCTGGTAAGCAAAACTGCTTACTCTTTCTGAAGGAAGAGTCAGATTTGTTAGTTATGCTGTCCTCCTGGGGTAGAAGACTCTCACTGGAATAATCTCCAAGTATGTAGGATATTTCTAAATTAATGTAGATTGAAGCTCTAACTTTCAATGGAGATTACTTAGATCCACATAATAAAATCTACCTCCTATTTGAATACATTCATATTTTCAGTGGTTGTCTTATTGACTACAGTTGCCAATCAGCCATAGTGAAGAGGAATAGACAATTCACACCCACTGTGTCTATTTCCTAGTGAGTTCTGACAAATAATTATAGAGAAAGAATAAGTTACATGGCTGAATTAACTGGCATCTGATTCAATAGGTATGTATGTCTTGAGAAAAAGTATTGAAGAAAGTTTTTACGTGTCCCCCTTATTCAAAGAAAACAGTCTTAACATAATAGTAAAATTATCAGCAAAAAGGTAATTTATTAATAATTTGACAAGTATTTCTTGAGAATTTACTAGAAGTTCCACATATAAATATATTGAACACATAAACAAAGTGCTGCATTTTGCCTTGATTTCAATAGCATTTTAAGTCAACCTGTATATATATATAATTTGATATATAAAAAGGAGTCAAGTTCTAAATTTAACAAATCCTTAGGAAGATAATTTTCTATCCATACTCATGTCCTCTCTCTCAGCCCCTATAGGAAAGGAATAAGGTAGCTTCTACATCCAGTCTGCCCTGAGTATCAATTCCCTAGTAATGTCTCTCCTCTCTTAACTTTTTCCCTACCATCTTCAGCTTGAGGGAGCAAATTTCAGATGAGTGTGAGCATGGTCATTTTCCCCGTCCTCTTTTGTCCATTCTCCCTCTTCTCCAATATCTCCATGTTAGACTGCTTCCAGGCTCACTCTTGTGTCTTCTTCCATCCTGTATCAACGCTCACTTCTTTGGTTCTATCATTTGGCCTCATGGTATTAAGTACCCTTTACATGCTAAATGCCTTCCAACGTTATATATCTCCTTTCCAAACCTCTTTCCTGAATTTCAGACTCATTTGATCCCACTGCCAGTTGAACATCTACACTCGGATGTCTAACTGATATATCTCAAATTTCACATGTCTAAAGCTGTACTTCCGAACATCCCCCCAAAGCCTCCTCCACTCACCATTCACCATCTCAGTTGGTGGCATCTCCAGCCTCCCAGCAGCTCAGGCCAAAGACCTTGGCGTCATCCTGGACTCCTCTCTTTCCCTGACATCTACATGCAATCTAACAGGAACACTTCTCAGCTCTATCTTCAAAATATAAGAGTATCTGACTACTTCCCACTGTTCCTTCTCTGGTGGGAGCCACCATCAGCTCTCCTACTCATTCCTGTGAAAACATCTTAACTGCTCTGCCAGCATCCACTCGTGCCTCCCAGGGGTCTATTCCAAACACAGTAGCAAACTGAACACATTTAAGATGATTAAATGTCAAATCATATCACTTCTCTGCTCAAAATTTTCCAGCGGCTCCCCATTTCCCCCAGGGGAAGACTTAAAGCCAGTGGTTTCTCATTTTATCCAAAGTAAAAGACAAATTCTATACCAAGGCCTGCAAGGCAATGCATGAATTGGTCCCTCTTTTTCATTTCTCTGACCTCACTTCCTTCTACTCACCCTCTTGCCACCTGGCTCCACTCATACTTTTTCCTTGCTGTGCTGTGAAGATACAGGGCACACTCCCATCTAGGTTTGCCTAGAACACTGACTCCCTCACTTAATTCAAGTCTTTGTCAAAGGTCACTTTCTGAATGAGGCCTTCCCTGATCACCCTACTTAAGATTGTAATGTGTCCCTCCCCCATAGCATCCCAATCCTCCTTACTCTACTTTTTGTCCAGAGTGCTTCTTTTAATCTTCTAAGATACCACATTGTTCACCTAGTGGTTAAGTTTATTATTTATTGTCTATCCCCACTTTCTGGAACATTAGCTCCGTGAGGCAGGGATTGTTGTCAATTTTATTCACCACTCAATCCTAAGCATACAAGACTGGAACTGGCATGTAACAGGCACTCAGCAGACATGGCTGAACGAATGAATATCATGACAAAATCTGATTTAATTATATCAATGCCTAGAAATTTTACCTTCAATTCCACCCTGGAATGTATAGCTTTTACTCACTACAAAAGCAATTCACTATTTTGAATCTTTCCAACTTACCAAGAATATCGTTAGGGTTAGTATAACAATGTTAAAACTATGGTATAAGGAAAAATTAGGGGGAGTTATTTTTTATTCTCCTGATCTCCCTATTTTCACCTGGCCAATCCATAACCCAGGAGAAGAAGAGGAGAGTCTGACAGAGACATTAATTGGAGAGAAGATAAGGAGAAGCAATCTGTACATAATGCTCCAGATTCACTTTTCTTGATCAAAAAGTGTAGTTAAAATTAATTTTTTAAATATTTTTATAAAACTAGACTAGAAAATGCAAAATATTTTAATGTTTTCTGGAGTCTGAGGTTTCTATTTCATGCATGTAAACAGGTTTTCAAAAACTTTATTCTAGTAGCATTATTATTATTATTATTATTATTATTATTTTGTGGTACGCGGGCCTCTCACTGTTGCGGCCTCTCCTGTTGCGGAGCACAGGCTCCGCGGCCATGGCTCATGGGCCCAGCCGCTCCACGGCCTGTGGAATCTTCCCGGACCAGGGCACGAACCCGTGTCCCCTGCATCAGCAGGCAGACTCTCAACCACTGAGCCACCAGGGGAGCCCTAGTAGCATTATTTATACTGGCAGATCACAGCACCATGTTGCATTTTCAGTAAATGCATTGTTCTGGGAACTGAATAATGCAAAAACATCATAAACCTTATGATGGAAACATTTTCACTGCAAAAGACTAGGTCGTTGAAAACATGATTTGCTTGATTCTCATTTCCTTCTCAAAGTCCCTAATTAAGCTTTTACTTAAAGGATCAGGAAATAACACAGAGTAGTACTGACTGCTTTTCAAAATCTTTCATCTATGGAAATAAAAAATAATTTTACCCACATTAATTAATTAACCCTGTGCTAATTTAATAATCACTCAAGTTATTGAATAGTCCTACAGCCTGAAGGCCACATAAATGGGTAGAAAATAATTTAGTCAAGGTTATCTCATCCCTTGGTGAAAGCACTCAGTGGGGAACCCTACAGCAAAAATGACTCTGCACTGGGAGTAGATTACCAAGAACAGGTAATATGCCACACCCAACCTAGTGTTGGACAGTGACCATCTGAAATAGTTTTTTACTCCTGCCATGTTGGGTGGCATGAACTGTGTCCTGTTTATTGACAACTATTTTTAAAACCATCAGTGTGAAAACAATAATTATTTGTCAAGTCTTACGTTTCCCCTACTTTCCAGAACTTCAGTATAAACAAAAGAAAGTAACTATATTAACTCATTTTTAAAAATGGGTTTGGATGACACACATCTGAAGGAAAATAACGCAGAAAGAACAGAAGAAAAGGCCTGGCAAAGATATAAAAATCAAATGCCATGAAGTACATTACTGAGTCCCTAATGGTAGGTAGGTAGGTAGGTAGATGATAGATTGATTGATTGATAGATGATAGATAGACAATATAGATGGGCAAATAGACAGATAGATGATGATGATGATGAATTTAGATAGACAGACAGGTAGATAAACAATGAAGAAGGATCTGAGTTTCTTGATAACAGAAAAATGCCAAAAGATGCAGGTAGAAAGAAGTTGTGGAACTGTAAAAAAATCATCATTTAAAACCATCATAAGAAAAATTTAGAACAAGATTCATCAATTGATGCTAAATTTGGGGGACACATTGCTGAGGAACAGGATATTTGCATACTCTCAACCTGTCTACCTCTAGATTTCTCATTAGTTACAAGGAGAATAATAGTAACTACATAGTGGAGAAACCAGACAACATCTTGACGAAGAAGTAAAAATTAATATCAACAAAGAGGGACAGATGTACATCTTGCACCTTTGGGTGTTACTTTGAAGATCATACAATTTCACGTGTGTAGTGTTCTGGCTGGAAGCTCATAGCCTGAATCTTAACATGAGAAATTATCTGACAAACTCAAGCTGAGGAACATTCTATAAAATAGCTGGCTTGTATTCTTTAAAATCTCTTGGAAATATTTCATTAAGAAACCAAGGGGCTTCCCTGGTGGCACAGTAGTTAAGAATCCCCCTGCCAATGCAGGGGACACGGGTTCAAGCCCTGGGCCAGGAAGACCCCACATGCACGGAGAAATTAAGCCCTTGCACCACAAATACTGAGCCTGTGCTCTACAGCCCACGAGCCACAAATACTGAGCACCTAGAGCCCATGCTCTGCAACAAGAGAAGCCACTGCAATGAGAAGCCTGCACACCACAACGAAGAGTAGCCCCCGCTCACCACAACTAGAGAAAGCCCGCGTGCAGCAATGAAGACCCAACACAGGCAAAAGTAAATAAATAAATAAATAAATTTATTTATTTAAAAAAAAAAAGGAATCCAATCTCCATTTGCATAATTGAATTCACAATTGAGGGCAACCACATTGAACATGAAAAGACTCATGCACTCAAAGGATTTGGTGATATGAGGATGGTCTCTTCTGATTGTATCTATTTTTTAGTGAAATAAGAAGCAAGTCTTAGGCTGCAAGAGGCTTGAGGAGGTGTTTGTAGCTAAGGAGAAAGAAAAAAACATGAAACAGTAATCTCAGAGAATGGAGGGGTGGTGAAATGCCTAATGCGCAATTTCCAAGCAATGCCAAGGGCCTCCACACTTAAGAATATGGTCATGCATTTGAAGTGAAATGAGTCAGCATGACTGTGCATTTTGCTCTAAGCATATTAAGCTCCTAGATACAGATCTGGGGTAGCCAAAATGCTGGACTGGAGCTTTGTGAAGCAATGGGGAGAGAAAGAGTTGAGAAAGTTGATGATAGATGCACAGGAATAATTTTTGTGATGGACCATAAATCTAAGCTGAATGAAGAAAGACATGAAGACAGGAAAGAGGTGACATCAGTTTAAATTAATTTTTTTAATGCCATCAGTAAATCAGAAATCCAGGTGAGGTCCAAGATGTATTGGGATGTATATTCTAGAAAGATAAGTGGGTGGTCATATTTACAAAATGGTACCATAATTGGTTACAGTAAGGGTGAGAAAAAGATTTTTGAAGGCAAAAGGCTCAAAGGACTGAGAGGCAGGGTTACATGTGTTAAAAATGGATTAAAGAAGACAATTTAGGTGATGCAAACTTCATGAATCAAAAAGTCTTCATGGGGAGAACAGTAAAATGGACAGAAGGCAGGAAGCTTTTATAAGGTGAAGAATAAAGAACGAAGAAGAGAAAAATAGAAACTATCTGATTGGCTGGGGCCACAGAGGCAGCCTTGTTTGGGGTGAGAAGGAACCAGGAAGTTAAGTATAGAGTCCACAGTCGGCTTGGCATTTGGGGATTAGTTGACTGGATATACTGAGTTTCTCTTTAAGCAGAGCTTTTCAATGACGTGAAAGTTACCTAAGCTTCAGTTTGCTGAGGTGGCAACCCAGGCAGTAGTGGCTCCATCCTGGAGCTAGAAATTTATTTCAGCAAGTGGATGTTGAAATCACCTAGAATGATAACAGAAGTCGTGATGCAGAGAAGAGTAATGGGCTTGATACTAAAACTTCAATAACTGAGGGCTTCCCTGGTGGCGCAGTGGTTGAGAGTCCGCCTGCCGATGCAGCGGACACGGGTTCGTGCTCCGGTCCTCGAAGATCCCACATGCTGCGGAGTGGCTGGGCCCGTGAGCCATGGCCGCTGAGCCTGCGCGTCCGGAGCCTGTGCTCTGCAACGCGAGAGGCCACAACAGTGAGAGGCCCGCGTACCGCACTTCAATAAGTGAGATTTTGGGATAGAGAGAAGCACAGCTATGGATAACAAGGAGGAGCAGAAAGTAGCAGAATCTCATGGCATATGCTACAAAAGAGCTCAGGTTTTTGTTTTTGTTTTTTAACTTTATATTGGAATATAGTTGATTAACAATATGTTAGTTTCAGGTGTACAGCAAAGTGATTCAGTTATACATATACATGTATCTATTCTTTTTCAAATTCTTTTCCCATTTAGGTTGTTACAGAATACTGAGCAGAGTTTCCTGTGCTATACAGTAGGTCATTGTTGGTTCTCTATTTTAAATATAGCAGTGTGTGCATGTCAATCCCAAACTCCCTGTCTATCCCTTCCCCCCACCCTTCCCCCCTGGTAACCATAAGTTCTTTTGGATGGACCTAGAGATTGTCATACTGATTGAGGTAAGTCAGAGAAAGAGAAATATCACATGATATCGCTGATATGTGGAATCTAAAAAGAAATGGTACAAATAAACTTATTTGCAAAACAGAAACAGACTTACAGACTTCAAGCTCAGGTTTTTAAAGAGGGAAATTAGTTGTTTAAAAATGGCTGAATCACAGGGAACACCCTGCATACCTCCTGGTCCCATAAAATGTAGGATGTGGGAGAAAAAGGATAGCTCTGATTTAATAGTGCTACAGAGGAAGCTGTCCTCTCATGGAAAACCAGATTTTAATTAAATTAGAAAGGTGAAGCAAATGCTCCCTTTCACTTCCTGAGATAACTGTCTCATGTATTCTCTCTTCTCAAAGCTCGAAAAAAACCCAACCCTCAGCCTTTCTCTCTCTCAGCCGACGTTACTTCTCTGAGAAAACAGACACAATTGGAGAAGAACTTCCTTATATTCCGAGCTGGGGTAACATGTAAAGGGATGAAAAGAGGGTGAGGGTACAAAGGGCTCTTCTGATGACAGACTTTGTGTTCCACTGAGCACAGTGAAGGCGGTGGGGAAACTTGGGAAAATTAATTAGATTAGATATGTAAAGCCTTCCAGAGCTAAAGATCTACACTGAAGGGTGCTCTAGGAGCTTGTCCTTCTCATGCTAACAGAGGGATGTAAACGTGACTGGACGTGTCCTGATGTTATCTGAGAGGAAGGGGGACGCTAGGTTCTAATGATGTCACCCTTTCCGGAGGTGCATCTCGGGCCATTGTAGAGGAAGAGACGGGCAGGGCTGTACTGTGTGGTGAGGGGCAGGCAGTGGAGGACCTGCCAGGAGCTCTGTGGGCCTCTGCTCTGAGTGGGGTTCAGGTGAATTGTGAGTAGTGGGGTTTGGGGGAGGGTGACGAGAAGGTTTGCTCCTAGTAATAATGTTAGAAGTTGTCCTTTTTTTTTTTTTTTTCTGGAGTATAATTGCTTTACAATGCTGTGTTAGTTTCTGCTGCACAGTGAACTGAATCAGCCATACGCATACACACATCCCCTCCCTCTTGGACCTCCCTCCTCCACCCTCCATCCCCCCCATCTAGGTCATCACGGAGCACCGAGCTGAGCTCCCTGTGCTATACAGCAGGTTCCCACTAGCTATCTATTTTACACATGGCAGTGTATTTATGTCAAACCTAATCTCCCAATTCATCCCACCCTCCCCTCTCCCCACTGTGTCCACATGTCCATTCTCTATGTCTACGTCTCTATTCCTGCCCTACAAACACGTTCATCTGTACCATTTTCCTAGATTCCACATATATGCGTTAGTGTACGATATTTGTTTTTCTCTTTCTGACTTAACTTCACTCTGTATGATAGACTCTAGGTTCATCCACATCAGGTTCCTTAAAAAACTAAAAATAGAACTATCATAGGACCCAGCAATCCCACTACTGGGCATATACCCTGAGAAAACCATAATTCCAAAATATACATGCACCCCAATGTTCATTGCAGCACTATTTACAATAGCCAGGACATGGAATCAACTTAAATGTCCATTGACAGATGAATGGATATAGAAGACGTGGTACATATATACAATGGAATATTACCCAGCCATAAAAAGAAATGAAATTGGGTCATTCGTAGAAGTTGTCTTTTAAAATAAGTCATGAGTGATAGAAGTGCCAGCTAATGCTAAGATGTGTTAAAAGATAAACTGAGGCATATTAAAATCTTGAAGAGTTTATTTGAGCAAAAATGGGGCAGCACCAAACCCAAAGTGGTTAGGGGGACCCTGCCTTATACAGAGGAAGCATGGAAGCAACAAAAGGAAATTATTTGATTTCCTTTAACTTAAAGCCTAGTTGGCTGTTTGTGATTGGTTGTCCTTAGCATTTTGATTTCATAACTTTGAGGCACTTGCAGCTTAGATTTTGGTTTGCTTACATAGACACCATGGCATTAGAGCCACCTCAGTCTAATAACCTCCTTGTTTAATTAATTTAACAGGTGGTAATCATATTGAAATATATAAATGTATCAAATCAATACATTGTACCCCTTGAACTTACACAATGTTATGTCAGTTGTATCTCAACTGAAAAAATAAATTTAAAAAGTGTTAAAAAATAAGTCATGAATTTCACCTGTTCTATCAGATAGTAAAATCATTGAAAATCAATAATAATTAAAATCAGGTGTTTCTGGTAAAAAAAAAGATATGCCTTGGTAATTGAACAGAACAAGTGATTAAAATTTCACAAACTCTAAACGCGAGATAACAAAACAATGTGAAAAGTGAGGATTAAGAGGCAACGCTTCAATACATTGGCTTAATCAAAATTTAAAACTTAGAAAAAAAAACTCTGATGTAAAATAACAGATGTAAGGAAGCACCAAATATATAAATTTACATGGAAAAACTCAAAAATAGATTGGTTATGAACCAGATATCTGAAAGACAAATGTTTAAACTTGGAAACAATACAGAAGAAATAAAAAGGATGAAAAGCCCACATATATTTTCTTAGATACAAGTTTTAAACTTCAGGATGTCAATAAGGTAAAAATACCATAGCTAATCATTTTGACAAAGTTATTTTTAGAAAGGTATAGAAAAGATAAATAACTTTGTATACATATTTATATCTCGTTATCTTAATTGTATCTTAATTCTAATTAAGATCCCAGTTTGTAAATTATCAGCTCAAAACAAACAAAAAAATCACACAATATGAATTACAAATAATAAACAAGACGTAAAACTGTCAAAGAAATGTAAAATTAAGGGATATTTTAATAGTGAGAGTTTTTCAGTATTAAATTACCAAAATATTAAATGATAGCCAGCTAGTTGATTCCTGGAATTTTATTCTAAAAAACTAAATCAAAGTAATAAAAAGTCTATATGTAGAAAGACATTTGTCACTCCACTATTTATAATAATAAAAAATTGCTAATCTCAAAATAAGTGAATGGTAAGTGGAATAATGTACAGCTGTTAACAATAGAGTTCATGAAGAATACGTAGCAGAATGAAGAAGATTGTTACAATACAGAGTGAAAAAGCATAGACTATTTTACATAACTACAAGGATATAAAAACACAAGTGACTAGAAGGGAGTATATAAAGATATTGTTCGTTAAACTGTGGTGACAGAATTATGGATGATTTTCCTCTGTTTCCACATTTTCTAATATAATGTTGTACAATTTTTATTAACACCATGCACCTTCCCTTTATATTTGTTTTAGAGATGTTATCCTGAGTGGGTAAAAAAACATTAACTTCCTCCTATGAATTTCATAGCATCCCTAAATTTTGCAAAATTCTACACAACTACATTGACATACATGATAAATGACATATTTGCCCTACTTAAGTCAGAGAATTAGAATTATTGGTTATGAAAGAATTTCAAAAGCACCATATCTCCAGCTGCATCCATGTATCTTTTAAAGATGATTTGACCTTTAAGAGAGAACAAAACCTCTTAGGGTTAATCAAGAATTCTAAAATTGATACCCTGAAAAGTTTACTTCCTAGTGAAACATTTTTATCTGTAAGAAAGAAAGATAGCACAGTCCACAGTTATACCATTATTATTTCAAAATGTCTTCCCGCAGCTGGTACTATAAAAGATGTGCCGTGTTTATTTCATGATGGATATAGTCCTCCAAATACCACTCTTCAGCATTATATTATCACCTTATCAAAATAACAAAGGCTACATGAATGAAAGAACACTGTTTCATATCTTAGATTTTCATGCTCAACATGCAGCTGTATAAACCATAGGGAATCTCCCTGAAATGTCCTCCAGCAGTTTATATGCAGATGGAAAAATATAAATGCTTTGTTACTGAAGCATAAAGACACACCACAGCTTCATGACAGAGAAGGATGCAGAGTCGATCTGTAGAATCATCTGGTGTGTGCTTCTCAAGTGGGAGGCAAGGAAAAGCTTCATCATAAAAACAGCTTAGAACCCACATGCTTATAAGAAACAGTTCAATGGGAACCCAGCTGTAACTTCCTGTTTTACATGGAGGCTGCATTTCTTGCCTTGCATGAAGTTTATTATAAATCTCTTTGTCTCAGTCCTCTTGGATATAACGAAGCAAAGGAGTAGGCATAATGCAGAGGGAATGTGTGTTTAGACTCTGGCAGGAGTTATTCCATTTTGTTGTAGAAAACAAAGCTTGGAATAGGCCAGCCTCCCCAGGTCTAAAGCAGCCGTGGAGAAGCTGCCTTCTCCACAGATCTGTGTCCTCTGCTCTGAGCCCTTGGCCTGCTCAGCCCACGAGAGACTTGCAAAGCCTTTGCTCACCAGAGCATCCCTCAGAGGACATCCCACCCAGTTCTGTGTCTCCATCTTTCTCTTGTGTCAGATGCCTCAATTCTGCTTCTTCACATCCCTAAGTACAGGCAGATCAGTAATTGGTTTAAATCATCAAGCTCCTGGTAGAGAGAGCCAAGTTAACGAGATACAGATGGGAAAAGAATCTAAAAAAGAGTGGGTATATGTATAACTGATTCACTTTGCTGTACAGCAGAAACCAACACAGCACTGTAAATCAACTATACTCCAATACAAATTAATTAAATGGTTTTTTTAAATAAAGAGATTCAGAAGAAACTTTGTGTTTGCATATAGGGTGAGGCCCTATGTTTATACATGCATATTGATCAGAATACCGTCATAATCTTATTGTAAGAGTACAATTTAGAAGACGTTTTAGAAATAAGTTTGTTGAAATGTTGCTTGTTCTTTTCTTCCATTCTAGAAGTAAAAGCTTGGCTGTTTATTTGCATTATTATAACACTAGTCTTGTGGTTTAGGCTACATTCACAGTAAGCAATTAAGACATGTCAATTTCCAACTAGAATCACAATCTTGATGATAAATCAATTACTGGAAAATCATCAGAGGGGTTGCTGAGAGGTTGCTCAGATGTTGTCGAGTGATTTGGTTCTTAAAGACATGGAGTGCTCAAGGAGTACCTCTCTTCCAGCCCTGGAGACGGGGTGGAGAGCACTACAAAATAGATGTCTATATACAGTCATAACAAATGTACTAAATGTGATTTTAAAACACACTGTCCTATAATAGTACAATAAAAAATTAAAGACACTTTTTCTAATAAGATTTAGAAAACTAAATTCTCCATCCCCATTTCTAAACCTGCTTGTCCTCCTTTTTTTTTCTTATTTCTGTAATGGCTCCATGACCCTCCAAGTTACAGGAGCCCAGAACCAGGTACCCAATACCTCGACACCTTCTTACCCTCGACCCCTTTTCCACCTACCCAGTCATCACTTAAGCACTCAGCTGCTCAAGGGCTCCTATAATCCCCACCCCCAACTTCCATGAGTCCTTTATCATCCCTCACATATGCTACTACATCATCTCACCTGTTCTTTGCTCCACCTGAATCCATACTGCCGAAAGAGTCACCTTCCTAAAGCATACTCACTAGCATATTCAAAAAATCTCTGATGCCTGCATATCACACACTCCTTATGTGATATTCAAAGTGCAATGTCCATGTAGCCTATCTTACACCCAATAGTCTGTACCCCCCACTCCCCTGACCCCTATGTTATACAACATGGGAATATAGCCAATATTTTGTAATAAGTGTAAATGGAGTGTAACCTTTAAAAATTATATGAAAAAACATTTTTTTGGTTGTGCCACACAGCATGAAGGATCTTAGTTCCCTGACCAGGGGTGGAACCCATGCCCTCTGCATTGGAAGCACGGAGTCTTAACCACTGGACTGCTAGGGAAGTCCATAAAATTGTATGAAATTTAAAAAAAAAATAAATTAGATGATTTTTGAATTTTATTTTATTTATTTTATACAGCAGGTTCTTATTAGTTATCCATTTAAATTAGAATTTTGTAAAAGCCCACCATGATGGTGATACAATCAGATTCCTCAACATCTTTTCTCCTCCATGTATCTTTTGCTTTGAACAAAAGTTCTCTCTTGCTTTGGTGCTTTTGCTCAAATTGAATCATCCTTTAGCCCCTTCTCTATCTGCCCCTTCTATATCATCTTTCCAAGAAACTTGCCCTAAGCCACCAATTCTAAATACTTTGGCCAACGGCACCACTTTTTATAGCACTTGCCCTTCCATACATGTGTGTCGCCAGTCTGATAAAACTATAATTACTGAAAGCAAAACTTATGTCCTCCCCCAAAGTACCCAGCCTAGTGGCTCAAATATAGTGGACATTCAATTATTGCTAAATGCCTGATGCCCTTCTCCTTTTCTTTTCCAGTGGCACCACCCCCCTACAGTTACGACCATGAGATGGAACACTGTGCAGACTTGCCCCCTCCGTACTCCCCAACCCCAGCACAGCGTTCTCCACCCCCTCCATATCCTGGAAATTCAAGGAAGTAATCCTTCCCCCAGAACAGAATATGTGCCAATCAGAGATCTTGCCCGGGATAAAATGTCTCTACCCAGAAACAGACAGGAAAGGATTGCCCTAAGGAATACCTTTTTGGGTTAGACGATATGTCAAGTGGAATGTCCAGGCTAAGAGAAGAGATTCAGGATTTCTACCCTACTCAGAGCTGATCCCATATGGGGTATTATGTTGGGTTCAATGGGACCACGTTTGAAGAGTTCTACTGATCAACATAAGCACACTCAGAGAAGAGTAATGGATAGACAAAACATCGGAAATTCATGTTGCTTAAGGAACAAATGAAGGAAATTGCAATATTGATCCTGAAAAGGAGAAGATTTATGTAAGACAAGAGGATAACCTGGACTACATAAGGAAACAACTATACTCTGTAGCTTTAAAAGTCAGAACTAGAATTGTTCAGTCTTTTTGTTCATCAACAAATGCAGATCGAGTGCCTGAAAGCCTACTCTGTGCCTTATATTGTTGGAAACACTAGATGGAAGTTACAGGAAGAGAACTTTGGTTTTAGTATACGAAAGGGCTGCTGAAGCTTTCATATTGACTAGATTGCTTTGTGAAGCTCCCTATCACCAAGACTCCAAACAGAACCTGGCTGACTACCCGGTAGAGACATGCTCGAGAAGGGAGAGCTAAATTAAACTGTAGATGGGTTCAACGGGCCCCAAAAGCTCTGCTCATGTTTTAGGTAGATGTGAGGTGAATTTCTATGCCATCAAGAATGAAAATAACAGAGATAGTTGAATCTATCTAATTTGAGACTTAAAACAATCAAAAGGACTTAACAGCTGCTTGAAGCCAAGAACTTGTCAATGCTAGATACTGCCACCTAAAAATCATCTGATTTTATTTAGTGTATTATGATAAAGGTTACTCCAACTGTGAAAAAAAATTTACCAAGTTCCACAAGCAACAAATACTTCATTTCAGATTAAAAGATGAGAAGCCAGAATCCCATGGGATTTTACATCAGGGAGTATAATTTCAGAACCCGACCAGGAAGATATACAAAAGTTTACAAAAAGAAGAGGGAAAAATGAAGTTTGGATTCTGTTCTGTGTAACTCCACTCACATGCAGCTTAGACAAATTTCTGCTTTTCTTGTAATATTTTAATAATCTATTCTCTTGAAAAAGTTATACAGTTAATGGAAAAGTAAGATATTGACATCAAACTGTTGCCTTTTGCCAAAATCCATATTTTATGCCAATTTTATGCCTTTTGCCAAAATCCATATTTTATGAAGTTTTATGAAACTTTAGGTGTAAAAGTTTTTAATAAATAATTCTAATATGCCATACTTTGCTGCCAGTGACCTAAATTAACATTTCTATTTTTATGAGGGTCCTTTCATGTATTTAAAATTGTACATTGAGAAACTATTGGGAATAGATGATTATATTTGTTTGTCACTTTTCAATTAAATCTAAAATGTTTAATCCAACATCATCGGCACAATTCAGTGAAATCCCAAAATGATGCTAAGGATTTTGCTGGACAAATCAACCAAAAGAAATGTCTTAAAGTAAAAGTTACAGTTCAGGAACTCAGTAGTTGTAGTTGGGAAACTCAGTAGCTCATATAAGTAGCATATTTTACTTTCAAATACATTGATCTGACTGAAATACAGTCTAACTGCCAGTGAAATCTAGAAGCTAGATTTGTTTGGAATGACTTGCTTGATTTTTAGGCACTGGTGATTTTCTTGCTTATGAAACCAGAAAGCATTCTAGTCCATCCAAGTAACTGAGATTTTAGCACAATTTTAACAGTGCATATACTTTAATTTATCTCCCTTCTGCAAGTGCGATCAGACCCAATTACACTGTAGCTACACAACTCAAAGTGCCAGAGCCTCTGTGACATTCAGAATGATGTTTCCCAATGCACTTAAGAAAAAATGGAGAGGGAGAGTCCAGCAGAAATTGAATTCTCATCATCTTCACTGTCAATAAATGTTTACTGTGCATACCTTCTCTGTCAATAAATGTTTACTGTGCATACCTTCTATGTTCTGCAAACATGACCCACATAGGCGCTATTACAATCCACACCATCTCTCTTCTTTGAGTTTTTTTATGGCCTCCCTTAAAGCATATCACAAAACCACACACGTACAACAGATGAGTATTTTTACTATTTGTATTTAGTGTCACGATCGCATAAATGTGCACAATATCAGTATAGCCTTTTGGAGTTCACTGATTATTTTCATAGATCACACATCTTGGGGGGAAATAGTATATGATATGAAAGCTTTGAATTATGGTTATTTAAAAACTAATGTATTTGCTATGTCCAAAGTGTTTATAATAAGCAATAAAATGAAATAACCAATTATAACAGGAGTCATATTTTAAATTGTCTTGGGTCTATTTTGTTTCACCCTCCATCTCTGCCGGTTTAGCCTCGTTCTTCCGTACAGGAAACACGGGACTGGAGCCAGATAAACTTTGTTTTGAATCCTGTCTCCTGCCTGTATGATGATTTGAGGCAGGCCACTTCATCTCTCTAAAATTCAACTTTCTGCTCTGGAAAATGTAAATAATAGAATCGACTTCATCAGGTTTTGTGAAAATTGGATGACTACACATAACATTCTACATATTGTGCCTGGCGTGTAGAAAATGTTGTATAAATATTAGCCAAAAATAAATTAACAAAAGAATAACATAAGGATGACAGCCTCTAGAACTGAGCTATCTAACACATTAGCCACCAGCTACATATGATTATTTCAATTTAAATGAATTTAAATTAAACTAAAGGAAAAATTTAATTCCTCAGTCTCACTAGCCACATTTCAAATGCTACATAATCTCATGAGGTCAGTGGCTACCTTATTGGGCAGTGCTGCTCTAGAAAATCTTACCTATAGGGCTTCCCTGGTGGCGCAGTGGTTGAGAGTCCACCTGCCGATGCAGGGGACATGGGTTCGTGCCCCGGTCCGGGAGGATCCCACATGCCACGGAGCGGCTGGGCCCGTGAGCCATGGCCGCTGAGCCTGCGCGTCCAGAGCCTGTGCTCCGCAACAGGAGAGGCCACAGCAGTGACAGGCCCGCGTACCGTAAAAAAAAAAATAATAATAATAAATAAATAAAAGTAGAGGTAGGACATCGGTCATAAAGACTCTATCTAGGTCAGTGACACAAATATACATACCTAATTCTCTTTCCAACCTTTGTGCCCCCAATCCCAGGCCTTACCACTTCTATAAGCAGGTGTAACAGTTATCCATCACTGTGTAACAGATTACCCCAAAACTTGGTGGCTTGAAACAACAACATTTATTATCTCGGTTTCTATAGGTCCAGAATCTGGACGTCGCTTAGCTGGTCCTCCAGCTCAGGGACTGTCACAGGCTGCAGTCATGTCAGTGTGTAACAGAGGAAAGATCAATCTCCAAGCTCACTCACATGTGTGGTCATTGACAGGAGTCTGTTCCTTGCAGGCTTTTGGACTGAGGGCCTCAATGACTCACTGGCTGTTGGTTACCCCTATTCTTCACCATATGGGCCTCTCCTTAGGGCAACTCAAAAATATGTCAGCTTGCTTCCCCAGTGCAAGACAGCAAGAAGAGCCATAGAGTGAAAGAACCTGGTAGCAAAACATAGTGCTAGCCAGAGGGGAGTCATAGACTTAAAACCTAATCTTGGAAGTGATATCCCATCACTTTTGCCATGTCCTATTCCTTAGAATCAGGTCCCTAGGTCCACTCTGTACAAAAGAGGAGGGGATTACACGAAGGTGTAAATACCAGGAGGTGAGAGCATTCTTGGTAGTCAGCCTACCAGAGCAAGGATAGTTCATCTCATTCCCTTTAAATTCATTATTTGAAATTCAGGCAATCTTGCCTCAACCAAGAATGTGCCAACTCAGCAGCTGAAAGAATACCAGGGCCATGCTTGGCTGTGATCAAATTGCTTTTAGTGACCTGGCAGGGCTAGAATAGAGCCAGCAACAGAGGCCCATGCTAACTGGGTAAGTGCTGCATTCCTAAGGAATATTGAAAGGAGACACTACATTTGCATTTTTCATGAACTTCATTTACAAGCTGTACTAAAGTCTATCACATTTTGACAGGGAATGAAGTACAACACATACCACATACCTTCTGGACAAGTCTTAACGTGGTCCCGGTTCTAACCTCTGTTTCAACTTTGTTCCAAAATATTTAATCTTCATCAAGAAAAGAATGCCAAGACAAGTTTCCAGATGAGTGTTCAGTGGATCAAGTTGCTACCTAACCTAATCCTGAATACCTTCACTAAAAATGGAAAACAAACCCAACAAATGTTTGGGACTGCAGAAACATGTGCTGGGAATGTTTGCCTTCTCTGGATGCATTAAGGAATAACTGGTTTAAAACAATGATGCACAGGGGCTTCCCTGATGGCGCAGTGGTTGAGGGTCCGCCTAACGATGCAGGGGACACTGGTTCGTGCCCCGGTCTGGGAAGATCTCACATGCCGTGGAGCGGCTGGGCCCATGAGCCATGGCCACTGAGCCTGCGCGTCCGGAGGCTGTGCTCCGCAACAGGAGAGGCCACAGCAGTGAGAGGCCTGCATACTGAAAAAAAAAAAAAAACAAACAAACAATGGTGCACAGTTAGACTCTTCGATTCCTATTTCTGCTCTGTTCCCCCTCTGATACCCGAGTCGTGAGGAGCTTTTGAGTGTCTACCACTTGCCATTTCTTAGAGAAGAGGCAGAGGAATCACCTTCTGAATCACATTTAGTAGTGAGTGATAAGTGAATAAGAGATCTCATATTGTTTCCACGGCCTGAAAGATCGATAATTTTTTCTGATTAAAATCCAAAGAGAACCAAGTGATCTGATTTCCCCATTTTTGTACCTTGAAGTCAATGTCTTCACTATCACACATCTTGCATATTATCTTCTCTGTTAACTGGGAACAACTTGAAAGCAGTTCAGAAGAATGAAACTGTTGAAGTTCAAGTTCTGTTTTGCCTGTGAAAATGCACTTGGAGACCCACCCCCTGGGTCTCACCACCACCTGAACACACAAGACAAACTCCCTCACTTCCTTGCCTGGGAATAGGCCTCTCACTTCTGTAAAACCCCTGCTCTTCTTTCCAGATGTAGCTAAAGGGCTTATACTCTGAGAATTCTGATCATTCCTCCAATCAGAAATAATTGAGTCCCACCTCTGCCCCTTTTTGTACCTATCTTTGTACTCCAAGGACTATCTCTTGGACATCTGTCATCCCCAGGTGGTCACTCTACGATATTTGAAATATGAACTAGATGATTGAATATATTAGGTCAGCAAATAATATTTGGCATTAAAGAAAGTTAAAATAACTTTAAGAATGAAAGGAAGAGAGTTTATAGTGAGTAGCATATTCTAAAAGGGGTCCATAATCCAAGATATGGGTCAGGGAACTGGGAAAAAGGCTATATAGTTTTGTGGTTTTTAATTATGATGCATGTCAATCCAGATAAAGCTGGATTGTGTTTTTAAGCACAAGTTAACACATGTTGGCTAAGGTAAATGCACACGCTAATCGTCACTGACTCAGTCAAAACAAGACAACATGCTAGGTTGGGAGAGGCACTTTCATAATTCTTCAGATTAAAATTGAGCTTCTCATTTTTTCCATAAGAAAAATACCAACCAAATATCAGAAAAGAATTACCTCATAAATCACATTTCCATAGAATGGATCCTAATGTAATGTAGATTTCAGAAGCATTGTCCAAAGGATCCACTAAGGGCAGTTTTACTAAACTATGATGCCATTGTTTTCATATTACCATTCCTTCAAGGTATGTTGGAAGACCACTGAGTATTCTGAAATGACACAAAAAAGACCAAAACTGCTGGAAATGGGTAATAAAATAGCTACCAGCTTTTGTGCTATTACTATTTTAATATGTACAGAGAGCAATAGATCGTGTATCCAAGTCCTGAAAAGCAATAATACCATTGTAAAAAAGATTGATTCTCAATGGAATCCTCCCTAAAAATATCTAACTTTAAATCATAATAATAACAATAGTTTGGGGGGGTGTTGGTGCCAGGCACTGTTGTAAACACTTTACATTTAATTACATTTAATCTTCCAGTCCCATGGTCTAGGTATTAAAATTATCCCCATTTTGCAGGAACTGTAGATACATCACTTCACAGTCCTAAAAAATATCTTTCAGTGACAATAAACCTTTAATGCTGCAAAGAAATATATCCATATTTACACTTTGCTTGTAAGAGCTACCCATGGCAATCTTGGAGCTGATCATAGAAGCTGCCTTTTCGTGGCTTGAGTTCCAAGTGGATGATTGTACATGTGTGAACAATCGTGATGACTCATATCCTTCACTTGGTCCATCTGTTGCAATTCATCATTTAGTCTCCATCGGTTCCAGTTCTTACATACACTGTGGCTGAAATAGAGAGCAACAGGACCCTTTCATTTCTGATACAGCACCTGGTCCCAGCAGATACTTTCACTCAGTTATCTCCCAGGTCATGACTTTTCACCTGTACAGAAACCACTATGAATTTTCAGTGGATGCTCTATATTTTCTTTTGACCAGACAAGTAATGAGTCAATATTTATGGAAAAGGGATAAAGGAAGGAGACATCTGCAAAACGATGTGAACTTTTAACTAATTTTGAAGGGATAGTCATAAATATTGGTAAGAATGAATAAAAACTATAAAAATTGGCATCTACATTGTACACATCTCATATTGTTATGGAATTGGTTGTTGGTTTTCTGTTGTGCATTTTTTTTAGAAACTCGAGAGGTCTACAGAATTTTAAAAGAAAAAATACATATAAGCAAGAAAATATTAAAGGACATTAATAATATGTTAGAATAGTGAGGGAAGGATTTTTAAATGAGAAAAAGGCAATAGTAGCCTTCCAGATAATTCTGCATAAACAGCAGAGTTCTATACCAATCAAAAAATACAACAAGTTTTGCCCAGCACACAGCTGTCTATACATGAATGTCAAAATTAAAATATTTATGAAGTCTGTGCTTCTCCAGGCCATACTAATCTAATAAATGATATTTCTCCATCTTGGGCCTCATTTGCTACTGTAGGACTTCCACACTCCTGCAAAGTGCAACTTATAATTATATTTGGGAGTCCCCAGAGGTTATTTCTTATGGCCTTTCAGTTACCAGGTTGCATCTCCCAGTTTCTTTTTCTCCAGCTTCCTTTTACAGATGTAATTGGCTAGACATTTGCCAACCACTAGATTACATGAAGGTCACGTGGCACTGCCATGCTGCTGACAACCCCTGTTAAGATCTGTGAATTGGTTTGCTGTGCCCAGACACCAGGATTCCTTCCAGGAGCTGCTATGTCGCAGTATCACTGCCCACTATTGCAGTGGCTATCATGAAGAATAACCCCAGGGGCTGTGTCCACCTCCAGATGTTGTTGAAAGCTATTGGCCTCAGGTGCCATTAGAGTTAGGACACACACATCCTGAGGCCTGGGCCACTAAAAGCGTAGAGAATCCAGTATGCTAGAGTGTCCTCTGTTCTCTCCCTCCCCCAACAAGCCAAGAAAATGTTGCACTATGAGATAAATGGGAAAACACTTCTTTTTCTTTTACTGAAGACTTTAGGCTCAAAGCAGCAATATTTCATGTTCCCAATATCTCAGGGGTTATTTTGTGAAAACAGATCTTTCAGTTTTGACCTCACATCTTCTCCTCTCCCTCAAACTTAGACATGGATCAATAAGGAAAGGATAAATTTTAGACAAATTCTAGTGATAGACACAGTGATATTATTATTAAAAAACATTCCACTCTCCTCTGAAGACTGAGACATTTTTGGGGAATATAACTCTGGCTCTTTCCTCCTTTAAGATGAACCTTACCCAGGAGACTTCATAATCTCTCATGGAAGTAAACTCTTCGTGGACACGCTCTACCACTCAGTCCTTCGGACATGTCGGAGTGAACAGTTTAAGCTCAATATGGGCAACTGCCTTTTGCACTACTTACAAAATCCTATGATGTCAATGACTAGCCCATTTCTCCCAGGAAAGAATAAGTGGCCAACAAGTAGCACTTACCTGAAACTATTGTTTGGCTGAATTCAAATGAATTGAGGGAATAATTTTATCAAACTATTTAGATGGACTCATTATTTATTTCAATTTTTTATATGAATTGACTATCATTTTGGATATCTGTAGACAAGTTCTTAAAGATATATCAGTAGAAACCAAAATAAGGGCCAAATGCAAAGGTCTTTTCGTCGAATAATGATTTTTGAGCAAATGTATGGTACATGCCGCAACAAAGATCCTGCGTGCCGCAACTAAAAAAAAAAAAGATCCCACATGCTGCAACGAAGATCCCGCATGCAGCAACAAAGACCCCACGTGCTGCAACTAAGAGCCAGCATAGCCAAATAAATGAATTTAAAAAAAAAGAAAAGGTACCTTTTGGGTATCTTCAGTGTTGGATGAACAAAGTATTGAATAGAAACAAAAGGTAAAAGAACCTTTTGCATTAAACCTTTCTGTACTGCCTACCTTCCCCCTTGCCCCTCTGGATCCAGTCTCTACCCCTCTCCCCTCTATCTCTGCCCCAGGAGTATACACTGCATGACTGCATCAATGAGCTTCCTTGCCTGCTAGGCTTCTGGTTGAGTCTGGTCAACAAGGAGCCCACTCAGAATATCATAGGGCTGTATCTCTCAAACAAAAGTCTCAATTCCCATGGGATGCCTTGTCCAAACAGCTATTTCTGTTAGCTCCCTCCTCTGGCCCATTCAGGACTAGGGCTAATAAAGCTTCCCCTCTGATACTAGCCCAGGTGTCCTGCATTATCCCTTGTTGCTTCCCTACACTTACTTACGCATTTCACTAAACTCTCTTCAAATTACCCTGTTTGAGTGTGCCATTAGTTTCTTGCCCTGACTGAAACACTCATTCTTAAACAACAATAACAACAAATCTACACATGAGTCATTTAATATATTAAAATAGACAAGAGTCTCTTCTCAACTGCTCTAGGTTTCATCATATATTTATTTGTGAAAGCAGGCAGGAGATCTGGGTTCCAGTCTCAGCTCTACCACTAACTAGCTTCAGGACAGTGAAGAATTCTCCAGGGCCACTATTGTCTTAAAAACAAAATGAAGGTGTTAGACTAAATGATCTTTAAGATCATTTTTAGCTTTCTGTCCTTTGAGGGACTAATAAATTACTATGTGGCAGCTCTCAAGAATGAAAAAGCCAATAAAAAGAATTGCATAGACTCAGAGCTATAAGGCACCATAGGAATATTTTTATGTAACAGCTTTATTTCTTAGGTGAGGAAACAGACACAGAAAAGAGAAGAGACATATTCAAAGTCACTGGTGATGAGCCAACTTGTTGGTGGCAACTAATAGGATCCCAAAGTCCTTGCTCTTATCCACTGCACAATGCCACTTCTCTACACAGCTGTTGGTTCAGGTTGTTATTTCCATTCTCTTTCCAACCTCAGGGCCTTTGCACATGCTGATCCCGGTTTTTCTCATTGTTCAGATCTCAGTTTAAATACCAAACCATCAGATAAGGCTTCCCTGACAACCTGGTCCAAGTAAGTCTCCAACTACCCCTTACCATTACTCTGCATCACTATTTCCTGTGTGATGCCTTCATATCACTTATTCCAAAATGTAATTAAATGTTGTTTGTTTCAATTCTGTCCCCTTTCTCCACTAGAATGTAAGCTCCCTGAGACCAGGGGCATGTCTGCTGGATGCATAACTCTATATGTGCCCCCCTAGTAAAATGCCTGGGGCAGTATAGGCATTCAAAAGAAAGTATATATTGAATTCACTATTGAATGTCTTTTACAAAACAACAAACTAGGGTATAGACTGTAGTTGCCCAAATGCTCTCATATGAGAAGAGTAAAGTTAGGTGTAAGCCCTAAATTCTCAAATTTCAAGGGATCATCTCAGGAAATTATCTCCCTCCCTCTCTACTCCTTTTCTATACTGCCTCCCCTAAGGGGCCCGATTCACAGTGAGGTCTGGTGGAAGAGGAAACAGCAGGCCAGAGGCTCACAACTCTTAGCTAGATGAAGTAGATGAGATCTTAATCTACACATAAGGGCTCACAGGACCAATAAAGGGCAAAACGTAGCTGTGTATGTGCTTTATCTAAGGTCAGGCTTATAGCTGACATCATTACCACCGCAACCCAGGCCCAGGGGGTCTCTGGAACAACATGGTAGCATTTGAGTTGACACAACACCTAAGGAGATGCTACTGGCATTTAGTGTAGCACAAAAGACAATCCTGTAAAACAAAGAATTTTCCCACCCCAAAGGCCACAGGGGCCAACATTTTTCCCCAGATTTTGTTTCCTCAAGCACCTCAGAGTAAACCCAATAGGTAAAAATGCACAATTACATGAAGTATCATTAATTTAGAAAGGTTTCAGATAGTTAATGACCCCAAGACACGCCATTAGCAGTGAATTGCTCTACTGACTGTGCTGGTCTGAGGAACAAGGGAGTATTAATAAATCTTCTACCTTCATTCTCTTCTTCAAACTTCAAAGACAGGTGGTTAAATAGCAAAAATAGCTCAAGTAGTGTTTTGGTCTCTCTGGGTGAAGTTTTGCTTCGACAGCTATGTTTCACCCAAGTCATGGACATGTGTTCCGGACTCCCAGTGATGGATGCAAATATCCATTGTTCAAGTCAGAATATACTTCTGCCTGACAGCAAACTGTATTCTGTTCAGAATGAAGCTGCTGTGTTTTACTGTTGGTGAAGAGGCGAGTGGTAACTTGTATAAGTGTAAGTTGTTGGAGTATGAATAATTGATGTTGGACATAAGTCCTTTCTTTCATGGACTCCATTCATTAGGGAAAATCCAACCAGGAAGCATGGTTTTCATGACACCAGGCTTAAGGTATGTCTTTGGAAATAAAAACATTGGCTTTTTATATGTCCTGGGGGATTGGATTTAAATAAATCAGGTCCTGTAACTGTTAGAGACGATTGAAATTAAAATATTAGAGGCCACTTTTCTACTTATAAAAGAACAAAACAGAAAATTACTAAACGGGTCAATTGATCTAATGACATCTCCAGGCCTAGGTTTAAAAATAAAATAAAGTTGGTAGATTTCAAAGGAAGGATATGATAACCTCTTTCCAGCAAGTTACCAAAAGTAAGCCTGGAACATTTGTGGACACCCTCTTTAGAATTACTTTCATTCACTTATGCATTTGGGTATTTTTTTCAATCAATAGATTTTTTCTTTAATTGCAAACATCTTTTATGTCAGGCACTAAATGCTGGGTTGATAGCAATGAAGAAAATGCACAAGATCCCTTGACTTACAGAGATTACAGCAGTCTCTGCTTACTGTATATGAAAAATACCAGTCACTACAAAAGCCATTTATGGGATCCAATTGTAGGAAGTGCTGTGAAGACATATCAGTCCAAGATGCAACCTTAGAAGTCATTAAGCTTGACCCCATTATCTCAAAGGTGGGAAGGATGAAGCAGAAGGAGAAGTGACTTAAGTGAGTGTATACAGGGGAAGCAGCATGCCAGCAGCTCACACCAGTGAAGCGATTTTCTTCTGAGCATAAGGCGGATAGGACCACTAATAGGCAAAATATAGCTGTGTATGTGCTTTAGCTATAATCAGGCTCATAGCTCATGTCATCTAAAGATTCTTCCTTAAAAACATTTGTCTTCTAAACATTTGTCTGAGAGTTCTTTTTTTATTGTTTTAATGTGACCAACACTGACTGTTTTCATTTAGTTTTGTTTATTAAGCCTATATGTTATATCTATCTATGATTTGTTTGCTTGTCAGTTGGTTGGTGGGCTAGTTTTAGCAAGCCTTAACTACTTCACAGTTGTAAAAAGCCCTTTGTACAAGCCAATCAGAAAAGGCTACCTATTGATGACTTCAATTATAGGGTATTCTGGAAACAACAAAACTACGGTGACAGTAAAAGGATCAGTGATTGGCAAGGGTTAAGTGGAAGGGAAGGAAGAACAGGCAGAACACAGAGGACTTTTAGGGCAGTGAAACACTCTATGATACCATAATGATGGTTACATGTCATTATACATTTGTCAAAGCCCATAAATGTACAACATCAAGAGTGAACCCTAAGGTAAAGTACGGACTCTGAGTGACAATGATGTGTCAACACAAGCAACAAATGTACAATTTTGGTGTGGGATTTTGATAGTGGGAGAGGCTGTGCTTGTCTAAGGGCTGGGAATATATGGGAAATCTCAGTACCTCCCCCTTGATTTTGCTGTGAACCTAAAACTGCTCTAAAAAATAGTCTATATTCTTTAAAGCCCTTTATAAAGAGACAAATCAACAATTCAGTAAACAAGGAAGAGACAAGTACTGCTATCTAGGCCTACCTTTACTGATAGGCCTTCATTCGTTCAACAGACGTTGACTGTACCACCTACTATGTGACAGTCACAACTCTAGGTGCTGGGGATTTAGCAGGGAACAAAAACTCCCTGGAGCTTCATTATAATGGGGGAAAAGGACAGAATAAATAAATACATAAGTAAATAGTGTGTCAACTGTGGAAAAGCTCCGAAGAAAATAAGCAAGGTCAAAGAAGAGAGGACAGAGTTGGGTAGCAAAAGGTTTTTTTTCTGGTAGGAAGATCAGGGGACCCTTGATTCAATGCCATTTAAGTAGAAAATGTAAAGTAGTGAGGGACTGAGGCTTGCAAATATCTAGGGCAAGCGTGTACCAGGAAAAGGGAACAGCAAAAGCTAAGAGTCTGGGATGGGAGAACACTCAACCCATTTGTGGCAGAGCCAGGAGGCCATTGTGGCCGGAACAGAAGGAACAAAAAGGAGATGAGGTTACATGAGTATCAGAACAGATAGGGGAAAGCCTTGTCAGCCATGCTAAAGATTCTGGATTTCATTCTGCGTGAAATGGGAAGTCACTGGAAGACTCTGAGGCATATAAGGTTACTAGAATGTGAGTGTTTAATTCAAATGGCAAAATGGTATGATATACGTTCGCTGTAATATTTAACACTTGTATATTGTTCTTCAGATTTCAAAGTGCTTTCATCTGCATGACTGCATTTGTATCCTCCTAGGGGTGTTTAACAGGAAAGTGTGAGGAAGAGCTGTGAAATAAAGATATATGTGGGTTAAGGCAAATATGGAAATACCCAGCCTGAGACCGTTTGGAATTGGGCCATGGTTATCTGTCCCATCGTAGCATGGTTTCCTTTATCAGGACAGCCCTTCCTTTAGCACATCCTTAATGGATATTTGTAGACTGTAGAAGATAAAGAAAATTTTGGGAATGGGGTCACTGCCGTGGATCTTGAGGGGGCAGGGAGCAGAGCTGGGTTGTTGGGTAGCAGTTGGGAGTAGCTTATAGACAGGTGGTACTGGAATAAAATTAGGAGTACTTCAAAGTGGGGAGTTATGGTTCCCTGAAATTTTTTCGACCCCAAAATGTCCCCTAATGCCTGGAGAATACTGGTCAAGCTCTATCCAGCCCTTCTTAGCCTATCCACAAGAGGCACATCCAGAAATAAAACTTCCCAGCGCAAGATGAGGTGTGAAAAGTTCATTTTCATTTTAAAAAGGCTGTAGGTCTTCCCTCTGAAATGTTCTGTTGCCCCGTTTGTAGTTTCCTGGACTGGAGAATCTGGTTCTTCGCGTGGTTCTGCCTATACTTCCTGATGTTTATTATCTCTATAGTACACAAAAATACACAGCCAATTTCATTCTTTTTTGGCTGGTGGGTGTGTACAAGAAGGGTTGTGTCAGATAATTAGAAGTATGAGGACGGGTAAGTCCTTGGTTTTTGTAAATGTTCTTATGGACAGTTTTACCATTTTTTTTTTCTGACAGAACTGGCATGTAACATAGGGCCTTTTACTTCCTAAAGGTATTGTAATTTATGAAGTGTATTTAATATCTTTTATGCATGCTTTGGGCAGATATGAAGTAAGAATGGGAAATATTATTTTACTGTACTTCCTCTCTAAAATGAATTTAAGAAGTGTGTATACTTCTGAAAGTAGAAAATTTTAGTTTATTGCTATGAATATTTAATAGTCTACATTTCCTATGATGAGTAATTTGATGTGTGTGTGTGTGATGCTCATTTAAGCATGGCTAATAGCAAATGGATATGGAGGTGATGTCCAAATCCAGAGAATCCATCATATATTTATAATATAAATCATTTTTTTCATCCCCCAATTAGTCCATTACAAAATAAAAATTACAAACCAAGCAAATGTTTCCCATGTCAATTACCAGATTTTAATCCCTTACCTACATAAAACATTCAAAGGAGGACCTCAAATTTGGAAATAGCTACCGTGTTTTTCATTATAAGATTAACATTTTCCTTGAGTCAATAATTCATGACATCTTCCAGCTTTCTCTCAAAGCTATTCTTACAAGATGAATCAAACGAGAGAAGATAAATGTGGACATTTTAAAGAAAACTGCTATCTCTGCCATCAAACTTCTTTTTTCTGAAATAATGATGCCGCCTCCCAACTCAGAGCCAAAACATGACGATTTAGGGGTTGAATGATTATATTCTAAGGAAGTAATGCTATTTTATTTCTGACTTTTTAAATTTCTCATTTTCTATTTCTGAGTGGCATGAAGGAATGCACAAGGAATGCACAAGCTTTTTGGTACCTACAGAATAAAAATTAACTGAACTGAATATTGAAATTACCAAAGCACTCAATTTCTTAAGATGTAGCTGATCAAAAATAGAATATTCTAATTTCCTTAGAAATTAGGAAAGAGGGGGAGAGGGTGAGGAGTTTAAAAAGCTCTAAAATGTATAAATTGTATCTATATACACACAGACATACAACCTATGGTTCTGTTTTCTGGAGAACACTGACCAATACACTATCTCACGGTGTTTTTCTGAGGGTGAAAGCACAAGTTCCATATGGTGCTAGAATATCGTAGGTGTTTAATAAGTTTTCATTTCTTTCCCCATTACTCACACCCGCCCCTCAAAAAAAGTTACAGGGAGTCCACTCATAAGACAAGTTCTGCAAGCAAATGGGCTTTGTCCTCTGGGCTTTGTAGGAGAATTAGGGAAGGGGGTAGAAGGAGAGAAAGTCACAAGGGATGGACTCTCCCACAAGAAGGAGCTGCCTAAGACACAAAAATTAAAGTCCAGTGTGTCATTAGCTGTCACTTGGCCCAGATCCCAGATCCAACCCTAGGCTGGGTGTGATTCCACCGGAGGAGAACGCTCTATGCCCAGCTGGAGTCATTTTAAATGAGAGCTGTAGGCCTGGTTTCTGGAAACCATCTCACATCAAACCCAGAACCAAACTGTGTTTCACTTGAGCTCTGGCATCTAAGAAGCATGTGGAGAAAAAGAATTCAAAAATAACTCCATCAGAAGCAGCACTATAAAATGAGGCTAAGGTTTTTCTCTGTCACTGAATGTGATAAAAATAATGCAATACCTTAAATACCATCACTGCTTTCTATCAGAATTTCCAAGGGAGAAACTTAAGCCAAAGTCAGGTAAGTGAAAAAGTTGACACTAGTCTCATATGGTAAACTGATCATATTTCTCAACAACCAGACATATAATTCACTCTCATCTCTCTCTCTGGACTCCCTGACTACCTTCTACTATGGGTTGGACTGATTTCACCTGGGAAGATGTTGAATTTTATGGTCATTGCTTAAGCAGACACAATCACAAACTTCCACAGTCGAACTAAACTGTTACAAGACTAAAATTTTGGTGGTCTTCAAAATGCATTGATAAAAACTATTTTCAAAGATATGTGTCTAGTAAAGATGTGGGGTACAGGTACACTCATACCCTATGAGAATGTAAACTGGACAGCAGTTTGGCAAATTCTGGAGAGCACTTTGGCAACATACACCAAAATGCCAAAGGTGCATATCTTTTTTTTCTAATTAATTTTTATTGGAGTATAGTTGCTTTACAATTTGTATTTCTACTGTACAGCAAAATGAATCATCTATTCATATACATATATCCCCTCTTTTTTGGATTTCCTTCCCATTTAGGTCACCACAGTGCATCAAGTAGAGTTCCCTGTGCTATAGAGTATGCCCTCATGAGTTGTCTATTTTATACACAGTATCAATAGTGTATATGCCAATCCCAATCTCCCAATTTCTCCCACCCCACCCCTTTCCCCCTTTGTATCCATACATTTGTTCTCTACATCTGTGTCTCTATTTCTGCTTTGCAAATAAGATCATCTATATCCTTTTTCTAGATTCCACATATAAGCATTAATATATGATATTTCTTTTACTCTTTCTGACTTCACTCTGTATGACACTCTCTAGGTCTATCCACATCATATGTTTTTTTTTTTTTTTTTCGGTACGCGGGCCTCTCACTGTTGTGGCCTCTCCCGTTGCGAAGCACAGGCTCCGGACGCGCAGGCTCAGCGGCCATGGCTCACGGGCCCAGCCGCTCCACGGCACGTGGGATCCTCCCGGACTGGGGCACGAACCCGTGTCCCCTGCATCGGCAGGCAGACTCTCAACCACTGCGCCACCAGGGAAGCCCCACGTCATATCTTTTGATTTCATGTTTTCACTCTGAGGAAATGATCGAAAAGAAATAATTGGACAAATACACAAAGGATGTATACATGAGAATCATAATAGCAATGTTGACTCTAAACATAAAATAATATCAATATAATTATGAATCAAGGCTAAATGCATGACGATCATTCACACAGGAAATACTCTACAACTACCACAAGTGAATCATGTAAAGCTATTTTATGTCTACATTGTATTAGGCAAAAAAAGGAAGATTTAGAGTGTGCTGCCATTTTGCTTTTAACAAAAATACTATATGTACATAAAGTCCAGAAGAATATATACAAAAAGATGAAAAATTGTTATCTTTGGATTGTTAGATGAAAGGGTAGTACTATTTTTTTCTTTCTTTTCTTTTTTTTTACTTTCAGGATGAATAGCCCACTGATTTTTATAATCAGGAAACAATAGTAATTTAAAATTCTAACTAGATACAAATTAATATAAAAATTTGTTTTCACATATTTTAAGGAGTTTTAATATATGGAGTTTCAGAAAATTGGTCAATAATTCTTAATGTAAGGCAGAAGCAGAAGTGGATATTTTCAGATTCAAACAAAACAGAATTCTCTGAAAGCCAAGGAAAACACAAGACAATAGTTAAATGCTCAATAATCCTGCGAATAAGAGTGTAGGCTGAGATCCATGGTAACTACTGAATAAATATGTTTGTCAGTGTCTCTAAGTCTGTGGTGCAGCACGAGAGGCTTGTCAATAAATGACTTATTGATGGTATCGTGAAGATGAATTCCAAGCACTATCATTGACTCTATTATGAGCAAGTTGACAAAGCTTTTGTTATCTTCTCAGCTGGAGCGATTTTCACATTGTAAGTTTGTGTAGCAATTTCTCTCTGGGTATTCAAGCCCATCTTAAAATGAAACTTCAGCCAGAATATGGTTTAACATGCGTTCAGTGATAAAGAGAGATCAATCATTTTTGAGGAGGGATGATGTGTAGAACAGGGAAATATACAGTATTTGTCTGTCAAGACAACAAAATAAAGGGAGTAAACTGACTTTCTGTTCAAGGACTCAACTGTGAATAGAGAGTTGTGATCAGTCTAGTTTCTTCTAATTTATATGAAAAGGGTGCCAATAAAATAAATATAAGTAATAAAATTAATAAATAATCAGATAATACAATTTAATAATAGATAAGGCTGATCCTGGAGTCCTCTGGTTATGCCAGTTTTAATCCTTGAGTTTCTGCGTAGTGGGGAGGTGGGAAATGTGTCCTGTGGAGGAGAAAGTGCAGAGTGGGAGAATTTGGAGGACTCAGAAAAGCACCTATTTAGCAACTGGTATAAATTATTTCCATATTTTACCCATGCTGCAGCCCTCTGTATCTTTGATTCATGCAACTGGCATTGAGACTAGCTCTAGAAATGATGCCCTAAATCAGGATTTCCCTACATGTACTCCCTTAAGCCAGTGGTTCTAAAATGTGGGCATTTTTTCCATCCCCCGCCCACCAGGACATTTGGCGATTTCTGGGGACATTTTTGGTTGTCACAACTGGGGGAGGGGGCTACCAGCATTTAGCAGGTAGCGGCCAGGAACACTGCTAACCATCCTATAGCCTCACAACAAACAATTATCTGACCCGAAATGTCAATAGTGCCAAAGTCGAGAAACACTGCCTCAAGCATTGAATATAAAAGTTATAATGAAGTTTTCTAATAATATTCTTTGAATGGGTTGTTTGATACTTCAAAATTTGGCACTTCTCAAAACAATGAGTAAAATAATGGCCATTTCCAATTATTTTTGCTCCTGGAAATTTTCAGCCATTTCTGGAGTTCTAGAAATCCAGACATGACACCACCTTTTAGTGATTTTCATTCTATGGACCTGCAGAAGGCAAATTCACAGAAAGACTTCAAAATCTTTTGATACAGCAGGGGTCTAAGTGAAAAGTCAGGCATGAAACGGCAACTTTCAACATAAGCAAACATTTGAAAATTTCTACCATGCGTTTCTTCTACAAAAGCTTATGAGGTTGCACAACAATGTGAATGTACTTAATGCTATTGAATTGCACACTTAAAAACGGTTAATATGGTAAACAGAAAATGTAGAACACAAATTTATGGTTACCAAAGGGGGAAGGGGGGGCATAAATTAGGAGTTTGGGATAAACATATTCACACTACTATGTATATAATAGATAAACAACAAGGACCTACTGTATAGCACAGGGAACTACACTCAATATTTTTTAATAGCCTATAAGGGAAAAGAATCTGAAAAAAAGTAGATACATATGTATGTGTAACTGAATCACTTTGCTGTACAACTGAAACTAACACAACATTGTAAATCAACTATACTTCAATTTAACAAAAAAGAAATAACAAGAACTTATGTTTCTTTTTTTCTTCTTTCTCAGGAAATCTCATTCTTGGGATCTGTTGTGTTACTACCACTGTTTACTGGTCCACAGAAATAGATCTTCTGAATTTCTAAAATAGATCTGCACCAATTATTCACTAATGACCTGTGATTATATGTGTGTATGTGTGTGTGTGTCTTGAATTTTTTTAAAAAAATGTTAAATTTTATGTTGTGTATATTTTGCCACACACAAGCCTACGAGGAAAGCCTAGTAGGCCATGGAGTGAAAATTCTCCAGATGAGTCTCTTTCTAGAATTACAGGAATATATTAAAATTGAATCCATGCTAGAATCTCAGTATCACCTGTTTCTTGACCTCTCTTTAAGTGTGACGGGCTGTGCATACGCATACAGAAATGGTCTGTGTGTTGGATATCTTCAGTGCCTTTTCCCCTGTCCTCTTGGTTCAACTGTTTTACTGCAAGCTGTTGCTCAGGGACGACCTCAGGTAGCCTCCCAGCCCCTCTCCTCAGGTGTGCCACCCACTTATCACTTTCTGCCCTAGGGCTTCTCTGCTGCTACTGCCTGGGACACCTTTGGGAAACCCACTCAGCGATTCTGATGCGTGCACAATGTAGAAGTAGGAGGGTGTTAACACCACATGGGAAATCGGGCAACTCTGAGTCACATTCTACACAGCTCATTAGAGGGTTCCCAGCATACAGTATATCTATAGATGTATATTCTTGTATATTCAGCATAGAATCTCTCTGGAAGAATACCCAAAGAACTAGTGTCATTCTTGTTTCCAGAAAATGAAACTGAGTGGCTGAAAGACAAGGGTGAAGAGAGAATTTTCAATGATTATTCTCTTATGCCTTTAGAATTTTGAACCATGTGAATATACTGCTTATTTAAGAATTAAATAAAATTAAAATTTAAATAAATGAAATTATCCTTCATTAAAGTTAGAAACTCTGGGACTTCCCTGGTGGCACAGTGGTTAAGAATTCTCCTGCCAATTCAGGGGACACAGGTTCGAGCCCTGGTCCGGGAAGATCCCACATGCCGCGGAACAACTAAGCCCGTGCATCGCAACTGCTGAGCCTGCACTCTAGAGCCCACGAGCCACAACTACTGAGCCCGCATCCACAACTACTGAAGCCCGTGCGCCTAGAGCCCGTGCTCCGCAACAAGAGAAGCCACCGCAAGGAGAAGCCCGCGCACCACAACGAAGAGTAGCCCCCGCTCGCCACAACTAGAGAAAGCCCGCACAAAGCAACAAAGACCCAGTGCAGCCAAAAATAAATAAATAAATACATTTATTTTAAAAAAAAGAGTTAGAACATCTTATTTGATGTGAGAAGACCTAATTATTCAGATTGATTCTAGTCCTATACATTGGGGAAAAAAATAGATTAGATATGGCAAGGTTGTCAGGTTGAGAAATTACCTAGAAAAATCAAGCTTGTCACAGATTATCTGCCCATAAAGGAGGCTTTTTATAGAGGAAATGGCATTTGTAGTTCGGAAAGCAATCATCATATTATTTTGGTCATATTTTAAACAGTAAATGTCAGAAATGTTGGAATGAAACTTGGTTAGAAGATATTTCTGGTGACTTCACATTGATTACATATCAAAAGTAGTGGAAAGGTGTGTCTCACACATCAGACTACTAAGCTAACTGACAAAGGCATTTTACTGTTCTGTGACATTTTAGTAGAAGCCTTGGTCTAGAAGCACAATCAGGTGAATCCAGATAAATTCTGTGCGATCATTTCAGAGGAAGAATTCCTTGATTTGGGTAGACTTCTTCTCAAAATAGCCCCACCTGCTTCTAGTGTCATATCAAACTTTGGCTACAAAACAGATTTTCTTATCCTAAAATATGGAAACTCTGTATACTTTCATTACTTCTATTATAAACACAGTGGCTTGCTTTATTGTTGGTCTCTGCTATGTTTTAAACAAGGATGAGATATGAAAATCTGTTTTATAGGAAGGTTAATCAATGAAATTTCAAATAATCAGTTTTCTATTCACATAATCTAGATTTACAATGAAAACTTTCAGGAATATTTTTATGCATAAAACATTGTTATAATATTTTATATTACCTTAGATAAACTTCTTCCTAACTACAATTTTTCCATTTTTATACATGGGAAACCTGAGGCTAGGAGATGGATCTGGCTTGCCTACCTCACACAGAGAGACAACACAAGAAAATATATACAAGTTCCAAACCTCTATCTGTCTACACAAAGAGGGTGCTTCTCATTTGCACAGGCCAAACCATAAGCTGTGTTTCCCCAACTTTCTTTCTGTGCTTTACTGATTAGCTAGGAATTTATTCTTGATAAGGTTACAAAATCAAATATGAGTTGGATCAAACTAAGGAAAATGATAAAACTATGATTAAACTAGGCATTAAGCACAACAGCAAAGCAAAAGAACTACCACGCCATATGACTACCTTAAAAATTACACTATTGGTTGCAGTCCCAAGTGTTTGCTCACAATGATTCATGGGAAATACTATCACATGCTAGGAGAAAGCATAATTAAGTTTGCCCGCTGGCATTGCCCTACATAATATAATCTGTTTATTCAGAAGCACCACTCTGTCTTCCAAAGGTTGATTCAGGAGCTTCTTAATCTGACAAGATAAGTTTTATTATGTTTTCCTTTGTAATGAATATTGGAATAGTTAATGTAGGGGATGCTTCTTTATTAAAAACCACATATTATAAGAAAAACTCTTACTCTGTCTGGGAAAACAATCTCCCTGTTCCAGTGTGGGCTTATTAACCATCTAAATTTGATCTTCTCATGAAGCTAACTTTTACTTGTCATCAACAAATACATGCAAGGTCTTATATGAGGAAAAAAAAGGTAACTGTTTTAAGCTAAACACTTATTAAGTAGCAAAAGCAATGAACCTCACTTAGTTTGTATTTATTAGGCCTTATATTTACTGAAGCCTGAAACTCTGGTTATTACTACTTATATAACATTGAACTTGGTGCTTGTGTAAAAGCATGATAAAGGTGACATTAACCAAATTAAAAAAAAAAGAAAACTCCCTATGAGAAATTATCTGCTCCTCATCAAGGGACATTTTAGAACTACCTAGAGATTTTAAATACTAAAGTCAGCTTCTAGGGTAGTTCAGAAAAATATTCCCTAGAATTCTGAGGATGAACCATTCAGTTTTGAAACATTAGTTTCCCTTCCTATAACTGAGGTTATTATGGAAGAATACATTTTTAGTCTCACATATGTAGTTTCTGGACCCCTGGTAACAAACGTTTTCTTTCTTCACTCCATAGTTTTCCTGGGAACAATAAGTGATTTTTTGGTTTTATTTTGTTTTGTTTTGTTACAAAAATAGTGTCTTTTAAATTCCAAAGTAGTCAAGGCATTGCTTGGGCAAATAAATTAGCCAATTCAACCCAAATTAAATCAATGATATCATGTAAACAAAAACAAAATCGTTGGTGATTTTTATTTAACCTGTCATTTGGTAATTTTATAGGTTTGAGAGCAAAAATATAAATTTATATTTTCAACTTTAACCCAGATGGAATTTATTCTCAATCCAACCTTGAACAGGCCCAGGTGAAATACCAAGGAGATACTTCAAGGCTAGTCTTCTAGTGTACATTTTAAGGAATGAAGAATCTGGACTTTTTTTTTCTCCCAAACTCACCTGAAGCACCTTTAAAGTATGAACACATCTTATCCATGAACTTGTTCAAAAAACATCCTTCTGTTTGTGACTCTCAGTAGCAGACAACCCCCACCCCCGACCCCGGAGCTACTCTGGGCATGTTCGACATGATGCCCGACAATATATCGAATGAGAAATGACAGGCTGACCCTCCAGTTGGAATTGACCTGTCCTCTAAACTTCGAAGCTTGAAAAGTTATTTGTCATTTTCACTCAATCGGCAAGTATGGAATTCTGTCGTAACAGTTTATGGGGTTGAAGCTTTGGTGGCTGTGCAGGACTCGATTTCTTTTCCTACTGCAGGGATGCAAGGCCCCCACCCATCCCATCGGGTGAGCAGACAAGCCTCTCAGGTTGGTGAGTGCTGGTCGGCCCCGATCCTCTGTGTGGGAATCTCTCCGCTTTGCCTTCTGCACCCCTGTTGCTGCGCTCTCCTCCGCGGCTCCGAAGCTTCCCCACTCCGCCACCCGCAGCCTCCTCCCGCGAAGGGGCTTCTAGTTTGTGGAAACCTTTCCTCCTTCACAGCTCCCTCCCACTGCTGCAGGTCCCGTCCCTATCCTTTTGTCTCTGTTTTTTCTTTTTTCTTTTGCCCTACCCAGGTACGTGGGGAGTTTCTTGCCTTTTGGGAAGTCTGAGGTCTTTTGCCAGCATTCAGTAGGTGTTCTGTAGGAGTTGTTCCACATGTAGATGTATTTTTGATGTATTTGTGGGGCGGAAGGTGATCTCCAGGTTTTACTCCTCCGCCATCTTGAAGGTCCCCTCAGGCTCTTTTTTTTTTTTTTTTTGGTCCAGTTTTATTGTGATATAATTGACATACAGCACTGTGTAAGTTTAAAGTATACAGCATAATGATTTGACCTTCATATATTGTGAAATGATTTCCACAAGTAATTTAGTTAACATCCATCATCTTATACAGACATAAAAAACAGGAGAAAAGTGTTATTTTCCTTTTAATGAGAACTCTTCAGATCTTTCTTAAAGGCTCTTGACAAGAGGAAAAAGAAAGAATCTTTAGGTGATGCAGAAAAAAATTGATGAGGCCAAGCAAAGAATTTGGACTCAAGAAAAATGTATACTCTTAAGGAACTATACAGACTTGAGTTATTCTAACCTCCCTTGCTTTCAGTTTTATCACTCACACAATGAGAGACTAAATGACATCTAATTTCCATTCAATTTTGAAATTCTAAGATTCTATTATGAAATTTGTCAAAGTGAATATTAGTTTCTTACCAAAATTACTTTAAAAATCACCACATTTTATAAAATTACCACATTAAACATTTTGTATAAAGATTTTTTTTTTCATATTTAACCCTAAGCAACTCTTGAGGAGGCATTTGACCAAGACTATCAAATACATTTCTTCATAGGGTGACCAGCAGTTAAAACAGGACTGTCTCAGTTTTACAATTCAGAGGGCTGTGTCCCAGGACTCCCCTTGGTCACAGGCTCATCACCCTACATCACCACAACACTATACTAGTCACTCCCTTCCACCACCTCCATAGCTCCCTTCTCCTCCAGGGATTAGTTCCTTCAATTGTCAGATTCAGTCCCAGCCAGTTACTGATTCAATCTCAACCAAGAAAGACCTTCTATAAGGAACTATAATCTAGAATTGTCTTGGTTCTATTTATCAGCTGCCATTTAATGAGCCTGGGAGAACCTTGGCCAGCTGCTTGCCCACTGAGAACTTGGTCCTGTATTGGTGGGAAATCCTGCTATAACAGCCTGACCTCTCATCTATGGCCTTGACAACTTGCCATGCCCTTCTCCCACTCCCATGTGGGAGCTGTACCTGCCATTTGTATTCCTTGATGAACGTCTGAACCTTGAAATTTGAACAATTCAACTTTCCACCTGGTAGTAATAGACGTGAATCTCACTTCTACTCCTTTCATTTCTACACAAAAACTCCCAGACTGGGCTGCCCTATCACTATCCCAAACCACCCAAACACTCCTGAAAGAGAATCTAGGCCAGCCCAAATCTAGCTAGATGGCCATATCCCTATGAGCACCATAATTTGTGCCAATGGCCATCTTTGCAACCATCCTTGGTTCCTCTCAATCCTAGCTTCCCTGTTCTCCCACTAGCTTGCGTTGTTGGAGGTTCCAGTATGAGGTATGGGGGTTCCAGTCCAAATCATGGCCAAGCTCACCCACAATGGGATATGGCCCTGTTATTCTAAATGAGTCGAATTTCTCATATTCGACTCCTTCAGCTTGAATTTACTGTTGAAGGGACAGGTGATGCTAAAGCTTGAGGCTCTGCTCCTTGCCCACACTGGTACCAACTCTGTCTCAGGTTCGCTGGAGCACAGCTACAGAATGGATGAAGTCAGTAGGAGAATGAGCATGCTAACCCATCTCAGTCTCTTCAAATAATTGATGGCCAACTAGAATTTCATGCAATCTTTTTAATATACGTGGATTATATTATTTCAACACAGAAGAGTGTTCCTCAGAAAGAAATCAGGATCTTCAGCTTTAAATGATGTCTTCAGAGGATACTGGGGAGGAATCAGATCTGCTGTCAGCTGTCAATCAATAAGCCAACCAGGAGTATTGTCTGAGTCTAATTCACTCTTCCTGTGGGAGCTCTTCAGTCCTTAGTGGCAAGACCCAGGAATAATGAGCACAAGCTGAGTGAGAAATTAAGGCCCCTCCCCCCACCACTCCCACCCTACGGTTAAGGTGGTGGCCATCTTCCAACCTTTGGGAAAGTAAGATCCTCACTCTAAGCTGAGACATGGACCCCACAAAAGGCCCAGTCAGATGTGGGAAGGAGAGGAAAAGCATGATAGTAAGTATTGTTCACTGGCCCTTTCCCCAAGAGTAGTTTCAGAGGATGGGATTCAAGTGCCTCAGAAAAGGGACAAATCTGACGTTAAATAGTGCAGAAGACCTGTGCATACTACCTGCAGGTAGGGAACGTCATACAGCTTGGGAAATCTGGGGTAGAACAGAAAACAGACACAGGAACAAATTAAGTAGCAACAGGGAAGTGAGCGATCATGGGGCAGGAGGCCAAGAGCCACTGGAGCTGGAAACTGCTGGAGAGGCAAGTTGGCAGCAACTCTGGAAAAGGGCAGCAGAGCAGAAGGAAGAGACAAATGGAACTAACCAAGTCAGAGCAGCAGCAGCTGAATCAGGGCAAAGCCTAGTTCTGTCTGGACAAGACAAAGCCAGACTGAGACCAAAAGAGGTGTCATAGAGGTGACTCATGAATGCAACAGGTGGGAAACCATGGAGATGGGAATCAGTGGGTTGGCTTGCCCATTATGACTTCATTGTTAAAACTCTTGACAAAAGGCACACCTTGTTAAGTTCTTGTTCCAGCTTTTCTTCACTGTAATCATTGCTTTCCAAATGCCAGAAGAATCAGTGTGTGAAAACACGTGACCAACCAGATATTTAAGTAGTCAACTAATGCACATCCAAGACTTGTATAGTCAGGGACCATGGAGGAAGAAAGTGATTACAATGACCTGCACCTACTGAAAATTTATACAGAATCTGAGAGTGATGAAATTGGCCAAACTCACTTTGCTCAATAGCACTCACCACTGCCATTGGATTTTGGGTGTGTGAGATGGAGTACAGGACAGGCAATTGGCTTAGAAAGAGACAGTGTGTTTCTCTACTAATCCTCCAATTACCTACCCACCCATCACCCCTGCCCCCCCGCCAAAAAAAAATCTACATTGGAATAAGAAACCCTGAATCAATAGTTAAGAAACCAAAGGTCAAGATAAGAATATGCCACTCATAAATTATAAAATCTTAGACATTCATTACCTAAATGTTCAGGAACTCAACTGCTTTATCTGTAAAATGAGGGTGATGATACTGCTTTCAAAGTGGAATGTGAAGAGGGTAAGATACTACAAATGTACACTACAATTATGACCATATAGAGATAACAGGAGAGGCATTTTTTTTATTTCTATTTCATTTCCTTTCTTCCTTATTTCTTTTTTTATTTCTCTACCTGAACAGACAGGGTATATTCTACTTTTTGACTGAACAACTTTCTAATTGTCTTCAAATAAGATAAAGTACAGAGAAGCCAGAAGGAATTTGGAGCATCAGGTTTATCAGAAATGCTATTTATTGTGGGATGAACTGGGAGATTGGGATTGACATATATACACTAATATGTATAAAATAGATAACTACTAAGAACCTGCTGTATAAAAAACAAAATAAAATTCAAAAAAAAAGAAATGCTATTTATTAAGAAGAATTGTTAGATAACGTCTGCTTACTCATCATCGACAGAGGATTAGCATCAGCTCAATAGCACTAAGACATTACCAAGAGCCCTTCCTCTATGTTTTCCTTCCTGTCCTTCCCTCATACATCTTACTTTGTTCTCCCTCCAAAATGGTGTCACTTTCCTGATTTTCAGCCAAGTAAGTCTTCTTGTCCTCGTGTATAGAATTTAAAGTCACTTGATTATACACAGAAACATTGTTAAAATAAACTTTGTTTTAAAATGTCTACATAATACAGTGACAATGTCTCTTATTTGTCAGAGTCTTCATCTGATGGAGACAATTTCTGCAGCCACTGGTCTGGCTTTTTAACTTCCTTTACCCTCTAAGAAAAGGAAAGGGGACAGAAGAAAGTGAAATAGAGAGAAATTGGAGAGTTGGAAATATTAGCAATAATTTAATTTAGAATTCAAAGTTGCCCTGTGCTATGAACTGAATATTTATGTCTCTGCCAACATTCACATGTTGGAACCTAATCCCCAATGTGATGGTATTTGGAGGTGGGGCGTGTAGGAGGTGATTAGTTCATGAGGTTATAACCCTCATGAATGGGAGTAGTGTCCTTATAAAAGAAGCCATGGAAAGACCCCTTGCCCCTTCTGCCATGTGAGGACACAGTGAGAAGGTGCCTGTTAAGGAATCAGCCACTTAATAGACACTGAATATGAGAGCACCTTGATCTTGGACTTCCAGCCTCCAGAACCATGAGAAATTAATTTCTCTTATTTATAAGCCACTCAGTTGATGGTATTTTGTTATAGCAGTCTGAAGAGACTAAGATATCCTGGAATCCCTCCTCTCCTGTATCCTCCACATCCAACTGGTCACTAAACCTATTTTTTCAATATATTTCTATTCTAGCTCCTCCCTCTTTTATTGCCATTTCTCTATTCTATATCCTTGTGATCAGAGATCTTATAATACTCTTTTAACTGGTTCCTTCTTTCTGCCCTTTAATCTCCAGTCCATCCTCTGTCATCAAGCTTCTCTGTTTAAAGACCTCTAATGGTTCCCTATTGCTTATAGTCTGACATCAAGTCTCCAGAGCCTGACCCCAGATCAAACATCTAGTAAACCTGCCTTAACACTTTTTCACCATGTATTCTTCTCTTCCATCAGAGTGGGCTATTTATAAATTATCACCATGGTGTGATTTTCTTTTAAATGAAGGCTCATAAAAAATCATTTTAGAACAATCATATCTTTTGAAATTAGCCTTTCATTGAAAAGGTCCTTCTTTTCAGGAAATCACTGTTTTTCCCATAGAACTTAGACCTGAGGAGAAAAACATTACAAATCTAAATTTTAACTGATGTGGTTGCAGATTTCTTTTTATTCTTTTGACAAATATTTACAGTGTCCATCGTGTATTCTTCTGTGTTTGGTGCAGTAGACCGAGTGAATGGTCACTGTCAACTGTGACTATTAAGGAATGCTTTGTAGAAGAAACAGAAATCCATCTAAAGTCCTGTAAATAGCAAGGAAAAGGACATTCCAAATGAAAAAGCCACAGGTGTACACGTGTATGGGGAAAAGGTTAAAGAATGACATGGTTATAATGGGCATAGTTTGTTGGAGAATGTAAAATCAAAATATAATACCAAGGTCTAGTTTCACCTAAACGTTAAGGAATTTTTATAGACATTTTTGGAGATAAAAGTCATTATCATCTGACTGGAAGGGGATAAAAAATAAGGGTAAGCTTCATGATATACATGTTCAATGGATCACTTTCAGCACCCAGGCACGGCAGGGCTTATTGTGCAGAAAAATTTTGATAGAGCACAGGAATGGAGAAAGATGAAAGAAAGGAAGGAGCACCCCAGAACTGAGATGTACGTCAATATTTTTGAGTATTTGGATCTCAAACAAAATGATAGGTAGGCAAAATGGTACCACTGAATAGGCCTTTTGATGGCATCTTTTGCTATATCTGCAAAGAGATATGTTGGTAATATTAATTTTTTGTGTTTGACCGACTTACTGGGTCAAACCATTTCGGGTCTTTTAGTATTGGAGTTGGGTTTCAGTCATAATTTATTTGGATAACATACTAATTATTTATTCTCATACTACTCTTGGAGTAGCAGAGCATATGAAATACTGTTCCAAAACAGTTGAGGAGCAGAATCGAAAGTCCAGAAATAGACTCATGGATTTATGATGAGTTGAGTTGCAACAACTGGGGGAAAGGAGAGTAGAGAGCACAGACAATAAAAATGAACGACACAGGCAAAAAAGTGGGTAAATCTCAAAAATAGTATGTTGAGTGAAAGAAACTAGACACAAAAGAGAACATGCTGCATGATCCTATTTATATGAAGTTTAAGAAAAGTCTAATAAGTCTACAGTGATAGAAATCAGATCAGTGTTCTGTCTGGAGTTGGGAGGAAGGGTGGAGACTGACGGCAGGAAGACACCAGGGAACTTTCACTGGTGATGATAATATTCTCTATCTTATTTGGAGTGATGGCTACAAGGTATATCAGTTTCCTAGGGCTGCCATCATGAAGAATCACAAACTGAGTGACTTAAACAAGAAACATTGATTGACTCACCATTCTGGAAGCTAGAAGTCTAAGATTAAGATGTCAGCTGGTCCCTGTTCCTTCTGAAGGCAAAAAAGGGATCTGATTCAGGCCTCTCTCCTACCTTCTGGTAGCTGCTCGGCTTGTGGAAGCATAAGTGCAAACTTCACATGGCATAATCCCTGCATGCATGCCTCTGTGTCCAAATTTCCCCTTTTTATAAGGTTACCAATTATATTGGATTAGGGCCTACTTAATTACTTCAGTTTAACTTGATTACCTCTGTAAGACACTGTCTCCAAATAAGGTCACATTCTGAGGTACTGAGGGTTAAGATTCCAACATAACATTTTTTGGGGGGAGGGCACAATTTAACCCACAGCACATGGCTTATGTATTTGTCATAAGTCATAGAACTGTACACTTAAAATGTGTGCATTATATTGTATATAAATCATACGTCAATAAAGTCAATTTTAGAAAAGCTTGACATCTATGAAATTTTTTGTTGTTGTTGTTGAGAGTTATGTTTTATTAGGCGGAAGTTTTTAGGACTTCAAGCCCAGGAGGCAGCATCTCAAGTAACCCTGAGAGAAGTGTTATGAGGAGGTGAAGGGGAGAGCCAGGATATATAGGAGTTTTGCAACAAAGGGCAGGTAGTCCGAACATCAAAAGATTATTGTTAATTAAAGAAAACCAGAGGGCTTCCCTGGTGGTGCAGTGGCTGAGAGTCCGCCTGCCGATGCAGGGGACACGGGTTCGTGCCCTGGTCCGGGAAGATCCCACATGCCGTGGAGCGGCTGGGCCCGTGGGCCATGGCCGCTGAGCCTGCACGTCCGGAGCCTGTGCTCCGCAATAGGAGAGGCCACAACAGTGAGAGGCCCGCGTACTGCAGGAAAAAAAAAAAAAAGAAAAAGAAAACCAGATATGTCAAGTTAAGGAATTTAGCGCTTTTCTACGTATGGAAAGATGCAAGAGTCTGGGCTCACTGAAATCATGCCTTTGATAGGCATCTCAGTTATCTGGGACAAGTATCCTGTGTTTTCACATCCTGAGTTTCCTCAGGGAAAATTTTGACATCTGAAATGCATATTATAGAAGAGAACTCTTCTCTTAACCCTCTCATATTATAGAAGAACGCTCTTCTCTCAGTACAATAGTGTGTTTTAAGGACAAACCCTCATTTTGTCCTGCCTTTTTCCCAGCTATATTAAATCCAGCACATTAAACTTAGCAAAAAGACGCCATTTGTGGGAATTCCCTGGTGGCGTAGTGGTTAGGAATCCGCCTGCCAATGCAAGGGACACAGGTTCAAGTCCTGGTCCGGAAAGATCCCACATGCCGCAGTGCAACTAAGCCCATGTGCCATAACTACTGAGCCTGGGCTCTAGAGCCCATGAGCCACAACTACTGAAGCCCACAAGCCCTAGAGCCCATGTCCACTGCAAGAGAAGCCACCGCAGTGAGAAGCCCGAGCACCGCAACTAGAGAGTAGCCCTCGCTTGCCGCGACTAGAGAAAGCCCACGCATAGAAATGAAGACCCAACACAGCCAAAAATGAATGAATAAATAAATTAATTTATTTTAAAAAAAGATACAATTTCCAAATGTTTCATAAGGAATATATATATATATATTTTAAAAGACACCATTTGTCCCATTCATCCTCATGCAGGAAAGTATCCAACTCTTACTGAATGCTGCTTATACCTTACATAACCCAAGTGACTTCCTGATGAAGAACTCACTCTTTTAAATACAAGCGTATGAATACAGTTAGACTCGAGGTAATGAAAACAGTAGCCCACATTTAGGATTCCAAATGATTTCAAAACCCTTTACTTTGGTCTCATCGGTGCGGTGCAGTGTTGAAGAGGAGTATACCTCAGTGGAAAGAAATCTAGCCCTGGAATAAACTGGTGTGAACTTTATAAATCCAGAAACTTGTAGAGCAGCGGTCCCCAACATTTTTGGCACCAGGGACCGGTTTCATGGAAGACAATTTTTCCACGGACCGGGGTCGGGGTGGGGGGGATGATTCAAGCAGTAATGCAAGTTATGGGGAGTGGCAGATGAAGCTTCGCCCACTCACCCGCCGCTCACCTCTTCCTGTGCGGCCCAGTCCCTAACAGGTCACGGACCGGTACTGATCCACGGTCCACGGGTTGGGGACCCTGTTGTAGAGTGAAAAACCATCGTAAAAGCCAACAAAACTACCCTCTTGTTGGAGACATAGACAGGTTAGTGCTTTGCCCAAGGTCACATGGCTACTCAGGGGTAAAACAGGAACTGGAAACCACATTTTCTGACAACTTGACTCATACCCTTTCCAAGTTCCTGCTCTTTCTACACTCAGTTCTTGTTATGCTCTGTGTGAAATGCAAAAGAGAGAAAGAAGAGTCTAACACAATCACCACAGAAAGGGGAGGACAGAATTTCATGTCCAAGGAAGTAAAACTCTAATTTCTTTGTATGATAAAAATGCAAGAGTGGAAAAATACAATACTCCAAAATTGAATAAATCATCTGTATATGTCTTTATTGTGGATATGTAGTTTTTCCAGAAATTTCTGTCATGAGGAGTTGATATGTAAAAGCTTGAAAAACACAGATAATTTCCTTAAATGGTTCTCCACCTACAATTTAAATATTTTTGCAAGAGTTCATATCTTTGGTTAATTAAAATACACTCAAATTTTCCTTTCAATGATAGAAAGTTCTTTTGCTTTAAACCTAGCTAAGTCATAGAGAAAGAATGTGACAATCAATTTAATACTTAAAGCAAAGTGAAATTATTTTGCCTCATTAAGTAATATTTTTAACATTATAGGCATAGTTGTTGCAAAATAAAAAATTATCTGAAGATCCAGTAATTTTAAAAATGATCTCTGTGTAACTCATGTACATACACACATATTTGTGTTCATTCCTTCATTTCTTAGTTCATTTATTCAACAAAAATTTGTTGAGCACTTATTATGGGCCTAGCTCACTACCACAAGGTTTAAAACATAAAAATACAAAATGTTCTTTCTGTTTCCTTATCAGAAATAGTTACTTAGACCTTAACAACTGTTAGAGCAAGATAACTCCAGGCCATCTGTCAAATGTTTACCATTATCAAAACTCTCCCTGGAGGGAGCTGCAACTTTGGCTCACCTCGCCAGCAGTAATTTAATTTTTCCTAGGTTCAAAGTGTTCTAAATGCCTCAGGCACAGAAGAGAAATAAAATAAGATCCCTGGCTCTGGGAAACTTACATTCCATTGGAAGGAACAAAAATAAACAAATAAATATACAATATAACTTCAGGTAGTACAGAGTTCAAAGAAGAACAATAAGTGTAGTAGAAAGATGGCAAGCATGGGGTGGAGGGGCGTGACTACTCAAATAAGGTGGTCCAGAAAGTCCTCTCTGAATAGATGACGTTTGCACAGAGACCTGAATAAAATAAAAGCAAGCCTGTGTATATCTTGGGGGAAAGCCGTGTAGCCAAAGGAAACAGCAAGGGCAAAAATGTGGGTAGAAACATATTTAATATGTTCAAGGAACAGCAAGGAGACCGGTGTGCCCAGGGTGCATGGAAAAGGGGGAGCGTGATAGAAAATGGCTTGAAAATGTAGACGCTTGTCTTTGTATTTTATAGTCCCTGGGATGCAAAGTGTTTTGGAGCGTTCTGAGATAAGAACGGCATAATCTGATTGGCATTTCTAAAAGATCACTTTCTTTTCTGTATGCAAATTAGGCTCTAGGAGAACAAGAGTGAGAGATGAGCTGAGGGCTTTTGGTGGCGGTCCAGGTGAAAGCTTTGACAAGGGTGATAATGATGAAGAATGGCTGGATTTTTGACATATTTCGGAGGTAGAGCCAAAGGCTTCACTAGCATATTTGGGGTATAAGGAAAACAAGCGTCATGGTTGAGGTTGAGTAACCAAGTAAGTGGTGGTGTCTTTCATTGAAATAGGGAAAACTGGAGAGAGGAAGACATCAGGCTTCAGCTCGAGGGCATTGGTAAGTTTGAGACACTCATTAGACATCTAAATGGAGATGTCAAATAATTGAACACTTAACTCTGGAGTTCAGGGAGAACTCTCAGCTAGAAATAAAGATTTGGAAACCACCATCCTATTGATAATTTTTAAAACCTCAGGATTGCATGAGCGCAACTAGGAAATGAGTGTTAATTAGAAAAGACGCGGGCCAAAGACTACATCCTCAACATCCTATGGACTTGAAAGAGGAAGAGCAGCAGCAAAGGGTTCTGATAAGGAACAGCCAGGGGTTGAAGCAGGAAACCTGGAGAATGTGGGATTCAGGAAGGCAACAGAAGAAAATATATCAAGATGGAAAAAATGATCAACTGAGTCAAAACTGGTGAGAGAACAAGGTGAGGACTAAACACTCATCCCATGGAGATAAAGATGGAGGCTAAGACCTTGTCAACGCAGAGGGCATTAGTGATCTTGGTGAATGCTAGCGACAACATCTGCACAGAGTAGGTGCGAGAGAGTATAGAAGGTAATGGTAATGTAGCTAACAAGTAGTAGAAACATTTTCCAAGAGTTTGGTTATAAAGAACAGAGATTGGTGGCAGTAGCTAGAGGAGAAACCCGTTCATATATTCTAGATTTTCTAGTTATAACTATAAAATAATTTCTGCCCTACAATCAATGTAATGTTGGCAGGGGTTTCTACATGCACAGGCCTTTTCTTAAATTAGAAAGTTTAATTTTCATAATGGCCATAATAAAACAAATTCAAGTTCAGGATGCACTTTTGATATTATCTGGAAATGTTCAGCAGGAAAAAAAATGCTGAGAAATGCAAAGCAATATTTAGGTTCATTTAAGTTACCCAGCATCCGAGAGCTCTTCCGCATCTCCCAGAGGACATAACCATTACCATGCACACCAAAACTCAGTAAATACTATTTAGATTGAATTTGACACCACCAAATCCAGAGAAATTAAGGTTTAAAGAAATACCAGAACAAAATATCTGAGGTTGCCTGCAGATAAGGTTTTGCCAAGAAATCTTAATGGCCATTTTCATAAAGCATAGTACAAAGTCAAAGCAACTATGTGGGCAATTTGGATAAGATACATCGAGATAAAATCTGGAAAAGCTAGAAAAATGAAACCAAATCAACCAACAGAGAGAGGTAGATGCGGGGAATTTCTCTACATTTTTATTTTATCCTTTGGGTCTTGTATACTGGAAATAAGGAGTGAGTCCTTTTTCAAAAAGTTATATTAATTCTCCATATAATCATTTGAGTTTTTTTCTGAATCTGGCAACATTTACAAGATCACTTCCTTTAATTAAAATGATTTTGGCTGTGCCCTCTGGGTTAAACATTTCCTCTCTATGCACCCAAGACTCCATCTTCAGGAGACGAGAAAGCCTCATGTCCTCAAAGTGAGACCACCCCTCCCTGGTCTCCACAGGTCATTCAGAAGCCCTGAAGGGGGTGTCCCAGGCCCCCACTCCTTACTACCTCTCAAAATTCAAAGAATCAACCTTGAGGCCATGAGGATTCACCTAATTATGGTCCATCCCACTAATTATACGAGTCAACCCAAGAAGCTCCAACTCCTAGGTGACCTTTCATCTCCTCTAATCTAATCCCCCAGATCTCACCATATCCCTGGGTCCATTTCAATCCCTGACTCTCCCCTGAAACTCTTCCACTGTGCCCTCTGGAACTCGAGCCAGACACCCTCAAAACATCCAATCACCTCAACTCTCTGCAGGGGCTTTATTGCCCTTCCTAGTCTAACAGATACCTGGATCTCCCCGAGGGCATGCTGCCCCCCAAACCCTCTCAAGAGGTGGTTACTTTCTCCCACTGCCTCAGATTCTGAGTGGAGAGCTTGGGAAACGTCTTTCTTGATTCTCACGTCTACACCGTCTATCCTTCCTAAAAGCTCGGCTTCGAATTCCTCTTGTATCTCAAAAACTTTAGCGTCCAGCTCACTGTCATTCCCTCTCCAAAACTACTTCTATCTTTAATCCTAGTGATTTTATTACTCATATGAATGACGTTCCCAACACCCTGGACTCTCAGCTCATTAAACTCCTCTCTTCCTTAATCTTTCTCAGCCACAGACTCCCCTGGTCATAACCCAGGCCAAGTCATAGAAAATAAATGCAACCCCTCCTTAATATCAATTTCAAAAATTATATTCTCTGACATACAACAATCCTTCTGCTCCAATAAACAGTCATTCCTTTAACCTTGCCCCCTTTCCCCTCATTCTTTTAGTGTCTTCCTTTTCCTCCTGACCCAAAACTTAAATTCCACTTCAATCATTGTAAAACCTCCCTGGTGAACAACTCAATCCCTTGCTCCTCTCTCACTTTGTAATACATTTTTAGCAAAACTTGAACCCTGGTCAAGTTCATCTCTCTACCTTCTCTACACTTGCATCTCTGCAACTAAACATGGCGAGGTTAAAATGGAAAAAACATGTTGGTTGGTCTCATTTTTAATTCATGACTTCCAACTTCAAGTGGGTTCTGCTGCTGCCCCCAAATTATGCTACACTTCCTTAGACCACCCATACTCACATTTATTCAATGATTGTGAGATACGTTCTCCTCTCTCCTGAATCTTTGACACCGTCCCACCCTTTCATCACACTCCCAAATAATCAGCTCTCTTTTCACTTCACTGAGAATCTTTAAATCATCAGAAGAGAACTTCCTCAAGTTGACCCACCTACCATCATTAGCCCCCATACACTATAATTTTCTCCTATTACTATAATCAGTGATCCTTAAAGAGTGGTCCCCAGCCCAGCAGCAACAATATCACCTGGGATATTAGAAACGCAAATTCTCAGATGGACTCAGATCTACTGAATCAGAAACTCTGGGGGTGGAGCCCAGCAATCTGCATTCTACCAAGTCCTAGGAGTGATTCTGACACATGCTAAAAGCTTGAGAGCCATCTGGGAAACATTTTTTAAAAGTGTGTCTAAAAGTCCTCCCCCAGAGACTGTTTTTAAATTTTAGGGGATAAGAGGTGGACAACAGGAGTTTTAAAAGCACCCCCAAGTGATTCTAAAGGGCAATTTTGAAAACCACTGCTATGAATGAACGGTCCACACTCATATCTAAGGACAACCTCTCAATATGATCAGTAGCTTCCCCCACCTTTGCCTCCTCAAAGACAATTCACCAGCAATTTCTTCTCTCTCCTGAATCTTTGATTTTTCTTCTCCGCTAGAGGGTCCCCATGTCCCTAAAACATGCTGTCCTACCTCGTTAAAAAAAAATTCATTTAACTCCACCCACCTCCAGTTACTGCCCTATTTTTCTACTTATCTTTACAGCAAAACACCTCTTTTTTTTAATAAATTATTTTATTTATTTTTGGCTGCATTGGGTCTTTGTTGCTGCGTGCGGGCTTTCTCTAGCTGTGGTGAGTGGGGGCTACTGTTCGTTGTGGTGCACGGGCTTCTCATTGCGGTGGCTTCTCTTTGTTGCAGAGCTTGGGCTCTAGGGGCGTGGGCTTCCATAGTCGTAGCTCGCAGGCTCAGTAGTTGTGGCACACAGGCTTAACTGCTCTGCAGCATGTAGGATCTTCCCGGGCTGGGGATGGAACCCATGTCCCCTGCATTGGCAGGCGGATTCTTAACCACTGTGCCTCCAGGGAAGTCCCAAAACACTTTGAGTGGTATCTTTTTTGATACAAAACACTCAAGAGAAATCTATGCTAATTATTTCCAGTGCACATATTTCCATTCCTATTCTCATTAAACCCACTCTAACCAGCTTTTCTCCCCACTACCCTAGGAAATCTGGACATGCTAAGGACACTAATGACCTCCAAGCTCCTCGAGCCCATGGTTCGTCTCAATCCTCATTATACTTGATCTATCATCAGCAGCTGACACTGTTGATTACTCCCTCCCCCTGGAAACATGTTCTTCACTTTGTTTTCAGGAAACCATCTCCTCTTCTTGTTATTTTTTTTCTCCCTGCTGTGCTGGCAGCTCCTTCTGTCTTCTTTGTTGATTTCTCCTTAATGTGGGAGTGCTCAGGCCCCAGTCTTTGGTCCCCCTCTCATGTCTCTCCACACTCACTCTTTTGGTGATCGCATCTCATTTAATGAAGTTAAAGACCATCTAACATTAACATCTACACAACTTCTATTTCCTGGTAAGACCTTACTCCAAGACTCATAATGCCAACTGTCTATTCACCAAGTCCCAACAGACACCTTAAACTCAACATGTCCAAAACTGATTGCTGAGCTTTCCTCCCAAAATGATGCTCTTTCCAGTCTTCCCCAAATCAATCAACAGCAACTCTGTCCTTCCGACTAGGAGTCATCCTTGGTTCCTTGACTCCTCTCCTTTGCTCACACACACATATGCCATTCAGTCTGTCAGAAAACCCTGTTGGCTCCACTTTTATATTTATTTGGAAACCCACCATTTCTTACAATCTCCATTGCATCCACCTGTAAACTACCATCTCTCTTGCCTGAATTAGGCAACAGCATCCTCATTGGTCTCATGATTCCATCCTTGTCTCACCACAGTCTATTGTTAACCCAGCATTCAGAGGGAGAATTTTAAGATATGTCAGCCCTCATCACCTTTTCACACAGAACTCTCCACCAGTTCCCTGTTTTCATTCGTAGTAAGAGCTAAGGACATTACAAGCCCCAACAATGCTATCCAATTCTAGTCTGCTGCTTCTCTGACTCATTTCCTGGAACTCCTATTCAATCACTCCTCTGTAATCACAGGGACATACTTGCTATTCCTCATGTCAGCCATGATCTCACCTCAGAGCTTGTGCTGAGTGTCTTCAGTATAAGCCCCTCCAGACGCTCTCCCCACCCTTCTCAGTCCTGCTCTGTACCCTGGAAGGATGAACCCCATGAACGACTGCAACAGTCCCCCTGGCCCTCTGCTTCCAGGTGTATTCAGCCAGGGCAGAGCACAGCAGAAGATCTGAAGGAAGGACGAATGCGAGGTTAGAGTCTCCTTTTCTCTCCTTTGCGGTGCTTCCTTCCTGCAGTGTTGGTGCAGGCAGTGCGTCCCTCAACCTAAGGTCACAGCTCCCATCAGGCAGACTCTCCACGAAACCTCTTATTCCAAGGTTCCCAAACCACTGCCCAGTCATCCCCTCAGGACTAGTGACGATTACAGTGCCCACATCTCTAGCTTCGGGAAATCATGCTGTCCCTTATCATTTCCTTACAGCCGGCCCACAGTTTTTTTTAATTGAAGTGTAGTTGATTATACAATATTGTGTAAAGTTTAGTGTTAGTTCTAGGTGTTAGTTTCAGGTGTACAGCAAAGTGATTCAATGTTTTATATATATATATATATATATATATATATATATATATATATATATATATATCTTTTTTCTGATTCTTTCCTGTTATAGTTTATTACAAGATAGTATGGAGGGTCCTTTAAAAACTAAAAATAGAGTTACCATATGATCCAGCAGTCCCACTCCTGGGCATATATCCAAAAAAGATGAAAGCTCTAATTTGAAAAGATACATGCACTTCAATGTTCATAGCAGCACTATTTACAGTAGCCAAGACACGGAAGCAATCTAAAGGGCCCACATTTTAAAAAATAATCACTTTTTTCAACTCTCCTCAAAATATCCAATTTGATTGTATCATCCATCTCCGGCTCTGACTGCTCTGATGCTTTGCACTTGCTGTTTCCTCTGCCTGGGCGCTCTTTTCCAAATATGTACATCACTCACCCCCAAGCCTCTTTCAAGTCTTCACTCAAATGTCACCATCTCAGCGAGGCCCTCCCTGTTCTTCTGACTTAAAATTGCACTTTTCCTCACCCTCTTTCCCTGTACCTCTTCCCTACTTTGCTCTTTTCCATGGCATTTGTAATTCTCTAATATGCCAACTTATTTATTTTATTTATTGCTTATCTCCCCCTCCTCCCATTAGAATTGAAACTCCCTGAAGACAGGGATTTTTGTTTGGTTGTATTCACTGCTTATATCATGAACATGTAGAACAGTACTTAACTGCATGGGGTCAGTATGCAATAGAAGTTTCTTAAATGCATGCAAAGCAAAAAACAAAAACAGAACAAACAGAAAAGCCCTCCTAAGATGCCAGGAGGTTAAGAAAACTTGAAAATCTTGCCAAGTTTTAGTAATGCGATCGGTTTAGCTTTATCCAAACCTAGGCACATTGTTAACTAGAGATTTTATTGAGTTTCACCACTGGTGACTTAAGATTCCTATTTGAACAGGTAAAGTCTAGAAAGACAGACTTGCCCTTCAAATCCCACTTTTAAAGTGAATGTTAAAGTCTATAAATCATTTCAGTTGCTTAATTAGACATAAAGCCAGGTCTCAGAAGTGTACAGCAGAAATAGCTTTAGTTTGATTATATGTGATTACTCAGTGTTTTCTATCTCCTGGCAATATATTGAGCCTCCATTTTGTGAGTTTGTAGGAGAAAGAAATTTTTTACTCAAGTAATTTTGCATGGACGAATTCTCAGTACCTCAGTGCCATCATTCCTGACATGTAGAAAGGCCGAAATCCCTGCATTTCTCTCAGTCTTTGGATCTATAATTCTTTCTATAATTTTCTTGCTCCCTTAGTTCACCTTCCCCTCATTGAAATTAGAAAAATTTTATTCTTTTGTGAATGAAGACCTCTTGACACAAGCCTACCCAGGATGTAGGTATATAATCCATAAATTATTTAAAGTTAAAAGAGCTGTCATTCTGATGATTTCACTTGCATCTTATCCTTAGGAGTTTCCTTTCATGTGAGGATCTGAAAATGTTTTACAAGCATTACTGTATGCTGATACCTGAATGTCCTCCTGCAGGTACCCTGGCCTGCTTTAAAAGTCTCCACCTCTGCCTTAAGCCTGCCAGGAGGACCCCACTGTTCCAACAGAAATAAAATGATGCTTTCCAAGGTTTGTGTATTGTGATTAATATCTTTCCAATGGTCCGTTTGAACATCTTTACACTCTGGTAGAAATACAGGATACAATTAAAGTAGGCAATATCTAGGGACTTCCCTGGTGGCGCAGTGGTTAAGAATCTGCCTGCCAATGCAGGGGACACAGGTTCGAGCCCTGGTCCGGGAAGATCCCACATGCCGCAGAGCAACTAGATCCGTGCACCACAACTACTGAAGCCTGTGCATCCAGAGCCCATGCTCCACAACAAAGAGAAGCCACCGCAATAAGAAGCCCATGTGCCGTAACCAAGAGTAGCCCCCGCTCTCCGCAACTAGAGAAAGCCTGCACGCAGCAACGAAGACACAACAAGGCAAAAATAAATAATAAATAAATTAATTAATTATTTAAAAATAGGCAATATCTAAGGTTGATGCCCATTTCATATGCCAATATCCAATTTACAGTATGAACTGATATGACAGAACAATCATTTTATTTCAGATTCACAGGTGGATTCATAACTCGATTTATTATGATGGAATGTGTTTACGTGGTAGGGCTCTGAATGTAACAATCTGAAATGGATATTTAATATGGAACTAATTGCTCAACAGTTAAAATTAGTTGTCATATATTATAATAACTTATATTTCTTTTCTGACTAAAAAGTCACATTTATTGTTAGAAATGTGGAGTACATATAAATGCAAACTAAAGGAAAATAAAACTCACTCTTAGTCCCATGGGGCAGTCATAGAGACGTGTCACTCAGATGATGTTCAAAGAAGGGAATTGTTGTCCAGCTTCAAGGAATGTGACTGGCTGACAACCTCCAAAGGTTAACTCCTTCAGCACCTGCCTCAGCTTCCAAGCTGAGGTCCTGCTTATCTCAGGGCAACCCCCAAACAATGACTGAGCAAGGCCATGGTAGCCAAATTCATGGTAACCAAAGTCAAGGAAGTGATGCAAAGGACTAACCATTTCTGCCCAATGCAGCCCCTTCTAATGGGCTATCTTTGCTCCTGAGCTCCTACTGGCCTGATAGAGACTGCCTACAACACAATCTGATGGTTCTCCTACTTAATATTCCTTCCTCCCCTTTTCTTACACAGGTGTTACTCCCCAATAATCCATCTTTTTATTTCAATTGTGGTGAAATAATACACACAACATAAAATTTACCTTATTAACCCTTTTGAAGTATACAGTTCAACAGCATGACGTATATTCACATTGTTGAGATTGAAACTCTGTACCCATTTAACAACTCCCCGTCCTCCCCTCCTCGAGCCCCTGGCAACCACCATTCTACTTTCTGTTTCTATGAACTTGACTGCTCTAGATGACCTCATGTAAGTAGAATCATGCAGTATTTGTCTTTTTGACAAATACTGAGTACAATGTCCTCAAGGTTCAAGGATGTGTCAGAATTTCATTCCTTTGTTAAGGCTGAATAACATTATATTGTACGTATAAATTACATTTTGTTCATCCATTCGTTCATGGACGCTTGGGTTGCTTCCACCTTTTGGCTATTATAAATAACACTGCTATGGACATGGGTATGCAAATATCTCTTTGAGACACTGCTTTCAATTATTTTGGATATATACCCAGAAACAGAATTGCCAAATCATAGGGTAAAAATATTTTTAGTTTTCTGAGGAAGCACCATATTGTTTTCCATAGTGGCTGCACCATTCTGCATTCCCACCAACAGTGCTCAAGTGCTGTATTTTCTCCAGATTCTCATCAACACTTGTTATTTTTTATTTTTTGATAGCAGCCATCCTAATGGGTATGAGGTAGTATCTTGTGATTTTGATTTGCACTTACCTAGTGATTAGTAATGTTGAGTATCTTTTCACATGTTTGTTGACCATTTGTATATCTTCTTTAGAAAACTGTTTATTCAAGTCCTTTGTCCATTTTTAAGTTGGATTATATGTTTTGTGTGTGTGTCTGGTTGAGTTGTAGTTGTTTACATACTCTAGATATTAACCTCTCTTCAAATATATAGTCTGTGAATATTTTCTCCCATTTCATAGGTTATCTTTTTACTCTGTTGAGTGTCCTTTGATGCACAGATGTTTTTAATTTTGAGAGTCCAATTTACCTATTTTCACTTCTGTTGCCTGTGCTTTTGGTGTCATATCCAAGAAATCTTTGTAAAATCCAATGTTATCAAACTTTTCCCCTCTTTTCTTCTAAGAGTTTTATAGTTTTAAGTCTTATATTTAGGTCTTTGATCATTTTGAGCTAACTTTTGTAGTGTGTGGTAGTATAAGGTAGGGGGTCTAACTTGGTTCTTTTGCATGTGGATATCCAGTTTTCCTAGCACCATTTGTCAAATTCCTTATAATCCTTTTGCACTCCTAACTTTGTCACAGTGTCTGCTTCCCAGATGACCCAATTAGCACATCCCTGAATCAGAGGTAGCAACTGCTAAGGTTCTGTATCTATCCTCCCAGTCCTGTCACTCTCTCTCCTCTCCCTCTCTCCCTACAATACACACACACACATGCCCTTCTTCATGCTGCTGTATATGCTGCTATTTAAACATAACAATATATTGTTATGTTTCTGTTTCATTAGATATTTTCAACACCATCAAGTTTAAAAACTCTGTAGTGACTCATGTGGATGTACCATTATTTGCTTAACCAATACACTATTTTTAATGAGCATATATTAAAAGATTACTTCATTTTTTTAAAAAAAAAAACTGTTTCCTTTAGAAGACTGACCTATGAAAAAGTATATGCTTGAATTATAGAAAAAACTTTACTGGAAAAGTATTGATTATTGTTTCAATTATTCTTAGTTTTTTTCTTCCTTTATAGACTTTTGTGTAAAATCTGAAAAAAATAAATATTTAGGCTTCTATAAATAAATAAATATAGAATAAAATAGAAATAATAATAGAATAAAATAATAAAATAAAAATAGAATTTGCTAGACCCTTCATATGGTGCACTGGGAGACCTAAAAATGCACTTCATCCAGGTTCTGGTTGGAAGTGATGGGGTTTTAATTCCTCGAGGAACAAGATGCCCTGGGATGGCAAAGCTATTTAGTGTACTTGTTAGTGCATTTGACCTCAAGGCTGACCAGTGCTAAGAAACCTCCAAGTTCTCTTTGCCTTGGATCTCCTTGCTCTATCTCCAGGAACTTACTGAGTTCACTGGCTGCCAAAACTTTGAAAGATTCCTAGCAACAGGGCAGAAGCAACTACAGGCAGAGCAAAGCCATGGAAGACGGGAAACCAAGTTCCCCTCTGGCCTCTTACTGGCTCTGTGATTCTAGTTACATCTCTTACACATTCTGAGCCTTGTTTTCCCCATCTTTAAATTAGCGGTAGTAATTACCTTCTGCTCAAAGTTGTTATGAGCTTCAAATAAGGTAACATGTGGGGAAGTAATTTATAAATAGAAGGCATGATACAAATTTCAGTTGTTATTCTTAATAATTAGCTAGTGTGGTCAAGCGTGCAAGTAACCAGTGGCTTCAGTGCCCCGAGCTTCTTGGGGAAACAGGAGGGCTGGCAAACTTCAACTCTCACATGTAACAAACAACTTCACTCACCACAGCTTGCCACATATTTGTCAAGCTGAGCCAAGGCTCCCAAACACTACTCACTGATGGACTGATCTGCAGGTTTCAGCCCAGTCAATGGCAGCTTTTTAACCACAACTGAATATCCATAACAACCAGCGATGGAGATTTGTTGAGTCCTCAGACATTCAGTGGTGCCCAGCTGGTCTAAATCCTCCTTACCAGAACAACCAGAGGCTCCAGGGAGGGTTGGCAATCCCCTGGAGGAACAAGAAAATGCCATTCATTCCAGGCTATTTGATACTCTGTAAGAGTGAAGTCACAGGAACTCAGATATGAAGAAAGTGCAGACTGCCTCACTGACCCTTGTGAAAAGTTAAAGCCTCCGTATAAGTACCAAAGGGCAGAGCCAACCTTCAATTCTATATCCTCCAGCATCCTCAGTCTCTGAGGTATAATAAATAACTCCATCTGAGGAAATTTCCACATCCATTCGACTCCCACTATTTTCACTCCCTCCCCCACCCACCCCCACTGCAATGAAATGCTTCTGAAATCAATGGACTCCAATGTATTTTGAACATAAAGATGAACAGAACGTTCACCATGGTCCCTTTATAGGATTATAAATGCCCGTGCCCCTACTCTGGTCAAGAAAGGGAGAAGCTGTTTTCTGATTCTTGTATTAAAACACCTGAAATATGACACTGTTTAATCTTTCAATCAAAGGGAACTAAAACTGGAATTGAGGATTCGGCCTGCTTCTAAGGGAAGGATCAAGACTTAGGGAAAGAGAAAGTCAGGTTGACATTGTTGAGAACTCAGGATACAGCACTGTGTCAAATAAGCATCCTATTCCAGCTCAAAATCTTCCCCTGGCAGCATGGCAGTGGGGATTGTTCATATGAATTCACTGAAAAGAAAAAAATGCACTGGTGGTGAATTAAAATAAGAACTTCTATTTTCTAAGCTCCTGTGCTTCCGTAGGTAGAGAGAAAGAGGTAAAGAGGGAATAAAGAGAGAAAAAAATATTTGATACTTAAAGAGTTAATAGTATTCGTGCAGGTTGCAAGTCTGAATAAAGCTAGGAGATATATAAATAGCATCTCCCCTCATACGCACATTTGAAAGAAGTCAAAAATCTATTTCTTAGGGCTCTCAAATTAATTGCTGCTCAAGAAAAATCATTCCAACATTTCCTTGGAGTCAGTCCCCTCCCCCAAATCCTTCCCATCCTGCTCTAACCACCATCCCACACCTCCCTCAGCCTATACCCTGGCTGCTCCAATCCCTCACTTCCATCTAATCCTCTATCGGCTACATGGGTCCAGCTTCCTCAATAACAAGTTGATTTTACTTTTGATAAGTTGCACAATGACCCTGACATCATCAAATAAAATGGACATATTTCTGTTCTTCTCTTACTTGTCCTTGTTGTGATACTTTCCATCATTGGCCGTCTCAGCATCCCTCCTCCTCAGCATCTGGGATATCTCTCTATTCCAGCTTTAACCCCATTTCTCCTTCTGATCCCTTTCAAACACCTTTTGCACATTTCCTTCTCCTTTGTAATCTATGAAATGTTTAGGTTCCCACAGCTCTATTCTAAGCCCCCTGCTCTAATCGGTCTACGAACCAGCCATTGGTCAGCTGATCCATGTTTATCTGCCGACAGTTGTCTTCTAGCTCGTAACACACTGCTGGACTTCAATCCTGTATAACTGACTGTCCAAGTTTTGCATCACATGGGCATCTGAACCCTCTCAAGCCTTCTAAGAATGGCCCTACCTTCCACCCAGTGGCCACAGCCATAAACCTCATCGACATCTAAACATTCTCCCTTTACTTGCTCTTCCACATCCAGTTAGTCACCGTCCTACAAATTCTATCTCCTTCATTTGTCTCAAAATCATCTTTTCCCTCAATCTCCACTGCCATTGTTTAAGTCCACACTCTCAGCATTTCACTCCAGGTTTAGTTAAATAGCATACTAATGCATCTGCCCACATCAATGGTGCCACTATCTCCCTTCCACCTCTATTCTAGTTACAACTATGAGAATGGTGATTAAAAATGTCAAGTTTTTAAACTTCAGAGTATAATACAAATCTACAGTAATCAAAACAGTTTTGTACTGGCACAAAAACAGACACATAGATCAATGGAACAGAATAGAGAGCCCAGAATTGAACCCACACTTATATGGGTAATTAATCTACAACAAAGGAGTCAAGAATGTACAATGGAGAAAAGTCAGCCTATTCAATAAATGGTGTTAGGAAAACTGGAAGACTACACACAAAAGAATCAAACTGGACTACTTTCTCACACCAAATATGAAAATAAACTCAAAATGGATTAAAGTCTTAAATGTAAGACCTGAAACAATAAAGCTTCTGGAAGAAAATATTATACTCTTTGATATCTGTCTTAGCAATTTTTTTTGGATATGTCTCCTCAGGTAAGGGAAATAAAAGCAAAAATAAACAAATGGGACTACATCAAACTAAGAAGCTTTTACACAGTGAAGGAAACTATCAACAGAATGAAAGAGCCACCTACTAAATGGGAGAAGATAGTTGCAAAAGATATATCTGATAAGATGTTACTATCTAAAATATACAAAGAACTCAACATCACAAAAACAAACAACCCGATTAAAAAATGGGCAGAGTAGTGAATATACATTTTTCTAAAGAAGACATACAGATGGCCAATAGGCACATGAAAAAATGCTCAACATCACTAATCATCATGGAAATGCAAATCAAAACCATCCTGCTTTGTGACCACCTAGAGGGGTGGGATGATGCAAGAGGGAGGGTATATGGGGATATATGTATACATATAGCTGATGCACTTTGTTATACAGCAGCAACTAACACAACAATGTAAAGCAATTATACTCCAATAAAGATGTTAAAAAAAAACACAATGAAATATCACCTCATATCTGTTAGAATGGCTAATATCAGAAGATAAGAAACAGCAAATGTTGACAAGGATGTGGAGAAAAGAGAACCACTGGGCACTGTTGGTGGGAATGTAAACTGGTGCAGCTAATACGGAAAACAGTATGGAAATTTCTCAAAAAACTTTAAAAAAACTACCATATGATCCAGCAACTCCACTCCTAGGTATTTATGCCCCCCAAAATGAAAAATCTAGTTAGAAAAGATACATGCACCCCTAAGTTCCTTGATGCACCATTTACAATACCAAGATACAGAAGCAATCTAAGTGCCCATCAATAGATGAACGGATAAAGAAGATGTGGTATGTATATATATAAATAATGGAATATTACCCAACCATAGAAAAGAAGGAAATCTTTCCATTTGCAACAACATGGATGGAACTAGAAGGTATTATGCTAAGTGAAATAAGTCAGACAGAGAAAGATAAATATTATAGGATTTCACTTATATGTGGAATCTAAAATAAAAGAATAAACAAACAACAAACAAAAAATAAACAAACAAACAAAAAAACAAAATAAAAGAATAAACAGAAACAGAGTCATCGATACAGAGAACAAACAGATGGTTGCCACAGGGGTTGCCAGGGACTGGGATTAAGAGAGAAATAAGTGGGAGAGATTAAAAGGTACAAACTTTCAGTTACAAAATAAATGGGTCACAGGTATGAAATGTATAGTGTGGGGAATATAGTCAGTAATTATGTAATATCTTTGTATGGTGACAGATGGTAACTAGACTTATCAGGGTGATCATTTTGAAATGTATGGAAATATCGCATCACAATGTTGTATACCAGAAACCAATATAGTGTTGTAGTTCAATTATGCTTCAAGAACAAACAAACTTGTAGAAAAAGAGATCGGATTTGTGGTTAACAGAGGTGGGGGAGTAGGGGTAGGGGTAGGGGGAATTGGATGAAGGTGGTCAAAAAGTACAAACCTCCAGCTCTAAGATAAATAAGTACTAGGGATGTAATGTACAACATGATAAATATAATTAACACTGCTGTATGTTAAAATATATAAAAGCTGTTACGACAGTAAATCCTAAGAACTCTCATCACAATGAAAAAGAATTTTCTACTCCTTTAATGTTGTATCTATATGAGATGATGGGTGTTCACTGAAGTTATTGTGATAATTATTTCATGATGTATGTAAGTCAAGTCATTATGCTGTACACCTCAAACTTATACAGTGTTGTATGTCAGTTATATCTCAATAAAACTGGAAGAAAATAAATATTTGAAAAATTAAAAGGGAAAAAATTAAAAAATAAATTAATTAAAAAATAAAAGGGAAAAATGAATTTCAGGATTTTCAGTTAGAGGTTTGAGAATTCTGATCACACACACTAACGAGATCTCTACGGGAAACTTCTCTAAATTTCCATTTCCTTACCTCTATAATGAGCCTAATTATACTTTTTTGGAGGTTTGTTAGGAGAATTGAATGAGATACTATGTAAGTAGCTCTTAAACATTGCCTAGCACATAAAAAGTCCCCAATAAGTAAAGAAACTCTATCTTTGTTAATGTTACCTTATCATAACAAAATTCTGATTGTTTTATTTTCTTGGTTATAATCCTAAAATTACATTTCCAGTGCACCCAGAATAAGTTCAGACTCTTCATTTTAGTTTCTATGAACTTCATAATCTGGCTTCTGCCTTCCTTTCACTTCATCTCCTTAACCGACCTCACATGCCATGTCTTCCCTAGACACATGGGACAACTATAGTTTCCAAAACATACCCTGCTATGTCCTCAACATATCCACATTACTGTCACTGCTCTTGAATGTGTTTAATCTTTTTATCAGCCAAAAGATTCCTATTCATTCTTTAAAACTCAGATCAAATCTCAAAATCTGCTAGGAAATGTTCTTTTTCCACACAATCTCATTTATCCACATCTACGGGAATCGCATCTTGGGTGTACCTACATCTTTGTGTAACTACATCAAAGCTTTTATCGTCTTCTTCTCTTTGTGCTTCTTAGCTTGACTCTCTCTCCCTGTCCCCCCAATCCAGTACCATAAACTCTGCTGGTACATGGGTCTTGTCTGTGTGTTCACCTCCTCCTATGCCTATCACATAGAAAATGCTCAAAGCAAGTAGAGGAAGGAAGGAAGGGAGGGAGGGAGGGAGGGAGGGAGGAAGGAAGGAAAAGAAGGAAAGAAAGAAGGAAAGAAGGAATGGAGCAAATAGGAAGATAAGAGTAAATAGATGAAAAAAGGAAAACCAGCCATTTCTTACTATGCTAATGTCCCATGGTATTAGCTCTTCAGCCTCTCAAGTCTCATAGGCCCTCATTTTGCTGCAGAGAGAGACGTTATAATCTCTCATATAGAGAGTTCGTGTCTTCATCTCCCTGCAAACAACTGCCCAGGTAGCTTTGCTTTTGTGCTCCCTATTCAATGGAGTCCCTGCCTCCAGCCTTTTTTTTTTTTTTTTTTTTGCGGTACGCGGGCCTCTCACTGTTGTGGCCTCTCCCGTTGCGGAGCATAGGCTCCGGACGCGCAGGCTCAGCAGCCATGGCTCACGGGCCCAGCCGCTCTGCGGCATGTGGGATCTTCCCGGACCAGGGCACGAACCCGTGTCCCCTGAATCGGCAGGCGGACTCTCAACCACTGCGCCACCAGGGAAGCCCCAGCCTTTTTTTTAATCCACTCTGATCCACAGATCTTCATCCTAACAAATGATCCTTTATTAATCTGGAGAGATTTATCCCTTTGACTTTTTACAGTGCACTTTCAATGACAGGAACAAAAGGACAACCTGTGAAAAGAGCTAGAGAGAGGAATTTGTGCTTTACTTGTATGACTCCCCAGTAACTCAGTGATTCATTGAACAAATATATTTTGAACACTTGCCCTTTGCCTAATAGCGCATGATGCACAAGAAATACAAAAGCTGATACGCAAAGGTCCTGGTTTGGCAAGCTCACAGATTAGTAGATTCTTTCAACTGACATTGTTTTGAGTGCCTACTATGTGCCAGGCGCTGTACTTGGTGCTGGGGAAGTAGCAGTGAACAAAACATAAAAAGTTCCTGTTCTCACGGCAGTGACACCCTAGAAAGAAAAGCAGACAATAAACATTTGGGCTGCTCTGAGGAGAAAAGAATAAAGAGGAACAAAAACAAGCACTGGGAGATTAATTATCTACTTAAGGTGGACCAGTCAAGAAGTGATTGTACATTTCTTAGAGTAGGGTGGTAATGGTGGTAAAAGAAAACAAAACAAAACCAAAAAACTATTGAATTCTGTGGCGTCGACTGAATCTCCTGACAGATTGAACATGAGTTCTTAAAGAGAAACATGAGTCACGCTGACATCAAATATTTTTGAATAGTACCTGAGAGAAAAGAGCCACCTTTCCTTGATTTGGAAAAGTCAGCAAGAGTAGATTTTTTTAGTGAAATAAGAAGCAAGATGATGATCTGAGAGTAAAGAATGAAGAGGAAGTGTAGAGAAGAGAGAACTAGTTGTCTGGGAAAGTATTTAATTGTCTATTCCCTCTGTGGTTTGAAGGTGAGAGGAAGATGAAAGATAAAAATGTTTAACTTTATGTGGTATGTTTGAGATGCCTAGAAAGAATAACGGCATTTATATATAATCACTGGAAGATGTAATCACTAGAAGACATAACGGTGTAAATTTAAATCAGGATATGTTGTGTTGGTGGAACTGTAACAGTGATATAACTTATCACAGTAGGGGTTCAGGACATCATTCTCCTGCATTAGAGTTACAACAGGGGAACATTTTGTATTTTAGAAAAGAATTGCTTTATTCTTTGTGGATTAGGATAAAGGACCACCAATCCTTTAGGAGTATAATCTTTCTTTATGGCAGCAAAAGTTATACATCATGAGTAATGGGGCTTATGTCGCAGAAATAAATGAATATTCACCAATAGCCAAGAAAAGCATGGTTAACTCCTCTCTGCAGGAGCATTGGCTTATTGCATGCCCAGCTTTATTAAACATTTAGCCTCAGTTGTAAAAACTGTGGAAAGAAAAACCTTCAGTTCATATATCAGAAGAATCAGAACGCATCTCAAAGTTTATCATCTGTATTTCAACCAAAGAACATTTGGTGGATTTTGGTAGTGCTTTATGTAGAATGTGTTGAGTTCTTATATTTCAATAAATAGAATTTACCCCCTGCTTACATGGTAAAAAAAAAAAAAGTGTTTTAAGAAGGAAGAAATGATGAACTGCAACAAATGTTACTGGTGATTAAAATAAAATGAAGGCTGAGATTTACCTTTGAGCTTGACAATTTTAAAGTCGTTAATGACAATGACAAAAACAGTTTTTGAGAAGTAAGGGGTAAGAGGGCCTGACAAGAGGAGCTTCCAGAGAGAACAAAAGGAGAGTAACTAGAAATACAGAATATAAATAACTCTTCTAAGGGGTTTTTTCCCAAGAGGAGCAGAGATATGGAGTCATAGCTGCAGGAACATATGGGTTAAGGGAGGGTTGTTAAAATGGAAGATCTTATGGGTCCTTTGAAAGCTAATAGAAATGACACAGTGTGAGTAGAAATGATGACGCAGGAGGAGAGAAGTCGTAGGGAAGTAGAGAGAAAATGGAAACTAATGATGAAATAGAGGAATTGCCTTTAGATAAAATGAGGGAGGACAGATCAACCATGGTTACTGGAGATTAAGGCAAAGAAAAGATGTAAGTATTCGATTTATTAAGGGAACATGGCAAATTCTCTTTTTTTAAGGTTTTTGTTTTTTTGATGTGGATCATTTTTTAAAAGTCTTTATTGAATTTGTTACAATATTGCTTCTTTTTTTTTTTTTTTCATGCTTTGGTTTTTTGGCCACGAGGCATGTGGGATCTTAGCTCCCCAACCAGGAAACGAACCCACACCCCCTGCATTGGAAGGCGAAGTCTTAAACACTGGACCAACAGGGAAGTCCCTCAAATTCTCTTTTGATTGTTTTTATTTTTTGGCAAAATACAAAGCAAGGTTGAGACTAAGAAATGGGGAGATGGTGGAGGCTTGAGAGAGAGCAGAAGGGATGAACGAGTTAGTTACCTGGGACAGTTTTTAATTGTCTGTCCTCTCTGTGGAATATTCCCTGCAGAAGTCCCCCATCAAAACCACATGAGTCTATGTCATGGCCACAAATGATGATGGAGAGGTGAGCCCTTGTTCTAAATCTGGTTAATTCCATCTTCTCTTAAGACCTCAACCTCCTGGATAAGCCTAGGAGTTAGGACCTCACACAAGATGGGCGAATACTAATTCCTTCCATGGGAATTTCGGACCTGGAAATGAGAGTGTCATTTCCCTCTGGAAAGGCTTGATGTGTGGAAACGCAAATCCTTATTTCATGCCAGGGGAAAGTGAAAAGCACATCTGCAGGGACAGGGGTTGGGGAGAATAAAGTGATGTGAATAAACAGCAAAGTGAGAGGGTCCTGAGAGTGTTGTTAACCCTAACTCCAGGCATTCCTGAATCCTAGACCTTGGATTGCAAGAAAATCCTTAATACTGTCCCATACCCTTTTTTGCTTGACATAGCTTGACTTTATTTTCTATCACATGCAGCTATAAGGTTCCAAAATAAGCTATAAGGTTCCAAAATAAGCCACGCTCCACCATGGCTGGCCTGGTGAATAAGCAGAACAGGCACTAAGGGTATATAATATGAGGGATTCAGGAAAGTGAACTATCTTCCCCAATTCACCAGCTGTAGTTTATGAAATTCCACAATGAGGGTGGAAGGGACTCACCATTTACAGAGTAACTTCTAGAAGTCTAACCCTAAGCTAGGTGTCTTAAAAACATTATCTCACTGAGATAGTCAGTCCTTTGGCACTGGAGAAAAGCTTAATTTTCCAGAGCCCATGGAAGAAATATCCCTTCCTAAAATATACACATAGATGTCCAAAATATCAGTGTATATGCCTTTGTCCAGCTTTAGGTGGGAGTAACATTAATTATGATATTTAGAAATGATAAAATTATGATTTAATGAGAAGAAAGCAGTGAGGTAAGAAAATGTGAATTCTTGAGCTGGAGACAAAGACACTGAAAATAAGATTACAGTAGACAGAGGGCTAGGAGTGAAGTGGCAGTCACGAAAAATACAACAGCAGACAGAGGTAAATCAGGCATAAAAGGAAAAGCTATAGGCAGCTGCTGAAAGCAACACATTCAGACAGATAAAAAAAGTGTCTGGGAAGCAGAGAGACTGGTGTGTGGAAATGCCTATTAAGGGAATCAATTATTGCTCAATATGTCAGGTGAGCGTTCTCAACTGGATTATAGGGTTGGAAGGGATTACATAAAAAGTAATGTCCTTAGTTATCAGAAGTTCAAAAAAGGAATGTCTGCCTGGATTCAGATTAAAAGCCAGTGGAGAAAAAGAATGTGATACAGAAAATAAATGTCCATAAAAGCCAACTCTCTATCCCATGGAAAGCTTTTTATTTTCAGCTAGAATAAATAACAGGGTATTGTACTTACTGAAATCTAGCTACCAAAACAGAGAGATATCTAATGCATATATATTTATATAATACATATACTGGATACATATTGTATATCTCTTTGATTTGGTGGCTAAATTTAAAATATACAAATATAAAAACATAAAGAAATATGTATATATATATATATATAATGCTATACAAAAATATTATTAAGAAAGGATTATGGGGAGGATTCAAAGTTAAAGGGGCAAGGTTGTAATTTGGGGTGGAGAAAGCCTTAGCAATGAGCTCCCTGTGGTGGAAAAGATCAACAGTAGAATCCTTACACTTACCCCCCTTTTGGAACCGGGAAATCTACCCAATACTTAATTTAAATCTTTATTCTAGAAATTTTCTTCTCCCAGCATTCAGAGCCTGCTGAAGGAGAGTTCTTTACAATCTGGGAAATATTCATACAATTATTTAGGCTCAATTCTCCCTTCTCCCTTTTCTTTTTCCATCTGAGTCTCATTTGAGAGACTTTTCCTCAAGCAATTCTCCAAACGAGGTGTGGGAAAAATATTTCTGAACAACAGGAATTGCAATGGTTTTCAAAATGGCATATCCAAATGTGATTTGAAATGAATAACCCAAAACTTTAAAATTTTTCCCATCATCACAGACACATAGAATGAAAATGAAATGAATCTGGAAAGGAATTTAGGAACCATATGGTACAAAATGCTTATTTTGTTCATAAATAAACTAAGGCCCAGATAGCCAAAAAGAAAGGACCACGGCCATACTGATCGGATCACACAACTGGAAGGAAATCAGAGGTGTTCCACCCTCAGCCCCAATTTCTTCTGAAATATACCTTCTGGGACTTTTGAAGAACTTTCATAAACTCCTGACAGCATTTGAATGTACACATTAATAGCTAATATAAAGGAGATCACTAAAAAGATGATTAACTAATTCAAAAATCTAAACAGCACATACCCTTTGTGAATGAAATGAAGCAATGCATTAAAAATTGGAAGGGGAGAAAAAAATCTTAAATAGTAAAAATAATGCTCTATAGTTAAAGTTATCCATGTACCACATAGATGAGCACCATAAAGTTACACCTAAAATCCCATTCATTATACAGTCACCAAAAAAAATAGCAGAACCCTAGAAGGAGTGGTTACTGAGAGAGAATATCCAATTGATGGTCTTTTTCCATCAAAAGCATTGACAGCAGAGCACAGCAGGTCTGCATCCAAGAAGACAGCTGAGAAAATACTAGAGTAGCTGGACAGGTACAGCAGAACTGTGAATTTTCTCTATTAAATTCAGGAACTGTTCTACGTAGAAAAGGTTTGTTAAAATATAAGAATGAAAGCATTGATTAAATAGTAAAATGAGGGAGATTTCACTGAAGTCACTAAAGGGGGGCACTCACCCCAGCCTAGATCTAATGCTCCCTAACCCGATATGGGGCAGGACTCAGAGACGGAAGATGTCAGCTGACTGGACTGAGGTCCAGAAACTCAGATGAGGTCTTTTCTAGGGCAGCTAAGGAAGGGTGGAAATATAGGAAACTTGGTATAGGAAGAAAGGTAAGAGACGAACCCTGCAGAAATGTGAGGAATGTGGGAATAAGGTTGAGTCAGGCACCAACAGAGAGTCCATCAAGAACACAAATTGGGTGAGTAGCTTAACAGGTCATCAGCAGCCCCACCCAGTGGACAAGAGACCCAGTCAGGCTCAGCTGGCCAGCTTGGTTCTGTCTTAACGGACCCTTTGATGAGGCAACCTGAGGTCTTAGCTCAACCCAGTGACCATGAATCATGTGTTTCAACACTAAGCCATTTTAACATAACGCCAAATGAAAGTAAAGAAAATAGGGTGCCTGACCAGAGGGGCAGAACTAATGGGCCTGCGAGAGCCCATTATTTCTTTGGTGTATTAACCTTCAAGGGAGAAAAGAGTTTTAAGGCCAGAGGAAGCAGCAGCTTCTCAGGCATTAAGAAGATTAAGGGAAATAGTACTGGACTGGAACAGAGAGGAAATTATTTGCCTGTCTTGGAGAGGACATTTCTGTTGTTATTGGCCCTATAAACTATCTTCACCCTCAGTTCCAAATCAGGCAGGGCTGATGGGGTTTGTTGAGGCAATATATCAAATTAGTCTGGAGGGAGGCCTGGAGCCAAGGAGTGTCCTAAATTTATCTAAGTGACAGGACACTTATAAGAGCAAATGGAGCTCCTAGCTGCCACTGTGGACATCAAAGCCAAAATGATGCTTATTAGAAGCCCTGTGCCTTTAGTTCCAGGGAAGAAAGGAAGATTCGGAGAACAGACCAATGTCCACCTAAAGTCTTTATTACCAGGCTTGAACTTGCGTGAAAATGAAAGAAAATGTCATGAACACAATCAGAAGTTCAGAGATTTCCAGCACCATTAGAACACATGAGGGCTATAATGATGCACACCTACCCCATTCATTGGATTGAGAATGATCAAGATCACATGAATATTATAAAAGCAAGTAAACTGTCTACTAAGCTTTAAGGCAAGAGGCTGTGGAAAGATATTCACCGGCTGAGTGAACACTGAGAGGCCCCGAGGGGCCCTGAGGAGCCCCCTCCAGCCTGGAGAGCTGCCCTTTCGTCACCCTCAGGGGGTAGGAGGCATACATTGTGCTTAGCAAAGCCATAAGAGTCATCTGAGCTTCTCAGTGTAATGCAGTCAGCTTCAATAGACCACAGCCAAACACATCCTATGATTTATGTTCTTGAGGGTTCTCAGCAAGTTCATCGTCTTCACACGGACCAGCTAAGCCCTCCCTGTCCCTCACCAATCTCCTCTGCCTCAAGCTGGGTTCCTCAAGAAGCAGACCCTAAGAGTTTAATGTGCAGAACGTTTACATGGGAGAGCCCTAAGTTTCAACACCCGAGCAAAGAAGGAAAAGGAAGCAAGATTCGGCAGAAGTTGAGTCATGATGCTGACCATGACAGCCTCAATCAATGTCATGGGCAGCTCTGAGGCCAGATGCCCCTTCAGAGTTGTCCTGAGATTGGTCAAAATGGCCAGGACTTTAAACCCTCCCTGATCATTCACTAGATGTGGACCACTCGGGGAAGTGTGCAACCATTGGGCAGGGCAGCTCACTGTAGTTCAGGCAGTCTCTGAAGGGGCTGACAGCTGAAGGCTGGTGCCAACAGCATCCCAACAGGTGGAGCAACAAATCCTTCCTTAAAGGAGGATCTGGACAGCACATCACTGTATCTACCACATGCTCTCCATGTGTTTTCTAAATTTCCACACAACTCCAGGAAGTGAACGTGCAATTGAAGTTTGAACCTCCCAACCATTTTCAATGCAGAAACCATGGCAGGAAAAGAAAAAATGCCAAGTTTGAAAAATGTTTTGATGCCAAGCACCCTGAAGAATTAAAGTAACAGCCTCTGGTATTGCAATTATGAGACCAAGACTAAAAAGTGGCTTTGCTTTAAAACAATGTCTTCCCTTTGTCCCCTTCTGAGAAATGTTCACAAATTTCATTCAGTCAGTGACTTCCTATAGAGAGTCTGCTATGTGCTCGGCATTGCACTAGATCCAGCTGTAGGAGATGCCAGAGAAATACAGAACATGATTTCTAACTTTGAGGACGTTTTGGTCTAGATGGGAAGGAAAATAAACACACAAGAGCATAGGAAAGCACCTTTTTGCTCAACTACAAGCTCTTGGGAGGTCAAGGTAGCATAGTATAGCATCGTATAGCAAATTTTTACTTAATTACCATATAAACTTGGTCACATTACTGATATGAGGTTGATCGGGGCAGCTACATCTATAAGGACCACTTTCTTCTTCTTTTTTTTTTAAGTATGGTTGATGTATAATATATAAATTGCAGGTGTACAATAGAGTTTTTCACAAATTTTAAAGGTTATACTCCATTTATAGTTATTGTAAAATATGGGCTATATTCCCCCTGTTGTACAATATATCCTTGTAGCTTATTTTATATCTAATAGTTTGTACCTCTTTCCCTCCTATCCCTATATTGCCCCCTCCCCGCTGGATCTAAATCTACTGTACCTAGCTTACAAGTGTATTGTGAAAATTAAGTAAGGCAAGGGTTATAAGCATGCTTTGTAAGTTATAAGAAATAATGCGAATATTTGCTGCTCCTTCCATACCTGACTCTTAGTGTGTCAAAGAAGGGAGAGAAAAACTGATGAGCTGGACAAGTTAGCGATTTCAAAGAAGGAGAGCTGAACATTGGAGCAAAGGCTGCGAGCTGTTAGTGCTCTGCTGGCCCAAAGTGCCCACAGCCTCTGTGATCTGTCCCATGTGATGTTACATTTTGTTTATTCTGAATACCTTTAGAAGGGGTGCATCATTCTAAACACGTTCTAGGTTCGAGCCAGGCACATCATTCCCACTGTCTGTAAATCCCACTGAACAAGCACTGGGAACAGAGCTGTGTCAAAGAGTTTGTTATTGAACTTGCTGCAGCATGGAGTGAAAACCCGAGGAACTGAGGGCTGTTGTGGGGAGAGGTGCGAGGAGCTTCTTACGGGGTGTAGGCCTGTGTGAAAGGAGCCCCAGGAGGACTGAAGGAAGCCAGAACCAGCTGTGGACTGGAGGCTGTTGGGAGGTGGGGTTTTTTCATGACTGATTAGCTTATTAAGTTTTATCTAGGAGGTGGGAGGGTTAAATTGAGGTTTAGAGTTGTCATGGGTATGTAGTAGACAGAAGAGGGGGAGCCTTAGTCATTTTTGTGTTTATAGCATGGTCCTGTCTCGTCCCCAGCATGGTGGCAGTGCAGCCCTGTCTGAACAGTGTATACACTCTGTGAACACGTTTATGATCCTCTGGGAAGGTCACGGCCTTGCTGGCAATGAAGCCACTGTCCGTTTCTCTCGTATCTTCCATCCCACCACATGCGCACATTTGCATAAGTCTCTGGGTTTCTTTAGACATCTGGATTTGCTACTCTTATGGGCTAAATCATGTCCACCTAAAATTTGGATGTTAAAGCCCTGACCCAGTATCTTAGAATGTGACTGTATTTGGAGATGGGGCCTTTAGAGAGGTGATTAAGTTAAATGAGGCCATTAGGGTGGGCCCTAATCCAATCTGACTGCATCCTTATAAGAAGAGGAGAGTAGGACACACAGAGGGACATCAGGGATGTACCTCACAGAGGAAGGACCATGTGAGGACACAGGAAAAAGATAGTTATCTGCAGGCCAAGCAGAGAGGCCTCAGAAGAAACCAAACCTGGCAACACTTTGATCTTGGACTTCCAGCCTCCAGAACTGTGAGAAAATAAATAACGTCTGTGGCTTAAGCCCCCCCAGTCTGTGGTACTTCATTATGGCAGTCCTAGAAAACGAATACAGCTACCCTCCCTTAATTGAGCTAGGACAACTTGTGAGTGAGAGTCCAGGCTGAAAGAAACCTAACTCTGCCGGGGGGCAGTTTTCAAGGAGATGATATGAAGAGCAGTCTTGAGGATGAGTTAGAATGCGGCGAGCAGAGAAGCAGGCAAGGGTACCCCCTACAGCAGAGAATCTGGAAGTGTGGTACCTGGACCAGCAGAATCAGCCTCACCTCGGAACTTGTCAGAAATGCAAATTCTCACCGCCCTTCTCACATGTACTAAATCAGAAACTTGGGGGTAGGTCTCGGCCATATTTAACAAGCCCTCCAAGGGATGCGGATGCCGGCTAGGGTGTGAGAACCACAGCCCTACAGTAGGCGAGAAGGCTCCCAAGTGCAATGCTGAGTGGTTCAGGGTAGCTAATAAATACTAGCGTGACTCGGGAAGGTTTAAAGAGAGAAGTGGGAGTTGAGTGGAGCCTTGAAAGAGGTAGAAAGGTGGGTCAGTGTGAGGAGGAGAGGCAGTGGGGATACAGAAATAACGAGCCGAAACTCCTGCCTCTGGCTTAATCCTTAGCTTAGGACTTGAGGTCTAAACATTGCAGTGCTCGAAGGTCAAAATAACCCTAAAATTAAGAGGCTTAGGACCAAGGGCACATTATCCTGGATTTTCTACCAAAACAAAGACTTAATGAAGAACTTGTTCAACATTAATCTGAAGTGGTGAAAAACACTTAAAACAGTCCATCCGGAAAAGTTAAAAGTTCTCAAGCAGAGAACTGAAAGAGATATTGAAAGAGATATTTTAGAGCCAAATTGAAGAGGATGTAAAAGTTGCATTAATCGTCCAGAAGGCATCCTTTGTGTGGAACGCAACCTCAGCTACAGGCGTTTAGTGAAATTAAACCTTTTCACACCTCGCCAAACTTGGGACTTTCCTGTATGAGGGACTGGAGCCCACCTTCTGGAAAAGGGTTGCCGCAATGCTCACCTGCCAATGTTTCACGGGTGGGGGGGTTGGGGGAGGGTAGTGATGCAGAGGCTGAAGAGGAACAAAAACCATGAGCCCAGTGAAGAAAAGACAATCTGCATCATGATACTTTGGACTTAACAAAATTTGCTGTTAGCAAATTGAGTCATTCAAATCTAAGATTGGAAAGTTTTAATTAGTCTTTCATTCATGCTGGGTTGTTTTTGTTCTTTGTTTTTACAGAATTGATTGCATTGCTTTTGCTTTCCCATGCCACGTGAATGCACCTGACCAATTATTTATCGTTTCTACCCCCTTGACAGGGATGAGTCTGTGTCCTGTAAATCATCTTCCCATTCAGTTTATTTCCTTGGAACTTGGACTTCTGTGTTGACAGTGTGTGACTAATTTGCATGTTTCTCTCAGCTCCCTTTCTCCATACCTTGCACAGATGTTATCATTTATGCTTTAGCTTTTTCAGATCCCTTTATAGCATAAACTAGTTTCTTCATGTTCATTTAATTGCACCCTGAGAAATTATCTATCCACATACTCAGTGGCAAAAGATAAGAACAGATGGCTCTAAAACTGAAATAGGAATTCTTCTGGAAACTTAAAGGGAAAAATTGTGTTCAGGGACTGGATTGTGTATATTTCACGTTTTTAGTTCCCATAAACAAGTTGACTTCCTCAAATCAGATATAGATTTGACAAAACCATTTATTCAGCAATGGCTTCCTTGCCCTTCTTCAACAGTGACATAAAATACCTGAGCATTTTCTTTCTTCGCTGATAAGAAAACTATTCAAATGCACTGCCATAATATTTATTTAATTAGTTTGCTGAAATCTTTCTACGGAGAAATAAATGCGGCTCTACTCTTTCCCTTTTAGACTTGTAAAATGAAGCTGACTTCCAGTGCTACAAAATTTTAGTGTCATTTGAGTCTTCCAAAGATGAAACCTAGAAAATACAAATTTAAAAGGAGCCTCATATAAACTGTACTGTTATTTTAATCAGCACTTCTATTCACTTTCTTTTTTTTATTTGCCAGCTTTTCTTCTGATTGTATCATAATAACTGTCTAGACACTGTTCTCAACTGTGATGGATTTTAAGAGACTGTACAAACGGGGCCAGAAAAAAATAAATTAGCAGTACTGTGCATTAAAGTGCCACAGTTTAAAATGTTATGAATAGAAAAATCATTGACTACTTACATGTCAGCTAAGATAGCCTGCTATCTATTCATTTTCTTCAAGGTTATAGCTTTTGATTAGGAAGTTCTTATCCACCTTGCTGTCAAAAGCTATAATACATAATGACTTACAGCAGTATGTTTCTATGTTCCCCATTTAAATTTTTGTTTTACACTAGATGTAAAAGCTTCATGGGAATCTTGATTTGGGGTTAAGTTACAGCTGTGATTATAATGGTCTTGGGGACTGGTCTTATGAGTTTCTGACTTCTTTGGGGATTTGCAGGACTGCCATAGGTTCAAAGCCACAGTTATTAATGTTTTACTTAAAGCAATACAACAATAACAATGACAACAAACAATATCAGAAGCAATTCTCCCAGAATGATATTTAATCAGTAGGAACTGGTATAACCATAATGAATGACTTCCTAACAGGCTGAAAATCAGCTTATGCCCTAAGCATCCCCTAACCCAAAGCCCTACCACTCCACCTCTGCTGCCTCAGCCCCTTCTCCAGTATCTCCATCTCTTAATGACCTGACACCTAAAGTTTAACATCTGGCCCAGTAGGGAAACTCCGTTCATGGTATGTTCTGACTGGCTACTACTCACTGATAAGCAAATATGCTATATGTATTTTTAATGTTATTCCTGATTAAACCTTATCACTTATCATCTCAGCAAGCATGTTAGTATCCAGGAAAGCCAGATAAAAATGGGTCTCAGAACAACTCCTAGATGTGTGAAATGAAAAAGAAGGAGGTAGAGGAAATCACGAAATGGGGAATAAAAAAAGATGTATGGGGAGAGGGTTTCTGCTGCGAAGCTTCAAAAGACTGTTATAGTTGCAAATAAATCTCTATTTCAGCATTTTCTTTCAGGTCAACTTATCTTTGACAATTACCTAATTGCTCTATAGGATTTTCTCAGAGGCAGGATGACTTACCGTGTTCTGCAATGTGACAAAAGATATATTCAGCCCCTAAGGTTAGAATTTGGGAATATTTGTAGGTGGGCAGGATTCTGCCTGCAAGCTTACATGTATCCAGTTGATGGTACCCCACCCACACCTCCTTTACTGAGCCAATGCACCTGTCCCCCAGCAGCTGGTGTTCGTTTCTAGTGGTTCACAGGTGCACCCTCTTACAGGTAATTTGTGTCAGCCAAGGAGATCACCCTTGCCTGCAAATGCCTGGGAGGTATGCTTCCACCACCAGCAGAATAGCTTGCTCCTAAGGACTGATTCTATCCTTGCAGGATAATTTCCTGGTGCTATTCATGCTCCAGAGCCCCTCATCAGGTTGAGCTAGATAACCACACCTTTGTTTAGCTTCTTCTCCTGCACCAGCCTGCTTTCCTTGTGTCCTTGAAGACTTCTCCTGAAAGCACTCCCTTAAAGAATCCGTGTGTCAGTTTCCACTTTTAGATAACCCAATGCTTTTTTTTTTCTTGAAGACAGAATTGAAGACTTTTTTTCCTAAATATAAATGACAAAACATTATCTTTTTACACTTTCATCAAGTCTAATTTTTAGACTTTTGTCAAACAAATTTGAGGGACATTAATAATGTTTAACATTGATTTTCTACAAATTATACCATTACAAATCTAAAATAGAATGTAGTCCTAGTTTTCTTTTCTGTTGCAATACTTTTTTTCTTTTTGTTGGACTTCCGTATTTGAAACTCATGTTTTCTATTATGTTTTCCCCATTTCTGATTATCCTGCACATACAGAGATATAAAGGAAAGTGTCAATACATTGTAGACTACAATTAGCCACCTCAGCTAATAGAGAAGGCATCTGGGTATTTTTGATTTGCCCCCCACCCCATCCACTCTCCACCCTTCTCCATCCTGCTCTGAGCCCCAAGACTTTAACTTCTGGGGACTGTACCAACAGGCTTCCTTGCCCTCCAACTTTCAGTTCAGCCAATGGGAGACATTTGCAAAGAAATTGAAGGATTAGTGAAGAATGAAGCAAGCATTTTTATTCCAGCAGCAACCTCCCTGCCAGGTCATCACAGGCTGGCTCTGACCCTCTATCCAAGGCCCCAGTTCCTTCTGGGCAGCCCTTTCCATCTAGCTATTTTCTCTGTATTCCAGTAACTAATTGCTTCCCACCCCAGACCCCTCAGAACCCCTGCTTTTGCTGGCTCTAGGGTACTGCCCTATCCTTTGTTACTTAACTCTGCCCACATCATTAAGCTCCCTTCAGTGGTCCCTTTGAGAGTGTGATCTTCTGTCTGGACACTGGGTGAAACAATAGGATGTCCTAAGTTGGTTAACATTGGAATAGAAAATATTTCTTGGGAAAAAATGAACCTGATAAAAATACTTAAGTTATTCCTAGGGTATCTGTTTACTTAGGAACTCCTAGACTCATTATTACCCATTGATTTTTTTTTTCTGGTTATAGTCATTCAATCATTCCTTTTTTTCATTTATTCCATAAGCAGTTATTGATCACCAACTAAGACTGATGCTCTGTGAGCTATGGTAATCATGCAAGGCACAGAACTACAATGTCATGCACTACATCATAAATTTCTCCCTGTGAATGATTTCCAGGTTACCTTTGAACAGTGACTGTAGGCGAATGAAAATGCTAAAGAATGGAAGTAAACATGCTGACCTCTATTTGGTACTAAAATGAGAAAGCCCAGGGATTAAAGGAATGAAAGTGACTTATAAGACAATTGCTCTTACAGTAAGAGATTGAAGTACCACTCTGGAGAGGTCTCAATGGATGAAGAGGTGATCAACCCTTTGTATGGAAAAGCCTGTGCCCTAGAAGAGGCCTGGTAGCTAAGTGGATGGTCTTAAAGCTGTGCTGAAAATTGGGGTGAAAAAATCTGTGAATCCCAAACGCTTTGGAAACAATTTCCCAGGATGTCTTACCTAAGGGGCACATCATTCAACAGTGACTGAAGAGTCAATTTAGTGAAAGTCAGTCAAACAAACTGTTTGATATTCTCAAGACTAAAAAAACCAGTTGTGTGACTAAGTTTTTCATTTTTCAAGGCAGTCACTGTTGAAAGAATCTAAATTTTTCAGATGATTGCATTTAGAATAACACTGAGGTTTAATCTCTGAGTTGTTCTTTCTGCTACAGACATCTTGAAACAGAGGAAATGAGTGCTACAGAGTAAAAAAAAGTCTTCAGGACAAAAGCGTGGTTTAGGGTACCACTTACAAAATATTTCTACATTTTGCTGCATGTTCTATATTGCTGAATCATAACTAAATATGTTTTCCCCAAAAAAATGTATTTCTTTAAATTAAAGGAGCTAGGGAAATGCTGATATAATCAAGAAAAGGTATTGAACTTAACAAAAGTATAGAGTGTTGCCTTCATTCTTAACCCCTACCACTTGGTCCAGTTCCCTGGCACTTCTGATTATGGCATGCAGATTGTTGAATGACTAAAAAAGAGCAGAAGTTATTTGTAGATGGCAATAATTCCATCTGTGTCTAAGAAGACGAAGAGACATTTGACAAAGATATTGACCAGTATAATAAATATTTGAGAGCTGGCCAATCCATGTCAGGTAAATTTACCTGAAATAATATTATGCATAGATTTGTAAGCTCCTATTGAAATATAAAGATTTGCTGATATTTTTGTGAAATACAGTGCTGTTTCTAGCCTATGCTCATATTCATCACAGCTGCTATATGCAATCTGAAGATATTCAGATGGGGAATGGGAAGCATTAAATACTCCAGTTGCAAATTTATCTTCAAGAAGAGTAGGACTAACTAATGAACACTTCTTTGGCTAAACAATCAAAAGGGCACACTGTTGGTTGGCTGGTCTCTGTCAAATACAAGGGTTTCCTGGGCTTCCCTGGTGGCGCAGTGGTTGAGAGTCCGCCTGCCGATGCAGGGGACGCGGGTTAGTGCCCCGGTTCAGGAGGATCCCACATGCCGTGGAGTGGCTGGGCCCGTGAGCCATGGCCGCTGAGCCTATGCGTCCGGAGCCTGTGCTCCGCAACGGGAGAGGCCACAACAGTGAGAGGCTCGCGTACCGCAAAAAAAAAAAAAAATACAAGGGTTCCCTCATATGATAAGAAATTTGGGAGTGAAACAAATTGTCAGCACAGGGCTTCTGAGTGCCTTGGGAGACAGACGGTATGCCATTTTTATCTTGATATTCCAAAACCTAGGTCAGTGCTTGGTGTACACTACACACAGTGTATGCAAACACTGGTCATAAATATCTGTGGAGTGAACCAGTGTGCTTTGAGTTTTAGCAAAGGGTAACATTCAGTGCCCCTCTTTAGGGCATGAAAGTGTCAAAACAATAAATGACCTCATTTGGCCAGGTAGGAAACAGGTATGTCCACAATTTGACATGAAGTAATGCTGTGAGAGAGAAACATAATAAGCACAATGTATTTATTTTCCTGGAAAACCAATGGCTTCCATTTATATTCAAGCCAAAACGTTCAGTTCTTTATACATAGTCCTCAATGGTCAGCTCTGATAGGGATGAATTTTGTCCACACTAAGTGAGAGAAATATCACAACTTTGTTTCTTTAAATCAGCTTAGTTCAACTGTGATCCATCCCATTGGAATTCCTACTCATGCTTAGCCCCAGCCTCCAATGCCCACCTCCATGTGTGCATGAACGTGCACGTGCGTGCGCGTGCGCACACACACACACACACACAGATGAGGCTCTGATGAGGCAAAGATAAGAATAAAACAAAGTTCTAGTCTTTGGAAAGGTCCTTCTAAGATCCTTCAATTTTCACTCTACTTCTGAGTATGTTTAGTATGGTTCTTTTGTGTCTTGTAACCTGCTCCTGGGTCACACTGGGGGTATAGGGATTTGGGTGAGTCTGAGCAAACAGAGCCACTCCTTCCTGAGGACTCCTTACTCTCCCTGGTGCTGTCAGACTGAAGAGCTTGAGTCCACAACACCAGCAGCCTGTGGTCCTTTCTCCCCCTTTCATTCTGACTTAGCTCTTTCCCTGCTTCCAAATCCTCTCCCTTGTTCCTCACCAACTCTGGCACTCCATCACTTCTAAAGGGCTGAGATTTTTATATAAAAGAAAAAAAGAAGCTTTGGGTTTGACTGCTTGTGTTTTCTGCCAGGCTAACATTATCCATGAAGCAAGAAATTTCAAAGCCTGGATTCTGCCTTGAAATAGAGCAAGGAAAAAGCAGAAGTAGAACAAATACGACTGAATGTCTTAAATTGTCTGCTGCAAAACAAAGCCAAAGTGTTTTTGGTGAAATTCAAGAGGGTGGTAGATGGATATTTGTAATACTAACGTTGGCTAAAGGTGAATTTTAAAACTGTATTTTAGGAATTGTTTATTAGTTACTCATTATGATTTTGAAAGAATCACTTTAATTGTACATTTTTACTTATGTCACCTGAAATTCTAGTAGATGATCTAGTGGTAGATTTGTGGTGGGACCACACTCAGTGTGATTTGTGAGGGTGTATCTGTGTGTTTCCTTATAAACTCTTACCTTGCAGTATAATTTTCTCCTAAGAGCTTAGCTGCTTTGAGAAATAAATTTAGAACTCAGGTGAGGTGTCTGTTAAATAAAACCACAGAAAGCCTGGAAAACAATTTTTCTAATATTCTAATCTACCTCCAATTGGCAGGATTTACCATAATTCTATTTCAAACTTGACCCAACCTCTCCATACATATTTTTCATATGTGGCATGTTTTATCAAATATTTTGCCTTAAATACAAAGGAAGTTCCTTTGTGAAAAAAACGTATATTAAATCTTTTTCCTAACTGAGATGTTGGTCTAAAGCAATGTTCAAAATTAATGTAGAATATTTTATTCTTTTTATAAGATCACTAAGACTACTTTTTGTCTAACAAAAAAAGGACCATTTATCGTAGGTAGGAAAGTGGATGGATAGATATATTTTACAGTAGGAAAGAGTAATAAATATTTAAGATTCATAGGCGTATCACTGTGCTATATAGTTCGTGTAGAGTACATTTTCCTAAAATTTTGACCACCTATTTTTTGAGGAAAAAAATGCCCAGGTAATGCAGTCACTAAGCAACCAATTGGATGCCTGTTTTCAAGGACAGTTACACATACACACATACACATATAATATGCTTGCATGTATTCACCAAGTGTTTCCAAAAGGCTTTGAAATCCAAACACACTCTAGGAATTAGCACTACTCTCAAATACGTCAAGAGCTCTGCAGTTCCCAGTAATAATCTGGATCAAAGGCCATTATGCATCCCCAGCTGGGCTCAACATCTGCTCTGAATATGTATTTACTAGTGAACACTTTAAGAATTTAGAGGCTAATCTGGAAGGACCAGATCAATTCGACCCGTGTTTTAATGTTCCTGTGTTTAATGCAATCTGTATTTGAATTCTTTGCTGACTCTCTGCACTTTTTCTTGAAGTTCCCGTCTAGTATTGAAGAGAAAAGATGTGGGAGGATCCCTTTTTTATTATTTGTCTCATTTGGTTAACAGATGCAGTCTGATAAAGAGTAAGAAGTCTTCGCAGGTGAGAAGGGTCTCAGATGTGGGCTCTTTCCTTGGCTCTATAAACTTTATTACTGTTTCTGAAATAGACTCCCAACCTGTTATAGACAAATAGATTTCACTGCATGACTTATAGAAATGTTGGTTGTCTCTGGGGCTTGTATTTGGCTGGTATGACTGGTTATTGAAATAGAAATCCTTGGGTACCCTTAGAATTATCCTAAAACTCCCTCCCCCACCACCCTTCCACCACCCTTGGGTCCCACTGACCTCCCCTGTACTCTAGCTCTATGACTGTGTCTGCTCTGATTGATTTGTGGCCATCCATCAAATTGTTAAATATTTTTCACATTATCTAAGGTCTTTTAATTATACTTGTCCTTCTGTGCTTAGAGATAGTAAGCCAAATTGATGGTAGGGTTACCAGAATATTCTTTGTCAAGTGAGCTGTTCTCCATTATGAAATGAATCTTTTAATTCAGGAAGTGCATTACTTTGGAGACCCTACTAATGTTATCATCAGGGCAGACAGGAACTAGAAATTAGATCATGTACCTAGTACTCCCCCACCCCCCAGATTCTCATGATGACCCATGGAGCTGGCACTCTCTGCTCCGTTGTGTAATGTGTATGCCTTCTTCCCATCCCACTCTCATACACCTCACATTCAAATTGGTTTTCTTCATTCAACTTGCCCTACCTAGGACATCCCATGTTCACCTTCACAAATTCCTCCCATCCTTTTTTTTTAATTGTGGTAAAAGTCACATAATATAAAACATACTATTTTAACCATATTTAACTGTACAGGTCAGTGGCATTAAGTACATTCACATTATTGTGCAACTCTCACCATTATCCATCTCCCGAATTTTTCACCTTTCTAAACTGAAACTCTGTCCCCATTAAACACTAACTCCCCTTTCCCCCTCTCCACGGCCCCCTGCCAAGCCCCAGCCCCTGGCATTAACCAATGTACTTTCTGACTTTATGAATTTGACTATTCTAGATACCTCATATAAGTGGAATCTAACAGTATTTGTCTGCACCTACCGTATACTGGAATGCATTTTTAAGGTTAATTTAATATATGTTCTACAAACAGATTGTACCTTTTTTAGTACCCTGTGCTACACAGTAGGTTCTCATTAGTTATCTATTTTATACATAGTAGTGTATATATGTCAATCCCAATCTCCCGATTTATCCCACCCCCTCCTCTTTCCCCCTTTGGTGTCCATACGTTTGTTCTCTATGTCCATGTCTCTCCTCCCCTCCTTTTTATACAGTCCCTTCATCCATATGGCTCTGTGCTCATCCTTAGGACTCTGCTTTTGTCATTCAAAGAAATTGATTATCTAAACACATCTCTGCTGATGTGATGTTTACTGCTATCATGAGAAGAAAAGACTTGTACCTAGTGAACTGGGTTTGGTCAGTGACATTCTGGAGTCAGGGTCCTCACACGTCCTTTATTAGCCAACCCAAAAGACACTCTTAACCAGTGAGTCCTACAGGCCTGGGAGGGATGCTGACTCACAAGAAGCTGGCTGAACCTTTTGGAGGCACCGTTACTCATGCCTCCTTCCCATCTGTGCACTCCTTTCCAGAAGAATGAGCATTTTCCAAAAATTGTACTGACATAGTCCGAATGAAGCAGAGGTTTTTTTATACCCTTACTTAGTGAGTTTAAGAGACTGTTCACATTGCCTGCTTGCATGGGGCAAGCAAGGAAGAATAAATCAGTCTGCTTTAATTTTTCAGAACGGCTGGATTGGGTCCCAGATCATCAAGTTGTTATGGTACCTTCGTTTTGCTTTGGCCCCGGAGACACTGCTGAGTAATATTCTTTAACCCAATTATATTCACACTTCTCTCAAGTCCTGTTGTGTTCAATAAGGATAAACATTATTCAATGGCATATTACTTCTTTAAAAGGTTTCAAACAGCATGACCTTTAGATTCCATTTCTTCTAGCACAATCTATCAGCCACATCTCACTGCCTGATACTTCACACCTCAAGTATCTAAAATCTACTCACTATTTGCTCATTCAAATTCATGTAAGAATCCATCACGCCAAATAAAATTTATCTCAGCTTATGGGTTTTCTCTGAGGGACCCCTAATATTCTGCCTCTGTCCATATTCTAGAAGGGTGGTTGTATAGCATAGTGTTCCTGTTCTGATAGTCAAGAAAAATCATCAGAATATACAGGTTTGCTAAAAAGGACCCAAACCACTTGAAGGAGAAACAGTAGCCAAGAGTTTGGGGGTGGAAATGGCAAAGATGTTGCTGGTTTTCAGAAATATCAGGACCATCTGCTATGTCAACACTTCTGCCACAGTCAGAACCAGCTGGTGAGAATAAAGGCTCCACAGGATCGCAGCCCCTGAGATGAGAGAAGTCGGTCTTCCTGACAGGGGAAAGCTTGTTTTGGAAGGGGTTTGACCGTTAGGGGAGACAGCGAGTGGGGAGCTGCAGGCCCCAACAAGGTCTGTGTTTGCAAACACAACGTAGATCATACGACTGATGAGGGCTGTTTGTCCTGGCCTCGTCTCAAGAACGCCTTAGTCACACACATGGCGTTTATAGAAGTAAGGTGCCATATTACTCACTGGAACACCTTGTCCACACCTTGACTGGAGATGTTATGGGGCATCGATAAATTGGATTCTCTACTCTTCTTGGAGTTGTCCTGGGAGAGCATGAGAAAACAGTAAATGAAGGCTGGCCATTGTGGTGTGGAGGATTATCCTGAGACTATTGTGAGCCGTGGTGTGTTTGTCTACATGAAGAAACAGTGGGTCAGATGACTCACTGGGGGAAGTGAAGAACGCTCTCCCAAGAAAACATTCCCTAAGCTATGTCTGCGCAGGAAACATTCCTGTCACCATTTACTTCCTCCTGGCCCCAAATATCCATCCACTTGTCACCAAAAATTCATGATTTGGGTTTAATCTAAGGGCCTCATGAAGAATGCCATCATCATTTCAAGGTAGACAGAGTGTCATGGGATAAAAGGTAAAACAAAGACCTGTATTAGATCAGGTGTATCATTAAGGTCTGATAAACTGGAAAAGATGTGATTCAATTTTACTTTGGTTTCAATTCTGTAGAATGCTAGAATTGGTATGATCTTACTATCTTTAGGTCTAATCTATTACGGTATAACAGTAGTTACCTTTAACTTCTTTCAAACCTGTATAAATATAATAATTAGGAATATGTTGCAGAGATTTTGTGTGTGTGTGTGTGTGTGTGTGTGTGTGTGTGTAACTGTTCCTCTGGCTTTCAGTCCAACTATTGACAAGTGCTGTTTTGTTGTACTGTCCTATGGCAATGGTTTTTCAAGAAAATTAAGCAAGTGATAGTCTCCATTTTAGTACATCTTAGGTAATCTCCTAAAAACTAAAATGACTTTTCCTATATAATGACAGAATGGTCCATCCTCCCAATTTGACTTTATTTATACAGGTAATTCTCAGAATCCTCACAGTAGCCAGTTCCCAAGACAGCTCCCTTGAATAATCCATAAGATCACTTTTATTGCACTGTAGTCCAAATGTGAATCTTGCAGAGATTATTTTTCATGGCAGTTCATAAACATTCTAGTTCCTTTTTAGCTAGACTTGTCACTAACAAAGCATTTACAGTCAACATTGCAAGGTGGCTATCAAAACTGAATTCCGTTCCTCCATACTAAAGATATTTATGTACTTAGAAAAACAACTACTCAGATTCATTAAGTACAGCTATAAATCTTCCTCCTGAAATGGTGATTCTGCTCTCTTCAAGTCTCTGCAGAAGCACAGTGCTAACTGTGCTGCAGGTTGACTTTAGCCTAGAGGCAGACTGCTACAGAGACCGTATGGTAGTGTAGATAGAGTGTGAAAAGAATCCACCCCCCCAGTCTGCCCTGAGGTGCCAGGCAACCTTGAGCAAGTCATTTGGGCTTTTCTTTGCATTTCAGAGTTTCTTTCTACAACAATGGAAAAATCCTTGCATCTTCTCTCTTTGCAAGAATCATTCTAATATTGCCTTAATTTCTTCCTATTATATACATTTTATTGTTTTCCTATTTAATTTCCCTTATGATATGACCATCCAACATTCCTGGGTAACTGTGTGATTATGTCAGAGAATCAGAGGACATTTATGCTTTGGGCAGGAAGTTGGATTAGAATACTTAGGCAACTGTTAAAGCCTATGAACTTCCTTCATTTCTCGTGCTTCATTGAAATGTTACAATATTTTCTTCATGGCCTTCTTTTTTTCATATCTGCTCCATGCCCCTTCCCCAGTCTTCTTTTATATAATCCACATTTGTTTTTAATACTTCAAACTTCCTAAACAAAAGAAAGGGCTACATATTACTGAGTTCTAGCATATGGGAGATGATTTATTCATTCAGCAAGCATGTAATCAATAACAGAGTTGAAGGACTGTCAGACAAAAATAGGACAAAGTTAGGAGAGTTTCAAAGAGAAAAATTTTTGACTCAGCATAAATTTTTTTCTTCCCATGTCGACTTGCTTAAATGTGAGACATGTAGGATAGAGAGCATTGCTTTGCTAGAAGAAGGCCATGTGCTGAAAAAGAAGGAAATTCTGGGTACTACCACAACCTGCATACAACTACCCTAGCTGCACAGGCTAGGCCAGCAGAATCACTGGCTTGTCCAGTAGGGTTCTCAGAACAGGCCTGATGGAATCAGGCAGTGATACCAGTGGACCCTGTTCAGCTATTGGGATGGAGGTTCCCTGGCTATGATGTGAAGTCAGATTTCAAGATTTTGGAACATTATCCCATCCTCAACAGCACCCTAACCAGTGGCTAGAGAACCACCACCACCACCATTGCCCTCATTCTCAGTGAAAAAGGACTGCCTAGAAATGGGGATAGTATCTGCCCCAACATACCTGGGTTCTGGCCGGGTCCTAGTTTTAGAAAGAAACTGAGATTCTGGGTAGTATAACCATGCAGACTACTGAGAAAAGAAAAGGGAAAAAAGCAGCCCCTGACATCCAGAAGGTGGCCTTGCACACACAGCTAGGTCATGTTATTTTCCTATTGGACACCAACAATCTCACAGAATACCAACATCAGACAAGGTTACTCTGAGACTAAGATAAAGTAAGACAAAACAAGCCTACTTCATAACCTTGTCTAAGTGCAGATAAAACCGAGGTCACTGCGCCACCCATAAAATACCAAACACCCCTTCTCTTGGCCACCATGAGTGGCTGCTCCTTCTTTACTAGTTTGCTCTGTCTATAGGTAAGATTTCTTTTTTCTTTTTCTTTTTTTGCGGTACGCGGGCTTCTCACTGTTGTGGCCTCTCCCGTTGCGGAGCACAGCCTCCGGACGCGCAGGCTCAGCGGCCGTGGTTCACGGGCCCAGCCGCTACGCGGCATGTGGGATCTTCTCGGACGGGGGCATGAATACGTGTCCCCCGCATCGGCAGTTGGACTCTCAACCACTGCACCACCAGGGAAGCCCTATAGGTAAGATTTCTTGATACCCGATTGTAGAACTGGCCCTGCTCTCTGACAGCATCCAATCTAGAGTGACCCCCCTGCTTTTTTAGACCTTCTCTCATATCACTCAACCATAGCCCAGATCCTCTAAGACAGTGGTCCCCAACCTTTTTGGCACCAGGAACTGGTTTCCTGGAAGACAATTTTTCCACGGACAGGGGACAGGGATGGTTTCGGGATGATTCAAGCTCATTACATTTATTGTGCACTTTATTTCTATTATTATTACACTGTGATATGCAATGAAATAATTATACAACTTACCATAATGTAGAATCAGTGAGAGTCCTGAGTTTGTTTTCCTGCAACTGGATGGTCCCATCTGGAGGTGATGGGAGACAGTGACACCTGAAGTGTGTGACTTATGTCCAGTCTACTCCGTAATCTCATTTTTGTTGCTGTCACTGCAGAAAACCCTGCTTCACAAAGACAGGACATTGGAAATGCAAGCAGGCTTTTCAGTGTTTTTGTGGCAATATCAGAATGTTCCACCTTGACTTTAATCCAGAACGTATGGAGATTTGAAGTTGTCTCAAACATATGTTTAAGGCCACCGTCATTCGCGATCTCAAGCAGTTGATCCTCTTCTAGCACGGACAAAGTCGATTCACCTGGCTTATTCACAAGTGGGTCACGGATCCATTCCTTCCCAGTTTGGGGGTCTTTTGTGGTTGGGAAGTAATGCTCAGACTCTTTTGAAAGCTGAGATAGGTGATCATGCACCAGCTGGGAGAAAGAAGGCCCTGGCTCAGTCTCTTGCAAAATCTCTGCTAATGTTTGAAATATGTCACAAATCCCAATGTTCACTCGTCGCCCCCATAATTCCAGTTTGGCTTTGAATGCAGCCACTTTATCTGCCAACTTGAACACAGTTGTCATTCCCCCCTGAAGTGACAGACTGAGTTCGTTGAGCAGGTTGAATATGTCACACAAGTAAGCAAGTTTTGCAACCCATTCTGTGTCACTGAAATGTGCTGCCAGTGGTGACTGTTTTTCTAAAATAGATCTCTGGAGTGGCTCCCATAACTCAGAAACTCTGGCCAGTGACCTACCTTTAGAAGCCGTCTAACTTCTGTGTATAAGAGAAGACGTGTGTGCTCTGCATCCATCTCTGCACAGAGCTACACGAACAGACATGAATTAAGAGCATGTACTTTAATGACGTTGATAATTTTGATCACATCCTGCAAAACGTTGTTAAGTTCAGGTGACATTTTTTGGCTAGCCAGCATTTCTCTATGGATGACACAGTCCATAGACTCACATTCAGAAGCGACCTCTTTGACCTGAGTAGTGAAACCAGAAAGCCGTCCAGTCATGGCAGCCACTCCACCCGTGCATATACTGTCACAAAATGACCAATTCAGTTTTATTGATATGTAATCATTCAAGGACTTGAACACTTCTGCAGCTGTGGTGTTGGTTGGCAACAAAAGTGCCACATAACATATGCTCATGCACATCCTCCTGAAAAATATATCGCACAAAAACAAGCACTGTTGCCTTGTTGCCAACATCAGTAGACTAGTCAACCTGGATTATGTACCATGGTGACTCATTAATCCTCTCTAACAGTTGTGCCTCAGTATCCTCTGCTATTTCGTCAATTCATCTAGTTATGGTGCTATCCTAAAGAGGAACACGTGCCACCTTTTGAACTGTAGCCTCTGCTAAAAGTTCACGACAAATGTCCTTAGCAGCAGGCAGGATCAACTCTTCACCAATAGTAAAGGGCTTCTTAGCTTCAGCAGTGTGGTTAGCCACTACGAATGATGCTCTCTGTGCAGATACATTTGATGAAGTGGTGGCCTTCAATAATTGCTTCTGTTCTTCCTGTTCATGTTTTTTGTTTTTTTTTTCTTTTGAAAAACTCCGAAGTCTTGTCTTTTAATGCAGGGTGCTTGGTCTCCACGTGGCAAAGCAGTTTTGGAGGTTCCATGGCTTCCATGGCCTCACCACATATTATACAAAGCAGGCTTGGAGAATGTGAGTCACTTGTTGCAATGAACCCATAATTTAAGTAGGACTCTTGGTATTTTCTTTTAAATGCAGCTTTTTTTTTGTTGGCAGTCTTAGAGTCTTCTGCTATCTCATCACTGGGTCTTTCCCCCTTTTCAAAGAAGCTCTCCAGCAACGTTTGTTTTTTACTCATTTTGTCCAGGGTTAGCTTGTGGGCTTACCAAAACTGTGACTGAGACAAATGCATAGTTTGGGAAGGAGGCACGGATGGAAGTGGTAAATAAGATAATGGGTGGCCACGAGTGGACTAAAATAAGTGTCAGATTCTGACTTAAAACTTGCCACCTGATGCAGCTTAATTATCACTTGCCATTCACTGATAGGGCTTTGATATAAGTCTGCAAGCAGTTGATTTATTGTGGTCTCTGTGCAGTCAAGCCTCTCTGCTAATGATAATCTGTATTTGCAGCCGCTCCCCAGCGCTAGCATCACCGCCCCAGCTCTACCTCAGATCATCAGGCATTAGGTTCTCATAAGGAGCGTGCAACCTAGATCCCTCGCGTGTGCAATTCACAGTAGGGTTCAAGCTCCCATGAGAACCCAATGCCACCGCTGATCTGACAGGAGGCAGAGCTCAGGTGGTCATGCAATCGATGGGGAGCAGCTGTAAATACAGATGAAGCTTCACTCACTCACCCGCCACTCACCTCCTGCTGTGCAGCTTGGTTCCTAACAGGCCACGGACCGGTACCTGGGGGTTGGGGACCCCTGCTGTAAGAGGGTCTTTCTCATTTCTTACAGAGACACCCCATAGTTTCCTATGCTGTGTGTTCTCCCTCGCTGAAGCAAGTGATAAACCCAATTTGTCCAATTGCAGGTGAGCTCCTCATGGTCTTTGGCTGGAGGGACTGACACTGCAAAGTTGAATTCAAGACAGAAGCCCAGTTCTAAGTAATGGGCCAACATTTAGAGGATGAACATTGATTACAACTGTAACACGTTTGGAGTTACACAGGCAGCTGAGGTTTGCCTCAGGCCTGGATCTTGGAACAGGAAGCACTACTTGGGCCTGCCGTGGGGAGTTAGGGAAAGAAGAAGCAAAGAGGGAAGGAAGCAGCAATTAGTGAGCTGAGCTGTTTTTATAATACTCAAAATGCCATGTAATGTTATAGGCAAGTAACTTTATAATCAGAACTATCAAATCTGTCAACCACCCAGAGATACATTAAAGAAAACCAAAAATAATTATATTACTGTTGCTAGAATCTAGGAAAACCTTAAGAAAGTCTATCTATGAGGCCATTTATACAGTATCCTTTTTATTTAGTTTATGCTCTCTTGCTTTCACTCTCTCTCTTTCATACACACAATACCTTGTTATCAGTGTATCTTTATTTTTTCTATTTTCAAGACTTTTATACTTATTCTCAAGACTAGGTGTTCTAACTTGTTTTATTTTCTGCTTGAAGCAGTAGTTCTTGACTTTGGTGGCTATGCATTAAAATCCCCTGGGGAACATTAAAAAGAAAAGTTGTGTCTAGGATATAGCCCAGACCAATTCAGTTAGAATCTCTGGAGTAAAACTCTGATATCAGTTTGATGTTTTGCTTTATTGTCTTTCTCTTATGCACAGGTGACTCCAATGTACAGCCAAGATTGAGACCCACTGGCTTAGAGTTTCTGCCTTAGCTTTGTTAAGAGTCTCCTTATTTAACTGGTGAGTTCTTTTCCAAAGAACAGACCATACCCTTCAGCCATATTCCTCTAACACAATTCTTGACTTGCCTAGATCCCACCTAGGGGCTTAATTTGAGAGTGCTGGGGTTGGCTCAGTCACCTGTATTGAGCACTGAACTTCCACCAGGTACACAGGGGGAATATTTAAAATAAGAACAGTTCATATCAACCAGTTAGAATAGGTGATGGCAGCTGTGCTGGGGGATTTGTGGGAAGAGTGTCAGAGAGACCTCCAAATGTGTCAAATACCAAATCTTGATTGATGGATGAAGGTGAGGCACAAGGGATCCTAAGAAGTGGTCTGGGAAGCCAGGGCAGTCAAGTGTCATTTGGAGGACCTGCAACAGTGACCTTCAACCAGCAAAGAAGCATTTTCATGCTTTAGCATCTGGTGCAGGCTTTCCTGTGAGTATGACCAGAATATCAGTACTCCACGAGCCTGCAGCTAGAGTAGCACCCATCACTCTTGTGTAGCAGCTATATATTTGCTATTTGAGAATGCATATCATGTGCTCAATAGATGCTTGATAAATGAATGAATGCATGAACTTTAATGCAGAGAGCCCTTTTATCCTTTCTCACAATCTTTAAAAATATTTTCTCTTTTAGACCATAGCCACCATCTTAGTATCTTTATAACTGTAAAGACCATGAAGAATATCATAATGGCTTTTTTTGAATATTGAGCATACTGTGTGCTTAACATGGTATTTGGTATTATAAGGAAGAGCAGAAAGTATAAGATAAGATTTCTGAGTTCCAGGTGCTTATGGATACCAGGTTAGACCCTTGGTGCCATTTCATCTCATGGTCTTACCAGGCCCTATGGAATCAGCACCCAGAGGGAGCATCTACAATGAGAGCATCTCAGGTCCCATGGCTGGCTACTGGGGAAGGACAATTGGGGGCATGAAGACTTTTCTTTTACCCTATTCCTTATAAATAACTTCTTATTCATAGGCACAAGAGATGAAATTTCCTGATCTATATCAAGCTACATGTTGCTTGCTATACATTATCTTAAGAGGCACCTCTTGATCCAATTACTTAATATAGCAGTGGAAGCCAACGTCAGAACATTCAACCATCCTAACTCCAGTCATTAGATAACATTATTTTTCATGCCTCCCTCTTGAAGAAAATTAAACCAAAGCCACCAGTAGGTAAAAAGCAGAAAGAAGAACTGTATTCTATTCCATAGACAGAGCCCATAGTGAGCATACATTTATACAGTGAGCATACATTTTAGCATTTCAGAAGTCTTAAAGTGATTTATTGATTCCAAAAATGTCCTAATTTTAAAGAACCTAGACAAACAATTTTTCATTATATTTAAAATATATGGTTAATATATTTGATTTGGTTTAAATATTTGATATCCCCACAATGACTCATATGATACACACATTTTAATCAGTCTTGAGAATTAATAATGATTATATTTGTTACTGTGAAATATCCACCCAAAGGTGCTCTCATGGGCATACAGTGCCCAAAACAAGAGTGGTCCTTGGCCAGGACCCTAACTTGAAGGATTACTTTCCTGGTCTTTCTCCAAACGGTGCCTCCATAGATAGAATGACTATCTTGATTTTTGGTCCAATGCACCTTCTCTTTATGTTAGAGTGTTTCTTTGCTATAGTGGCATTAATTTTTTTTACAACTAGTTAATATCCAACACAGATCCATGAAGATAAATACTGGTCTACCCTATCAATGACCAAAATAAATTACTCAGTTTTCCATTGCACAGGAAAAGCCCATTTTCATGTTGGTATCAGGAAACACATTGAATGACCATAATTTAATCATATAACTACAGGGTATTATTGTATGAAGCTCTTATCATTCAGGGACTTAATTTGATGGTTGGTATTCTTTATGATAAATGTCTGCATAATATTAGGTTTTGCTCCAGTTATTTGAATACCCAATGGAAGCCTAACATTCTATTAAGGTCAATCTTTTGAAAATAAGCTGTGAGTTTAAGGTTTTTTTAATGTATTCTTTCTTTGGTATCTCTCTATGTTTGATTTCTGTGAACAATTGTGTCTACAGGACACAGCTGGATGAATTTGCAGCTGGAAAAATACATAAGCAGAAAAATATGCTGGGAATTCATATGAAGAGATAAAGCTTTCAATGAAAGGCCCAGCTAGCACAGAATAGTTAAGTTGAGAAATCTAACTCACAGAAGAAGAACTGGCTCCGTGAAGAAGGAGTAAAGCATTTAAGTAAAAAAGATGGAAAGTAAACTCAAGCCCGTTCCTGGCCAGCCCCACTGTTGAAGGGATCTGAACGGAGGAATCAGGATGGAATGAGGCACTGGGACTTGTCTGCAGTGCTAGCTGTCAACTAGTCATGTGAGACAAGGGGATTTGCAATTGGAGGCAAGGCACAGCAGGCTGAGAGCAAACACCCAGAAACCTAGAGCATGGATTAGGATGAAATGGCAACAATAGGCTCCCCAGCTCAGCAACTGAGCTCTCAGAGTAAGTACTACAGCCCACACCCAACCTGAACCCCAGTTGGGTCACACAAAGAAGGCAGTCACTGATGGAACTGTAAAAAGATGGTCTTGCCTAACATGTAAGGTTCCATTTACCTCCGGGCACTGAAACATCAAAAACGGCAGCCTGAAGATTATTTCCAGAACCTCTTGGCTACTTACTGAGGGAACAGCCAAGAGATCCATATGACAAATAAGTTAGAAAGGAGAATGGAAAAGATGGTAACAGAAAAAATGCAAGGTCTCAGGACCTACTGATTGTTGTGTCCTGTTAGTAAATCAGATCAGTTCTAGGGCATATTTGTACTCCGTCAAGACCAGATTCTCAAATGCAAATTAGCTTTCAATAAAATTGAACCAGACTCAAAATAAATCAGACTTAAGAAGACAAAATTTGTAATTTAAAAAACTGAATGATAAAACCAGATGCAATGCCATTGCAGCTTCGATGCATCAACTCATTAATTTATTCATGGAGCAAACATTAGTTGAACAAATAACATGTGGTAGGCATTGTTCTAAACACCAGCGGACAAGACACAGAGATTTCTAATTGTGTGGGGGGCAAAAGAAATTAACAATAAAAATATAGAGTAATTCCAGATATTGTTTGTCACAGGAGGATAACAAAGTGGGTTCATGTGTTAGAGACTGACTTTGGAGGGGAAGTGAGAGGACTTCTTTAAATAGAGTGGTCAGAATAGGCTTTTCCCAGAAGGGGTAGTTTTTGACTGAGACCTGAATGGTGGAAAGGAGCTGGTAGAAGAAAGAGTTCCAAGCATAGAGTGAAGCAGTATCTGCTGCTTAGGGTTCAAGCACGTTTGGACGTGTTTGATGAACTCATTTTCAGGTCCAAGAGATCCCAGTGTCTATGATTTCATCTGCTCATAGACCTTGGTGTTTGGCTAAGAGAGACAGGAACAAGGACCTGGTAAAAAGCAAAGGAAGCACTGAGGAGGACTGAACAGTTTCTGTTACCCAGCGTGGGTCCAGAGACCACCGTCTGAGATAAATGAAAACACCTGCTGCAGGTCAAAGATGGAGGAAGGCACTGTTTTCCAAGGGGCTCATGAGACACAAAGGAACACCATCTAGGGGACAAAGCACATTACAAGTGTAGAGGAGGGGCATACTCTCTATTTTTTTTGGGGGGGGGAAGCACGGTCTATTTCAGGCTCATTGTACACAAAAGGGAAAACACCACCACTTTGACACCATGAGGGATGCAGAAAGTGTAGACATCAGCATATTCATTAAGGGCCCCCCTATTGAGATGGTAAGAACTGCAACTCTCAAGAACTCTGGAGAAAGGATACTCCCCAAATGAGCTAGAGTGGAGGAGCAGAAGTAGACTGTTTACAAACGTGTATATGACTCCTAGAAGTATCTGTGGTCCACAAGAGAAACAGGGATTTAAGTTAGTAAAGCATGTATGTTACCACATTCCCAGACATAAAATCCCCTAGAAATTCACCCTCTCCTCTGAATCTTCCCTTCACATTTTTGTACCCCTGAGGATACAGTTTTTCCTGCTGCTCCAAGGGGTGGCTTTGATAACATTGGGTCTGCAGGTAGGGTAGGTGTCCTCATTGTTCTTTGTTGCCTCTTTCAGACAACTCTACTCTCTTTTTCCTAACCCCCGTCTCCAGCATCAATAACATGTAATTTCAGTGTTATGGACTCAAATGTGTCCCTCCAAATTCATATGCTGAATTCCTAACCCCCAGTACCTCAAAATGCAACTGTATTTGGAAACTGGGTCTTTAAAGAGGTAATGAGGGTTAAATGAGGACTTTAGGGTGAGCCCTAATTCAATATGACTGGTGTCCTTATAAGAGGAAATTTGGACACAGACACTCACAGAGTAAAGACCATGTGAAGACAAAGGGAAAAGATAGTCATCTACAAGCCAAGTAAAGAGGTTTCAGTAGAAACCAACTCTGCTGACGGACACCTTGATCTCAGATATCTAGTTTCCAGAACTGTGAGAAGATATGTCAGTTGTTTAAGCCACCCAGCCTATGGTATTTGTTCTGGTGTCCCTAGCTGACTAGTACAATCAGATACTCATCTTCCTTGCTTCTGTTTATCTGTAGCCATCTTTGAAATTTTTTATTCTTAATTTCATCTTGTTCCTCTCTCCTATACAACCTCTGTCTCAATCTTTGGTGATTTTAGAACTATACGCATGATCCTTCCAACACCTCAGCTTCCCAGTTCCTTGTTCCTCTCTCTGACCCAGTCACCCACTCCCAAGGTCATCATAGATCAGAACTCCTGAGCAGAGAGCTACTCTGCCCTCAAAGAGGCTGAGAATTGTGTGAGCCTGCAAAGCCCTCAGCCAATCACTACTGGCTTCAGGCCAGATTACTGTACAGATATGCTATAAACTGTTACCACTTTCTATGTGACCATGACAGAAAAAGTGCTAGAAGGCACTGCACTAGATCTTATCACTACTAATAAGAGCACCCCATTCACAGCCTCACCTCAGCAATGACTTTTTTACAAATCACCATCTCCCATTGTTCCGGCCTCCTTTCTCTAGTTATCTAAATCCAGAAATTCTTTACCCCATTAGCGCCTATATGCTATTGAAACTCCCAAAATTAGTATTGGTTGAATAAATGAACAAATAGATGAATTTTTAGTGTCATCCCACCTTCTCTTTAACCTTTCTTTTTCCCGAAAGTCATGAGATTAGGATGGGCCTATTTGTGTTTCACTGAGGAAAGTGTGACTTTCCTAATACACATAGGGCAAAGGAATTAATCTCAAATTAGAATTATAATCTGTGGGACACAGCCTGAGAGCTAGGAAGCCCTCAGAGCAGCCCCACTCCACCTCTTCTCATGCTGCTCGTCATGATTATCAAAACGGCATCAGGACTTTGTTTTTAGGGCTCTGAATATTTTTTTAGATGTTGTTCATCACAGTTGTTAACAAAAGCAAGTATTTTGCACTTGTCTTCAAGGACAGTGTGAAGTAACTGCTGTTATTCTGCAGAGGGTTGTCCATGTTTTATTTAAAGATTAGATGTGACAGTAAATTTGGAAAAAAATCCACTCAACGTGGATAGGGAAAAGTTCAATAGTCTACAGAAAATGTTGCAATCTGCACAGATGTCTTATTATTACCTATCTACTATCTTCAAAAATGTATAACTTCTTTCTTCTAAAGGTTTATATATGTATCTTCAAACTCTCCTGCTCAAATAATCTCACTGAGCTATGAAATTATAACTCTTGGCAAGACCATCAGAATTCACAATGACTGCAGCTTCACTGCCAAGATCAATGTTCTGTCTTTCACCAGCCATTGACCAGAAGGCTGTCACCCACATGGTTGCTTAAAGCTCTGTCTCTTTAGTTACCCTCATCTTGCCCCCTCCTCCTCCAAATTACAGAGACTTCTCTGTTCTTGTTTTCCTCATTCCTCCATTCTCATAACTATTTTACTTTTAATTCTCTAGAGTCTAGAAAATATATGCCTTGTGGAGAGAATATGTTCCAAAAATATTAAAAAGCATTACTGTATATCATCATGCAGCCTACTAGGATTTTTTAAAAAAGAATTTAATGTGTATTCATATCTCAGAGAGATATTTATATATAGCTAAAACTACATATGGTTTTATGGCTGTTACTAGCACTTTGTTCTTACTTTATAACACTTATTATGGTATATTACGGTCAACCATTTAGGTGTCTGTTTCCCAACTAAACAATAAGTTCTTCAAGGGCAAGTATAAGGTCTTATTCTTATTCATATCCAAAAGAATCTTGCCAAGGGTCAAGCACTTAGAATAAGTTGAATATTTTTTTCAGTGGAAAAGGCTACACGAAGTTATTTTATTTTGTGTGTGTGTTAATGTAAAAAAAAAAACTGGCTGTTGAGTTCTACCTTCAGGAAAGTAAATAAATACATAGACTAAAATTCTATTTTAGGAATTTTTTAAAAAGACCTACAACCAAAAGTATTTCATTGCATAAATAGAGAAGCAATCAGAAACATGTGAAACAGTCAGTCTAAAAGTGGCTTTGGGGGGCTTCCCTGGTGGTGCAGTGGTTGAGAGTCCGCCTGCCGATGCAGGGGACACGGGTTCGTGCCCCGGTCCGGGAAGATCCCACATGCCGTGGAGCGGCTGGTCGTGTGAGCCATGGCCGCTGAGCCTGCGTGTTCGGAGCCTGTGCTCCGCAATGGGAGAGGCCACAACAGTGAGAGGCCCCCATACAGCAAAAAAAAAAAAAAAGTAAAAAAAAAAGTGGATTTGGAAGCTGGGCTTTGACATCATTGGTAAAACTGCATTGTCACCAGGAATAGAACAAGAGATCAAAAGTTGCTAAAAAAGCACAATGTGTAATGCATATTTGAATCACTATGCTTAAGGTCAACACATTTCTAGTTTACTATACATATATATGTGTGCTATGTATATATATACTTCACACACACACACACACACACACACACACACACACACACACACACACACACTTTCCTAATTTCAACTATAGCCTTCAGGTCAGTTCCAAAAATTTATACCCAACTATCCCAAGTCACTTTGAGAAGAAAAATAATTGATTGCACTAGTGAAAAAAACTTACCATTTTTTTGTTGTTGTTGCTGTTTTTAATTGGAGTATAGTTGTTTTACAATGTTGTGTTAGTTTCTACTGTATACTGAAGTAGAATTCCCTGTGCTATACAACATGTTCTCATTAGTTATCTATTTTATATATATTAGTGTATATATGTCAATCCCAATCTTCCAATTCATCCCACCCCTTCTTTCCCCCTTTGGTGTCCATATGTTTGTTCTCTACATCTGTGTCTCTGTTTCTGCCTTGCAAACTGGTTCATCTGTACCATCTTTCTAGATTCCACATATATGCATTAATATATGATATTTTTCTCTTTCTGACTTTCTTCACTCTGTATGACAGTCTCTAGGTCCATCCACGTCTCTACTAATGACCCAGTCTTGTTCCTTTTTATGGCTGAGTAATATTCCATAGTATACATGTACCACATCTTCTTTATCCATTCATCTGTCAATGGGCATTTAGGTTGCTTCCATGACCTGGCTATTGTAAATAGTGCTGCAATGAATATTGGGATGCATGTATCTTTCTAAATTATGATTTTCTCTGGGTATATGCCCAGTAGTGGATTGCTAGGTCATCTGGTAATTCTATTTTTAGTATTTTAAGGAACCTCCATACTGTTCTCCATAGTGGCTGTATCAATTTACATTCCCACTGACAGTGCAGGAGGGTTCCCTTTTCTCCACAGCCTCTCCAGCATTTATTGTTTGTAGATTTTCTGACGATGGCCATTCTGACCAATGTGGGGTGATACCTCATTGTAGTTTTGATTTGCACTTCTCTAATAATTAATGATGTTGAGCAGCTTTTCATGTGCCTCTTGGCTATCTGTATGTCTTCTTTGGAGAAATATCTATTTAGGTCTTCCACCCATTTTTTGATTGGGTTTTTTTTTTTGATATTAAGCTGCATGAGCTGTTTGTGTATTTTGGAGACTAATCCATTGTCCATTGATTCGTTTGCAAATATTTTTTCTCATTCTGAGGGTTGTCTTTTTGTCTTGTTTATGGTTTCCTTTGCTGTGCAAAAGCTTTTAAGTTTCATTAGGTCCCATTTGTTTATTTTTGTTTTTATTTCCATTACTCTAGGAGGTGGGTCAAAAAAGATCTTGCTGTGATTTATGTCCAAGAGTGTTCTTCCTATGTTTTCCTCTAAGAGTTTTATAGTGTCCAGTCTTACATTTAGGTCTCTAATCCATTTTGAGTTTAGTTTTGTGTATGGTGTTAGGGAGTGTTTTAATTTCATTCTTTTACATGTAGCTGTCCAGTTTTCCCAGCACCAAAAGAGATTGTCTTTTCTCCATTGTATACCCTTGATTCCTTTGTCATAGATTAGTTGACCATAGGTGTGTAGGTTTATCTCTGGGCTTTCTATCCTGTTCCATTGATCTATGTTTCTCTTTTTGTGCCAGTACCATACTGTTTTGATGACTGTAGCTTTGTAGTATAGTCTGAAGTCAGGGAGCCTGATTCCTCCAGCTCCATTTCTTTTTTCCCCCTCAAGATTACTTTGGCTATTCGGGGTCTTTTGTGTCTCCATACAAATTTAAAACTTATTTTGTTCTAGTTCTGTGAAAACTGCCATTGGTGATTTGATAGGAAAACTGACCATTTGAATAGCCAACTGAATCTAGTCAATTTGTTAAGAACCAGCTATCAATTATAGGCATACCTTAGAAATACTGCAGGTTCTATTCCAGACCACCTCAATAAAGCGAATATAGCAATAAACCAAGTCGCATGGATTTCTTTGGTTTCCCAGTGCATATAAAAGTTATGCTTACACTATACTGTAGTCTATTAAGTATGCAATAGCATTATGTCTAAAAAAACAATGTACATACCTTAATTTAAAAATATTTTATTGCTATAAAATATTAACCTTTTTCTGAGCTCTAGCGAGTTATCATCTTTTTGCTGGTAAAGAGTCTTGCCTTGATGATGATGGCTGCTGACTGACCAGAGTGGTAGCTGATGAAGGTTGGAGTGGCTGTGGCCATTTCTTAAAATAAGACACCAATGAAATTTGCTGCATCAGTGACTCTTCCTTTCAGGAACAATTTCTCTGTAACATGCAATGCTGTTTGATAACATTTTACCCACAGTAGAACTTCTTTCATAACTGGAATTAATCACTTCAAACTCTGCCACTGCCTATCAACCATGTAAATATAATATTCTAAATCCTCTGTTGTCATTTCAAAAATCTTTACAGGATCTTCACCAGGAATAGATTCCATCTCAAGAAACCACTTTTATTGTTCAACCATTAGAAGCAACTCCTCATCCATAAAGTTTTACCATGAGATTGCAGCAATTCAATCACATCTTCAAGCTCCACTTCTAATTCCAGTTCTCTTGCTATTCCACCACATCTGTGGTTAATTCCTCCACTGAAGTCTTGAACCTCTCAAAGTCATCCATGAGGGTGAATCAACCTCAAAACTCCTCAAAATGTTGGTATTTTGACCTCTTCCCATGAATCATTAAATGTTCTTAATGGCATCTAGAATGGTAAATCCTTTTCAGAAGGTTTCAAATTGATTTTATCCAGATCCATCAGAAGAATCATTATCTATGGTAGCTATAGCCTTATGAAATGTATTTCCATTTTTTGTATTATTGACATATAATTGAGGTTCAATATGTTACTTTCAGCTGTATTACATAGTGATTTGACATATGCATACATTATGAAATGATCATCACAATAATCCTAGTAACCATCAGTCCCCATACATAGTTACTACAATATTATTGACCATATTCCTTATGTTGTATATTACATCCCTGTGGCTTATTTATATTATAACTGAAGATCTGTACCCTTCACTTATTGTACCTCTGCAACTCCCTCCCTCTGGCATTCATCTGTTTGTTTTCTGTATGTATGAATCTGTTTTTATTTTATTTTGTTTGGGTTATTTTGTTTGTTTTTTAGATTCTACATATAAGTGATAGCATACAGTATTTGTCTTTCTCTGTCTGACTCATTTCATGTAGCATAATGACCTCTAGAACCATCCCTGTGGTCACAAATGGTAAGATTTCATTTTTTTGGCTGAATAATACACACACACACATAGAGAGAGAAAAAAATATACACACATATATGTGTGTGTGTGTGTGTGTGTGTGTGTGTGTGTGTGTGACATCTTTATCTATTCATACCATGAGCATGGTACATCTTTCTATTTGTTGGTGTAATTTGAGAAGAATGGGTATTAGCTCTTCTCTAAATGTTTGATAGAATTCACCTGTGAAGCCATCTGGTCCTGGACTTTTGTTTGTTGGAAGATTTTTTTTTTTTTTTACGCTTTTTTCTCTATCTATATATTCTTCTAACTCTAGAAGTATAACCTTCTATGTATAGGTGTAAATTCTTCTGTCACTAGGAATATACTCTTCTATTGTTGGAAGATTTTTAAACACGGTTTCAATTTCATTACTTGTGATTGGTCTGTTCATATTTTATATTTATTCCTGGTTCAGTCTTGAAAGGTTATACCTTTCTAAGAATTTGTCCATTTCTTCCAGGTTGTCCACTTTATTGGCATAGAGTTGCTTGTAGTAGTCTCTTATGATGCGTTGTATTTCTGCAGTGTCCATTGTAAGTTCTCCATTTTCATTTCTAATTTTATTTTGAGTCCTCTCCCTCTTTTTCTTGATGAGTCTGGTTAAAGGTTTATCAATTTTGTTTATCTTCTCAAAGAACCAGCTTTTAGTTTTATTGATCTTTGCTATTGTTTTCTTTGTTTCTATTTCATTTATTTCTGCTCTGATCTTTATCATTTCTTTCCTTCTAGTAACTTTGGATTTTGTTTGTTCTTCTTTCTCTAGTTCCTTTAGGTGTAATGTTAAATTGTTTATTTGAGATTTTTCTTGTTTCTTGAGGTAGGATTGTATTGCTATAAACTTCCCTCTTAGAACTGCTTTTGCTGCATCCCATAGGTTTTGGATCATAGTGTTTTCGTTGTCATTTGTCTCTAGGTATTTTTTGATTTCTTCAGTAATTTTTTGGTCATTTAGTAACGTATTGTTTAGCCTCCATATATTTGTGTTTTTTATGCTTTTTTCCCTGTAACTGATTTCTAATCTCATGGCATTTTGGTCAGAAAAGATGCTTGATATGATTTCAATTTTCTTAAATTTACCGAGGCTCGATTTGTGACCCAAGATGTGATCTATCCTGGAGAATGTTCCCTGCACACTTGAGAAGAAAGCGTAATCTGCTGTTTTCAGATGGAATGTCCTATAAATATCAATTAAATCTATCTGGTATATTGTGTCATTTAAAGCTTGTGTTTCCTTATTAATTTTCAATCTGGATGACCTGTCCATTGGTGTAAGTGACATATTAAAGTCCCCCACTATTATAATGTTACTGTTGATTTCCTCTTTTACAGCTGTTAGCATTCGCCTTATGTATTGAGGTGCTTCTATGTTGGGTGCATATATATTTATAATTGTTATATCTTATTCTTGGATTGATCCCTTGATCATTATGTAGTGTCCTTCCTTATCTCTTGTAACATTCTTTATTTTAAAGTCTACTTTATCTGATATGAGTATTGCTACTCCAGCTTTTTCTTGATTTCCATTTGCATGGAATGTCTTCTTCCGTCCCCTCACTTTCAGTCTGTATGTGTCCCTAGGTCTGAAGTGGGTTTCTTGTAGGCAGCATATATATCAGTCTTTCTTTTGTATCCATTCAGCAAGCCTGTTTCTTTTGGTTAGAGCATTTAATCCATTCACATTTAGGGTAATTATTGATATGTATGTTCCTATTACCATTTTCTTAATTGTTTTGGGTTTGTTTTTGTAGGTCCTTTTCTTCTCTTGTGTTTCCCACTTAGAGAAGTTCCTTTAGCATTTGTCGTGAAGCTGGTTTGGTGGTGCTGAATTCTCTTAGCTTTTGCTTGTCTGTAAAGCTTTTGATTTCTCCATCGTTTCTGAATGAGATCCTTGCCAGGTAGAGTTATCTTGGTTGTAGGTTCTTCCCTTTCATCACTTTAAATATATCATCCCACTTCCTTCTGGCTTGTAGAGTTTCTGCTGAGAAATCAGCTTTTAATCTTATGGGAGTTCCATTTTATATTATTTGTTGTTTTTCCCTTGTTGTTTTTAATAATTTTTCTTTGTCTTTAATTTCTGTCAATTTGATTACTATGTGTCTGGGCATGTTTTCCTTGGGTTTACCCTGCCTGGGACTCTCTGCACTTCCTGTACTTGGGTGGCTATTTCCTTTCCCACGTTAGGGAAAATTTCAAATATAATCTCTTCAAATATTTTCTCAGGTCGTTTTTCTCTCCCTTCTCCTTCTGCGAGCCCTATAATGTTAATGTTGGTATGTTTAATGTTGTCCCAAAGGTCTCTTAGGCTGTCTTCATTTCCTTTCATTCTTTTTACTTTATTCTGTTCTGCAGCAGTGAATCTCACCATTCTGTCTCCAAGATCACTTATCCGTTCTTCTGTCTCAGTTATTTTGCTAATTGATTCCTTCTAGTGTATTTTTCATTCCAGTTATTGTATTGTTCATCTGTTTGTTTGTTCTTTAATTCTTCTAGGTGTTTGTTCTTTAATGCTTCTAGGACTTTGTTAAACATTCCTTGCATCTTCTCGATCTTTGCCTCCGTTCTTTTTCCAAGGTCCTGGATCATCCTCACTATCATTATTCTGAATTATTTTTCTGCCAGGTTACCTATCTCCACTTCATTTAATTGTTTTTCTGGGGTTTTATCTTGTTCCTTCATCTGGTATATAGTCCTCTGCCTTTTCATTTTATCTGTATTTCCGTGAATGTGGTTTTTGTTCCATAGGCTGCAGGATTGTAGTTCTTGCTTCTGCTGTCTGCCCTCTGGTGGATGAGGCTACCTAAGAGGTTTGTACAAGCTTCCTCATGCGAGGGACTGGTGGTGGGTAGAGCTGGGTGTTGCTCTGGTGGGCAGAGCTCAGTAAAATTTTAATCGGCTTGTCTGCTGATGGGAGGGGCTGAGTTCCCTCCCTGTTGGTTGTTTGGCCTGAGTCAACCCAGCACTGGAGGCTACAGGCTCTTTGGTGGGGCTAATAGTATACTCCAGGAGGGCTCATGCCAAGGAGTACTTCCCAGAACTTCTGCTGCCAGTGTCCTTGTCCTCACAGTGAGACAGAGCCACCCCCTGCCTCTGAAGGAGACCCTCCAACACTAGCAGGTACGTCTGCTTCGGTCTCCTATGGGCGTCACTGCTCCTTACCCTGCATCCCGATGCATACACTAATTTGTGTGTGCCCTCCAAGAGTGGAGTCTCTGTTTCCCCAAGGCCTGTTGAAGTCTTGCAATCAAATCCCGCTAGCCTTCAAAGTCTGATTCTCTGGGAACTCCTCCTCCCGTTGCCGGACCCCCTGGTTGGGAAGCCTGACATGGAGCTCAGAACCTTCACTCCAGTGGGTGGACTTCTGTGGTATAATTGTTCTCCAGTTTGTGAGTCACCCACCCAGCAGATATGGAATTTGATTTTATTGTGATTGCGCAACTCTTACCATCTCATTGTGGCTTCTCCTTTGTCTTTGGATGTGGGGTATCTTTTTTGGTGAGTTCCAGTGTCTTCCTGTCGATGATTGTTCAGCAGTTAGTTGTGATTCCAGTGCTCTTGCAAGAGGGAGTGAGTGCACATCCTTCTATTCTGCCATCTTGAACCAGTCTCTCAGTTGCATCGTCTTGTAGAATAAATATGAATAAAGCCAGCACTGTAGCCCCCTGAGGTACCCTGGATGTCAACAAGGTTTATTATTGGTGTAAGTTCCTCACTCCATTTTCCACTCAACCACACACTGTTTGCACACCTTATTATATAGCACTTATAACTTTGCATTGTGAGTGATTATGCTCTTTCCTGTTTTACCTGCTTTTCCTTAAATTCATCCAAGTAACTAACTACATCTTATTCATTTTGAATCACTACTGTACCTAGCAGAGTTCACAGTTAAAGAGAAGCAAATGTTCTTAAACTAAATTACTCAATTGATCAATTCTACCACAGATCAGTACAGTTGCTTAACAAAAGCCAGCTCTTTCATTTAAAACCAACTTTCTAAAATATGAAGGCAAAAGTCAAAATTAAGGTAAAAAGAAGTGCTAAATAGAAAACAGCCTGAGTGAGTAGTCCCTTGAATGTGTTAAAGGGAGCCTGAAACCCACTGGTGGGTCACAGGCTCCCTCTCGCTATTATTTCTATGTCAGCACGGTCCATGTTCCATCAAATATGTTCATTTGTGTGGCACTATATTAAGTTTCTCATGCCTTATTCATCTTTGCAACCCCAGTGCCTAGCAGTGTGTGACATTAGGTAAGTGTCCAACAATATTAAACTATTAAAATGTCAAGTCCTGAATCTTAACTTTCTGAGAAAAATAAAGCTCTTAATGTTAACATGGATGAGATTTACATATTTTGACTCATCTTTAAAGAAATAACTTTCCTTCTCTTCTCCTCTTCTCTTGAGCATTATAAACTCATTCAAGTTTCTATCCAATTCTCATCTGTCCAAAAAGGGCTTCCCTTGACTACTTTTTCTAAAGTAGCTCTTCCTCGGTACCTCTCTTCTACCTTTCCCTCTATTTCTACTTTTTTTGTTGAATTGAGCACTCTGTGAATTCATCTTAGTCACCTGTTTTTGGTCTTTCTTTTTCACTCTGGAACATAAGTTTCCTTATCAACTTCCTGGTTTGCCACTGTATACAGTATCTAGAACAACTTTGCCCAAACTTAATCTATATTGGAAACACAGGGAGCTTTTAAACAGATAGGTGCCCCAGCTCAATCCAGGACAATTAAACCATACTCTCTGGAGCAAGAGATTCAAGCATCACTCTTTCATCTTGCTTTAAGATTAACAAGCAATTGTAAAAGGCAGCCAAGTCAGAGAACCACTGACCTAGAACATAATGGATGATTACTAAGTACAAATGAATGAATTGACTAGAACTCAGTGCTCATTGATCAGTATCTGATTTTTACATAGGATACACCCCTTTGCTTTGTTTCAAAGCCACAGCTGGAATCCTAAATAGCTCTCATGGATATAATGGCTTTTAATTTAAGCATCATCTCTTTACCGCAACTGGAAAAGATACTTGTGATGAGTCAGTAGCAAATTCTCTGTTTATTAAAGCCAGTGCATTATGGAAACAGAATAAGTAAAGGAAATCCTCAAAAATTCTAAGGATAAACAATCCTGTACATGACAAATGGATCAGTGTGGTAAAGGAATTGACTAGCACAAACCAAGCCATACGCAGATTTTGAAAAATGGGAGATGTCAGCTATACAGACAAAGCAAATATACAATATCCAAAATCACCACAACATGAAATTATTTTAAAATATTCTTGAAAAGATTTGTCTTATTCTGCCTTCTCTCAATCATTAAACTCTTCATGCAGTTCTCAGAGGAGGAAATAGTCACGATTATATCTTGTACTTAAGTCAGCTTCTTGGACTAGACGGATTTATTTCTGCATTTTGTAAGTGATTCCATCATACTCTGCTTCAGTCAACAGTACAGAAAACATCAAAAATCCTATCAACTTTGACACTCTAAAAGGCAGTAATAATTCTCTTTTTGGGTATTCCATATTTTTCTTTAGTCCTTCCCATCAGCCATGGAATGACAAGGATCATTTTATCCGATTTCTAATTCAAAATGCTGCAAGTAACAACTAGGAACACTAGTTATTTAATAGAATCAACAATTCTTCAGGGTGGATACAAGCACAGAATTTACCTTTGGGTAAAAATTATTGGCTAAACTATTTCTTTCCAAAGTGAGAGTAATTTATTTGACTCTAGGTAATACTCAAGAAAATAAAAGAGATAGAAAGGAATTCTATATTTTAAAAGAGATACCAACCAGTTGCATTGTATGGATCTTATTTAGAACCCAGTTCAATAAACTGAAAAATAATTTTTAAATTCTATAAGACAATTGAGGAAATGTGAACACCGACAAGGTATTTGGTGATATTAAAGAAATATCAAGTTTTTTTCAATAATGGGATTATGGATGTAATATATTTAAGAGTCCTTTCCTTATAGAGATACATACTGAAATATTTACAATGAGATGACATGTCTGGGAATTGCTTTCAAACAAATCTAGAAGTGGGAATGTATGGGGGTATTGATGAAACAAAAATGGCCATATATTAATAAATTCTGAAGCTACATAATTAGATATAGGTTTTTTTTTTTACTCCTCTCTCTCTCTGTATAGATAGATAGATATGTATAGATATGTACATCTATCTATACTTTATTATAGGAATTTTCAAATATATGTATGTATACCAAATATGTATATATATTTGAAAATTCCCATAATAAAAAAGTTATTTTTATGGGATTTTATGGGAATTTTTATGGAAATTTTAATGGAAATTTATGGGAATTTTCAAATATATATACACATATATTTGAAAATATATGTATATATTTGAATATATATATTTATATGAAAATATTTATGTGTATATATGTACATATATGTATATTTGAAAACTCCCATAACGAAAAGGTAAACAACCAAAAACACATTAGACAATAGTAAGGCCAATGATTACAATGATCAGATATTTCTTGGTGTGGTAATGCCAAAACAAATAATAAATAGAAAAATGTGTACAACAAACTTTGATATATTGTACTTCGACCCCACCTTCATATCATTGAATGAAAAATAGATTTCAGTCCAAAACAATTCTATCTAGAACTCTATCCAAACACACTTAATTCTGAAAAGTAAAAAAAAGTGTTACTATATTAGATAGTCCCCCACATGGGCTATAGAGTAAGACAAGTAGTATAAGGTACTCTATTTAAATTTTATGCTGTCCTGTTTAAATGGATTGCCCTTTACCATTTATTCCTTCAATAAATTTTCTCCATCATATACTGTGTCTCAGGGACTATTCCAAGTGCTCGGAAGGCGATGATGAATTGTATGGTCTCTGTCCTGGAAGAGCTTACTGGCTATGGGAAAAATGCTGTTGAACAGATCATCAAACAAATACACAATGAGATGTGTGATAACAAATAAAGTAAATAAAATAAAAGATTTTATTTTAAAGCACTATAAAATAAAAATTACAAGCTATTTATTTTATAGAGATGTTTGTTATATGGAAACATATAACAAGGCCACCTGATCTCCTCTGCGGGGTGGTGATAAGTAGCAAGAGTTCATAAAGAAAGACTTTCCTGAGTCTTGCTCCTGATAGAAATGGGAAGCCTTTGCAGGGTTTTAAGTAGTTATGACATGATCAGATTTTCATTTTTATAAACAACTAAAGTACATCAGTAGAACATAGAAGATAAGTATAGAAGTCCCAGTTTTGCCACTTACTAGCAGTCACCTTCAGTGTCCACATCTTTAAAGTCATAAAACTATAATTCCTCCTCTGAGGATTGTATTGATATTAAAGATCAAATGAGCTAGTCCATAGCAAGTTCTCACAAATATTACCAATTTTTAACACAAGAGAAAGAAGATGGGAACTTGGGCCAGACTATCAAATGCCAAGGGTTTGATTTGATGATTGAAGAAAAAACACATTTTCTTTCTATTAAGTATGCCTTTTTTGATATCAATACTTGGCTTTTAGAAGTCTTTAAAATTATAGCCAATTCAATTTTCAAACTGATAATTAATGTAGAATACTCCCTTGTTAAAAGGTTAATAACACTTCTAAAAAATCTATTTTATGTTCCTATGCTGTGCTAATTTCTCATTTATTAGAATATCAGTTCATCTAAAATGCATTAATAACATCGAAGTATTCAACCACAGCAATATTTTCCTAACTTTATCATTAGGTTCTGTCATATCCATAGTCATGAAAACTATAGCTTGGCCAAGTAAGGAATTAGTCTGCATTTTGACTCCTACTTAAACATCTCATCATGTAACATTCAAACAATTACAGATTTTTGTAAATCCCCAGATTTTTTATTGTATCCTCATTACCATTGTAAAAAAAAAAAAACCCACAAGCCTACTATTCTCTGTTCACCAATTTTGGCTACTGTGAACTTCATGACAAGATAAAGAATTATGTTATTCCTTTGTTTCTTAAAAATTTTTGACAAAGGTTAAAATTTCTCTTCTAATAGCTAGCTATGTTTAGAATTGTTTCCTGAATTTTGTTTTTCTTGTGTAATAAATTTCAGTGTTGTTCTATTCACAAACATCTAGAAATGAAGAGCAAAGATGAACTGGCTGGTCACTACTGTCTGCCACTTTCACTGATACAGCATCAGGCCCATAGCACAGGTTACTTAGAGAGGAAACAGCACTGCCCAGAAGTAAAGGCAGTTTGCTTCCAGGGCCTGACTTTGTAATTGATAGTTGTGTGTCTTTGGTAAATCTTTCACTGATGATGGCACTCTGATCCTATTATCAGCAAAATGAAAGAGGTTGACTAGATTAGGGGTAACAAATTTGACATCTATGGACCAGGTTTCTTTGCAAGCCAAATCCATTGTCTTTTGTCAGCCTGCAGAATGCAGATAGGCAGGACATTCACTTTCTGGTACATCATAGCCCCACTCCTTCATTTTAATCTTTTTAAAATTAACAGACATCATTTTTGAATAGTCTTATATTTACAGAAAAATTGACCAGATAGTACAGAATTATATATCCCCTGCACAGTTTCCCCTATTATTAACATCTTATATTAGTATGGTACATTTGTTACAAGGAATGAACCAATGTTGTACTGATACATTATTATTAATAAAATCCTTAGTTATTTGAATTTCCTTACTTGTTGCCTCAAGTCTTTTGTAACAGAGAACAAACTTGACTCTATATTGGATCTGTTCCTTTAGCTTTAACCCTTGTGCTCTATTGCCTGTGCTTAGTCATGCTGCCTCTGCACCTTTTGCAAAAGGATATTGCCTACAGCCTGAAATATACATGATAGCCCATTCTCAAGGCTCTGACCTTTAAAACCTAACACTTTTCCATTCATATAGAGATAGAAAGTTGCAGAACAGAGAATAACATTTGTCTTGTTGGAGGTTTATGGAACATTGTGACCTACATGGACAGCTGCAAGAACAAGGATTCCTGCCCCAAGAAGTTTGCAACAGGCAGCCATATCCCCTCCCCTTTTAGTACAAAAAAAGCCTGAATTCTAACTCTGGTAAGATGGTTTTTTGGGACACTAGTCCACCATCTTCTCGGTCTTCAGGCTTTCCAAATAAAGTCACTATCTCTTGCCCCAACAACTCATCTCTCAATTTATTGGCCTGTTGTGCTGTAAGCAGTATAAGTTTAGACTCAGTAACACTTTTTCTGTTCTGGGATCCCCTCCATGATACTATATTTCATTTAGTCACCATGTCTCTTGGGGTTAATCTGGATTGTGACATTTTCTCACACTTTTCCTTGTTTTTGATGACCATGACAGTTTTGAGGAGTACTGGTCAGGTATTTTGTAGGATGCTAATCTATTGAAATTTGTCTGATGTTTTTCTCATAGATAGGCTGGGGTTGTAGGTTTTGGGAAGGAAGATCACAGAAGGAAAGTACCATTCTCATCACATCATATCAACAGTACATACTATCAACATGATTTATGACTGCTGATATTGATCTGATCACCTGGCTGAAGTAGTATTTGTTAGGCTTTTCCATTGGAAAGTTACTCCTTTTCTTCCTGTCCACACTGTATACTTTAGAAGGAAGTAACTATGTGCAGCCCACACTTAAGGAGCTGGGTAGTTAGACTCCTGCTCCTTGAGGTGGAATATCTCAACAAATTATTTGTCATTTTTTCTGTATGGGAGATTTGTGTCTTTTCTCCTTTTAAAATGCATTCAATCACTTATTTATATCAATATGAACTCATGGATATTTATTTTATACTTTGGGGATTGTCTTAGCATTTGTTGTCTGAAGCTTTTTCAGTTGGATCCTTTTCTTTGACACACCCCATCAACGTGGGTTTGGACTTTTTTTTTTAGCTCTTTCTTACTTTTCAATACTATAAGATGCTCAAGATTTATGTTTTACATTTCCTGCCCCAGTCCTAGAATCAACCATTTCTCCAGGAATCCTCGTTCCTTTTACTGGAGAATGGTATTAGAAACCAAGATCTGGGTGGTAGGTATGCTCATTGCTCCCAGGGTGTTGTTTCTTTTGGGTCCTCTCAGCTCACAGAGCCTCCCTTTAGTTTTATACCTGACCTGAGCCACATATTTGGTTACTAGTCTGGGCATTGAAGACATTTGAGTTTTCTTGCCCCAAGATCTAAATTACCTCTAAGTTTCCTTCCAACTGTTATAGCATTGTTAGTATTCCCTCAGTCAATGAAAAGATTGCCAATCATGGGCCCAAATTGAAATGTAAGAAATGAAAATAGATAAATTTCAGGACAAATTTATTATGGGCTCTACCCAATCAGACACATCCTCCCATGAGTTCATTCTTTGCAGTGACTCTGATATATATTGCTTCTTTTATTTACATTTCACCCTAGTCCAGATCTACCTCATCACCATGGACCTTTCCAATGCAAGATTTCTCAAACTTAACACTATTGACATTTTAAGCTGGATCATTCTTTGTTGTGAGGGGCTGTCCTGTGCAATGTAGGATGTGTATGCATGATGTCTACCTCCTAGATACCAGTAGTACCACCTCCCATTTTGGTGTGACAACCAAAATTATTTCCAGACATTACCAAATCTTCCCGAGAAGGCCAAATCGCCCTGGCTTGAGAACCACTGCCTTAAAATGTAAAGTTAAATTTTCAGAACCTGCTGCTAAATCCTTCTGACACCACAGTTCACCTGCCTGCCTGGATAGACATGTTCCTTTGGGAATGGAGCCTGTACTACAATGAGTACTATATTAAATTATTCCCAATTTTCTGCCTTGCCCCTGTGATCTCAGGGCTCTCATTTTCCTATACTACCTTAGCCAACTACTGAAAGAGCCCTGGCTATGAACAACTCATTTTCTCTACCCTCTTGGTATTTGCTATTTGCTATTATCTCTTCACATGAATGTGTCTATCTCTACTTTTAATCTGCAAACATTTCAAAGTCAATGACTATAATTTGAGCTTCTCTTTATCTCAGACATGTCTAGAAATGGCTACAATGTATAATTGTTGGTTCACTGATCATTTTCCAACTCACTACATTAAGGAACCTCAGTATATCAAAAGACTTTTTGAAAAAAATCAATAATAATTGAGAACAAGGGTAAAGCAAGTTTAAGTTACCTTCTTTGCCAAGTTAGCAATATTATTGTAATGGAGCAATAAGCTTTTATTGTTCTGGATCCCTATTCAAAGATTTATAAGGAGGATTTGGGGAATTATTTTTCCCCCAGATTGATTTTTGAGCTCTCTGCAACCCCTTGATTGTGGCAAAGATTTTTGTGTAACTATGGGACTAGGAAAGTGAAAATTTTAATGAAGATTGAAAAGTTCACCTTTTTCTATTGTTTCTTTATATTATGGCCTACTACCTTTCAGTAATGCCCACACAGTTGGCATCTCTTCTGGACTTCCCAGCACTTGCACCTACTTCTAGCAACAGCATCTCCTGCCTTCCTTGAGGGAAATATTTTTCCCCCACTCAAGACATGATTATGGACAAGCTGAAATCTCAGTGCTCTACTTTTAACCACATAGAGTGGATTCTTGGGTGTGGCCAATCAGTCGTGGTTTTGTAAAGTAAAAGCTCTTTCTAACAAATCAGTCCATCAGGGATGTTCAGAACTAATTCCTGGAGAGAAGTCCTTCTCCTTTTTGTTCCTAACAAGGAGAATGTAAACTTAGGACTGCTGTTCACTTCATCTTCCTTTCCATAGTTGGAAGAAGCAGAGATGGTTATAATTGTGCCCCCAGTTCTAGGTCTGTCTCCATCTTCAATGATTCATCTTAACATCTGTGGTAGATTCTATTATTGCTCACAATGATCTGTGGCCCTCTCTGTAAGAGGACTCTACATCCCTTCCTTGGTCATGTCACTTGCAATATCTCCCTGTGGGAGGTGATACTTCCCTCACCTTTGCCATAGTCTTGGCCACGTGGCTTGCTTTAACTGACAGAATACAACCAGAAGTAATTTATAATACATCCAGGCAAAAATTTTATGAGCTACCACCAGGTTCTACAATTATTTGTTTTCTTTTCCACAAGACTGAAATCAGGGGTGCTCCTTCAGCCCAGTTCCCAGAATGAGAATGTATGTGGAACAGAGACACAACTAGAATGTAACATGAACAAGAAACAAACATCTGTTATTGTACAACAAAAACTCCTTCTAATAAATCAGTCTCTCTCTCTCTCTCTCTCTGTCTCTTCCAGAAGATGGTTCCACCAGGTTTCTATGCTTGTAACTGGAAGCATTCTGACTAATTATCCTATGACTAATATATATTTTTTATTCCATGATTAATACATACAGTTTATCAACATATTTACAAAGCAGATTACGAAGATTCCCAAAATGTGTGAACAAGTATACATTTAACTAGTCTATCCTAGAAATGGTTATTTTAATGCCAAAGAAGAAATTATCTTAACATTAAATATATGCTCAGAGATGTTAAACAAGTTTTCACAGTAACACTAATTTGTTCTCTCTAACACTCATATTTACATTATAGCTAATGTTTGTTTTAAGTCTCTTATCAAATACAAAAAAATATAATTTCAACTTATTTTACTAATTCTTTCAATGTATTTTCACTGCTTTTTATAGTTTAATAAAATTTAATTAGTTCTTAAAATTGTTAAATTTACTTTGAACATGCAATATTATTTGTTTCATGTTGAAACTGAAACATATTAACATTTTCATATATGTTTAGATATATAGTAAAATTTTGAAATTTCTCTATTTCCATTAGCTAATGTGTTATAGACTACTAGTGCATATTCATATATGGTTCTCCTTTCCTTCTTACAAACACAAGAAAACCATTTTTCTCAACAATCTTGCAGTTAGAGCTGAATGACTAGTTCTAGTTCAATGGGTTTCAACTGAGAGCAATTTTCTCCCTCACTCCCCACCACTCCACCAGGGGACATTTAGTAATGTCTGGAGACATCTATGGTTATCACAGCTGTAGAAGGTGCTACTGGCAACTAGTATAAAGAGCCCAGGATGCTGCAACACATCCTACCAAGTACAGAACAGCCTGCCAATAACAAAGGATTATTCAGCCCCAAATGCCAATAGGGCCAATGTTGAGAAACCCTGTTCTAGACAATGAAACTTAAGTGGAAGTAATTTAGTTCACTTCCAAACTGTGGCCTTCACGAGCCTCTCTTTGCTTTAGGAAGCAACCTTGGAAGCCATGTGTTGAAATGGAAGAAACACAAGAAGCAAATGGACTGGGTTCTTGAGTCATCACATAGAAAGGAGCTACCCTGGAGAGTTGCTTGAGCCTTAACAGTCTTTGTGTAATCACTATATAAATCTCTTTTTGTCTCTAACCTTTATTGTGTGTCTTAGACCAGATTTCAGAGCTAATTTGTTACTGCAGCATAATTCATCCTATCCTTACTAATACCACTAGTTTCACAAATTTTTACTTATGTGAATATAAATATACTACATTTTAAAAATGCCAGCTCATATCATATGCATAGCATCAAGTAGCTTTCAAATATAACCTAGTTTTAGGTAAATATCTTTTATTATTCAGTCATTAATACATGCTGAAGATAGAGATGACATTATTCAAGCACAAACAGGATTTGAAGAATGTATTTTAAAGACCAGTTGACAGTACACTCAATAATCTTCCAAATGTAGAACATAATTGTGGGAGTGTGAGAAGAGGAGATCACTCAGGTTTGAAAATGAAACTGAGAAATTCTGACTTCCAGGGAGTGTAGAATGTTTTTATCCACAGTCATAAGAATATAAAATAAAGTTTGAAAATGAATTTTTTCCTCAGCAGAGTAGATACTGTGCTGCATTTCACAGCTGCCTAGCTACAGCTAGTGATGTATGCTCATAACACAGTGGATGGTGGCTTAGGAAGGTAATCCAATAAAATATATGCTGGAGCCAAGAATTCAATTCAAGGAAAATGCCTCTATTTAATCACCATAATCACTCCCCCTGTGTGCCAGAGCAGGGCTCACTTTCTAATTCAGTCTTACTGTAGATTATTTAAATTAGCCAAGAGCAGTGCTACAAGGCTAAGGCTCCCAAAATTTTAACTTAAAGGCAAGAGTTACCTGTTTTTTCATACTTTCCACATTTTTCCCTTTTCAGTTAAAGGCATAATAATAATTTGTGAATCTTTCGATTCACGTTTTAAAGTCCTTAACAACCATCTTATTATGAGACATAAAGTTGTTTGAAAAGGAAGAAACAATGAATAAGAAATGTGAGTCCTACTGTGATGATGCCAGCGTACAAAATATTGACAAGCTCCAAAATGGCAATACTTGCAGCAACTGTGTATTTCACTTCAGATTTTCCCAACGGAAACATTTTATTCACAAGGAAGCAATGAAAACCAGAACTCATATCTATCTTTTTTAATCAAAAATTAATTCTATATGAGCATATCTCATGGCTACCTGGAGACCATTTTGATGTAAGCAAGGAAAACAATAGCTTTATCTAATAATTATGTTTTTCCTTGATCAATAATTTTGACCTTGTGATGGTGTTTATTATTCTAAGACAGTCTCATGGAAGTGACACTGTATGATGTTCTGGAAGGTGAAACTGGCTGTAGTTCCGGGATTCAAATTCTGATACTAAAGAACTTCTAAAACTCTAGACTGTTATGCAAATATTGCTGAGTCTCAGACAGTCTCCACCACAAAACACTAGGACCTCACTTTCACCTGGAGAGTGGAAGAGGGAAAGTCCACATTTGAGACCACTCGATACTCAACTCTGCTGTAGGAGTAACCAACAAATTAATATATTTTGTTCAGGGTCACGTAGAGAAGTCAGCCTGGTTCACACAGGTATGACTGTTCAAGAAGGTCCAATCCAAAGGGTGGGATGGGCCAATAGGAGCATAAGTGACAAGAATAGTTCCTGTTGATGCTCAGAGAGGGAGGGCGATCAAGTAGCTGATAGTACTGGAAGGATGATACAGCATCACCTGGGAAATTCCAGGGCCTCATAGATTTGGAATTCCCAGTTGGGGAGGGTCCAAGCACTACAGGAAACTGGAGTGTTAGAGACACAGAGGTGCCAAACCCAACCCATGACCTGGGCTACCTCAACAGAGGAATGCACAGGCTGTCTAAGGAAAAAGATTACCAAGACTATGTCTGTAAAATTATATCACCTTCTACTTCCGGGTGGAACTAAAACTCCAAATTTACTCTCCATCTTAGTCAGAACTGGTGTCAAGAAAGGATGTTTGTTGGTACTCACTTTGGAGTTAGGGAAAGGCCATAACTGAGAAAATACAAAGAATGAAATTTTTTTCATCTTAACATTTTAAAAAGCTTCTAGGGCTTCCCTGGTGGCGCAGTGGTTGAGAGTCCGCCTGCCGATGCAGGGGACATGGGTTCGTGCCCCGGTCCGGGAAGATCCCACATGCCGCGGAGCAGCTGGGCCCGTGAGCCATGGCCGCTAAGCCTGTACATCTGGAGCCCGTGCTCCGCAACAGGAGAGGCCACAACAGTGAGAGGCCCACGTACCACAAAAAAAAAAAAAAAAAAAAAAAATGCTTCTATACTTTCTTTGGAAGTACAAATGTAATCTCCTAATCCAAATGCTATTCAGTATATAAGCACTCCAGCACTAAGCATAAATGGAGTCAGTATTCTAATTTCACATTGACAGTATATAAGAAATTAGAAATTCAAGAGTTAAAATTAAGAGAAAATACTCAGCTATTTAGAATTGTCATGTAGTTAGAAACCAAAATAAATGCTGAAATCAGTTTATTCAAAGTATAACATAAACATTGTAAGAAACATTAAATTATATGACCTTTATTTTCTGACTGCATTTAAATTGTATCCACTGGTGCTAGACTGTGAAGATGGGTTATTCACCTTTCTAACTCTTCCAGTTTCATGACTCATAGTAGGTACTAATGTTCTCAAAAGGAATGTGTTCAAACCATGGCTGTGACATCTGCTTTATGATCTCAACTTTGACAGTAGGTTTACTGTACTGAAATTATGGCTATTTTACCCACATGGTCAATCAATAAAGTAACAACATTTTTAACAAGTACAAAACCCCCTGGGGTTTCATGAATTCAGTGCTAACTTAGTCTATAGGGAAAGTCATGGTGATTATAGCTCTAAAATACAATTATCACACTGCAACAATAGACCTTCATACAATTGATTAGAGTTAGGTAATAGCTGCCTCTTTAACCAAGCATAAGCACTCTGGTTTCTCATAGTTACAACCACTTCTTGACTCTGAGGTCTGTGTTGCTATTTGTCACTCAATTTGAGTTGTTAAACTCAGCCTGCCCAATCCCTGTGGGCATCTGAGTTTGTCCCTGCTATTTAGCCTTGACAAAAAAACATCCTGTGTTATCTTGCAAGTGTCCTCTCCTAGCTCTTGATTTCTCTCATATTTCTTGCAAAGCTTTGGAAATATGACGAAGTCAGAGGACACTCATATAGCCAGCCAGACCAATGGCCTCAACCCATGCTATCAATGGAAACAACTATTATACTTAAGAGCATTCTTTTCTCATGTCTGACATGCAAACATCATGAGGTCAATACATTACTTTTAAATGCCTCATTAGAGTGATTTCCACTGACCACGTATTTTCTAAATGCCAAATATATGAAGAACCTTAATTTTTAAAGGCAAAAATTAAGGAAGTTTTCTTGGTATATTGATGTTATAATCATTTATCATAACTTCACAGTCTGGGTAGGTATACAGTTGCCCAAAACAACTCAAAGATGAGGTCCTTATAAAATAAAGAGAGATAACAGGCTATACAGAATATATTATTTTGCTGAAAGTCTTTAGTCAGCCACTAGGTCCATTTTTCTGAATGTCCAGCTTTCTCCTTTGGTGGTTTTGATTAAAATTCTGGGAACAGATGCAACTCTCTGGTAATACAGCAGGCAAAATTTAAAGCAGACCATATTAACCTGTCACTAGCTTTAAATATTCCTTCTCTTGTCTCGTACAAAACGAGCCTCATCTACCATGTATTTTCATGCCTCCGGCTCCTTTCAGGTTATTGATCTTTGTATTATTTCTACAAGCACATGGAAATGTTTTATTATGTGTCTGAATTAAATCTATGATGCATAGAGGCTGCTTTACTCAGCCGAATGTGTCTTTAATACACTTCAAAGTGAATCTTTTTAAAAAAATCGTAATTAAGAACTGTTTCCCATTATAACTTCTAAAATTACTTGATAGCCTTATGTAGTTTTACAACATGCACTAAATATAAATGAAGAGCAAATAAAAATAAATATTACACATCAGGAGTGATCATAAAACCACTGTGTAATTGTTCTGTCCTCTAACTAAGCCCGAGAAAGTAGCACCTAAAATCCTATTTTTAATGTTCTACACTTTCTATTAAAACGTTATGACTGCTCCCAAGATAATGCCATATGCTTAAACCAACATTAGGCAATTTCTCTTTTTCTCCCATTAAAGCAACAAAACAACACAAAAAAATCCAGAAGCTAAGGAAATTTAGCTTTGGCTTTTTAGTATCAACCTTTTTAATTAGGAAGATAAAGCATTTTAATCTTAAAAGCCAATTATTTATTCCTCAGCAGTTTATTTTTCCATAATATGTAATACTAAATGTTCTGAGCACATTATTTAAAATAGTAGATGGGTCTCTTGGCCCCAGGGCATAAATACACACCATGATACTCTAACAATGAAGAAACAGTTTATTCTCTTAATTACTTACAATGGTTTTGTTCTCTAATAACATTTATGGTGTGTTAAGAAAATAAATCAAGAACAATTTAAAAGTAGAAATATATGGAACAATCGCTACAGAGGTCACAAAATACAGCTGAAAGAAAAATGCAAATCTGAGTAGTTGGGGGCTCTAACACTAATCTTGTGTGTCCACTTTCATGTAAATCATTTATTCTATTCCCCCTCATTAATTATTATTATTAATAATATTATTGCTATAATACTAATTCTTTTTTTTTTTTAAACATCTTTATTGGAGCATAATTGCTTTACAATGGTATGTTAGTTTCAGCTTCACAACAAAGTGAATCAGTTATATATATACATATGTTCCCATATCTCTTCCCGCTTGCGTCACCCTCCCTCCCACCCTCCCTATCCCACCCCTCCAGGCGGTCACACAGCACCGAGCTGATCTCCCTGTGCTATGCGGCTGCTTCCCACTAGCTATCTACCTTACGTTTGGTAGTGTATACATGTCCATGCCTCTTTATTGCTTTGTCACCGTTTACCCTTCCCCCTCCCCATAGCCTCAAGTCCATTCTCTAGTAAGTCTGTGTCTTTATTCCTGTTTCACCCCTAGGTTTTTCATGACATTTTTTTTTTCTTAAATTCCATATATATGTGTTAGCATACGGTATTTGTCTCTCTCTTTCTGACTTACTTCACTCTGTATGACAGACTCTAGGTCTATCCACCTCATTACAAATAGCTCAATTTCATCTCTTTTTATGGCTGAGTAATACTCCATTGTATCTCCAAAATTTATAAGCAGCTCATGCAGCTCAATAACAAAAAAACAAACAACCCAATCCAAAAATGGGCAGAAGACCTAAATAGACATTTCTCCAAAGAAGATATACAGAGTGCCAACAAACACATGAAAGAATGCTCAACATCACTAATCATTAGAGAAATGCAAATCAAAACTACAATGAGATATCATCTCACACCAGTCAGAATGGCCATCATCAAAAAATCTAGAAACAATAAATGCTGGAGAGGGTGTGGAGAAAAGGGAACCCTCTTACACTGTTGGTGGGAATGTAAATTGATACAGCCACTGTGGAGAACAGTATGGAGGTTCCTTAAAAAGCTACAAATAGAACTACCATATGACCCAGCAATCCCACTACTGGGCATATACCCTGAGAAAACCATAATTCAAAAAGAGTCATGTACCAAAATGTTCATTGCAGCTCTATTTACAATAGCCCAGAGATGGAAACAACCTAAGTGTCCATCATCGGATGAATGGATAAAGAAGATGTGGCACATATATAATACTAATTCTTAAATAATGTAATCATATTAATGTGAGTTAATATTTAATTAATAATCAATCTGTAGGAATATGTAATTTATATACCCATCCAAAATGCTATTGTGCATTCTGATAACAGACAGTATAACAATAGCATCTGGGGGACTAAAATTAAGATAGGAAAACTATCTTAAGAACCAGAGTCAAAATCCACTGTGTATACAAAGATGAACACAAAGTGCAGCAAGGTTTAAAGTTCTCTGGGAATAAATCAGTATACAAAAAAATGAAATTCTGCCCATGAAGGAGTGACTATTTCTTCCCCTAATTTGCCCAAGTACAAATAGAATGGAATTTTCAATTTTAAAAAAAGGAGGATTTTCAATTTAAAAACAGTCAAAAACCTTGAAAAGGCATTGTATGAAAGAGTCTATCAAAATAGCCAATAAGCATATGAAAAGATGCTAAACATTACTCAATAGGGAAGTTCAAATTAAAGCCCCAAATAAGATACCACTAAACACCTACCTGAATGGCAAAAACTAAAAAGACTAACAATTCTTTTTTTGTTTGTCTTTTCTGTTTGTTTTTTTGTTTTTATTGAAGTATAGTTGATTTACAATGTTGTGTTAGTTTCAGGTGTACAGCAAAGTGATTCAGTTATACATATATATCTTTTTTTTTCAGATGCTTTTCCCTTATAGGTTATTACAAAATATTGAGTATAGTTCCCTGTGCTATATAGTAGGTCATTTTTGGTTATGTATTTTATATATATAGTAGTGTGTATATGTTATTCCCAAACTCCTAATTTATCCCCCCTTTCCCCTTCAGTAACTATAAGTTTTCTATGTTTGTGGGTCTATTTCTTTTTCGTATATAAGTTCATTTGTATCATTTTTCTTTAGATTCCACACATAAGCAATATCATATGATATTTGCCTTTCTTTGTCTGGCTTACTTCACTTAGTATGACAAGCTCTAGGTCCATCCATGTTGTTGCAAATGGCATTACTTCATTCTTTTTTATGGCTGAGTAATAGTCCATTGTATAAATAGACCACATTTTCTTTATCCATTTATCTGTCGATGGACACTTAGGTTGCTTCCATATCTTGGCTATTGTAAATAGTGCTGCTGTGAACATTGAGGTGCATGTATCTTTTCGAATTACAATTTTCTCCAGATATATGCCCAGGAGGGATTACTGGATCATATGGTAGCTCTATTTTTAGTTTTTTAAGGAACCTCCATACTGTTCTCCATAGCGGTTGTACTAATTATATTTCCACCAACAGTGTAGGAGGGTTTCTTTTTCTCCACACCCTCTCCAGCATTTATTGTTTGTAGACTTTTTGATGGTGGCCATTCTGACTGGTATGAGGCAATACCTCATTGTAGTTCTGATTTGTATTTTTCTAATAATTAGCAATGCGAGCATCTTTTCATATGCCAAAAAGGCTAACAATTCTAAGTGTTGGCAAGGACATGGAGCAAGTAAAACTCTCATACATTTTTGGTAAGAGTGTGAATTGCTACAATAAATTTGCTTTGGAATAGTACTTGATAGTATCTATTAAAACTACATATATACCTAACATATACTATCACCAAATAATTCCACTCTTACATATATATCCAAGAGAAATGAATGTATATGTCCACCAAAAAAAACACAAGAAGTCTTAGCAACCTTCTTCATAATCACCAAAACCTAACAACCCAAATGTCTACTAACAGTAGAATAATTCCCTAGCAGTTAAAGAGAAAAAGAACATTGCTTAATGCAATGAACATGAATGATTTTCAAGGACATAAACAGTAACACCTATGTAATATGACAGCATGTGATAGAGGATAAAATTCTTCATGTAAAACTTCCTAATAAACAAGAAATTTCCTAAGAAACAAGCTGAACAAATGTAGAAATGTTTGACTAAAAATATAAAATTTGTCCTTAACTGAAGCTAAGAAACTATGTTTTCTGTTTTCTCTTTTATGATGGCTAACTTCAGCCCACCTTAAGCAATAATAATATATATTTTTTATAATTCAATACATTTACTTTTCAAATATCAAACATTATGTCTACAAATTTAGAAATAGCAGTGTCTTTTACAAACATGCATTTTTTCTATTCTTTCCAAAATTATGTTATAAACATGTGTACTTTATATGTACTTTATATATATACTGTATATGTTCCAAATGAATTCCCTATTGTAATTAAGTATCTGAATTTATATTAGTGAATATTGAGCAATTATTTATATAAAAGAGATATTCTACTAACAGAAAAAAAACCTATAAGTAATTTATGGGTATTGTATATTTAAAATGTAATTCCATTTGCAAAAATTTGATTTTCATACAAGTATTTATCTTTGCATAGAATGAGACTCATCTCTGTCATTTATTTAAAATGCAGTGGTTATTGTATAAGAAATAACTTTGGTTTTCACCAGCTGGGTAAGTGATCATCACAAACCAAATACGCTTAACTGCTTTTTTGTTCTCTCAAACGTAAAATGAGAAATTCTATTTGTTAAATAGCTGCACAAAAATGGAGAATTGTCTTTTATTGTTGTGCAAAACACAAGATTCTATGAAAACCACTAAGAAGCATTTTCCTGCAATAGCATATTATGAGGTGTGGACTTAAAAAGGCTTTTCTATTACCAATATTGTAACTGGGCAGAAGTCTGCTGCAAATATCCATGTCTGCGGGAATAAAGATTCAGACCTACTAGAGAATGGGCTTGAGGACACAGGGAGGGGGAATGGTAGGCTGGGACAAAGTGAGAGAGTGGTAGTGTATATATAGACATATATACACTACCGAATGTAAAATAGATAGCTAGTGGGAAGCATCCACATAGCACAGGGAGATCAGCTCGGTGCTTTGTGACCAGCTAGAAGGGTGGGATAGGGAGGGTGGGAGGGAGGGAGATGCAAGAGGGAAGAAATACGGGGATATATGTACATGTATAACTGATTCACTTTGTTATAAAGCAGAAACTAACACACCATTTTAAAGCAATTATACACCAATAAAAATGTTTAAAAAAAAATCCATGTCTGCATTAAGAACCAGATTTTCCTAAGAGCCGACTATTGGAAGAACTTTGGATTATAGCACAAAATACTCATTATTTTGTAAATGAAAATTTTAGTTCCCTTGAATATTTTATCGGTGTTTTAGAAGATGGCCTTTAAAATGGAAAACATAGGCAGTGGGACAAGATGTAGCAAACCAGATACAAGAACATAAAGGAGAACAGCAGAGGCTGAGGGCTAGACCTTTACCGAAGCCAGTAGCCATGTCCTATCATGGAGGCATCTTCCTCAAGATATGTTGGGATTCCAAATGGTCTGGCAAAATGGGGAAGGGTGCCAGAAAGTAGTCTACCTGGATTAGGAGATACTACTTGGTTATGGATGCAAGTTAGGGGAGAATAGCTAACAGTATAACAAACTGTGCTTAAGTTTAAGTCATAACCAAGTTCAAATACTATGTCAACTATTTATTAGTTGTGTGACTAGTAAATAATCTACTCTGACATCCTAAGACTTAGTTTACTTATCCAAAAAGCATGGACAGAAGTGGTATCTACATTGTTGAGTTATGACTGGCATTTAGTGAATAGTCAGTAAATGGTATTATCATTATTATTATTTTATTATTGCTTAGAGAGGTGATGAGGTAAGGTTCAACTAGTGTTTTCTGTTTGTTTTACTAGAAATTATACCTTTTCCTTTTCCTCTTTATGGAAGAAGCTCTAGAAGAGAAGGTGAAGTGATTCTGATGCTCAACCCCAGGTGAGAGCCTCCATCAAAAGGAGAGAAGTTTGTCAAGAGCTAAGCAGAATATCCAGTCACCACCCATGCAGACTAAGATACAGGGCAACTGGAATATGCATTCAGGGGCCAATGGAAAGGACCAGATATGCAGATTTGGGAAACTCAGCAGGGTTTTGAGAAGATGCCATTTCTCTGGACAGGTAGGAGTTAGAGTCTCAGCCCAGATCCACTTGCTTAGACAAACTCCTCTTGCTGATGGGGCCATGGACCTTGTGCTATGTGGAACTGGTTGTACAATATCAAGAGGGACAGACTTTGCTGGAGACCAGTATTCATAGGCTGAATTGTGTTCCCCCCAAAATCCATACATTGAAGTTCTAACCCCAGAACCTCAGGATGTGATTGTATATGGAAATACAGCCTTTATTTAAAGATATAATTAAGTTGAGGGGCTTCCCTGGTGGCGCAGTGGTTAAGAATCCCTCTGCCAATGCAGGGGACACAGGTTCAAGCCCTGGTCTGGGAAGATTCCACATGCCATGGAGCAACCAAGCCCGTGTGCCACAACTACTGAGCCTGCGAGCCACAACTACTGAGCCCATGCACCACAATTACTGAAGCCTGTGTACCTAGAGCCTGTGTTCCACAACAAGAGAAGCCACCACAATGAGAAGCCTGCACACTGCAATGAAGAGTAGACCCCGCTCGCCGCAACTAGAAAAAGCCCGCATGCAGTAATGAAGACACAATGCTGCCAAACATAAATTCATTAATTAATTAAATTAATTAATTGAATTTTTTAAAGAGATAATTAAGTTGAAAAGAGGTCATTAGGGTGGGCCTTAATCCAATATGACTAATGTTCTTATAAGAGGAATTTGGACACATACAGAGGGAAGGACATGTAAAGACACAGGCAGAAGACCGTCTATAACTCAAGGAGAGAAGCCTGGGGCAGGTTCTTCCCTCATGGCTCTCAGAAGAAATCAAATATGCAGATACCTTGATCAAACATCTAGCCTCTGGAAATGTAAGAAAATAATTTCTATGTTTAAGCCACCCAGCTTGTGACCTTTTCATCTATCTTCACGTAATGTTAACCATGCAAATACACCCACACGAACACGTCCCCACAAGTCAGCCTGTATGATGGAGCAATATTTTATTGAGTAGATTCCAAGTTACAGATTTTCCTCAAAATCAGGAAGGTTTATTGTGCCTGTCCACCAATGTCCATGAGTCCTAGACAGCTGTTCCACTGTGAATGTTTGAGAGTCATCGGTACTTCTGATTCTGACCCTATAACCACCATTGCTACCAAACAGTTGGTGTTACTTCTAACTAATCAGGTGTATATTGAAGGTACTGTTGGATGGGGCCTCGCAACTACTTTTAGCAAGAGAACACCAGTGTTGTTTGTTTCTTTTATTTTACAACTGTAAGATAAAAAAAAATTATGAGTTGGGTAATTAACACATATGGTTCTTAAATGTAAATGTTTAAATTATGATGGCTCTTCCTTCATATAATACACATGTCATTCCAGGCACTGTGCTTGGCATTAGGAGTGCCACTATGTACAGGACAGGTATGATCCCTGCTGTTAAGGAGCTTACATTCAGGTGAAGGAGGTGGGAAAACAAACAAAGTGTCAAATAATTAAATAACTATTAGTGGTGGTAGCTGTGTGAAATAAACTAACAAGAATGAACTAGGGAATAATAGCAGAGAATAGATATTTTATAGGATAGTCTGGAAAGACCTCTCTGAGGAGGTGGCCTTTCTTTCAGACTTGATAATTGAACCACAGTCATGGTAAATTATGTTCCATGATCAGAATCTGAACATTTCAGCTATAAGGTACAGTGTAAAGACAACGAACTACTTCAATTAAACCTAAGTTACACGCCTCATGTCCCTCTAAAAGCATGACAATCATTTGGACATGAAAATGTTGATGTAAAAAGAAGATAAATGAGTAGGTTCTCATGCTTTGTCTTCTAGTTTTATGAAATTCCAAACTCACTGTAAATAGCTTACAGAAATAAGCAGTTCATTGGGTTCAGTCCCTAGCAAGACAGCACACAGCACTTAATCCTCACCAGAGTATTACTGGTACATTCAAGTCTATAAGAGAAATAAATTTCAGCACTCAATTACCAGCTCTAGTCACAGTGAATAGAAACGGGGAAAGATGTATTTACCCAATGTGAGAATAACGTGAGTACTCAAGCAGTTTAGTTGCTTTGGTAAGCTGTAATAAATTACTATGTACTTTAGCCAATGGAACAGCCAAAGGTACATAATATATACAGTTCTTTCGAAGTTTTCAACAAATTTCAATCTGCTCTAGTTTGGAAATTTTCCTTTATTAAAAAGAAACTGTAGGCTTTATTGTAGAAAGATCATAAAATGCAGGAAAGCAAGGGAAAAAAAAGAAATAAAGTGTACCCCTGTGGTAGATCAAAGGTAATAATGGCCCGAGCTTGTCATTCATCCCTATAGCTATACCCTTTGTCTGTAACTCTACAGCAATCTCCCATCCTGCTCAGACATTTGACTCGCTTTAGGCCAATAAGATTATGATGAGTGTGACACAAACAAAGGCATGGAAGGCACCTGCATGATTGAGCTTACTTCTGCCACTGCCATAAAAAGGACATGCCCCAGCAAGCCCTCTTGTACCAGGAGGAGAATGAGGGATGCAAGGACCAGAGCTGAGTTGTCCCAGTCATCCTAGCAGGACCATCTTAGAAGCCACACACACGTGGAAGAGAGCTTAGCCAAGCTCAGCAGAGCCCCTACCCAACCTATAGCTGACTGTAAACACATGCAATGAGCCCAGTCCAGGGCTGATCGGCTGAACCTGCAGACCTAGAAGCTAAATAAACACTTATTGTTGTATCCCACTGAGATTGTTGTTGTTTATTAAAGAGAATTATTGTGACAATCAATTTCTGATACACACACTACCCTGAAACAGAACAATTTAACATTGCTCTAATTTTACTTTAGCTTTTTGTCCAATTTATGGACTTTCTAAAGGTTAAAGATAGCAAACAACATCAGCATAAAGCATTATGAGTTCTAGTTTTCTAGATTTAATCATCACACTGGGCTAACAGAAATACTAGGAGAGAAAAATCCAACTGTAGTTCTGATATTGAAAGTTCACTACAGTAAATTAGAGTAATTTCTGATTTGCCATCCAGGCAATCAGCGAGGAAAAATTCTAGGGGGAAATAGTAGGCTATCCCATCAGGTCAAGAAAGTAAAATGGGATAGATGTAGGGCATGAAGTTGGAAGTAGGGCTGGGTTGGGGGAAGACGTTCCAAATAGAAAGAATAGTGTGACACTTAGGACTCTTTCCTTGCCAGCAACTCTGGCCAACTTAGGTAAACAAAAGAACTTGTTAGAAAGTTTCTGGGTAGCTCACAAAATCAGAAAGAAAGCCAACCCAGCAAGCTTAAGTAAGGATAGGTAAGGGTAGCCCAAGAGAGCTCAGTAGCAGTAACATGTCTCTTCTGGATGCTTCCTCTAGAACAAGTCAGTTTTAACCCCCTTTAGCCTAAGTTGTTACTCTGTTCAAAGTTAAAGACCTGGCAAAGATTATCCAGATGTGCCAGGGTTACATACACTCCCTTCCCGCACTTACCGAGCAGGGGAAGAAGAGTAGGCCACTGTGGTTGACAGCTCTCCTGGACCCAAGGAGTGAGCGGGACGGATATGTATAAAGTAAGGGGGAAGTGTTTCAGGACAGGCAAAAACAATACATGTCTACTAGAAACATGAACAGCAAGTGAGCAAGAGCTCTAGTTTATATGAGACAGTAAAGGGGAATAAACCACCTACCTTAGACTGCATTCCAGCTGAGATGGGAAATGGTCCATGTGCACCAAGGGATAGATGTCTGCAGAAAGGTCTCTCCATCTTAGCGAGGGCTGCTCCTCTCTTACCCTAAAGGAGCTTAGCAGCTGGGAGGTCTGTCTTGCCATGAAAATGTGATTGCTTCCCAGCATAGCTCTCACTGGCCCACAGGATACTGGAAAATAACCCAGTAAAAATAACAAAGCATATGCATCAGAGCAAAGGCAATGGGGACCATGTGACTGACTCCAATGGGTGAAATGAATATGACCATAATTCCTAAAGAGAAATTCCCTATGCCCCATTATATTTTTCTACACCAAGTAAACTGAATTATTATACGAAAAATTAAATTTAAGGATTTCAATTGGGAAAATTTTTACATCACAAGGTATGCCAAAGTGAATCTTGTGCCACGCAAAGTTCTGCTGAATTTATCCAGAAATGATCCAACAGGGACAAGTAGTCAGCTAAAGCTCCCACATTTGCAGGGCTCAGGGCAAGAGTACAAACAGAGGCCCCTAGTCCATCTATCTTTAAAAGATTTTTAAAGAGTTAAATCAAGTTAATACACTGTTAAATAAGTCCTACACTTCTGCCTTGACAAATCCTCCTGCTTGACAACCTGGGAGCCCAGGTTCAAATTTAGAATTCTCCAACATTTTGGGGTAATTTCCCAGAACATGAAGTGAGGGAAGAGCCAGCCCCCAGCCTCTGGCCTGAGGCCTGCTCCATTCCTTCCTACCCCAGCTCCATGTCACACCTCAAAGGCCTTCATAAACTCACATGTAGAAATCCCAGCTCAACAACTGAAGCTCAACCCCAAGGCCCCATACCCCACAATCAGCCTCCCCTTGGCCACACTTGGGAGCAGGGTATGTGTGCCAGTGCAATTATCTCCTCTTTTGATAACAGACTAGATATAAATTACAGGAAAAAATCTGTAAAAAATACAAACACATGGAGGCTAAACAGTACACTACTTAATAACCAAGAGATCACTAAAGAAATCAAAGAAGAAAAAAAAATACCTAAAAACAAATGACAATGAAAACACGATGACCCAAAACCTTTGGGATGAAGCAAAAGCAGTTCTAAGAGGGAAGTTTATAGCAATACAATCCTACCTTAAGAAACAAGAAACATCTCAAATAAACAACCTAACCTTACATCTAAAGCAAATAGAGAAAGAAGAAAAAAAAAACCCCAAAGTTAGCAGAAGGAAAGAAATCATAAAGATCAGATCAGAAAAAAATGAAAAAGAAATGAAGGAAATGATAGCAAAGATCAATAAAATTAAAAGCTAGTTCTTGGAGAAGATAAACAAAATTGATAAACCATTACCCAGACTCATCAAGAAAAAAAGGGAGAAGACTCAAATCAATAGAATTAGAAATGAAAAAGGAGAAGGAACAACTGACACTTCAGAAATACAAAGGATCATGAGAGATTGCTACAAGCAACTTTATACCAATAAAATGGACAACCTGGAAGAAATGGACAAATTCTTAGAAATGCACAACCTTCCGAGACTGAACCAGGAAGAAATAGAAAATATGAACAGACCAATCACAAGCACTGAAATTGAAACTGTGATTAAAAATCTTCCAACAAACAAAAGCCAAGGACCAGATGGCTTCACAGGCAAATTCTATCAAACATTTAGAAAAGAGCGAACACTTATCTTTCTCAAAATCTTCCAAAATATAGCAGAGGGGGGAACACTCCAAACTCATTCTATGAGGCCACCATCACCCTGATACCAAAACCAGACAAAGATGTTACAAAGAAAGAAAACTACAGGCCAATATCTCTGATGAACATAGATGCAAAAATCCTCAACCAAGTACTAGCAAACAGAATGCAACAGCACATTAAAAGCATCATACACCATGATCAAGTGGGGTTTATCCTAGGAATGCAAGGATTCTTCAATATATGCAAATCAATCAATGTGATACATAATATTAACAAATTGAAGGATAAAAACCATATGATCATCTCAATAGATGCAGAAAAAGCTTTCAACAAAATTCAACACCCATTTACAATAAAAACCCTCCAGAAAGTAGGCATAGAGGGAACTTTCCTCAACATAATAAAGGCCATATATGACAAACCCACAGCCAACATTGTTCTCAATGGTGAAAAACTGAAACCATTTCCACTAAGATCAGGAACAAGACAAGGTTGCCCACCCTCACCAGTATTATTCAACATAGTTTTAGAAGTTTTAGCCACAGCAATCAGAGAAGAAAAAGAAATAAGAGGAATCTAAATCGGAAAAGAAGAAGTAAAGCTGTCACTGTTTGCAGATGATATGATATTATACATAGAGAATCCTAAAGATGCTACCAGAAAACTACTAGAGCTAATCAATGAACTTGGTAAAGTAGCAGGATACAAAATTAATGCACAGAAATCTGCATTCCTATACACTAATGATGAAAAATCTGAAAGTGAAATTAAGGAAACACTCCCATTTACCATTGCAACAAAAAGAACAAAATACCTAGGAATAAACTTATGTAAGGAGACAAAAGACCTGTATGCAGAAAATTATAAGACACTAATGAAAGAAATTAAAGATGACACAAATAGATGGAGAGATATACCATGTTCTTGGATTGGAAGAAACAACATTGTGAAAATGACTCTACTACCCAAAGCAATCTACAGATTCAATGTAATCCCTATGAAACTACCACTGGCATTTTTCACAGAACTAGAACAAAAAATTTCACAATTTGTATGGAAACACAAAAGACCCCAAATAGCCAAAGCAATCTTTTTCTTTTTTCTTTTCTTTTCTTTTCTTTTTTTTTTTTTTTGCAGTACGTGGGTCTCTCACTGCCGTGGCCTCTCACGTTGTGGAGCACAGTCTCCGGAAGCGCAGGCTCAGTGGCCATGGCTCACGAGCCAAGCCGCTCCATGGCATGTGGGATCTTCCCGGACCGGGACACGAACCTGAGTCCCCTGCATTGACAGGTGGACTCTCAACCACTGCGCCACCAGGGAAGCCCCAAAGCAATCTTGAGAAAGAAAAACAGAGCTTCAGGAATCAGGCTCCCTGACTTCAGACTATACTACAAAGCTACAGTAATCAAGACAGTATGGTACTGGCACAAAAACAGAAATATAGATCAATGGAACAGGATAGAAAGCACAGAGATAAACCCACGCACATACGGTCACCTTATCTTTGATAAAGGAGGCAAGAATATACAGTGGAGAAAAGACAGCCTCTTCAATAAGCGGTGCTGGGAAAACTGGACAGGTACATGTAAAAGTATGAAATTAGAACAGTCCCTAACACCATACACAAAAATAAACTCAAAATTGATTAAAGACCTAAATGTAAGGCCAGACACTATCAAACTCTTACAGGAAAACATAGGCAGAACACTCTGTGGCATAAATCACAGCAAGATCGTGTTTGACCCACCTCCAAGAGAAATGGAAATTAAAACAAAAATAAACAAATGGGACCTAATGAAACTTAAAAGCTTTTGCACAGCAAAGGAAACCATAAAAAAGACGAAAAGACAACCCTCAGAATGGCAGAAATTATTTGCAAATGAAGCAACTGACAAAGGATTAATCTCTAGAATTTACAAGCAGCTCGTGCAGCTCAATATCAAAAAAACAAACAACCTAATCCAAAAATGGGCAGAAGACCTAAATAGACAGTTCTCCAAAGAAGATATATAGATTGCCAACAAACAGATGAAAGGATGCTCAACATCATTAATCATTAGAGAAATGCAAATCAAAACTACAATGAGATATCATCTCACACTGATCAGAATGGCCATTATCAAAAAATCTACAAACAGTAAATGCTGGAGACGGTGTGGAGAAAAGGGAACCCTCTTGCACTGTTGGTGGGAATGTAAATTGATACAGCCACTATGGAGAATAGTATGGAGGTTCCTTAAAAACTACAAATAGAACTACCATACGACCCAGCAATCCCACTTCTGGGCATATACTCTGAGAAAACCATAATTCAAAAGGAGTCATGTCCCACAGTGTTCATTGCAGCTCTATATACAATAGCCAGGACATGGAAGCAACCTAAGTGTCCATCGACAGATGAATGGATAAAGAAGATGTGGCACATATATACAATGGAATATTACTCAGCCATAAAAAGAAACGAAATTGAGTTATTTGTAGTGAGGTGGATGGACCTAGAGTCTGTCATACAGAATGAAGTAAGTCAGAAAGAGAAAAAACAAATACCGTATGCTAACACATATATATGTAATCTAAGAGGAAAAAAAAAAAGTTCATGAAGAACCTGGGGGCAAGATGGGAATAAAGACACAGACCTACTAGAGAATGGACCTGAGGATATGGGGAGGGGGAAGGGTAAGCTGGGACAAAGTGAGAGAGTGGCATGGACATATATACACTACCAAATGTAAAATAGATAGCTAGTGGGAAGCAGCCGCATAGCACAGGGAGATCAGCTTGGTGCTTTGTGACCACCTAGAGGGGTGCGATAGGGAGGGTGGGAGGGAGGGATATGCAAGAGGGAAGAGATATGGGAACATTTTTATATGTATAACTGATTCTCTTTGTTATAAAGCAGAAACTAACACACCATTGTAAAGCAATTATACTCCAATAAAGATGTAAAAAAAAAAAAACTGAATGACTTAAGACAACACAAATTTTATTATCTTACAGTTACAGAGGTCAGAATTTCAAAATTGGGTCTTATGGTGCTAAATCAATTTGTCGGCAGGGCCGCACTCCTTCTGGAAGCTCTAGAGGAGCATCTCTTTCTTGCCTTTTCTGGCTTCTATAGGTGTTGCCTTCCTTGGCTTGTGGTCCTTCCCTCCAACTTCAAAACCAGCAGTGTAGGATCTTCAAATTGCTCCTGCCTCTCTCTTATAAGGACATTTGTGATTACTTTTAGGGCCCTCCCAAATAATCCAGGATAATCTTTCTATTTCAAGATCCTTAATTTTTTTTTTCTTTAAAAAAATTCTTTTTTTATATTGGACATAGTTGATTTATAATGTTACGTTAGTTTGAGGTGTACAGCAAAGTGATGCAGTCATACATATACATATATCTATTCTTTCCCATTTAGGTTATTACAGAATATGGAGCAGAGTTCCCTGTGCTATACAGTAGGTCTTTGTTGGTTATCTACTTTAAGTATAGTAGTGTGTATATGTTAATCCCGAACTCCCAATTTATCCCTCCCCCTTAATCTTTCCGCTTTGGTAACCATAAGTTTGTTTTCTATGTCTGTGAGTCTTTTTCTGCTTTGTAAATAAGTTTATTTGTCTCATTTTTTTTTAGATTCTGCCTATAAGTGACATCATATGGTAACTGTCTTTCTCCGCCTGACTTACTTCACTTGGTATGATAATCTCCAGGTCCATCCATGTTGCTGCAAAAGGCATCAAGATCCTTGATCACAACTGCAAACTCCCTTTGGCCATGGAATATAACATAGTCAGAGGATTGGGGGATGAAAATATGGACATTTTGGGAAGGATATTATTCTGCCTACCATACCATCTTAGAGTGGGAAGTCTACATTTTAGCTAAGTTCGTGAAGTTTACTCCTCCTTCAACTTGCTTCAGCCCCACTGGGCTTCTTAATATTCCTACATGCTCCAGGCATGCTCCCATCTTAGGGTCCATGTATGTGCTGTTTCCTCAGATGGAATATTTTTACTACAGATATTGACATGGTTCACTTCCTCACCTTCTTCCAATCTTTATTCAAAGGAGACTTTCTCAATAAGGTCTTCCCTAGAAATACTATCTAAAATGACAACTCACCCCTTCCCCCAGACATTTCCTATCTCCCTTACTTTTTTCTCCTTGGAATTTATGAAGTCTCATGAAGACAACTTATTTGTTGTGTCACTTTCGGCCTGCCCCATTAGAATGTCGCTCCATGATGGCAGCATCTGAGTCTGCATCCACATCCCTCACGACAGTACTGTCTGGCACATGGTCAGTACTCAGTATGTAATGGCTGAGTTAGTTAACTGAACGTTCTACAGGGGAAGGGGGGAAAGTCCAGCATTGCTGGGGAAGAAGGCAAAAGGATGATGCCTTAGTTAGAGTTCCCCTAAGAGAAGAGCCTAGAATAAGGACTTGGTTACAGTTAAGTTTTTTTGGAAGCTGATCTTAGGAAGCAGAAGTGAGGAAAAAAAGAGAGTCAGGAAGTGAAGGAGGAAAAGCACTAGAGAGATGGTGCTTTAATGAAGTCTCTGTTATAGGCGTCAAGAGTGGGATTCTGCCAGAACTGCTGAGAAAACACTCATGAAATGCCTCCCAGAACTGATCATCTGAATGATGAGAGAGTGGAACATTTTCCCGCTGGCTCCCATCTCCCATTGGACACGAATCCCTCCGCCATCCCTGCACCTCTGGGTTTCCCAATGTGAGCCAGCTGGGGGGCCCGTGCATTGAAGAAGGGTCTGGGGAAGACTACAGAGAGACAGATGCAAGTGCTTGCAGCAAGATCCTGTCAGGAAGAGAAGAGTCTGAGCTTCCACAGTCTGTCCACCACAGCTGTGGTTAAAATCAGAAGACAGCTGAGTAAATGCAACATAGGCACCAAGGGCCTCTGTTTCAGATGAGGACAACAAAGCATGAAGCATGTTCTTTACAACTCACTCTCACTTAATGAAGATTTCTCATTCTTTCCATGTGGCTTAAAAACAATAGTAATTCCTAATATTTATATAACATGTTCATACATATTTAGATGTCCCAATTTCCCCACAAGGCAACTATTCCCATTGTTTTTCAAGGTTAAAATAAAAGAAAGGAAAATTAATATGTCTTATGGAGCTACCAATGTGGCAATCAGAGTTAAAAAAGATAAAAATAATTAAAACAATTAGAGACCATTTTGCCCAGCAAATTGGCAAAGTTCTTCTTAGCATTATACTCCCCAGTGTCAGCGAGAATACAATGAGATCGCACCCTTGTACACTATGAAGGGAGAAACTGATATATCCCTTTCAGAGGGAAACCTGAAAATATGCACCAAACATTAGTTTAAAATACTCATTCATATGGAATACTACTCAGCCATAAAAAGGAAGGAAATTTTGCCATTTGCAGCAACATGGATGGACTTGGAAGGCATTATGCCAAATGAAATAAGTCAGACAGAGAAAGACAAATACTGCATGATATCACTTATATGTGGAATTTAAAAAAATACAACAAACCAGTGAATATAACAAAAAAGAAGCATACTTACAGATATAGAGAAGAAACTAGTGGTCACCTGTAGGGAGAGTGAAGTGGGGAGGGGCAATATAGGGTGGGTGATTAAGAAGCACAAACTATTAGGTATAAAATAAGCTACGGGAAAAATAAAATAAAATAAGCTGCGAGGATATATTGTACAACACAAGGAATATAGCCAATATTTTTACAATAACTGTAAGTGAAGTACAATCTTTAAAAATTGTGCACCACTATATTGTACACATGTAACATATAATATTGTATATCAACTATACTTCAATTTAAAAAATAAAGTAAAAATAGTCATTCATGACACTTGATCCAGTAATTCCCTCAAAAGTGAGTAGAAAATTTATGAACAAAAATGTTCATTGTAGGGCTTCCCTGGTGGTGCAGTGGTTGAGAGTCTGCCTGCAGATGCAGGGGACATGGGTTTGTGCCCTGGTCCAGGAAGATCCCACATGCCACGGAGCGGCTGGGCCCATGAGCCACGGCCGCTGAGCCTGAGTGTCCGGAGCCTGTGCTCCGCAACGGAAGAGGCCACAACAGTGAGAGGCCCGCGTACCGCAAAAAAAAAAAAAAAAAAAAAAAAAAAAAAAAAAAAAAAAATATTCATTGTAGTCTCATTTCTAATAACAAATAATTGGAAACAACTGAAATGCTCCAAAACATAGGGTAGTAAAATAAAATGTGGTGCATCCGTATGTTCTTACCCTCTGCATGCCTCAAAATTCACGTTTTTGAAGAACACTCAATGACATATTGTTAGGTGACAAAGTATCATTTAAAACTATCCAGCATATGACAAATTTGGTTTAGGTATAAACATATACACATATACCATATATAAGTACAGCAGTGTATATCCGTATATGCATTAATATGCCTGAATAGAAAAACACTAGAAGGAAGTAGAATATATTAATTATTAATAATTGATAATTCTGAGTAGTTATCAGTGTAGTTAGCTGAGTAGTGGTAGATAATTCAAGGCACTTTTTATTTTGTTTTTATACTGTTCAGTATGTTTTAAATTTTTAGATGTAAATTCAGAAATGATTGTTTCTCTTTAAATAAATAAAAGAATCAGTACTAGCTTTCCCCAAATTTATGACTTAATGGGAAAATCAAAACAGAATTACCATAACTTTAAAAATCCTAAAATCAGGGGCTTCCCTGGTGGCGCCGTGGTTGAGAGTCCGCCTGCCGATACAGGGCACGAGGGTTCGTTCCCCGGTGCGGGAAGATCCCACATGCCGCGGAGTGGCTGGGCCCGTGAGCCATGGTCGCTGAGCCTGCGTGTCTGGAGCCTGTGCTCCGCAACGCGAGAGGCCACAACAGTGAGAGGCCCGCGTACCGCAAAAAAAGAAAAAAAAAATCCTAAAATCAGTATCAGAGATTTATACATAAGTTACTTCTTAATCTCAACGATTCTTTGTTTAAAGGAAGAGAATTGCTAAATGTTCTAAAGATAAATAAGATACCAAATAATCTGTATTCTTTTAATTTGGATCCCTTACATTTTTCACTAATGGTTTTTGCTGTATTTGGGAAAACTAAGAACTAACCTCCCTCTTTTAAAACTAGAATTTTAAGTAAATCAATATCAAAGAGGTAAAGTGATCTACTGAGTCCTTTTGGAGGGAAAAACTATAGATTATATTGATTGTGAAAATTTTTAAGGGCAAATGAAAAGCAAGGCAGCAAACTTTATATTTAGATTCTTGTCCCTAGCTATAATAGAGTTAACCAAGCTACTTCACTTCATCAAGATCACAGGCGAGCCTGTCTGCAAAATACCTCTAAGGTCAGGCAGGGCCACTGATTCAGTCTGAGTTATAGAATAAGAGCCAGCCTTGAATAAAATTGGAAAGCCAACAGATTTTGTCTTCTGCACTATATGTGCCACACACATGAGCGGAAATCTATCCTTCTATGGAATTCCTCCTTCTACTCTATGCCTGCAAAGCTCCTGTCCTGTACCTGAACACACCCTCACTCTTGCCCCAGCTATCAAGGTTGACTCATAATAGATCATGCTGCCTTCCTAGAAGTAGCTTGACTATGCGACTCTCCCACTCCTCTACTTATCTGTCCCCAGTCTCCAACCAATACGGAGAACTACTTTGCACTTAAAAAAAAAAAAAAATTAACGGCTGATGAGGCAGGAAAATCGGTTATGAGGTTTCCTTCTTTCAGGAGACAGACTCAGATGAAAAAGGCCCTTCCAGCGGTCAGGAATAAGACAAAAGAATGGCTGTGATTGTGAGGACTGCAGATACTCTTGTCTGACAGATGATAGAAATACCCTGGGGTAGGCAAGCCTTCTGAGTCACAGCATCCCAATAGCCACCCATCCTGGTAATGCCAAGCCCTGACTGACAGCAATGTTAGCAAACATTTTTACATCATTTTGTTGGAGTTGGGCAGTAAAAAGGGAAGAAGAGAAGAGAGACAAGAAACGGGGTAAAAGCTTAGAATCTGAGTTGATGGAAATGCCCAAGAGACTCCACAGAAACAGAAAGTTGGATATTCAACTCAACAGATCTAAAGCTGAGGTGTAACATCCCTTTCCATTACCTGTGGCTTCAGTAAAGTTGGTGACACACAAATGCCTGTGTGCTTAATGGTCCTCACTGGAACAACTAGATGAGGAAAAGGATGAGAATTCTCAAAATGACTAAATGAGCCATTTCCTGAATTTCTTCAGCAAAATAAGTCTCTGAGACAAAAAAAGTTTAGGAAAAGTGTTTAGCCACATTTCTCCCTGGAAGCCTGCTGTGCTGCTTAGTCTCCTGGTCTTCAGCCACCACTGGGAGGGGGCATCTAGCCAATTTCATCTGACTCTCAGAGGTCAAGCTGTCTCAAATGACATGTGAGCTACAGAAGCTAAACTGAAACATAAATAACATCAGTGCTAACATGGCCAAAATAATGAGTCCTCACTGCACCAGGCGTTTCCTATGAAAGTTACTGAACAAAAGCTATCAGGTCATGAGTTTCTTTTCTGTCATTTCACTTAAGTTTTCCTGGACTAGAAATTCTACCAAGAGGTATCTGAGCGACAGTCTCTCAGGAAAGATGAACCCAGGGCAAGCCAATTAGTACTTGTTGCCATGGATACCTGTAGATAATCTGAATGTATGACTGGTCATTATGTTGCTTCTTCAGGGTCTTAATGAAGATAACAGAAGACAGTTACTCAACCTGCCTGCTAGCTGGCTGGTTCAAACAAACAGAATCAGCTGGTAGCACACCAATATTTTTAACTCTTTCCTAGCTAGCTGCCTTTCCTCTTTCTCCCTTCTCCCCTCAACCCAAATAAAATGTAGCATTTTCCTGAATCTCTCAATCCAAACGTTACCCCCTTAACTCACCAATGACTCACTTGCTTACATATGTGTCTCCCTACTTCTCTAAAATACCTTGTTAGATCAAGGACATGAATTTTACATTTGACATTGAGCTTGGCATTTAGGAAATGTTTATAATACCTGTTGAATAAATGAAAAGCCCTTTTGCCCTTCGGGGGTATTGCTCTTCCCTTGGAATTCTTCTTCCATGGCTTTTTAGATGTCTAGCACAATCTCATCCTTAGGTCTTTGATTCAACTGGAACTTTTTATTGACTCTTCTTATTTCTTTCTCTAAAGCAGCCTCTCCCTGATTACTTTCTTAGGCATCACTTTATTGATCTTCTTCACAGCAATTGTCACAATCTGTAATTACCTTATTTCTTTCTGTACTTTTTCATTAATGTTTCTTTTATAAATTATCTGAGAGAAGGATCCTTGTTTGTGCTGTTTACAGCTTTCTCCTCAACACCCAAAACACAGAAGCCCTCAAATTGTTGTTGAAAGAACGATTACCATGTCTGAGTTGACAGGGGAGTTCTGTAATGGAGCTTTCTGTCCAGGACACAAACTAAGAAATACCAGCTACCCAAGAAGTAGTTTCTGAGTGTGATTGTTGTCTCTTATGTGCTAGGTTTGCACTTACTTGCTAGGTCTGTGAGGTGTGACACTGGATGCAACAGTATGAATCTTACCTATCTGTGTAGGTGTCTAGACACAGAGCACCCTTGCCAATGGCAAGCCCATTGGCAGATGTCCAAATTCATGTTAGAGCTCTTTAGGGCTGCAGAAGGATTCTGAAGGTTTTCCTTTTACACACGTATAAATCTTTGTGATCTTTGACTTTATTTTGTTCTGACAAATCCAACTTTTTTCTCCCCACACCCCTTTTCTTTAAGGGAGAGAGGATTTGGTTGTTCAGTCAAAAATGTTTCTAAGTCTTAAGTTAAATTATTTAATCTTGTTCCAAACTTCCCCCAAAACAGTGATATTTTTGGAATGAAATATACTTACATGTGAGCATTACTTACCATCTTAAGTATTTGAATAAATTTCCCTTTAAAGCTCTGTATGTATACACAAAGGCCTTCAAATATCTACTGAAGCACATTAATATTTTTCTTTGCGGAAACTTCAATTTATCTTGTTCTAAATGCTTTGATTATTTGATTTGTTTCCTAATTATGGCAAATCTTCTTTTAATGAAGGAATTAAAATTCTGGATAACGTCATCATGGGAAAACTAGCATTCTTAAAATTTTCTTTAGGACAAAGTTATGGTTTTGGAACATATGTTCATTTCCCTTAAGAGTTTAATGTTTCTTGATAAAGAGAATTTTTTTTCCTTGAAATTATGTTGCTGTCTCAACTTTGTATATAGTTGTTGAATAATCCATGTCAATTTCCTGTCAAAAGCTAATGTGGAAAAAATATTTTGTTGTGGCCAAACATTTTATTTCATTTCATGTGCAAATGTCACAAAATTGGTCAGTCAAGAAAAGTAAACTTGTATTTTTTAAATAAACCTTTATCTGCTTGAAAGTAGAAAGTGAATTATTGTGTGTGTGCAGGAGGTGGTAATGAAAAGCCATGTAGTCCAAAATAAAATAAAATTTGATGTAAACTTTTGTCAGTAAACATTCCACATCATGTAGGTATTTTTGATATATTTTTGTTACTCAAGTTCAGTATTTTTAACAAAACCAATTTTTACATCTCAGCCACCCTTCTTTCTCAGCCACCTCATCCTTTCCAATAAAGCAAGGTCCCTTCAGCCTGGCAACCAGGGTCTTCACAATCCATTGCTTGGGTTTTCTTTCACCTCTCTTTTCCAGTCTCTATTTTTCAGGCACACTGAGGATGATTCTCCAACCTCAGATCATTGACATAAACATTCAGACTTCTGTGCTTTTCTTTATGATGTTTCCTCTTTATCCTTCCCAGCTATCCAGCCTGCATAACCAATTAATTCCTCTGTGCTTCCATTCAACTTGATGTATCTACAGTTATCAAATTAATTGTTCATACATCTGTCTCCCCATCACCACACCTTCTCAACCTCTCCAGAACAGAAATCACTCCTAATTCATCTTTGTGTTCCTAGTACAGAGCATCATGTGGGCATACTCTGGCCTACGTAAACACATAACAGTTGTCTCAGCTTTGTCAATTTTAAAAATCTGCATGTATATTTTTCTGCTTTGTTCTGATTTTTCCAACTATTGCCAGCAAAGAAGTTATTATATATATATATATATATACATATATATGCATAAAACATATCTATAATTAAAATGCTGTCAGTTAATATTTGCTGATTTAAATGATGGTCAAAGGAAATGATAGAATTTGTACTCCTTCGTATTTTTTGAAGGTCCTTATTGACTGACTGTCATGTAGTATTATCCGGGTGAGTTGTTCAACTGAATATCCACATCTTCCATATTTTCTTTAAAACAGAGGGGGAAATAACGTGCATTATTCTGAGGACTAGGGGGAAATATCAAGATTGCTTACTCATTAATAATTCTTACTAATTTAAATAACTCATATTATGTAAGTCACTGAACCAGGAGTATACTGGGAAATCAAGTGAAGAAGAGCATATTTGCTGAAAGCCCTGATGAAAACATTAGAAACAGAATAAATCTACACCAAGAAATGATGTGTCTATTATTAGCAATCTATAATTTATATTAAAACAAAATCACAGATCAGATTAGCTGTCTCTCTCAATCTCCTAACATAAATTACTTTTCCACCTTTGTCTCTCTGGTACAATAGAAAATTGCACGAAATCCAGCTCTTTTTGTTGAAGTCAGATCTATTAATATACATAGATGTGATTTTTTTTATGGCCATAACTTCATCTTTGATTTCACTGGATTGTAATAACACCATTGAAAACACTGGGGTTCAGGGTTTAGCAGTGGTGTGGTAAGTGAGGTTCTTCGAGGCCATGTAAACAGACTGTCTTTGCAGCCAGTGTAGCTATAATGGAAGGTCAGTCTAACTGGGACTACCATTGCTATGCATTTTCCAGCATTATCATATTTTTAGAGCACATAAAATATGAGAACTCTTATTTGTGTACATAAGAATCTGTACCAAGATTTCATTTTCTAAATGCCTATTAAAATAATAAGTTGCATAACTCTACCAACCTCTGGAAACTCTCCTTCCATGGCATTGGGTACACCCTTAAATTAAAGCCAATTTTTAAAATTCCAACAAAGAATACACTAAAATAATTAAGGGAGAGTTAGAGGAATAATAGGTAGAAAATAAAAAATGAAATGTTAATAAATCATTATTTAAATGCTACAAAGAGACTAGATATCATTTTTTGTTTTGTCGATATCTAGAAAGAGACAAGAATTCTATAAGGAATGGTTGAAGAAAATCTACCTTCTGTTGTCACAAAGCACACAAAACATTTTCCCATGCAAAGTTTGCACTCCTCATTAAGACATTCCACATCATGTATGAAATTTTAAATTATTTAAAGATTAGCTAACATATTTCATTTTTTTTCTACTGCAGAATAAGAAAAGCATACTTCTATAATGAGAAATACCTTTTGCACATTCTATAATCAGCAAAGCTGATTTTGATTTTCAGAACATTGCAACATTCGATAATTTGATTTTTCGAACCTTCTTTTCAGACCAGTTTTACAGAAAACAACATTTGAAGAGTGGGAAAGAAATAAGGCATAAAAGAATAAAATAACAATTTTGATTACTGGTGTACAGTAGTTCTTAAACTCAAAAAAATAGAATATTGCACAAGGAAATATCCACTTTACAAAGAGATCATAATGATATGCAAAATGTTGCCAGTTTAGACTGTGCTCATTAAAGTTGTAAGACTGTAATCTTGTGACCTTTCTCAGAGGTGGCATTCAGCACTTGACGGTTGTCTCATGCTATTTGTATATGCATCTATGTGTAAAGAGATCAAAGTGAAGCCTGAAAGTAAACATCAAAGTGTTAGAATGTACTAATGCCTAACAGGATCTTTTTCCCATTATGGAACCAATAAAAAAATCCTTAACCAAATTTGGGAGTTACTGTGAGCAAAAATTATACACATATGTGCATACATATATACACACACACACACACCACATAATATATTGGCCTTCTTTTTTACAATAGTTTTATATTCTAAAAATTCTCAAGATAATACTATGATACTACTGCCCTCTCCTCTAGAGACCAGATGATATGGCAGTTCAGACTGTGGTTCTGAAGCCAAAATACTCAGGTTTAAATCCTGCCTCTTCCATTCAAAGTGTACGAACTTGAAACAAATGGGACCTAATGAAACTTAAAAGCTTTTGCACAGCAAAGGAAACCATAAACAAGACGAAAAGACAACCCTCAGAATGGGAGAAAATATTTGCAAACGAATCAATGGACAAAGGATTAATCTCCAAAATTTACAAGCAACTCATGCAGCTCAACATTAAAAAAACAAACAACCCAATCCAAAAATGGGCAGAAGACCTAAATAGACATTTCTCCAAAGAAGACATACAGATGGCCAAGAAGCACATGAAAAGCTGCTCAACATCACTAATTATTAGAGAAATGCAAATCAAAACCACAATGAGGTATCACCTCACACCAGTTAGAATGGGCTTCATCAGAAAATCTACAAACAACAAATGCTGGAGAGAGTGTGGAGAAAAGGGAACCCTCTTGCACTGTTGGTGGGAATGTAAACTGATACCGCCACTATGGAGAACAGTATGGAGGTTCCTTAAAAAACTAAAAATAGAATTACCATACGACCCAGCAATCCCACTACTGGGCATATACCCTGAGAAAACCATAAATCAAAAAGAGTCATTAAAATTTAAAAAAAAAGAGTCATGTACCAAAATGTTCATTGCAGCTCTATTTACAATAGCCCAGACATGGAAGCAACCAAAGTGTCCATCAACAGATGAATAAAGAAGATATGGCACATATATACAATGGAATATTACTCAGCCATAAAACGGAACAAAACTGAGTTATCTGTGGTGAGGTGGATGGACCTAGAGACTGTTATACAGAGTGAAGTAAGTCGGAAAGAGAAAAGCAAATACCGTATGCTAACACATATATACGGAATCTAAAGAAAAAAGAAAAAATGGTCATGAAGAACCTAGAGGCAAGATGGGAATAAAGATGCAGACCTACTAGAGAATGGACTTGAGGATACGGGGAGGGGGAAAGGTAAGCTGGGACAAAGTGAGAGAGTGTCATGGACATATATACACTATCAAACGTAAAATAGATAGCTAGTGGGAAGCAGCCGTATAGCAGAGGGAGATCAGCTCGGTGCTTTGTGACCACCTAGAGTGGTGGGATAGGGAGGGTGGGAGGGAGGGAGATGCAAGAGCGAAGAGATATGGTGACATATGTATATGTATAACTGATTCACTTTGTTATAAAGCAGAAACTAACACACTTTTGTAAAGCAATTATACTCCAATAAAGATGCTAAAAAAAACTGTATGAATTGAAAAACTTACTTAACTTCATATTTTGGTTTTCTCATGTTTAAAATGAAAATCTACTTCATACAGTTGTCGAGAAGTAGCACTTAAAATATGAAAAAAGTAGAATATGAATATTACCTGGTACTGTTGTAATAAAAGTAACCCTTTCATTCCTGCTCTAAAATATTGTTAGAAATTAAGAGGTAGACAACATTTTTGTTCATTAATTATGTAGAAAAAACAATGATTGGGTGATTTTCTTTTTCCAGAAACTAATTATAAGTAGCATCACAAGTAATAGGTTTTCTGTGAACAAGTTTTGATTTGTCACTTATTTTCTATGTTCAGTGTTTGCTAATTCACTCATTTATTTAGTCATTTGGAGGGGAAAAAGAAACCTGAAAATAAAAATTTAATTTAATTTTATCCACATAAATATGTTCAATATTAATAAATCTCTACTCTTCACACATCAAATTATTTAAAATATAATTCATCACTTCTAAAATAGTTACATTATAATTATTTTAGACTTTAGAATAAAATGTTATCATTACTTTATAACTTATTAGATATTTATATATTGGGTAATGTCTTTCTAAGAAATAAGAAGAGTTATAAGGATGGGTCTGCAATACATAGTTAATCAATGATCCACCTTTTTTTTAAGGAATTTTTTCAGACCTATATGGTAGTAAGTTGTCTCAATTCCATTTGAGGTAGAAAATATTAGTTCTAAATAGACTATGAAAAGTTAAGTATGTGTGTTGTAATCCCTAGAGCACTAAACAAACTATAAACCATATAAAGAAACATAGTAAAAAATACAATAGACAAACTAAAACAAAATATTAAAAACATTAAAAAAAACAAAAGGAGGCAGGAAAAGAAAAACAGAGGAAGAAATAAAATAAATAATAAATGGTAGAGTTAAACCCAAATATATAAACAATCATATTAAATATAAATGATTAAGCAGACCAATGAAGAGACAAAAATTGTCAGAATTGATTTGTTTTAATGACCTAACTATATTGTTTATAAGACACTCATTCAAATGTAATGAACTATGCACTTTAAAAAGTAAAAATATAAACACTAATCACATGTAACACTAGTGTCACATGTAAACATGTAAACACTAATCACAATAAAGCAGGAGTGGTAGACTTAATACCAAAGTAGACTTCAGAGCAAAGAAAATAACCGAGTCTAGAGAGGAAACCAAATAATAATAAAAGAGTCAGTTTACCAAAAAGCCAAAACAACCCTAAATCTGTATGTACATAAGAACAGAGTTTCAAAATACAGAAAAACTGAAAAAACTAAAAGAAGAAATAGAGAAATCTATAGGTATATTTAGAAACTTCAAAACTCCTCTCATAAGTAGAATGTGGTTGCCAGGGGCTGGGGGTGGTGAGAGAAATGGGGAGGTATTGGTCAAAGGGTATAAACTTCCAGTTATAAGATGAATAAGTTCTAGAGATCTAAGGTATAGCATGGTAACTACAGTTAACAATACTGTATTATATACTTGAAAACTGCTAAGAGAATAAGTCTTAAATATTCTTATCACCAAAAGGAAAAAATAATAACAGGTAATGATGTGAGGTGATGGAGATGTTAACTAACCCTACTGTGGTAATCATTTCACAATATAAGTGTATCAAATTATCACTTTACACATCTTAAAGTTACACAATGCTGTATGTCAGATATATCTCAATAAAGGTAGGAAAAACAAAAACTCCTCTCCCATCAAGCAATAGAAATAGTAGAAAGTCAAAAAGTCAAAGTCAAAGTAGAAAGTCAAAAGTAGAAAGGTTACAAAAGGACTGTCCAACATCAACCAACTGTAATTAAGTGACATTTGTAAAACATTCCACCCAACAAAATCAGAATAGACATTCTTTCAAGTGCACCTGGAACTGATACAAAAATAGACTATATCCTGGGTTAGAAAACAAGCCTGAACAAATTTAAAGCAGTTAAATCATACAAAATATGTTCTCTGAAAATAATGGAATTAAACTAGAAATCAATAACATAACTATAACATGAAAAACTCCACACACTTAGAAATTAAATAACAAACTCCTACATAATCCATAGGCCAAAGAGGAAATCTCAAGGAAAATTATAAAGCAATTTAAAGTGAACAAAAATAAAAATAAAACGTACCAAAATTTGTGGAATGCAGCTAAAACAGTGCTCAGAGGGAAACTTATAGCAATAAATGCTTATATAGGCAGCCCTAGCTTTGGACAGTTTCAGTATATATGAATTTCTGTTACCACAGTTTAACTAAATAATATCAGCCTCCCAACAACACTGTTCAAATTTTAGTTACTAAAAACTACATTTTTAGTATATATTTACTGTGAATAAAATTGGATAAAGTAAAAGCTTTGTTTCTAGCTCTTTAGTCCACAAATCACTGTGTAAGTAACAGAAAAGCATCATGATCAGTGACCGATTACTTCTTTCAACGTCTATCAATAATTGTCCACTATAAGCTTATTACTTAGTTCATGCACAGACAGCAAAAAGTGTAGTTGTGTTGAATCCTTTATTCCCAGTGATAAACCCATCTGACATTTTCTAAAATGTATAATCAAAAGAGGAAACTGGCCAACAAAGAAGAATGTGCAGCTAAGAAGTGAAATGAAATTTGAATCCAACATAAATGGAGTTATAGAAGAAACAGCTGGCTGTGGAAATGTTGACAGTGTAGCCGTTCAGGAGGTTCTGGAGGAGCCGGAGGAACTCTGTGCAGATGAACTTTTTGACAAACAAGGAAAGTGGTAGCAACCAAAAGGACAAAGAAGTCTCAAAGGAAATGACATTGACAAAACATCACATTAAAGAAACTATGGAAATAGTTCACAACATTAGGAACCCAAAGGATAAACTATTGGAAAATAATCCAAACTTAGAAAGCAATAAGACAAATTGTCAAAGCATAGACAAGATGTTTGCTCCACACAAAGAGAAGTTCAAAATACTTTGATTAAGTTTTGATAAATAAAACATTTCATTTCTCAAAATTTATAACATTTTAAATTGCAGTATATTAAATAAGTATTAGTTTCATTGGTTATTTTCTTTAATTTGCCAAACACTTGTAACCAAGAGGAAGAAAGTAATGTATTTACGAAAATTGTTAACAGTCATGGAAAAAAATTAAAACTTTTCTATGATTATTAAGACTATTTTGTACCATTTCAGCTTACATGGTCATTTTTGCAGCCCAGCACTAGCAGACAAAGCAAGGACTGCTTGTATTAGAAAATAAGAAAGTTCGCAACTCAGTAATATAAACTTCCAACTTAAAAAATTAGAAAAAGAGGGCTTCCACGGTGGCACAGTGGTTGAGAGTCCGCCTGCTGATGCAGGGGACACGAGTTCGTGCCCCGGTCCAGGAAGATCCCACATGCCGCAGAGTGGCTGGGCCCGTGAGCCATGGCCACTGAGTCTGCATGTCCGGAGCCTGTGCTCCACAACGGGAGAGGCCACAACAGTAAGAGGCCCGTGTACCGCAAAAAAAAAAAAAAAAAAAAAAATTAGAAAAAGAAAAGTGAAACAAATTCAAAACAAGCAGAGGAAGAAAAATAATAAAGTAATTAAGATGAGAGCAGAAATTGATGAAACAGAAGAAAAGAAAAAAATCCAATGAAACCAAAAGTTGATATTTTAAAAAGACCTCTAGCAAGACTGACAAAGAAAGAGAGAGAAATTACTGATACAAGGAATGGGAGAGAACATATCATTACTGACCCTGAAGATATTAAAATTATCCTAAGACTATACTACAAACAACTATGCACATAAATGCAACAACTAAAATGAAATAAACCAATTCCTCAGAAACTAATCCAAGATGAAATAGACAACCTGAATAATCCTGTTATCTGTATCTCATAAAGAACTGAATTTCTAGATAAAACCCTTTTGAAAATAAAATCTACAAGCCCAGATGGCTTCACTAGTAAACTATGTCAAATACTTCAAGAAGAAATAATACCAACTTAACACGGTCTCTTCCAGAAAACTGGAGAGGATGGGACACCTCTCATTTTAGAGGCCAGTATTACCCTGATAACAAAATCAAACAAAGACAGTGAGAAAAGAAAACCTCAGACCAATACCCCTCATGAAACAGACACAAAGAGATCCTCAATAAAATTTTAGCAAATCAAATCCAGTAATATATAAAATGAAGAATATACCCTGACCAAATGGAGTTTATCCCAGGAAAGAAAGACTGGTTCAAGATTTGAAAATCGATTAATGTAATCTATCATATTAACAGCTTAAAGAAAAAAATCACATGATTATATCAACTGATGCAAAATAAAGCACTTGACAAAATTCAAAATTCATTCATTATAAAATCCCTCAGAAAACTAGGAATAGAGTGAAATTTCCTCTATCTGATAAAGGCCATTAATTAATGAAAAACCTACCTCCACATTATATTTAATGATGAAAGACTGACTGCTTTCGTCCTAATAGGAACAAGGCAAGGTTGCCCACTCTCACCACTCCTATTCAATATTATACTGGAAGTCCTAACCATAACAATAAGGGGGAAAAAGTCATATAGATTATAAGGAAAAAAATAAAACTGTCTCTACTAACAGACAACATGATTTTCTACATAGACAATCTCAAGGAATCAACAAAAAACACAAAAAACAACCCCCCCACACACAAAAAACAAAACACTTCCTAGAACTAATAAGTGAATTTAGCAAGGTCACATGGTACAAGGTCAACATACAAAACTCAATCATATATTCCCATCTACTAACAATAAACAATAAGCAATCCAAAACAATATTTAAATACACACATTTACAATAACTGCAAAAAAAATTAAAATCTATGTTCATGGAACTCAAGGCCCAACAAAGTAAGAGAACCCAACTCTCCCCAAGTGGATCTACAGATAAAACACAACAGCAATCAAAATCCCAGCAAGATTTTTTGGTAGATATAGACAACCTGATTCTAAAATTCATGTGGGTAAACAAAGTCAAAGCAATTCTGAGAAAGAATAAAACTGGAAGTATGAATTTTAGGCCTACTGTAAAGCTATAGTATGGTAATGGTAGAGGGATAGACACATAAACCAATAAAACAGAACTGAATCCAGAAATAGACCTCCACAGAAATGGCCAATTGATTTTTTCTTTCCCCTAAAAATCCTGTGCTCCACATATTCATTGCTCCCTCTTCATAACCCCTGGTAACCACTGATATTTTTACTGTCTCTATAGTTTTGCCTTTTTCTAGAATGTCATATAATTAGGCTCATAAGGTAGATACATCTTCAGATCACCTCTTTCACTTAGTAATATGCATTTGAGATTCTTTCATGTCTTTTCATGGTTTGATAGCTCATTCCATTTTATCACTGAATAACTTGCCATTTTCTGGATGTACCATAGTTTATGTATCCATTCACCTACTGAAAGACATCTTAGTTGCTTCCAAGTTTTTGGCAATTATGAATAAAGCTGCTATAAACATCTGCGTACATGTTTTTGTGTGGACATAAGTTTTCAACTCATCTGGGTAAACATCAAAAAGCACAACTGCTAGATCGTACGGTAAGAGTATATTTAGTTTTGTAGGAAACTACCAACTGTCTTTCAAAGTGGGTATATCATTTTGCATTCCCATCAGCAATGAATGAGAGTTCCTATTGCTCTACATCCTTGCCAGCATTTAGCGTTTTCAGTGTTTTGGATTTTGGTGTGTAATGGCATCTCACTATTGGTTGAATTTGCAATTTCCTAATGACATATGATGTTGAGTATCTTTTCATAGGCCTATTTGCCATCTGTACATCTTCTTCTTTTTTTATCTTTTTGGGGTACGTGGGCCTCTCACTGTTGTGGCCTCTCCTGCTGCAGAGCACAGGCTCCAGACATGCAGGCTCAGTGGCCATGGCTCATGGGCCCAGCCGCTCCACGGCATGTGGGATCTTCCCGAACCGGGGCACGAACCCGTGTCCCCTGTATCAGCAGGTGGACTCTCAACCACTGCGCCACCAGGGAAGCCCTGTACATCTTCTTTGACAAGTTGTCTGTCCAGGCCTTTTGCCATTTTTAAACCAGATTCTTCACTTTCTTACTGTTGACGTTTAAGAGTTCTTTGTATAGTTTGGATAACAGTCCTTTATCAGATATATCTTTTGCAAATATTCTCTCCCACTCTGTGGGTTTTCTTCTTATTCTCTTGAACAAATTGATTTTTTTTACACAAGTGTAAAGGTAATTAAATGGGGAAAAGACAGTCTTTTCAAAAACAGTTAAGACAATTGAACATATATAAGCAAAAACAGTGAATCACTACTTAAACCTCATACCTCACACAAAAATTAACTCAAAATGAATCACAGATATATATATATAAATGTAATACTATAAAACTTTTTAAATAGTTTTTCTTCATTACCTCAATTAAGTGAAGAAATTTTAGATATTACACCAAAAGCATGAATGCAACAAAAATAATCATAAATCAGACTTCATCAAAATTAAAATTTTTCACTCTGTGAAAGACACTATTAAGAGAATGAAAAGATAAGCTATAGACCAGAAGAAGATATTTGCAAATCACGTACCTGACAAAGCTTTGTATCTAAATAGAATATGTAAAGTACTCTCTAAACTCACCAGTAAGCAAACAAATAATCTGATTTTAGGAAAAGTCAAAAGACTTAAATAAATATTTCACTAAGGAGGATATACAGATGGCTAGTAAGCACATGAAAAGATGTTCAACAGTGATCATTAGCCATTAGGGAAATGTAAATTAAAACCACTAGAAGATATTGCCATATACTTGTTAGAATGGCTAAAATAAGCAACACTGACAATACCAAGTGCTGATGAGGACACAGAGCATCAGTAACACTTGTACATTGTTGATGGGAATGCAAAATGGTAAAGCCACCCTGAAAAACAGCTTGGCAGTTTCTTATAAAGTTATATATACTTACCATATGATCAAGCAATCTCATTCCTGGGAGTTTGCACCAGAGGAATAAAAACTTACATTAACACAAAAATCTGTACATGAATATTTATAGCAGTTCTATTGGTAATCACCAAAAAACTGGAAACAATCTAAATGTCCTTCAACACGTAAATGAATAAACAAACTGTGATAGATCCTTAGAATGGAATATGACTCAGCAATAAAAAGTATCAATGCACACATATCAAACAACTTTAATGAATCTCAAGTACAGTATGCCTCATGAAAGAAGTCAGTTCCAAAAGTTTATATACTGTATAATTCTATTTATATGACTTTCTTTAAAAATACATAAACTATAGTGCCATAAAACTGATCAATATTTGCTAAGGACTGGGTGGAGGAGGGTAGTGGAACTGTTCTTATTCTGCTTATGGTGTGATAATACAAACCTATCATGTGTTAAAATTTATATACCTGTACTCCAAAAATTGTTTTATTGTATGTTAATGTTACTTTATTTTTTTTTTGGCGGTACACGGGCCTCTCACCATTGTGCCCTCTTCCGTCGTGGAGCACAGGCTCTGGACGCGCAGGCTCAGCGGCCATGGCTCATGGGCCTAGCCGCTCCGCGGCATGTGGGATCTTCCTGGACTGGGGCATGAACCCGTGTCCCCTGCATCGGCAGGCAGACTCTCAACCACTGCGCCACCAGGGAAGTCCCTAATGTTACATTTTAAATTTAAAAATTATTTTTTAGAAATAGCAATATATCTAGGTGACTCATTCTAAGATGATTTTATCTTGAGATGCTTCTTTGAAAATATTTTTTTGTATTCTTATATATTTCTTTTATCCTGTACTATCCCTTTTGCCTTATTGCTTTTTCATGTTATTAGTACTTGTGGTGTCATTCATTCTTGTGTTCTTTAGAACTCTTTATGCTTTTATTTAAAGGAAAGTAGATATATGGCACCAGAGTAGCATTCTTCAACTTTTATGCACTTGGGAATCTGATGAGATGTGTGTCAAAAAGCAGATTTCTTACGCTTCTCCCTCAGAAATCATTTAGAGGGCTAGATTAGTCCCTTGAAAATCACCATGTGATATCAATGTGGGGTGTTCCACTGACCACCCTTTGAAAAGCACTGTTAGAGGCACATGAGGCAAAAAAAATGAGAACTTCCTTAGTTTGTTAAGCATCTCTTCATGAAAGCACTCAATCATCTTGGAAACTGGTGGAACATAAGATCAATTTGAAGAACTTCAGTCATTGTTACCTAGAAGATACTCTTAGCTTTGCCTATGGGGGTATAAACACCATGACCAGTATTTTAGTAATGCACCCAGCTATTTGCTGGAGGTTTGATGTCTGACATAAACACCTCCCCCAACTTTCACAAAAAATGGATCAAGTTTTTTCATAAGAAAAATATAATCACAGGTTGTATTTTCTCCAAGAATGTAAACTCAGATAAATTACAGAAGTGCTTAGCAATATGTCAAAAAACAGAGCTACAACTATTAACAATGTATTTGTTTAAATATTTAAATAATACCCTGAGCCCTATAAAATGGACATAGTTCTTTGTTTATGTACATATTGGCATATATATACATACATACACATGGCATATATACATGCAATATATATGTATATATATACATATATGTATATCTATATCTAAGTGATATTGATAATAATACTAGATTCCAGGTATTAAGTACCTGCTATGTACTAGACAATGAGCTAACAGCTTTGTACTCTTTTTTTTTTTTTTTTTTTTTTGCTGCACCTCTCGGCTTGTGGGATCTTAGTTCCCTGACCAGGGATTGAACCCAGCAGTGAAAGCGTCGAGTCCTAACCACTGGACCACCAGAGAATTCCCTGTACCCATTTTACTGTTTCATCTTGAAAGGAACATATTATTGTATTACCACTTTACAGATGATAAAATCCAGGAGCCAAGAGAAGCTAATTGTCCTGTCCAAGGTCACACAGCTAGAAAGTTCTATGATAAACATGTAGAAACCAAATAAATATATTACGTCATGCATTTAACCTACTAAAATGAATATGCCAGCTATAATAACAATTAATAAACCATTTAGTTACCAATAATTCAGCTTTCTTTTAAACTTGTAAGAATTTTCTTATAATGATTTGGATGGTGCATCTCAACAAAGTTATCCAGTAAAATTTCAGACAATATGTTATTTGAGTTTTCCAGAAAAATTCTCTGAGGCAAGAGAACTTCAAAGCTTATTCCAAAGAAAACAAATAAATAAACACCGCTCAGTGTCATATTAAATTATGTCAATTTTCTTGTTTTGATATTGAACTATAGTTACATAAGTTATCACTCACTGTAGGAAGCTGGGTGAAAGATTCAAGGGATTCTATGTACTGTTTTTGCAACTTCTTATAAGTCCATAATCATTTCAAAATAAAAAGTTAAAATAACTCTGCAGTAGGGGCTTCCCTGGTGGCGCAGTGGTTGAGAGTCCGCCTGCCGATGCAGGGGACACGGGTTCATGCCCCGGTCCAGGAAGATCCCACATGCCACAGAGCGGCTAGGCCCGTGAGCCATGGCCACTGAGCCTGCACATCCGGAGCCTGTGCTCTGCAATGGGAGAGGCCACAACAGTGAGAGGCCCACGTAATGCAAAAAAAAAAATAATAAAATAAAATAAAATAAAATAACTCTGCAGCATCCAAATATTTGAAGGCTTTCCAAAGCTAATAAGGTATGTAAGTATGGAGAACTTATCCTTACATTAATCCTGTCTAAATCCCGAACCACAACTTAGAAACAGCTTTGGAAGAGAAAAGGAGTCTCTTATGGGTGTTTGTGTGTGGGGAAGAGTAGAACCAAGACTAATAAGAGTCCTTGGCCTTGGTGCTATTGCATTGTTGGATCTCTTGGGATAACTGCATTTGCAAGTAACAGAGAAGCCAACATAAACTGGCTTAAACTGAAATTCACTGGCTCATGCAGTCCAGAGGACATTTAGGCTTCTGGTAGCTTTGATAAGGACATACCTCGCTTTATGGCACTTTGCAGATACTGTGTTTTTTTGCAAATTGAGGGTTTATGGCAACCGTGCATTGAACAAGTCTATCAGCACCATTTTGCGAACAGCATTTTGTCACCTCGTGTCTCTGTCACATTTTGGTAATCCTCACTATAATTCCAACTTTTTCATTGTTGTATTTGTTATGGTAATCTGTGGTCAGTAATCTTTGATCACTATTGCAAAAAGATTACAACTCACTGAAGGCTTTATTTTTTAGCAATAAAATATTTTCTTAATTGAGGCATGTTCATTGTTTTTTAGACATAATGTTATTACTCATTTAATAGACTACAGTATAGTGTAAACATAACTTTTATATGCACTGGGGAATCAAAAAGTTGTGTGCCTTGCTTTATCATGATATTCGCTTCATTGTGGTGGTCTGAAACTGAACTCACAATATCTCCAAGGTATGCCTGTAGTTCTCTGTCATTCACTGAGATTTACCACCCTGGTGTGCCAGCTTTATCCTGAGAGTGGCTTTCCTCATAGTCGCAAAGTATGTATAGCAGTTCCAGCCCTCACATCAAGACACTACACCATCCAGAAGGAGAGAGAACTTCTGTTCTCCCAAGCTTTGAATAAATGCCAATCAGGGCTTCACTCTGATAGGAACAACTCATATCATGTGAACCAATCTGAACCTATCACCGTGAGCAGGGAGATGGGATTGCACTATGGGCTAAGACAGTTAGAGTCTAGTTCTAAAGCTAGAGCTCATGCCAATTATCTGGATTAGTGGCTCCTCTATTGTAAAGGAGGGATGGAATTGATTCTGGAGAAGCAACAATAATGTCCACTACAGACAAAGTCACCTTTAAACAGAGGCTGTACCTGCCTAACAATCATTTAGATAGTATTAACCAGAAAAGTCTGTTCCTTCATTCAAATAACAGATCTATGTAATCAAGTATGCAGGATGAAAGATATTTTTTGCTTATATGGTCAACCAATCATTTTTAAAAAGTGATTAAAGCATTGAATCATTATTTCACTATTTTAACAAGACACCTTGAGAGAGTAGGCATCCAAATATCAGTTAAATTTTATAAGTATGTATTCAGACTGTGTTTATATAGGTCTATCATTTTTCAAGAATTTTACTGGCAGTTTTAAAAATCAATGAATTAAAGCAACAAGTAACTTACTCTTTTTAACAGGATTAATCAATAACCAAGTACTAATACCATCACGTTTTCTCTGCACAATGTAAATTCAACCAACTGCAAAGTTGAGGAGTGCTGGGGAGTAGGCAAATAGTTTCTTTCTTCTGCAAGTTGACATATAACAGATTTATTACTACTTTCTCCTTCACCCAGAAATCTACTTATAATTTTATCAGATCAACTGGTTGTTTTGGCACCGTAAAGCCACAATATGTATTCAAGCTGTTTGACCAGTAAATGAACTACAATATTATGGAAGCATTTTTCATATGCAAATGAAGTGCACCAAACAAAAAACCAACAGCAGTTTCCTCTAAAATCTGAAAATCAACTGTTAAAATTGATCTTCTTTAACCATCTGGTCATAGTGCTAAATGACTTAGTAGAAAAACTGTCTCACATTTTTATTGGCTTGAGAGAGGGTAAATGTTTGTTTTTAATATGTTCTATTAACTTTGTATTCAAAGGAACCAATAGAGAGCCACTGATATTAGTATATGTACTATGGAAAGCTCGGATAACTACTATGTATGTAGACTATTTTTGATCTAGAATTGTTCTTTTCCACATACTCCCACTTAAATGGTTCACTGTTATTCTCTTCCAGTCACATGGTTATTTTTTAAAAAGGGTTTTATACGTACAGAAAGATCTTTTCATTTCTTTATTCTTTTGATTTATCTTCTTATCCTGACTGACTCATGGTTATTCCCCTCCTATATTTTAATTATACTGTGTCATTCTCTACCTGATTTTCCTTAGCTAGTTTAGAGCAAAGGACCATGCAAATCCACTAAGTCACTTTTATTTTTAAAATACAATATAAACCTTATTTCTTTTGTGATTTCTAGATCAGTATATTTTTAAATAATTGAATATTCTTTACAAATTCACAAAAAGAAATTTTGCTCCTCTATTTCTCTCAAGATTTAGTCCTCAGGGATAGCTTGAGACTTCCTGGAACAGAAAAAACATTGCAAGCCATTTTATTTATAGAAAAAGGAAGTATGTTAACTGAGCAACTATAAGAAGAACTATTCAAATGTAAGATTTTAGAAATTTCAAAACCCCATATTTATCTTTCTCTCCGATCTAAATGTAGTTCTATTCCAAATTATAGTTTTTTTAAATGCAAAGTTAATTTCCTAAATCAACATAACATTCTATAGTAGAAAAGATTAGAAACAGGCCCTCAAGAAGACAATTTTCACAATCAAAGCTATTTCCTTTAGCTATTTGCTCTTCTTTCTCCAAATATCCACTATGCAACTGCAATACAAGTTGTCTTGAAACAAAAATATATTGATTCCCAGTGACCTCTGGCAAACATTAATACCTTTTCTTACTTGTATAACTTAATTTTTAACCAGCAAGAGAAGGAAGGAAGGAAGGAAGAAAGGAAAGAAGGGAGAGAGAGGGGGGGAGAGGAGGGGAGGGGAGGGGAGGGGAAGGGAGAGGAGAAGAGAGGAGAGAAGAGAAGAGAAGAGAAAAGAAAAGAAAAGAAAAGAAAAGAAAAGAAAAGAAAAAAGAGAAGAAAAGAAAAGCCACTGTTTTGCAAGGATACCTTTGTCTTATACTCCTGGGGAGACATGCCAAGTAATTTAGTAATTATATGACCAAAGGGGTTTTCATGCTTTTTGCTCTACTAAAATAATTAAGTAACCCAAAGGCAAATGGTCTCAGAGAAGGCAAAGCTAATGGTTCTGCTATTATGAGCTCACTTTTGCAGCTGGTCACAGCGAGGAAAGGACGCTGGCCATCCATATTCTGCACAAATGCCATCCAACCTCAATTGCACCTCAGGGGGACACCACCCCCACTCCAGCACTGCAATGACATCACACTGACTTGTTTTCAGATCCCAAACTCTACTCCAGTCTCTTCTCATAACCTTTTGTGTTGTTTTCCTCCATATGTAGAAAGGAGAAATTTACAGCACCAGTCTCAGGATTGGTATGAAGATTCAGTGAGATAATATACCAAAAATGTAAGACACATAGATTTTTCTTAAAAATAAATTTTCAATCTAACCCTCTTTAAAAGATCTAGAATAAGATTTTTTTAATACATCTTTATTGGAGTAAAATTGCTTCACTTGCTGTATTAGTTTCTGTTGTACAACAAAGTGAGTCAGCCATATGCATACATATATCCCCATATCCCCTCCCTCTTGAGCCGCCCTCCCACCCTCCCTATCCCACCCCTCTTCACATGTCAATCACAAGGTCATTCAAAGATTCTGACTCATTACAACCAACATTATTTGGCTTTTTCCAACAGCAAAAGTACACCACCAGCATCAAAAAAATGGTGCAATAATTTAATACAGAGAAAGCTGGTTCCCTCATATTTTTCCTCAAAAAAACCACAACTGAATATTATAATAACAAACATCTATAAAGTGCTTACTATTTGCCGTACACACATATTAGTCATTCAATCTTTAAAACCCTAGTACTGTATTATTTATTATACCCATTTTAGAGATGAGAAAATTGAGTAACCGAGAACTTAATTTTCCCAAGGGCACCAAGCAAAAGAGTGGTAGAGCTGTGCTCTGAACCAAGCAGCATCTATACTTTTTAACTTTAACTACTATATACTGTCTCCCTATGGATGAGATTCTATAATTGGGCCATTCTGTCATTAATGCCTAGCATTTGGTTCCTACTGGATGTGAACCAGTTCTTTCCTAGGAGACATCTGCGATGCCCCTCTTGATATGGCAAGTTGCAATTTCCTATCCAGAGGGAGAATAGTACATTTACAACACAGTTGTTTAGCTCTAGCCTCTAGCAATTTGGCCTTGAGAAGCAGGACGAAGGGCCTTGAAAACAAACATGTTTGACGATTTAAACTATCTTTATGATTATTAATAAAAATCATCCAGAATGCATTCATTCTCCTCTTGTACTCACAATTAAGTATGAGAATTGTTGCAAATTTGCAGAAACTTGAAGCATCTTACACAGAAACTTCTGGAAATGATACAAATCTAACATTTCACTGCCATGTAATTGATCAGTATCACCAGGTGATGAGAACTAGTATGATGGATCTTGGGCTCGATTATGATGGGTTTTGAATGGCAATTTATTCCCTGAAATAAAGCTTCCTTCATCACCTACATTTGATAATCTAGGTTTTATGGTGCTTATGGTGTATCCTTCAGTAGCTCAAAAAAAACCCTTTTATGATAGATGCTGTGATGCACCTGCTCCAGAACTGAGACACGTTCTAGCTGCTGCAATTACTGATTGCTCAGAGTTTTCAGCTGAGCCTCTCTCCAGGCATTGCTTGTGTATAAAAAGAGCCACTTCATCCAAATTTCTGCCCCCTCTTCTGGGTCAGCCCATGTCCAATGACGGTTGGTATTGGGATCTAAGGCCCTGGCCCCTTTGTCTCTATTCAGAACACTCTAGAACCTTCTCAGCTCCTCCACATCCCATGGGATCAACTGAGGCCTTTGTTGGAACCACATTCAAGTTCAACTTCACTGTCTGCCCAATCCTACTTCCTTCATTCTCCCAGAGCTACTGATCCCAAGAGCACTCCCCAATAAACCTCCTGCCACAAACCTCTGCTTCAGAATCTGTTTTCTGGGAACGTGACCTGCAAGAGTTGCTTAACAAAATTAGTCTGCATATCGTCTGGGGCACATATCTCCTGCCTTCTGCAGACCACACTGGCCTCATCCTTTGCTTTCCCACGATGAACAATATTTGTATTCTGTGATAAACTGGCGGTGTCTCTGGCAAGCACATTTTCTCAGGTCAATATAATTATGAAAATTTCTTCAGTCAAGCACTGTCATTGAAGGACTTTATTATAAACTCAACATAAGAGTCAATCCCATAACATCATCTAAGAAATCCCTAAAATTTCATGTTGAAGAAGATAGTACAGTCTGCAAAATAAACAGCAATAACTTTACTGGACTACTGGCTCACCCTGTGAAATTCAAATCTCTTAAGAGTGGCCAATAATTCAATGGAAAATTATTATTTCAATGATCATAAAAACTCATAAACCACTGACCTCAGGTAAAATAGGGAGAATATTCTGCTAGAATATGTTGATTTCCCTCCAGTTCTTCAGGAGTATACATGCATCTCTTCAGAGCTCTCCATTTTGTTTGCTCAAGATTAAGACATTTTCATTCTAATAAATGGAGAGAGATGACATCAAAGCAAGGTGTGCTCCACAGCCCAGAGCTTTGTTCAATTACCAACCAATACCAGAGTGTCTTCTTTATATACACTGAACTTGTGCAGATTTTTTCTCAACAGAAACAGACTTTTATAACCAGAAAAAAAAAAAAATGTTCTGTTGGACAACAGCTTCAAAACAGGCAGACACACACACACACACAGACAAGAAATATCATCTCTCTAACAACAAAACCTTTTGTTTTTACAAAACTACTCTAGTCTTAGAGCACCCTAATGGCAACTATGAGACCTTAGATGGACCTATACATTTGGGGCCTACGTGAACCTAAACAATCTTCCAAAGAATCTAAAATCCGAACCTAAGACAAAGATTAATAAATTATTATTGTATTCACCAGCCAAGCTTCCTAGAATCTGTAACTTTTCACTTGCTGATTATTTTTTATTGATTTAACATTATATTTAGAGATATCTTTATGTGATCTCTGTATTTCTTTAGAGTTTTATCTCTGGTTCAAAAAAGAGAAGATATTTAAACCCAAATTTGTACTGACTTGCTCTTGTTTTACTTACAGCCAACTGTATTTTCCAAAGATGGCTGTAGCAATATCTCCCATCTTTCTTGCTTTTCTTACAATATGATCATGGCACCTCTCACATGAAGCTGTAGTCTCTTTCTTTGAAACAGTTGTATCCTTGTGACTGCCTTATCCAAGAGTATGAAAGAAGTGACACAATGTGAATTTCAAGGCTAGATCATAAATTGCATGTGCTTCAGCCTTGGTCTCTTGGGGTTTGCTCTTGAAACTCAGCTGCCATGCTATAAGGAAGCCCAAGCCACCTGAGCAAGGGCATCCCTTCATCAGGGAAAATTCTTTCTGAAGGCCAAAACTGGGTTAGGATCTCCCTTATATACTTCCATAGTACTGTGTATTTTTCCCATAGATCCATTAAAACAATAGTAATTAATTATTTGAATATTTATTCATTTCAGTCAACTTCTTCCACTAGAATTTAATTTCAGGAAGACTGCAACTGAGTCTGTCTTATTTTAATCTCCCTTATGTCTAGAATGCCTGCAGTGTAACAGACAGTCAACACAAGTTGACTGAATTTAAAAAGGAATAAAACTGCCAAGCAATTGGCAATACCTCACACATCTGGTACTTGTGACCTTAAGCATAAGGTAGAGTTCTTTCAAAGGATCTGAAAGTTTACAAAGGCACCATGACTATGGAGATATTTATATGTATTGCATGTTTTCCCAGATCACAGTTATCTGGCTCCACACCCCTCATTTTCGGCAGAAGCACCTTCCCTTTGCAGCCCTCTCACAAGGCTTGGAGTCCCCACCAGGATGTTTGAGACGTGCCTGTGGAACAGATCCTCTCATTTACCCAGAGATGCCTCCATATTTGTCCTTTCTTGCTCAAAACCACTACAGTAATACAGTCATAGGTGCAAGTTAGTCATAGGCGTTGTTGCTACTGACATTTTGAACTGGATAATTATTTGTTTTGGAGGGGAGGTGGGGACTGTCCTTAGTATTGTGGGATGTATAGCAATATCCCTGGCCTCCACCCACCAGACAGCAGTAGCAACACTCCTTCACCCTCCCACCACATCCCCCCAAATTGTGTTAACTAAAAAATATCTCTGGACATTGCCAGATGTCCCCGGCAGGAAAAAATTGCCACTAGTTGAGAATCTCTGGTCACAGATAAAAGACAGAAAAGCTGCCAGGCAGCCATCAAGCCTCCGTCTAAGGAGCACAGTGCTGTCCATGTGGACACCAAGGGTGTCAGTGCCCACACAGTGTGGCTCGTGGCCTTCCCAGCTTCCCCTTACAGCCAAGTCCAGGCAGGTCTGGCCTGCTGCTACATGGCCTCGTTTTGTTCTATGCTGGGTCCATGTGCCTACTGATCCTCCACCTTCCTCTAAGGCTATACTCTGCAATAAAAGCCTCAAAGCAATGCTTTTGTGCATTAAATATCTTTTGGAGGTTTTAGACAGTTCTTTTATACATATTCTTTTTTATTGTAATCCCTCTTCACAGGGTCTGGGATGAGGCCAATTGGCCCATCCAGAGTACAAGTGATAGACTCATGCTACTCTTAGGATCCCCACTACCCACCAAAGCCTCCTTCAGGACTCAAGATATACCCAAATATATAGGAATCCGAGGGTGAGCATGGCTTTGATTCAGCCTGAGACCTTTACTGTAATCATGTATGAAACAAGTAGTGCTCATAGCAGGACAGAGCAATAAATAACTATATTGAGCTTCTGTTCACATTTCTATTCCTAAATCTTGCTGGAAACATTGCTTAAAAACCATTAGCTAACATTTCTCATAGGGATACCAGGCAAGTAAGTGTCATGAAATGAGTGTCTCTCCACATTCCTTAAAGTAGCCCAGGCTTCTCCAACCGTCATAATCCAAATGGCATTCCCTCAGAGTCAGTTCCACATTTCAACGCAGTAAAATTGATGTTTCCCAAGCCCCAGGTAATAGAGATTCAATAGCTCACACGCCTTTCTGCTTTCCTGCTGGTCTGTTTATAGAGTAGGCAGCCTGCTTACAAATTATTGAAACAGAAAAGCCAGATAACGATGTGTTTTGAGAACAGCCTCAGAAACATTGCCTATGCTCACTCCCTCTTTGTGTTTGAGGGATGCCAATATCATCTGGTTGTGAGAGTTCTGGTTTAATGGGGGTGAGGCAGTTAAGGCCCAGCCCTCACATAGCTCTATTTAAAAAATAGGGATTCCTGTGCAGAAGACAGATACTCCCAGGAAACATGTGGTGGCCACTGTCTGATTTTAAAGCTCATGATTGCAAATAGCCTCACCTAGGATTCAAAAGTTAGAATGAGGAGAATCCGTCTTCCTTCTCAGTATTGCTCTGGAGATGAATTTAAGGATGTCTTCCAAAGACTAATTGAATCACCATCCTTTGCTTCAGTTGCTCTGTGGAATGTTTTAAAATTATTTTATGTTGTTTAAAAGTTCAGATAACTCTTTACCTTCTGTGCAGTGATCTGACATTGGAAATCAGTTTTCGGCAACAAGAACATTGAGAGTGAGATTTGAAGTTATTTTCCACCACAGCAAGATAGGTGTATGTGTCGCTCTTATTGCATACATGAAGAGGAAGGCTCTAGAATCTCAAATAGGACATGAATATTCAGGTTATTTATGAGGAAACAGAACTCATCATTTACACAGTGACTCTGACCTGCCTACCCTGTATAATAGGGAACCTGTTGGTGACACATTTGGGATGCAGAGTATGTGCTCTGGAGGATGATACAGCTGAGCAGAGCAAAGCCTCAAGTAAGGAGAGCACCCTATTCCTTCCCAAAGGGGACAAGTGAATGAGGAGTCACAGGTCACCAGCCAATAGTGTTTAACAATTACCTGTATCATAAACAGTATTGGGCTCATCTACCTCAAGCAAGAAAAAAATGTTCTTTCACCTTAAGCAATTACTTCTATCAGCCAGTTAAAGTCCCAATCCAATGGAAAACGATTTCAGGCAATTGTGTTCTTTGACTCGTAAGAAGAAAAAAAATAGACTATTAACAATAAAACTTCATGAGAGACCATGACCTTAGCATGATTTTGAAGGGAAAACAAAACTATGAAATATCAAAATTGCATAGCCAATCTGCAAAGCAGATTCCAAGTCAGCTCAACTAAAGCTTTCATTTGGGGTGAAGCTGAGCAGCTTCTCTGTCTTTATTAGACTTTCCACGTGCTTGACAGTGGATATCAGTTTCTGTTTCAAGACTCTCTAGGACAAGAATTGCTGAAATTTTTCCACGTAGACTCTTTCCTGAGAACCAAAGCAGGTAAGCATCATTAGGAATAAAAGGGAAAGAAGATGTAATGCAGAAGCCATGGTATTTGAAATTACTAACCATGCTTGGGGTAGCATTTGGGGTAGATTTCTGAGCTCTTCTGCTTCTATCTATACTGTCAGCTAACTGCAGGAAAGTCAATGTGGTGGAACAAATGAAGTAAAAATGGCAGAGAAAGGAAATTAAATAAGCATATTCTGAGATACTCTCAGGAACAACAGAAGCTGTGCCAAGTAACAAGCATAAACACAATGTTAAGCTAAATGTAGCTAAAACTGTCAAAACTTTTTAATATTTATTTACGTGTCCAATTTTACCATTGCTGTGACCGCTGTCGGAATGTCTTTGTTGTTACATTGGAAATATCTAGCCTGTCAAAAAAAATTGATATGCAAGAGAATAAAATGTGTTCAAATTCTAGTGTTCAGATGTGTCCATTCTCGTTCATATCGTGCAGTCTCAGGAGGACGTTAGTATCTGGGCTGTGATTTGGCTACAGCGTAGTAGTGCTCTGTCCAGAGCCTCTTTTGCGAGTGGCCCACCCAACTCCCAGTGGCTGAGGGCTCACAGCTGCATCCCACACTGGGAATTGCCTCTGTCACAGGAACTGCTTTGCCCGAGGTCACATCTCCTGGAGAAGGTGGTCCCACAGCTAATGACGAGCTGCTATGGGGATTGAAGGCCAAGCTCCCTTTCCTCTATTTAGGAGAACCTGAAGGACCATCCCAGCTCTAAAATTCCCCTTGGTATTAGCTGAAGCCTCCCTTGAAAGTGTATTGGAGGTCAGCTTCTTGGTCTTCTCAATCTTATCACCCTGACTTCCTTACCAGTGTATTTCCCAAGAACACTCCCCAACAAACCTTCTAGTGCTGTCTGTAGCTCCTTATCTCAGAATCTTTCCAAGGAACCTAGTTTAAGTGGGTTGATGCCAGGAGTGGTTCCAGGAAGAAGACACTAAATTGGGATTTGGGAGCTGGATCACCTGCCAGCTGGCTGGCAATGAGGTCAGTAGGTAGCGGAAGGTAGTAAATAGGATCTGGCATGCTATAGCGGTGCAATTGTTCAAACTTTCACTTGTACAGTGGATGTGATAGCACTGGAAGGCAAAGCACTAGCCAATGCAGTGTATCTAGTGCTTGAGAGAGAGGAGGAAAAAGGCAACTATAAGAATAGAATTGGGTGGCTGTTGAGGTCCATTGATTCATAAAAAGAAGCAATGACTAACTAAGGGTGATTTGAGCACCGATTCAAAGCAGAAGTGGATGTACCTATGGCTCTGCAGGAGCTGGTTAAAACATACGACCAGAAACTTGGAAAGTACAGCTGTGAATATGGATTCTAAAAGAATGTTGGATCAAGGGATAAAGGAGAGGGATGTGAAGTTGGATTAGGAAAAGTTTATTAATCCTCTTTCAGAATACAGATTTAATGATCTGGCAAGGACCCTGGAAAACAATGCTTCTACACAGCTAGGCTGGCTCCTGGAAACTTAGACAAAGCAATAGCCCACACTCAGTGAAGTAGAAATGCCAGAATCGATATAGCAGTGGGTAGGATAAGGAATCAAAGTACTCAGAAAGGTGGGCACGGTAAAGTAGATATACTACATAAAGCCTATTATTTTCTGCAAGTAGGCACACAGAAGACTCCCTTTGCTGATGCAGTAAGAATGCACTGGTGAGAAAGTTTTCAGCATTACCAGGAAGCTCAGTAGCGGCCATATTCTGAAGAGTAGGGCCAGGATTGGCAACCTAATTTGCAGGACCTGGTGCAAAATGAAAATGTGGAGTCCCTTGCTTAAAAAGAATTTCAAGCCTGCAACAGCTGAGCATTAAACGAAGTGTGGGACCTTTCCAAGTGTAGGGCTATGTGCAACTGCACAGGACACACGTTCATGAAGCCGGTCATGAATAGGGTTAATGGGAAAACTTGTTCTTAACAGAACCAGGCTCCCTCATGGCAATGGAGATGACAGAATCCTGAAATAACAGAGACCAAGTGGCAGCACCTAATCCTGGGAAGCAAGTGAGCACAATTATCACAATAAGAAGCAAGGTTGGAATAACAGCCAGGAAGCCTGACTCTCAGAGCACAATGGAAATGTTCCTAAAGGCAAAATGGGTAGCAGATGAGAGTCCTTCTGAACTTACATAATCAAGATGATCAGGAAGCTGAGAGCAGCCATCTCAATAAAAACTGGGTATCTCTTGCTCAATTTCCAGACATGAGCCTGTTCTCAGACCCTACAACCCACTGACTGTAGAAAGACCAGTTACCCTTTGAACAAAGAGTCTGAAACACCATAGTAAGTATATTCAGTAGTAAGTTCCCAAGTCCTTCTTAAGGGGCTAATGCCATTTACTTAAGTAACCGTGAATTGAGGACAAAGGAATGCCCAGACTTTTCAAGAGTTGAAAGATTCTAAACTGGATTGATACCCAGGGATCCAAAGCATCACCACGGTCCCCTTGTTGGGGCACATAAAGACCAGTAATGAATGAAGTCCTAGCCTAGGTCCCTCTCATAGTTTATTCACTCGGTCCGTGAACCCATCCAGTGGTCATTTCTACCAGACTCCAAATATATCACATCGGTGCCTTAATATGTGGTGTAAGCTATCATAGTGGAGAAGGCCAAGGAAAAGGTCTGAAACTGCTCCCTCCTTGCCCAAGATAGTAAATCAAAACAAAAGCACAGTGGTGGGGAGGCACTGCCACCTTCACAGTTTAAAGAAGGCAGGGATAGGGGCTTCCCTGGTGGCGCAGTGGTTGACAGTCCGCCTGCCGATGCAGGGGACACGGGTTTGTGCCCCAGTCCGGGAAGATCCCACATGCTGCGGAGCGGCTGGGCCCGTGAGCCATGGCCGCTGAGCCTGCGCGTCCGGAGCCTGCGCATCCGGAGCCTGTGCTCCGCAACGGCAGAGGCCACAACAGTGAGAGGCCTGCGTACTGCAAAAAAAAAAAAAAAAAGAAGAAGAAGACAGGGATGGTGGTCTTCGTGAGTTCTTAATTTAATCACTAGTCAGGTTCCTCAAACACCAAATTAATTATGGTGGAGGATAACAAGCTGCTACTGAATTAAACAAGCATGAGCCCGACGGCAGCTGCTGTGCTAGATTGGGTACCTTTGCTATCACAGATTAACACACAGGGTATGCTACGTTTCAGCTGACAATTTTGCATTCTTTTCTCTCCCTAACATGAAGAGGATTAGAAGCATTTTGTATTCACATAGAACAGAAAATGGTATACATCTATGGTAGACATCTAATAATAATATACATCCTCTCACTCTTGTTATAATGTGGTCCGAAGAGGCCTGGACAGTCTTTTTGCACAACATCACATTGGTCCACTATATAAATGACATGATATTAATCAAACCAGATGAACAGGAAGTGGCACATACAGTGGAGCCCTTGGTTAAGACACATGTGACAGAGTATAGAACATAAATTCTATGGCAGTCTCAGGGGGCCACCACATCAATGATGTGTCCAGGAGTCCAGGAGCCGGGGCTTTACCAGAACATCACTTCTGAAGTTAAGGGCAAATGATTGCTCATTGAACCCCTAAGACAGAGGCATATTGCCTTATAAACGTTTTCAGGTTCTAGAGGCAGCACATTTCCTCAATTGGGAGTACTATTTTGATCTATTTGGAAGCTGACAAGGAAGGCTGGTAGCTTTCAGAGAAGCCAAGAGCACGTCCAGTCTGTGAACATTCAGCCCTGTCTCTTGGGTCATATAACCTGGCAGACCCTATGGTCCCAGAGGCCTGTGTGATGGAAAAGGAACCATGTGGAGTTTATGACTGTTTCAAATAGCAGAATCACAATGCAGGCCCACAGCATTCTAGAGCAAGCCATACAGTCTCCAGTAAAAACTATACACCATTCCAAAAGCAGCTTCTAGCATTGCCCTTTTACTATCTGACTGTGGGACCCCAAGTGATCATGTGACTGGAGCATCAAGACCTGGGTTCTGTCACATCCACTAAGGTAAAAGGTTGGGCAGGGGGAATTCCCTGGTGGTCCAGTGGTTAGGAATCCACGCGTTCACTGCCGAGGGTGTGGGTTCTATCCTTGGTCGAGGAACTAAGATCCTGCAAGTCAAGCAACGCGGCCAAAAAAAAAATTTTTTTTAATAAAAAAAATATTTTTTGAATTATAAAAAAATAAAGGTTGAGCAGGTCCAGCAGTCCACTGTAAAATGGATTAGATGCACACTCAGCCAGCAAACACAAGTAAGCTGCCTAATCAGGTGACCTAGACTATTATGTAATCCACAACTGTCACTTCATCACCTCTCCCTCAGTTCACACCTTTGGCCACATGGAAGGGTCCTTTATGACCAGCCGACAGAGGAGGAAAAAGGCCAAGCTTGTTTCTCGGATGGGTTAACTCAGTAAGCAGGTGCCAGGCTTAACACTATTTCATGTGATCTCATTCAATCCTCATGAGTTGAAAAAACGCTTCATTAGGTCAGAAAGTTTGTCTGTCTTGTTCACCATTTAATCACCAGGACCCAGTATAGTGTCTATATGGTAAGTATTCTTTCAACAAATATTTATTGATCCCATAGTATATGCCTAGGGCTACTGCAATAAACACAACAGAATTTACTGAGTTATCATAGACTCAATAAATATTTGTTGAAGAATGAAAGAATAATAACCTTTTATCATCTGGGGTCCCATCAGGAATCAGAATCCAATTCAAATGGCTAAAAAGTCTTTCTCATGATATGGTCAGAGACTGGAAATAGTGAGAAGACGTTACCACCCCTAGGCCTCAAGACACGAGAGGTGAGGATGGTATGAGAGGGCTAGATTTGGAAATATGAAGCCAGGACCATCGGCAGAACAGTAGCCAAGGGACTCAGCTATTGTATAAAATATGGCCCAGAGCAGGATGAGAGCCAGGAAGAGACAGCCCACCTCTCTCTTTCTTCACCCTCTGATCTCCACTGGTGCCTCTCTTTGGCAACAAATGGAAGCCAACCAACTGGTATGGAAACCCTGATAATATGGTCTGCAGGCATCTCCTTCCCAAAGAATTGACCGGAGCAGAGAAGATGAAACAATGGATGTGGGAGTCGGGGAAGAGGACAGATGGAGAAAAGAGAATAAGCACTTTGGGAAAGGTATCCTTTTCTCCATTTTAACAGATGAGAAAGCTGAATCTATCCCTGATCACACAAGTAAAATTGCAGAGACACTATTCAAACCCAGGGCAAATGATTCCAGAGTCATCACTTTTAGCCAGTACCTTATTTTGACTATAGACATTCTGATTTCTGGAGAACCAGAAATTGCATAGATTGCATAAATTATATTTTATATTCCCACAAGCACCTGCAAATTAGTCTCAGTAAATGTTAGCTGATAAGGTGACAATATCCTGATAACACACCTAGAAATTTGATCATAGAAAGTCTTGTAATGGACAACTCATTTCAAAGGGGAGTATGCACCAGGTCTGAGGATTGCTGACCCTCACAAAGGACAGTATTTGCAATATTGGCCCGACTGATAAGCTGGTGTGAAATAACAATGGAAAGTGTCATACTTCCTACCCCTCCTCTGTGCATCTGGGCTTTATGCTCCTTGGCAGGGGGACATGAAGACTTCCCAGCAGATATGCATCATGGCGGTTTTACGTGAATCCATTTCCAGATCCTCAACTTCCACATGGATCCTTTCTACAATAAATTTGCCCAATAATGTGCCTGCCGGCTGCTAGTTTTCCTTTTCTGCCTCTCGTCTCAAAATCACTGTTCTCTGACTTTATAAAAGAAAGGCATACCTCTCACTCATCCTGAGACCTACCATGATATCTTGCCCCGAAGCTTACTAGCCAACCTGACACCAAGCAAAAGAACACTGGGAGACCATATTGCTCTTGAAGGTCCGTCTTTAAAGTACAAATTACGAAATACTCATGGCAAGGCTTCCTGCATTAGCGAGCTAGCTAACTAGTTTTTTGAGTATCGAATTATTTATTTAATAATCCTAGAATTTGTATTCTAAAATGAGATGGCTGTCACCAGGTTGCATGTTAACAAATGTATTTGAATGAAAAAAATAAACTCAGACTTTTCTAATGAAAACTAAGTCTGACTTGGCTGAATGATTTGACAATAAGAACTGGCTTTACTAATTAGATGATGTGGCAGTATGTACCATACATAAGCCGGATAAGCTAAATCTACAGGTCTGCAGTTTTGATTAAAATACATTAAAAACCCTTATGCAACATACAGTATGTTAGAAACTACATCCTTTGTAACTAAACTTATGACATGTGGACTTAAAAATATGGGGGGGTACACACCTTTTAAAAATTATTTTAGGAAGTACAAGAGCAAAACTGTTGGAGGATACTATCTTAGATCTTATAGTAGAACAAAATTTAAATCTAGAAGGGATATGGCTATTTGGTACAACTTTATTTATAGAGAAGCAAACAAACACAGAGAAGTTAAACAACCTGCAACCAATCTGTGACAGAGCTGAGATTAGATCCTGAGTTTCCTGGTCCCTAAAGAATAATTCCACTGGATACCCTCCTCTCCTAGGATTCTGCCCTCTATTCCCACTCACACCGAGCCATGAAGGAGTCCCCCTCGTGCAGAAAGCAGACATTAGTTAAATAAATGAACAATTCTCTTCAGAATAGAAGTGCCAAAGTAGGCAGAATCTGCTTAATTGCTTATCCTTAATGGCCTTTAACTGTGACACCAGTGGGAAGAAGTGGGATGTGCAATCCTTGGAGTCTGAAGTATTAGCATGAGTCACAAAAATATCTTGATGGGCCACAGGTTATTTCACAGTCCCGGGCCAGCCACTGAACTGGAAGATCAATTTCCCCCAGCCTCACACAGTGATCACATCTGTCTTCTGAAATGTGTTCCTTGAGCTCACCCAGCTTCTCTTACTCCACTGCCAGACTTCAGGCTGACACCTGGTTGCTTCTCAGAGTGTCTCTCTTTCAGATTTAATTAGCATGATGCTCTAGGGGAGCCCCTCACAGAGGTACAACAGCCTGTGTCCCTAAGCACGTTTGGTCATGATTTTGCCTCACAGGCGATGAAATTATATCCCCCGTTGATTCAGTCATAACTTCCCTATGACATAGTTCATGTTCTCTGCTTTATTTTCCTGGTTTGGGTTTTCTGTTCTGTTTTCTTGCTATTCCAGAGAATTTCTATTTTTCTGTTCAGCTTAACTGAAGATGTTTACCTGCTTTAAGCTCAGAGGAATGAGGGCATAAAAATTATCTCTGAAGGCAGGCAAGGGAAGGCATTTGGGTTTGTAAGAGTCCACTGGCTTTCATTTGCAATGACTAACAATGCTAACTAGACTAAAATCCGAAAGCTGTATATTAATAGTGAAGGAATCGTCCATATTAATTGGGCATACGATTACAGTGGAACATTTAATAAGCAAAGTATAAGGGCCAAGAGGGCTCACAATAAAAATCATTGGAAGAAGTTCAGAGACCATTGATTTTGAATGGATGGCATGAATTTATGAGCAATCGATACTCTTTTAATTGGAATTCTGCTGTCTTTGGGTACATACAGAGCAAAGTCTATTAAAGCAAATGATAAGCCCTCTTTGTTTTAGAGCTTACGGCAGGGAACTGGAGATGAGATCTTGGATTAGGACATTTATAACACTCATTAGTATCATGGATCTATGAAATAAAATCAAAGAAGCAGCTCTATTTACACCAGAGACCCTGAATCTAAAGAAGTATTCTCTCTCCTTCTGTGTATACAAATACTGTCACCAATCACCCCCATCCTGCTTCCTTACTATCCACTATTTCAGAGAAAGCAAGGCCATGTACTTTAGAGAAGGATTTTTTTTTCTTGCTAGGGAGATTACATACTAGAAAAACCTATAGACAACAGTGAGAGCTCCAGATTTCCTTCAGATGCTATTACTTACCACTTACCACACGTGTGACTTCTCTGAGCTTTGGTTGAATCATCTAAGAAATAAAGATAATACTATTTACTTCCTCGGGTGGTAAGGATTAAATGTTAGAAGCACTGTACAATGTAAGTCAGTATGATGGCCTCTGCTAATGGACCCTTCTGGGTGAAGATTTCACTTGCTAGCCTTGAATGCTCACCCACTTTTCAAAACAAAACGTCCCCAAAATTCTAGGAGACCAGGTAGTTCCATGGACAGTACATCACGATCACATCCACATCACATTTTTCCTTGCCTTTCTACACCTTCAAATTTCATGTGATTCCACAGGCCATTTCCAGAAAAAGCCAAGTGCCCTCTGAGCTTGACCCAAGCCTGCTGAACAACGCCAAACCCTCTTCCAACTTCAGACAATCTGAACAACAGGAGGGATGCGGCCCTCAGAATGAAGGAGGGGAGTGAGGGAAGATGCTACAGGGGCTGGCTGTCCTGACTGGCCTGATTCTAAGAAAATCAGTCCTGAGTGGACATTTTAAACATAATCTCTCCCCTTTCAGGACTAACATTCAATGGAGAAATGTGTGAGAGGAAAAGCCTCTTAAAAGGATAAGTTGCAGCAAAATTCCGAAAGCCTTGAGATGTGGGAGAAAAGTGCCAGAAGAAGATACTTGGAGCTTGTTATACCCAAATGCATCATCTGTTCTGCTGGGCAAATTTCATGAGACAAACCATGACGATTCTCCTCCCCTGTTTTTCAAAAACTGCTTCCCTAGCAATCCCTCACTAAGCGGTGCAGTCTGCAGGTGTGCAGATGTGCTCTTTGCTGGCCCCTCCCTCTCCATGAGGCTAATTTATTCAGATGGGTGGTGCAGGTGGAGAGTGAGGAAGTGAGAAAAGTTGGGGGCAGCGCATCTCCGATGAGTCCCTGGCACATTTTTCCCTTATGCTCAGCTCTTGTCATGAATACATTTTCCATCTTGTAAATGTTATTGAGGGGGTTAGATTATTTGCTTGGGGGGACATTTGTTTCATTTCTTTGATAATAAGTAGGATAGCAAAACAATGCCAATTCACTATAGAGTATTGACATATTCTACAAATATCGTAGAAGAGCTGGCAACATAATGGGCATATCTTGCACAGTAAGAGTTTTGTATATTTTAATTGTGATAGTGGAAGGGAATTAAAGAGGAAGGTAAAACATAAACAAAAACTACATTAAAAGTGTTATTGAGGGAATTCCCTGGCGGTCCAGTGATCAGGACTCCGCGCTTTGACTGCCAAGGGCCCGGGTTCGATCCCAGGTCAGGGAATTAAGATCACACAAGCCGCAAGGCGAAGCCAGAAAAAAGAAAGAGTTGTTGAGATGACTCTATGGGATGTGGAGTGCGCATGCGCACACACACAGACACACACACACACAGACACACACACACACACACAAAACTAAGTTTAGCGAATATTAGATCCCAATATAAATGGGAAAGAATTTGTAAAAGAATAGATACATGTATATGTATAACTGAGTCACTCTGCTGTACACCTGATTAACATTGTTAATCAACTATACTCCAATATCAAATAAAAAGTTAAAAAAAGGGACCCTATCCTGAAAATCTACCATATTAACAGATGAAAAGGTAGTGCTCTGAGCTATATTAATAAATATTTATGTAATATGGCTATCCCAGTTACCTTTAGGCATGGGGGGCATGAAATACTACAGGCAGATGCTAATTCCATTTTCCTGTACATTTTGCCACAATACAAGAAGATCTACCTCTCCACTGACCTATGTGTTTCTATTTTAAGCTCTAAACTATCTCCACTGCCTTGACCCAGAGGTGATTTGAAAGTCAAACCAGAATATCCCACAGAAATGTATCAGCCGTTGAATTTTTTAAAGAGCTTGCTATTTGTCTCAAATGGTAACTCCTTTCTTAAAAGGACAAATGCTAGATTGATGCTGCTTTCCCGAGAAATTAAAATAAGTTATATCTTTGGTCCAAATCCCATTTCCTCTCCCCATTATGGCTCATTTAGTCAACAGACATTGTATTTACTACTCCAGACCCAGATGGTGACATAGGAGGCTCCTGAATTTCCCTCCTCCCACGGACGCACCAAATGTACAGCTACACACACAAAGCAAATCCCTCTGAGAGATTCAGGCACTAGCCAAGTGACTGCTACACATCAGACAACTAAGAAAAGACATCGAGGGACTTCCCTGGTGGCACAGTGGTTAAGAATCCGCCTGCCAGTGCAGGGGACACGGGTTCGAGCCCTGGTCCGGGAAGACCCCACATGCCGCGGAGCAACTAAGCCCACGCGCCACAACTACTGAGCCTGCGCTCTAGAGCCCGCACACCACAACTACTGAGCCCACGTGCCTCAGCTACTGAAGCCTGCGTGCCTAGAGCCTGTGATCTGCAATAAGAGAAGCCACCGCAATGAGAAACCCGCGCACCGCAACGAAGAGTAGCCCCCGCTCGCCGCAACTAGAGAAAGCCTGCGCGCAGGAACAAAGACCCAACACAGCCAAAAATAAATGAATAAATAAATTTAAAAAAGAAAATACATCGAAATAGGTAGGAAAGGCTGAGACACACTCTTGCCATAAATTCACCTGGCACAGCAACATACAATTGGGAGGGAATCCCAAACTCTCAGCTTCTCCTGAGGAGACAAGGGTTTGGACCCCATATCTGGCTCCCTAACTTTTAAGCCTCCCACTGAGGGATGACACCCAAGTCCCCTACTTCTGATAGCCAGTGAGGTTTTGTTCAACCAAGTCCCACAGGACTGTAGCAAACCAAGAAAGAGTTGTTAACAGGACACAGGAGAACTCCCCGCAGCGCAGAGAGAACAGACAAAAAGGCCCGCCCCCCGCCCGACCTTCCCCGAGAAGGGTTTGACTGCGTATTTTACAAGCCACTGCCTGAGAGTCTAGCTTCTAATGAGTAGGCATCTGGGTGATGACTGTGATCCTCCCCAGAGACTGAGCGGGCTGGTGGGCACTTCCCCTCTCCCTGCTCCGGTTTGCCCCAACAATAAAACCAAGTGTCCAGTATCTCCCTGGAAGATGCTTGTCCACATACCTAGTGCTCCGAGTTTTATAGCAGCCACCTGAGGGCCTGGCCTCCAAACATCCCAGGTGATAGCCAACAGGACTCGCAAGCACAAGTCCCACAGGACTACAGCAAACAAGGAAGCAGTTCTTAAACAGGTGCCGGAGTAACCAAGTACACACGCACACACACACACACACACACACACACACACACTGCAGCTCGACACCTGGACTCAGTGCAAAGGGAGCAGGCAAAAGTGCCCATAGCCCAGTTTCTCCCCGGAAGGAGACTGACTGCTTACTTTCCCAGTTACTGCCTGAGGGTCCAGCCTCTAATCAGCCTGCACCATCAGGGAAACACAAATCACAACCACAATAAGGTATCACCTCACATCTGTTAGGATCTCTGTTATCAAAAAGACAAGAATTAACAAGTATTGGTAAGGACTTGGAGAAAGTGGAACACTTGAGCACTGTTGGTGGGAATGTAAATTGGTGCAGGCACTGTAGAAAACAGCATGGAGGTTTCTCAACAAATTAAAAAAAGAACTACCATATGATCCAGGAATCTCACTCCTGGGTATACAGGCAGATCTCGTTTCACTGCCCTTCTCTTTATTATGCTTCACAGATACTGTGTTTTTCACAAATTGAAGGTGTGTGGCAACCCTGCATCCAGCAAGTCTATTGGCGCTATTTTTCCAACAGCACTTGCTCACCTCATGTCTCTGTGTCACATTTTGGTAATTCTTTCGATATTTCAAACTTTTTTGTTATTATTTTATTTGTTATACTGATCTGTGATCAGTGATCTTTGCCATTACTCCTATGACTTGCTGAAGGCTCAGATGATGGTTAGCATTTTTTAGTAATAAAGTATTTTTTAATTAAGGTATATACATTTTTTTAGACACAATGCTATTGTACACTTAACAGACTACAGTACAGTGTAAACATAACTTTTAAATACACTGGGAAATGAAAAAATTCATATGACTCTCTTTATTGTGATATTCACTTTACTTTGGAGGTCTAGAACCAAACCCACAATATTTTCAAGAAATTTCTGTACATGCAAAGGAAACAAATTCACTATCTCAAAGAGCTGGCTGTTTTCCCATGTTCATTGTGGCATTATTCACAAGAGCTAAGGTATGGAAACAACCTAAGCATCCTTCGACAGATGAATAGATAGAGAAAATGTGACAGATATAGACACAATGGAATACTATTTGGCCTAAAAATGAAGGAAATCCTGCCATTTGTGACAACATGAATGAACCTAGAGGGCATTGTGCTAAGTGAAATAAGCCAGACAGGGAAAGACAAATAATACATGTTGTCATTTGTATTTGTAATCTAAAAAAAAAAAAAAAGTTTAACTCATAGAAACAGAGAGTAGAATGGTCGTTGCCAGGGGCTGGGATGTGGGGGAATAAGGAGAGGCTGGTAAAAGGCTATCAAACAGTTATATGGTAAGGTCTGAGTATAAACAACATGGTGACTATCATTGATAATTCTGTACTGTATAACTGAAATGAGCTAAGAGAGTAAAACCTAGGTATTTAAGTGTTCTAACACAACAAAAAAGGTAAGAATGAAAGGTGATGGATGTGTTAATTAACTCATTGGTGGGAATCCTTTCACACTCTATATGTGTATGTTGCTTCCCAAATTTAGGAGCTTCCCCCTCCTCCCCACCAGTACACAGAGGGCAAGGAGAGACCAAAGAAAGAGGTAGACCACTCGAAGATTAGTATGCGGCAGTTTTAATAAGCAAGGGATTGAGGACACAGGGATGGGGAAGGGTAAGCTGGGACGAAGTGAGAGAGTAGCATGGACATATATACACTACCAAATGTAAAACAGATAGCTAGTGGGAAGCAGCCGTATAGCACAGGGAGATCAGCTCGGTGCTTTGTGACCACCTAGAGGGGTGGGATAGGGAGGGTGGGTGGGAGACACAAGAGGGAGGGGATATGGGGCTATATGTATACATATAGTTGATTCACTTTGTTATACAGCAGAAACACACAACATTGTAAAGCAATTCTACTCCAATAAAGATGTTTAAAAAAAAATAAGCAACGAGCCTTAACCAAGATGGCGGAGTAGAAGGACATGCTCTCACTCCCTCTTGTGAGAACACCAGAATCACAACTAGCTGCTGGACAATCATCGACAGGAAGACACTGGAACTCACCAAAAAAGATACCCCACATCCAAAGACAAAGGAGAAGCCACAGTGAGACGGTAAGGGGGGTACAATCACAGCAAAATCAAATCCCATAACTGCTGCGTTCATGACTCATAGACTGGAGAACACTTATACCACAGAAGTCCACCCATTGGAGTGAAGGTTCTGAGACCCATGTCAGGCTTCCCAACCTGGGAAGGAAGAATTCCTAGAGAATCAGACTTTGAAGGAGAGTGGAATTTGATTGCACGACTTTGACAGGACTGGGGGAAACAGAGACTCCACTCTTGGAGGGCACACACAAAGTAGTATGCACATCAGAACCCAGGGGGAAGGAGCAGTGACACCGGGAACACTGAACCACACCTACCTGATAGTGTTGGAGGGTCTCCTGCAGAGGCTGGGGGTGGCTGTGGCTCACCGTGGGGACAAGAACACAGGCAGCAGAAGTTCTGGGAAGTACTCCTTGGTGTGAGCCCTCCCAGAGTCTGCCATTAGCCCTACCAAAGAGCCCAGGTAGGATCCAGTGTTGGGTTGCCTCAGGCCAAACAACCAACAGGGAGGGAACCCAGCCCCACCCATCAGCAGTCAAGCGGATTAAAGTTTTACTGAGAAAAAAAAAAAAAAAAAAAGTTTTACTGAGCTCTGCCCACCAGAGCAACACCCAGCTCTACCCAACACCAGTCCCTCCTATTAGGAAACCTGCACAAGCCTCTTAGATACCCTCATCCACGAGAGGGCAGACAGCAGAAACAAGAGGAACTACAATTCTGCAGCCTGTGGAACAAAAACCACACACAGAAAGATAGACAAGATGAAAAGGCAGAGGGCTATGTACCAGATAAATGAACAAGATAAAACCCCAGAAAAACAACTAAATGAGGTAGAGATAGGCAAACTTCCAGAAAAAGAATTCAGAATAATGATAGTGAAGATGATCCAGGACCTCGGAATAACAATGGAGTCAAAGATCGAGAGGATGCAAGAAATGTGTAACATAGACCTAGAAAAATTAAAGAACAAACAAACAGACATGACCAATACAATAACTGAAATGAAAACTACACTAGAAGGAATCAATAGCAGAATAACTGAGGCAGAAGAAGGGATAAGTGACCTGGAAGACAGAATGGTGGAATTCACTGCTGCAAAAAAGAATAAAGAAAAAAGAATGAAAAGAAATGAAGACAGCCTAAGAGACCTCTGGGACAACATTAAACGCAACAACATTCGCATTATAGGGGTCCCAGAAGGAGAAGAGAGAGAGAAAGGACCCAAGAAAATATTTGAAGAGATTATAGTCAAAACTTCCCTAACACAGGAAAGGAAATAGCCACTCAAGTACAGGAAGTGCAGCAAGTCCCAACAGTATAAACCCAAGGAGAAACATGCTGAGACACATAGTAATCAAATTGGCAAAAATTAAAGACAAAGAAAAATTATTGAAAGCAGCAAGGCAAAAATGACAAATAATATACAAGGGAGCTCTCATAAAATTAACAGCTGATTTCTCAGCAGAATCTCTACAAGCCAGAAGGGAGTGGCATGATATACTTAAAGTGATGAAAGGGAAGAACCCACAACCAAGATTACTCTACCCGGCAAGGATCTCATTCAGATTCGATGGAGAATTCGATGGATGTTTACAGACAAGCAAAAGCTAAGAGAATTCAGCACCACCAAACCAGCTCTACAACAAATGCTAAAGAAACTTCTCTAAGTGGAAAACACAAGAGAAGAAAAGGACCTACAAAAACAAGCCCAAAACAATTAAGAAAATGGTAATAGGGGCATACATATTGATAATTACCTTAAACGTGAATGGATTAAATGCTCCAACCAAAAGACACAGGCTTGCTGAATGGATAAAAAAACAAGACCCATCTATATGCTGTCTACAATAGACCCACTTCAGACCTAGGGACACATACAGACTGAAAGTGAGGAGATGGAAAAAGATATTCCACGCAAACAGAAATCAAAAGAAAGCTGGGGTAGCAATACTCATATCAGATAAAATAGACTTTAAAATAAAAAATGTTACAAGAGACAAGGAAGGACACTACATAATGATCAAGGGATCAATCCAAGAAGAAGATATAACAATTATAAATATCTATGCACCCAACATAGGAGCACCTCAATACAAAAGGCAACTGCTAACAGCTATAAAAGAGGAAATCGACAGTAACAAAATAATAGTGAGGGACTTTAACACCTCACTTACAGTAATGGACAGATCATCCAAAATGAAAATAAATAAGGAAACAGAAGCTTTAAATGACACAATAGACCAGATAGATCCAATAGCTATTTATAGGACATTCCATCCAAAAACAGCAGATTACACTTTCTTCTCAAGTGCACATGGAACATTCTTCAGGATAGGTCACATCTTGGGTCACAAATCAAGCCTCAGTAAATTTAAGAAAATTGAAATCATATCAAGCATCTCTTCTGACCACAACGCTATGAGATTAGAAATGATTTACAGGGAAAAGAACGTAAAAAACACAAACACATGGAGGCTAAACAATACGTTACTAAATAACCAAGAGATCACTGAAGTAATCAAAGAGGAAATCAAAAAATACCTAGAGACAAATGAAAACATGACAATCCAAAACCTATGGGATGCGGCAAAAGCAGTTCTAAGAGGGAAGTTTATAGCTATACAAGCCTACCTCAAGAAACAAGAAAAATCTCAAATAAACAATCTAACCTTACACCTAAAGGAACTAGAGGAAGAAGAACAAACAAAACCTAAAGTTAGCAGAAGGAAAGAAATCATAAAGATCAGAGCAGAAATAAATGAAATAGAAACAAAGAAAACAATAGCAAATATCAGTAAAACTAAAAGCTGGTTCTTTGAGAAGATACACAACATGGATAAACCATTAGTCAGACTCATCAAGAAAAAGAGGGAGAGGACTCAAATCAATAAAATTAGAAATGAAAAAGGAGAAGTTACAACAGACACCACAGAAATACAAAGCATCCTAAGAGACTACTACAAGCAACTCTATGCCAATAAAATGGACAACCTGGAAGAAATGGACAAATTCTTAGAAAGGTATAACCTTCCAAGGCTGAACCAGGAAGAAATAGAAAATATGAACAGACCAATCACAAGTAATGAAATTGAAATTGTGATTAAAAATCTTCCAACAAACAAAAGTCCAGGACCAGATGGCTTCACAGGTGAATTCTATTAAACATTTATAGAATAGCTAACACCCATACTTCTCAGACTCTTCCAGAAAATTGCAGAGGAAGTAACACTCCCAAACTCATTCTATGAGGCCAGCATCACCCTGATACCAAAACCAGACAAAGATACTATAAAAAAAGAAAATTACAGACCAATATCACTGATGACTGGAGATGCAAAATCCTCAAGAAAATACTAGCAAACAGAAGCCAACAACACATTAAAAGGATCATACACCATGATCAAGTGGGGTCTATCCCAGGGATGCAAGGATTCTTCAATATATGCAAATCAATCAACGTGATACACCATATTAACAAATTGAAGAATAAAAACCATATGATCATTTCAATAGATGCAGAAAAAGCTTTTGACAAAATTCAACACCCATTTATGATAAAAAACTCTCCAGAAAGTGAGCATAGAGGGAACCTACCTCAACATAATAAAGGCCATATATGACAAACCCACAGTAAACATCATTCTCAATGGTGAAAAACTGAAAGCATTTCCTCTAAGATCAAGAACAAGACAAGGATGTCCACTCTCACCGCTATTATTCAACAAAGTTTTGGAAGTCCTAGCCTCAGCAATCAGAGAGGAAAAAGAAATAAAAGGGATACAATTTGGAAAAGAAGAAGTAAAACTGTCACTGTTTGCAGATGACATGATACTATACATAGAGAATCCTAAAAATGCCACCAGAAGACTACTAGAGCTAATCAATGAATTTATAAAGTTGCAGGATACAAAATTAATGCACAGGAAACTCTATTATTCCTATACACTCATGATGAAAAATCTGAAAGAGAAATTAAAGAAACACTCCGATTTACCATTGCAACAAAAAGAATAGAACACCTAGGAAAAAATCTACCTAGGGACACAAAAGACCTGTATGCAGAAAACTATAAGACACTGATGAAAGAAATTAAAGATGATACCAAGAGATGGAGAGATATACCATGTTCTTGGATTGGAAGAATCAATATTGTAAAAATGACTATACTCCCCAAAGCAATCTACAGATTCAATGCAATCCCTATCAAATTGCCAATGGCATTTTTTATGGAACTAGAACAAAAAATCTTAAAATTTGTATGGAGACACAAAAGACCCCGAATAGCCAAAGCAGTCTTGAGGGAAAAAAACGGAGCTGGAGGAATCAGACTCCCTGACTTCAGACTATACTACAAAGCTACAGTAATCAAGACAATATGGTACTGGCACAAAAACAGAAACACAGATCAATGGAACAAGATAGAAAGCCCAGAGGTAAACCCATGCTCCTATGGTCAACTAATCTATGAAAAAGGAGGCAAGGATATACAATGGAGAAAAGACACTCTCTTGAATAAGTGGTGCTGGGAAAACTGGACAGCTACATGTAAAAGAATGAAATTAGAACACTCCCTAACACCATGCACAAAAATAAACTCAAAATGGATTAGAGACCGAAATGTAAGACTGGACACTATAAAACTCTTAGAGGAAAACATAGGAAGAACACTCTTTGACATAAATCACAGAAAGATCTTTTTTGATCCACCTCCTAGAGTAACGGAAATAAAAACAAAAATTAAAAAATGGGACCTAATTAAAAGCTTTTGCACAGCAAAGGAAACCATAAACAAGATGAAAAGACAACCCTCGGAATGGGAGAAAATATGTGCAAACGAATCAATGGACAAAGGATTAAACTCCAAAATATATAAACAGCTCATGCAGCTCCATATTAAAGAAAGAAACAACCCAATCCAAAAATGGGCAGAAGACCTAAATAGACATTTCTGCAAAGAAGATATACAAATGGCCAAGAAGCACATGAAAAGCTGCTCAACATCACTAATTATTAGAGAAATGCAAATCAAAACTATAATGAGGTATCACCTCACACCAGTTAGAAGGGGCATCATCAGAAAATCTACAAACAACAAATGCTGGAGAGGGTGTGGAGAAAAGGAAACCCTCTTGCACTGTTGGTGGGAATGTAAATTGATACAGCCACCATGGATAACAGTATGGAGGTTCCTTAAAACACTAAAAATAGAATTACCATATGATTCAGCAATCCCACTACTGGGCATATACCCAGAGAAAACCATAATTCAAAAAGACACATGCACCCCAATGTTCACTGCAGCACTGTTTACAATAGCCAGGTCATGGAAGCAACCTAAATGCCCATCGACAGACGAATGGATTAAAAGATGTGGCACATATATACAACGGAATATTACTCAGCCACGAAAAGGAACAAAATTGGGTCATTTGTTGAGACATGGATGGATCTAGAGACTGCCATACAGAGTGAAGTAAGTCAGAAAGAGAAAAACAAATATCGTATATTAACACACGTATGTGGAACCTAGAAAAATGGTACAGATGAACCGGTTTGCAGGGCAGAAGTTGAGACACAGATGTAGAGAACAAACATATGGACACCAAGGGGGGAAAGCCGCGGGGGGTGGGAATGGTGGTGTGATTAATTGGGCGATTGGGTTTGACATGTATACACTGATGTGTATAAAATTGATGACTAATAAGAACCTGCGGTATAAAAAAATTAAATTTAATTAAATTTAAAAAGAACTGCCCTACTCCCATCATAACCAATTTTCAGATGAAGAATCTGAGATTGAGGACATGTAAACTGCTTAAAGTCAGAGTGCTAATATAATCTGGAGCAAGGATTTAGATGCAAGTCTGTGTGACTTTCAACCACTGAACTCAAGAATACAATTCAGGTGGTGATTATAATTCATGCTTCATTTTCATTTACTATTCAAACATTCCTTAATGCAGCCAGTATGTTGTGTACAGCACTGTGTTGGGGACAGAGTTGTGGAAAAATATGTAACATAAACGTAAATTATTATCTGATAGAAGATTTAGATTTCTGGTTCTAAATAGGGAGATATCTTCCATGAGGTGGCATCTGGGAAGGTTTTGGGGAGAGATTTTGGTGATCATGATGATGACATGATTTAATAGGGAAGCCTGTTTAAATTTAGGGAGTGGGGAAGACCCTGGGGAAGGTTTTAAATATTGCAATGTGTGGGATAATGATGCAAGATGAAGATGTGTCCCTTGCCCTGAAAGATTGCCGTGGAAACAAGAAAGCTGTTTGTAATTATCTAAGGCTAGAATCCATGTTTCATGTATTAAATGTTTTTTTGTGTGTGATTAAAATATACAATGAACTTTAAAAAATAATAATAATAAGCAAGAGAATTTACATACAAGACTTGCCTTAGCCGGATACAAGATGAGTAGATCTTCACACCCACTCGCCAGAACGTTAAAAGTTTATATAGAGGCCTTAATGGGGTTCAGTCACACACACAGTCCAGATGGTCTCAACAACACCTTGTTTTCTCAAGGCTGTGTCCTTGAAAATGATTTCTACTGTGGGAAGAGTGGGTGAATGTACATTCCAAGGACACGGGGAGGAGGTGAGGAACCTCTGATTGTCCTGGTCCGGCTCACAGCTAAATCGGCTGTAATACCCTCTTGATGACCTCTTCCAACAGCATATCAAATTATCACATTGTATACCTTAAATATATTACAATTTTATTTGTCCATTATACCACAACAAAGCTGGAAAAGAAAACATTTATTTACTGAGCTTCTGCTATTGTGCACTGAAAACATACATGAACATTTTAAAACCTGGAACTTGCCCTTAAGGAAGTTTCTGTCTAAACAAAAAAGTTAAGACAGTCAATGAATTGTTATAATTCCAGACTGAAAATAATACACAAAACAAAAATGTAATAATAATGTACTACGATGAGAAAGGAGAGAGACTATTTTGCTGGGGTTAACAGGGGAGATTTTGTGAAAGAAGTGACATTTAAACTGGATTTTGAAGGAAAGATAAAATTTGGACATTTAAATCATGGAGGAACAAAAAGCACTCCAGAAAAGGCACATACTTGAATAAAGGCACGTACTTGAATAAACAATCAAAAATTGTGTTAAATATGAGGATAACAAGCAGTTTGGTCTGGCTGGAATACAGATTTCATGAAAAAGATAGAAGTTGGGCTTCCCTGGTGGTGCAGTGGCTGACAGTCCGCCAGCCGATGCAGGGGACACGGGTTCGTGCCCCGGTCCGGGAAGATCCCACATGCCGCCGAGCGGCTGGGCCCGTGAGCCATGGCCGCTGAGCCTGCGCGTCTGTAGCCTGTGCTCCGCAACGGGAGAGGCCACAACAGTGAGAGGCCCGCGTACCGCAAAAAAAAAAAAAAAAAAGATAGAAGTCAAGTTGGAAGACTGTGGAAGACCTGAAATGCCAGGATACGGACTTTGAGTGGAGACTCTTGAAGATATTTTGAGCAGCAGTGTGGCATAATCAAACGCTTTGGGATGGTTGATCTGGCAGCCATGACCCAGACAGATTTGTCAGGGAGAAAGGAATCAACTGAAATTGTTTAAGCAAGTGGTCCTGAAAGGCTAAAATAAGGCATTGAGAATGGAAATGGAAAGAGGGGAAGAGCTAGGAAAGCAAAATGGACAGGAGTTGGCATCAACTGGAGCAAGAGAAGTTAACCAGGGCTCATGAGTTTAGAGCCCATGCAATTAGAAACACAGTGTCTGTTCGAAAGAAGACAGAGAAGATCTGAGACATGATTCCATCAGGAAGACACTGGCACAAATAAGTGGTACCACTGATAACCACTGCCAGGCTGCAGAGATGGTTGCCTGTGCGGAGAGTGTTATAAGCCCACTGGAAGCAGAAATAGCAATTTTTTATACATGTATATGCACACATAGCCATGGTCGGATGGAAGTGGGTATTGTCATGACAGAGTCACAATGTGTTTTCAGGAAGAAAAGGTGGAGCTCTCCTGCTGGGGGCTAGTCAAAACGTGTCAAGGGGGTCACAGAGAAAGGGCTGAATAATGCTGGCACTCTCCACTGCCTGGTGGGAATGGGCATGGACCCACCCTTTGGAAGCATTTGGGTAAAATGTCCATCAAAAATTTCATAAAATGAGCCCACATCATTTTGCTTCTAGGAGCATAGCCTAATAATCTAAATATACGGAAGCTTCTTATAGGTATTCATCACTGCATTATTAAAATGAGTCAAGTAAATATTCTGTATCTGGTTGGGGTTATGGTTACTTGAATGTAAACGTTTATCAAAACTCGTCAAATTATTCATTTAGGATTGGTACATTTCACTATAAATTTTATCTCAAAAATTAAATAATATATATAAATCCAATTTATTTCTTAAAAATAAAGAGCCAAATACCAAATTAACCCAAATGGCCCAACACAGGGAAGTATCACCCTTGGAGGATCCATTTGATTATATCCCATGATATTATTAAAGTAAGGATTTAATCATGAATGTTTCTAATAATATAGAAGACATGTGCTAAGACATAAGTTGAAAATAAATACAAAATGCTATAGAGAATATAATCACAAGAATGTTAAAATATGCATAAGGCACAGACTGAAGGTTAACATGTCTAAATATTAACAGTAATTGTCATGATAGGATTATGCATTATTCTTTCTTCCTTTTATTTTTCTGTGTTTTCTATATGTTATACACTGAAACTTATTACAGCAAAAAAAAAAAAAAGCTGTTTAATTATTTTAAATATTGAATAAGATGCCATTCCCAGTCACTCCCCAACACATCTCCACTAAGTTCTTGAGCAAATTAGCAGGCCTGGACAGCACTATTCCTAATCAAGGATAAGAATTAATCCAAAGGATATAACATAAATACAATTCAAAAAGGAATTTCCCTCCAAAAAAGAAGTTAGCAAATTCATGACAACATTGGAAATAAGGTTGCCAGCAGACTAGAAAAATGAGGGATCTCCAGCAGTGATAGAGCAACAGCAAAAAGCTTGGCAACATAACCCAAAAGAGCTGAGGAACCCCTCTCAGAAGACAAACAACACATCCCCAAATAGTGTTCTTTCCCTGGAAACCTCCAGAATAACGCCACTGTCAGAGGCAGTGGAGGCAGGAAGGAGAGTATGATAGTGTTTTAGGTAATTAACTAATGAGTGACACAGATAAGACAGCAACTCCCTACTCACCCATTTACTGTATTTGTCCCCAGGTTAGAGCTATGAGTAGCCCCTCCTAAGAAATCTGCGGTGTGAGACAACCAGGGTGGCTATTGAGCAAAAGAAAGGGAGAGAGTTTCTGTCTACCAGGAGGTATGAGCAGTCTCATTCCCAAAGGTCAAGCCTCCTTCGCACTTTCCTCTCCTCCCTTTGGTCTTCTTCTCCTGTAGACTCACCAGAGGTCATCAGAGTTGCGTCCACTGCCAGACAAACAAGGATTCTCATTTGGGCTGAGAAAATACACCCCAAAAGCAACGAAACGTTCAATCTAGAACCTTAACCACAAATAAGAGAAAACAAGAAACACTAAATAGTTAAGGAATTTAACACTGTAAAAGAGATACTCTGGACTCAATAAATACCTATTACAGGAAAAATGTTTTTTACTGAAAAAACGTTATTATAATAAAAAAGTTAAGTGTAAATATTGGAAAGAATAAGAACTATTATTACTATCAAACAATGTGAGTGGCCATCTAGAATACCCAAAAGACTCTGCTAATAAACTTTTAGAACAGAGGGTTTAGTTAGGTGGATACAAGGTCAACATATGAGAATTAATAGTAGCTTTTATACCTCTGAAATAACCAGTTAGAATGCATTTAAAGATTCCATCATAATAGCAAAGAAAAATATTACATATTATAATTGAGTCCAACAAGAGATGTACAACACATTTATGAAGAATGCTGTAAATTTTTACTGAAGAAAGAAAAAGAAGCTCTAAATTAATAGAAGGGCAAACTGGTTCTGGATGGGAAGACTCAATAATGTATAAGATCTCTCCAAATTTATAGATAAATTTGATACAATTCCCAGTCAAAATTCTAAAGGGATTTCTTATGAAATAAATGAAATGAAGTGAAATAGCCAGTAAAGCTTGGAAAAAAGGAATAATGAGGAGGGACTTTCATGATCATTCTAAATATGAAAAATAGTGTGGCACTGGTCCAAAATTAGATAAAGAGATCAATATGAAAAGATAAAAGCAGGTGATATTTCAAATCGGGGAGAAAATAATTCATAAGTGATGTTGGAATAACAGGCTAGCTATGTACAGACATTAAAAACTAAGCTCAATAAAACATTAAAAGCATTAAAAATGATATAAGTATTAGTAAAAATATATAAGAGTTTTATGTCTTAATCTTAAAATGGGGAATATTTTCATAACCAAAAACAACAAAAGTCATAAAGTTAAAAGATTTGGCTATATAAAAATTCAAATAGTTTGAATAATATAAAAATTATAAATAAAGTTCAAAGATGAGATACTGACTGTGGGACAATATCAACATTTGTAATAGGTAAGTATTAATAACCAATGTGAAGGGCCCCTAGAAATCAGTAAAGAAGTGAAAAAAGGCCTTCGAAAAATAGGCAAAGGAATTCACAAAGAAAAATGTGTCTAATGAGTATTTTTTTTAAATATGCTGAGGGATTCCCTGGTGGCGCAGTGGTTGGGAGTCTGCCTGCCGATGTGGGGGACGCGGGTTCGTGCCCCGGTCCGGGAGGATCCTGCGTGCCGTGGAGTGGCTGGGCCCATGGGCCATGGCCGCTGGGCCTGCGCGTCCAGAGCCTGTGCTCTGCAGCGGGAGAGGCCGCAGCGGTGAGAGGCCCGCATACCGTTAAAAAAAAAAAAAAAATCTGAAATTCCACTGTAATTTGTAATATGCATTTTTTTAGAACAACGAGTTAATATTTTTAACTTATTGGACAAAAGTGAAAAAGCAGGATAATACTGCATTTTGACAAGGGTGTGTGCAGGGAAACAGACTCTCATTAAGAAGACATCGGAATGGACTTGTTGAAAATTTTACTTGTGCCTTTTCTTATACCTACAAAGTCCACTTCTAGGATTATATGTGATAAGCGCACTTGCAGTATCCATGTAGAAGACTGTTCATTGCAGCATTTTAGGGTAAATACGTGGCCAAGAACAGTAGATGGTTAAATAAACAATATTACAACCACAGCATGCAATAAGTCATTTGGTAGTAGAAAAATAGGTACTGGCATAAAAAGGTCACCAAGATACACTAGTAAAGCAGAAAATTCTTAAGTATAAGCATGCACAGGAAAAAGTCAAGAAGTAGACACAGAAAAGCATTAAACAGTAGTTACTTTTTAGATAGGGATGGGGTGAAGGATGGGGATAAAGCAGAAAATTCTTAAGTATAAGCATGCACAGGAAAAAGTCAAGAAGTAGACATAGAAAAGCATTAAACAGTAGTTACTTTTTAGATAAGGATGGGGTGAAGGATTGGGACTAACTGTCACTTACTATCTATACTTTTTATGTTTGACTTTTTTTTTTTTTTTTTTTTTTGCGGTATGCTGGCCTCTCACTGTTGTGGCCTCTCCCGTTGCGGAGCACAGGCTCCGGACACGCAGGCTCAGCGGCCATGGCTCACAGGCCCAGCCGCTCCGCGGCATGTGGGATCTTCCCAGACCGGGGCACGAACCCGTGTCCCCTGCATCAGCAGGCGGACTCTCAACCACTGCGCCAGTGTCTTATAAAGACACTGTTAAGAAAATAAAAAGACAAACTGTAGACCGGAATAAAATATTTACAAAGCATATAGCTGATAAAGGATTTGCTTCAAGAATATATAAATAACTCTTACAACTCAATAAGACAAACAATCTAAATTTAAAATTGGGGAATTTTTTTGAAAAGACACTTCATCAAATAAGATAGATAAATGGTAAGTGAACATATACAAAGATGCTCAACATTATTAGTCATTAGGAAAATGCAAGTTAAAACCACACTGATATACCACAAAACACTCACTAGAATTAAAAACAAAAAACCCCGACTTAACTTAAAATATCAAATGCTGGTGAGAATGTAGACCTCCTGGATCACTCATACATTGCTGATGGAAATACAGAATGGTACATCCACACGAAAAAAACAGTTTAGTGGTTTCTTATTAAGTGAAATATACTCTTACCATACAACTCAGCAATCTCACTCCTAAGTATTTACCCAGGAGAAATAACATATGCCCAAACAAAAATATGTATTTGAATGTTCATAGTCACGGTGTTCGATAACCAAAAATTCGCAAACAACCCAAATGTCCATCAACTATTGAGTATAAATAAATTGCTGTATATCCATGCAATGGAATACAAAGTGAAAAAATCCAGACACAAAAAAACTGCATGTTGTGTGACTCCATTCACACAAAATTCTAGGAAGGGCAAAACTACAATGACAATAAGCCATTTAGTGGTTGCCAGCAGGCAGGCAGAGGGAGAGGCCATTGACTAGAAAGGACCAGGAGGGAACTTTCAGGAGTGAAAGATATGCTCCAGATTATGATTGTGGTTGTTATTGCGCAACTGTCGTAAACTTTATTTTTGTGTAACTACACAAAATACAACTGTATACATTTGTCAAAACTCAGAATTGCAAACTTAAAATTGGCAAATTTTGTTGTATGTATATTTACCTCATTAAAGGTGATTTTTTTAATGCAAGATAATATATAATTAAGGGAAAGTCATTAGCATACCAAGACAATAACTGCAATGACACTTTAATGTTCTGAGTACTGTCAATGAATTATGTTACATACTAGATGTTAAATGTCAGTAAGGCATTGTCCCCTCTGGGAAATCGTAGTTTATTTCTAGAATGTTAGCTTCATGGGGAGCAGGGATCAGATCCTTGTTTCCTACTATATCTGTTGGACCTAGTATGGTACCTGATATACCCACATTTTTGAAATGTGGATATAGGGACTTCCCTGGTGGTCCAGTGGGCAAAACTCCGTGCTCTCGATGCAGGGGGCCCGGGCTCCATCGCTGCGGGGGAACCAGATCCTGCACACATGCCACAACTAAGTGTTCACACGTCACAACCAAGAAGTTCCGCATGCCGCAACTAAAAGAAAGATCCCCCACGCCGCAGCCAAGATCCCTTGTGCTGCAACCAAGACCCAGTGCAGCCAAAACAAACAAACAAACGCTGGGAATCATCATTTAAAAAACTAAAACATGAATATAAAAAATGAAAGGAAGGAAACAATTTAAAGTTGAGGGAGAGCACTAGGAACTAGAACGCTCTAAACCATACCTTTGGATTAGGTTTTCAAGCTGAACCTTGATGGATGAGTATGATGTAGAGGGATTTAGTCATGGAAAGGAGCATGGACATGACCTTTTGCTTTACAGTGGATCTGCTGGAGCAGAGGTTTCATCCTGCGGAGAAGGATACCAGGTTACACCCAGATGGAGGAGGGCTTTTAAAGCTGAATAAAGATGTTCAAATCTTTCAGAAGGTTAACATAAAGCCCACAAAAATGTTTGAACAGGAAAGTAAAAGATGAAAGTAATTTATGAAATATTAATTTCTTGGCAGAAGAAAGGCAATTGTAAGGCTATCACAGATTTGCTGTAACAAGCATCCTTAACATCTCAGTGGCTTAATACAAGCAATGTTTCACTTAGATATAATATGATTATATGCTTGCTAAGTGGCCTTCCACGTAGTGATTTAAGATGTGGTTCCTTCCCTGTTTTGGTGCCAACATCCACAACTTCCTTGGGGGTCCCTGATGGACACTTTGCCTTCAGCTCCCCAAGGAGTGAAGCAAGTAAGGAAAATGAGGTGGGACATCTGATGATCAGACATGGAAATGGTACATATCACTCTGACCATGTTCTGTTGGATGGAACCAGTCACATGGCCCCAACCTTAATAATAAAGCATCAGGAAAATGTGGCAATCCTATGTGTCTAGGTATAGAAAAGAGAAGTGGACAACAATTAGCCAGTCTCTGCTGCGGAACTCTAAAAGCTCAGAGAAATCTTGCAATAAAAAGTCTGTTTAACTACGTTTGGCTTCATGCTTTCTAAACTTACTTGATTATGATTTTTAGTTTTTAGAATAATAAAAGGTGATTTTTTAAAAGCAGGAAATTAGAAAGGTCATATTCTCCTTTAAAACACACTTTATAATAAAAGTCTAATCTCATAGATAGGATACTTTATATTATTTGTAGATGATTATTGCCACCTTGAAGAGCCCATAGGAATCCTTCAAACACTAACATATGAGAATTCAATAAGATGGCTGGCTATGAAATTAATACACAAAGACATTGATTGTGCTTTCCTACATGCAAATAATTAGTAAAATCTATAATGGGGGAAACATCACATTTAGGAATTCACAAATATATTAAAAAAAATACGCAACACCTATATGAAGAAAGTTTTAAATCACTCCTGAGGAAAAAAGAAAAAATGAGTAACTATAAAAGTTTACTCTGTTCTTGGTTAAGAAAACTTTGTATTAAAATTAAAGGTCTTTCTTTTCCCTAAATTGAACTATAAATTAATTTCAATCTCAATAGAACAGGCTCTAGAAATAATCCCAAATATACTTTCTGATTTTGAATATGATTAATAAGCTACTTCAAATCATTGGAGACAAGACAAATTATTTAATAAATGAAATTGGGATAACTTTTAAGCTTTAGGAAAATATGTTTACGTGTATACTTCAATCCTTAAGTAATAATAAATTCTGTTCACATCAAAGACTTATGTGCTAAAAATAAAACCATATAGTTTAGAGGAAAATATGAGTATTTTTTAAATTATCCTAGGGTTGGGAAGATCTATCTAAGCTTACATAAAATTCAAAATTCAGAAAGATAAAAACTATTAAATATGACTTCACGAAAAATTTAACTATCTGTGATGCAAAAATTTACTGTAACTAAATTCAAATGATAAATGACAAACTGGGTTAAAAATAATTGGCAACACAAATGTCAAAGAGCTAATTTCCTTAAACTTAAAATTGTTCTCACAAGGAATAAAGAAGAGACAACCAACCAATAGAAAATATGGCAAAGAACATAAAGAGGTAATAGTAAAGGGGAAAAAAAAGTGCAAATGGCCTATAAAATGAGATGATGCTCATTTCACTTCACTTACAATTAAAGAAATTAATATTAAATAGGGATTAGGTGCCATTTTTCACATAGACGAGAAGCCAAAATTTTGTTAATATTTGGCCATGTCCACTGCATGCCTCCTATTGCAGTAAGAAATAGGACATAGAACTTTATGGCTAAGGGCAGCAGGAATTGCCATTTATGGGAGTAATTACTCCATTGAGTGGCACCGTGGCCCCTGCCTCACCCAAATGGTATGAGATGAAGAGAGTATGCAGTCCTGGACACCTTCAATCTGAACCAGAGATTCCCAGGTTCACCTCCAAGAGGCATAAAGAAAGCTTTGGGCAAGCTCTACTGCAGTCATTCTCAAACTTTGGTGAGCATCAGAATCGCATGGGGGGCTTGTTAAAACTCAGATTGCTGGGTCCTGGTGTGGGAATGTATGATTCAGGAGGTCTAGGGTGGCACCTGAGAACTTGCATTTATAACAAGTTCCTAGGAGGTATTGATGCTCCCCGTTCAGGGACCACACTTTGAGAGGCTCTGGTCTAGTGAATACCTTTTGCCCTGCTTGCTTGCCATTTCAGTGGTAAACCGAAATAAAGGCAACATTAATCAGAGTCCCATGCTTCCTTGCCAGTCTTCAAAGCCAGACCAGCCCGCTGTGGTTTGACTCAGTTTACCAGTTGGTAAAGACTCAGATAATAAAATATTTTCCCTCAGTATTAGTGAAAAAATAAACTCATGCAGCCCTTTCCAATTTAGCAATATTTCTCAAAATTCATGTGCATATATTCTTGGTCCAGAAATTCCATTTCTAGATATTTATCCTGCACATATGCTCCCCCCAAAATGCAAAGATTATATGTATGAATATGTTTATTGCAGCATATTGACAATAGTTAAAAACTGGAAACAACTTAAATGTCATTCAGTTGGGAATTGTTTAAATAAATTAGGGTACATCTCAAGGGAATACTTTGCAGCCATTAGGATGAATGTGGTAGATTGATCATACTGAAATGGAAATATGCCCACAATGTATAATTAAGCACAAGAGAGAAACCACAGAATGGTACATGGAATGAGATCCATTTTTTGTCAAAATTAAAAAGATATATCTTATATAGAATATATGACATATATATGATATATATGATACATATAACATAATATAATTACATATAATGTAATATAATTATATGTAATATAATTACATATAATGTAATTATAAATTACAAAAAATATATGTAATATAATTACATATAATGTAATTATAAATTACAAAAAAATATATGTAATATAATTACATATAATGTAATATATATAAAGATATGATTGATACATATGCACAGAGTATGCACGCATGTGTGTGTATGCAAAGGTTTCTGAAAAGCTTCTAACAGACTTAACCCAGGGAAAGGGGGCTGGAGCCTCAAAGGCAGTGATACTGCATGGCTAGGGGGAGAGCAGGTATGACACTGAAGGACAATTACTTCAAAAATTTCCTGTTTGAATTATTTTACAACAAGCACATATACCACGTCCTATCTCATTTATTTTTAAAGTACTTTTTAAAAGTCAAATCAAGAGCAACAACTTAATACCACTAGTGTCTTGGCCTTAAGCAAGTTTTATCTATTGATTATAGATGGTTCTCCAGGGCCTCTAATTGGGAACAATTTCTTTGCCTAGTTTTTACTCACTGGGTATAAATGAGATTAATAAAACAATGACATAAGAAAGATAAAAATAAGATAGGAAATAAATAAGGGACCCACCGCAAATAGAGAGGGACCCAGTGGGCCTGTGCTCCTGCCACACTCTGTCCTCTGTTCCATTTTAATTCTTTCTCCAACATCTTGAAGAAAATTTAGCATCATATAATTGAAAATGTAAATGTTTATCTGTGCCCGCAGTTTCTCTGTTGACTCAATGGTTGCTTCGATAACTGTAAACTGAGTTGGTATGACACCTGCCTACTTCACGTGGCTACCATTTCTATGGGTTCTGGAAAAGCAAGGACAGTATATGATGATAATACACATGCCAGGTGATGCTAAAAATACTGGGGATCTAGAATCCCCTCATGGCAAAGGTGTACCTGAAATTAGCGACATTTAGGAGAATAACAGGAAATTACCAACTTGTGAAGAGAATTAATGAATTCTGCTGCAAGCCTGACATTAAGGACTTTCAGGCAGCTAGGTCAAGCTGGCATTTCGATATGCAAACCTACTGCTCCAAGGTATAAGGCCATCTCTCAGGGGAGAGAGAGCAGGGCTAAAGGTACAATCCAATTTTAAACTTCTCTTTAGAGTCATGAAAGCTTAAGCCATGAGATAAATATTTATATGCTCTGGATTTTTTTAAATAAAAAAAAAATTCCAAAAAGCCATAATGAAACAAAAGCCTATATCACTCCTCAACCTGAAAGAATAAAATAAGACTGAAATTTCAAAGAATCACGCATTTTCTCATTCTCCCAAAAGCATATGGAAGAGGCCCTGGTACAATCTCTTAGTTACTCCATAAAGAGACACTGATATTATCCATAATGTTTGTATCCTTTGGTGGAAAATTCTGTAAAACTGGATCACCAACATCCAAACAGACTCAAAAGTTTATGTGTCAAACAATATAAACTAAGAAGTTTCTTTCATCCTGGAACCAGTTGTTCTTTTGCCTTAGCAGGCCCAAAACATCATGTGTTATATGTCATATGTCATTTGCCATGGACTTAACACTTCAGTTATGTAACTGATTGATTTTGGCCACTCATGGATAATCTTTCTTCACTCAAACCACCTTAAGTGTTTTCCTTAGTCACCTTAAGGCAGGCTAAAAATCCTCAAACTTTTCTAATTTTTTTTTACATCTACCCAGCAGGTTAATTTGATTATAGCACCATCATTTGGGATACAGGACAGGACATCATTGCACACTTGCAATTGTATAAAGGGAAATTGACTGGAATTGGGAAAGCCACAGAAAAGCAGTTGAACTACAAAGGAATCAGAGACTCGACTAATGCCAAAAGACTTTCCAATTAATAATACCAGATAAATCTTGTGATCCTGGCTTTCTCTAAGGGACTCAAAGTGCTTTACAACAATTATTGAATGAGTAACCCAAACATCCTTGCACATTGGCAGGGAGAATATACTATAATAGTCACTTAATGGATTGGAAAAACTGGCACTGCAGAAAGATTAAGTGATTTACCAAATATTACAAAATAAGTCAGGATGAGAACAGAAAATAGTCCTCAATGACCCCGATCTGGTCACTGGCTCTAGCTGCATAAGCACCTTTGCTGTCTGTTTTAACTTTCTCCAGGTAATAGTGACTAACAAAGGATTTAATCTTCTCCCCATGGACTGCTCTTTGTTGGTTCTCTTTTGTTCCTCCTTATTTTTACTCCATAATAATGAAAATGATGCTAGTAATATTTGAATAGCATCATATGTCACAAAGTGCCTTCTATAGTCACTATCTCCTCTAATTAAGCAAACCCAATATCTGCATTCTGCATTTCTCTACTCCCTGACTCAAGCTGATTTGAAATAGTCAAAAGACACCATATATGAAATGTAGTGGCAAGAGTGGGATTTCCTTTCAGCCACTATTTTCACAAAGACACCCAGTATGGGAGTGCCCGCCATCTTTTACTCCTTTACTCAGCAAACACTCATTGGGCACCACTCTGTAAGACAAAGCTAAATACGAAGGATATGAAGACAATTAAGATAGAGACTTTAGCTTCAAGATGGCGGAGGAGTGAGGCGTGATCACCTTCCTCCCAACAAATACATCAGAAATACATCTACATGTGGAACACCTCCTACAGAACACCTACTGAACGCTGGCAGAAGACCTCAGACTTCCCAAAAGGCAAAAAAGCACACGAACCTGGGTAGGGCAAAAGAGAAAAGAAAAAAACAGAGACAAAAGAATAGGGACGGGACCTGCACCTCGGGGAGGGAGGAAACGTTTCCACACACTAGGAAGCCCCTTCACTGGCGGAGACGGGGGTGGCAGGGGCGAAGCATCGGAGCCATGGAGGAGGGTGCAGCAACAGGGGTGCAGAGGGCAAAGCGGAGAGATTCCTGCACAGAGAAGCAGTACCGACCAGCACTCACCAGCCCGCAAGGCTTGTCTGCTCACCCAATGGGACGGGTGGGGGCTGGGAGCTGAGGCTTGGCATTCGGAAGTCAGATACAAGGGAGAGGACTGGGGTTGGCTGCATGAACACAGCCTGAAGGGGGCGAGTGAGGCACAGCTAGCCGGGAGGGAGCCCAGGAAAAAGTCTGGAACTGCCTAAGAGGCAAGAGTCCATTGTTTTGGGGTGCGCAAGGAGAGGATATTCAGAGCACTGCCTAAACGAGCTCCAGAGACGGGCGCGAGCCGCAGCTATCAGCGCAGACACCAGAGACCGACATGAAAGGCTAAGGCTGCTGCTTCCACCACCAAGAAGCCTGTGTGCAAGCACAGGTCACTATCCACACCTCCCCTCCCAGGAACCTATGCAGCCCACCACTGCCAGGGTCCCGTGATCCAGGGACAACTTCCCCAGGAGAACACACGGCGCACCTCAGGCTGCTGCAATATCACGCCGGCCTCTACCACCACAGGCTCGCCCCACATCCGTACCCCTCCCTCCCCCTGGCCTGAGTGACCCAGAGCCCCCTAATCAGCTGCTCCTTTAACCCTCCTGTCTGGGTGGGAAACAGACACCCTCAGGCGAACTACATGCAGATGCGGGGCCAAATCCAAAGCCGAGCCCCTGTGAGCTGTGAGAACAAAGAAGAGAAGGGGAAATTTCTCCCAGCAACCTCAGGAGCAGCGGATTAAATCTCCACAGTCAACCTGATGTACCCTGCATCTGTGGAATACCTGAATAGACAACGAATCATCCCAAATTGAGGAGGTGGACTTTGGGAGCAGCTGTAGACTTGGGGTTTGCTTTCTGCATCTAATTTTTTTCTGTTTTTACTTTTATTTTAATTTACTACTTAGAGTTTATTATCATTGGTAGATTTGTTTATTGATTTGGTTGCTCTCTTCCTTTTTTTTTCTATATATATATACTTTTTTCCTTTTTCTCGTTTTGTGAGTGTGTATGTGTATGCTTCTTTGTGTGATTTTGTCTGTATAGCTTTACTTTTACAATTTATCCTAGGGCTCTGTCAGTCTGTATTTTTGTTTGTTTGTTTTTTACTATAGTTTTTAGCGCTTGTTTTGGTTGCTCTCTTCGTTCTTTTTTTCATTACTTTTTAAGCTTTTTATTTTTAATAATTCTTTTTTTTTTTTTTTTTTTTTTTTTTTTTGCAGTACATGGGCCTCTCACTGTTGTGGCCTCTCCTGTTGCGGAGCATAGGCTCCAGACGCGCACACTCAGCGGCCATGGCTCACGGGCCTAGCCACTCTGTGGCATGTGGGATCTTCCCGGACCGGGGCATGAACCCGTGTCCCCTGCATCGGCAGGAGGACTCTCAACAACTGCGCCACCAGAGAAGCCCCTATTTTTTATTTTAATAACTTTATTTTATATTATTTTCTTTTATTCCTTCTTTCTTTTTTCCCCCTTTTCTTCTGAGCTGTGTGGCTGACAGGGTCTTGGTGCTCTGGCTGGGTGTGAGGCCTGTGCCTCTGAGGTGGGACAGCTGAGATCGGGGCATTAGTCCACCAGAGACGTCCCAGCTCCACATAATAGCAAACAGCGAAAGCTCTCCCACCGATCTCCATCTCAAAGCTAAGACCCAGCTCCACTCAAAGACCAGCAAGCTATAGTGCTGGACACCTTATGGCACACAACTAGTGAGACAGGAACACAACCCCACCCATTAGCAAAGAGGCTGCCTAAAATTATAATAAGGTCACAGGCACCCCAAAACACACCACAGCATGCAGTTCTGCCCACCAGAAAGATAAGATGCAGCCTCAGCCACCAGAACACAAGCACCAGTCCCGTCCACCGGGAAGCCTACACTACCCACTGAACCAACCTTACCCACAGGGGGCAGACACCAAAAACATCGGGAACAACGAACCTGCAGCCTGTAAAAAGGAGACCCCAAACATAGTAAGTTAAACAAAATAAGAAGACAGAGAAACACACAGCAGATGAAGGAGCAAGGTAAAAACCCACCAGACCAAACAAATGCAGAGGAAACAGGCAGTCTACCAGAAAAATAATTCAGAGTAATGACGGTAAAGATGACCCAAAATCCTGGAAATAGAATGGAGAAAATACAAGAAACGTTTAACAAGGACCTAGAAGAACTAAAGAGTAAACAAATAATGATGAACAACACAATAAATGAAATTTAAAATTCTCTATAAGGAATCAATAGCAGAATAACTGATACAGAAAAATGGATAAGTGACTTCAAAGATAAAATGATGGAAATAACTACCACAGAGCAGAATAAAGAAAAAATAATGAAAAGAATTGAGGATAGTCTCAGAGAACTCTGGGACAACATTAAACACACCAACATTCAAATTATAGGGGTTCCAGAAGAAAAAGAGAAAAAGAAAGGGACTGAGAAAATATTTGAAGATATTATAGTTGAAAACTTCCCTAATATGGGAAAGGAAATAGTCAAGTCCAGGAAGCACAGAGAGTACCATATAGGATAAATCCAAGGAGAAACATGCCAAGACACATATTAATCAAACTATCAAAAAATAAACACAAAGAAAAAATATTAAAAGCATCAAGGGACAAACAACAAATAACATACAAGGGGATCCCCATGAAGTTAACAGCTGATCTTTCAGCACAAACTCTGCAAGCCAGAAAGGACTGGCAGGACATATTGAAAGTGATGGAAGGGAAAAACCTACAACCAAGATTACACTACCCAGCAAGGATCTCATTCAGATTTCACAGAGAAAATAAAACCTTTACCGACAAGTAAAAGCTAAGAGAATTCAGTACCACTAAACCAGCTTTACAACAAATGCTAAAGGAACTTCTCTAGGCAGGAAACACAAGAGAAGGAAAACACCTATAATAACAAACCCAAAACAATTAAGAAAATGGTCATAGGAACATACATATCGATAATTACCTTAAATTACCTTAAATGCTCCTACCAAAAGACATAGACTGGCTGAATGGATACAAAAACAAGACCCGTATATATGCTGTCTACAAGAGACCCACTTCAGACCTAGAGACACATACAGACTGAAAGTGAGGGGATGGAAAAAGATATTCCATACAAATGGAAATCAAAAGAAAGCTGGAGTAGCAATTCTCATATTAGACAAAATAGACATTAAAAAAAGACTATTACGAGAGACAAAGAAGGACATGACATAACGATCAAGGGATCAATCCAAGAAGATATAACAATTGTAAATATTTATGCACCCAACATAGGAGCACCTCAATACATACAGTAAATACTAACAGCCATAAAAGGGGAAATCGACAGTCACACAATCATAGTAGGGGACTTTTAACACCCCACTTTTACCAATGGACAGATCATCCAAATTGAAAATAAATATGGGAACACAAGCTTTAAATGATGCATTAAACAAGATGGACTTAATTGATATTTATAGAACATTCCAACCAAAAACAACAGAATATACTTTCTTCTCAAGTGTTCATGGAACACTCTCCAGGATAGATCATATCTTGGGTCACAAATCAAGCCTTGGTAAATTTAAGAAAATTGAAATCGTATCTGGTATGTTTTCCGACCACAACGCTATGAGACTAGATATCAATTACATGAAAAAATCTGTAAAAAATACAAACACGTGGAGACTAAACAATACACTACTTAATAACTAAGAGATCACAGGGGAAATCAAAGAGGAAATAAGAAAATACCTAAAAACCAATGACAATGAAAACACGATGGCCCAAAACCTTTGGGATGCAGCAAAAGAAGTTCTAAGAGGGAAGTTTATAGCAATACAATCCTACCATAAGAAGCAAGAAACATCTCAAATAAACAACTTAACCTTACATCTAAAGCAATTAGAGAAAGAAGAACAAAAAAAATCCCAAAGTTAGCAGAAGGAAAGAAATCATAAAGATCAGATCACAAATAAATGAAAAAGAAATGAAGGAAACGATAACAAAGATCAATAAAACTAAAAGCTGTTTCTTTGAGAAGATAAATAAAATTAATAAACCATTAGCCAGACTCATCAAGAAAAAAAGGGAGAACACTCAAATCAATAGAATTAGAAATGAAAAAGGAGAAGTAACAACTCACACTGCAGAAATACAAAGGGTCATGAGAGATTACTACAAGCAAATGTATGCCAATAAAATGGACAATCTGGAAGAAATGGAAAAATTCCTAGAAAAGCACAACCTTCCAAGACTGAACCAGGAAGAAATAGAAAATATGAACAGACCAATCACAAGTAGTGAAATTGAAACTGTGATTAAAAATCTTCCAACAAACAAAAGCCCAGGACCAGATGGCTTTACAGGAGAATTCTATCAAACATTTAGAGAAGAGCTAACACCCATCCTTCTCAAACTCTTCCAAAATAGAGCAGAGGGAGGAACACTCCCAAACTCATTCTCTGAGGTCACCATCACCCTGATACCAAAAGCAGACAAAGAGGTCACAATGAAAGAAAACTACTGGCCAATATCACTGATGAACATAGATGCAAAAATCCTCAACAAAATACTAGCAAACAGAATCCAACAACACATAAAAAGGATCAGACACCATGATCAAGTGGGGTTTATCCCAGGAATGCAAGGATTCTTCAAGATATGCAAATCAATCAATGTGATACACCACGTTAACAAATTGAAGAATAAAAACCACATGATCATCTCAATAGAGGCACAGAAAGCTTTTGATAAAATTCAATGCCCATTTATGATAAAAACCCTCCAGAAAGTAGGCATAGAGGGAACGTTCCTCAACATAATAAAGGCCATAAAACCCACAGCCAACATCGTCCTGGTGAAAAACTGAAACCATTTCCAGTAAGATCAGGAACAAGACAAGGTTGCCCACCCTCACTACTCTTATTCAACATAGTTTTGGAAGTTTTAGCCACAGCAATCAGAGAAGAAGAAGAAATAAAAGGAAAACAAATTGGAAAAGAGGAAATAAAGCTCTCAATGTTTGCAGAAGACATGATACTATACATAGAGAATCCTAAAGATCCTACCAGGAAACTACTAGAGCTGATCAATGAATCTGGTAAAGTAGCAGGATGTACAAGTAATGCACAGAAATCTCTTGCATTCCTATACACTAATGATGAAAAATCTGAAAGTGCAATTAAGAAAACACTCCCATTTACCATTGCAACAAAAAGAATAAAATATCTAGGAATAAACCTACCTAAGGAGACAAAAGACCTGTATGCAGAAAATTATAAGACACTGGTGAAAGAAATTAAAGATGATATGAATAGATGGAGAGATATACCATGTTCTTGGATTGGAAGAATCAACATTGTGAAAATGACTCTACTACCCAAAGCAGTCTACAGTTTCATGCAATCCCTATCAAACTACCAGTGGCATTTTTCACAGAACTAGAACAAAAAATTTCACAATTTGTATGGAAACACAAAAGACCCTGAATAGCCAAAACAATCTTGAGAAAGAAAAATGGAGCTGGAGGAATCAGGCTCCCTGACTTCAGACTAAACTACAAAGCTATAGTAATCAAGATAGTATGGTACTGGCACGAAAACAGAAGTATAGAGCAATTGAACAGGACAGAAAGCCCAGAAATAAACCCACACACATATGGTCACCTTACCTTTGATAAAGGAGGCAAGAATATACAATGGAGAATAGACAGCCTCTTCATAAGTGGTGCTGGGAACACTGGACAGCTACATGTAAAAGAATGAAATGAGAACACTCCCTAACACCATACACACAAAAAAACCTCAAAATGGATTAAAGACCTCAATGTTAAAGGCCAAACACTTAAACCTATTAGAGGAAAACATAGAAAGAACACTCTATGACATAAATCACAGCAAGATCATTTGAACACACCTCCTAGAGAAATGGAAATGAAAACAAAAATAAACAAATGGGACCTAATGAAACTTAAAAGCTTTTGCATAGCAAAAGAAAACATAAACAAATGAAAAGACAACCCTCAGAATGGGAGAAAATATTTGCAAATGAAGCAACTGACAAAGCATTTATCTCCAAAATTTACAAGAAGCTCCTGCAGCTCAATATCAAAAAAGCAAACAACGCAATCCAAAAATGGGCAGAAGACCTAAGTAGACATTTCTCCAAGGAAGATATACAGATTGCCAACAACACATAAAAGGATGGTCAACGTCACTAATCATTAGAGAAATGCAAATTGAAACTACAATGAGGTATCACTTCACACCAGTCAGAATGGCCATCATCAAAAAATCTACAAACAATAAATGCTGAAGAGGGTGTGGAGAAAAGGGAACCCTCTCGCACTGTTGGTGGGAATGTACATTGATACAGCCTCTATGGAGAACAGTATGGAGGCTCCTTGAAAAACTAAAAATAGAACTACCATAAGACACAGCAATCCCACTACTGGGCATATACCCTGAGAAAACCATAATTCAAAATGAGTCATGCATATACACACACTACCAAATGTAAAATAGATAGCTAGTGGGAAGCAGTCACATAGCACAGGGAGATCAGCTCTGTGCTTTGTGACCACCTAAAGGGATTGGATAGGGAGGGTAGGAGGGAGACACTAGGGGGAGATGATATGGAGATATACGTATATGTATGGCTGATTAACTTTGTTATAAAGCAGAAACTAACACACCATTGTAGAGCAATTATACTCCAAAAGAGATGTTAAAAAAAAAAAAAAAGTCATGTACCACAATGTTCATTGCAGATCTATTTATAATAGCTAGGACATGGAAGCAACCTAAGTGTCCATCAACAGATGAATGGATAAAGAAGATGTGGCACATATATACAGTGTAATATTACTCAGCCATAAAAGAAATGAAATTATTTGTAGTGAGGTGGATGGACCTAGAGTCTGTCTTACAGAGTGAAGTAAGTCAGAAAGAGAAAAGCAAATACCGTATGCTAACATATATATATGGAATCTAAAAAAAAAAAAAAAAAAGTGGTTCTGAGTAACATAGGGGCAGGACAGGAAAAAAGACGTAGACGTAGAGAATGGACTTGAGGACACGGGGAGTGGGAAGTATAATCTGGGACAATGTGAAAGAGTGGCATGGACATATATACAATACCAAATGTAAAATAGATAGCTAGTGGGAAGCCGCCACATAGCACAGGGAGATCAACTCGGTGCTTTGCCACTACCTAGAGGTGTGGGATAGGGAGTGTGAGAGGGAGACGCAAAAGGGAGGAGATATGGGGATATATGTGTATGTATAGCTGATTCACTTTGTTATAGAGCAGAAACTAGCACACCATTGTGAAGCAATTATACTCCAATAAAGATGTCAAAAAAAAAAACAGATAGAGCCTTTAAATGAAGGAGTTTATCATCTAAACACGGAAATAATTTACAAATATAATATCACAGGTGCCTGAGTGAAGGAATGAATAAAATGTCCTTGGAAATTCAATGAGGGAGAAATGAGTTCAGCTTGGGGGAATCAGAAAAAGCTGCTCTGCTGAATTGCCTTCAGCAATTTGCCCTTTCCCCCCACATTCTATCTCCACCTGATCTGTACCCCAGGGAGCTAATATTTGTGGACAGCATCACCATGCTCCCTTGCTTGCCTTCTAGCTTTTGGCAGGGTTGGGCAATGGCTAGTTCCAGCAGGAGATCATAGAGCGTGCAGAGATAGGTGGGGTGTTTATTTCCCCAGTTCCCTCCCTGCCCAGTTACAGTTTGGCAGTGACCATATTCTTCTATCAAAAGGCAGCATGCCTGCCCTAAAGTCACAAGTTCACTCAGGGTCACTGTTTCCTTACTTACTTCCTCTGGTCCAGGGGTGGTAGGCTGCCATCCTTACTAGCCCCAGAGAACCTCACCATCTTTGTACTATCTTAACCCTTTGTAAATAATATATCTATGAAGATTTTCAAGTAGGAGAATGACTGAATGAGTTTACAGTGGGGAGTTATTAAATAAGGACGACCCTGGAAGCAGGGGTCCTAATTAGAAGCTGCTGGGATCTTGAATTCATAGTAGAACATAAATTAAGGCAATGGTAGCATAGGATGGAAAAAAAAATAACTGACTTGCAAGATATTTTTGGAAGTTGAATTGCTATGCTCAGCTGGACATTGAGGAGGGTGAGGAAATATGAGTGAAGCAGAAGGTAACTTCCAGGCTCTTTAAAAATATATATGTATACGTATGGCTGAGTCACTTTGCTGTGTACCTGAAACTATCACAACATTGTTAATGGGCTACACTCCAATATAAAATAAAAAGTTTTTAAAAAGTGAAATAAACATTTGAAAAGTAATATATATATATATATATGTTTCTGAAAAAATTTTAAAGCTATATTGGTATGAGTGATATATTTTTAATTAAAGATAATTCAGCAAAAAATGCTGCTGTTTATTAAGTGTTCTGCCCTTACATTTGGCAGGAAATCAATAGTCACCTTCAAGAAGGTTTGCATTACAAACTTTGCCACCTGAGCACAGGTACCCTCAGGTGTACTCCTCCCACCACGGCCACGTATCCAACTGTCAGGGCCTCTCGTGGAGGAGGTTCAGCCATCCAAAGCCATGTAGAACAGTAGAAAAAGATCACACACCTTTGGAGTCAATCTTGTGCATTGAAGTCAATATATTTTGAAATTATCTACCTGAATTTATATATCATTCAGTCTAAATATACTGGAACATGGTTGAAAACATACCACATTCTAGCATTTATATGAATGGTGGTAAACCTGGTGTTTTTATGCTAAGTGAAATAAGTCAGAGAGAGAAACACAAATACTGTATGATTGTTACTGAGTCCAAGCTCATACTGCTTACTGCAGGACAGGCCAATGAATCGAGAGACAAGGTGGTAGGGCAAGGAATGGCAACGTTATTCAGAAAGCCAGTAGACCGAGGAAATGGTGAACTAGTGTCCCAAAGAATCATCTTGTCCAAGTTTGGATGGTAATTTCTTTTATAAAGCAAAGAGGGGAAAGTGAGGAGGTAAAGTAAAAGAAAGGTGATAAATTGTTGCAAATATTTCCTGGTTCCCTCCAGACTCTGGAGGGGATTTGTTAATTTCTTCCTTCCTGCAGCCATTCATAGGTGGGCCTGGTCAGGAGGTTTCCTGTGAGCTTAAACAAAGGTATTTTAACTTAATGCTCAGACATGGGAGGCAGGGTTCCCAGAGGTGGGCCATTATGTATACTTTAAGCTATAGGCAACATCCCTTTAGTGGTTAACTTGTAGCAAAAACAATAGAATATAAAGGTTAAAGTAAAAGAAACAGATCCAGTATGGAGTCAGATTTGTTCTTCCCGATTCCATGCTCTCACTTATATGTGGAATCTAAAAAGACCAAACTCATAGAAACAGAGATCAGATTTGTGGTTGCAGGTTGGGGTTAGGTGAAGGTGGTCAAAAGGTTCAAACTCCTAGTTATAAGATAAATAAGGTCTGGGGATGTAATGCACAGCATGGTGACTACAGCTAATAGGTAATACCGTATTGTGTATTAGAAAGTCACTAAGAGAGTAAATTTTATGAGTTCTTATGACAAGGAACCAAACTGTACCTTCGTGAGGTGACGGAACTAAACTTACGTGGTGATCATTTCACCATACATACATATAGCACATCATTATGTTTGTATATCTTAAACGTACACAATGTCATATGTCAATTACATCTCAGTAAAACTGGGGTGGGCGAGAACTGCTATTTTTGCTTTCTCTCTAGGGCTCTGCTGCTTTGGGGGGAGGTCATCAAGAGGATGTGGCTGCCAGTTGACCCAAGAGCTGGACTTGGGCAATCAGAGGATCCTCACTCGCTCCCCTGTCCTTGGAATATACATTCTGCCCACCGTTGCTATAGCTGGAACCATTTCAAGGATTACCCTTGAGAGAGTAATGTGTTACTGAGACCATCTGGACTGAATACCTGACTGAACCCCATTAAGGCCTCTGTATAAACTCTTAAGATTCTGGCAGGTGGGTGCAGTGATCTTCTTATCTTGCTGGCCACCCAAGCCTCAAATGTAAAACTGCCACCTGCCAATCTCAATTGGTCTGCCTCTTTCTTCAGCCTCTCCTTCTCCTCTGGGTATGGGGGCCAATTTCGGATTTCACCCAGGAAGCTCCCGAGGGTGCAGACCAACAGCTGCCCACTTTAAATTTCCATTAACCTCAAAAGCACAAAGTGCAAACAAAAGTTTCTTTCATTCTATCATCAGACTACTTCCACATGGCTGAAATTTCCAGAGAAATGCTTGTAAAATATATACTTATAAATAGATGTAGACCTGGGTGAGAATGAAATCTCAGAGGCCATAAAAAATACATCCTTCTTTCTGGAATATGAATAATTAGGTATTATAACCATATTACAAATGCATTCCACTTCCACCAAAAGTGGAAACTGAACCTTAACAAATATTTATACTCAAATAAAAACAGAGGCTCAAATAACCTTAATGTTTCTTCTATTTATGAAATAAGGGGGGAAAACATTTTTAGGTCTTTATAAAGAAATCCTTTCCTTTAAATAAAATCTCACTAAGTCCAAGGAGGCAGTAACTTTTCTGGAGGCACTCTGACACAAAGCAACACATAAAATGTGAGGGTAAAAAAGAAAAACGTGCAAAAATGTATGTACAAGGATATTGATGACACTATTCATAATAACTGAAAACCACACGTATTAGTGTTCAACAATAGAGAACTGGTTTGCTACATCTTCTTGGATGACAAGGAGATGTTTTTTTGTTCAGCCTCATGTAGCCAACCCTTATTCCAGCAGCATAAGTAGCACACTGGGTCACCGGTACAGTCTACTCTTTTCTCAAGGCGAACTTCTCTCTGGGTTTCTTGGTGCTCTTTCTTGTCTGCAGCCCTTAATCACTGCAAAGGTTTTCCTTAACACTGAATTTTGAAAAGAGAGATTAGTATTTCTTCCAGAAGGCACGGGGCTTCTTATGCAAATTATCCCCCACCACTAGCATCTAATTCTGCATACCAAGAGAAAGGGCAAACTTGCTAAGTGACACAGCCCTTGAAATGTGGCTCAGATTGAAAACGTGTTTACATCTTCTGTTCTCTCGCAAAATACTGCTAAAATGATGATTCTTTTTTTTTTTGCAGTACGCAGGCCTCTCACTGTTGTGGCCTCTCCCGTTGCAGAGCACAGGCTCCGGACGCGCAGGCTCAGCGGCCATGGCTCACGGGCCCAGCCGCTCCGTCGTGGCATGTGGGATCTTCCCGGACCGGGGCACGAACCCGCGTCCCCTGCATCGGCAGGCGGACTCTCAACCACTGCGCCACCAGGGAAGCCCTAAAATGATGATTAAAAAAAAAAAAAAATCACCTGCAAAAATAAGGAGATGAGGAGAGGAGCTTACAGCAATCAAGCTAGGATACCAAAAAGTAGACAGCAAAGCTGTGACTGAGAGACAAAAAAATAGGTCATACACACAGGTTAGGAATTAGAAGGGCATCTTCCTTCTTAACAGAAGCACTGGACACAAGAAGAAAATAAAGCAATACCTTCAAAACCCTGAAGGAAAATGACTTCCAACTGGGAACTCCATATTGAGCCACACTCTTACTAGAGTATGAGAGTAAAATAAAGATTTTTTTCAAGACATGCAAAATTCCCAGAAACATTTACCTCCTATTCAGCTTTACTCAGGAAGCTACCAGAATAGGTGCTCTTCCACATCAGAGAGTTTACTAAGAAAGCAAAAACAGAAACTCAGGGTCCATTTCAGAACCAGCAACATAATTTGCAGGATGAGACCCAGTATAAAATGAAAACACAAGAACCCTTGTTCAAAATTTATTAAGAATTTCAAGATGATGACAACTGAGCACTAAGCCAAATGCAGACCCTTCTAAGTGTAATGGCACAGGACCCAGACCCCATGAAACCAGCCCTGGGTCCAATCCAGGAGAGGGAAGAGAGAATTCCCAGGATGATAGTGAAGGGAGATCCCAGGACAACAGCTATGAAGCTAGTCTAAACAATCACCAGTCCACACTGGAGCTAGAAAATGGAGTGCTTCAAGAAGGGTATCTTCAAGGAAAACAATGAATTACTCAATGTAATTGTAAGGGGTTGAGAGGACATTTCCACTTCTTGGGGGAAGCACATGGAAGAAGCACATGGAAGAATTAAAAATGGACACAATTAAAGCAACTTTCCAGACAAATCCATGACTGGCAAGTGTCAATATTTTATGACAAGCCTGCTGTGAGAGCAAAGGCACTGTGCTCTGGAGCTGTGAAGACAGATAAACAAGAAACTGACCTCCAATCACTTACATATTCTTGGAAGACACAGGTGTTAAACAAAGCCTGTCTTGGTAGAACAGTGGGACGTTTTTAGGAATCTGAGATGGAGAGAGGCCTTCTGGTAGAATATAGAACAACATATACAAAGGCAGGACAGAGCACAAACAATGCTGAACAAGCCTGGATGAACTGAACTCTTGGCTAATGATGGGTGCCAGAATGGGGAAATGTTCTAGATTTTCCCCTCATCATCCCTCACAAATTTCCATTCAAAGCCTGATGTGCTAGAAATATATGTGAGTGAATGGCTCCTACTTGGGATCCTATTAGGACCTGTAAAACAAGCACATTTTGTTTTGTGCATATTGATTCCAGTGTATTGATTTTAATTTATTTGCTGTCATTAAACTTGTGTAATTATTGCAAGGAAATTCAATGAAAACAGGCACAGGCATTTCTGTTCCACCAGCTCTCTACGTTGCTATAGTTCATTGAGATTCTCTTGCGGTTTGAAGGTAGGCATTCGAGGTCAAAGCAGAACGCTCCCCAATAGTAAGGGAGAGAGTAAGAGGCACAATTCACAGCAGAATTATTTTTCCTTTGAAAGTAGCTTTATTACTATTCTTATGATACCAGAACTTTTTGCAAGTTCTAACAGTAAAGAAAATCTCAAAGGAGAAATAAAAATGTAATCCCAATTCCCACTACTTAGAGGTAAGCACTATTCACTTTTACCAGGTATCCTGCTGGATGTCTCCCTATGTACATAAATACAAAGAGAAGAAGACGAGCATTAACATGAATGGTAAAATTGCATGTTACTCTGTGATCCACTTTGTTCATTCCATAATATATCTTAGGTATTTTATATGTCAAAATACTTATTTCTGTATCATCACTTTAATAGCTGCATGGTATACCATCTTATGTATGAAATAATTTATTTTAAAAACTTCTTTTGCTGAGTGTATTTCCAATTTTTCTTTATTATAAAAAGTGACTTAAGTGTACATGCAGTGACTTAAGTGTACATTATGCTTGTCTAGTTATCTCCTTCAGGTAAATTCCCATAAGTGGGTTTGTTGGCTCAAAAAGAACAAAATTGCCACCTGTCGTCCAAAGTTGTTTTTTTTGAATCAATTTACACTTGTAGTAGCAGCATAAGAATATACAAATGCCAATAAGTATATGAAAAGACATTAGCCATCAGGGAAATGCAAGTCAAAACCACAATGAGATATTACTTCATATTCACTAGCATGGTTATCATCAAAAAGACAGATAATAACAAGTATTGCTGAAGCTATGGAGAACTTGGAGCCCTCATGCACTACTGGTGGGAATGTAAGTTGGTGCACCCACTTTGGAAAACAGTCTGGCAGTTTCTCAAAAAGAGTTACCTGACGACCCAGCAATTGTGCTCCTAAGTATATGCTCCAAAAAATTGAAAGGGGCTTCCCTGGTGGCGCAGTGGTTGAGAATCTGCCTGCTAATGCAGGGGACACGGACTCGAGCCCTGGTCTGGGAGGAACCCACATGCCGCGGAGCAAACAGGCCCGTGAGCCACAACTACTGAGCCTGCGCATCTGGAGCCTGTGCTCCGCCACAAGAGAGGCCGCAATAGTGAGAGTCCCGCGCACCGCGATGAAGAGTGGCCCCCACTTGCCACAACTAGAGAAAGCCCTCACACAGAAACGAAGACCCAACACAGCAAAAATAAATAAATTAATTAATAAATCTTCTTTAAAAAAAAAAAATTGAAATCAGGGACTCAAACAGATATTTGCACACAAATGTTCATTGCAGCAGTATTCGCAATAGCCAAAAAGTAGAAACGACCCAAGTCTTCATCAACAGTGAATGGATAAACAAAATGTGGTATATCCATACAGTTGAGTATTATTCATCCATAAAAGGAAAGGAAGTTCTAATATATGCTGCAACACAGATGAACCCTGAAAACATCATGCTAAGTGAAATAAGTCAGACACAAAAGGATAAATATTGCATGATTTCACTTACATGTAATATCTAGAATAGGCAAATTCATAGAGACAGAAAGGAGATTAGAGGTTATCAGGGGCTGGAGGCAGAGGGGGAAATAGGGAGTTACTGCTTAATGGTTACATTTCTATTTAGGGTAAAGAACAGTTTGGAAATAGGTACTGATGTTTGTTGCATAGCATTGTCAGTGTAATTAATGCCACTGAATTATGCATTTAAAAGTGGTTAAAATGGCAAATTTTATGTTATACATATTTTACCACAACAAAAAAATGAAAAAAATATAAGTTCTAAAATTTTTTTCAAGGGATTCAGTACGGATACATGCTACAATATGGATAAACTTTGAAAACATTTTACAAGATGAAATAAGTTGGTCACAAAAGACAACATATTCTATGATTCCAGTCTATATAAAATGTTCAGAATTGGCAAATCTACAGAGACAGAAAAGTAGATCAGTGGTTGCCTAGGGCTGGAGGCCCGGGGTAAGGTGGAGTGAAAGGAGGAGGGACGGGATGGGGATATGAAAATGTTCTGAAATTAATTGTAGTGATATTCACATACAACTATGTGAATATACTAAAAACCACTGAAATTGGGCTACCTTGGTGGCACAGTGGTTGAGAGTCCACCTGCCGTTGCAGGGGACACGGGTTCGTACCCCGGTCCGGGAGGATCCCACGTGCCGTGGAGAGGCTGGGCCCATGAGCCATGGCCACTGAGCCTGCACGTCCGGAGCCTGTGCCCCGCAACGGGAGAGGCCACAACAGTGAGATGCCCGCGTACCACAAAAAAAAAAAAAAAAAAAAAACACTGAAATTTACACTATAAATAGGTGAACTGTATGCTATATGAAATATATCTCAAAAAATCTGTTGTGTTTTTTAATTGTGGCTTTCTCTGTGATGGATGAGTTGGACCATTTTTTCCATATTTATTGGCCATCTGTATTTATTCTATTGTAAATGGCTTGTTCATGTTCTTTGTTCTGGTTGTTTTGTTTTTGTTTTTATAAATGCAAAGATATATTCAGAGTCTACATTGACAAGTATTTTTTTAAGTACACTATTTTCTGGTGGAAAATACTGCAGGTGGCATGCCTCAAGCCAGAAGAGAAGTCCAGTTCTGAAGCTGCTGACAGTCTAACAGGTTGAATTGATTTTATTTGTAGCGGAGTAAACACAGCATGGAAGGGCAGCACAAAGAGAACACTCCTTGAATTCTTCAGTACCATACTAGTACCATTTGCTTTACAAATATGACCTCATGTAATCCATCACACCCATTTACGAAGGAAAGAGGTCAAGTTCCCCAAGGTTACACAGCCAGCTGCTGCAACTGGGATTTGAACCTAGTTCTCTGTCTTCAAAGTGCTAGTCCATTCTAAGTGCCCTCTGTAGAGTACTGATCACATGAGCATGACCAGTAATAGGAAGCTATGATGACGCCCTTTGTACTTTCTGAGTTTCAGACACCTGTGACTGCAGTAATGCTGAGAAGCCACTGGCAATAGGAAATTGCAGCTGTCAGAATGTACATTTCCTTCACTGCTCCCAGAGATGCCATGTGGAGAAATTTACCAACACAAACATAAATTCTTCAAGGTTCTTCGAATGTCCCTGTGGGGAATTATGAGACTCCCTGGGTTATAAGGATTATACTTGGACATCTCTGCTCAGCCAAAGCTCTGATTCAGGATGCAGCAGTAATAGGTCAGATGTCACACATAGACCAAGAAATGTCAAAGTCACACGAAGAATGACATACAGCCATCAAAAGAGCTAATAAATACCTCACTTGGGAAATTAATTTGTAAATTCCATAGGATTATACATCTTTGTAATTACGGATAGTGTCATACAAAGATAACATTTCTTCATTGAAAGGGATCTTAGAGTTTCTCTCTTCAGACCTTTTATTTTACAGATGTAGAAACTGAGATCCTGAGATTTTAATTAACTATTTTACTTAGAAAAATCTCTGAGGGGAAGGCAGCATGATTTCTGATGACTCCAAATCCCTAGCTTGGCTGCCCTTCCTCCTAACTCAGGAAAACCTCCAAAGTCATTTTTCTATGGCAAAACCGTATTCTGTGAATTTAATATTTTCTAGCTCTCTCTGCTGCACTGGGAATTGTTCAACTCTAACTCCCTTTAGCTATGAAGACTGGAAGAGAATACAGTTCTCAACACTGCTCATGCTTTCAAGTCACATGTCCTCAGGTTGCTAAAAATCTCCAGTCTGTGAAACACGAAATGAAATGCCAGGATGCTATTTTTGATTGACATAGAGAGCAAGGAAGCAGATTTATATCCACTGGCAAAATCGTATGCTGATAGTTAGAAACTGCTAGTGATGATATGAATGTTACCACATTGCATGGATGAAGATTCCACTTTTCCTGTTTATTGTGATGAGAGTGCTTTCCTTTGGCCTCTACTTTCTAAGATTCTAAAATTAGACATTTAACTTTATTCTTAAATTAATTGTAAATGTAATTGTATCATAAGTGTGATTCAGCAAAGAGTGAAAAGAACAACAAATGGAGGTCAGGAACCACTTGCTTTATCATCTTCTATTTCATCTATGTTTTCCTTCCCTTGGAATTCATATAACTTATTTTTTTTAAATACTTCTACAAATAGATATGCTCAGAAAATTTATATGATTAATTTTTCAAGCAGATATGACAAGGGACAAAACCGAGTTCAATAACCATAAATATATTTTTAATCCTTATGTATAGTCTAGCACAATAGAATGGATTGCTTTAAAAGATAGAAAGTGTTCATTTAATTTTTTAAAATACATTTCATGTGTATTCTGGTATCAGCCAACCCTGTGCCCCAGTAGCAGGTAATTCAAGATAAGCACACTTAAAATATAAGGAAAATACTTAAAATGTCAAAGTCTGTGGCACATTTACATAGCAATATAGAATTCTGCTTCACTCCTTGGTTAATGAACATAATGGTCAGGCTTAAAAATAAATATTTAATATATATGCATATCTGACATATTCATATAATATATAACATTAAATAATATATGCTTATATTTGATATATATTAAATAATTGTTTTAGAAAACAGTTGGAATCAATTGGAAGGTCAAAATATAATTTTATATATAAAGAGGTAGATATATACTGAACTAAATATATGTTAAATACCCAAATATATATCAATGTAATATATATATATATATATATATATATATATATATATATATAAAATAAAAAAACTGACATCTTCTTTCTCTCCATTCAGTTAACCGACTGGTGATTTTTCACAATCATGTAGATAAAAATACAAACAAGAATATGCACTTATATAGCCAAGAAAAATCTATAGTATTGTCTTTTTATCTTAACTCCACTTTTATTGTCTTTTATTTTCTAAGGGATTAGACTACTTCTAGACTTCCGTGTTTCTATGTTAGTTTTTTTCCAAGTAGATTTTGTTTTACTCTTTCAGTTCATGCCATTGTTTGCTGACGTAGTGAAATGTTACTTACTGCACAATAACTGGCCAACTGGAGAACATATTATCTGGAAACTGGGAATGCAAACAGTAAAGAACGTCAGGATCCACTAAAAATAGAAGGTTTTATACTTTCAGTTTAGTCATCTTTGTTTGGGAATTAAAATCTCTTACTTCAGCTCATCGTGAGTTTTTTGGTTTTTTTTTTAAAGCATAGTGGGGGGAACGATTCAATGTGAAAGTTATTTTTTTTTAACTTTTTTTTTTAGCCCATCAAATTTCAGTATACATAGTTAATAACCACTTCAAATTGCTATGCCAGGAGAAACCACTCTTACCTAATTGGCTGCCAAGGCTCATAAAGCACCTCTGTGCCACTGGTAATTCATTGCTCTATTGATATGGTAACTCACAGTGATATTTTCTGGCTGTCATCTTTTACACTCACTGATGCTCACTTCCTTCAATTTTTACATCCAGTAGTTCCAAAATTAAAGGCTATGTCTTGGCCATACGATTTTTAGTAGGTTCTTTACAAGTTCTCCTAAGTGGATTTTCTCTTTGTCTATACCACACACATACGCACACATATGCATGCATGCATGTACACACACACAGACTTTAAATGGTTGAATATATTCTTCTCCGAGTAGAATTTTTTCATTAGATGTAAAACATTTCATTTTCATATGGATCTACAGTGCCTTTTAAAGCTACTCCAAAGCCTCATTATGTGACACATTGGTGATCAAACCACTTTATCTCACAATGCCAGAATCTTTACAAGATCACAGCTAATGACTTCGTTTCCAGCGTGGTGTCATGTGGCTCAGTTCCCAGAACCAAATCATATCTGTCAGTTCTTTTCACAGGAGCACACATCTTCTCTGTTGGTATAGAGTGTCATGCAGTGGCCAGCACTGTGCAACGGCAAACAGCTCATATCAGGACCCTCCGTCTCCTTCCCCCAGATGACTCTGCACGAGGTGAAGAAGAACGTGCACACCTGCCAATTCTGCCAAATTTCAGCCTCTGAGGCCACACACTAGTTCATTTCACATTCTCAAGAGTGTGAAGAGCTGTCTTTTGGCAGCAGCCTGACTGTCCTCTACTACCTCAGAGGAAAGTAGAATTCATCTTTCCTAGTAGAATGGAGAAAAGTTTGAGACATGATGGGAAATGGTTCCTGCAGGGAGAAAAGTTTCCTTGGATGTGTCAAATCACTGTTAGCTTCAGTAAACATGGCGACTCAGCTCCAAGTGGGTCAAACTCCTCATTCCTCTCAACACCACTTCCTGGGACATTAGAGGACAAGAGCAAAGGGTGGAAACTTGATCAGTGAGGTTTGTGGAACCCAAGGATGGCCAGGTTAAACGCCACAAAGAAATTAGTTATACAGAAATCAGTCCACTTCAGCTATAGGGCTGCCACATCAACCACAGCTTACAATTGTGTTTGAAAAAATGTACATTTGGATTGTTTTCCAGAAAGTGGCTATGACATTATACCCTGACTGCATTTGCCTTTGAAAAAAATTAATACAATATTCTGTAAAACGGTCCAGCTTACAATGACAAGCTATTGAACTTACTGCCTGCATCTACCTCACAGATCTTAAAGTAACTCAAAAGAGCCATCTGAATGATTAAACAGTAATCTGTTTGCAAAATCATTTTGTCCACCAAAAATCACCTCCTAACATCCTGAGACCAATCAGTTCCTCCCTGGGTTTTTAAGCCAGAATTCTACAACTAACATGGAAAAAGGCCACATTTTTTTCTGACAGTGGTGTGAACTTTTTAACTTTTCTAGTTGTTGCTTCATTAAGGATCATATTCTTGAAATTTTCAAAAGAAATGTTATTGCTGTCAAGTCAGCACTCAGCATTCATGTAAATGATGTGATGCTGTGATTCATAATAAGAAACATATTTTTGGGTCCCTCCCTGGTTGGTGCTCGGGGCCTTCTGTGTCGCCTCGGGCACAGCGCCGCTCACACCATGGCTTGGGTCATGAATGCGCCACAGCCTCTCGAGAGACGTGGGTCCTCGGAGCCTCTTTAGTGCCGGAGCTCGGGCCGCAGGCGACTCCGCGGAGGTGGAAAAACAGAACCTCTGGAATGGATGGACTCTTCCCGAGCAGCTTTGCTAATTTGCAGCAGCTGGACAATGCTCCTCTTTAACACCTGTTGGCATAATCTTCACATTATTTCACTCTGGTGGCAGGGACTCAGCTCTGAATTCTGTATAGAAAAAGCACCTGGATCCCAGTCTTTCAATGGCTTCGAGATAACCAGAAATGCCTGCCCTTGAGCCTAGGGGGCCTCTAGGCAAGATGTCCCTGCCCATCGGGACGTACCACCGGGCATTCAGCTATGATGATGCCCTGGAGGACCCTACGCCCATGATTCCTCCTCCATCAGATATGGACAGCATCCCCTGGAAGCCAGTGATTCCAGAGTGCAAGTATCAGCACCTGGCCAAGGTGGAGGAAGGAGAGGCCAGTGTCTCGTCCCGTGCCCTGCCATCGGCCACTGACGGTGCGGACAAGGTCCCCGTGGTGAAGGCTAAAGCTACCCATGTCATGATGAGGTCTCTGATCACAAAACAGACCCAGGAGAGTATTCAGCGTTTTGAGCACCAGGCAGGGCTGAGAGATGCTGGCTACACACCCCACAAGGGCCTCACCACCGAGGAGACCAAGTACCCTCGAGTGGCAGAAGCACTCCACAAACGACAGCTCCAGAGTGGAGAGATAACAAGAGAGGAGCAGCAGCCGGCCTCCACCCAGTCCACCCCAAGCAGTAACTCCCACTCTTCCCCTAAGCAGAAGCCCAGAGGCTGGTTCACTTCTGGTTCTTCCACAGCCTTACCTGGCCCCAATCTTAGCACCATGGATTCTGGAAGCGGGGAAAAAGACAGAAGCTCGGCAGATAAATGGAGCCTCTTTGGACCAAGATCCCTCCAGAAGTCTGATTCCGGAGGTTTTGCCATCCAGGCCTACAAAGGAGCCCAGAAGCCTTCTCCAGTGGAACTGATCTGCATGCAGGCCACCCGAATGGCCGAGGATCCAGCAGTGTTCAAGCCACCCAAAATGGACATCCCAGTGACAGAAGGGAAGAAACAGCTGCTGCAGGCCCACAATCTCAAACCGTAGGACTTGAATGTTCTCACACCCACTGGTTTCTAGAGCTCTTTCTGTTCCAGGGACTCTGGATAGAGGGTGTCTTGAGCCCAGCTCCCCTTTACCTTGGCTCTGACATAGGAAAAGTTTTGTTTTGTCTTTTAAAATTTCTCTCAAACTGAGGCTAGAGCTGGAGACATAATTGATTTTTGAGAAACATTAGTGCAAAGTTTGTCCTTGTGCAGAAGAAGCCATTTTGTACTGCTTTAGTTTAAAGTTAGACTAAACCTCAGCAGTGATGTATGGAGACCTCATTACCTATTTTTGTATCTTTACTCTACCCAAGAACTTTGGTCATTACCTACTAGGTAAATAATGTTTGTGTTGTTCTAAAACCAAGGCTTCTTGATTCCTTTACCACTATCCATGTGTGCATGGACAAATCATGGCATAGTGGCGTTCACTGACTAGTTTAGACAACTTTAGCCCTCTTGGCTATGCTGGCACTGTGTGCTCCAGCCTCGTCAGTTATGGGGACCCAGGATCTGTTTGAGATATGGGTATAGTTAAGAGCCAGCCTTGGCAGGGATCCCCTCTGTTTTCTGCTGAAACCTTGCTTTTTGGTAGACCTCATGGATCTCCTTGCTTTTTGGTAGACCTCATGGATCACTTTGTCCTGCAGCCAGTTCCTACTGTAGTATCTCTTGGGCCAGTGCTGTTGGAGGGATGCTTCTCTTTTGTGTGTCACAGAACAAACACTAGCCTTACATATCCTTTGTTGCACTTTAAAGTGAGATTAATTTAACTCCCTTTTGGTTGAAAACTTCCTAAGGGAGAAAATTCAGTCTACTGGTTTGGTATAGATAAATGGATGTTAACCTTTCTTAAAGGAGGCAGCAACTGCAGTTTGAGTATAGTCTTGCGGTTCATATGAAACTAGTGTCAGCTTATTTTGAGTTTCTTGTTCAGCCAGGGCCTGAAAATTTTTTTCCTGGGAGGTGGAAGAATTAAAAAATTTTCTGTATGCAATCATTTTCCCCCCAAATGAGCCTCATACCTTTATAAACACGTACCTCACTGAGGAAAGGAACTAGGGAAACCACCTTTTTGTTTCTCCTCACTGTGTACATGTTCAATCATTGTCTTGAACACTGTCTCAAATTCCTGCTGTCCTTTGCTTTGGACAGTATGGTGTCTACACAAGGAGCTGAGCTGATCTTCCCACAGAGATGCCCTGGAGTCTAAAATGATCAGAGCAATTAATTGATTTGTGTCTTCTGTTATGCTTGTTTCTCTTAACTTGTTTTGGCAACAAAAATCCTTACTACTTTCTCAAAAAATAAATAAATAAATAAATATATTTTTGGTCTTAGTCCCTGTTTCTAACACAGAGCTCCTAAAACTCTCAGAATTTCCTAAAGGTGTTTTGTTATGTAAATGAGGTGACTTGTGCAAAGCACCTAAAGATGGGGCCTGGTTGCCAGGGGAACCAACCATATGATTAGAGCCTAGGAACTTTCAGCCTCACCACCCCAGGAGGGGAGAAGGGCTGGAGATTAAGTTCAGTCATCAATGGCCAATGATTTAATCAACCATGCCTAGGTAATTAAGCCTCCATAAAACCCCAAAAGGACAGGGTTGGGAGAGCTACTGGGTTGGTGAACACGTACAGATTTGGGGAGAGTGGCCCTCAGTGAGGGCATGGAAGCTTCTCACCCTTTCCCCTTTCCTTGCCCTATTCATCTCTTCCATCAGGCTCTTCTTGAGTTATATCCTTATAAAATAAACAGGTAATCTAGTAAGTAAAATGTTTCCCTGAGTTCTGTGCTGCTCTAGTACATTAATCAAACTCAAGCAGGAGGTCACTGGAACCTATATAAGGCAACTGCTAACAGCTGTAAAACAGGAAATCAACAGTAACATAATAATAGAGGGGACTTTAACACCTCACTTACATCAATGGACAGATCAACCAAAATGAAAATAAATGAGGAAACAGAAGCTTTAAATGACACAATAGATCAGATAGATTTAATTGATATTTATAGGACATTCCATCCAAAAACATCAGATTACACTTTCTTCCCACGTGCGCATGGAACATTCTCCAGGATAGATCACATTTTGGGTCACAAATTGAGCCACAGTAAATTTAAGAAAATTGAAATCATATCAAGCACCTTTTCTGACCACAATGCTATAAGATTAGAAATGAATTACAGGGGAAAAAAACGTAAAAAACACAAACACATGGAGGCTAAACAATACGCTACTAAATAGCCAAGAGATCACTGAAGAAATCAAAGAGGAATTCAAAAAATACCTAGAGACAAATGACAATGAAAACAAAACAATCCAAAACTTATGGGATGCAGCAAAAGCAGTTCTAAGAGGGAAGTTTATAGCTATACAAGCCTACCTCAAGAAACAAGAAAAATCTCAAATAAACAATCTAACCTTACACCTAAAGGAAATAGAGAAAGAAGAAAAAACAAAACCCAAATTTAGCAGAAGGAAAGAAATCATAAAGATCAGAGCAGAAATAAATGAAATAGAAACAAAGAAAACAATAGCAAAGATCAATAAAACTAAAAGCTGGTTCTTTGGGAAGATAAACAAAATTGATAAATCATTAGCCAGACCCATCAAGAAAAACAGGGGGAGGACTCAAATCAATAAAATTAGAAATGAAAAAGGAGAAGTTACAACAGACACTGCAGAAATACAAAGCATCCTAAGAGACTACTGCAAGCAACTCTATGCCAATAAAATGGACAACCTCGATGAAATGGACAAATTCTTAGAAAGGTATAAACTTCCAAGACTGAACCAGGAAGAAATAGAAAATATGAACAGGCCAATCACAAGTAATGAAATTGAAACTGTGATTAAAAATCTTCCAACAAACAAAAGTCCAGGACCAGATGGCTTCACAGGTGAATTCTATTAAACATTTAGGGAGGAGCTAACACCCATCCTTCTCAAACTCTTCCAAAAAATTGCAGAGGAAGTAACACTCCCAAACTCATTCTATGAGGCCAGCATCACCCTGATACCAAAACCAGACAAAGATACTACAAGAAAAGAAAATTACAGACCAATATCACTGATGAATATAGATGCAAAAATCCTCAACAAAATACTAGCAAACAGAATCCAACAGCACATTAAAAGGATCATACACCATGATCAAGTGGAATTTATCCCAGGGATGCAAGGATTCTTCAATATATGCAAATCAATCAATGTGATACACCATATTAACAAATTGAAGAATAAAAACCATATGATCATCTCAATAGATGCAGAAAAAGCTTTTGACAAAATTCAACACCGATTTATGATAAAAAACTCTCCAGAAAGTGGGCATAGAGGGAACCTACCTCAACATAATAAAGGCCATATATGACAAACCCACAGCAAACATCATTCTCAATGGTGAAAAACTGAAAGCATTTCCTCTAAGATCAAGAACAAGACAAGGATGTCCACTCTCACCGCTATTATTCAACACAGTTTTGGAAGTCCTACCCTCAGCAATCAGAGAGGAAAAAGAAATAAAAGGGATACAATTTGGAAAAGAAGAAGTAAAACTGTCACTGTTTGCAGATGACATGATACTATACATAGAGAATCCTAAAGATGCCACCAGAATACTAGAGCTAATCAATGAATCTGGTAAAGTTGCAGGATACAAAATTAATGCACAGGAATCTCGTGCATTCCTATACACTAATGATGAAAAATCTGAAAGAGAAATTAAGGAAATACTCCCATTTACCATTGCAACAAAAAGAATAAAATACCTAGGAATAAACCTACCTAGGGAGACAAAAGACCTGTCTGCAGAAAACTATAAGACACTGATGAAAGAAATTAAAGATGATACCAACAGATGGAGAGATAAACCATGTTCTTGGATTGGAAGAATCAATATTATGAAAATGACTATACTCCGCTAAGCAATCTACAGATTCAATGCAATCCTTGTCAAATTACCAATGGCATTCTTTATGGAACTAGAACAAAAAATCTTAAAATTTCTGTGGAAACACAAATGACCCCGAATAGCCAAAGCAGTCTTGAGGGAAAAAAACGGAGCTGGAGGAATCAGACTCCCTGACTTCAGACTATACTACAATGCTACAGTAATCAAGACAATATGGTACTGGCACAGAAACACAGATTAATGGAACAAGATAGAAAACCCAGAGATAAACCCACACACCTATGGTCAACTAATCTATGACAAAGGAGGCAAGGATATACAATGGAGAAAAGACAGTCTTCAATAAGTGGTGCTGGGAAAACTGGACAGCTACATGTAAAAGAATGAAATTAGAACACTCCCTAACACCATGCACAAAAATAAACTCAAAATGGAGTAGAGACCTAAATGTAAGTTTGGACACTATAAAACTCTTAGAGGAAAACATAGGAAGAACACTTTTTTTTTTTTTAATTTATTTTTTGCTGTACGCAGGCCTCTCACTGCTGTGGCCTCTCCCATTGCGGAGCACAGGCTCCGGACGCGCAGCCCCAGCGGCCATGGCTCACGGGTCCAGCCGTTCCGTGGCACACAGGATCCTCCCGGACCGGAGCACGAACCTGCGGCCCCTGCATCGGCAGGCGGACCCCCAACCACTGCGCCACCAGGGAAGCCCCCAGGAAGAACACTTTTTGACATAAATCACATCAAGATCTTTTTTTGATTCACCACCTAGAGTAATGGAAATAAAAACATAAACAAACAAATGGGACCTAATGAAACTGAAAAGCTTTTGCACAGCAAACCATAAACAGGACGAAAAGACAACCCTCAGAATGGGAGAAAATATGTGCAAACGAATCAACGGACAAAGGATTAATCTCCAAAATATATAAACAGCTCATGCAGCTCAATATTAAAAAAAACGAAACAACCCAATCCAAAAATGGGCAGAAGACCTAAATAGACATTTCTCCAAAGAAGATATACAAATGGCCAAGAAGCACATGAAAAGCTGCTCAACATCACTAATTATTAGAGAAATGCAAATCAAAACTACAATGAGGTATCACCTCACACCAGTTAGAATGGGCATCATCAGGAAATCTACAAACAACAAATGCTGGAGAGGGTGTGGAGAAAATGGAATCCCCTTGCACTGTTGGTGGGAATGTAAATTGATACAGCCACTATGGAGAACAGCATGGATGTTCCTTAAAAATCTAAAAATGAAATTACCATATGATCCAGCAATCCCACTACTGGGCATATACCCAGAGAAAACCATAATTCAAAAAGACACATGCACCCCAATGTTCACTGCAGCACTGTTTACAATAGCCAGGTCATGGAAGCAACCTAAATGCCCATCGACAGATGAATGGATAAAGAAGATGTGGTACATATATACAATGGAATATTACTCAGCCATAAAATGGAATGAAATTGGGTCATTTATTGAGACGTGGATGGATCTAGAGACTGTCATACAGAGTGAAGTAAGTCAGAAAGAGAAAAACAAATATCGTATATTAACGCATATATGTGGAACCTAGAAAAATGGTACAGATGAACGGGTTTGCAGGGCAGAAATTGAGACACAGATGTAGAGAACAAACGTATGGCCACCAAGGGGGGAAAGCTGCGGGGGGCTGGGGGGGTATTGTGATGAATTGGGCAATTGGGATTGACATGTATACACTAATATGTATAAAATTGATGACTAATAAGAACCTGCTGTATAAAAAAAAAGTAAATAGTATTCAAATGATATTATATGAAATTACTATAATTTAATACTATAATTATAACATCACATTAGATTATAATTAAAGCACTGGGACAGTGCCTAGCCCATGTTTGTTAAATAATAAAACATATAAATATGCAAAATGTGAACTTCTGTAAATGCACAGACACGAATCTATTTGTTGTACTATGTTATCCAAACAGCTCTATGAAATTTTATTCAGTTAGATTACATTCCAATGCAAGAACTACAAGTACACTCAGAGCCTCAGCACATTTATTAGCTGTGAGACTTGATGAAAAAAATGAAATTTCTCTAGAACATATCAGGATTTGAGAACAACAGGGAACTATGCCATCCATGGACATTGGAACATTTTTGAAGCCCTTTGCTACTGATGTGACTATTGTTTTATCTATAGTAGAAGCTCTACCAAAAAATATCCCAGCCCATTTGAGCTGCAAGCTCAAAGTTCTGCCTTCATTCCCACATGGTGGGTTTGACATATCCTCAGGGATATCAGCCGTAAGTAAGAATAAGAAGGTTCTAGCATGTTTGTGAACATGTAAATTCTTAGACCTCCCCTCATGGAAATTTCGTTCCAGTCGGCCGGAGGTTGAGCCGAGGAATCTGCATTTTAACATACATCAATTTCCGACATAGGTGGTCTAATGCCTACTGATTAAGAGTCACTGGACTAGAGGATCCTCCACTCAGTTTGGGATGAGCCCTCAGGTTCATGCGTGTACTCACAGTGTGGCTGTCACAGGCTTTCCAGCTGAGTCTAAAGCGTTTGAGGTTTTCCTGGATTCTCGAATCCCTGGAGCATTGCTTAAATGAAACCAAGTCTACGTATGATAAATCCCAAGGATAGGGGCTTCCCTGGTGGCGCAGTGGTTGAGAGTCCGCCTGCCGATGCAGGGGACACGGGTTTGTGCCCCGGTCCGGGAGGACCCCACATGCCGCGGAGCGGCTAGGCCCGTGAGCCATGGCCGCTGAGCCTGCGCGTCCGGAGCCTGTGCTCCGCAACAGGAGAGGCCGCAAAAGTGAGAGGCCCGCGTACCGCAAAAAAATAAAAAACCAAGAAAATCCCAAGGATATATCTGCATGAGTCTGGCCTTTACAACAGGAGTGCTGAAGTTCTATTCCAATAAGAATTTGCTTCCTTTTATTTGCTCTGGGCTGTTCTCAAAATGAAGCTGTGAACTGGAAGAATTTGGTCTTTGTATCCTACCTCCTATGCCTTCATCACTTCTAGCTTCAATATCCAAACAACATGTGGGAAACTGGAGCTTCTTGGCTCCTGAGGATCACCACCTGAGGCATCCAACCAAAGCCTAACCCTTTTTCCCCTGCTCTGTATCTTTCCCTGTCTCCTCCATCAAAATGCACTTCATCCATTTCCCATCTGGTCAGGATCCTAGCATCAGCACCGTGACAAAACTTTGATGTGATACAGCAAAATGAACTAACAGACTAATATTTTATTTGGAAGCCCAACTAGGGCTAAGAGAAGGAGATTTTCTCTTGGGTCTCACACATTGCAAAATAAAGTTAATGAATAAAGTTAAAATGATGGTGCCAGGTGATGTGGGCATGCAAAGATGTTCCTTCCTCCACTTTTTTGTTAGAGAGAACAAGAACATACTCAGTTTAAGAAATCTACTACCTTTGTTGACAATTCAACCAGGTCATAGAAAGTCTTAGCCAACTAACAGGGTTTGGAATTCAACATGGCAAAACCTAGACCTTAAGAGGTTTCAATTTTTGGAAGGAAAATTCAGAATAATTTATTAGAATACAAAATATAATAAAAATTAAAAATAGGGGTCATGGGCTTCCCTGGTGGCGCAGTGGTTGAGAGTCCGCCTGCCGATGCAGGGGACACGGGCTCGTGCCCCGGTCTGGGAAGATCCCACATGCCGCGGAGTGACTGGGCCCGTGAGCCATGGCTGCTGAGCCTGCGCGTCCGGAGCCTGTGCTCCGCAACGGGAGAGGCCACAACAGTGAGAGGCCCGCGTACCGCAAAAAAAAAAAATAGGGGTCATATACCCAAAATATTGTTTGGTTAAAATGAGGTTCCACCGCACTGTTCAAACCTAAGACCAACTATTGTAGCATTAGAACAGACACAACAGCCAAGCAAAATTCTCAGAGGAAAACAGAGGAAACCAGTTCTCCCTTAAAAGCTTTAAAAAGGCAGTAGAGACTTACTATATTTTAGACCATTTTTGATGATCTCACAGTATCCAACATGATTAACACTTAAATATATCATGAAATAGTAGTACTTTAGGGTAAGATGAAGGGGAGGAGAGGAATATCCCATAATTTACTGATGTTTTTGCATTGTTAGAATCATTCAAACTTTGGCTCTGTCCTTGGATTCAGACATATCTAGAGGCCTTTGGCTTCTTAGTAGTAAACCATTTACCCATAACTTTCAAACTTCATGGTTACAATTAACATTTAAGCCTTAATGGATGCTAATGGGTTACTTTTTTTAAGGTAGCGTGTTATTTTACAGGGGATTTTTATATACAAGGCCTTACAAATTTCAGGGAATGACTCAAAGTTAGAAACAGCATGCACTATAATAAGATAGGAAGAAAAATATCAGGAGGGAGGTAAGTAGTCTTGCAACCTCTAAAATAAACAATCCTATGTTGTCACCTACAGTCTCCCATGTATAGGAAAAAACCTTGCTGATTATAGGGCTTCCCACATGGTCCAATTCCAGCAACAATCTCTAAGGGGAAGAGTAGAAATATGGTTCATATTAAAAAAGATCTATCAGGCAATAAAGCAAAATTCCAGCTCATATGGGCAGAACTCTTAATAACATCTATAACTTTAGGACAATTCATTTTGCTTCGTCTTGGACTGAGCTGCAGGTTTCTGAGGAGATCTTGTTAGCTTTGGAGAGTAGGAGAAGAAACACAGGCAGTCCTCTATAGAAACTCACTTTCAGGATGAAGAAAGGTCCTGGGAAGTCGATGTGTCTGAACTGTATATTTTCGATACATGAGCGTATACCTGGGGCTCAAAACTGACACAATGGTAGTAATAAGTGGTCCTAGCTGCCATTGACTTATAGCCAACCACTGCACTCAGTTCTTCACTGTGTGACTGCAGTAGGGTTCTGCATCTCTCTCAGCTTTTGCTTCCACATCTGTACAGTGGATATGGTAATAATCCATATCTCTCAGGCTATGGTGAAGAAGAAATGACACCACAAGTAAAAACACTTGATAAATGCTCAAGCACTACACAGTTCTTCCGTAATCATGATACAAAATCAGATGCTTTTCTCTTCTATGCATATGTTTTCGTAAATGAATAATTGGTCCCACCCAAATAGAGAGAGCTTTAAGAACCACATTCTAACACTCTTTATGAGAGGCCTATTTACAACCTGATTGTTTGAGCTTCTGATAAACGTAATTGACTGAATCATAAAACATGTTTTAGAGATTTGTGAGAAATTTCAGTGCAGTTGAGTAAGAGGATGGCTGGAGAGCCAGAGCCCCTGGCTGTCTGTCTGCAGAAGAACAGCTGCTGAGTGGCTAATTCCACAACCTCGGCCCTCTCTCCTGGTGTTCTGAACCATACTGACCTTGTGTGCCCTGGTGGCAGACATCCTGTCGTCACTTCACAGATAACATCTCAGTCAAAGGTCATTTTCTCAGGGAAAAGTGAACCATTGACCCCATTCAGACTAAGTTAGACCCTTCTGTTACATTCTCATAGTATTCTGTATTTTCTTTCTAGCACCTAGCAGAGTGGATGAATAACATTGATAAATGGGATTCTTTGATTAATGCCTGCCTCTTCTGGAGTATAAGCTCATTAGGGTGCAAAGTATGAATGCTGACCTCCTCATTATAGCAACCCAGAACCTAGCTCATGGTCTGGCACACAGTGGGAGCTAAATAAATGTTTCATTCTTTAATGAAGAGTGAGGACTTGAAGCCAAATCCTCTGATGCCAAAGCCAGGGTTCACTTTACTAACAAAGAAATGGCTCTAAGTATTACCTGGGGAGCCCAGTAAAATACAGATTCCCAAGTATTCCAACCCCATAGAATTAGAAACTCCCAGGGCCAGAGGACTCTTTATTTTCTGGTTGCAGCCAGTCATAGACCAGCTATACGAACCACTGCACTACACCCACATGTGCATCAGCTTAACAAACAGTATACTTACAGAGGATCCAGAATCCTGGTATTTTCAGTTCCTACCCTCTGCTCAATGTTCGAAGGGAACACCGTCCAATCTGCCTCATATTGTGTCAGGGAAGTGGATGAAACTCAAAAGCAGTTCCCATGTCTTCACATAGAACACACACTGTGTAATCCTTCCCATAACTAAATCAAATGCATTTTAAAAAGCAAAACTTTAAAGCATATTGCTAAGTCAAAGAAGCCAGCCTGCAAAGGATACATACCATATAATTCCAACTATGTGACATTTTGGAAAAGGAAAAACTATAAATAGTAAGATGACCTGTGGCTGCCCAAGGCTTGGGGGGAGGGACGGAGTGATGAATAGGTAAAGCACAGGGAATTTTTAGGATGGTGAAATTGTTCTGTTTGAAACTGTAATGGTGGATACATGACATCACACATTTGTCAAAACCGAGAGAACTGTGCAACACAAAAAGGGAGCCCTAATAGAAACTACAGACTTTGGTTAATAATAACATATCAATATTGGTTCATTGATTGTAACCAAGGAACCACCTGGAAGCAAGATATTAATAATAGGGGAAATAATGGGGAAAATGGGAAGCTGGGTGAGTGTATGGAACTCTAAGTACTATCTGCTCAGTTACACTATAAATCTAAAACTGTATTTTTTCAAAAGCATAAAAAATAAAACATACCCGCAAAATGACGGTGGGAGTAGAGTACCACAGCTTCATCACACTCTCATTTACTCAGTGCTTACTGCATGGGGAGCACCAAGCTGAGAATTTTCAAACATCACCTCATTTAACCCCAACAATACTGCTCTGTGGCAGCTAATACCAATATCCTCACACTCCCTTGAGGGTTAGGGAACCGAAAGCAGGTGCTGTTAAGTCCTTGCCCAAAAGAACATAGCCAGCCAGTGTCACTAGGTTTCAAACTCAGGGCCAGGTTGCCCCAAACCCCACACGTTTACCCACTGTGGGAACCTGCTTCGATTTATTTACTTGTAGTTGCTTTGGCCTATGCACAAACAAATGGTTTACTATGAAGTTTAATCCATAACTGTAAGTCAAAATGATTAGGGTATTATAACACAGGGTCAGATGAAAAGATTCTCACCATGAAGCAATGCCTGCAGATAAGCCTGGGACACACACACACAGAGGAAAACAAACACTGCCCTCCAGGAGTATATGGGATGGTGGAAAAGCAGGGCTTATGAGCAACAGCATAATGAAATCAGGTTCAAATGTTGAAATAATTTTCTAGGTCCAAGATGGAGACACTCCTGCCCAGGGTCCCCTATCAGGGAACTTTAACTCAGATAACCTTTGCATCCCTATAAATGCTCCCATTGACCAGAAATACAGAATATCTGGTCAGCCAATCCCCAAACGAGGTTGACTATGTGGCCCCAGCCAATCGGATAATTTCTATTTTTCTCTGCCTTGTTCTTTATTCTTTATCCTGGAAAAGCTTCCTGCCTTCAGTCCCATTCTGCAGTTCTCCGAAAGGAGTAGTAAATAAAGTTTATGTCACCTAAATTGTCTTCTTTAATCATTTTTTACCACGAATAAACCAATCACAGTAACATTGATGTATGAACTGAAATGACAACGTTTTGCTTTAAAACCAAACTATTTTTTTAATAACAATGACAATAAAAAGGCCATAAAAAAGAGAGAGAGACTAGGAACCACCACATTGAAAGAGACTTAAGGGCCATATCAGCCTCGTGCAATGTGTGAGTCTCATGGATCTTTATTCAGAGAAACCGACTATGGAGAAATTAGTAAATTTTGAACACAGATTGAACATTATATGATGCTAAGGAATTAAGTTTTAGGTGTAGTAATTTTATTAGAATTAGGTCTTTTTAAAAAAAATATATCAAAACTATTAAAGATAAACCTCATGGAGATGAAGTATTATATCTGGGATTTGCTTCTAAACAATTTGAGAATGGGTGGAGAGTGGGTACAGGTCAAATGAAATTAGCTGTTGAGTGATAATTTTATAATTGTTGGAGAGAACAGTGGGTACATGGAGTTCATTATACTCCTCTCTCTTTGAAAATGTTTGAAATTTTCCATTATGAACATATTTTTTTAAAGTTTATTATCCAGCATTAGTTCTAGCACTTATCTAACCATGTACGTTGCTCTCATTCAATAAATATGAACATTAATTATAAAAATAATAATTGTAACACATGAGGTCCATATACAAGCATTTTCACTGATTGTTTTAATAAATCATGCTCTACAGTTTCTGTTAACGTTTTCAGGAAACAGCTCCACATCAATCTTTTTTTTTTTTTTGGGCTGCGTTGGGTGTTGGTTGCTGCACGCGGGCTTTCTTCAGTTGCAGCCAGCGGGGGCTACTCTTCATTGCAGTGTGCGGGCTTCTCGTTGCGGTGGCTTCTCTTGTTGCAGAGCACGGGCTCTAGGTGCGCAGGCTTCAGTAGCTGTGGCATGCGGGCTCAGTAGTCGTGGCTCACGGGCTCTAGAGAGCAGGCTCAGTAGCTGTGGCACGCAAGCTCAGTAGTTGTGGAACACAGGCTTAGTTGCTCTGCAGCATGTGGGGTCTTCCCAGACCAGGGATCAAAACCACATTCCCTGCATTGGCAGGCGGATTCTTAACCACTGTGCCACCAGGGAAGCCCACCCACATCAATCTTCACTGTTTCTGTTGTCTCTCTGTCCTGGGTCTCTCACTGTTCATTTCCCTCAGGAGCCTGTGGCCAGAAAAGGGCATCCCTGGCAGAAGGAAGAAGTTGAAGGAGCACTGTTACCTACTGATGTCTTCCCCTCAAGTGGAGGCCAGGATGCACTCTCAGGGCTGCTTGTGGCTGCTCTGAATACAGTAACAGGTCTCCTTCATCCCTGGGCATCACACACTGCCACAGACACCCACATCTGGATCCAGGTGACCCAGAGCATCTTAGAGTCTGCATCATTCCCCCCCACACCCGGGGTTTGGATTAGTTCTTCACTTAAGATACTTCGGAAGGACCATTCCAAGGACTCTGAGTGAATCATAGAAGATGTATAAAGGAAAATGAGGTTCTACCTCCTTCCCAAATGGGACAGGACAAGCCCTTGTCTAGCCACAGGGAGACATCAGCCGGAAGGCTGATGCCAAACAGGAGGAAATAGTAGTGAAACAGGAGGGAAGGGGGCAGGGCACAACCTTTAAAAGAATGACATAGCCATAGTACATGATGAAAACTAGTGAGAACCAACTAGGTCCAAGATGGCAGAAGACTCAACTTCCAGTAGACCTTGAGCCTCATTATATGCTCATTGTAATACATTAGCATGCTAAATGACACACCCAACAGTGCCATGACAGTTCTGAAGCCAACCATAAAAGGTCAAAAAGTGGGCGGTGGCCCAATTCCTGGAAATCCCCACCCCTTCCCCAAATAGTTGGACTAATCGTCCCACTCATTAGCACATAAAAATTAACCATGCCACATTTCGAAGCCTCTTGCCTCTTGCTTCTTGCCTTTCAAGATGGCCCACACTCTGTGGAGTGTGTTTCCCTCTAAATAAATCTGATTCTTACCTATCACTTTGTCTCCAAATTCTTTCGTGACAAAGAAAGAACCTTAAATTCACTGGCAACAGTAGGGATTCCATTTCCCCAGCAACAAAAGTATAAGCCTAAGTCATGAAGTACCTTCATGAAATCTAACTTCAGAGGCTGGCACATTATTTTGTTGCAGAAGTTTCTTTGACAGTACGTGGGATGATCACGGCAGTCTGAATCCCACACCATGGGCGTCCTAGGATTATAAAGTTTAGTTTTGTGTTATGTTCATATAGAGCATATGAATAACTATGCAGCACATTCTGATTGCAGAGGAAGCAAGAGGTGAAAATATTTATCTGCTACCCTCTTCCCCCCAAGGAGTCCCTCACTCCGAGGAAGAAAAATTTCACACACAAGTTAAGTGAACGTTTCAACTTTGGTTGACTTATTCAGCCAGCTGTTAAGGCATTCTTTTTAAACTCTTGTCATTTACTTGTGCAGTTTTGGCTTTTGGTATTCAAAACATTCCAAAAGCCTGCATTCATTTTCCTTTCCAGAAGTTCTTAAAGGTGTCTGGGGAATTTCACTAAGCCCAGTGAATTAAAATTCTAAAGGTCAGGAAGTGTATCACTGTGTACTTAAACAGTGACCCTGTGTGGTACAGAAGTGAAAGATTGATTATGCAAATTGGCAAGTGCATATTATCTGAGATGCTGTTGCAGAATATTGAACTGAATTCCAGGAGGGACAGAGGAGCTCATCCCAGCCTGTCCATTCACAAACTGATGTTAGGTAAATTATGAAATTCCTTTGAGCCTCTGTTAAGAGAATGGATGTAGATTAGATGAGGGTCACTCAAAATCTCAGATTCAGTGAAATGCTTATTAACCTAATAACCCTTCAATTTACAATGATTTGGGCTTCTCTGGTATGATGAGTTTGAAACATGATAATAACCCCCCAAGAGGCTGCCTCAAACCAAAACTCCAATATGGTATTCCATGCAACAGGAACTTTCTCTGAAAAATGGCTATTTGCACAGAAGACTCCCTTTCTGAGGGTAGGTTCATCCAGGATAGCAAATTGTAATAAGGAAGAACAAATCTGACACCACATTAGATCTGTTTCTTTTACTTTAATCTTTGTATTTTATTGCTTTTGCTTCAAGTTAAGAATGTTGCCTATAGCCTGAAATACATAGGATCACCGATTCTCAAGGCTCTGACCTTTAAGGGTATAACACTTTTCCATTCATATAGAGATAAAAAGTTGCAGAACAGAGACTAACATTTGTCTTGTTGGAGGTTTACAGGAACATCATGACCTGACCTACCTGGACAGCTGCAAGAACAAAGGATTCTGATACCAAGAAGTTTGCACCAACCAACCAGGCCCCTCCCTCACCTAACCTTTAAAAATGCTTTGCTGAAACCCTTCAAAGCATTCAGGGGTTTGGGGGCATGAGCCACCCGTTCTCCTTGCATGGGCTGCAATAAACCTTTCTCTGCTCCAAACTCCGACATTTTGGTTTGTTTGATCTCACTGTGTGTCAGGCACATGAACTTCTGTTTGGTAACAAAATCACAGATCAGATGTTGCTTAATGAACTTAGGATCAGAACATATGACATTGTGCTTCTGAAAACCTGTTTCCTGCAAACAAAAATAGCTTGTAAGATTTCAGCCATTACAGAAATATATCCATTTAGATACTCAGCATTAACCATGAGAATCACAGCATTCTCTCTTCTGGTGAATTCTAGAGAAATGCTTTTAATGCTCATTTTCCACTCCATACAGCCAGTGATCCTACAATTACAACTTTATCTCACCTCTATAATAAATGATTACATAACGACTTCTCTTACACTCTCTGCTTTCTCTTCCTTGTAGCAGACACTTGGCCACATCGCCTGGCCCACCAAATTTCAGCACAGCAGTGCAGGACAATACTGTGCAAGTGACCAGCATCCATTTCAAGCCACACTGTGGCACCTCTCAGATTTGGGGCTTTCTCTGATGTCACACAAGGCAGCACAGTCCACAACTCCCCCCCACTAAGCACAGCTTGGAAGTGCATAGAGCAAATGAGCCTCTAGGGGCAGCCCTCAACCAACAGGAGACAGGAATTAATGGAGGCAGCCTCCCTGTCCTTCGCTGGAACATCTCTAAGGTGAATTCTTAAAGGGCTCCGACAGAATTGATCATCAACTGTCCACAGTGTGTGTCCACACTGGCCACAACTGGCCAGTCCAGTAACTCACCATTTCCCCACTTCACGTCTCACTCTCCCACTCCCTCACCTCCGCTTCCTGGGATTAACTCCCAAGTAAACTATGTGTACCCACATATTTGTCTCATGCTCTGCTTTCAGGGAGACTTTCAGGGAGACTCTAAGTCTGTTTTCATGGTCCCCTTATTTAGGATGATGACCATCAAAATATACTTCTTCCTTTTGTCTAATACACCAGGTTTGCTGAGGGAGATAAATGTCTGCCAGGCTGCCGAGGCCAATACAGTTCTCCCAGGACAGAGAATTTTAACACATATTGGCTGAAAGAGTTACAGTGGTTGGTCCACTTTATGGAGTCTCTAAATCATTGTTCCTCATTTTCGTTGTCTTAGAATATATGCTAGCTGACTTGGAATCAGCTGTGCGTTCTGAATAAAGACTTAACACCTCCCCTTATGTTAATACTCTTAGACTTATTGCTTAGAGCTGATTTGGGGAAAGAGTAGGTATATTGTCCTTGAAATTAAACTTTCTTTCAAAGCAAGGCAATGACTTTTTGAAGCGAACATTTTTGAAACTTTTTAGGGCTTACAGTAACTAAACATTAAGAGTAAATATATTTGCATTTATTAAATATGAAAACAAATTTACAGTTGCAAAACCAAAATTCTCTCAACAGTTCTTAAGATAATTTTATTTATTACTTTGCTTTCATTTGGACTTTTCCTTATAATGAATTGTTTTACCTTTAAAGAAATGACTTTTTACAAAATACTAATAATGCCTTGCATTTGCATGGCACTTTCTTGAATTATTTTATTTGAGGCTCAGAAAAAACTTTGTAAGATAATGATAATACCCAGTTTTACAAATAAGGAAACAGACCACATTGCTAATAAGAAGCAGTGTCAGCATTCAAATCCAGGTCTTCCAGCTCCAAGTTCAATAATAAGCCATTTGTCTCATAAGTATTAACGCTTCCATGAAGAATGCCTAAAAATCACTTCCTAGGGCTTCCCTGGTGGTGCAGTGGCTGAGAGTCCACCTGCCGATGCAGGGGAAATGGGTTCGTGCCCTGGTTCGGGAAGATCCCACATGCCGCGGAGCGGCTGGGCCCGTGAGCCATGGCCGCTGAGCCTGCACATCCGGAGCCTGTGCTCCGCAGCGGGAGAGGCCACAACAGTGAGAGGCCCGTGTACAGCAAAAAAAAAAAAAAAAAAATCACTTCCTAGCATTCCACAGAGTGAAACAGAAGCACATTTCTCAGCAATGGTATTCCAATAGTAACACAAAAAGTGAAGTCTCTCCTTCACAGAATGAAGGACAAAAACAAGTAACTACATCAGGTCATCAAGAAGAGACACTGGTCACCTCCTACGTGTTCAGACTCCAGGAAAGATAGTTTCATTGAGCATGCAACCCTGATAAATCCAGCCACCTGACAAAACACAAGAGCTGTAAAGGGCTCATTCTGGTTTATCAAATCAATGATCCATAAAGTCAAAACTCTCTCCAAAGGAGAACTTGACATGACGGACAGCAACAATTCTGTAGGGGCCGTTAGGGTTTATCACATTAAAGGCGTTCTGTTCTGATTGACTAGAACAAATCTTAGAGATAGGCTGATACTCAGGAAAGAAGTGACCACTGATCAAGGACATGAAATGGTAGGGTGTTAACACTGGGACCCTGGACAAATGACCCCTGTGGTTCCACCTGGACACCCCATGACCTGCTTCTGTGTGACGAGGCTAACTTTGTTATGTTCTTGTCTTACTAGCAGTCATATTTTGAGGAATTGGGTCCCCATCCCTCACATAAAATGTGTTTGGTACTCTGTGACCTAGAAAATTTAAAAATAAAGACTTAAATGACTTAACACGTCCAAAAAAATATTATTTAAGAGCATTAACATTGATGGTACAGAAAAGTAGGTCCTTTGCAATCACAAAATCCAGAACCATTTCTCAGTAACAAAGAAATGAAAAAGTAACCATTGCAAAGGGTAAAAAAGTATGATTAAGTGAATCTTGACTGAAGGAAGGGAACTAGGTCCTAAAGCTTTGTCTGTGGCAGAAATTGTATTGGTCACTCACCTCCATCAACTTTAAGCTATCAATCAAGGCTCTCTTCTCCAAGGTGCTGCAATTAACTTTGTGAGCAAAGCTTAGTCTTCTTAGTCTTTGTCCAGCACTCTTTTTATAAACTAATACCAAAAAAACCCCACCAAACTTTCCAGAAATATACTCCATCCTTCTCCTTTAATAATATACTGAGTCACTTAAATATTTTAGAAGTTTGACATTTAATTTTAAAATCTAATGAGTTGTTTTCCCTTTCTCTTCCTTTCCTTCTTGAACAATTTAATCATAAATCCAGTAAGTAGGGCATAGGGTTCAGCAAAGTAGGCAAACAGGCCAGCAGGGATTGGGGTGTGGAGAGCTGAATGGCCCAGCTCAGGATGCCAGAAACTGAAGTGAATGAGAAGGACATTTGTGTAGAAACACTACCCAGAGTAGAGTGTCATAGACTAGAAGAGTGAAAAGCATCTTCATGGAAGGGTGATCTGGCATGGGGTGTCAGAGGCCAAGGAGAGAGAGGAGAGCTTCCATGCAGAGCAGGGAATAGCAGGCTCAATAGAAGTCTGGTTATGTAGTGATCAAATAAGTATACATATTCAGTGTAATTGGAGCCGTTCACTGTCAGAGAAGGAAGATACAAATACTGAAATGGAAAAAATTAGAAAGCACTCAATGAACAAATTTAATTAGACCCAGTTATTATCTGTCCCTCTACCCACTGCTAAGGAGAAGTTGAGGAAAATCATTCAGTAGAATATAGGTCTATTTAGATTCATAGTATTGCAAAATGAGATCTGTTAGACTTGTTTTGCCCCTTCTGGATTATTTCCATACAGATTTGACTGACTTACATCAAATCAAAAGGAAGAAGGAGAGAATTTTATGGTTGAAGAAAATACAACCTCTTTCCTTTGTACAAGATTTAAACGTATATATATTTTTAAATAATTTGATTCGGTAATTAAATTTCTCTGGTAGCATTTGCCTCATTATACCAGTGATTGATAAGTGGTGAAAATAAAGTTGCAGATTGTCATTCCAGCTTGCCAAGTCTGAGATGGATGTTCCAGAATGGTGTTTCCTCTCCTAAATACTGTTGTTTCGGCCCATGTGTGATTACAGTTCACTATTTTTCCAACTGGTTTTGCTTAAGCAATTACGATTATCCGGCACATGTTCTTCTGTCATAGGAAGCAGTGGCAGGCATGAAAGTGGACTGGAAGAGAGTCGGGAGCAGACTCTGGAACAAGCTAACCATGACTTTGGATAAATCACTTAAGCTCAGCATGTCTCAGTTTCCACTCCTATAAAATTAGAATATCAAGCAAGACAATTTCTAATGTTCCTTTCAACTTGTCTTCTTCATTTTCATTCAAGATATTGTCTTAATTAAATTGCAAACAACCACTTAAATTTTTAAAAATTTTCTCACAGTTTTTTTTTGTGGTTTTTCGTGGATTTTTGTTTATCATAGGGCCTCAGACATGTTAACAAATTATCAGTATCTTGTCTTAAATTTGTAGAAACTTTTTACAATATTGCAGAAATCATCCACAATATGCAAACTTGTTATTTCGGTGTTGTCTCAATTTATAGTTTCAATTTTGCACCTGCTAAGAAAATGTATTCTTATTAGGAGTGATAAAAGCCTGCCCAATTTCAGCCATCTCTCTGTGTTTGCTTTCTGATATACACACCTGAGGACCAACCCCAGTAATATGAGGCATGTTAAAAATTTAAGCTATTTATAGGATACCAATCAATCAGTAAACATAGTAGAAATATATGTATTGTAGAAGCAGTGAATGAAATCTATAAAATATAGAATTTCTCTAAAACATACCTTTGCTACTTCAAGATACCCCTAAATAAAACCTTATCAAAGTTTTTTTTATAAATTAACAATTTACTTAGAAATTCATTTTCTTAAAAATTTACTTAGAAATTCATTTTCTTAGAAATTAACAATCTACGTACTGATTTAGAAAAATGACCTTCGAATCAGGTTATAACTATTTGAATTTTTAATCTTTCTTTATGTATATAATTTATGTCCATTGTTTCATTATGTGAATTATTTACAGAATATAAGCTTTTAACAATGTGGTGAAATGAATAGAAGGTTGCTAAGTAATGTAATTTATTCCTCATAAGTTAATTTTCTCAGAGATTGAATGTTAAAAATGAAGAGCTCTTTGTAACATCAGATAAAATATTGCTTTTCTTTTAACTAGGTACTACTCTTATATTGAGAATCCACTTGCTTCCAATGGATTTTTAAAAATCCAACAACCCATAAATCCCAAGAGGCTCTATGAGAATTAAGTTGACACAGGCACAAACACACTAGTAAGATTCCATCAATAAAGGTAACTTATATTAAGAATCTGTTTACACACTAAATTAAGGCACAATAGTGTGTGAGTTCTCATGCAGTATGGTTTTATGAAAAGAAAGTCATTTACGGAAATTCAAAGTACTTGGTTCCCAAAGTCCAAGTTTTATTTACATATTTCTATTCTAAAAATAAGATACAAAATCCTTATAATCATTAAGAGAAAGATAGCACTCTTCCATTAACAGATGAAAGAGCCATCATAAATAATTTTCTTTAAAGTACTTGGGAAATTTAGCCCCATCAATCCATCTCCAGAGTTAGTCAAAATATTCATCAAACTATAACAAGCTATTTAGCAAAATAGAACAAACTCCTGTTCTTTAGAAGGTTACATTCTAGCTACATATTCAGAATCCTAACTGCATACTAACTGTTAAGATATTTAATTTACTTAAATAAAATCCTCAAAGTTGTGACAAACCAGATATAATGAAAAGATATCTACAAATACTAGTTGCTGTGATTACTGAAATACTGATGGATTAGGGACAGAATAGGATAAATAAATTAACACACTAAATTCTAATGCATGACACAAGATGGCCCGATCTCTCACAAGTGGGGATTCTTGGGTCCAAAAATCTTGAAGAATTTTACAACTTGGATGCCAATACTCAGCATAAGACTCCCAGAGATATAAGTAGCATTTTCATTTTCTCTGGGAAATACAGTTAAGACACAGAATATTTAATGAACACTATTCACCATTAAATTATCATAATTGTAGGGTTGGGGCTTTTTAGGGGCACAGGGAGAGAGATCCATTTTTCCCTATGAGAATTTTGGAATGTGAATTAACTGAAGAGTTTAAGGCAATTGGGAAAAGCTTAGACATGGTTAAATATTTGAAAGCCCTAGGAAACCACACAAATGTAGAACGAGGCTGTAAACTCCAGAAATCATTTGCAAAAAGCATGGAAGTCAGACCAGGAATGAGTACAATACAGCAAACTTGGCTTGGGAGGTCATTTCTGCCTTTTCATGTCTGTAACCACAGCAACGAGCACAGAACCACAGCAACGAGCACAGAACCCCAGCACAGAAGAGGTGCTCTCTAAATACTGGTTCAATCAATCAATGAATGATCCTCAATCTCAAATCTATCATCTTTTTCTTTTGAAAAATAAGAACAGAACTTCTTGTCCAGTGCCTGGCTCAGCATTCAGCATTTCCCTTTCTGCTCATTTCCCAGTATCATGCTTTTCTGGACTTACATAAACTCCTCTGGCCATACTGGCCACCCAAGCACAACACCATAGGGGAGATGTGTATTCCATCCCTGATCATTTAGGGTCAAAAGGATTGCTTCAATTTCCTTGCCCTTTGGGAAACCAATTTAAAACACTTGTAATCTTCATCCTCTCCAAACCAACAGTTTTTAGTCAATCTTTAATAAAATGTGTTAAAAGATTCTGTTTTTGAGTGATTCATAATACTAATGAATTAATCAATCCCATTATCACATATCTTTCTGTACATGTCAAACCGGATGTAGCTGACAAGGTTATGGCCATTAAATACAGGTTCATGGACGTACACATGTGTTCTCGACAGGAGTCATCTATGGCTAACCTTTGACTTTCTATGCTTCTATTAATTGAATGTCAATAATTGCATACAATTTTCACATTACTCTGTCATTGCATGTCAAAATTTCCAAACATCAATGCATATTTTTATATATTTAAATGGATATCCTTTATTACTTTGTAATTGTCCTTTTTCTGAAAATGGTTTGTATCACTTTATTTTAACATTTTTCAATAGTTATCCTACTTTGGGACTAGTGAGCGTTTTCACATAGTCTTCGTTTGAGTTTCCAAGAAGCTGAGCCTGAGATAAGGATCCTTATGTTACTGATTCTTTGAGGGAGTGTTTCAGAAGAAACTTGTAAGGAAGTGAAGGAAGCAGGATAGGACAGAGGGGGAAAGCAAAGCAAAGATGTGGTTTCAGCTGAAGTCTAGTCTCAGCCTGATCCCATAGTTTTGGAACAAGAGTGACACCCACAAACATTGTCCCACCTTGAGGCAAAGGAGCTGGACGTTCATATTTCCTTATCGGTCAAGTGGGTGTGTGCTGCTCCTGGTTGGGGGTGAAGGCTGTTTCCCTCCAGGCAACGTCCGGGAAGGTGGGTCCCATCTATGGAGGTCAATTCTTTATCAAATGGAGCAGCTGTGGCTTTTAGCAGCTAACACACATAGTAGCTGGGTGTGGGCATGCAAGCCTCCCAGAGGGTTTTTTCCTGATATTTAATTTGACCCCCCCCCCCAAAAAAAAGAACTTCCTATGGCTTGGTGGTTGTTTTATTGTCTTAGTAATACATACATGAACTATGTTTTCAATATGTAGACATTTTACTGAATAAAATTGCAGTGATTTGGTAGCCCACCACTGGACAACTAAAAAATTACAAAGCGGATGAAAACAGAAAGCTTAAATGGTGCTTGTAATAAAACTTTAAATTCCAAATGCAGCCTATCCTAGGGATTCAGTGCTGGAAATTGCATTCCATGAATAATAGCTACTGTGGAAATTTCATTAGATTATGCAAATTTTTATTTCATAAAAGAAAAAAATTTAAATGACTCAAATTTTTATGTCACAAATGGTAGTAATTCCAAAAGCTTCTGTGCCACGTAAGTCAACAGCAGATTTACCAGCACAGGTGGGAGTTTTCCTTTCACCAGGGTAAGGTCTCCCTTCATTAATGGCAACGGACCCACTTTAGCAATGGCCCTTCCCAAGGAGCAATATATGATCTTAGAGCAACTTGGGAACCATAGACTTTAGTTACTTAATTGACACCTGTTCTCTAATAGCACAGTGTGTCTCCATTTCTTCTTTCTATGCCCCTTACATACAATGTCTTGCAGGTTTCATCATGCCTTCTTCCCTGTTCATTTTCCATGTCATAGATTGCTTGTTCCTCTTTCACAGGATTGACTATTAAAGAAGCAAGACTAGACTACCTCTCAGGTGGACCAACTGGATGGAAGAATTGGCAACAGCCCTTCTCCTTCCTTCTTGTGCTTCTGTGCATTTACAGCCTGTGTTTGGGGACAGTTCCATATGGGCACCAAGGTTACCCCCTGGTCTCCCTTGCTACTTTATCAATATGGAGTAAAGTATGATGGCAAAGGCTCTGGAGGCTGGCACAAACCCAACTTAAAGTGTTGCTGTGGCACTTGGAGTGTCAGGCTCTTTCTCTTCTATTTGCTTGTTGTATGGCTGCCTTGAGCTAGAAGCAGCAAATGAAGGTCAAAGATAACAATGTATAGCTTTCTAAAAGGAAAAGGGGAACCAGTGACCACTGCTAGCAATACATATAAGAATAAAATGTGATGCAGGCCCTGATAGAGCCCCATATATCATCTTGAAGACCTAGGAATAGCCAAATTTCACAGGAGAACACAGCAACCACTTTGTGAAGAAATGAGTACTGTGAATACGATGGGATAGCTACATAGGCTCACAATCCACAATCTGCAGAGGCGCATCAAAAATTCCAAAACAAGTATTAGGAGAGGATTTGAGGTCAGATAATAGTTGTGCCCTTTTCATGAATCACGGAGGGTGGAGTTTGGGAAGGATAAGTGCAGACTTGAATTTGGGGCTTGGGAATTTTCTTCTGTAGGCAGTCAGCACAACCGGGGCACCAAGCCAGGTCTGAAATTCATCTGTTTCCTTTTTGCAGAGTTCTTCAATCTGTTTAATCTGGAATCTTATCTATGACATACCTCCTTTATCTCGTATAGGTCTATCTTTCCAGGACTTGGCTGTATTTGGGACAACATTAGAATGTTCTTTAAGACTTTCTTTTTAGCAATTTATGTGTCACTTTAGAAAAGAGATATTCATGAAATCTGTTTCCCACTCAACATTTCATAACAAATGAGGCACAGAGATGTTAATGGCTTATCTTATGTCACACAGCTATTTATCGGGCAGTTGTAAATTATTGCATAATCATTCATTCCCACTGGCAGGCTACATATTAAGTAATTATATTTTCCCTGTGAAGATTCTTTATCTCAGATGCACTTTATGATCCAGCAATTCTAAACTACTTGTACCATGATATTTCTTATTTCTGTATCTCCTTTCACTGTTCCCTCTTCCTAGAAAGTTCCCCACCTTACCCTGGCCTGTCTCTATATCCATGCTGTACATTTTCACCTTTCAGGAAGCCTTCCCCAGGAACCCCAAAATGGGTTAGGAACATCTCAGCAATACCACAGTGTATTATAACAACATATTTTTGTATATTTCTCTCCAAAGAGCAGTGCGTGTCTTATCTTTATATCAACTAAGTATAGTATAATGATTGAGTGTAGGTGCTTACTAAATTTGTATGGAATGAATGGATGAGGAGATTAATGAACACAAATATCAATGTATAAATAAGCAGTGTGAACACACGCTTCTATAAGAGGTTATGGACAGTTTTTATAAGAGGAGCTAAGAAATGATGATATTGGGCTTCCCTGGTGGTGCAGTGGTTGAGAGCCCGCCTGCCGATGCAGGGGACACGGGTTCGTGCTCCGGTCCGCGAAGATGCCACATGCTGCGGAACTGCTGGGCCCGTGCGCCATGGCCGCTGAGCCTGCGCGTCCGGAGCCTGTGCTCCGCAACGGGAGAGGCCACAACAGTGAGAGGCCCGCGTACCGCAAAAAAAAAAAAAAAAAAGAAAAATGATGATGTTTATTTAGGTAATCAAGAAAGATGCAGGTTAAGTGCTATTTTTGCTTTCCTGCATAAGGTAGTCTTCAATTACATTTTCTACAGATAAAAGTAATTACCCTGGGCTTCCCTGGTGGCGCAGTGGTTGGGAATCTGCCTGCCAAGGCAGGGGACACGGGTTCGAGCCCTAGTCCAGGAAGATCCCACATGCCGCGGAGCAACTAAGCCCGTGTGCCACAACTACTGAGCCTGTGCTCTAGAGTCCACGAGCCACAACTACTGAGCCCTCGAGCCACAACTCCTGCAGCCCAGGTGCCTAGAGCCCATACTCTGCAACAAGAGAAGCCACCGCAATGAGAAGCCCGCGCACCGCAACGAAGAATAGCCCCTGCTCACCGCAAATAGAGAAAAGCCCGCACGCAGCAACGAAAACCCAACACAGCCGCAGATAAATAGATTAAAAAAAAAAAAAGTAATTACCCTACTGTCAGGTTCCATCTAGATCTTGAAGAGTCTAGAACCCAAAGAGCCCACCAAAGTTGCCTGGTGCCTAAAATGTTACCTGATTTGCAGTAATTTCTCAGTAATTATTAACTAAGTGAATAAAATGCAGAAAATTTAGGACTGTCACAGGAAAGTGTTTCAGGGAGATGATGGTAGAATCACTAACTCTTAACCTTCCCAGTGATGAGTATAAAGAGGAGGCTGAAATCCAGCAATTCTACCCCTAAGTATATACTTAAGAGAAATAAAAACTTGTGTCTGCACACATACAAAAAAATATACATTAATGCTCATAGCAGCAGTATTCATAATGGCCAAAAGACAGGAGACAACCCAAATGTCCACCAACCGAGACATCGATAAAATGTAGTATGTATATATACAATGGAATATTGTTTGGCCATACAGTACTGATACATGCTACCACATAGAGAAACCCTGAAAACATTATTATAAATGAAAGAAGCTAGCTACATAAGACCACATATTATATGATTCCAGTCATATGAAATGTCCAGAACAGGGAAAACTATAGAGACAGAAAGTAGATTAACGGCTGTTTAGGGCACGGGGAGGAAGTGTAGGGGATGTGACAGCTAACGGTTATGGAGTTTCTTTTAGAGGTGATGAATTGACTGTGATGATAGCTACACATATCTGTAAATATTCTAATATCCACTGAATTGTACACTTCACTTATGTTTTGGGGTGAATTGTATGATATGTAAATTATACCTCAGTAAAGCTGTTTAAAAATGAAGGCGACGGCGGCGGCGGTGGGGGGGGGGGCTTCCCTGTTGGCGCAGTGGTTGAGAGTCTGCCTGCCGATTCAGGGGACACGGGTTCGTGCCCTGGTCCGGGAAGATCCCAAATGCCGTGAAGCAGCTGAGCCCGTGAGCCATGGCTGCTGAGCCTGCGCGCCCAGAGCCTGTGCTCCGCAATGGGAGAGGCCACAGCAGTGAGAGGCCCGCGTACCACAAGAAAAAAATAATAATAAAAAAATTAAAATGAAGGCGGGGGGAGAGAGACAGAGAGAGAATGCTGAAAACATCTCAGACTAAAGGCTGCCCATAAGAATCCTCCCAGTATGTTAATGAGATCCAATTCATTTCAGGCATTTGCTGAAGATGTTCCATATTAAGGACTTCATTTCTACCCAGTCAATTTCCAAGGCCCCAGTCAGAGCTCATTAACACTTAGCCTGTTTTAGTCCGCTACTGCACGGTGAACTCTTCTTTTTTGCTGTCGTGTATAAGCAGCCGAACCATAGAAAAGTCCCTGTCCAAGCCACATCCATAGTTTCAGTACCAAGTCGGCATTTATTGCATGCCCATTATGTGCCAAGCGCTTAGCATATGTCATCTCTAAGCCTCACCAAAACCCCAGGACGTAGGTTGTATTATCTCATTTTACAGAGGAAGATATGGGACAGAGCTTAGCTAATTGCCATGGTGTCACTATGTGGGAACTGACAGAGCCAGGTGTAAGGTACATGTGTGATTTACAAGATCTGTGCTCTATTCACCAATTTGTGTCCTTGAAGTCTAGTGTGGTGGAGAGAAATACATAAAACCAGTAAAAGAGAGAGAATAAAGAAGGAGAGAATGGACTGTCTGATAAAGACAATACAATCTGGTGTTCGTGTCGAACAGTGATGTGAGACTCCTGTTTAGAATCCTGCCCTAATGGCCTGCACGATGACAGAGTTCTCCTGGGTCTGAGACCACTCAGGTCGTCTGCCTGAAGAGGGAGCTTTTAAATTCTTGCTCTAGCTGAGCAAGCAATAGCATACTTCCAGGTCAGTCTCTCTTGCAAAAGACCCCTGCTTTTGTTCATAATTCTAGTTGTCAGCCCTATTCCACCAACACTTGGTGCCGTATTTACTCTAAATACCTTATATTTAATGTGTCCAAAATTAAACTCCTGGACTTCCCCATTAACACCTGTCCTCCCTCTAAAACTTGCTACTCCTACAGTCTTTCCTATCTCTGTGCACGTTAACCCCATTCTTCCCATTGCTTTGGACAAAAGCTTTGGGTCATCCTGGAGTCTTTTCTCTTTCACATCACAAAGGCAATCCATGAGAAAATCAGCTTGGCTCAAACTTCAAAATATATTCCAAAACTTCTCTCATATTACCATCTCCCACCCTCATATAAATTTTTGCAATAACTTCCTACCTGACTTTCCTTCCTCTGCCCTTGACTCGCTATAGACAACTTTCAATACAGAAGCCAGAGTGATCCCTTTAAAACAGGAGACAAATCACGCCCTTACTCTCTGCAAAGCCTCAAATTGGCTCCTGTTGCACTCAAAGTACTTACAATGGCTTTCAAGGTCCTACATTATCTGGCCCTTTTCACCTCTGTATTAGTATGCTAGGGCTGCCATAACAAAGCACCACAGACTGGGTGGCTTAAACAACAGAAATTTATTTTCTCACAGTTCTGGAGGCTAGAAGTCCAAGATCAAAGAGTCCCCAGGGTTGGTTTCTTCTGAGGCCTGTCTCCTTGGTTTCTAGATGGCCACCTTCTCCTCGTGTCCTCACATGGTTTTCCATCTGTGTGCATCCGTGTCCTAACCTCCTCTTTATATAAAGATATCAGTCATAAAGGACTAGAACCCGCCCTAAGAACTTCATTTTAACTTAATTACCTCTTTAAAGACCCTATCTCCATATACAGTCATATTCAGAGGTACTGGGGCTTAGGACTTCATAATATGAATTTTTAGGGAGTAGGGACACAATTCAGCCTGTAACAACCTCTGTGACCTCACTTCCTACCACTATCCTCCCTCATTCTCTACATTAGGGCCTCAGGAGTCATCCTGCTGCTTTTCCAACAGTCAGGCTTATTCCTGCTTCAGGAGCTATTCTTCATGTTTGAATCCTCTTGCCCCAAAACAGTTGCAAGCCCTCCTCTTCTCTCAACTCCTTTTCATGTGCACATGAATGTCACCTTATCAGTGAGGTTATTCCTATACCAAGCCTCAGACCTCCTAACTACACACAGATTCTCCATCTCCCCTTGATTCTTCTTAATTTGTCTCCATAGCCTGTATCATTATTTACCACACTATATATTTTCTTATTTACCTGCTTGTTTTTCTTTGATCTCCCTCCACTTAATAGGTGCTCATTAAGTATTTGCTGAATGAATCAATAAATAAAATATATTCATTTGCAGAAAGGAATACCTCTAAAGTTCAGCATCATAAGGGATCTGGCAATGATATCCTATAAGCCACTGTTCAGAAAATCAAATGTTTTGATTAGAAAAGAGAAGAGAGGCCTAAGGGAACACTGGGAATAAATGACCTAAAACTTCTGGAGGAGTGTCCTGTGGATGACCCTGAACTCACTCTTTGCATTTAGCATTCCTCCACTTGGCCAAGTTGGGACCAACGGTTAGAACTGAAGAGAAGGTAAATTTTAGCTCAATATAACAACAAAAAAAATTCCAGTGAAACATTTATGCTTCCAGAAGATGGATCCCAATCATAGAAAATAAGGAAGCAGAAACCTTATTTTACTTAACCAAGTAATTACCAGAAACCAAGTTAATTACCTCAAGAATATTGCAGGCAAGATACCTGCGTTCACGAGTGGAATAAACAGGTGATTTTTAACTTGGGTTCCAACTCCAAGATTCTAGAAAGATAAATCAACTTTAGATGAGGAAAAACAGCACCACTTCACAAAGTATGGCTGGTCTCAGTGCCCGACTGTTTTCATGACTCAGGTCTGGTGAGATTGCCAGGTCTGGGAAGTATCACAAGATAAAATGAGAATGGGAAATCAGGGAGACGAGGGCCAAGCTTTGCCAATAAATTGTCACACAACTGTAGGCAAGATACTTCACTTCTCTGGGTCACCAGTAAGTCCTCACTAAATTGAAGTCTTGGGTACATATACACAATGGAATATTACTTAGCCATTAAAAAGAATGAAATAGGGCTTCCCTGGTGGCGCAGTGATTGAGATTCCGCCTGCCGCTGCAGGGGACATGGGTTTGTGCCCCAGTCTGGGAGGATCCCACATGCCGCGGAGTGGTTGGGCCCGTGAGCCACGGCCGCTGAGCCTGCGCGTCCGTCCGGAGCCTGTGCTCCGCAACAGGAGAGGCCACAACAGTGAGAGGCCCGCGTACCGCAAAAAAAAAAAAAAAAAAAAAAGAATGAAATAATGCCATGTGCAGCAACATGGATCGACCTGGAGATTATCATACTAAGTGAAGTAAGTCAGACAGAGAAAGACAAATACCATATGATACCTCTTATATGGGGAATCTAAAAAAAATGATACCTATGAACTTATTTACAAAACAGAAATACACCCACAGACATAGAAAACAAACTTATGGTTACCAAAGGGGAAAGGTGGGGGGGTGGTACAAATTAGGAGTTTGGGACCGACATATACACACTACTGTATTTAAAATCGATAACTAACAAGGACCTGATGTATAGCACAGGGAACTCTGCTCAGTATCCTGTAATAACCTAAAGGAAAAGAATTTGAAAAAGAATAGATATATGGGGCTTCCCTGGTGGCGCAGTGGTTGAGAGTCCACCTGCCGATGCAGGGGACATGGGTTCGTGCCCTGGTCTGGTAAGATCCCACATGCCGCGGAGGTGCTGGGCCCGTGAGCCATGGCCGCTGAGCCTGCGCGTCCAGAGCCTGTGCTCTGCAACAGGAGAGGTCGCAACAGTGAGAGGCCCGCGTACCGCAAAAAAAAAAAAAAAAAAAAAAAAGAATAGATATATGTATATGTATAACTGAATCACTTTGCTGTACACCTGAAACTAACACAACTGTGTAAACAGACTATAGTCCAATATTTAAAATAAAAATGTAAAAAATAATTTGCATATAAAAATGAATGAATAAATAAATAAAAGTTTGGCCTAGATGAGTACTATGTCCCTTCTGTTCTAAACACTGTAATTCTAGGTTCTTTTTCAGATCTTAGAAACTGGAAGAGAGTTGCGATGAAAGACGGTCACAGGGTATCATGGGAGGGGGACGAGGCACGCTGGCACGTTTGGATTGAAGGAAAATCATGTTAAATCAAATTCTTTCTTACCAGAGGAATTCAGAAATGAGAGAACAAGTTCCTCTGGGCCAGTCATCCAACATCTCTTCAAGGGTGTGAAAGGTGAGGGTGCTCCAAGCTTGAAAAATCGGGATGAAACTGCTACTTATACAGAAAACTGCTTCTCACTCCCAAGGGACTAATAAAACACTGGGGTGTGCTGTGCTGTGGTTCCTGGAGACTCAATCATACATGGAACGATTATCACTGAAGACTAATTCCAAACAGAAGTAAGCCTGTGAGTGAATGCGCATTGCTGTGCTTGCCTGAGCTGCTTCATCTTGACTGAAAAACATCTCTTGTGGATGTTTCCCAGGTGTTGAACTGAGACTAATAAGGCAGCAGTAAAGACTTGAGTTATTCCAGCTCCGTATCTAACATCTTGGTCTACCTCCTGCTAGGCACGCCCTGCATGTGGCTTTGGGGGCTCTTTAGAGATTTCGGTGGAAAAGTACCCAGCATTGTTGACCAAATCTGATTTTTTAAAAAAATTCCCAGTAGCTTCCAAGTAGTTGGGATTGAAATGGTACAATGGACTTTAAGCAAATCTGTGACCTGTTTTCTTACGTAGGCCCCAAATGAGTACCAAATTTTATATTCTCCAAGATTTAATCCAGGGTAGATGCTCCAACTCTAGAATTACCTGAGACCAAGATCTGTGTTTTCACCCTTGTCCCCGTTTATTTCCATCTTATTTTACTCTTCCTCTGTGAAAGAAAGCAGATCTGCCTGGTTTCCCTTTTTATTTCATCAGTATCTCTTCCCAGGCTTCACAAACTCACCAGAACAAGGTGGATTATTTGGACCCTTGGTCCCATGAGGTTTAGATAACAGAACCTGTTTTTACTGAGAGTTGAAAAAACAGAAATGACAACATTCCTTTTCAGACTGGGCTCCCTAAGCCTTTTCCTTATTCTTTTTGGTACAATAATGAGGGCTGACAGGGCCCCTTGACACCATTAATGGTAAATGAATTTTTCAGTAAAGACTAACAGAGAAAAACGATGGAAGTTCAGATTTATTTTTTTGACCCAGAGAGTTCTGTATCTCCTTATGCCTTTGCTTTCCATGTATACTTTATGAGAAATTTCAGCAAAAGCTTCTTAAAATTAATCCAGTAGCTGTCTCCTTCAACTCTCCTTCCTGGAACTCTTCACCCATCTGCATAGAGGTCCTAGACACTTCTTAAGGGCCCCTATCCCGAAAGATTAAAGGCAGTGCAGTCAACTCAAGTCTTATCCTGAGCCTTACCTTTGTAAACTTAGCAATACCTCCTCCTTTTCACGTAAGAAAATTTACAGAGAAGCAGTCTCACATGTGAATTGGATTCTGTCCCATTTCTCTCCCAAACTGGGAAGAAGCTGGTCATATACTTGCACATTTGTATTATAAATATTCAAAGACTCTAATCCGGTATCTTCCATATAACACACATTTTAACTCCTACTTTAAACTTTCAGAATGCTTTTTATGGCATCTGTTATGCCCTACTTTAAAACGTCTGTCAGCCTAATATTTCTACTTTTTTTTTCCTTTATTAATTTATCTTCAAGGTCATGCGTGGAAACACCTTTCAGGGGAAAGAACCCATCTGCTTTGGTGAAAATGTACACTATAAACCTTCATTTCTGCAAGGGTATAAATAAAAAAAAAAATCTGAGAGTCTATTAGAATGCCTTCAAAGCAGAGTTCCCTAAAGCTTGCTTTGTGCAACACTGGTACCAGGAGTCCACGCAGCAAACAAAACAAAAGCAGGGGAGGGGGGCGGGATTCAGCATTAGGAGATACCCTCTTTAAAATTCAAAATGCAAAGCAGCATTGTAAACAGTTGTAGGCATTCTAAAGAAAAGATATTTGCTTCATTTTATTTAACTGCTTATTTCTCAAACTTATTTGATTACAGACTCTTTTCCTGTATGTATGAACGCAACAAATAGTAACATGCTGCTGTACTAGGATTCCACGGTACAGTCTGGAAACTGTGCTAGGTGATACTACTTTTCATTTTTCAGAAAGGACTATTCCAATGCATTCCTGTAGTGGAAAATAATCTTGAGATAGAAATATAGCTCACTTCTTTCTCACACTGCATTTACAGGGCTATCTAGGGTTCATCTCACAAACAGTAAACCTCCAAGTGACTGTTTGGTTCTTATAAGTAAACACAAAAACGTATCTTCTTTTTTTAACTTCATCTGAATCATCAACAGCTCATCGGCTGGGGATAAATCATCAATTGTCACAGACAACAGCCACAGTCACACCTCCAGTGTTCATCTCTCACTCGCCTTCCCTTGTTTTTATTTGTCACACTTCAGGTACTTCTTACTGTACGTACTTCTGACCCCTAAATACAAACAAACACACAAAGAATCTAATTTATGATTTCCCTCATTAAAAAAAAAAAACCCATCATCAGTGATGTCCAGGTAAGACAGAGCAGGTGTCTCCCTCTTCCATCCCTTTTTGGCTGATTGAACCCCTCTCACTTCCTCATTTGTGACATGGAGGGTCACCCCAACACAACTGACAAGTATTCCCTGAGATCCTGCGTGTAAAGTCCCCAGCTTGGCACACAGTAATCCTGACGCCTTATCAGTCATAGTGTCCTACCATGATGTCCTCACACATTTTTTATGGTCACAACTGGAACATCTGGCATTCCCTTCTCACTCTTCCCAACTGCAATGTTTTCATCCTCCAAATTACCCTACCACTTCCCCACTGACAGAACTTTCTCTAGAAATGTGAGGATATGTCCGATTGATGAGGAAACCTGTAGTGAGCAGCAAGCAGCCTACCGAAGTCCAGTCCATCTGACCGAAGTTCCCCAGCTCCCCAAACATGAACACCTCCCTGCAGCTAACTCCCACTTAACAGCCCCATCAGGAACACTCTTGATGTATTCGCATAACCCTTCCTTAAGACATTTTCCTTCCTGCCCCTTTTTCTTCCCTTTTTATGGTGATATCAAATCCCCTACAAAAAAAATAAAACCTCTTCCTGATGTCCCAGATTAACCCTTTCCAATACTACAGGTCTATGATTCTACTTTTCTTCTGATGAATTCATATATATACACTCAAGTTGTACTTACTGATGTATGGTTTTCACTATTTAAAAAAATTTTTTTAATTGAGGTAATTGACATATTGTATTAGTTTTAAGTGTATAAGAATGATCTGATATACGGATATATTGTGAAATGATCGCCACAATAAGTTAATATCCCTCACCACCATAGTTACAATTTTTTTTTCTTGTGATGAGAACTTTTAAGATCTACTCTCGCAGCAACTTTCAAATACACAGTACAGTATTGTTAATTACAGTCACCATTCACTATGGCTTTTATTCCCCCGGATATTTTTCTCACATAAACATAAGCTCTTTAAGGGGAGTGAATGTATCAGTTTTTTACTCCATCCACAGTGGAAGTGTAGAAAATTTTGATTGATCCACCAATACCAAACACTTTCATTCCTAGGAGTATATTTATTCCAGTTTAACTGCAATAAATTACACCTAGGACAGAAAATATTAATTGAGGGATATAGCAAAGTTGGATATAGCAAAGTTGGGGTGTTTACTTAGGGACAAATGACTGTGAAGCTTTTATTTATTTGGTAGTTGGTTTGTGTGTGTGTTTTCTTTTTTGCAATTTATTAATTAATTTATTTATTTTTGCTGTGTTGGATCTTCGTTTCTGTGCGAGGGCTTTCTCTAATTGTGGCAAGCGGGGGCCACTCTTCATCGCGGTGCGCGGGCCTCTCACTATTGCAGCCTCTCTTGTTGCAGAGCACAGGCTCCAGACGCGCAGGCTCGGTAGTTGTGGCTCACGGGCCCAGTTGCTCCACGGCATGTGGGATCCTCCCAGACCAGGGCTCGAACCCGTGTCCCCTGCATTAGCAGGCAGATTCTCAACCACTGTGCCACCAGGGAAGCCCGGTTTGCGTGTTTGTTTTGTCATTCAGGATATTGTTTATTTAGGAAATGTGCTCAGGAATACTCAAGTTTTATCTGCCTGGAATCTTCCCAATCATTTTTGGTTTAGGTAACACTTCTCTGGCTACAGCCTTAACTCATCAAAGACTCTAGAACTTCTCTCTCTTTAAAAAGGAAACCATGAAGGACAATCCCTAGGCATGATGTATGGAGACAAAGAGGTCTAGTTGCCTTGGAGCATAACAGCCCTCAGCCTCAACGTTTGTCACCAATGTTGAATGACACAGGCCACAGCAATCCTACTGAGAGCTGTGACTTCCAGCGGCTGCTCTGGGCAGTGACTCTTCTTGATCACATGATATGGTCCTCCATCCTGCAGGAGGTGGCCAGCCCCATTTAGTCCTCTCAGCACCTCTGGCAGGCAGCCTTTCCAAGCACTGTGCCACCTGCAGACAGGATGCCTGTCTTTCACGTACTTGGCACAGGCCCTGGGGAGTGGTGAAGGTTTTTCCTAATTCTGAGCATATTGCCTAAGCCTACATTATTGGAATACAAATGAGCAGCCTGATAAAAGAGTAACCTTGAGTCTGCTCTCCTTTCTGTGTCAAAAAAGTAAATCACTCACAAATATGGAACTTTTATTAGCCACACATTACTTGGGGATCCACCTAAGTAACACTGGGTTGACAGTCACTGCGCTCACTGACAGCCCCTGGCAAGATCAATGCAACATCAAAGTCAGGACTGTCCCGGTCACTCAGGTGAACTGCTCTCTCAAGAAAAGAGAACTGGGCTTCCCTGGTGGCGCAGTGGTTGAGAGTCCGCCTGCCGATGCAGGGGACGCGGGTTCGTGCCCCAGTCCGGGAAGATCCCACATGCCGTGGAGCGGCTAGGCCCATAAGCCATGGCTGCTGAGCCTGTGCGTCCGGAGCCTGTGCTCTGCAATGGGAGAGGCCGCAACGGTGAGAGGCCCGCGTACTGCAAAAAAAAAAAAAAAAAAAAAAAAAAGAAAAGAGAACTGACTTCTATTATAAACTAAGCACTGTGCTGGCCACCTTCTCAGTTTGTCACACAACCTGGTGAGGGGATGCATTTTTAGAAACTAAGGCTCTGGTAGGTTCCACAACTATATCCAAAACTGAGATGTAGTCGTCAAGGTTTCTCAAAGCCTGAGTCCTTTACACCATCGCATACTGCTGCTCTATTACTAAAGTTCTCTAAAGAAGCAAACCGGTGTAATGCCTGTATGGGCTCCATTAAATCTCCCTGCTACTGGATTGATTTTCTCACTTCTTACCTCTGGGATTGGCATGTATGGTCTACTTTTTTCTCCACTCTTGTTATTCCTTGTTATTCCATAAAATATAGGAATATTCTTTTAAATGAGTCCTTGCGGCAACTTTGGAATTACCATCATTCTTCAAACAAGTTATGTAAACCAGCTGCCAATAGTGGTCTCTGGCTAAACATTTAATATTATTGTTCCATAGAGTTACTACTGAAATACACTTATTTCTAAACTATCTCTTATTTGAATCTGAAGGCTGTCTCTGAAGTAGTTTTGTGTAGTGATTGCAGAGGACTAATTTTTAAGGTGTTGTATTGTTTGAAGATATATGAACACTTCACAGTTGCATTAGTGAAGTAAAGACCCATGAATGAAGCAGTAACTTAAGAAACAGGGCAAATAAAATGTTGCATCTTCTGTATAGGTGAAGGTATGTTAGCTATGTGCAGTTAAATACAGGTATGTTAAGGGTTAATTATTCATTTAAAATTTTCTTTATGTCTGTTTATTAAAAAGAAAGAAAATCTTATTATGTGAAAAACTGTACCCATTATTGTGAGAAAGAATTTTATCATGAAAAGCTTGAATGCCATGTACAGTTTAGACGTCTGTGGATATTGAAGGCTGTAGTCAAGATAAAGAAATATATAATTCCCTCCATCTCAGAGAAGGTAAAAAGAGATGAGAGAGAATGCAACTCAAGATCCACTTCTGGTCTGTCCACAGAGAGGAATCGGCATGAATTTCTAGAAGGGAAGACAGGTTGTGAAGCATGTGCAATGCTCAAATATGTCACAGTATCTGCCATCACAGCTAATACTCAGCAAGGCAGCACCTCTCTAGAAGGTACCATGATTTATAACACTATTGGAAGTCCGGAGTGACCAAGTTATCCAAATATTCAACCAGGAGGCAGCTAAAGAAACCACTCTGGTTACCTAGGAAGCAGGCTGGTTTCGAAAGGACGTGAATAAAAGGTGGCAGGAATCCACTCTCAAGAACAGATAGGAGAGTAGCTTAAATGTGAGCATAATGTTAGGGGTTCTGACACGGACTGAATTGTGTTCCCCCCAAATTCATATGTTGAATCCTAGTTCCCAGTACCTTAGAACGTGACTGTATGAGGGATATAGGGCTTTAAAGGGATACTTAACTTAAAATCAGGTCATTGGAGTGGAACCCTAATCCAATCTGACCAATGTCCTTATAAGAAGAGGTTATTAGGACATATAGAAAGAGACACCAAGCATGTGTGGGCATAGAGGAAAAACCCAGTGGGGACACAGCAAGAGAGTGGCCATAAGTAAGCCACGGAGAGAGGCCTCAGAATCCAACCCTGCAAGCACCTCGATGGACTTCTACCTTCTGGAACTGTGAGAAAAGAAATTTATGTTGCTTAAGCCACCCAGTCCGTGGTATTTTGTTATGGCAGCCCTGGCAAACTAATATAGATTTTAATTGTCATTATAAACTTAGGCTTTGATAACAATATCTAAGGAAAAATGTAAAAGAACATTTTATTTACTTTCAGAACTAGATGATCTTGGTTAAGGTAGCTGTTGGGGATCATGATGCAGCATGGGAGGGAGAAAAAGCAGAATTCTTCCTTTTTTTTTGGTTGAGCTGCAGTAGCATGCGGGATCTTAGTTCCCTGACCAGGGATGAAACCCGTGCCCCCTGCATTGGAAGCACAGTCTTAACCACTAGACCACAAGGAAAGTCCCCTAAATTTCTACTTTTTTCTGTTGAGCTGAATGATCTTCCAATTGAAAAGGGCAGAAGAACCACTGATCATTGGTAATAAATGTCAAAGATTAGTGACAGGATTATAGAACAAGTCCTAGCTGCTCTAAATGAGCACCTGTTATAGAATGAATTGTGTGCCCCTCCCCCTGCCCCAAATTCATATATTGAAGTCCTAACCCCCAGTACCTCAGAAAATGACTATAATTGGAGATAGGGTGTCTAAAGAGGTAATTAAGTTAAAATGAGGTCTTTAGGGTGGGCCCTAATCCAATATGACTGGTATCCTTAGAAAAGGGAATTAACACACAGATATACACAGAGAGAAGACCATGTGAAGACACAGGGAGAATGTGACCATTTACAAGCAAAGGAGAGAGGCCCCAGAGGAAATCAACCTTATGGACACTTTGATCATGGACTTCTCACTTCCAGAACTACAAGAAAATAATTTTCTGTTGCTTAAGCCACCCAGACTGTGATACTTTGTTATGGTAACCCTAGCAGACTAATACAGGGCCCACCTTCTGGCTCAGATTAGGACTGCTTTTGGTGGAAACTGCAAAACTCCTAGTAGAAAACATAGGCGGAACACTCTTTGACATAAATTGTAGCAATATTTTTTTCGGATCTGACTCCTAAAGCAAAGGAAATAAAAGCAAAAATAAACGATGGGACCTAATTAAATTTAAGGCTTTTGCACAGCAAAGGAAACCACTGACAAAACATAAAGACACACACCCACAGAATGGGAGAAAATATTTGTGAATTATATGACCAATAAGGGGTTAATATCCAAAATATATAAATAGTTTATACAACTCAACATCAAAAAAACAAATGATCTGATTAAAAAATGGGCAGAAGACCTGAACAGACACATTTCCAAAGAAGACATGCAGATGGCCAAAAGGCACAAGAAAAGATGTTCAACATCGTTAGTTAACAGAGAAATGCAAATTAAAACCACAATGAGATATTACCTCACACCTGGCAGAATGATTGCCATCAAAAAAAATACAAATAACAAGTGTTGGCAAGGATGTGGAGAAAATGGAACCCTTGTACACTGTTGGTGGGAAGTAAACTGGTGCAGCCACTGTGGAGAACAGTACTATGGAGGTTTCACAAAAAACTAAAAATAGAACTACCATATGATCCAGCAATTCCACACCTGAGTATATATCCAAAAAAACTGAAAACACTAATTCAAAAAGATACACACACCCCAACGTTCATAGAAGCATTATTTACAGTTGCCAAGATATGGAAGCCACCTAAGTGCCCATCAACAGATGAATCGATAAAGAAGATGTGGTATATACACACAATGGAATATTACTCAGCCATAAAAAAGAAAGAAATTTTGCCATTTGCAACAACATGGATGGACTTGAAGGGTATTATGCTAAGTGAAATAAGTCAGACAGAGAAAGACAAATACTGCATGATATCACCCATATGTGGAATCTAAAAAGTAAAACAAACCAGTGAATGTAACAAAAAAGAAAGACTCACAGATAAAGAGAACAAACTAGTGGTTACCAGTGGGGAGATGGAAAGAGGGAGGGGCAAGATAGGGCAGGGGATTAAGAAGAACTACTTAACTACTTAACTACTAAGTATTTTTAACTACTAGATAAAAATAAATAAGCTACAGGGATATATTGTACAACACAGGGAATATAGCCAATATTTTATAATAACTATAAATGGAGTATAACCACCTTTACAAATTATGAATCACTATACTGTACACCTGAAACATAATATTGCACATCTACTATACCTTAATAACAAAAAGATTGCTTTCGGTGATATCTGCAGGGCACAGATAACACCTTAAACACAAGATGACAGAGATGCAACTCAGCAGCACTCTGCATAAAACAGACGGGAGATTTGGGAGCAAATGTGACCAATCTGAGTCCACCCAATGCAACGTAACACTCACCCACAGGCTGAGGTGGGCAACAGGCTCCTCCATGCTGCAGTGGCCACAGCACCCTTGGAGAACTGTGAAAAGACACAAACCGGAACACATTTAGAGGAGTGCAGAAGGAACCAGAAACAGGTGCCATTGTGCCATCTATACACCTGTTGAGGGAAGTGGAGACAGGACGCTGAGGCAGAAGCAGCATGAAAACTGCGGGTTTTATTTACGTGACGATCTGTGGTGTGGAAAAGACTGGCTTGGCTTGGTCACAGAGGTGCAACAAGGACATCTGAGTGGGACGGTAAAGGAAAGGGAAGTGGGCTTTAAGTGGGGTAAGAACTTTCTAGTGACCAGAGCAGCCCAAAGACAGGATGCATTGTTGGAAGAGCTAGTGAATGTCTCCCAAGCTGAGGCATTTGAGGCCGGGCTGGGAATGTGGTGAAGATTCCAGCCAATGGGTGGTCAGTGCCTGTCCCAGCGCTTATAGTTCTAACTAGAGATGTTCTTGTATTTACTGCTCAGAGGTTCCTGAAGACACCTCAGGGCAGGAAAGAGCATAAAGCGCAGAACAGAGGCAGTGGCTGAAAAGTAAAAGCCATCAGGATCTCTGAGTGGTGATGAAATGGGAGAAAAAGTAAAGAACGTCCATTCATTCTGACACAGTCAGCAGCTAGTCATCTTCCCCTAGGGAACATCTTTTCCAGGGATGGGTGAGGAGGGGCATGTTTCAACAGTGGGAAGGGAAAATGCCAAATCTAAGGCCTCGTATTTTCATAGTTATAACCTCACCTCTATATTTTTGAATTTTGTGCTCAGCGAAAGTCCCTTACTCTTAAAAATTGCTTCCTCCTTCCCAGGCCTGGTTCCATGGGCATGCAATCTGTTGGGTCACACAGGGTCCCGTGCTCAGGAGGGCCCTGTGCTTGGTTGAACATTCTGCTGTTGCCATCTTAAAATTCTTAATTTTGGAACAAAAGGTCCCACCTTTTCATTTTGCACTGGACCCTGCAAATTTTGGAGCTGATCCTGTCCCCTCCACATTTTTGAGTCATACTCCTATTTACATTCAGATGCCTTCAATTGTTCCTATAAACCTGGGACAGACAGAATTGTAGTGGTGGGTAAACATGTTTGGAAGCAGCTGGGTTTTGCTGTCACTGGTGCTTTTCTCTCCTGCAGTCCCAACTTTTTGTTACTTACTTGCTGTCAGATTAGGAAGGAGATCCTTAGTGTCAGCTTCCTAACTTATAAATGGAAATAATAACAGTAAGGGCCTCATTGACATTCATGGGAAGTGAATGACATAAAGCACGTAAACAAATGACTCGCGGTAACAAATATTTGTCATTATTTGTTGAGGACATTCAGAGGTCATTAAGGGGAAAAAGTAATCCACGGGTCAGGCTTGGATGCCTGGTAAGTAAAGACAGAAGACAACACCTAGGGGAGCTGGCAGAGAAATACTGATTTCTTGGGAAAGAAGCCAGCATCCTCCTGGCTGAGCCAAGATCCCACATCTGAAGTCCGTGGCTTCCTTCCCTCCCACCAGCCCCACTCTGGACTGTGCCTTGGTGGCTGATGCTCCTTCAGGTCAAGAGCAGATGTATCTGGGCAGTTCTAGCCCATTCTAGACTCATTGGATACTAACCCGGCATTGGATGGCTTGTGTTTAACCTAGGAGAAAGTGGCTTCCCAGAAGGCTGATTTCTGTAATTTAGGACAGACACGAGGAAGAACAAGGACAGAGTTTGAGGTCAGAAGTTCTGAGGTATGGGGGTCTAAAGGGAATCATATTTCCAGACCCTTCCCCTCCTAACTTTCACTTCATCCACATCTCAGATGATGTTACATCCCTGCCTGATTAAAAACAACAACAACAACAAAAACTCAGATGACCGTCCCCTTCTCAAAACAAAAACAAACAAAAAATAAACCAAAAAAGTTTTTTTTTTAAAAAAAACCTTCTTTCAAGGAGAAGTAAATAGGTCACTGCTTCTTCTCCAGGTCCGGCGCCTTTCTCCTTCGGTTCGGTCTAAAGATAGAAATTCCAGGTTACTTGTGGTTGCTTTTGACGGGAAAAAAATGAGACTTTTGCTCCCTTTACAAGCAAAGAAATCCTATTTCCTTGAAGCTTGTCTTGTTCACATTCTCTTCCAGAAACGCCTCCCCCACCTCTTCAAACCGAGACAAAAAAGCGAAATGCGGATAAAAACGCACCCCAGCAGCAGCCCTTTATACGATACCCCCGAGAGGCCTGCGGGGTCGGATGAGTCAAGCTCACGGGTAACGGCGCAGAGCGCTCTCGACTTTTCTGCATCCCAGACGTCCTAGGACTCACCTTTCCCTGATCCTCCGCCGTCCCTCTCCTGGCCCCAGACTCTCCCTCCTACTGCTCGTGGGGTTCAGGCGGCAGGCGGCCGGGGAGGCGCTCGGGGAACCGGGGGAGCCGGGGTCGCCGCACCTGTGGGCGCCGGGGCCGCAGGCCCCTCCCGGCCGAGCGGGCGCAGCTCCCCGGCGGCTCCGCTAGGGGTCTCTCTCGGGTGCCGAGCGGGCTGGGCCGGATCAGCTGACTCGCCGGGCTCCGAGCCCCGCCGCCGCGCTGCTGCTCCGTCAGTTTCCTCGGCAGCGGTAGGAGTGAGCACCCTGAGCAGCGCGAGCGCGGGGCCACAGGAGACGGCGGCGGCGGCGACACCGGTAGAGCAAGGGCTCGGCGGATCCCACTCGCACAGCAGCGCACTCGGTGCCCCGCGCAGGGTCGCGATGCTGCCCGGTTTGGCACTGGTCCTGCTGGCCGCCTGGACTGCTCGGGCGCTGGAGGTGGGTGCCGCGCCTCGGAATGGGGTGGGGGGGGGGAGGAGGGGACCCGCTCCCTCTGAGTCTTTAATCCAGAGAAGCCGGGGGGCAGTCGAGGGGACCCCTCTCCTCTCCGCGCCCAACACCCCCGCTTGCGGGCGCCCTGCGCATCCCCGCCTCCGGCCCAGCCCTGCCCTGGGGACGCGCGTTCCGGCCAGCGGAGAGGGAGCGGACGAGGCGTCGGGCCCCTGGGTCCGCGCCAGTCGGGGGCGAGAAGAGGAGGAGGCTGTCCTGAGTTCGGACCCTGACTCAGTCCCTGACTCGGGGGCCGGGGGGAGGCGAGACACGTCCAGATGAGAGATAGGGGGAGGGAGCACGTGGGGAAATCCGAAAACGCAGCGTCCCTGGATCCTGTCCCCGGCACTTAATCGCTGCCCTTCCCTTTCTCTCGGGCCCTGGCGAGGAGGAGTCGGGACAGCTCGGGAAGCTGGGCACCCTCCACCCCCCGCTTCCCTTTGCCTTTTCCGCCCCGTTTCACCTTCTCTTCGCATCCCCACCACCCCTTCCCGGCCCGACCTTCTTCCTCCTCCCTTCCTCTTCGCGGCTGCTCGGGGCTGCCGCCCGAGTGCGACCCCAACATGCAGGGTCGCACAACACCCTCCACAGGCAAACTTTGTACATTTCTGCGTCTCCCTTTTGTGTTAAGTTGAGAGAGATGGGAGGGGTCGGACACCCGCAGCCACCTCTCACCTTCTCCAAGCCAGGACATTGTGGGCGTTCGCTCGCACCCTCCGATTCTCCCGGTGAGGGCGAAGGTCCCTGGGAACAAAAGCCGCGACACCCCGCCCTCGCCAGCCCGGGGCGCGGTGGGCTGAGCCGCGCTGGTCTGTGCGCCACCGAGGCTGCCATCTGACTCCCTTCCCCGTGCTGCGCGTCTGTCCCGGAGGGGGCTCTGGCGGTGCCTCGGGGCCCCTCTACTCCCCCCCCCCCAACTTCCCATCACCTCCGCGGCTTGCTGATTCTGTGCTCGGTTGTGAAGTCCTTGAGGAGAAATACGGGGAGAGTGGGGTGTGCGTCTGGAAAGGGCAGTGGCTGGTGGTGGGGAGGCACGAGCACTCCCCTCCTGTGCATCAAAGGAGGCGTTTGTCTGATGAAGGCGCGGCCTCTTCCCTGGCAGCGCTGGGCACTCTGGTTTACCTCCTCTGGGGACGCGGCCTGCTGTGGAGGGTCCTTAGGGTCTTTTTTTTAGGGTGCAGATGAAAGGGTTGAATTGAGTGAAGATTAAGACGGAGAAGATGGCGCCTCTGCAGTGCAGCAAAGAAAATCTGTGGAGGCTGCAGCCTGGTGAAATCCACCCACCGCTAGGTGTATAGCAAGTCTTCCCCATTGATCCAACTCTCGAACATTCAGCTAATGCCTGTGCAAAATGACTATTTTCCTTTTTATCTGAAGATGCTTAGAAGTTGTTTGCTTGGCAGCTGGGGCAGAAAAGGTTGTATTTCGCATCCTTTGGGTTCCCATTCTGTATTTTACCATTGGTAACCTCCCTTCCCCGGATGTTTGTTTGTTTGTTTGTTTGTTTCTCCTCTTCCCCTACCTCATGGTGATTTTCCAAGAAAGCAATTTCTGGACAAATGTTTTCCTGTAATTCCACTGAGACTATACTGAGCGTCACACCGTTACAGCTTTTTAGTCCCTAATTTACAAGGTCATTGAACTTTTTCCTCTTCTGTCTTTTTCCTACAAGTGGCTCAGGAATCACCTTAGGGCTAGTTAAGGCAGATTGTTTTAAGAGTTGAAGAATTTGGTTTTCTGTTTAAAAAATGCATTTAATTAAGGGAGCTGGGATTTTTCCAATACTTAAATTTACTCCAATGATTATTTCAGTTTTCCTGATTGTCTTATTACACATTAAAAGATACATATTAAGTAATTAACAGCATATCCTTTATAGTTGAAGCTTTTGCCAAAAAGTAAATATTTAACTGTTTTGAGCAATATTTTTTTCTGTGTAAAAGGATGCAGCGTGTAGGCAAATATGATTCAGATTTCTTTTTTAGCCTGTTTGACTGCATTTTTTTGCTCTTCCTCCCATCCTTTTGGACATTTTCACTGGTTACTGTCACCTCCTTCAAAGGGTGGAGGTGAGATTCACAGTTTGCATTTTGCAAAGCGTTAATGGAAAAGTAGGCAATTCACTCTGATGAGGTTTGAGGGGGATTTATGCAGCTAAATCTCTGTCCACTGAAAAGATGTAATTATGAGTTGACTGTCTTTTGTAGGGCTGAGAAAATAGGTCTGCTGCAGATGGCTCAAAAAAAGAAATGAATAAGGGCAATGACAATGGGGCCTCAGCTTCTGGGGGAAGCATCATTACCTGAATTGATGATTTTCCCTAGTACAGTGACCGAGTATGAGTTAAAAAAACCCTGGCATTTATTTATTTAAACTTGATTCCTCTTAAGTTTTGTTTTCCTATATTGTGGGATTTAACCTAATCACAAGTACCTGCTTTCATAGTGGTGCTGATTCACAGATAATACATACCTACTCACACTGGCCAGAACTAACCTAATGGTAGATGCCTGAGCACAGAATAGTGAAGCTCAGATTTGATGGTGAGGTATAAGGAATCACTGTTTCTGCCTGATCTGTGGAAAACCATGACACGGGCAGGGCACCCAAGCGGCTCTTTTGTCACCCTAACCAGCAGAGGCATGTGATGGGTACTTGGGAGGCCATTAGTACTGCAGAGAAGTACTCCAGAGAGAATAATGATCCCTGGTTCTGGTTGGGGAAATGAAGAGGAACATATAACTAAATAAATCACAAGGTTAAATTAGAAATGGCCGATTGAAAAAAAAAAAAAGAAATAATGTGACCCATTGAATATTGGTTTGAAGAAAAACGGAGAGGTCAGAAACAGACTCACAGATGTAGAGAATGGACTGTGGTTGCCAAGGGAGAAGGGGGGGGTGGGGAGGTTGGATTGGGAGTTTGGGATTAGCAGATGCAAACTGTAATATTATATATAGAATGGATAAACAACAAGGCCCTACTGTGTAGCATAGGGAACTATATTCAGTATCCTGTAATGAATCATAATGGAACAGGAAAAAAAGAGAAAAACATAGAGGTTATCCTTGTGGAAAAGGCTTTCTCCCTGTTGCTAGAGGACCTCTATTTTGTGTTACTTTTCATGGCATACTAGAGGTTTCTGTACAGATATTTGTATGAAGATGAAGGTTGTCAGTCATTCTAGAAATAAACAGAGCTATTATGTGCCTTTCGTGTGGCCACTAAACTACCATTGAGTGTGGTAAAATTCAGGAGAAATGTACCTTCTCTTTCTGCACGTTTGACCTAGGTGGGGATATGTATTACCTTAAGAGACTTACGAAGCATCTTCGATTAATATACTTCTCTAATTTCTGCCTAGTTATATCAGTTACAAATGCAAAGATAAGCCTTATACATGTACTTTAAAAATAAAGCTCCAGGAAGTAAGGTTTAGATTGACTTGCATACGCCTTATTTCCCCTCACCCTCCTTCTCCTGTTCCCAGGAAGTTTGCAGAGTAAATAAGACGGGCACATGATTATGAAAGAAAACAGAAAGCGTTAAGTACCAAGAGGAAAGTACAGATTAAGTGGCATACTGAGTAAAATATTAACAGTATAAACTAAACATCTATATATAAGGAATAAAGGAACAGTGGGATGAGATAATCCTGGAGAATTTCTTGGTGGTTCCTTTCCAGCCAGATTTGTATCTCAGGTTGGGAGAAGGGAGATTAAGTCTTTGCTTTTACATATTTGTTTACATACTTCTCTCCATCTTTCCCCTCCTAGACACACACGCACACACACACACACACACACACATACACACACCCCTACACCCCTACACCCCTACACCCCTACACCCCTGAGGGTGTGGGTGGAGCCAGTGTGGGATTTGATTTTCTTAGTTTCTCATCTATTCATTTGGGACCTTTTTAATTGATTCTCCTTTTGGACCAAGCTCTCTCCTGTAGCCCTGAAGCTAGCCTGGTGAACAAAACCATCATTTGCTTCAGGAAGCTTCCAGTCTAGTGGGGACCATACACAGACCATACACAAATCATTATAAGTGTGTGCTCATGAACTGTGACAGATGCTGAGACAGAAAGCAAAGGTGCAGGGTACACTCTGGAGAGGAGTAGGGAATTCCAAATAAGGAGGTGAAGGACCGAAGGTGAGGGGCTGAAAGCAGGGTCTCAGAGCTCTAGGGCGGCATCTTCATTAGCACCTTGACTGAGGGAATGAGTACATGATGAAAAAACTGATTCACTGGGCAGCAATGAGGAGGCTGGGGAAAATAAAATGTTTAGCTTGTTGTAGTTTTTTCTGGTTATTTTCTACCTCTTCATCTTCTACTTGACTATGAAATGGTTTCCTTTTTATAGTAGGACCTCACATACATATGTACGGAGTGAGAATTGACACTAGCACCATCTTCTGCAAACCCTTGGGGATGCTGTCACCCTGTGTGTCACAGCCCGTATCCAGATACACCCTCGTGAGTGGCTGGAGGAAGATGGAGGGTGGCAGGCAGAGGACGCCAAAGTGAAGGAATGAGCAGACCCCCTGAATGAGTAACAAGTTTAAGCCAGAAAATGTCTATTTCTTAGTTTTCCTTGTAGTTGTTAGTAAAAGGAAAGCAAATAGCACCTGAACCCTCAAACTGAATTTGGAAATGAAAACCAGAGGAAGGGGAAGATGTTATGTAACTGTTTTTTCAGTTTAATGTGGATAGTTTAAGAAATAACTGTTTCAGTGAGGACACTAGTGTTTTTCTTTGCAAAAAAGAAAACCTGGTGAATTTTTCTCTTCAGATTAATGGTTAGTAGATATGCTTTCCTGGTACCTTTTTAGAAGTAGAAATGCACCAAAAACTAGATTCGAATGGACTGCTCTAGGAATAAAGTAAGTCATTGAAAAAAAAGAAAAGAAAAAGCCTGGACGTGTTCATGAACTAATAGATATATGAAAAAGGGATGCTGAATAGATTAGTTAGCTGACTATTCAGAGTGGGATACAGAAGACTCAGTTTCACATATGAAATCTTAGCTGAGATGGGGAGCTCAGAGGCCATTTTACTTATTTCGTGTGGCTACATCTGGAAGAAACATAAAATACAGATTTAGCTTGAGCGTTGCTAGGATTGTAGTATTTTATGAAAGAAGGTAGTGGTTGAAATGGGGAAAATGAAAGGCTTTTGAAAGCCAGCTCTATGGAAAATAGTGGAACTGTTCCTACATTTATAGCCTTGATTTCGACCAACGTGATGTCAGGCCAGCAACCAAGTCATGGAGTTTCTCACGTGTTCTGGGAAGGCAGCATTTCCCATTGATCAAAATATTGACTGTGGGTAGCTCATGCCTCAGCTTCTTCCCTTGTAAAATGGGGATAATAATGTTTATGGTTGTTGGAGATTGAGTAAATATATACATGTAAAATTCTTGGAACAGTAAGTGAGTAAATATATGTGTAACATGATGGCACCTTATAAGCACTACCTGTTAGTTACAATTACTGTTTATGATGATGATGTAAAATAGATACATTTAATCTCATAATTGTTGAAAGTTAAAAAAAAAAAAACTACATGATGTTTCATGACTTATTGACTAATGCACTTACCGACCGGTTAAGACTGTTACAGGAATTTGGCAGCTTGTTTCTGAGAAGAATGAATTAATCTGATTTAAATTGTAAAAAAGACATTGCAGATAAAATTTTTATCACAAATAAAATTTTTAAAGTATATATTATAAAATTTCATTTATGAAATATTCATATGTATTTTATATTTCAGTTGGCTTTTTTGAAAAACAGTAAAACAATTCATGCTAATAGAAAAACTTGAACACTATACAGAAATATGTAAAACACATAAGCAGTTGCTACACAAGTGAGTAAGACCTATTTTAAATGTGTTGACCCTGGCAGCTTGCTAGACATGTCTGAAATTGAGCAAGTTTATATTCTGGCTCGATTATTAACTCAGCTATTAGTTGATTATCAGCTGTGTGCAAAGAGCTGTGAATAAGCTTGGTTTAGCTCTCAACAAAACCTTTTCTAGAAAAGTGAATAAACAGGTTTGGCCAATCTAGGCAGAAATGGAAGATTTCAAATGCCAGCAAAAGAATTTTGATGCTACCTAGAATAGAAGCTTGAAATAATCTTCATCAGAGGACCAGGAAACCAAAAAGCTGACTGCTTGAGAAGATAACGCTTCTGTAAGAAATCAGTTTTCAAAATAAAATGAATTATTTTACTAGCTAGATGCTGATAAATTCTGTGGTGGTCTACTCTAAAACTTTATAGTGATCTACTGCTTAATTAAAAGCATAGTTTTTTAAGTCAGCATATTTTGCTCATTATAAAATAAAAGGTTTCTAATCTCAGTTTCAAAATTAGGCTGAAGATATTTGAGAATACCCCAAATTGGTGATACTGTGGTTAAGGTATTATTAACACATTGAAGAATCAATAAGCAAAATCCCAAGGAATCTGTATATATATATATTTTTAATCACACCAGTTCCTGTATTTCTTTATCACTGTCCTGCTCAATCAAAAACAAGTGAGTTCAAGTCAGAGGATGCAATTATTGTAGCCATGTTTGAAGTAAACATGCTGCTCAGAATGGATACAGTGAGGAATGCAGGTACCACAACCACTTATGTAGGGTGAATGAGCAGGGGCAAGTAATAAGCAAGGTGAACATTTCAGAACACGGAAAAGAACAATAACCCTGTTTTGTAGATGAACAAATTCTAGAATTCTTAAGGTCTTATTAGTGATGGACCCCAGTATTTGTATTTTTAATATCACCATTTAAGAGAAGGGCAAAATGAGGTTTGGCATAGGGGGAAATCATCTATGTAGTGATTGACGTCATGTCTTAATTGTGATAAGATCTCATTAATTGGGAAACTACCATTATATCATTATAGTGATAAGTAACACTATTGTTGTTTATTATTGTTTTCATAGTAATGTGTTACCATTATTATCACTATTTTTGTTAGTACCTATAAGAATTACCACTATTACTTATAAATATTGCTATGATAGTAATAAGCATTACTATTAGTAATATAATAAGCATTACTATTATAGTAATGAGTATTACTATAAATATTACTGTAAGTATTACTATTATCACTATTAGTAGTGCTTAAAATGACTATATTATTACTTACAATAAGTATTGCTATTTTTCTTGTAATAAGTGTTACTGTTATTATCACTTGCTTTTTTATTATTTAGAATAATAAATGCTATTATTATTTGAAAACAAAATGGTGGAGCAGAGAAGGGACTATTGACTGTGATCACAAACTGTTTCCTATAATTTGTTTCATAACTCACTACAGTGCCTTACATCTAGTATTTACAAAATATTTGACAAATGCTTTAAAATCAGGACTCTAGGAATTTTATACTGTAATGATAATTATGTTTGATTTTTGACAGTTGAATTAACTTCTCTTATGTTTATGAAAATTGTGAATGACACCTAACTATAAGTGTACAGAAAAAAATTAAGCCTTTTAAATAAGATTTATTTTTTTCAGCCTTTTCTAAAACATTTTATTGTGAAAAGGTTATATAAATGCTGTCAACAACTTCATTTGCAACTCTTTATTTCAGACATTCAGTTGACCTAGCAGAAAAATGCCTTGTTCGTGAAATATTCCATCAATCCTCTGATTGATTGGGACATTTTCAATAGAGAATGCCTAGAAATAATTTTCTTTGAATAAGATAGTAGAATTTAGAAAGCAAACATTGTGTATTGGAATGAAATTGAGTGGCCATCAAAATGAAAATTTCATTATCATTGTCGCTTCAGTTTTCTGCTTTTTTGCCATTTTACAGCTAATATTTACTTTTTACTTTAATGTGAACCAGGATCAAAATTGGCCCTTTAAGAAAACAATTGAAATTCTGTTACTTCTATTCTCTAAAGGAATTGTACTTCTCAAGTTCAAGGTCTTGAAGCCAATGCCACTATATACTACTAACTTGACAGGCATTGAGAATCTAATTGAGGTCATTATGATTAGCCTTGTGTCTTGTCAGTGTTTTCTCAGGCTTGTTTTTAACGTTTTGTGTCAAGTGTTAAATCCTCTTACACCACAGAATCCAGAAAATTTCAATCCAATAAAAGTAAACTAAACTTGAAAATGCTATAGTTGTTTTGTGCGGGGCAGGTTCTTGGCTAACTGATAGGACAATGGAACAGGAAGACAACTTATGTACTTCTGTTGATTTGAGGAATTGTGAAAGGCTCCAGTTTCAAGAATACATTTGTGACAAAACTGCAATTTTGGGATCACTGCATACTTGTTTAGTGAATTATGAGAGGAGGGAATTCTCTGAGCGTGACCATGTGACTGAATGGCTCAAACAGTAGAAGCAAAGGTTGCTGGGTAGAGAGCTATCTTAAGATAGTGCAAGTACCGGGAACTTGGGACTGAGTAATTAATCAACGTGGCCATCTGAGACATCCAGGACAAAGATGATGAACAGCAGGATATACTTAAATAAACAAGATAGGAAGCAGACCCACCCAGTTCCCAAGCAATTCCTTTCCTTGTCTGTATTTGCCTTTTAAATATTTCACTTCACTTTCATGAGCCGGACTCAAAGGTTAAATTTGTGTCTTTGTGAGTTTTCTGGGTGGTGCTGTAAGGACACAGATGGGAAGTATTGAGTTTGTTGGGAATATTTCTTGTGTGTGTGTTCTTAGTTGCATTATTGACTTCATAAATAGCCAGTAAAGAGAAAAACATTTTAGCTTAAGTATTGGGGTTTTTTTCCTGGAAAAAAAAAAATCGGTTAAAATATCATTCTCAGCGTTTATTGCCACTGTTAAATTACTTATGCTTTTAAAAAAATCTGACACGTAACCTCATTGTTGGTTTGCTCATTCATCTCAGAAATGTAACATGTGAAACTCAAACCCAAGCCTGTCGATTGATTCTTCTGTTAGCAGATGAGGGGAAAGTTTAATGCAGGGTGTTTAATTGGATGCTTGGATTATGTGTTCACCTGTTTTGTCTCTATTCCAAATTTTCTCAGGGTGTTAGTGGTTGGCGCCTGTGTTACTGACACTCCCTTGGATTTTCGATTTTCATTATTCCTAATTTTTTTTATCTCACTGCATTTTTCTCCTACTTTTTGAATTTTTAAAAACATCATTCATTTTTTCGGACATGTGCTGGATGCCTTCTGTATTTCAGGGTGACAGGAGCCCTAGAATCTTTGTGGGGCTATGTATAAACAGAAAAGTGATTCAGTCTGTTCCTTGAAGGATTCACAGCCTGACAGGGGAAGAAAGAGATGCAGAAATAATTAAGTACAGTGTGCCAAAGGTCACAGTGGAAGAAGGTACAAAGTCTTCATAGAAAAGACTGGCAGCATTTGAACTGGGTTTCAAGGATGAGTGGAGGTTAATTGGATCATGGTAGGGCTTTCCAGACGGAAGGAGCAGCAAGTGTGTAGAGGTTAAAAAGAGGAAGCCATGTGAATATGGGTGAGGGAGATGGTGTGAGGACAGTAGGAGATTAAGAGTTTTGGATGCCTTGATGAGTTTGAACTTAATTTTCTCAGCAATGGGGTCCTTTCAGATGTTCCTAAAATGGGAGTAGCCATTGATGACTGTGGTTCAGTTAGATTTAGGAGCCTTTGCAGAAGTCCTTGTCAGTGTCTGCTTCATCTTGCTAGCCAGATGGTAGCACCTAGCTGCAAGGGAGGCTGGTACATGTGGTCTATTAGCTGGGAGTATTGCCATCAGGAATACATTCCAGGTTCTCTTACTGATAAAGCAGAGGTAAGGTATTGGGTGACAACTGGCATTCTAGGATGTAGAGGAAATACAATACAAAGGAATATAGACAAAAGGGGTAGATTAATAAACAAACCGAAGGAAAGGTTCTCTCTGAGCAATTAGATTAGGTTTTGGGGATTTGCCCACTTCTCCTTATCTGCTCGCTAAGCACATAAGAAGCACATCTTTGGGGAGTGATGGAGGAGGAGATGGGGAATGCTGTTTTATTTTTATGGCAGGAACACCCAAGAGCTAAGCCTTTACTGTGGCAGATTGTACCCAAGGTGGTTTAGACTTGGGGCCCTGGAAATCCTTTCAATCAGAGTGATGGAAACAGTTGTAATTCCAGTGGCTCTGTGGATAATAATGGCAGTATCAGTTTACTCTCCACACTGGTAGACTATCTTTCATTTGATCTAGAAGCTTCCCTAAAGCACCCTTGTTGTTGTGCTTGTTCTTTGAAAGGAATAGCAGATAAAACAAGCTTTGAGGTTTTTAGAGAAGAGGATGATACTGGCAATCTCTTTTGAGCTAGATTTCCCTACCATGTTCAACTTCTTTTCCATTGCCACACACCCCTTCAGATCTGCTTATGTGCACCTGTGTTATTAAAACAGAATTGAAAAATCTGTGGAAAAGAGGAAAATAAACCTTAATATATTAGTAAATTATTAGTAAATAAATCAGTAAAATTAATAAATCAATCAGTAAAAACGAGGCTGCCATTTTAAAACTCATCTTAACTACTTATCTATTTTCTTATTCATTTCAATTATTCTAGATGTGGACAAATGAAGATACTTACCGAAAGTATGTGATGAAATAAAGATGAGGGAGAAAAACTTAGAATCTTGAACAGGCTTGATATAATTATCCACATTAGCGGATAATTGAGTTTTTATAGTAGGCATTTTACTAGCACCTCAAGATTTATTTAAAATATGTCCCAATAGTTTGACATATTGTACATGTTTCTGTCTTAAGGAAATATCTAAAATATTATGGTTCCTCAAAAACTACTCTTGGTTTTATTTTCCACATTATTTCTTTTTGAACCCTTGGTTCTCTTTAAGAGAAATCAAAAGCATAGTTCAAGTTTGATCATCTTAAATCTTGGCATTTCTTTTCTTTTGAAGTGTCTAGCAAGGAAAATATTTTCTTATCACTTAAAGAGACTGCCTTCAGAAAAACAATTGACAGTGTGTAGTGTCTGAAATAGTTGTTGATTAATCATGAGAATCAGAAAGAGGAGCCGATATGTGTGTGAACATAGATTTCTCTCACATTCTGGTCATATTTTGAAATTATACTCTTTTTTCCCCCTAAAAAGAGTGGGTGGTACATTATATCATGGAAGTTTGAATATTTGTCTTAAATATATTAGCTAGAATTTGAAAATATAAGAAAATTTGTTATTTAATTCCTGCATAGTTTTCTAATGGTCATATATATTATATAGAAAATTTATTTTAAAACTTTATTTATTATTTAAAAATTCCTCAAAGGGCATATTTTATTCTGAATTCTGTTCTGCTTTCACATATCTGAAAATATTTGACGTAATTACTGGCTATGGTTTAAGCCTGGTCTGAAATGGTTGTGCCTTTAGTTGGCTTTGGATTTCAGAGTTAGGGACTGTTGCTTGCTTTAAATAATTCGTAGTTGATTTTGCAGGCAATTATCAATAGATGGATTCCTTTGTTTAAGATTTCCTAATTGAAAAAGTTGGCAGTCCAAGAAAATGTTCTGAGAAGAATATTTATTCTCGACTTACCTGAATCTTATATTTTATTGGCTTTGTTCATAGCCTGTTGTATTTCTAAGTAAACAAGCTCTCTAGAAACGATCTCTGCTTCCTTGATGATTTAAAATACATTAAATTAAAAAAAATAATAAAATAAAACACATTAAATTAATTGATACAGATAGTAAAAATTAGTGGAAAAGTTTCTAGTTAGATATCAATAAAATGTGCTCCATCCATGCAAGTTTATTTTAGTTGTTCCTATTAAATTCGAATGTGAGTTTTAAAAAAAGAAGATTGTGGTCATCTTTGTGAAGGAAACTCAGTTATTACTTTAAATATATATTCAATTCAAGGAAACGGAAAACAGTTGTGCCTGTGTGAAGGCGCATCCATTTAGGATTATGCTTCAATACTGTCATACAATCCTACGGTTGATAATTAAGATTTAGCCTTAGAGTAAATGAAGTGATATTGATTCTTTTTAGGACCGGTGTTATTTGCTATTGATTCACTGTTGGTGAGCAGAACAAGAGAACAAAAGCAAGGCTTTAAAACAGCCATTTATAAGTATTGTGTGGAAATGATAAGCTCCAAGTCCCAATAGTGAAGAGCCAGGGAATGGCAATGTTCCACTCAGATGCTCTCCTGATGTCATTTCATCTTAGAATTCCTCTGGCCCTCACTTAACGCCTAGGCCCAACTCCCAAACAATGCAGTTCAATACAAGTATAATAGGACCACAAGTATAATTTAAAATTTTCTAGTAGCCACATAAAAGAGAAAAGAAACTGGCAAAACTAGTATGTTTTAGTGCACCCAGTAAATGTAAAATATCATTTCAATTTATGGTCAGTATAAAAATTAGTAATGAAATATATTACATTTTTTTTTATGTCCTCAAAATTTTACCCATAGAGCATATTTTAATTCAGACCAACCACATTTCATGTAGTCAATAGCTACATGTGGCTGGTGGCTACCTTACTGGACAGTGCAGCTATAGAAGGGCCATCTCAACTCACTACTGTCTAGGAAAAGAATCAGTTTTTGGAGCAGGTAGTATCCGTAAGACCTCCTGTCTATGCCTCTTCATCTTACAGATGAAGAAATTTGGATCTGGAGATGGCTGAGTTGCCCAATATCACTTGACTGTTAAGGGTCAAAGCCCTATCCTTGTCCTCTGGCTTCTAATCTTTCTTCATCACCCTGATTCTTCCTTCTTTTCTATGTTGCAGAGTCCACTTAAATATGTACTAACGTTAGGTGGTTGCTATCAGTTAAACATTGAGTTTTAAGAAAGTCTGGCTCACCTGAGATAGGCATGGCCTGATCCAGACAAAACTCTCTTTTGAGGCAGGGTAAGTAAAATTACCAGGGATATCTAGAATCTCTTAGGGGAATAGTAATGTGAGATGATGCTGGGTCCAGTGATCAATTTTGTCTTTTTTTGATGTGGGCACTGTTGGAGTAGGAGTTGGGTGGACCCTTTGGGACTCATAGTATGTAACTCTGAACACTGGTTGAAATGTCAACTGCCCAGTGAAAGGAAAGGAGATCAACAAGGCATTATGTACTGTGCACAATGTGTTGTGTGTATGAGGTCTCTTCCTGGAAACACTGGGTTAAGCTTTCTTTTTCTTTTTTCTTCCATTTTTTGGAAGGCTGCCCACGTGTGTGCCCATAGTTATTACCCAATTATACTTAAAGTATGATATTTTTTGACAACTTAAGCCCAGTGCACTCCTGGCATGTAAAGTAGTTATTTTCCAAATGCAAGCAAATGTGGAAAACTTACCACACAGCATTGTGGGTTGGCGAAGGCAGGAGGTTGATGTACTCCTGGGATCATTGCTGTAAAGTATTTGTTTTATGGTATGAGAAAGCACGGAGTGAACTTTTAAAGTTGGAAGTTGTTTTAAAATATTTATCAGCCTGGATGTTGTAGATTTTATGAGTGCTTTGAAGAGAGTTTAAATTTATTCAGTGACTTAGGTTTAGTGATTTTAGATTTAGTGTTAAACTTGACAATTATTCTATTTGAATCTTAGGACTTCTCAACTGCGGCTAGACTTTACCCACAAGGTGCAATTGATCTTTAAGTTAAGCATGTACTGCGTTTTCTTCATATTCTGGGGTGAAAACAATTGCGTTTTTGCAAATGCTGATATATGAGACAATGCTTAGAGTATTCAGGGCTTGCAGGAATGAGTTAAAAGTACAGGGATATCTGTATCTCCTTTGGCAGTTGACTATTATTAAACTTAAAAAAAAATGTCTTTAAGCCTAAAAAAATTCACGTTTTTTAGCCATTTTCCATATATTTTTCATAGTACATATAACCAAGAGGAACAGAAGTTAGAGGTTTAAACTGTTTGGGGGTGTCATAGTTTTTAAAACTATGTATAAGAGTTTTTGAGTTAGAAAAGTATTACGACTTCATTGTAGGTAACTTAGAGAAAATATAAAAACATGCATGACCCTACCACCCACAAATGTGTTTTATTTCATTTTTTAAAGCATTTTTGAGATCATGCTGTAGATTCCATTTTATCCAATCCTGCATTTGATTCCTTAACATTAAATCTCATGCCATTCTCAGTTGTTCGTAATATAATGTCTAATGGATGTATGAATCTGTGTAGGGCAACAGGAGCTCTGTAATAGTGGACATGTGCTTTTTGTATTTGGCATTTCCAACCCGAGGTTAGGATAAAAGTAGTGACGTAGGGAGGGACCCTGTGCCAAATACTTGTTAATATTTTAAGTAGTTATTGAATGATCTAAATTGCTGCTCTCAAGGAGTGTTCAACACAGTGGTCCGTCAGCTATAATATAGTACTCAAAGAAAAATAGATGAAGAGAAACTAGAGATTAACGAAGATGAAGAAATAAAGAAAACCTGACCTAGTAATTCAGACAAGCAGTTCTCTTATTCAATAGTTCCATGATCACTTTTGTAGGAAGAAGTTTGGCTGTAAGAAGTTATTAGACCTGACAGACAAATATAGTCAGGGATCGAATGTAGACATCAGTGAAATTGTGATTTCAGTTTCGAGAGCCACTCACTGGGAGCGTTAATCAGGTAACGTGATTACACAGATGTAAATAAAGCATCCTCCTTCCATTTCCCTGCTGTTTAAGTTTCTCCTGATTTTATGTGGTTAAAAAATAAGTCAGAAACATTTACTCCATGAAGTTCCCCAAAGTAAGACTCTTTAGCCACAAAAAATAAGTAGATTTGTCTTTAAATTGAACAATGTGTGATGAAGTGTCACTTCCGTAGAACCCTGTGTAGGGTTGTGGAACCCATTCAGCCAGACTCTTATTAATCATTGATTATTAACTGCTATTCACATGGACATTTAACCAGTTATATCTTACCATATTTCATATCATAGGTTTTTGGAGCAAGGACTATGTTGTTTACTTTTACTTATTTTAAATAAATAGAACACAGTAAATATACAGTGAATAAATGCCACCCCGAGAAGCCCAAACCTCTTTTTCTTTGTCATGTCTCCACAATTAACTGCTCTCTCTTAAAATGTATATAATCTCTCAGACCGAATCTCTTCTTTAGGGATGTCACTTCTTTTTGTGAACCTCTTCTTACCCTCCCTGCCCTACAACCCATGTAAACCCATCAAATAAAATTTGTATGCTTTTTCTCTGTTGATCTGTCTTTTGTCAGTTTAATTTGAATTGAACCGGGACCCAAACCTAAGAGGGTAGAGGAAAGAAACTGTTTTTCCTCTCCTACAAGTATTCAAGCTAGAGGGAATGGTAAATGCGAAGGCCGTGAGGAGTCTGAGGAAGTATGTGAGCTGTTACGTGAATTATGTGTACATAATTTATCAATGATGGTTCACACTGATGAATCATTTATGGAAACTAATGTTCAGCGTCTTCTATATTGAATTTACTCAGTCTTGGAGAAGAATGTATGTTTCAATCAAGAGGGATTTATGGAAGACATTCTGTGTTCTAAACATTCAAGAAAGCTCTTAAGATTGTGTAATAATTCATCTTTGCCTCTATTTAAAAAGTTAAAATGGGAAGAAATACTGTTTTACAGTTATTTCGGGTTTTTTGTTTTAGTTTTTTTTCTAACATGCATTAGAAATTTGGCAATCATGTCATGTTGGTGTGATTTATTAGTTCTGGAATAAATAGCTCTGTTTCTGGCATATGTAAGTATAGATGCTTCCTTGGCTTTTGCAATAATAAACAGGTGTCTAGCTCTTTCTATGATCTGGGCAGTGTTGGAAGTGCTTCTCATGTATTCAGCAGCTGCCTGTGAGGGAGCTACTGTTAAGTCATCCCCATTCCATGTATCAAGCCCATGAAGTATCAGCAGGGAAGGAGCTGGAAAGTGGACCAGGTTCAAGCTCTCTATCTTCACTGTCTGTATTCTTAACCACTTATCTCTTCTGCCTCTGGCAAAATGGAGTAGTGGATGGAGTTCAGCAGGTATTTCCTCTTGAACTAGGCATTTAGCTCCTTGCGGAAGCAGACCAGGGTGACAGTGGCTGCTTGTTTAGCAATAAGACTAATCTGTTCCACCTTCAGTTCCTGGCGGCTCCCCCTTCCCTCCAGCCTCACCTGCGCGAAATTCCAAGCACCAATGTCTCTACATGGCGCCCTCTCACCTTCTACAATGCCCTCTCCCCTTCCCATTCCATCCCAATCCCTTTCCTTCCCTTTCTCTCAACCCCAAATAAGATTGTTCAGAGTGTAGACGTTGGCGTCATTCAGACCTTGGATTTGAGTCACAACTCCTTCAATTAATTATAGAGTTATAACGAGCAGGAAAATGACTTAACTTCCCTAAACCTAAATTTCCACATCTACAAAGTATCTATAAATAAGTCGGTCAGGAGGAAAAGTCACTTTAGAATCAGGTACAAAGCATAGAGCCTGAACAGTAGCAGGCCCTGAGTGAATAATGGCCCTGGTTTTCATTTTAAGTCTCTTTGTAACGTCGCCTCTGATCCTTCACAACTATCCTCGATGTTCAAGTCAGCTCCATTTTACCCCCGTGAAAATGCAAAGGCTGGGGAAGCGGCCCAGTGGCCCGTGATACTGCACTGTTTAGCTTCACATTTCAGTGCTATCAAATAGCTGGAAGGCTGTGGTATCTCACCATTTCACTGATAACATTTTCAACATCTGAAAACAGGAATGACCTATTTTTTTTTAACGTCTTTATTGGAGTATAATTGCTTTACAGTGGTGTTAGTTTCTGCTGTATAACAAAGTGAATCAGCTATATGTATATCTGTATCCCCATATTCCCTCCCTCTTGTGTCTCCCTCCCACCCTCCCTGTTCCACCCCTCTAGGTGGTCACAAAGCACCGAGCTGATCTCCCTGTGCTATGCGGCTGCTTCCCACTAGCTATCTGTTGTTTTTTTTTTGTGTGTGGTACGCGGGCCTCTCACTGTTGTGGCCTCTCCCGTTGCGGAGCACAGGCTCCGGACGCGCAGGCTCAGCGGCCATAGCTCACCGGCCCAACCGCTCCGCGGCATGTGGGATCTTCCCGGACCGGGGCACGAACCCGTGTCCCCTGCATCGGCAGGCGGACCCCCAACCACTGCGCCACCAGGGAAGCCCCACTAGCTATCTGTTTTACATTTGGTAGTGTGTATATGTCCATGCCACTCTCTCACTTCGTCCCAGCTTACCCTTCCCCCTCCACGTGTCCTCAAGTCTATTCTCTACAAGGAATGACCTATTTTAAATCCTGCGTAAACTTTGGTTAAGTTGTTAGAGTCCGAGATGTCTGTGAACCCCGAAGAAAAACCACTAGGAAAGGAATGTCAAGCATGTGTATCGCATCCGGGATGCCACTGTCTTCCCCGCCCACTTTCCTGCCTCTCCCAGTCCTGCCCCTTGTTGGCATGTTCAGCAGTGACCCTACACAAGTGACAGTCTTGGCTGTTGGGACCAGCTGGAAGCAGCCACAAAATTCCTGGCTGCTCTCTTTCAAAGATCTCTGCTAACCCCTTTGAAAATAAAGAGATTGTCATGTATCAAAGGGGACTGGGAAGGAGATAATTGAGACATCTTTCTGATGGGACTTGTGGCTTCTAGCACCTGCAGAAGCTTTCTGAAATGGTGGTGCTCTTGCTTTAGGTAGAATCAATTTAAATCTCTGGGGACCTGCTCACATGTTGCTCATACTATGTATGAGGAATGTTCATTTCTCTTCACATTTGATCGGTGTACTTCTGTTCTCATGTCATGAAACATTCGATTCAGGAAAAAAATCACCATGTACCTTTGATGGTTCCAGGTGACTCTTAAATTTCATTAACTCACAAAGTATGAATTGAATGCAGCAGTCTGTTTTTGTTTTGGGGGAGTTTTATTTCAGAGTTTATTTCAGGGGGTTAATCTGGATTGGGGAGGGATTGAATTTTTCAAGACAATCCCAAGAGACTGCAGGGGTGTTTGATGTTTTGATTCTAGAAGGATATACATTCCCTGTTCTCCATTTCTTCCTTCTGACCTAGCAAGTGTAAGGCCCTATCAGGTGTTAGTCTGTGCGATCCTGTTACACTCACATCCTGTAGCTGCATCCAAGTGCTTTGAGGCTGACTTAACACAGATTAATTTAACAGTTGTTGTGTGAATGCAGATGCTCTCTGCTGCTTATTTCTAATAAGTTGATCAAGCCATATAAAAAAATATTTTTCCTCTTAAAGAAGTCTCATCTACCTATTAAGCTGTAGAGCAATAAAGAAAAACTGAAACGCTTAGGACTAAAATTAGTGTATTATATTTAAAGCTCTTCTCCTCAGACTGATTATGACATGCTCCTCTGTTGAATTTCTAGTCAGGTGCTTATTCATAAAAATAAGACCGATATAAATGGTAGTGTTCAAATGTTACACCAGTCTGTTTTTGCAGTTTGACCTTTCACAGTAGCTAAATAAATACATTTTGCACTGAGAAAAGAATTATTTAACATTCACGAGCTAGCAGTATGTCAAGTGAATTCAGAATCTGAATGCAACAGATGAGACCCCAGGTAAAAACATGAAAACATACTGATGTCAAAGAGGAAACCAAGCTACACTGTGTTAGAGAAGCAGTTCTAGAGGGAGAGATATTTATAAACATAATAGATACTTAGGAAAACTAACACAATTATTATAAAAGTCATCTGGGAAAATCATTAAGTAAGAATAGACAAAAAAAACTCAGGAAATATGTCAATATAGAAGTTAAAATTGTATAGCATATGCAAAGACAAGCCTAAAGGACAAAATGGAAGTCTAGAAATAAACTTGTCTGTAGATTGGAAATGAATGCAAGAAAAAAGTGGTTTTCTACATCAGAGGGGGAAAAGATATATTATTCAATAAATGGTGTTGTTGATATCTGTCCATAGAGATTATTTACAGTTTCTGTAACAAAAGGCAAATTTCTTTATTCTGTAAAGTGTTCTTATAAATCAATTAAAATTACTACATATGATCCAGACAAAACTATAATTTGAAAAGATACATGCACACCTATGTTCATAGCAGCACTATTGACAATAGCCAAGACATGGAAACAACCTAAATGTCCATTGACAGATAAATGGATAAAGAAGATGTGGTATATATATATATATATATATATATATATATATATATCACACAATGGAATATTACTCAGCCATAAAAAAGAATGAAATCATGCCATTTGCAGCTACATGGATGGACCTAGAGATTATCGTACTAAGTGAAGTAAGTCAGAAAGAGAAAGACAAATACCATAAGATATCACTTATATGTGGAATCTCAAATATGACACAAATGAACTTATCTACAAAACAGAGACAGACTTGTGGACATAGAGAACAGACTTGTGGTCGCCAAGGGAGGGAGGGAGTGCGGAAGGGAAGGATTGGGAGTTTGGAATTAGCAGATGCAGACTATTATACATAGAATGAATAAACAAGTAGGGCCTACTGTATAGTACAGTGAGGTATATCCAATATCCCATAATAAAACATAATGAAAAGAATATTAAAAAATACTACATATGAAAATCATAAGAGAAAAATGAGAAAAGCACTTTAAAGAACTTTTATTATGAAAAAATTAAAACATGCAAAAGAGAATAGTGTGATGAATCCCCAGGTACCTGTCACCCAGCCTCAAATTATAACTTATTGCCAACTTTATTATCTGTTATCTTGTCTTACCTGTAAATACCTCCCCTCCTCATTCTCCTCTTCCTCGCTGGGTTATTTTGAAATAAATTCAGTCATATAATTTTATCCATACATACTTCTTTATGAACCTCTGAAAGAATTGAAAAGAAATCGACCCGAAAAAAGAAAGAAGCAAAGAATTTTAACAAGTAGTATTATTCAGGAAAAAGAAATAGATATATCCAATAAACCTATAAAGATATGCTCAATCTCATTAGTAATCAAAGAAATGCAAATTAAAACAGTAAGATAAGGGTTTTTTTTTAACCTTCTGATCAGCAGAAACTAAAGTCTTGCCAGAGTCAGCAACTATGTGAAGAAACACATTTTCTCCTACTGTCAATGCTACAAGAGCATTATCAAGAGCAATCATTCACAACTTTATGTGCATACCCCTTGATTTAGCAATTCTAGGAATTAGAACTATAGTATATAAGTGCCCACAGATGAGGATGTTGTTTGAACGTTATTTGTATCACTTAAACAAACCTGTTTTTTCACTATGTTGTGCAAACCGGAATGTTATGCCATCATAAATGAAAAATAATGTTAAGTGAAAAGAGAAATTTTCAGAAAGCAGGCATAATAAATTACATTAAGGAAAGTTTTACATATAAAACAAAATTTCTGTGCATAAAATGTATCTGAAAGATTCAAGTAAATCTAACAAAATTTGCCTCTAGATGGTGAGACGGTGGAATGGAGGAGACAGTAGTACATATTTATTTATCATTGTTACCTTATGTAATATTTGGATCTTTTTAACCGTAAGCAGACACTTTAGAGGTGTCCCACCAAGATGTCTCACCACATCTTGGATGTATAACTCCTTGGTTCTGTCATTCCTGGTAGGTGATCAACTGGCTTCTAACAGTTGTCCCCAGAGACTTCCTTCCACAGACAAGCCATGCCATTCCATTTAAAACATTTCTAATTCTAGGAAGACATGTATTTTGATGTGATATCTAGAATCCTCCCAACTGTTCTTCTAAGGAACATTACTTTTATGAAGTTGAAAATAGCAAGTTTTATTGTATTATAAAACTAGGTCATTTCAGTGAATTTCATCTGTTTATTTTCACGGGTAACTGATTCTTATATCAAAACTTGCTTTTGAAAGTATTGGAAATAGAAATTATTACTTAAGGCTCATTTGCCCTACATTGAACATCAAGAAGTAACTTCTTCACTGCAAAGTTTCTAGTGTGGATGCTTATAATATCCCTTCTCAGATTGATACTAATAATAGTGATGGAATTCTTATCAATTTAATGGAAATATTCTCTCCCCACTGAACTTAATTCTGAGATTTGTTATATTTTCTGCATTTTAACCCAGAAAGTTATTGAAAAGACTTGACCATGATACATTTGTCTTTATCTTATTTTATACTTTCTTAACAAATGGGAATTATAACTGACTTTTTAATTTAAGGTTGAATATAGACCCTCTTAAGGTAATAACAAATGTTTTAATGACTGTGGGTATGGAGCAGTATAATAAAATGTACATTGTTTTAAGATAGAAAATATTTGTGCAGTATTATGCTGAATTAAAACTGTAAATTGAGGTTGTATCAGGGATAATGTAAACCAAATATGAAACATGGAGAACTTCTTTCCAATTTACCAAGATGTTTGTAGTATAACGACTCACTCACTAACTTTATATTCTTTACAGCTTTGTAAGAAAGGCAGGGCAAGTACTATCTCAAAATAAAATATGAACAAAATTAGGTTCAGTGAAACTGCATAATTTGCCCCAAATTGTGGTAGGTAATTGGGTTGAGGTTGGAACCCAGGCTCTTGAGACTTAATGTAGAAGTAACCTAACCAGGGCACCTCTCTATGACTCCTATGGTAAAGTCTGAAAGAACGATAACCAATAACTTTTGATTTTAAAAACTTCATTATTTTTGAAGGCATCTCTGTTACTTATCCTTTTCTTTGGTTTATATATTAAACATGGAAGCATTTCTTTTTCCATCTTAAGGTTGATTTTTCCACTCATTTTATGGATCGAAACTATTATCAAAATCCATTCCCATTCCACACTGGTTATAAAAGTTGGAGGTTATAGCAAGTAAAGTAATACTGAATTTTTCTAAACCTGTCTTTGACCTTGAATAAAGATTTTAAAATTTCTTATAACATCAGTGATTAAAAAAAATCAACCTCTTTTAATAAAAATCTAGTATCGACTGCTTCACTTCAAGTTTTGCCTATTCCTGAAATACAGGTAGGATTTATTTTTGCTAATTTTCTTAAGTGATGTTGAGTGACATTATCTTAATTTTGAAACATCTAATAGGGAAACATTTAATAGGATTGAAATGGTTCTGTGGAAAAATGGGTATGAAGCTCGGTGAAAAAAGCACATGATATTCCCATCTTAGAAAAGTGTTAGTTACTGCAGTAAATCCGCAGCGATATTGTTGGCAAAGTTCATCAGGACGAGGCATCAGGCTAGGGATGTCTGGTGGAGCAATTTGAGTTTTCCTAGTTTCTCATCGTTCTTAGCTTGGTTGCCAAGGTATTTCACCTGTCCTGGATAGGTCTCTAGCTTTAAAACCCAATGGGTATTTACCAAGCCACTTATACCCACAAACATGTTACAGTGAAACTCCAGCATAATCACCTTAATGGTTACAAAAACTTCTTTTGCAATACCCCATCCTTGGGAACTAACATCTGGATTCTGGGTACCATTTCTTTTCCTTCATCTTGCAGCCTTGTCCATAGTTTACATAGTATGACTAGGCAACTCACGTGGGCTCCATACAGCCATGTAGATGTGACCTAATGGGGCATACACAATTGGTTATCTCTGAGGTGTCGGCCATCTGTGCAGGTCAAGGGCCTTCCACAGGCCTTTCTGAATTCTTGAATGCTTTTTTTGTGAATTTCTGTGATGTCTTAACTGTTATTTCCTTTGAAAACTCACCTTACACCTCTCTGTTTCTTTATCTGTAAAGTGGGAATAATTAGAAAAGTACCTAACTTCTAGCATTGTTGTGAGGATTAAAAGAAATAATATAGCCCGTAGGACATAGTATATGCTCAGTAAACATTTATTATTATTACTACTCTGTAAGCCAGCATTGATGATTGGCTTATAACATCTTCTATTTGCCAGACATTTTCAGTGGCTCTGCCAGTGTACACACCCATGTGTATAAGTGACAGTGTGTAACCTTCTTAACCCTCTGCCTTCAGCATCAGTTCTTATCCCCAGAGTAAAAGAACTCAGTCATCGACAACCCTGTCTTGCAGTTCTATTTTTCAATAGAAAATTAAAAGCACTTTATCTTTCCTTTGGTTTTGTTGCTTTCTTTTCTCTTGTAATGTGACCATGCCTAAAATGCAGGCAAAAATCAGGAAACTGTAAAACACAGTCAGGCTATTCATGTTAAATGTAAAACATTTAAGTCAAGGTAATTTGTGGCTTGTAAAAACTTCTAAGGCTCATGTAATGGACAAGTGATATGTAATTTTCTGAAAATTTTAATTAGACTCTTTGTGTTGGTATTTCCAAGTTCAGATTTACATGACATCATTAGCATCCCTATTTTTGCTTCTTAAGCAATTTGCATGCTCATTTAATTCCTACTCTGTTCCTGTGAGGTAGGTTCTGTTTTATCCCCAAATTTACAGATGAAGAACCCAAATCATAGCCTTTTGTCCACGATCACAGTTAGGTGTTAGAATTTAAGCCTATGCAGTCTGATTTCAAATTCCCTATTTTTTCTTCTCTAGAAAGTCTATAAATGAATTGTTTTCTTAGACTTGTGATAAAGCTAGAAAGAAACTTGAGAATCTGTAGTGCAACCACACCCCATAATGTTTGCAATATTTGTTGCCATTTTTTCAATAGATAAGTTGAGTTTAAGGGAAAGCCTGTGAATTGACACCAGCACCAAAACCTGGTGAGAAGGTCATGAAGGCTACTACTTTTCTTAAATCAGAATTTTTAAAGGTGTTAATTCATGTATCTTCTGCCTAATAGGTTTCCTATGTTGATTATACTATCCTCATTTTTACACAGGTGCAGTAGACTTTGAAATTGTTGAAATGTGAATTTCACCTTGAATTGTTGAAATCTTGAATTTTTATTGTGACTCCAGCTGTTTTTTCAACAAGTTTGATTTAGAGGTGGGAGGTAGTGGGAATTACATCACTGGTAAACCCTTAGATGGAATTTTTGGCCAATAGTTCTTTAGGATTCTGCCCCTCCTCCCCTACTCCTGACACTGGGCTTTGTGTGAAGAAATTTACAAAAGGAAATTGATTTAAGATACCCAGGCTGTGGTTTTCCTTTGTTGGCTCCGTATCACCTCTTAACTTGGTCCCAGTGCCTGTGATCCACGCGTTGCTGTGTCAAGTGGAAGTTGGGTTAGTTCTGACGCTCTGTTGACTCACCCTGCCAAGAAGGGAAGCTCTGACGCGGGTCAGTTGTGGTCACTGCAGCAACGGTTTGTTGATTGCAGGGAGCATTCCACAGCTGCTGATGTAACTGAAGATGATTGGAGATCAGCTCGCTCTCAGATTCAAACGGTCCAATCAGAAGATTTGGCACTCTGTTTATCAGCTGTTTGAGTTCTGTGAAGGAAGCATTCTTTTAAGTCTGTGTTTAAGTTTGTATTTAAGAACTCTGTTCTCAGATATTACTATCTGTTTGCAAATTACAATATTATAAAAATGTGTAACATCCAAAGTAGGGATAGGGTTTACAAATACTTGACACCTGTTTAATTTGTTAGTGTGTGAAATGCAATTCTCTAACCAGGGTTAAAATTCTCTTTCTAAAACACTCCTGCTCAGCTTGAAAATTCTGATTAATATGGGCTTCCCTGGTGGCGCAGTGGTTTGAGAGTCTGCCTGCCGATGCAGGGGACATGGGTTCGTGCCCCTGTCCGGGAAGATCCCACATGCCGCGGAGCTGCTGGGCCCGTGAGCCCTGGCCGCTGAGCCTGCGTGTCTGGAGCCTGTGCTCCGCCACGTGAGAGGTCACAACAATGAGAGGCCTGCGTACCGCAAAAAAAAAAAAAAAAAAAAAAAATTCTGATTAATAAAATGTTTCTTATAAATTGTATATTGAGTTTTTTAGAAATTGCAGCTGCTTTTAAAATCTGGTAATTTGCAGGAAATGATCATGGAATATCCCATAGTTCTCAAAGTGTAGTCTGGGGGTGGGCTAGGCAATCTATTTAACAATCCCTCTAGTGGATTCCGATGGAAGCTAAAGTTTGAGAACCACTAATATAATTTTACATATAGAGTTACAATCTGTTGACCTTGAGCTTCTAGAAAAACAACGTTTTGTATCTTTGGTAAGGTAAAGGATGATTTTTCACATAATCATTTGATAATGAGTAACCTTTGAAATTAAGGTATCTCCATGTGATAAAATGCATTCTTTTCAAGGTCAAGGAGGGGTGCATCTTTGGCTTTTCTGTGTTTTTCTTTCCAATTATTTATTATTTGGTTTTGTGCATTGACACACCTTCTTTCCTTACTTACTTCTCATCTCCTACTTAACATTGCATCCTGGTGTTTCTTGTAGCCGCTGCAGTTCAAGGTATTGATCAGCCTTTTCTACCATATTAAAATGTACAGACTCCATCTAAAATCATGATTCAGAGTAATCCAATATATACAAAAGTGTAAGGATGTCACAGTCTTTTCCTCCAGTCTACATAAAATTGCAAACACCTTATTGCTTGCCAAAAAAGTAGGCACTAATGCTGTAGAAAGCCTTCCTTTTCCTTTCGTTGGACCAAATAGCAAAGCAAATAAATGTCAGTTTGCTTTTCAATTCAGTTAGACTTCCATTTTGTGTTTGCGATTGATAACTATTAACAGATACTGTATTGTTGTATCCATTGGAAACTATCCACTGACAGATTATTTGTGAAATTGAGAGAATGATGTTTTATAAATTCTTTTAATCTGTTGGTTTAATCCTGTATTTTGATCCTAGAACATGTATGATATTTGTGCATACTTTACATAATTTGCCATTTTCCCAAAGGGTTTAAAACAACTTTTACTGTGGAAAATTTCAGACTTATATCTCATCTAGCTTCAACAACTGGCTACATTTCACTGTTCTGCTCAGCACAGCCCCCAACACACACGTGTTTTTTGTTTGTTTTCTGTGGTATTTTAAAGCAAGTCCCAAGCATCATATTGTTTTACTTGTAAACACTTCTACCCATAGATTCCTAAAAGTATTTGATATAATTCAAACAGTACAGACAAGATAAAGGCCACCAGAAAATAGTACATGGTTTACTCTTAGTTTAGGCAGTCATTGTAAAATACATTAGAGCCCTTATAAGTTTCTTAAAATATTCATTAGAACCACAAAAAAATACCTATCAGACAACTCTCACTTCAGGGGATGACAGTTCCCTAGGAAGCCCTTTGTTTATAGAACAAATGTGTATTTTGTTTCATCAGTAAAGTCCTAGAGACAGCCGTGACTCATATCCACTAAATGAATAAACAGAAATAGGATCCCCCCTGTGTTTTTAATTTATCCCTGGGATGGGTGACTAGAATATTTTTATGTTATTGCTAAGTGTTTTTTTTTAACTTTGACTTATATTATTTGAATTTTAGAAATATATACTTCTTTTTTCTTTTTTTTCCTTTTTTTAGTTCTATCTGGAGTTTCCAAATGAGAGATTGTAGCTCCTAAAGTTTGTCTGGTTTTGGTGTCTTGGTTTCTGCTCTTAGCCTCCGAAGGTTTCTGTAAATTCCCGGCAAGGAAGGGGTCCTGCTGGGAGTGTTCTCCTGGTTTGATGAACGAGCCTTCCTCATCCCAGCCCATCCCCGGCAACTTGTTTTGTGACAGTGAACATTCTTAGAGTGTGATCTCTACTTTTTTAAAAATATATAATTAACATATAACATGCTAATTTCAGGTGTACAACATAATGATTGTATACCTGTATATATTGGGGGAAAAAATCACCACAATAAGTTTAGTTAACATCCATAATCATACATAGTTACAAAATTCTACTTCTAATTGTAATATTTTTAGTCCAAGTATAAGGCATGGGTTTTCACTTGGGTTTGAAAAAAAAAGGCAACATAACCAATTCTTTCAAACAAATATAGATTGGGTAGGACCTAAATTTATAAAATAGGTTAAAAAAAACCCATTTGCTTTCATTGACAACTTAAAAGACCTTTCTTTTATTTGGCCTCCTCTCAAATACTGACACACCTTTAAGGAGCCCCAGGGTTCCTGAGAACACAGTTTGAAAACCAATGGTCTAAGGGGGCTAGTTTGTGGTTTCTCAGGGAAGGGTCTTTCTAATCTTTTACAGATTTAACAGCAGAAGACAGATTTGCCTTGGAGTCGGGGCCAAGACTTGACCCTAGCTTAGAAACCAGCTTTATTTTTTAAGAAAACAACCAGCCTGTGTTCTGATTGCAGTGTCTGCCTTGTAGGTTACTCAAAGCTTAGATACAAGGAAGTGATTGGCACAAATTTCTACAATAGCGTTCCTGAAAAAATAGATCACGTAGATCGAGGTAAATAAACTGTCCTTTAAAGATCCACATTTTGAAAATCATTTGTGAATCAAATTGCTGTAGATGCCAAAGATGAATTGAAGGTCAACTTCTGTCTTAAATTCAAATTTCAGGTTTTCTAAGGGGATAAAACATTGCAGTAACTTACTAAGAGCCTAAACAAGCTTGTACACATTCAAAAACAACATTCCCTAGAGTCTTGACAGCTCCATGATGGAGTAGAATCATCAAATCATCTATTTATTTACTTCTTTAAAGATTTATCATGATTGTCTGGTGATTGCATCTATATGTAGTGGGGTGTGTGTGGTGTGGTAGGGGGCGTCCTGCAGGGTGAGAGGGTATGGAATGTGGTGTATGTGTGGGTGTGGAGGAGGTATGTGGGAGGGTTGTGTGCGGTGGGTGTAGTGTGTGTGTGTGATATGTGAGGGCGGTGTGTGTATGTGTTTGTGTGTGATGGGTGGGGTGGTGGTGTGCAGAGTGGGTGGTGTGTGGTATGCGGGGGGTGTGGGTGTGTATGTGTGTGTAGTGTTCTCATCCAGAGAGGCAATGGGGTGCAGTATGCGAGGATTACAAATGTGTGTAGGTGGCAAAACTATTTCTAACAGACAATTCCACATATGCAGGACACCCCTAGTTTGGTGAAATTGGGGAGATGGATGTCTAAGGTGAGGAAGAGGGAAAGGCAGGTAGAACTCTTACACTTCCAGTGTCTTCCAGGTAAGGCTTTCATTTAACCTCTGTTGAAGGACTCCCCATGTGGCAAATGAAAAGATTTATGTAAGAATGAGTTTGAGATAATAGCCAAGTGTGTCCACTTCTCTAACTAGTTTGCATTTTTCCTGATATATGAATAGGGAAATTTAAAAATTGAGATTCTTGTGGTGGTTAAAATGAAAGAGATCTATATGAAGTAATTGGATTGAGTTTGCATTTAGATTAAGCCGAAAACTCTTCTGGAATTTGCATGGTTTTTCATGGTCCTAGGATTACTAGTTAGGAAGTTGTATAACATTAAATGATTTATATCGATATGTACTTGAATGTCCTAAGTTATGGAAGTTGTGTATCTAATGTGGCTGTTTGCAATCCCTGTAAACTTTCCGATAGATGGGGGAGGTCTTGAGTTCCTGAGTGACTATCTCTGGTGCTACTGTAGAGGTAGTCATCCATATTTGCCAGATTCAACTTGTTGATAAGCTAAGAATTTAAGAAGGTAATTCTAATCCTGGCTTTATCTTTGGCTTCCTATCTATCTGATTATGCACAGAGCACAATTATAATAAGGGATAATATCTCTTGCTGCCTTTTCACTAGCAATAGTGTGAGTGCAAAGCTCTACAAATAGTGGGAGATGGATACTCGTATATACAGAGAGTTGTGGGGAAATGTTAAAATGGAGGACGATTTTGAAGGAGAATCTTATTGAAAGTGGAGTGGTGAAAATTTTATTTTTAGTCCTTTGTAGATCCCTTAGGTATTTGGAAACATTTAGGTAATAAGAAATATCAGATATTTTTACTCCAGGAAAATGGTCAGCAGTGTTGTTGTTTTTTTTAATGTCTTTATTGGAGTATAATTGCTTTACAATGTTGTGCTAGTTTCTGCCGTATAACAAAGTGAATCAGCTATATGCATACGTATATCTCCATATCCCCTCCCTCTTGCGTCTCCCTCCCACTCTCCCTATCCCACCCCTCTAGGTGGTCACAAAGCACCGAGCTGATCTCCCTGTGCTATGCAGCTGCTTCCCACTAGCTATCAATTTTATGTTTGGTAGTGTATATATGTCCATGCCACTCTCTGACTTCGTCCCAGCTTACCCTTCCCCTTTCCCATGTCCTCAAGTCCATTCTCTACGTCTGCGTCTTTATTCCTGTCCTGCCCCTAGGTTCATCAGAACCATTTTTTTTTTTTTTAGATTCCATATATGTGTGTTAGCATACAGTATTTGTTTTTCTCTTTCTGACTTACTTCACTCTGTATGACAGACTCTAGGTCCATCCACCTCACTACAAATAACTCAATTTCGTTTCTTTTTATGGCTGAGTAATATTCCATTGTATATATGTGCCACATCTTTATCCATTCATCTGTCGATGGACACTTAGGTTGTCAGCAATGTTTTGGGGAGAAATCTTTGTAAATCTTGTGTTAAAAACATAATAGTCTCATTCTGAATTTTGATTTATTCACAACAGATTTTACACAGTAATCATGGAAAATTATTATCAATGTTCTGGAGTGAGGGGGAGGGAACTGAAGGGAAGAAATGTGGGACTCTGTATTTTCCTCTAGAATCACACTTAGAAAATTGCTGTGAAAAGTGAATTTTTTTAAAAGAAAAACTTTCACACTTAGTGTTAACTAATAAGGGCTGAAAATTTCCATAGGAAGAATTTCAAGAGTGAGTTTTTTTTTTTTTTAATTCTACTTTAGAAAATGGCCTTCTTGCCCATTTAAAATATGTTGCTTGATTACCTGTTAATTAAATTTATTATGTGCTCTTTTTTTTTTTTTTTTTTTTTGCGTTACGTGGGCCTCTCACTGTTGTGGCCTCTCCCGTTGCGGAGCACAGGCTCCGGACGCGCAGGCTCAGCGGCCATGGCTCACGGGACCAGCCGCTCCGCGGCATGTGGGATCTTCCCGGACCGGGGCACGAACCCGTGTCCCCTGCATCGGCAGGCGGACTTTCAACCATTGCGCCACCAGGGAAGCCCCTATGTGCTCTTTTCATTGATTTGCAGCCCAGGCTGTCTTTTCATGGATATTAATAGTAGTGATGGTTTCATATTTGTTATTCTCAGTAATTTTCTTTAAGAGAGTATGTTGGGATGATGCTTCTAAGAATGTGTAAAATATGAACTAGAAAGAGAAGCAATTATATAAATAATCATAGACAGGCAAACATTGCTTTTCCTCTAAATGCTGTACTGCTTTAACACCTTTGGAAAATTCGACAAAGGAATTCCACCATCAGAGAAGTCAGTATAAAATATTGAATGTCATTTTTTTAGATGTCTGAAATCAAAGTTGTTAACGAGGTTAAGTTCTAGATCAGAGCCAGGAAGAGAGATTTATTATCTAGTCGTCCAAAAACAGATCTCTATTTTGATGGAGGAAAATTTTCTTATATTGGTTCTGATTGGTTGGATAATGAAAGGGGGGCGTTTTCCTTTATTATCATTGTTAATCAGTTAACAGCCTAAAAGATGTAGAACAAGATTGTGCACCTAATCCAGTCTAGTCTCCCTAGTAATTATAATGAATAATTAAGACATTCAAACTTAGTTTGGATCTAGCATCACACAAACATTAGGCTGGTCCTAAAATCAAGATGTTGGCCAGTGTATTAATAAAAATTGCATATATGATATTGATAGGTTTCTTCTGATTACTCAGGAATTATCAGATTTTGTATCTTCTCTTTGACATTGTTTCAGCAATGAAGTATACATAGTGAACTTCTAGTATAGAATACATGAACTAGGAAGACCACTTATCCATTCACTCACTTCTTATGTGAAATCAAGCCAATTCTTCATTCATTTTGACCTTTGGGGTCTTTTTACTAAGACGTTAACGTAGGCACTCAAGGAGGATTCTGTTGTGAGTCAGCACAAAGTATGTTCCTTAGAAATGGTTTTAAAACTCAAAAGACTCTATAATTATTTTTTTAAAAACTAAGCTGAAGTGACCAAATATTTGTGTGTTCTTTGGGCAAGGCGGTGCTGTGTCAGCAGATTCAGGACTTGTGGAGATAAAATATACTCCGTGGATGCTAAACAAATATCCAGGTAATAAGGCAGATAATAATATACTGCATAATGGAAATGCAAAGTCCTGGAGTAGTTGAGTAGGAGAGATTCTTTTTGTTGTTTTTAAAGATGTTGAGGGTAGGAGTTTATTAATTAATTAATTTATTTTTGCTGTGTTGGGTTTTCGTTTCTGTGAGAGGGCTTTCTCCGGTTGCGGGGAGCGGGGGCCACTCTTCATCGCGGTGCGCGGGACTCTCACTATCGCGACCTCTCTTGTTGCGGAGCACAGGCTCCAGATGCGCAGGCTCAGTAGTTGTGGCTCACGGGCCTAGTTGCTCCGCGGCATGTGGGATCTTCCCAGACCAGGGCTCGAACCCGTGTCCCCTGCCTTAGCAGGCAGATTCTCAACCACTGCGCCACCAGGGAAGCCCAGAGAGATTTTATTTTAATGTGGGAGAGAGCTAAATTTATTAAAGAGGAGTGACTTTTACATCTTGGATTTTATAAGTCTAATTCATTGCACTTGGGGCCCTGTTCTTTTTGTAGATTTTGGTTAGAAAGAGCTGTAGTTTGCCAGATTATCTAATTGGTACGAGGTGCAGATTTAGCTGTAAGGCTGAGCTAAAATCAGAATTCAGGAATACGGCATATGTATTATCAATTTAATTTTTTCCCCTTATACTGCGTTATGACTGGTGAGCCTTAAATGCCATATATGAGGCATAACTTCTTACCACAGCAGAGCATTTTTATCTTGAGTTTGTTTGTTTGTTTTTAATTGTCCCTATTTGCAAGATTAATCCTCTATGTAGGGGCAAAACTAGAACCATCGGTTGTCATCTAAAGATTAGATGGACAGCTTGGGTTTTTTTGGCAGCTGTTTAATGTGGTGAGGAGTTTGTCCTAGTATTTTTCCTTGTGTTAGAAAATAAGATGTGAGCAGAAAAAACGAATTAATTATCACCATCTCTTGTGAAGTAGACACCCATCTGTATAAATTGGGTGTCAAATTTGAGCTTCATGGCTTATCATTCTGAAAGTTTGAGATTCCAGACTTGGATGTCTTTCAACCATATTGTGTTATGTATAACATTTATATTATATAACATTTTTCACTTATGAGAGCAATTAGTTGGAGTTCTCAGATGAATTAGGTATTAGTTCAAGTCAGTTGTCAATAAATTAAACTTTATAATTCAGAAGAGCTTGTTATGATTGGGTGTTTTTCCTGAGTAGCTCATTTTGGCTCGACAATGTTGTGCATCAATGCTGAGGTTTTACTTTATGCAGTAGACATTTTCTTATTATTTCAGCATGCCTCCATTACACAGTTGATGTTTCCGCAAGAGTCTGATAATCTTTGTCTTGACTTAGTAAAACAACAAATATTTTGACTGACTGGCTGAGTATATTGTTCTAGGCTCAGTTGTTTTTGTTGTTGTTGTTTTTTAATTTATTTATTTTATTTATTTATTATTTTTGGCTGCTTTGGGTCTTCATTGCTGCGCCTGGGCTTTCTCTCGTTGCGGCGAGCGGGGGCCACTCTTCGTTATGGTGCGCGGGCTTCTCACTGCAGTGGCTTCTCCTGTTGCGGAGCACGGGCTCTAGGCGCGCGTCCTTCAGTAGTTGTGGCTCGCCGGCTGTAGAGCGCAGTCTCAGTAGTTGTGGTGCACAGGCTTAGGTGGTGCACCGTGGCATGTGGGATCTTCCCGGACCAGGGCTTGAACCCGTGTCCCCTGCCTTGGCAGGCAGATTCTTAACCACTGTGCCACCAGGGAAGCCCTAGGCGCAATTGTTTTCAAAGAAAAAAAAGTTTATAGAACCACTGTGAACTGTCAAATTTAGTGCTAGACAACCTTGGTGCTCCTTGGATAAAAAAATGAGTATTTTATTTTATGGGCCTTTTCACTACTTTAGTGATAACATCTATTTATATTACCCAAGAATGGGTATACTCAAAGGAAAATAATAGAATTTATTCTTAGTAGTGAACTCCCATCAAAAGATGGTGTTGGCTGTTTAAGTAAAAATGTTTTTCCTGCTTTGTTCTTTTCTGTGGCGGTGAGGGAGGAAGAAAGGGAAGAATTACTGCTAAAACTACAGATTGCTGAGTAGAAGTAAAGTCTTTGTTTGGGTGTCAGGCTCACATATTTGTGCTGTCCAGACCTGACACATTTAGAAATAGGAATTTGCCTTTGGCCATAATCGTTGTCAAACGGTTGAGCCATTGCTAAGTATTTTTACTGTTACAGACTGTCTTATGGAATATTCTGAATATCCAAAGCAAGTTTTCTTGAGGATTTTATGAGTTTTGTAAACATGGAGAGGTACTTGCTGCTCAGAGCCTGTGCCTAAAATTCAAAGACGATTGTTAGTTGGTGTGCTTTTCAGCTAGAAGCCACTATTGTCAGGGACAAGCATGTCTCCTTATGAAGAGAGTCCTTGTTCTTTTCTGCAGAGATTTGGTCGTCCTTTGAAAAGTTATGCATTGCTACCTCCAGAGAAACACTGAGAAACTTGGCGATCTTCAAACAGAAATTTAAAACAAGAAAAGTTTTCTTTTGTGGATGGTTTAAAACTTTTGCCTAAATCTAATCTGTGACTAACTATAAGGGCCTAATTATACCATTTATTTTAAAAAAATAACAATACAAATTCTGCTGCCTTAAACATTACATACAAAATGCTCTGTGTCTAGTTTTGTTTGTGAATGTAACCTTCGTATGAATTATAGTCTATGCATTTCTGATTGTAAGCATAACTAGTCTGCCTTTTGTGTGACGTTGAAAGCTTTCTAGCTTCTTTTTTTAATTTTTTTTAACATCTTTATTGGAGTATAATTGCTTTACAGTGTTGTGTTAGTTTCTGCTGTATAACAAAGTGAATCAGCTATACGTATACATATATCCCCATATTCCCTCCTTCTTGCATCTCCCTCCCACCCTCCCTATCACACTCCTTTCTAGCTTCTTTACAGTGAAAATTAGCACAACTTTTTCATGTAATATTTGCAGAAAACATTATTTAAGAAATAGTGAGTTTTGGTGTATTATATTAGTTACCTTTTACTTACCTGGTGCTTTTTATTTATCACCATAGATAAGCTCCACAATATCAGAAAACACATGTTAAAGAATCTGTAAAAAATAAGGTCTTCCTTATTTAGCAGCTGGGCGGACCTCTCTCTCACTTGTGTTAAAATGGGAACGTCAGAAGTAATTTGTATTCTCTATTGTGACCTCAGCAGTGACTCGCATGCTGGATATTGTGGAAACACAAGCACTAATTTTTCCTCCTCTTGGGTATGTGCTGCAGTTCAGAGTTATGATAGCCATGTCTTCTGCCTTTTCTCTTTTCAGTCTTTATTCACCCATTGTTTTTATTTAGCATCACTTTATTGAATTTTACAGATGTGATTTTGGAATCCCAGGATGTGATTTAAGCACATGCACCTGTCATCAACCTTCTCACATTTATTTCACAAAATGAAAATCTAACTTTTAACAGACCCCCTTAATTCAGCTTATCTGTATAGTTTAAAAGGCAAAAGACCTAGAATTTTATTGGGACCTTATAAAGTTCTTAACTTTTCACTTTTTTGCATGTTCCTGAATGCTCATGACTTGCTTTTGAAGTATTTGGGGCATTGGGGAACACAGCTTCTTTCCTATCATCTCTTTTCTTGCTCTGTATTGTACATGTCATATCATTACTTTGACTAAAGCCAAATCGGATGCTTTATTATAATGAGTTCTGCAGGCACTTGGTAACACTCACCGCTCTGTTCCCTCCAAGACTTCTTTTTGGTTTTGTTTATTTTGTTTTACTTAAAGTGGCCTGCTTAAATTTTGCTTGATCATCCATTTCAAATCTCTTGCAATGTTTTTCAAACTCTGTTCCAAATATGTTAAATTTGTAATGGAAGGGTTTCAAGGCCAAATATGTTTGGGAAAACTTGGTGTAAAAAAAGTCGAACTGGCTTCATTATTACAGGATTTTCTCAAAGCCTCCAATATCCATCTTGAAGGATCCATTTCCCACAAGTGTTTGACAATGGAATTTCCCCTCCAGCAGGAAATAACCGTTAAAGTCTTTTGGAAACTCTTTTTGAGAACATTGAGAAATTAATTGAGGCGTACATTATTTCTTTGAAAAACATGTCTTGAACTCCACCAGGCCATTTGGAGTATACATTATTCGTGGTATATATGTGTGTATATATATATATATATATACACACACACACACACACATATTTTTAATAATTTATTGGTACGAGCTTACAACAAAAAAATGTCTTAATGTAAAAGAAGCTTTCTATTAAAAATGAATTTTTATACTGTGGCTAAATAAACAGACCGAAAAATTCTTAATATCTTGAAATTTGCTACAGCTCCTTCACCCTGTTAAGAATTGTTGTGATTCACTGATAGTACACTGAGTGGACTTCATGAACCTGTATTAGAGATTTTGAAAAGAGCTAAAATAGCCATTAACCTGCATGAATTAAAGTATCTTAGATGGTTTAAAAATGCTATTTAACACTTGGTGAGTCAGATCTGCCACACTGAGCTTGCAGGTTATGGCTGGGAATGACACATGGGCTGCAGTGTCACTCTTAGAGACCACTTGGCAGGCAGACATCTTGCAGATAAATGAGGAAAGATTGTCTATTTCAGGTAGCATAAGACATTCTTTACCAGTGTGTCATCTCTGGTTATACAGTCAGCATTTTCTTGAAAGCAGAAAATCCTCTCTTAGAGTTCCTGAATAAACAGCAAACATCTTTGTGGGGTAACTCTCAGGAGGTTTCAAGGACTCTACATGCATTAGTTCAGTCTCACCAGATGTCTCTGGAAGCTTCTCATCCTGGAATTCCTTCTTTTCTTTCTTCCTGCTAGACGCAAGTGGAGTCATTATGGTTCGCTCTTAAAACAAATTGCTTACCATCCACTTTATGTATATTATTGAATTTTAATCCTCATAATAACCTGTGAGGTGGGGTGTTAAGATATCCATTTTAGAGATAAAGGAAATCAAGAGTCAGAGTTAAGAAGTTCCCCCCAAACAGCAGATACGTGCTAGACACAGCATCTTTTCCTTTTGATACCAAGGTTTAAAATGGTACCTTCAGGTGTGGGTTTCCTCAACTGGTCCCTCCTACAGGTACTCTGAACCTGTAAGTCCCTTGAGGTCTCTAGAGTTCTTTTAGTGATGTATTAAACTAGTTCATAGTTGCAGGTACAAGACATAAAGAAGTTTCTGGAAACAAGAAAATTTTAGTCATGACTTGTCATAGGGTTTTTGATGTATGTAACCTGCTGGCACACACTTTTTATTCCAGTAGAGTTAATAAATTATTTAAAGAGATTCCTGTGGTTTAGCCCTCTTTCCCTTTGTCCAGCTCATTCATTATGAAATGATTGGATAGGATTAGAAAGTCTTCACTCAATGAGAGAAGATCTGGCTGGATTCCTTGGTCTTGGAACCCTAGTTATGAGTGTGTGACCCTACTTTCATGTGAATTTTGCTCAGAAGCAGTTATCACCCCTTGTGTGTGTGTGTGTGTGTGTGAGAAATATTACAGCTGTGTGCCTCTCTTGGTTTATTTGAACAAATTCGTTTAAAAAGTCTTTCTCACATAAACAGTCCATAGTTAGATTTCTCCGTGGAACTTAAATCTTTCCAACACAATGTAATGCCTCTCTTCCTCAAGGGCAGGATATAGATTGTATTGCAAGCTCTTTCTCTTATTTTTCCTTAGACATGTCAGAAAGACATTCCTGTGGTTCGGGAATGGACTAGCAATGCAAGATTCCAGATCATTCTGTCCCCACGTTACATAAGCACAGTGTTCCATGATGGAACAGCAACCCTGCACAGCTCCATTACACATCGGCTAGTTTTGAAAATTAAAATAATTTCTTATCACTCAAGGCAAGGAAATGTAGATGGATGGATGTACCAGACTGACTATAAGAACTCCTGGTGTGATCTGAGGGGGGCACAGCAGTAGTGGCAGAACAGGTTGCTTGTTAATCAGGGAAGCGGTGACTAGCACGACTGCTTCCTTCCTTCTTCCACCCCATGGGGATGAACTCAAATCTTCTAGCCTGATGCCTGTTGCTGTTAGCTGCGAAGGCATTGCAAACTCATACCCCGCCCATGTGCTCTCATCCTGAAATTGACACTTCTCAGCATCTTCTCCACCTCCACTTCCATCTTCTGTCCTCACCACTGGGGCTCTACTTCTTATGCTTAAACTCATGCTGTGGTCTTGACTATGCCCATCTCCCTTTTCCCTACACCCCAGGGCCAATCCTCCATTATGCATAGTAGACACAGTGCCTTGGGTGAAAATGTTTCAATGTTAATTTCTTTTAAAATCAGAATAGAAATAGCTATAATAATGAATATATACTAATGAATCCAGCCTGAATTACACTCATCTTTATACCATCACAGCCCCAAAGTGTAACTTTTAATGATTTTTGTTAGAGATGAAGGGGGCCCAGTAAAGGTATCAGGAGTCACATATCCCCCTCGTACTTGTACGTGGCAGTTGCTCCCTGTGGCTTTGGATATTTCTTACAAATTCAAGGTTGTTCACACCCAACACTGTCCTACCTTTCACATCTCCTCTCCCCACACTCATCCTATGTAGATTTTCTGCTCCCGTCTTTGGTTCTGCCTATTCTACGCAAACTCCATTCTCCTCCTTCTCCAAATCAAACCAGTCAATGCGTTATCATATCAGCGACTTTTATGAGTGAGTGGGGCCTCCTCGTTTTCATCTCCACCATTGTATGTCCATTGAACTCAGGGGTGTTTGGGTCACCCCTCCATCCCCAGCCTTGAACGTGTTTGGTTCCAGGGAAATGTTTATCTTAATATACGGCATCAAGTCAGAACTTACTTGAAACTTAACCCAGGAACCCAACAACTCTGGGACCTTGTCTATTTGAAGTGGGAAGGGCAAGTGTTTGATAATCAAAAGCATATGCTATTTGGCCTAGCTGTTCAACAAATAGTTTCTGTCTCTTCCCTGTAGTATTTTCAGGTGTATTTTTTTTCACACGAACCTTCCCTTTAGGTGTTGAGTTACACTGAAATCTCTGAGAATCAGTTCAGTGCCGCTGAGGGCTTTAGCTGCAGGACTTTTTAAAATGGTTGATTGGATGCTTTATTAAAGGAGTCTGGCTGCTCACACAATTTGTGAAATTCTTGGAGTTTAGTGAGGTAATCTGATGTTTTTAATTTTTAATTTATTTTATTTTATTATTATTTTTATTTTTGGCTGCGTTGGCTGTTCGTTGCTGCGCCTGGGCTTTTCTCTGGTTGCGGCGAGCGGGGACTACTCTTCGTTGCGGTGCATGGGCTTCTCATTGCGATGGCTTCTCGTGTTGTGGAGCATGGGCTCTAGGCGCACGGGCTTCAGTAGTTGTGGCTCGCAGGCTCTAGAGCGCAGGCTCAGTAGTTGTGGCACATGGGCTTAGTTGCTCTGCGGCATGTGGGATCTTCCCAGACCAGGGCTCGAACCCGTGTCCCTTGCATTGGCAGGCGGATTCTTAATCACTGAACCACCAGGGAAGCCCTCTGGTTTTTTTTTTTTTTAAACCTGCCTGAATTGCAAACTGATGCTTTTCTCAGGAATGTGTTCTCAAAGAGTCAGGAAATTAACTCTGAAGATTTGGAGCCACCTTGCTTTTTGTGCCCTCTTGTTTTTTGTTCTTGTTTTTCTAAGAGGAGCCTGAGGGTCTCCAACAAGTTGAGCTGTAGCTGGCATTTGGGAGTTGGTAAAGGCAGGGGGGTGTGGGTGCTGCAGTTTTCCCTTCTCCACAAGAGGAAATCACTCTCCTGGTGCCACAAAAAAAGAAAATCTCACAAGTATCTAAGTGGAATTATTGTTCCACGCCTTCGTCAATAATTACATTTTCTACATTCGACTTTATTATTGTTTTTATTTTCATGCCAGGCATTCCTTAATGCTTTCCATAAATATTTATTGAGTGCCTGTATGTGGGAGAGAGAGAGACAGAGGGGGGAGGGCAAGTAGTAAAGAGCAAGGCAGATCTCACGTAGACAGTGAAGTAATCCTCATCTTGTTTGAATTTATGTAAAAAAAAAAAAAAAAAGAGAAAAAAGGACTAGGCTGCTTGTTCCACCTACTTGAAGCGTTTAGACATTATCTTTACTCCAACAGAGAAAGCTCAGATGAATACTTACAGGTAGTACCATCAACTGCATCCTCATAGGAGCAGCACCTCGCAATATTATCATTGCTGCTTTCCGATTGCCTCCGTGTAGATCATATCTGGGCCCCCAAACAGCCCTCTGGGTTCTGTCCTCACTTAGTGATAAAGAAACTAAGACTCAGATGTTGTGTCACTGCAACTGACATTAGAAGTAAGACTCCAATGTTTCTGGCTCCTGGCCTTCTATTGTTTCTGCAACATTTTTTTTATGTAGCTGAGAAAATAGAAATCAAGTCTTCACCGCTACCTTTCTTCAGAATTATTTTCTCCTCGTGTTGTAGTTCCTAATAGTCTTTATTCTGATAGAAAAGGCAATTTGAATAAATCTTATTGTGAGTCTTAGGGCTTTAGAAATGGAAAGCTTCTTTGAGAAGTGCCTTGGTGCCTTACTTAAGAAGGATAATCTATCCGTGCTTATCAAGCAAACAGCCTGAAACTTGAACCTTGAGCGTTCTTTAATGTTATAACGCGGGAGGAAGAGAAATAATCTTGGTTTACCCTACAAGTGATAGGTTAACAGAAAACACTTGGAACAATGAGCAGGAATGCTGTTTGAAAGTTATCATAGATTTTTCACATAAACTTAACCTTCTCTCTGATTTCTATTGTGTTTGCAAAGCAGTTTTCTCCTATACCAAAAAGTCCCAGTAGCAAAAACACGGAAAAGGTAGATAAGTAAATATTACTCAACTTTGAAAGGACATAAAGGATAGAATGTAAATATCCTTTCTGCTTATCAGAAATAAGATAATGTTCTCTTCCTGAAATCCTTCTATCAGTATTCTAAAAACGAAAGTTAAAGGTCTAAGACCAGGAATTCTTTGATGCACCTTACAGATATTTGAACTCTTAGCCCATATAATGCATTTATTTATACCGTCTTGTTCCAGCAGGGTGTAGGTGGCTTCCTCCTCTCTAAACATAAATTGTGAAAGTGTGTGCATATGTGCGTATGTTTGAAGACGTGAGAAGAGAAGTAAATGGTAAATATCTGAATCCCTCTGTCTCAGTTAGCTTTCACGAGTAAATTGTTTTATTTCCTCTTCATTCTCTTCCTGCTCACCTGATCGCCTCCAGTGTGACTTGCTTTAAGGACTTTTCAGGGTACCTTTGCATAGCGGAAATAGAGACACAGATGTAGAAAACAAACGTATGGATACCAAAGGGGGAATTGGGGATTGAATTGGGAGATTGGAATTGACATATATACACTACTATGTATAAAATAGATAACTAATGAGAACCTGCTGTATAGCACAGGGAACTCTACTCAATGCTCTGCGGTGACCTAACTGGGAAGGAAACCTAAAAAAGACGGGATATATAACTGATTCAGTTTGCTGTACAGCAGAAACTAACACAGCGTTGTAAAGCAACTATACTCCAATAAAAATCTAAATAAATAAATTTTAAAAAATTGAAAAGAAGACTTTTCAGAAACCTTTTCATGAAAGCTGTTGATTATCATTCTTCCACTTAGGATCTTCCTCACGCTGTTAATTGAAAACCATGTACTGATGTCAAGGACTTGTTGGTACCATCTTATAAAACACAAGCCCTTGTTTGTGTTGGGCCCATGCTAAAACCTACAAGTACCTTAAATTTGGCATATAACAGCATGCTAGCCGTCTCTCAACCGCCCCAGGCTAGTAGGAAATCTGTTGGAAATGACTTCCTAGAGTGTTTAACAGGGCTCTGAGGTTCATGTGAGCACCCCTCATCCCCCGAGAGCTGCTCTTGAGATTTTAATATACATTGAAGGACAGCATTATATCTTAATTTACCTGGAAAATGAGCATCTTTGTAGGGGTCTTCAACCTTAGGAGTAATTTCATGGCATTTTAGTGTTAGAAATTATAAAGATATTAAGGGATATGGATAGTCTGGAATGTACTGGGTCCAGATATGGTTACTGCCTGCCTCATTGAAGCCTAAGACCAGGAATTCCATTAGCCACCTCTCCTCATTTTAGTCTCTCCACCTATGTCGGTTTCACAGTGGCCTGAAGCCTGAAACATAGTTGAGGCCGTAAAGGAAAATAGGGGTGAATTTTTGGGCTGACAGAGTAAAGAAGTATGCTGTTTTTTCCCTTTGTCCAAGTAGTATGGGTAACTCTAAGATAAGGATGTATGAGTTTGGCCCTACCGTACATGTTCTAATTAAATGATGATCTGGCTCCATTTATAAATCCGCTTCTTCTGGAAGCTTGTTTTCCATTTATTTTCCTCCTGCCACTTGTTCAAACACTGTTGTCTTCTCCTCTCCATCCCATGATCCCTTGGGGCTCTATTTCTTCTATGCTGTATACATCACGAATGGGTCAATATTGTAGTGAGTAAGTGAAAGAAATAAAGAGAAGATAAAAAGAACTAAAAAACTTTAATATTTGCACTTATTTGTACCTTAAGCATAAGCTTTATGCTTTAGAAAATCCATTGTAGTGCTATAGATAAAGTGCTGTTGATAAAGTAAAGGTCCATTTGAGAGCTGTGGCATTAGATTGTGAAGAATATGATACTGCATAAAAGATAAAGGCTAAGTGCACCTGCCAGGTGATGAGTGAGGTACTGCAATTATGTCAACATCCAATATCTCATATTAAGAAGTGGGGGAGGGGGCACTTCCCTGGTGGTCCAGTGGTTAAGACTCCGTGCTCCCAATGAAAGGGGCCCAGATTTGATCCCTGGTCAGGGAACTAGATCCCATATGCATGCGACAACTAAGAGTTGCATGCCACAACTAAGGAGCCCATGAGCCACAACTAAGAGTCCATATGCCTCAACTAAAAGATTCTGCATACTGCAACTAAGACCTGGAGCAGCCAAATAAACAAATATTACAAAAAAAAAGAAGTAAGGGGAATCACCCCAGGAATAGTCCTAACAATTTAGCTTGCAAATTATGTGGTGATAGTATATTCCAAGGCAATTCAAATTATGTGGTGATAGTATATTCCAAGGCAATAAAATAAATTATATCTAGAGCTCATAACTATTCCACTTACTTGGCTGTGTCTAAGCACTAAGCTCAGGTGACATTGAGACTTTAACTTTGGGACTTGTTTGGTGCCACCTGGGTGAAATCTGGTATGATCTCAATGTGAGGTATCAAATGACAGAAGTACTCGACCCCACATTCCAGAACTACATGTGTCCCCATTTCTCACCCCACCCTCTTCTCTGCACACACATCTACCTCTCAGAGAGAGCTGGGCCTGGGCTATGTGTGGCAAGAACCCACTGCTTGTGTTCCATGGATTTCAACAAGCACATACTGGTTGGTGGAGTGTGATCTTAGTGGCTTGAGTATTTGGTGATGAAATTTGCATGTCCTTTGCTGGAAGAAGTGTAATTAGAATAAGATGTATTCACACAGCCACATGTAAAATGTGAGCAGGAGCGTGGTCTATTTAGTAGCATTACACTGTTTTTATTAAAGTATTTCCTTTTAAAAACATATTGAGTGACAGATATACAGAACAAACTAGTGGTTCCCATTGGGGAGAGCAAAGGGGGGAGGGGCAATCTAGGGGTAGGGGACTAAGAGATACAAACTATTATGTATAAAATAATCTACAAGGACATATTGTACAACATGGGGAATATAGCCAGTATTTTACAATAACTATAAATGGAGTATAACCTTTAAAAATTGTGAATCTCTGTATTGTACACCTGCAATTTATATAATATTGTATAATACAGCAACTATACTTCAATTTAAAAAGAGTGAAAACAAAATACATTTAATTTTTTAAAACCGACGCACTTAAGCAAATTGTTTATCACTTACAGAGGTATAGAGAAAAAGAAAGAAAAATTAAGAAGCCCACAAAACCAGTCAAATTTAAAGATAGCAATCGATTGCCGTCTTCTTAAAAGCTTCAGTGCATGTGTTTGGAGCACCATCTTATTTCCCCCCCAACTCAGACCTTCGTTTCCAGTTCTAGGAAGTAAACCCAAGAGAGTATGGCTCACCATGCCCTAGCTGAGCCATTTTCTTATCTGATCCCTACCTCATTGAATACATGAAATAGCAAATATTTGTTAGATTCCTGAATATCAATGTGCTGGTTTGTGCTAGTTGAACTAATTGAAGTCCGTACTTTCCAATAAAAAAGGCTGAGAGGAAGTGATAAATGTGCAATGAGATTAATGAAAGACAAATGGGTAATATGTTGACATAAATGTAATTTATTGTTGTGTTGTAAATTTTGTGCTGCCTTATGTCTGACAGTCCAGTAGAAATATAATGCAAGCGCCATATATCATTAAAATGTTTCTAAGAGCCTCATTTTAAAATGTAAAAAGAAAATTAGTTGTAATAATATATTTTATTTAACCCAATTATCATTTCAGTTTATAAAATTATTAATGAGGTATTTTATAATGTATCTTTCATACTAAGTCATCAAAATCTCAACTGGAGATTTTTCACTGGAAAAATTTGATAGAGTATATAAAATTTACGGTCAGAAAGTAGATTTGCTTACCCAAGTTGTTATCAACGTGCTTTAAAGTTTTTCATTAATAAGGTTGAGTAATCGTTTTTTTAATTTAAATTTACATTAATTACAGTGAACTCAAGCGAACAATTCAGTTCCTCAGTTGAACTAGCTAGTGCTAACCCTCGTTGGACAGTACAAGTTCAGGGTGCACGGCAGTATAGTCAGCCCTGGGTATCCAGGTTTGGCCTCCAAGGAATGCGTGCTGTGTACCACTTCGTTTTGCTTAAGGTACTTGAGCATCTGGGGATTTTGGTAGGGAGGCACGGAGGGCGGGGGCTGGGAGGGAGGACCTGGAGCAAATCCCCTCCGGGTACTGAGGGACTGTATAACCTTTTTTTTGAGAACCAAGTAATAAGACCCATAGGCTAACAATAGAAAAAGTAGAAAAGCAGATTTTCTGGGAGACCAGTGCCTCAATAAGCTGGGTGGGGATGACATCCAGGTTCTGAGAGGAGAGCCCAGCTGTGAGGGTTTCACACAAAATATGATTTGAGCACAAGATCCTACTGCTTAAAAACGTTTGGAAACTGTTAACCTCATCTATGTCCCAACCCAGTTGAGCAGGTGACCCCTTCTGAAACCCTGAGGGCTGGTTATCCATCCATTTAAGTGCCTCCTTGATGAGGCTTTTCCTTCCCAACAACTGTTCCTCACTGGTTTCCTGTTTATAGCTTCTTCCTTGTGAATTTCCTTCTAATGTCTTCTTCCCCTCTTATTCTTTCCTATGTTCCTTAGAGTCTTCCGATAAAATTGTGTTTGCCTCCAAGGTAACCTTTCTTTAATTTTTTAACGTTTATCTAAAAATGTGACTACATCATTCTAGATGTGATTTAACACAGCAAGATTTCCCATGATATTTAGGGCCCTGTATTTGTAAAGCATGAGACTGCATTAGCTTTTTTCTTTTCTTTTCTTTTCTTTTCATCTCTTAAAACCTTTGGAACTTTTTCTTATGAAACAGCTACACAGCTATGCCTTTCCTGTCCTGTACTACTTCAAAGAATTATTTCAAGCAAAATATAGGATCTTGTGTACACTTTAAAAATTCAACTTGAATTTTTACCTTCTGAAATAATCTTGAGCCCTGATTCTATCACTTAGTACTTTACTTATTCCTGGCAAATACGTGCCTGTATTAGTTTCTCTTGCTATAAATAATGCTGCAAAGCCACAACCCACCCCAAAATTTAGTGGCTTAAAATAATAATCATTTTTATAGCTCACAGGCCTATGGGTCAGCTGATCTTGGCTAAGCTTGGCCAAATTTGATAGAAAACAGTAAAACTTAAGAAACTGAATATGTATAAATTGTCTCATATCTAAAGTGGAGAGGAGTAATAGAATTTGATTTTTCTGTGTTGCATTATGTGCTGAATAATAGCTTATCTGCCCTAGCTGTCAGAAGTAATGGAAATCATACTGGAAAATAGTTCAGTTGTTACCATCAAACTTCTTTACAGAGAATGCCATTCAAACCAGCATCCCTGAGGACCCCAATTTCCACATCTTTCAGCTTGTTAGCAATATGACTTAAGTGCAGTAACTCTACAGTGAGATTTTTAGCAAAGCACCGTCATTTGAAATTTGCTCTAATTGCTCTCTCCCTGTAAACTCTGTGTGTGTATGTGTTTATTACTATTAACACCACCACTACATATTACACAGGTGGCCATATATAGTAGGTATATATACAGGGATATGCATATATAGGTATATGTTCATTGTTGAGAAATTAGAGATCAAATAAGGTAAGCCTTGAAGAACATGCGTTCACAATTTGGAATGTTGGAGATTCTGGACCCCTACTTTGGTAATTCAATTTGCTGTTTCTGATTTAAGGAAAGAACTAATTTAGGAGAAAGTTTTTTGTTTTCATTTCTGGGGAGGTTTCTTAAAGAGGAAGCTACCAAATGTAACTAGATGTTAACATCTAGGGATTTAAATTTAAGACGTGCAGATTAAACATTTTTTAAACTGGATTTGCTTCCCCTTTACTTGGTCTAAAACTAATTTTTTAAGAACCAGTAACAAAGAACCGCAAAATACTACTATCATCAGGGGAAAAAGTTATTTGAAAATAATATTCAAGAATTGAAAATAAAAAAGCTTGAGAAGGAGTAGCAGGAATGCCACCTGGCTTAGTATGAAAAAAAGTAAGCATGGGTTTTGGAGTAAACAGCCTTGATTAGACTCTTCCGCAGGTTTTGAGCCTCTCTGATTTTCTAAGTAGATGTGGAAGTGAATTATCTAGGTTCTTCTGAGTCAAAGGAGATAATGAAGGGAAAGGCCTAAGTAGATGCTTCAGTCTTTGCCCTTAACTCTTTTCCGATCTCCATGTTCACATGATCAAGCCTGATGAGATATAACAATATTGAGAGAGTCAAAATAGTATAAAGATCATGATACTGTATGTTTTTGTATGTGAAACATGCCAGTAAAAGTACAAGACAGAATTAAAGAGATAAACATCAAAATGATGTTGAAAAGAATTTGTTACCAATGTCAGAGCACAATAAACACAATTATACGTGGTCTAGTGTATATATGATGTATATGTGTATATGCATGCAGTTAGAATATAGAACATTTACTGTTTAGGACTAAATGGGCATTAATTGGATCAAAAATGATAGGCAAAGAGTTTGTCATACATGAGGCTCTGTTTTTTTTTAATTCCAGTATTATATCTGTTCTAGGCAGTGGGTATCACTTTTTCTCGGGCCTACCTAAATTCATGCTTTCGAAATTGGTAATTAATTCCACGATTGTTGAATAACAAAGGTTTCTATTGGGAGAACTGATTTTCTACTGTGCACCAGCAGCAAGAATTTATTTACAGACCTTTGTTATGAATTGGAAGAAATTTGGGGTCAACTTTAGAATATCTATCCTTTAAGCAGAAAAATAGCTTCATACTGTCAAATGGCGAAACTAAAACAATTTAATAATGAGTTTGTTGTCCTTTATTCAAAGGAAGACAATCCATGGATTGGGGGAATACAGCGCCTCATAAGCAGTAGATCACTGTTCTAATGGGATTTGGGACAAGAGCGCGTTTATAGAGCTTTAGAAGGGTCAACACTGAAACGGCATGATTGTCTAGAAGGTCGGGAAGGGAATTTCCTTATAAGGCTAGCAGGTCCTATTTTTAGGGTAAATCAAGCTAGCTTAAGCTGAGTTGGAGGATTGTGATTGGTTTGTTAGGATTTCTTGACAGGTGTTTACCTTACGTACAGGCTGGTATAGGTTTAGATTTGTGATGTGGACCACACCACTGGGATGGCCTTCATTTTGGGGGTCCCAGTATAAGAATTAGCTTTATCAATATTAACAGAGGCCATGGATCCATCAAGGAGCTCTAACTTGTCATTTGAAGCCAGGTCAACAGTGTCCCCAAAAGAATGTCAAATTTCAAGGAGTGAAATATGTGGGTTAATTCTCTGAAAGGAATGTTTACTCTCTTCACTCACTTTTTTTTTTTTTCAATTTATTTACTTACTTTTGGCTGTGTTGGATCTTTGTTGCAGTGCACGGGCTTCTCATTGCGGTGGCTTCTCTTTGTTGCGGAGCACAGGCTCTAGGCACGCGGGCTTTAGTAGTTGTGGCATGCGGGCTCAGTAGTTGTGGCTCATGGGCTCTATAGCACAGGCTCAGTAGTTGTAGCGCATCGGCCTAGTTGCTCCACGGCATGTGGGATCTTCCCGGACCAGGGCTCGAACGTGTGACCCCTGCATTGACAGGTGGATTCTTAACCACTGCGCCACCAGGAAATTCCCATCTTTTGTCACGCACTTTTGTGGCACATAATTTTTAGCCTGAAACTCGAGCTCTGAAATAATTGTGCAGCACCTAATGGATGTGAGGAACATGGCCGCCTCTCCACACAGGGAAATTGAAGCTGTGTACAGTTTCGGTAATCACATTTCAGTTTTCTGTATGCTTTGATTAACTCCTGCATTCTTTCTCACCACAAATACGTGCACACACGCACAGGGGCAAAACCTTGGAAAATTACAATTTTCCATTTTAATTTGAGAGTCAGCCTGGTCGCATCAACAAAACCTTGATGGTGTAGGTCCAACACCCAGCTCTGCCTCTTCATAATTCTGTGGCCTTGGACAAATCCTTCAGAGCCTTTTCCTTCTGCTTAGAGTTGGGATGGATGATTTTACAGATCCTTTCAGTTCTGTGATTCTGATTTTAATTTCAGTTCTCCTCTGTTAGAGATAAAATGGGCAATTTCAGGTGTTCTGGTTCTGCTTAAGTTTTGTTTTGTTTTGTTTTTTGGCATTTAAAGGAAAGCCCTACAGATAGTCTTTTCCTTTTGAGAATGAAAATTTGTTTATGTTAAGGATTAAGTGAGGTACTTTATTTGGCCTTGAAAGGGGTTCACACTCAAATCTTCTTGATTGTGATTCTACAGAATAATTACATTGAAAATGGAATATTGGAATGTTTTCAAAGCATTTTCGTGGGGTATAATTATATTATGCCCAGGCTAAGGGGAAATTATTTTTGTGAGGAAACCAGAGCTGGAATAGAAATAGCATTGCTGTGTGCTTTTTAAAAGATACTCACTATACGAGAATCTGACCCTGAGGAAACTGTGAACTGATTAAATAGTACCAAATAAGTGACTATATGAGGCCAGCTATTCAGACCAGGGAGAAGTTCGTTTAAATGCAGAAACAAGATGGTTTTCATTAGCCACAAACCTTAAAGTTACATAAATCCACGGATGCACTGAGCTATGGATCCGTGCCTTCTCCTTGCCAAGCAAGACTTTTCAGCCAGTGAAACAGAGAGTTCCTTGTTCCCTTTTCCTTTTAGTTGGGACTGTGTGGGGAGGAATGTTGCCAAGCCAGCTCTATAAGGAATTTTGATCTCCTTGATGATAATAAAGAGAAACTTTTTGGGGAAAGGGAACACCCAGTTTGAAAGACAGCAGGAGAACTTGTTTGAGAAGCTGCTTTTGCGCTTGTAAATTGCATTGATTCTAGGTGTAGGTTCGGGGTCACCTCTGCAGATTGGCCCAGATTAGGTATATATGTATATTTGTTTATTTTAATTTCCCCTTAAGCTTTTGGAAAGCCGTTTTCTAGCTAACTTGCTTTTGGAAAGTCCATTTTCACTTGAGTAGCTTGTCTATATAGTATGAGCCTTAAATATTCTTCTGGCCGCAAATGGTTGTTTTTAAAAGATTGACAGCATTTTTAGGTGTAGTGTTTGAGTCTCTGTAGTTCAGAGCATGCTGTAAATAGCCTGTTGTTTTTGAGGCAGTGTGTGCATATGCCATTGTTTCAGCCAGTTATTCTGCCCGTTGTCACTGAGCACTGTTTTCCCATGGGAAAGCATCTCTGGTCTTATGATGTCAGTGCAAAGTCATTCAGGTTACAAGAATTATCTTCATCTTCAGTCTCTCAGAAATGCAGGGACCATGAATGGCCATTTATAGCAGGGTGCCAATCGTTTAGGTGTTGTCTTGGAGTTCTGCCAAGTAACCTTAAGTTACCTTAGATAATGTTAAGATGAAAACAACATTAAAATGTAATAGTTATTTAAGTGGTTATATTTCCCATCCACTAAAGCTTTTGTATTTCTTTTTATTAAGAGAAATGTTTTTTGTAAAGTTAGGAATCATTATCTTTAGGATAACTTTGACAGGGTATGCATTTTCACTGGCTATAAATAACTTACTCTAGGACTGAAAGATTTAAGTTTTAAGAGCATCCATTTTAACACGTCCTGAATAGGACCTTGTGTATGATGTATTAGGCCACTTTTTGAGGCTTCATTCAGAAAAAAGGGATTTGAGTAAACCTGTTGGGCCCTTGGAAGGCTAAGTATTATCTTCCATGTGACCACCTTGGCTGGTGATGGTTTTCTTCTGGATGAATGCCAGGGAGTGGGCTGCTCCCAGCAGCTAGGCTTTGTTTCTTAAATGGGTTATTTGATTCCAGTAAGGATCCTGGGTTGTTTGTCTTGTTTTAATTAACTGAGCCAGGGATATGTTTCTTAAAACCTGAAATTCTTTGCAGGTGGGCTTCATTAAGAATAGAAAAGCTTCTGGTTCAATCTGTTATCTCCCAGCGCCTTACTCTGATCTGGTGTTGGCTCGGGAAAGAATTTTTGCCCAAGAAACATGTCTTTGTGATTGAAGTATTTATTTGTGAAGGGCCTCTTGTAATGTCAAATGTAACAGATATATACGTACAGCCAGTTTTATAATTTCTAGCATAATAAGTTACCCTAAGTATTGAGGAATCAAAGTTTGAACTATTACACAGCTCCATTCTAAGAAAACGGGTCATGTTAATGATCATACTTATTTTTTTAAGTTAATATTAGATCTCATCTGGTAGAAAATCCAAAAGGAACTGAAGCATCTGTTTTCTTGTCTTAGCTCCCATTGTCAAAAGGAAGAGATCATAAGGCAATTAAAGATGTTTTCCAGTAATTTGATAGGGCCATAATCAATTCATTTGAAGGGAATGGGAGAAAGATTACCACCATTTGGTAGTTGGAACATACAAACATGCAAACAGATGGCATCAAAATAACTGTAAAGTCAAGAAGACAGAAGGATAACAAAGTGAAGAATGGAAGAAATAGAAAGATGTTAAGAAGTCAAGCTAGGAAACAATCGAGAAACAGTTGATGTGTTTGTCAGGTAGGGTGACCAGTTGTCTCAGCTTGCTGGGGAGTCTACCAGTTTTAGCACTAAAAGTCTCACATCCTGGAAACCCCTCAGATCCAAGCAAACTGATCGGTTATCTTATTGTCAGGATAAGGACTTGCCTGACTTACTGCTTTGTCCCCAAAACTATTGGGCCAACCCAATACATCAGTGCCTAGCATGTGTTACATACTCAAACTTACTGAATGAAGAAATGTTAGCTGCTGTCATTTATTATTGTTGCTGTTGTTATATTGGAGTTGCCTCTCAGCAGCTAGGAGGTGAAAGCATGCAAACACCAAGACTTCTTAAAGTAGGTAAAAGAGAAGCAATGGCCTAATCTTTAGGAATGTCTTATGCTGTGGAATTGAAGGAATTTGAGTTAGTAATGGGATAATCAGGAAAATAAAGAGAGCCAGGGTAGTTGATTGCGACAGAAGCCAAGAGAAAAGACTTCCAAGGAAGAATTCATGTATGGCAAAGAAAATGAAAAGTGACAGGTATTGAAGAAAAAGGCTTTCCTTTCTCAGGAGGTTGTATGTAACCTTTGAGAAAATTGGTTCGGATGGTAGGAATGTAAACCAAACTGCCAGGGTCCTGAGAAGCAGGTAAGAAGGTGGTATCAGTGAGTGTTTAAATCACCACCTGCTAGAATTTGTTGGAAGTGATGGGAAGATGACGGTTCCTCTAGAGCAGAGGCAGGCAAACTATGGCCCACTGGCCAGATCTGGCCTACCGCCTGTTTTGTAAAGAAAATTTTATTGTAAAGTAGCCACACTCATTTCACATATTGTCTGAGACTGCTTTTGCATAGCAGCAACAGAGTTGATTAGTTACAAGAGACTGCAGGGTTCACAAAACCTAAAATATTTACTCTCTGGCCTTTTACATAGAAAATGTGCTGACACCCTCCTCTAGGGGATAACAGAATGGAATGAGGTAATTTTTGTCTATTTGCTTTCTTTCAGTAGAGGAGATCAGAGCCTATTTGTGGATGTATTATGGAGCTGGAGAAAAGGAGGAACTTATTGGGTATCTACTGCTGTGTAATAGGTTACCTCAAACCCAATGGTTTAAAACAACAAACATTTACTATCTCAGTTTCTGTGGGTTGGGAATTTGGGAGTGTCTCTCTTGAGGTTTCAGTCATGTCAGCCAGGGCTGCCATCAGATGAAGGCTGATGAGGCTGTAGGATGTTTCCCAGCTCACTTACATTGCTGTTGACAGGAGACCTTGGTTCCGCATCACATGGGCCTCTCCACAGGACTGCTTGAGTGTCTGTACAACATGGCAACTGACCTCCTCCACAGCAAGTGATCCCAGAGAGCAAGGAAGAAACCCTAGTGCCCTTAATGACCATGCCTTGGAAAACACATATTTTTGCCCTATTTTATTTGTTGCTACAGACAAACCTTGATACATTATGGGATGGCCGTGACGAGAGCATGAATCCAGGGAGTAGGGACCATTAGGGGTCATCTTGGAAGCTGGCTACCATGGGGGAGAGAAATTGGTACTTCATTGTTCCTTGAGGGGAGGATATGGAATGAAGGGCCTTTGCACATACAAGGAGATAGTAACTATGGAACACACTGTGGAGAGTCAGAGGTACAGAGAAATGTTAAGATGGTGGAGGTAGAATTTATTCAGCAAAATAAATACCAACAGTGGTAAAGGGTCATTAGTCCCTCTGTTCAGTTAGGGGTAAGGCCCCAAGATTCTAAGACTGGAAATCTTTGGGACAGGAATGAATTTGAGCAGAATAAAGTGCAATGGGGAATGCAATGGTGATTTCATTATTAGATTTTAAATTCCTTGATAATGGAATTTAAAACATGGGCAAAGCCCATATTTTATAAACAAGTACATTAATAAATTTTATATATTTATCTATATATTATAAATGTATTTTATGTCCTTCATTGCATCTAAGATAGGGCCTTATCTATAGGTATCTGATCATTATTTGATTTTTTCTCAATGTTATTATCTTACTACCTACTTCAGTAAAATGGACAACATTTATATTCTGATTTTGAGGATCAAAGCATTGAATTTTCTCTTATTCCCTCAGGAAAACTGTGAAACTTCCGTTTATGGAACATTCTGCTTAGGCTGCTTCTTTGCATCTCTTGGAGAATGAGCCTCTCAGTTTCTGGCTTGGAAATTGCAGGTGGTGGGCAAGGCCGCAAATTGGGGAGTTGAGGGGTCCTAGCTATTCTGCTGACGATCCGATACTGTGGCCTCAGCTGCTGTTTGTTACATCTGGCAGCAGAGAGGTAGAATTTTACTAAACATGCCATATAAAGTAGAACTAGAAATGCAGAAAATGTTACCTGAAACATGGTTTTAGAGATTGTGCCAGGAGCTTTTGCACTCAGGTCTATGATAGGTCTCAGCTAGGTTCAGTACAAGATTATCTTTTTTAAAGGACAAAAATCCTCTTACGGATTTATGGACAAAATATATATGATGATGACTAGAACGGACAGATGTTTGATCTATTTTTACATTTCTGTGGGGGGAAGTGTCAGGAAGCTATTTCTTTAACTGAAATCTCTTGGTGTAATTTTAGTGTTGTTTTTTTTCCCTCCTGTGAACAATTTTTAGAAATGATACAAGTTATTATAGAATCACCCAGTTCTCTGCTGCATGAATGGCTTCTGTTGGAAGTTAACTCTTCTTAGCATGGATCTCACACATTTCCTCCGAAGCTGGATTTAACAAGGGAGGGATTACTTTGCCACCGTGTCTTTTGATACCTTGGTTTCGCATAACACTTGCACTCCTGTGGATTTATTTTTCATCTTCTGCTGATTTTTTTTTTTCTTTTTGAGCTATTAAGTGAGGTAGTATGGATATTTCAGAACTTCCATTTTCCCTTTTAAAAATATTTATATGGGGAATTCCCTGGTGGTCCAGTGGTTAAGACTCAGCTCTTTCACTGCCTAGGGCCCGGGTTCAGTCCCTGGTCGGGGAACTAAGATCTCGCAAGCTGTGCCGTGTGGCCAAAAAAATATGTCTATATTTATATGAATGTAATACTGGTGGGCAGAAGGGTTTGGAAATACAAAACGGCACCCATTTCAAAGTTATTTTGGCAAAATGGTGTGTGGCCTGCAGTGGTCATAGCTAAGACCTGTTGAGAGCTTGCTACACAGTAGGTGCTCTGCTGGGCCCTGGGTGAGACTTGTCACCTCTTTGCAGCGTAGCTGAGGAGATGAGACACCAGCAACCTTACTGTACTCTTCAGAGCTGACAGAGTGATAACCAGAGAATGTTCTGGAGAAAACCGATGGAATGGCCAACATATTCATTCATGTTTGTGCTTGGTAAATTCTACAGTAATTTTTCAGTCCGAAAAGTTATGAAGTTGTCACTTGCTAATTAGTAAAACGCCACTGATACCATGCCCTCAGCTCTGGGAGGTGACATACAGCCTTACTCACAGAGCTGGTCACCATGCAGGGACTTGGCATTGTTCTTTGTGTGAGTCACTTGGAGGTTATTATGAGAATATGGTTTCCTCCAGAGTGATTCTATTTATCGCAGAAAAACATCTGATTTTATTGTCAGGACCTTGCAGTAAGCAAAATGGATAAACTTGTCAATGAAATCTGCCATGGGGGAAATGTATAAGCTTTTCAATGAATAAATTCTTCTCAATACTGCTAATTTCTTCATTTCAATGTTAAAAACCCAACACTGTATTATATGTGGTTGGAGATGTCTGTAGCATACATAATGCTTAACCCAAAGGAATTCATAATTGAGAATTAGGAGGAATAGAACTATTTTTGGCATTGCTCCAGGCCACATTTCTCTTTACAGCCCTTCCCCCCAGCCTCCACCCCAGAGCTATGGATTTTTGTAACTAACCAAAACTTATTTTTTCAGGTGCCCACTGATGGCAATGCTGGCCTGCTTGCAGAACCGCAAGTCGCCATGTTCTGTGGCAAACTGAACATGCACATGAACGTGCAGAATGGCAAGTGGGAGTCAGATCCATCGGGGACCAAAACCTGCATTGGCACCAAGGAGGGCATCCTACAGTACTGCCAAGAAGTAAGTCTCCGCTGGTGGCCAGCGGTTCATGTTGGGTCACATGCATGTTTTTTTAATTTAATTTCTTTTATGTTTGTATTTTATCTCTTGCAGTGAATGTCTTGGTTCCTAATGATTCACCATACCATTAATATATTTACTTGCTTTACCCTACAGTATGCATAAATATTTTAAAAATTATGTCATATAATAACCATCAATAAACCAACTGAAATATAATCTTGTATGTCAGATATACTTTAATTTAAAAAAAAAAAGAGAAAAAAACCCAACTGAGTAAAGTTTAAGATACCTTGGCTCTTCCTTTTATCTTTAGAGTATATCCCACTGTGGCTAATGCAAAGTATTGTGTTTAACAGTGACTAGGAATTGGGAGATTGGGGTTGGCATATACACACTACTGTATAGGGTAACTAATAAGGACCTACTGTATAGCACAGGGAACTCTACTCAGTACTCCGTAATGACCTGTATGGGAAAATAATCTAAAAAAGAGTGGATATATGTATATGTATAACTGATTCACCTTGCCGTACAGCAGAAAGTAACAGAACGTTGTAAATCAACTATACTCCAATAAAATATTAAAAAAATAAAATTAAAGTGACTAGAATTAATTTTCTCTGTTACCAATTTGATATATTTTAGTTCATTTATTTGTTTATATTTAATTTTAGTTTTTCTCGCCTTATTTTTACGACTTGAAAACCTAAAACATTTACATTGTTAAAATATTGAAATAAGCAGTTGCACTCCGAAATCTCACTTGCCATCCATCCTCTGTTAAAAAATATTTTCATCGTTCTTGATTTATCCTTCTTGAAAAAGAGAGAATTTATATTTTTCCTTCTTCTGCTTATACAAAAGGTAGCTTACAATAAGCACTGTTCTGTATTTTGCTTTTTTAATATAACTTTTAGATCCTGGAAATCACCCCCTTGCCATTTGTAGAGATCTTCAGCCTTTGTGTAATTTCTCCTAGTTTTCTTGCTATTATTGTATAGGGTTTTTTTTTTTTTTTTTTTTTTTTTTTTGCGGTACACGGGCCTCTCACTGTTGCGGCCCCTCCTGTTGCAGAGCACAGGCTCCGGACGCGCAGGCTCAGCGGCCATGGCTCACGGGCCCAGCCGCTCCGCGGCATGTGGGATCTTCCCGGACCGGGGCACGAACCCGTGTCCCCTGCATCGGCAGGCGGACTCTCAACCACTGCGCCACCAGGGAAGCCCTGTATAGGGTTTTTTTTTTTAATTAATTCAGTTTAAAATAACTGGAGTCCAAGGCATTTTGTCCCACATTTCTAGACAGTTATATATTCCTACAATATGTGGCTTTTTGTGTTTTAAGAACGTTTAAAGGAATTAGTCTTACACCTCTTGGCAAAGCAAAATTTCTTACCCTACATAAACAATGGATAACCTGGCAACATTTCCTTTGTTGTAATCTTTTATGTACAAGAAAATTTTCTTTAGCCCTGTTGGATCCAAAATGAGTGTTTAATGAAATATATATCTGTGTGTGTGTGTGTGTGTATATATATATATATATATATTTTTTTTAACATATACATATATGCCCACATGTATTTTTTTTTATTGGTAGCACTATAAGAAAAGACAATCTAAATTCTAACTCGGGTGTTTTGAGAAGCAAAGAAGCATTTGCATTATCACAATATATTGCATATCAAGTAACTTTTGTCTTGAAGGAGTATGAACTATGATGTGAAAAGATAATTCTTCATGTTTAAGTAGAAATCACTAATATTGGCATCCTCTATATTATTTTAAAAAACATTTATTATATAGGGACTGATAATAAATTCACTTTTGCCTGGATATGACATTTCTAAAATATACATTTTTGGAAATAATATTTACATTCTATTGAAGAGTTCCTCTAGTACAGTTTTGTAGATGAGTTATGAGTTGGTAAATTGGAACTCTGTGCATGCATGCTTTTAGGTTTTTGATACCATTTTACTTATCTAGATACACATGCAGATTATGCATTCTGAATGTTAAATAAATTTTTTTAAAGGCTACAACTCAAATTTCCTTAATGACGTTGACCACATAATTTTCTGTTGAATGGCTATTTTGATGTATATATCGTAGTTGGCATCTAAGTTTTTCTTCAGTGTCAGTCATGAATAATCAGATGTTTCTACATTTGTATGATGACTCTATAAAAATTACTCTTCATGATCCTGAGAACAACCCTATTCCCACTCCACTTAGAGATCCCACTAATGCCTGGGTAACTTCGCTTCCTGTTTTAGTCTGTTGTTTGTCCCAGGGATAAGCCACAGAGTGGTTCTTCGTAGTCCCAGCCTTTGCCAGATTGTTGGTGACCATGGGGTGGAGGTAGGGGGAGGAAAGTGAGCCCTTTGGTTGTTTCTCCTTTGTCTTGAAATTCTGGTTATATCTGCCTATCTCAGTTTACCACCCACTGAGGTCTTGTACAATGATACACAACAGGTCAGAGTCTTAAGATGGATTAGACAAACATTAGGCTAGAGAAGTTAAGAAAGGGCCAGACCATCAGGGCTTGTGGACCCTTTTAATGAATGTGATCTCTATTCTGTAACACCAGGATGTGTCATGGAAGGTGTTTATTATTTTAAAAGAAAGAGAATGACTGTACATTAGCATTTCCAAAAGTCACCCTCTAATAAGAACGTACTGTATAGCACAGGGAACTCTACTCAGTACTCTGTAATGACCCATATGGGAATAGAATCTAAAGATTGATTCTATAGAATCAATCTATAGATTGATTCTATAGAATCACATATTTGATGTATATGTATCCAAAGATACATGTACATATATCCACTCTAAAGAGTGGATATATGTATATGTATAACTGATTCGCTATGCTGTACAGCAGAAACTAACACACCATTTTAAATCAACTATATTCCAATAAGAATTAATTTTAAATTAAAAATAAATAAACTTATCAATCACCATTTTATTGTGAATCATCATGAAGGGCTGAGTCAGAAGGCTGGTCAATATGAGCACTCTGACCCTGAAAAAAATAAACAAAAACAAAAGCCACCCTCTTGCTTTGTCACTCTGACCTCATATCTAGTTTCTCAGTTCCCTGGGACCCAACTGGAGCCTCTACTCCAGAGCTGTCCAGGGCAGTAGCCACTAGCGGCGCATGGCTGTCGAGTGCCTGCAGTGTGGCTATAATGTGTGCTATAAGTATAAGATATCAACAAATACCATATTTCAAAGATTTACCTGAAGAAAGAGTATAAAATAATCACATCAGTAATTTCATATTGATTGCATATTGGAATGATAATACTTTGTATATACTGTTGTAAACATCATCTATATGTTACTAAATTGTGAATATGTATGTTATTAAAATGAATTTCAACTGTGTCTTTTTACTTTTCAGTGTAGCTACTGTGGAATTTAACATTACACTGGCATTATGTTTCCATTATATTATATTTCCACTGAACACTGTTGCTGTCCTGCCCCGCCCCATTCCACCAGTGACTCTAGGCTGTAAGGGTCTTAGATCCCATGATCTAGGAAGTGGGAGAGGGAAGCGGAAGTGAAGAGTCCCTCCAGGCCTTCCCCCAGAATTTTACTGGTGCTTGGGAGTTAGAGAGGCTTATTTGGGGCCTTTTAAATACGTCTTTCATTAGAAATATTTTAGTGCAAGATGATTATATGAATACTTTTCTAGAGTCCAGTGGTTCTCTCTTCCTCCTTCAGACTTATATCTCTGGGTGCTAAGGATGCAATGATGAGTAAGATACAGGACATGTTCTTAGAGGGAGATCGCAGGGCTGAGAAAGGCTTATAAAATAATTTTAGCAACTTAAAAACTGATGATGATGATGTTGGCACATGGCGATAATGTTGATAATGCTAGTACCAACTAAATTTTATTGAGCATTAACAAGGTACTGAGCTACCTTGCCAAGTGTTTGCTCTCATTTTACCGTCATGATGCCTCTGGGAAAGAATCCTGGGAAAGAAACTTGGTGATTTGCAACATTTAAGGGGAACAAAGAACCTAGGATCAGAACTAGGTGGTATTATGTGCTGGAAGTCGAGCCAGGTTAATATCTAAATGAGGAAAATGATGAGAGTGCAAGTGTGATGCAGACCAGAAGTGACTGAAGTATAATTTTTGACAAGGCAACTCATGACTGCCTTGCAAAATGAATGCGTATCAAAACTTTTACTCAATTCATTAATTGATGAGGTAACCTGTAAGATGTTAACCAGTTTGACTTGAAGAGATTTAAATCCTTTTTCAACAAACTTCATTCACATGGCTGTGAACAGGAATTATCTGATCTGCATTGCATGAGACAGAAAACATTTGCATTGCTATCAGGTATCTACAGTATCTACTCCTACAGGGTTGTAAAGTAGCCTATAGAGAGTCAATCAGAAGAACATACACTGTTTAATCAGGTCATCTTTTCCCCTACCACCCCAAGCTTTGGAAGACAACACCTGCATTTCACTGCTAGAACACCCAGTACATAATCTCTTTTGCCCCTTTCTGAATAATGGACATTTTTAATAATAAAACAGTCTCCTAATTTGGCAAATAAAAGTTCATTATTGATCTTTAAGATAGCAATTTCAAGGGAATAGCATGGGAAGAGCCAAATTACAGTAGGTTCCAGGAAGAATAACATGTATGGGTGTTGATGCCATCTGTGGTCTCTCTGAGGAAAGTCCAAGAGGCAAAGAGCCTGTGGGCAATTCATGGAAAAGGGAAAGGCTTTGTTTTTTGTTGGGCTTTGTTTTTAAAGAGAAGGAACTTTAGCTGAGGGAAGCTTACACTAAACTGTAGGAAGGGTAGATCCATCGTAAGAAAACTAGTGACTGGCTGAGTCTTAGAAAAGAGAATAAAAGATGGGGAAATAGGGTGGGTTAATTAGGCAGTTTATGTCGTCAGGTGATTGAAATCTACTCGTACATGGAGAATATTTTCTCCCATTGATGGAGAGGATCTTGGGGTAGGTATAGCTTACAGAATTTTTAAAAAGGCAACCAGTAACTGGGTCCTCAGATATCGAAACTGAGACTCAGTGCTGCCTGGAATTTCTCTGTTGGGGTCTCTTGTTTTCTGCTTATCCTTTCTCCTTTATGTTCACCTCATTTTCTCCTGCAAAGATGGCTTCCTTTAGGAGGCCAGGGAAGATGGCAACTCTGGGAGTTTGTTGTTCCAGTTTGGATTTCCAACCCCATTCTGCCAGTGTGCATTCTAATTCCCAGATAGGGTTCTCGTTGGTCCTGCTTTCAGTCACCCATCTATCTTTGGACTAGTCACCATATCCACAAGGACTCAGTATGTACTGGGACTGGCCCACCTTGGTCATGAGGGTGTATGGCTTGTTTGGCATCCCAACCAGAGCCAACTGGTGTGGGGAGAGGAGTTCTTGCCAGAAAAAAGGTTGAAGAGTGGCATGGGGGCAAAATAGAATAATGACCAAAGCCCAACACAATGGGCTTAGAAACACACAGTGCCTTTTAAAAGTTTTATAGGTTGGAGAGTAGGTAGCTGAGGGAATTCACATCATGACTTTAACCAGCTTTGGGGAAGGTATTGGGGGGTGGGTGCTGGAGAGGTGTTCACTCAGAACATTTAAACAGTGTTCAACTTTTTCTATTGAATGGTACATCCTAAACTATCTAGAACAATGCTTATTGACATTTTAGGGTCTTTCTGCCACTTTCCACTTTGTAGGTAGTCTAAAATTTTTCTTTTATAATTAGAAATAATAGTTTCATTTGTAGGATTGAATTTTTGTGTGTGTTATTGGATAATGTTTATTTTCCTTTATTTTCTTTTAGCTCCATATTTTAATTTTAGACAGTTAATTGACTCCCTGCTAAGAAAGCCAAAGAAAATCATGTTTGTAATTTTTCCAACTCCCCTTCTCACAGATTTTGTAAGCTATATTATTTTTATATGTTTGAAGTTTAATATTATGGTCTGTTCTATTGTCATAATTCTCACAGTCGTAGGTTCTGTCTTTAACTGGATTCAGTGTTTACAGCAAATCCTTTCACCAAAGCATCTCTATTCCCATAATGTTTATTTTGATTCCTCTATTTTTTTGGGTGCCTGTCATCTTACTTAGTTATTTCCAGAAGTTGTTCTTATAGAACAATAGTTTAGTTATGTATAGAATTCCAGGTTGACAAGTATGTTTGTTCAGCACCATGAAGATGCTTATCCACTATATTCTGGCATCATTGTGCAAATTCCCTTTTTTTTAAATGTACAAAACCCATTACTGTCACCATTTACAGTGCTATTCATTTACTGATTACTTTCTCTCAATAGTGATGAATCATTTTTTTCTTTATGTTCTCAGTCCCTCTTGTGACCAAAACACAGATGTTTTAGAGACAGCTGGCTGAGTCAGAGAGGCAGCTGTGAGCAGTCTGTGGTCCTAGGACAGAATGAAACCAACTGAACTCATGATCGTGACCTCTTTTTGACCTTTTGCTAACCAATTTAACTCACTTGTATAGCTGCACATCGTATCTGTTGGTGCTTAGCTTAATATGATGTGTCAAATATATTTTTTTGATAGTGAATTATCTAGTCCATATCTTTCATAGTTTCATGTTCCTCTCAGTTTGTATTCCCTGCTGTTGGTTGTTTTGTTGTTATTATTAATGTTGGCATTTTTGCCTCCTGATTTCTTTGGTCCTATTGTTGGTCAAGGGCAAGATTAGGGAGAAAAAAGTAAAAATCGAGTCTTTTACCTTTGCTCTTATAAAGCCCTTATAAAGTTTGATTGGGAAGATAGTTTGAAACTTAGGTTTGTGTAATCAGCGTTTTATCTCATAGCGTACGCATTCTTGGTACCCATAAATTCGCTCCTGTTCCCCAATCATAATAGTTATGTTTTTGCCCAGTCATCATTCAAATACTTGCATATTTGAAATATAAAATTTTTCTTTACATTTCTTTATTAGCACAGTCAGCACTATTTTTTCATTTTTTTTTTTCATCAAATGTGTATTGAGGACTGCTGTAGACTTAATGTTTGTGTCTTTCCCAAAATTCATATGGTGAAGCTTTAAGGTCCAATGGGATGGTATTTGGAGATGGAGCCTTTGGTAGGTAATCAAGTTTAGATGAGGTCATGACGATGGGGGCTTTGTGATGGGATTAGTGCCCTTATAAGAAAAGACACCAGAGAGCTTGCACAGTTTGCTTTCTCTGACCGTTCACACAAAAAGATAATGTGAGAACCTAGAGAGAAGGTGGCAATCTGCAAGCCAGGAAGAGAACCTTCACCAGAACCCAACCATGCTGGTACCCTTATCTTAGACTTCCAGCCTCCAGAACTGTGAGAAAATAAATTCCTGTTATTTAAGCCACCTGGTCTACGGTAATTTGTTATGGCAGCCTGAGCTAAGACTAGGACTTACTTTCGCTCCTTTGGGCAAAAGGATTTTAGGCCTAAAGTGTCACTGAGAATTACTGTTTCTAGAGATCATGCTTTACAAAGCATTTTATGCAACACTCGGCTCTGACTCAGAGCATGTGGTTTGTCATTTAGTAACTGCTTGTGGACGGCCTGTTGTTGGCACAGAGATTGGAACTGAATAGGGCAGATGTTCTGCCCTGCTCTCTACACTGAAAGAACCTCTCCTGAAATGGCCTTGTGGTCTCCTCCTGCAGAGACTGTTTCTTTCCATTGATAGAATCCTAAAGAAACTTTTAAGCAAGAGGTAGGGGTTGCTGGCCCTCAGTCCAAATTTGCCCTCAGTTTATTTTTACCCATTTGAGATGTAGGTGCCATGATAATGCTCAATAGTAGAGTGATAAACATATAGCAGGGCCTTAAATATTCAGTTAAATGTACTAAATGATCACTAAGTACACTTCCTGAAAACAGGAAGCAACCCTAGATGGTTCTTTATGTGACCCTGTGTTAATATGTTCTACTGTTGACTGTTGAATTATGTTTTCTAGCAGTTACAACCTCCCCTTCAATCTTGGTTGGACATGAGACTTGTTTTAACCAGTAGAATAGAGTGGTAGTGGTGCTGGTTTAGTTCTGGGTCTAAGCCTTAATTCAGCCTAGAAGTGTCTCCTTTTGCACTCTGGGAAGGCAGCCATGTGGAGATGCCCAAGTAGAAGAGAATGGAGGCCCTCATTCAATAGCCCTACCTGAGCTCCCAGGCAGCTGCCCGCACCAGCCACGTATGCAAGGCCAGGATGGACTTTGCAGGCTTCCTTGCAGTACTCTAGCTGACGACACCATGTGAAGGATCACTCAGTCAACTCACAGAATTGTGAGGAATTCTAAATTATTATGTGGTGGCTAACCTCCAAGATGGCTCCCAACAGTGCTTGCCTCCCTCCTCGTATTCGCATCCACACGTAGTCCTTAGTCTCCTCCCGCAGTGTGCAGGAGGATATTGCAGAAATGACGTGTACGACATTTGAGGCTGGATCATAAAGAGCACGTGGCTTCTACCTTACATACTTTTGCTATGGTGGAAGCCAGCCACCATGTCATGAGGACACTCAAGCAGCACTGTAGGGATGTGCATGTGCTGAGGACCTCGGTGCTTCTGCCAGCAGCCAGCAGTCACTTGCCAAGCAATGAATGAACCACTTGGAAGTGGATCCTGTAGCCTAGTCGAGCCTTCATTTGACCTCAGCCCCAGTTGACATCTTGACTGCACCCTTGTAAGAGACGGGATCACTCAGCTCAGTCTCTTCCAGACTCCTCAGGCCCAGAAACTGTGTGAGATAAGAAATGCTTACTGTTTGAAGCTATTAAGTTTTGGGATAGTTTGTGTGCAGTAATAGATGACAACAGATGTTCCCTTGACGATTATTGTCCTCTGTGGTCCTTTGGTAGAAAAAAGTTCCTTTCCTTCATTCTATACTAGATATAGAAAGTGCTGCCAGCGCAGAAACAATTTGAAAATAGCTATGTAAATTATTCATCATTTAACAGCCTAAGGTGGCCATTTGCCTTAATGAACTGTTACATTACCCAGGTATTGGCCTAAGGAACCTAGAAGTCTTATAAGTAGATCAAAACTAGGATAATATTCCCCTTGAAACATACATTATAAAGCCTAGGAAGAAAAATTAGAATTTTTAGATTTTGTTGTCCTCTTTCTTTTGAATGAAATGAGGTTTCATTTCAAAAGAAAGAAAAACAACACTGTTTTATTTAAACCAAAGGCTTTAGGTTGAGAGAAGAAAATATTGGAAGTATACTTCAGTTCTTCATCTGAAGAGTTTTATTCTGTCCCAAATTTATTTCAGGCAAATTGAGCAGATATTTCCTGATTCAAGATGAGATTTCGTGTCAGGTGTTGCTGAGTGGCCAGACAACATTGTTGGCTAATAGGAGCTTCTAAACACACAATTAGATAAATTGAGAAAAGAATTTAGGAAATTGAAAATGTAGAATGGGGCTGTAAAGTAGAGGATCTTGATTGTAAATCTGGGTTTAGAGATCTAATTCTAGAGATGAGTAAGGGCTATGGGATTGTTTTTAGCAGGAGTGTTTTCTGGTCAAGACACTTTTGGAAAAATTAGCCTATATCTAAGGGTGATTTGGATTGGGGAGAGAAGGGAATTCCAATCTCAAGATGCTAGTGTGAAAGGGATAGGAAAGATCATCATGCCCATCCTTGTTGTATAGATGAGCACATATGAGATACCCCAAGATGCTGTTATAAGGGAGCCCTTAGGGTCAAGCACAGTGAAGGCAAAGCATGGGCTTCCCTATCAAACCTTCATTCAGATGCAGCCTTTGCTCTTTGACACCTGAGCAGTCCAGGAAAGCTGCTTAACCAATCTTAGACCACGTCCTCCTTTTATGATAGGAGCACACAGGAGTGTATTGTAAAAGTTAAATATGGTCAATTCAACGAGAAATTGTGTAAGTCTCAGTACTGTTCTTCCTCCTCTTTTAAGGAGAGAACTTAAAACCCAGGCTCTTCAACCCTCTGCATCCCTAACATGCAGAACACATCCTGGGAGGCAGGGGCTTAGAGCAGGTGTCCACGGCTCTGCTAATTTACACTGGGAGCAGGTCTCTGGAGGGAGCTTTGAACAGGTTAAGCCTCAAGTGCTGGCAGAGATTTCCATCTGGGAAACTTAGGTGAATGTGGCTTTGTTTCTAGTCTTTCTATTAGATTATGGGTAAACTCTCTTTTTCCTAAGTGTTTTCTTTTCCGCAATTAACAGTATGTGTTTTCTGTTTCTTTAACCTTCTTGCTCTAAATGAACAGCTGTTTTGTCTATAAGTTAACAGGATCGCTGAACAAAGCATACCAGTGCCTGGACCAAACAAAAGCTGATGAGTTAAACAAAGCCATTTCCTTTGCCCAGCTGTCTACTCTAAAATATATAACATGACAGGGACTCCCAGACGAGACTTGTTTGTCAACCTTGCTGCCTTCATTCTATAGTGATGTGAAGTTAAAATTAATTTTAAAAATAACAACACGAGATCCTTTAAATCTAATCAACTTTGAGGGCATATCATAGACACTGCCATGGTAGAAGCTGTGGAACATTCTTGGCCATTATTATTTTGCTCTGTGTGCCGTCTACCTTTTTGAGCTTAAAATTGACCTATAGATGACAGGCACCTATGCTTTGTGGTTTTGGTATTTGAAAGATGCAAAAATTCATATTAAGTGAAAAATTTTAAGTAGAGGTATCCAGCTATCTATATACGAGTACAGATATATTTTCTGCATTATTGGTCTGTATGCTTATAAGGATTGCTTGCATAAACCATAGGATTCAGAGGTAAAAGAGATGAAACCAGTTTGGATATTTTTTCCCACACAGTTTTCATTTAATGAGATTAATGTTTGATTTAACATTTGTCCTTGTTACTGTCTAGCTCCTTCCGAAATGCATACTCAGTTATTACATATTTGCAGTAACACTACAGACTTTTATATTTGCCGCCTTATTTATTTATTTAAAATGTTTTTTTCTATAATATATTTTTCTTTTTAGCTTTATTGAGGTACAAATAAATAATCTTGTATAGATTGGACATTTTTTTAAAGTTTGTTTTTTTATATATCTTTTTTATTTTTATTTTTTATTGGAGTATACTTAATTAACAATAGATTTGACATTTTAAAAATTAGAAAATTAGACATAAATTGACAGAGAGAGAATGAGGATCTTGGCTGTACGTGGACACATCTGTTTGTGTTTTCACATTCGTGTCCTGTCCTATTTATTTTGGTGTTTGTACCTTCCTCATTTGTCTTTACATTCAGCACGTTGGTATGACTGACTTACACGTCGTACAAGGTTCTTGCACAATATTTTCCAATTCTAAGTATGAATGTATGCATATGACAGTATATTTGCATACAATGTCAGAAACAGACTTGGGCCACGTTATTGGGAAATAGGCTGGTGCCCTGAAACATTTTCTGTGCCTTGCTCTTAGATAAGGTCATCATTGTGAAAACACAGCACTGCACGTACTTTCCATTATTGCACTGGTGTTTCATCAGCTGCATCTTGCTTCCCAGCACCTCATTAAATTGTAATCAGAGGGCTCCCCTGGTGGCGCAGTGGTTAAGAATCCGCCTGCCAACGCAGGGGACATGGCTTCAAGCCCTCGTCCGGGAATGCCGCGGAGCAACTAAGCCTGTGTGCCACATCTACTGAGCCTGTGCTCTACAGCCCGCGAGCCACAACTACTGAGCCCTCATGCCACAACTGCTGAAACCCACACACATAGAGCCCATGCTTTGCAACAAGAGAAGCCACTGCAATGAGAAGCCCACTCACCACAACGAAGAGTGGCCCCCCTCACCGCAACGAGAGAAAGCCTGCATGCAGCAACGAAGACCCAATGCAGCCAAAAATAAATAAATTAAATTAAATAAATTAAAAAAACATTGTAATCAGAGAACAACTTCAGTTTCCAGTTCTCCTTCTCAATTAAATTAGATATTGTCTCCAATATCTCTCATTATTACAAGAATTTATGTTGAGAAACAATTTAAGATATTATTTTTCTTTGTGTTCCAGAAAATTTTAAAGGAGAGACTATGTTATTTTAATCCAGAAACAAAAATATATTGTTTAGCACACGCTTTGTTTTGGCTTAGACTCTGAAGTGGAAGTAGTTTAGAACTTAGAATTAATACACTCTTTGAGTGCTCAGAGATATCATCTACTTTTTTTTAAAGTTTATGATAAATTTTCTTTTTTTAATTTATTTTATTGAAGTATAGTTGATTTACAATGCTGTGTCAATTTCTGCTGTACAGCAAAATGATGTGTGGAATCTAAATTATGACACAAATGAGCTTATCTACAAAACAGAAACAGACTCAGACATAGAGAACAGACTTGTGGTTGCCAAGGGGAAGGGAGGTGGAGGAGGGAAGGATTGGGAGTTTGGAATTAGCAGATGCAAATTATTATATATAGAATGGATAAACAACAAGGTCCTACTGTATAGCACAGGGAACTATATATTTAATTTCCTGTGATAAACCGTAACAGAGATGTCACCTACTTTCATTGTTGTGTTCTAACTTCATCAATTTCATCTTCTATGAAATGGAGCCATTATCAACTGATAGAGGTTTACATGATTTGCTACACATAAAACATTTGCAATGATTCAGACACATAATAAACCTTCAATTACATATATTTTTTATACTCCTCTTGGATATGTTCTTTGGAAAAGAAATTGATATGTAAAACTTTCACAGGATGAAAATATCCTATGATTAGGCTACCTCTATACCATTTTACTATAGAGTTTGATTTTTTGTTTCATGTATTGTTCATACATGCTACCTAGGTGCCATCATGCATTTACAATTAAGATCTTGATTTGTTTATATTTTTGTTTTTTCACTTGTAATGTAAATTTAAAAGCGTGACTTTGTTTCCACTGGACTCGTTTTTTAACTTTTAGTTCTTTTTAATTCAAAATTTCAAGCATATGTAAAGGTAGAAAGAATAGTATAATGAATGCCCCCTGTGCTTATCACTCCAATAATTATAAAATCTAGTCATTCTTGTTCTTTGAGAAGTCTGGAATCCCAGTTCTCTATCTTACCTCCTTCAGAGTCCACATTATTTTTTGCAAGCTCCTTGTGCAGATAGATGTGTTGCTTATCCCTTTTGCACAGCTGTAAATTGATTAAGATGAATGAAAGGAACACACGTTATTTATTGACTTCTAACTCACATGTTTAAAACACCAGTTTAATAACACTACATAATTTCTAGCATATTTTTTCAAAAAGAAATATACTGGAGAATTTGATTAAAAATTGATTTTAAATGTTGAAAGACTAGAAAGAACAGTAAGTAAATTTTTTCAGAATTAGGAGCAATTCCCATGACCCTGACCATTAACTCTGTTTACAGCTTTTTATTAGCCACATTTGATTTTGTGTTCTTGAAATATCCTTGGTCATTTGGAATCTAGTTGTGTGTAAATATGACTTTTGGCATGAATTAATCCCTTGTCCCAGGTGGCCTGTTGCAAAAGGATACTCCGAGGGTTCCCCTGTTTGTCCTTTTTTTTTTTTGCGGTACGCAGGCCTCTCACCGTTGTGGCCTCTCCCGTTGCGGAGCACAGGCTCCGGACGCGCAGGCTCAGCGGCCATGACTCACGGGCCCAGCCGCTCTCGGCATGTGGGATCTTCCCGGACCGGGGCACGAACCCGTGTCCCCTGCATCGGCAGGCGGACTCTCAACCACTGCGCCACCAGGGAAGCCCACATTTTTTTTTTTTTTTTTTTTTTTTTACTTTTCTGTTTGTCCTTAATGTTGCAAATAAAGGAAAGTTTTTGTAGGACTCTAACAATATATGTCTTAAATACTTTTATATTTCTGTATATATACCTATATGTTCTTGGCTTTCTTAAATATCATCCATGTATTTTCTTGGTTTGTGTATTTAACAACTTAAATGTCATCTTGTCTGAGATTAATATATTTTCAATTTGGATAGACAGAGAAAGAGAGAGAGAGAGAGAGAGAGAGAGAGAGAGGGAGAGGGAGAGAGAGAGAGAGGGAGAGGGAGGGAGGGAGGGAGAGAAAGGGAGACTCTAGATTTTTAAAATTTAGAATGAAAATGTTCTGATGGTGACCAAGTTTTAAGGTAGTTTTCTGTAGTGAGGAAAACCAATTAAGTTACCAACTACAACCTTCTAATATGGATCTAAGATTGTTTCTACTCTACCTCTCTTGGTTATTAGTACTTGAAATTTCTTCAGTTCACTTAAAAAAATTTTTTTTAAATATATGTACAGATAGATTTGCTTTCAAAGATAAAACATGTTTGTATGGCCAAAATAACTGCTTGTTACAGATGCCTGGGCCAGTCAGATGGGCCTCCTTAGCCTAAGTGAGAGCTTGGCTTTTAATCTTCCTAAGTATCTTCCTTAGCTGTGTATTTATTAACATTTATTAACATTAATCTATTGCTTTTTATATAAGATGCTATCACTGGTAAAAGTTGCTACATCATACTTGGAAGAATAATATTAGAAGGCACTGAGTGCTTATTTTTCTCAAAAGCTTATAATCCAACTATAATATCATACTATTCAGATAATCTTTTTTAAGAGATACATTGATAATACCCAATGGGAGCTTAATATATACTAAATTTCCCTATGTCTAATGGACTGAACTTAGCAAGAAATAATCATTACCTATTTATCATGCACTTACTGTGCTATCACAGTGTTGACCACCATTGAGGGAACACAAAAATGAATCATATTGTCCCTGCCTTCAAGGAGTGTATATTCTAATGGGGCAAGAAGGCACATCAGTGTAATAGGAGGTGGAAAGTGGTCGGTGATCAAATACAAGCGATCGGATAAAATGCTTTGGATTCAGAGGCTGAAGTGATCAGGGAAGGGAACACTAGTGAACCAACTTTTGAGCTGGGCTTTTTTCTTGGGTGTTGTTCATTCGGAAGGGAAATAAAGCTACCAAAATAGCTTATGTTTAAAAGGGGGCTTATTGAAGGAGATGCGGCACGCCTCGCTGGCGTTAGAGGTGCTCAGGTGGTCCCTGTCTTGTTCACTGTCTATCGCTGTCTTGGGTACACAGCTGTCGCATCTTAGCTTCTCTCTCTGTACCTCTTATTTCCCTGCTTCTTCCAGAGGCCTAGTTCCCATTCCCCTGCGGGTTTTGACAGGCACCATCTCTGGCTACGACTTGCCCTGCCTGCCAGCCGTGTATCCTCCCTCATCTAACCAGAGCCTGGATGTGTTAGTTCACAACTCTCGAGGAAGGAGAATGCCGTCCTCAGTGTGCTTTCCTCAGGCTGTAACCAGCTACGGGGCCGGAGCTGCAGAGTTAAAATATGGTCACTAATGAGTGCTCTTCCAGAGGACGGGGGGCTAGAGCACTGCAGAGAGGGGCAGGCATGTTGGCAGCCTCCTGATCACCTTAAACCAACGTTAATGAAGGTGGAGCAACACAGGAGGAGGAAATTGTGTTTCCTGCCCTTGGAAAGTGTATTTTCACTGGGGAGGTGGTGCACGTGTATACCTAACCCCAATGTGAGGAGCACTGCAATAAATACAATAAAGCATTCCTGAAGTGGGAGAGAGGGATTGACATCTATTACACTGTGAGTGGAGGAGGTTTGTCCACCTGGGAGACCCTACGGGGCCTGCGCATCTGAACTGTGGTGTTAGGATCTTAAGAAGAGTGTGTTTGGGGCACAGGGTGTGTATTTCTTCAGCGGCTGCCTGTGTAATTCAGGAAGGTTTGTAGGAACTGAGGATGGTTTGCCTTTCAAGTAACTGGCACAAGCTGGATTTGTTTCTGCTTTAAGTGTTTCTTAATACAGCTGTTGTCATCTAAATTTTTTAATAATAAAAAATAGTCACTCATAATTGGGATGCACATAGGATACATTTTAGAAAAGGAAGGGGGCTGTATAAAAGTCGGGTTTTGCTAATGCCTGCTGTTTTAGCAAATTATCAGCAATGCTTGTTGTGTTAGCAATACGTGCAGTTGCATGTGTTGGAATACATACAAATTAAATAGGTTAGGGATCTCAGATATCTTTATTTCCTATGTTAAGACGTGAGATGCACAAAGAAAATGTAAAACATTGAGCTATGCTTATACTTAATTATGGTGAAAAGTCAGGGACTCAACTAACCACGAGCACATTTGCATGCCTAATTACTTTAATTTTTATTCTTGCCGAAGACTATGCTACTTTTTCAACATAAGATGCTTATTTGTCTCATAACACAAAAACGCTTATTTGTCTCTGGTGATATACTGGAGCTGCTTAATAAAAAATAAGATCTAGTACTCGGAATTTTTGTCAGAAACTTTAGTATGTTTTTTGTTGTGTTTTTGTGTTCTGGTGTTTGCTTTCTGACTTGGAGGTTTCTTGTGCCTGTGGTAATCACTGTGATTAACTGGGACTAGATGTGCTTCAGAGGAAGTTTTGTCACTTTAATGTTTGGTGTTCCTCCCCTGTTTAAAATATACCTCCTGAATTGAGAACAGCAAATTTTTATACTCTTTGGCAAAGTCGAATCAATAACTCCTTGTCTCAGGATAAAAGTGGCTGGGGGGCTTCCCTGGTGGCGCAGTGGTTGAGAGTCTGCCTGCCGATGCAGGGGACGCGGGTTCGTGCCCCGGTCCGGGAAGATCCCACATGCCACGCAGCGGCTGGGCCCGTGAGCCATGGCCGCTGGGCCTGTGGGTCCGGAGCCTGTGCTCCGCAGCCGGAGAGGCCACAGCAGTGAGAGGCCTGCGTACCGCAAAAAAAAAAAAAAAAAAAAAAAAAAAAAGTGACTGGAAGCATGGAAGTTGCCACTTCCGTTTCCATTGTTAAGGCAGTAGGCAAACTACATGTGGGAGTCACGTGGTTCAGATTTTATAATCTCCTCCAACTGCCTATTAACAATTATCATTGTCCACGTTCTGGAGAGAGGAGTTGCAGCACAGTAAATAACACGTATGTCCTAGATTTCCGGGTGGGAACTGGAAGGGAATTTTGTGTTTGGCTGATCACCTCGTGAAGCTCTCTGGTGACCTTCAGGGAAGAAGCCCTGTCTTCACTGATCTTAACTGGTCTGTATGCAATTCTATCTGCTAGAAAATTATCCACCGAATAAGTTACTGCTCTGTTGTACCAGGTATTATTGGTGCAATACCTTAGGACACTGAAGATGGAGCACATCATGAGCAAGAGACCTTTTTTTTTTTTAACTTATCAATTTGTACCCTACAGATAGCTTTTTGGTTTTAACTTAAAAAGAAGAAAATATGACTTGACTGTGCCTGTAGGAGTTTTTTAATAGAAAACTGAAAACTCCTGAGAAAATCCTCAGCAGGGTGATATTTCTGTGAAGTGGCAGCTAGAACCCCTTTAGAAAAATATAGTAATGCACACTTTACTGCACGTAATGTTGTGTCCCTCATGGCAAACTCTCTAGTGTCATAAAGTTTATAACTCATGAGTGCTGTACTGTGTGATATAATAAACAAGGAGAGGTGGTGGGAGGATTATATTGCTGCACAAAAAGCCACTCTTCACCTTTCATCATATAGGAAAAAACCCTGGGGATATTAAATTTTAGTGGCATTTCAAGTTGAGCATTATCTACGACTGAAATGCATGCATTGAAGAGTTAAGATATTTAAGAACAAAATAAAATAAAGGGAAAGAGCTGTTTCCATTTAGAGCTAAGTTACTGGCAAGTGTTTTGGAAGAATAACTTTCTCAGTACCCGCCCAGGATCTGATTTAGATATCCTTTTTTGTGTGTTTTCATAGCATGTACCTCCCCATTGAATTTGCCTTGTACTACACTGATCAGCGTTTTATTTTTTTAGAGCAGTTTTAGGTTTGTGGCAAAATGGAGAGGAAGGTGCAAAGATTTCCTGTGTACCCCCTTCCCCGACTCATACATAGCTTCTCCCCCTTTCTCAACATCCCCCAGCAGAATAGTAGTACATTTATTTCAATTGATGAACCTACATTGTCACGTGATTATCACCCAAAGTCCATAGTTGACCTTAAGGTCCACTCTTGGTGGTGTACATTCTATGGGTTTGGACAAATGTATAATGACATGTATTCACCATTACAGTATCATATAGAATCATTTCACTGCCCCCCAAATCCTCTATGTGCTTCCTGTTCATCCCTCCTTCCCCCTAACCCCGGGTAACCATTGGTCTTTTTACTGTCGCCATAGTTTTGCCTTTTCCAGAATGTCATGTAGTTAGAATCATACATGTATTTTCACGCTGGCTTCTTTCACTTAGTAATGTTCAACTAAGATTCCTCCATGTCTTTTCATAGTTTGATAGCTTCTTTCTTTTTAGTGCTAGGTAATCCATTGGATGTACCACAGCTTTTTTTCATTCTCAGTGTCTGATTTTTTAATTGATTGACCTCGGGGTTGGGACAAGGGTGAGGCAAGTGAGGCAATCAGGAAGCAAGATAAATAATATTTTAATGCACTATTTTTAAAAAATATAACCATTTTGTCTTTTATTTATTTATTTATTTATTTATTGTTGGCTGTTTCACATGGCTTGCGGGATTTCCAGTTCCCTGCCCAGGGATTGAACCTGGGCCACGGCAGTGAAAGCCCAGAATCCTAACCATTAGGCCACCAGGGAACTCCTTTAATGCACTAAAAATTAATGCCCCAAACTCCACAACAAACAAAATATCAACATTTCAAATAAAGACAGGATCATGGCATGCTCTCTTTGAATGTGACTGACAATCATAAGAAAAATTCCTTCTATCCATAACCCACACTGTGGACAGTATCTTCTTTTTTTTTACATCCTTATTGGAGTATAATTGCTTTACAATAGTGTGTTAGCTTCTGCTTTATAACAAAGTGAATCAGTTATACATGTACATATGTTCCCATACATATGTTCCCATATCTCTTCCCTCTTACACCTACCTCCCTCCCACCCTCCCTGTCCCACCCCTCCAGGCGGTCACAAAGCACCGAGCTGATCTCCCTGTGCTATGCGGCTGCTTCCCACTAGCTTTCTATTTTACGTTTGGTAGTGTATATATGTCCATGTCACTCTCTCGCTTTGTCACAGCTTACCCTTCCCCCTCCCCATATCCTCAAGTCCATTCTCTAGTAGGTCCATTCTCTAGTAGGTCCTGTCTTACCCCTAGGTTCTTTATGACATTTTTTTTTCTTAAATTCCATATGTATGTGTTAGCATACAGTATTTGTCTTTCTCTTTCTGACTTATTTCACTCTGTATGACAGACTCTAGGTCTATCCATCTCATTACAAGTAGCTCAATTTTGTTTCTTTTTATGGCTGAGTAATATTCCATTGTATATATGGGCCACATCTTCTTTATCCATTCATCCGACGATGGACACTTAGGTTGTTTCCATCTCCAGGCTATTGTAAATAGAGCTGCAATGAACATTTTGGTACATGACTCTTTTTGAATTATGGTTTTCTCAGGGTATATGCCCAGTAGTGGGATTGCTGGGTCATATGGTAGTTCTGTTTGTAGTTTTTTAAGGAACCTCCATACTGTTCGACAGTATCTTCTTGTTCTGAAACCTGGTGTTTCCCCAAAGGCACTGCTTCCCCTGTAGCCTCCTCAGGTAGCTCTTCCCTTGCAACTCTCATAGCATTGTGCCTAGAGGTAGGGATGTCTTCCTTGTCACTCATTTTCACTTCCAAACCATTTTTTCCTTCGCCCTAAAATGTCCCCCACCCAAACTGTGAAATACATGGTCTTGGATTAATTTACCCCTCTCCTCCACCTGTTGGAGGCATCTGGAGAGCTCTTTCTACTGCAGTGGCAATCTTTGAAGGTTTTAGGTCCTGACCTTCTGTCATTCAGTCAAGTGCATCTTTTGTAATTCTTAGGTGATTTTTAATTTATTTATTTTATTTGTATTTATTTTTGGCTGTGTTTGGTCTTTATTGCTGCGTGCGGGCTTTCTCTAGTTGCAGTGAGAGGGGGCTACTCTTCGTTGCGGTACATGGGCTTCTCATTGCGTTGGCTTCTCTTGCTGCAGAGCGTGGGCTCTAGGCGCATGGGCTTCAGTAGTTGTGGCTCATGGGCTCTAGCGTGCAGGCTCAGTTAGTTGTGGCACACAGGCTTAGTTGCTCCGCGGCATGTGGGATCTTCCCGGACCAGGGCTCGAACCCGTGTCCCCTGCATTGGCAGGAGGATTCTTAACCACTGCGCCACCAGGGAAGCCCCATTCTTAGGTGATTTTAATATCAACCTTGATGATCCAAGATTCCAGCTTCTGTTTTTTTTTATTTTCATTCCTCCTGTGATCTTGCGTTTATCATTCTTTTTCAGCCATGCCCTCTGATACTCATGTTATATTCCTTGCAATTACCAATAACTGTAACTCCCCCAGAATCTTAATTTCAGCTCTCTGACTCTCCAAGTACTGCTTCTAACCACCCCATTTTCTTTGGTATCTTTAGGACAAAATTCTGTAGCACACACCACCACTCATTGATGCTACAGCCTTTTAAACGTGTATCTCAACCTTCATATTCCCACTTTAGATTTCATGGCCAATTATTATAACCATTCCCTTGGTTCTACCCTCAGTTCTCGTATGCTTTTCTCTCTTCATTGTATTTAACTGGCAAAACAGCAACCCTGGTGAAATGGAAGATTTATGCAAGGGAAAGCCCATTTTAGAAATAAATTTTTATGTTTATATTTTTCCTTCAAATCTCTACTGTTATTAATAAATAGAAGGGATTTGATACTTTCACAAATATATTTTAGTTCATCAAGTTTCCATTTCTTTCCAAGTGCTCAGTAAACACCATGATTTGTTGAGAACAGTAATCAGAGCAAAGGGCTGTAATTTTCAAGGGAAGAGATTCATCAATGCAATTCTTTATCTAAATGACAGTCATGATAACTGTTTGATAAATTATTCTTATGTAAATTACTTTGAATAAAGATAAAGATTTTTATGTAGGAAGCTTGCTGTGTGTCATACCCTGTATGTGAAATATTTGCCTAATTGAGTAAGACATGGGAGGGTTGAATTTAAGTCATGGTAATATTCCCAGGTGTATCTACTATAACATTTATTTAGGGCATTACAGAGTATCATTGTCACACCAGTTTATTTTGCATTGAAATGACCCCATGCTTTTAAGCGGGCCCCCTCCTCCCTTTCTATTTTATCTCCCCTAGAAAATATGTTAAGCTGGAATGGGTGCAGTAAAATAAAGTAAAAGTTATATTGCTTAGTGTTTTGAATGGAATGATAGGTTCTTGATCTTTTTCTTTACCCTGAATTCCCCAAGCTAGATCACAATTAGAGCAGGCTTGAAAACGTTAGAATAACAGTGGCGGTTCAACGGGTGCTTGTGTGCCAGCCCTGCCTCAGGTAACGATTTACCCTTTTTGTATGCTCTCCCAGGTCTACTCTGAACTGCAGATCACCAATGTGGTGGAAGCCAACCAACCAGTGACCATCCAGAACTGGTGCAAGAGAGGCCGGAAGCAGTGCAAGACCCATGCCCACATTGTGATTCCCTACCGCTGCTTAGGTGAGCTGACTGACCTGGGAGCTGGCGTTGATTGGCTCTGGGCTTTGGGGATGAAAAGGAAGGATGCTCTAATTATTAGATCAGATATGCAGGCTCTTCCTTCAGCATATTGCCACTCTGCATTGGACTATATTTTGGACGCAGTATGTCTGAGCTTCCTGCCTCAGAATGAATTTACCGAGTGTGTTTATTATCATTAAAAATTTGTGGACCTATGCCATAACTGCTGAGTGAAAATGCCTAGTCATGGGGCCCAAGAATCTTTTTTTTTTTTGCGGTACGCAGGCTTCTCACCGCTATGGCCTCTCCCGTTGCGGAGCACAGGCTCCGGACGCACAGGCTCAGCGGCCATGACTCACGGGCCCAGCCGCTCCACGGCACGTGGGATCCTCCCGGACCGGGGCACAAACCCGCGTCCCCTGCATCGGCAGGCAGACTCCCAACCACTGTGCCACCAGGGAAGCCCCAAGAATCTTAATTTTACCAAATTCTGTAGATGATTCTCATGCACACTAATTAACTGGACTTAGTAGAATTAAGACCTTGTGTGTTTCTTCAATAGACTTCATAGAAAAGAGAGCCTAATGTGCATTTTGCTAATTTCTTAAAAATCTCTTTCTACAACAACCCACTACACCTCCTGTTTGAAGATAATTGGGGAATTAGAGTTTGTTTGTTTGTTTGTTTTTCCTGCTTACCTCAAACTAGAGGGAACAGTTTGATCACTAAGGTTTAAATGTGTGTTCCTTTCTGACCTCAAATTTTACTTTAATTTGTTATTTTAAAAACTGAGTTGTTTTTTGTGGTATCATAGTTTTTCCTCTGGAAATACTCTCATACTCTATATTTAATCTGACTTGGTTCTGTCTCTTCCTAGTTGATTTTTTTATGTAACCAGGCATTGGGAAAATCAGCAGTCTTTGATCTGATAGCTGGCATCTAGATGTTTTCCCGAAGTTTATTCATCGGTAGGATAGTTGTAAATAAGGACATAGCGATTTATCTGTGGAGGATGTGGATATTCATTCCAATGACATCTTGTAAAGACTGAAAGGGATCTGTCTTTAAAAAAGAGTCCCAGCAGCAAACTTAGAGGGTCAGGATGACAGATTCTGGAGATCTGTATAATACTTGGGTCAAACATGAATGTCATAAGAACATACTGATTACTGTTCATGCCTGCACACAATTTGAGACATTAATAGAAAACTGGGCTAATGTCCAATGAATGAATATTTCATCTGGTTGATTTATGATAAAGAAAATGTAGAAAACCAGATTCTTAAACATTTGGCAATTGAAGAGATTCCTTGTTCCTCCTTATCTGTTGTTCCTCGATACTTTACAAGGCTTCTAAGCCATTTCTGTCTGACTGGTCAAGAAGTGAAGTTTTAATAAGATGAAAATAAGTAATGTTTAAATACTAGGTACAGAACTCCAATGTCAAGAAATATTGAGGCCAGCTGTCTTCAGGAACTGTATATTTCAGTCTAATTTAGTTGTTGAACCTAAAAACCATTTCATTCAGTATAAGTTAGGAAGTAGATAGGGATCCAGTTAACTAGGTGGGCCAATCTTTTGGTTCTTACTTACCCATTCTATGAAATGTTTCAAATAACATTTTCTTCATGATATAAGCTCACTGGCAATAGGTACTAGGTCTCTGGATGCATGTTATTGCTGATGACAGCCGATATAACACTCACAACTGTAGCTGTGTTTCAGAAGTAAACTCATAACATTTTGCTTAGATCTCTCTGCTTCATAATTCTATTCTGAATTCTCAGAATTAACTAAGGTGTAATCCACATTAAGATCGTGCTTCACGACCATAGTGCCACTATTGTGGCAAATATCTTTTGACCCCAGATGGATTGTATCCCCTCTGCCAGCCACTCTCCTCGCCCCTACTCCATACACTTCCCCGTCTCTGGAAAGCTCTCTTCCTACGGCAGGAGTATTGAAAATCCAAGGGAAAAACCGCTGTGAGAAGGAACAAAAGATACTTAGAATATGTTCAGATCTAAATATGAAGTCAGGAGATTTTGTGATAATGCTATGATTACTATCAGATACATGTTTTTATCATGATCAGCTGAGTTATGTACCATTTGGGAAAACTCCATCCTAAGTAATTTGGTTTTTGATAATTAATCTTACCCAGAAAACACTTATTTGATAGTAATGTTAATGACCTGTCCTCACCGTATTTTGTTAACCACTGTGGAAAGAGGGCCACTTCAAAATGCGTCATTCCACTATATTTACAGAGCTATATTCCACAAATATTTACAGAGCTGTAATGTGCAGGGTGAAGATGGGCAAGAGGAAATGGAAAAGCTGATAAAATAATTCTTTCCCTGAAAGCCTGTGTACAAGTATGGGAAGGAGTTGATTCCTGCTGAGGCTTTGGCATCAGCATGTATCAGATTTCTTTTTCATCTTTTGAACAGATTGCATAATTGCAGAAGACGTCACTTGTGATGTGTTTAGCCAATTTCCCCAGGTCTGGAATAGTAGCTGGTATTAAATTAACACATCGACACTACCGCTTCTTGACTACAAGTGGGACTAGATAATCATAAGTATTTCCACTAGGTACCTGGCCTGTATGAATCCCTGGTATTTTTCCACTGAACCAAAAATTAGACCCTAACATGACAAGTATCAATAGAACGTACAATGCTTTCTACTTTGTTACTGAGCTTAGATTAGAATTGAGGAATGTGGGTACTACTTGATTCCTAGGTGATACCAAATTTTCCAAAAGTCTTTTTTTCCTGCTTTTTTTTTTATCAAATGAAAGATTCTTTAAATTCTATAGTGCTTTACAATTTTCAGAAGTTTCACACACATGATTTCATATAATCCCATAATAACCCCGTTTTTTCCCCTGCCCCTCCCCCCTTCCCTCTCCCTACGGGTAACCACTAGTTGTTCTCTTTATCTGCTTCTTTTTTGTTTCATTCATTGGTTTGTTGTATTTTTTAGATTCCACATATAAGTGATATCATACAGTATTTGTCTTTCGCTGTCTGACTGACTTCATTTAGCATAATGCCCTCAAAGTCCATCCATGTTGCTGCAAATGGCAAAATTTCATTCTTCAACTAATAATATTATAAAAGATGGTGTATAATATAACCACAATGAATACCACAGTGTGTTGTTTTCAGGAAAAGGAGTGGGAAAACATAAGTGTGTAATTTATATATTATTTTAATTCCATTAATACTGCACAGTCCCAAGTTTATATATTGTTTTTCCTATTTTCTTTCTTTCCCTTTCCCTTTTGTTCCTTCCTTCTTTCCTCCCTTCCCTCTTTTTTCCTCCCTAGATTTTAACATCTATTACACATAGCACTGTCAAGCTCTTTATACTTGTATAGGGCACCCACTGAAATACTTCCTCTGTGAGGCAGGCAATGTTGGTTTTATTAGTCTCACTTCACAGGCACAAATAATGAGGGTCAGCGAGATTGAATTTCTTGCAGTAACTCACACAGCTATTTAGTGGTAGAATAAGGACCAAAGCCCAAGGTCTTTCAATTCTCAATCCAGTGTTCCTTACAGTATGAGAAGAGAATTGTACTAGAGCCAATAACCACCTGATTTACAAAATCAAATCATGGAGGAAAGGCTATGAATTGGAGGCACTAAGTGACACTTTAAAAATAATCTCACTGTAAATGTGTCTCATAAAGGACACAGCCATGTCACTGGAACCTCCATGGTTCCAGGATAAATTTCTCTGCGTGATCAGGTTTCCACTTTGTGGTAGTAATAGGCAACATTCTTATATATTACTTGCTGCTTGAACAAAAAATTACTGTTTAGCGTTGCCATAAGTACCCTCTAAAATTTCTGGCTGTATCTAAATAAATACTTTAGACAAAAGAGATTATTTTACTAAAGTTCATTCTTAGAAAGGTGCTACCTAGAAAACAAGATTGTCTTAAACATTAAGCATATTAAAATTCAAAGCAAAGCTTGAAGAGAGAAAAATGCCTGTTATGTTCAGCACGCAGCCTTCCTGACCTTTTTATCAGATGCAGGATCCGGTGCCACACTGGGTTATTTTTCTCTAAGCCATGTATTTGCCTTGGGCATCCCTGCTCTAAGGTGTCTTGCATTCCTTGTCTAGATGGAGAAAGCATATTAGGTTGCTGTTGCCCCTTTCCTCCCATGGAGTGGATGATTTCCCTTGAGAGTGAGCTGGCTTTCTCATTTCACCCTTTGCTTTTAGTTATGCCTCTGGCACCAGACGGTAAGATCTGTCTTAATCATTTGAACATTTTATTAATTATCTCATATGGGATTCAAGCACATCATTATTACTCAAGAATATTTTCTTTGCAAAGCATTCAACCCCTTTCCATTTGAATTACTACTTTTCATGGTGTTATAGACCCGCTATTGAAACTGATGCTCTTCTGCATTTGCCACTGTCCAGTAAAGGCAAGGTACATTGCATAAGGAGAGTTACTGTTGATTTATGGGGGCAAAGTAGGGTTAATAGTTTAATCCAAAGGAATTAGGAATTAAGGAATTACTACCGTGAATCTCATTTTATTTCATTTTATACTCAAGGCTTTCCAAACTTACAAGTAGTAATGACAAGGAAGCTATTCAGATATGGTCAGATGAGAAATGAAAGTTATTCAGTTCCTTTTAATTTTGAATTTTATTGTTATAATAAAATTTTAAGGCAAGCAAACATTGTTTTCTTAGGTGACTACTTTTGTGTCAATTATCTACAGCTATCTTAATCTTCTTTAGTGTGAAAAGCATGTGTTTGGATACTTTGACAGATATTGTACCAGCGTAGTTTTTTGGATTTATCCGAAACAATTCTCTTGAGACACAGTAAACAGCAGAACAACATTCAAGATTGCTACATAAGACTCCATCTAACTTTAAGAATGGGGGTAGGGATGGGAGAACATTTTTATTGTGGACTCTAAGGATTTTTTTAAATGCCCAGATGCCCCAGCGCGATAATCCAGTAGGATAGCTAGTCAATGCCTCTGGCTCCTCCAGTCCTATGACCTCTGAACTCTGTAGATCTGATCCCTTATGAAGTCCTGGAAGATGTATGCGCTGGGGCTGTATAAATATACAGTGGGAACGATGCTTGATGAGCCTGGCCTCTGCACATGAGACGGATACAAACCCTTGAATATTCTATATTTTTAAGGATTGTCTGCACTGTGCTCTCATAAGGAATGATCAGAATCCCGGAGCATTTCTTCATCAGGGAAGGCTAATCACCCACCTCGTAGAGACATCAGACTTCTTTTTATGTGATCTTCCACTTTGAATATTAGTCATACTCCAAAACCAGTTTATAGAGTCTGATTCTCAACTGTGTAAAACAAAATATGCATGGAAAAGAAATCTCACCAGTGTTTATCTCCAAACAGTGGGATTACAGGTGATTTTTATTTTATTTAAGGCCTTTTCTATTAATTTTTATAATAAACAAATAGTTTTATGTTCAGAAAAAGCTGGGCCATGAAATCAGTACGTAAAATTTTGTATCTACCTTCAGTTTAGTGATGGTTAAAAAAGAGTCAAAAGGCTTGAAAGGACACACAGAATGATTCTTAATTTGTTTTATCTATTGGTAGATATGCTTTAGGAGTTTTATATAGTAGGAATAACTTCTTATGGGAAAATATATTTTAGAAACACCATGCTGCCGAAATAAAAGGATAATGTCTCCCTTCTTACCTTTAACCAAGTTTAAGCAGCATTAATCATCAAAAATTCTTCAGAAAAAATCCTTTTTTAAAATATTTATTTATTTTATTATTTTAATTTTGGCTGTGTTGGGTCTTAGTTGCGGCACATGGGATCTTTCATTGCGGCACAAGGGCTTCTCTCTAGTTGTGGGGCACAGGCTCCAGAGCACGTGGGCTCTGTAGTTTGCGGCACGTGGGCTCTCTAGTTGAGGCGCATGCACTCTGTAATTGTGGCGCGCCGGTTCCAGAGCGGGCTTTGTTGCCCCGTGGCATGTGGGATCTTAGTTACCTGACCAGGGATCGAACCCGAGTCCCCTGCATTGAAAGGTGGATTCTTCACCACTGGACCACCAGGGAAGTCCAGAAAAGATCCTTGATCTTGCGTAATGTTTTTGTTTTGTGTGTGTTTGTTTGTTTTCTCAAAAAATTGCATATGGAAGCTACATTTGTTTCAGGGTGGATTGTTGAATAGGAAGACTACATTTATCCTATAGATTCCTTCTGGGTGGTGAAGGACTTAGAAGGTGAAGGCCCTCCCATTTGGTTAAGCAGAAAACCCCATAAAAATGTTTTCCTTCCATTTAGGCCATCTGCCAAGATCAGTGATCCATGTTGGTCCCAGTTATGCTGGCTCCAGCTTGATTTGTTTTCTGAAAGTTTGTGAAGGGGAATGAGTTAAAAGATTGATTTTTTTAAATCAAACTTAGAAAAGAGAAATTTAGTGTTTTTTGTTGCCTCCAATGCCAATTTAGCTTCCTCTTCTGGTTTTAATTGTTGTATCTGCTATTTTGTCCTGATTCTGGGACTTTTAATAACTTATGTTTTGTAGGGATAAGAGCTATGATAGCATGAATAATTTACTTAGTGAAATGTTTGATTTTGTCTTTTTTAACTGGAGGTATATTTAGGAGTTATTACGTAATATGAGTCATTAAGAAAAAAACAACAGCTTTCGAAAATTTGCCGTTATACTTTATGGGTGTGCTCCATTGTCAGTGTTGTCCTAAAATACACAGTTATCTGCAGGGTCCTAGATGATAGGCAAGAAAAAGAAATCTCAGTTTATCTGACATGATATTGTTCCAACACTTCTCAGTAATGCATTGAAAAGTATATATACTGAGGTTAATAGGCATCTCGTTTGTAATATGTGCTGCAGGTTGCAGTTGTGTGCTTGAAATTCACTGATTACAGAAGTAACACGTTCATTGTATGAAGTTTCGAAAATGTGACCACTACCAAAAAGTAATAACCAAAAAACCATTTGGCTTCCTTTCAGTCTATTTTTTGTCATATATGTTTTGTTTTTATTATTTTTAATAGTTATGTAATTCTGTTCCCCATTTTGTCGCCAGCTTTTTTTTTCACCTAACATTTTTATACTTTATTCATGAAATTTAATTTTCTTTGAAAACACTCTTTTTAATCTAGCATTACACCAGGCACTACAGTGTGTCTATTCCTTATTTTTGGCAGTTAGGTTGCTTGTTTAGTTGTGATTGTTGTAAATGATGCTGTGACAAACATCGTGGTAGATATATTTGCTTTCATTTGATTTTTACAAACAGTTATTACCTGCAGGTGTTGCACATCTTATAGTTGCTTTTATAAAAGATATGTACTATTTAATTGTATGTATTAAAATATGGAGGAAAATTTTTAACTGATATGTGATCCTGAGTATACAGATACCTCTATATTTAGCTCTGATATTTTTCTTGATAATGAGTTAAAAACCATTCATAATTTCTATTATTTGTTAATAATAAAGAGACTATTTAAAATATTTTTTCTCTTAATTTCCAACTTGGGAAACAGTCAATTGACTATTCACAAAGAAATAAACCCTACAAAAGTGACTAGTAAGAGTTGTAATTTATATATTCATTATGTAAGGTTTTATTGACCACCTGCATGTGGTTGACCCTGAAGATAGGTGAGATGTGGTCCCTCTTCCTGGGTTTATAATGTAGGAGTAGGGGTTTCTGGCTAAGGACTTTGAGGAAGCCTTGGCAAGAAGTAGCATTGTGCCAGGATTTCAAGGATGGGGGCAAGAATGGAGATATATTTTAGGTATTTAGACAATGATGAACAAAGTCCTGAAGGTAGGACCTTAAAGGCTATGCATCATTTTCAGGAAGAGGGAGTAGTAGGTTATGATAGGGTATTAGTTTTTTAAAAGCATTAGTGTTTTCCTTCATTTATAGTAAATACTATTATGTTATCATTTTAAATATAAATTTATATCTAACTACTTATTTTCAGGCTGGCATCGACTATATACCTCTTTCCTTTTATGTATATGCACATGATAACTTAACTTGTCTTTCGGCAACTGAGGTTAGAATTTCTGAGAGTAGAAAACATTTTTTTTAAGCTAATAATTCAATCATAATAAAAAAGATGAGTAGAGACTCAGGAATCACCTGCTGCTCTGGTTGCCATTTTTATATGAAATACCAGCACTATTTGAGTTGTATATATGTACTGTGACTCTCTCCAGGAGATACTGGGATATGAATTTTTTTTAAATTGAGATTATTATGGATTCTCCATACAAGTAAATTATGACCCCCATTATTTACTGTTTGCTTTTATAAACAGCAGTTAAATTCATGAAAAGTATATTCTGTGTTTAATTTTATTTTTTATATTGCTTTTAGATTGTTTCCATATATATAAAGAGACAGACAGACAGATGCTGACATCCCAGAAATTAAAAAAAATCACATGTAACTTAAATTTCACATGGTCACATTTTCACCTACTTTATTAAAAAAGGGCAAAAATGGCTTTAGATTTAGTAACACATCAGCTAGAGTGGATGTATGTTATTTTGAGTTTTTAATTTCTCTGTGTATCTGGAATCGGTACTGTCACATCAGATCTGATGGTCTTGAAACATTTACTTTTCTGTGCCAACCAGTAAACAGCTGCTTCCTGGTTGCATCTGCATAATGTAACCATGGTAATCATTAGCTTGCTGTTTTAACATAAATTTAATATGAAGGGCCATAGTGTTTCCAGCTAACCTCAAGCTGTGTCTTTTGTCATGAACTTCTCTTTTTTCCTGATGTGATTGAGTAGAAGTGATTATGGTAGGGAATCAAGAAAGAAATGGACTTCCATAAAAGTTCTCTTTTCACTCTGGGAACTTCTTTTTTAGGTGGTATGTTGCTTGCCATCACTTCCTACCTGCAACAGAGAAAGGAAACTGATTTTCCCTTTTGTGTTTACAGCTCAATTCTCATCGTGTTATTTCCCAAAACAAATAACATATTTGAGATATTTTCTTGATTTTGCTTACTGTTTTGGCCAGTAAATAACTTTCCAAAGAACTATAGTAGAAAATATAATTTGTCTGACAGTTGTATAAGATTTGGGGGAAATTAGGGTACCATGTTTTATACCACATGAATAATTGAAACCAGAAAGAGAATATAAAATGTAAGAAAATCTCTAGAGTGGTACAGACAGCTATCATTATGGTTCCTAGGACGGGAAAGTGGCTTAAACCCAACATAACAATTGGAATTCAGTAAATTAACTCAGACTCTTACCACAAAATCCTAGTTTTCATTATATTTTAATTAGCAAACTATATTTTAAAAATTTTCTAAATAATATGTAAAATATATTAGAGATAGACTTAATGCCATCACAAATTACAGGAAATTTTTGATATATTTCTTCTTTAGGAAAAAGTACTGAGAAATGCTTTTTTGTGAACTTAAAAAATTTTAGTTTTGATCTTGTTTAATTAGGTACAGCATATCTTTATAATATCTCCAAACAGTACCCATTAAAGTATAATTGTATTTACTATGAAGGGAAGAGTTCATTATATCAAGCATACTACAGTGAAATTTGGGGAAATAATTTCTCTGAGGTATTTTAATGCATTTCAGAAAAGTAATTTGATGTTTGTATGTAATGAAAGAATTGACCAAAGAGCATTGAGGCAAAACGTGTGCACAAAAGAAAACATCATGAATGTAAGAAATGACATAAAGATGACAGCCAAGATGAAGCCCGAGTAAAGATGTATTTCAATGTTCAAATTTTAGTACTCGACACTGCGAGTGCTTAGTGTTGGTTTTACTCAGCAGTTTAGAGATAAATTCTGTTAGTTTTCTTTTTTATCGCGGTAGTCACTGAGTGGCTTCATTAAACTTTCTTTCTCTTCCACATCCCTTGATAAATTTCAGCTCTTGCTGGTGATGTGATGTGTCCCAGGAATCTTTTTTTTTTTTCTTCTGTCAATGAGTCTCAGACTTCAGCTTTGAAACCTGGTGGTGAAGGGAAGTCCCAAGGCAACAGCTGTACTGCAGTCTGGAGAGAAGCCAGTCCAGACTGGAGGAGAATGCAAAGGCTCCCAGGAGGGAGGTCTCCAGACCAAAAAATACCATAGCACTGATGCAGTACCTGATGGGCCTGCCTGTACTTAGTGTGGTTATAGAGTTCTGTTGCAGAGTTCGGGAAAGATGCAGTACTGATGGGTGCAAGAGAAAATGAAGTAAGTGTAAAAATGGGGCAGGTATTAACTTTAGAAAAAGAAAAACGAAAAGTTAAAAAATAACAAACAGCTGTAAGAGAAAAAGAAAGAATATGCCATTGCCAGGGTCTGAACAATACTGAGGCGTCACGATACAGATGCTATTTACATGATAAAACCATACTGGAAGGAAGGTGGGAAGGGAGGAAGACTGAAAGTGGAAAAAGCAAAGAAAATAGCTGTTTAAGTACAGAGTTTAAAAATATGGGGGTGTATAGCAGAGAGACAGCTAAATGAGATGGTAATAAATGATTTTTATTACCCCTTTTTGCTACAGAGAAATTTATCAAGTAGGTCTATGGCAGGAAGAAGTTGAGTTTAGGCTTCCAGGGATTTTTTTTTTTAATCTAGAAATTTTCTTATAAAATTAGAATTTACAAGTGAATGTAGTGTTAGAGGTGTCCTTATTTAGCTAAGTTTGAGCTGGATAAAGTTAAACTGTGATTTCATATAGAGGCGCTTGTTGTGTATTGTGTATTTCCTTAGAAGATGTTTGCTTCTCCATGGGCATAATTTATGACTATATGCATATAAAATTATCCTTATACCTATCTTACAGAATTCAGCGCAGAATTTTACTGTTTTAGATGTTGTAGAGGTTTGTAGTTGTGATTGTTTTTACTCTGGAAACATGCTGATCTTCTCTGCTGATTTAGTGACAGGTGTTTGTTCAAGGACCCAAACTCAACATGATCAAAACTCGACTCCTCTCCCCCGGAAGTTCTCTCCTAACCACAAATCTGTTAAATCTCTACTCATTTTTACACTTGCTTCAAATTTGCTTTATGACCGGATGGTATGAACTTTTTCTGTGAGTAAGATAAGGGATTGCTGTAAGAATAGGAGATAAGGCTGGAGCATACAGTAGAAGTTTCTGGAAAGAGGATGAGGCATAGTATGGATCCTAAGGCATAAGTAGAGAAAATGAAGAGATATGAATTAGAAAACATTTTCCGGGGACAACAGTTTGTGTCGGTAATATTGGTACATAATGTTGGAAAATTAGAACAGAACTAAGATGGTTGATTAAGTTTGGAATAGCACAGAAATCACATTTTTATTTGCAAAGACATTAAATTCATTTGATTGTTTCTTTTAGGTGGTGTCTAGAAAAAATATCTGAACAGTCAATGCGGTTTTAAGCCTTTAATTATGTCAGTTCTTTTAACAGATGGTATATTGGATTAGAGAAAAAACTCCTTATACTTTGGAGTAATATTTCCATAAACTGTAGTAACCTGGCCACACAGCACCTCAACATGTTTTGAATTTAAATAGCAGATCCATAATAGGGTAGTAAATTGGGAGAAAGTTTTACAGTTAGTGGATTTGAGGGCCTAATGAGGGAAAAGAATAATCATAGAGCTATACTAAGAATAAACAATAAGCCCTTCCTGCAATGCTTGTAAATTTGGAAATAATTGTTTTTTATCAGAAATGTAAGCTCTATGAAAATTGGGACTTTTGTTTCATTCACTGAAATATATTCCCAGAGCTTTAAGCATGTCATGGCACATAGTAGGTACCTAATAAGTGCATATTGAATGAATGAATTGAGGAGTTAGATGAATGTTTTAAAAGGAAGGAAATCTTAAGGAAGAAATAGCGTAAACACTGGGAAGGCAAAGGGCGTAAAGCAGTAATTTCACATGCCTAAAAGAATCTCCAAGGTTACAGAAATAAATGTCATTTACTTATGCCAGTATTTATCAGTAGGGGAAGGGCAGGTTTTATTTAACAACCAAGAAGTAACGTAGGAATCTCAGATTAGGTAGAAACTAAGATTTTTTTGGACCCGGATAAAAGAACGTTAAATTCTTATCTCTGGGAAATCTGTATGTGTCTAGTTTAAAGCCAGTGTAAAAATTAATAAGAGAAACCTCATTTAAAGTGGAGTCAGGCATCCCTGAAGTGGGAGCTCTTATGTACACATCATCGCAGCTTTACATTTCTGAGCAGCAAGGTCTCTACTACCCCAGCAGGAGGAAGGAAGATTTCCTCCTTGCCCAATAACAAGCCCAGCCAATGGGAAACTCTGCAACTCAGCCAATGAGAAGCCATCACCACCCTGAACTCTCCCTTTCCCTTCAATGGACTTTTGCTTAGATCAGCCCCGCCAAACTTCCTCCTCTTTCTCTATAAAGTAACCTTCCTCTCCTTCATTTGCTGGGCTTGCCTGTGATATTTGCTATAGCTTGATTGTCCCGAATTGCAATTCCTCTGCTATTCCTGAATAAACTCACTTTGCTGGTAAAATAACTGGCTGTTTTATTTTAAAGATTGACACCAGTATTACCAGAGGCATCTGTATTCAGACATAAAACATACCATTAGATTAGTTTATAGCAGTTTCATTATCTTTAGCTTTTAAGTCTAATAATACTAAAGGGTTATTTTAACAGAAACCCACTTCTAAGTATCATTTATAATGGTAATGGAATCTACAAACTTATTTCAGATTTTTACGTTGTATCTTAAGAGTTAGGATAATATATGTGTTTACTAACCATGAATTCCTATCATATTGAAATGCCTTTGTTAGATGATGAGGTGAATGTGGTGCTTAGTAGGTACTTGATATGTAGATGTTAATTACTCCCCTTCTAGAGGTTTAAATTTTCTCATGACATTAAAATTTGGGCCATCCTATTGATTTATTAATTTAGAGGTACATGTATTTTCAAAAATGTTACCCAGCTGGAGCTCCCCTAAATCTTCCCCTTTTAGTCTTAACTACTTTGAGAGAATTTTTTTTTTTTTTTTCTGCTGTCACTGAAGATCTCCTTCTTTATTGTATATCTTCATCAGCTCCAGGTTGCTGGTTTCCTATGAGTTGGTCATGTGACTCTTTCTTCTTGCTTTATTGAAAACAGAATTAATTGTCAGTCAGGGACTTATGATATTCTGCATTATCTAAGCATATTTAATATAGTAGGCTCATTTTCAATATGCCAAGAAGTTATCCTGTTTTGCCATTTAAATAATTTTAGCTTCTTTTTCTATTTTTGTTCTCATTTTAAATTTTTAGCCAAAATTCTCAATTGAGTCATGGGTACCAGTGCATATATTTTCTTCAGTAGTTTCTTTAACTTCACTGTATCTGAGATTGACTTCATAATGACCTTTGGTCAGTAGACCCTTTATTTTATTTTATGTATCAGCAATTTTTAGCCTTCTCTTATTTTCCTGTTCATCAAAGACCCTTGGGTCCTCAGGTCAATCACTTAACCCCAAATCTTTAATGTCCACGCTTGCTCTACCCATTCACAGCTGTGCTTCTTGATACGATAGTCAGCCATTCCTATCTTATCTTTGCAACATCCACCTCCCTCCAGTTCGCCATTATGAGGTATCCATCCCTTCAACTCCAGTGAATGAGCTCTTTGCCCATTTTTTTGTCCTTCCTGACGTCTCAGTGGTATCTAACCCTGCTGATCACTGCCTTCTCCCCACACTATTATTACGCTCTTGCCTTTGTTATTCTCTCTGCTGACTCCCAGTCTTCCTCTGGCTCATTTTTCTGCAGCCTTCTCAGTATTGGTGTTTATATGAGTCCTCCTGGGTTGTTTATTTTCTCACAATACACATACTAGGAAACCTCATCAGTGCCTTGGTTTTCCAAAGGCCTGGCTTGATGAATCCTGAGTTATTAAATCCAGGCCAGGCCTCCAAGTACTTACTCGTCAACAGACTTCCTATGACTCCCAGAGTCTTGATAATTAGCCTTGTCCCTGCAGGAAAAGAGCAGGCAGCGTACTGCCAAGAGCGCAGAGTATTGGTTGGTTCTTAGCTTTCCTGGACATTTCATCTACGGTGTATGCCAGATTTCCTTATCAATAACTGGTGAATTTAGGAGTCTCAGATTAAACACAGAGCACATGAGCATGGGATATGCCTATCCTATTTTTCTCTGTTGGTTTATTGTATCATTTGGGATAAAAATCTGTTTTAGGCAAAAGGTAGGATTGTTTTCAACTTTTATCAATATCTCCTGGACCCTTGATTTCATGCAAAGGAATTAATTGCATTTGAATGAGCTTAATGCATCAGACTATTGATGCAAAAATACACCCCATGCTGGGCTATCACCATCATCAAGGGCTTTTGTTGTTGCTTTGTTTTGTTTTGCTTTTTCTGTGGGTTAATGACAACTAGTATGCAAGAATAAAATGAATCAAACTTAAGTCCCTAGGAAATATTCGTGCATTCATTTTTCACATTTTTTAAAGAAATGAAGATATACAATTGAGCATAATCGCCTCTTAAAATTTGACTCTAAAAAACATTTTTAGCTATTTTAAGTTACATATAAATTTCTTACAAAATATATATTTTTTATATAGATGTGATCTCAGTGTTGGATTTACCATATTATGCTGTGAGGATATCTTCCATTCGTACTAAGATTTGTAACTGGAAGAAGAGAATTAAATCATTTGGAAGCAAAACATGGAAAACTGCCCCAGCGTAGGAATATTAATTAAACAGCTGCCTAAATGATTAAAGAACAATAAGATAGTCTTATCAAGTGCTCAGATTTCCAAGAAAGCACACATACCACCTATTACTTATTGTTATAGTTGATGAATGTTTATATGCACTTGAGAACTGTTATCAAAGATGTCTTTTGTACTTACTTGGTGTGCAGTTGGCTTTTTCAATACCTCAGCCCTGTCTTCCCAAAGAGATGGCCTTCTATATATGGCCTTTGAAATATGCATTTTCTAAGATTTATATAAGTAGCCAACTTCTTCCCTGTTATAGAAATTTAAAAGCTAAGGCTTTGAGATATCCAGATTAGGGACTTCCCTGGTGATGCAGTGGTTGAGAGTCCGCCAGCCGATGCAGGGGACACGGGTTTTTGCCCCGGTCCGGGAAGATCCCACATGCCGCGGAGCTGCTGGGCCCGTGAGCCATGGCCACTGAGCCTGCGCGTCCTGAGCCTGTGCTCTGCAACGGGAGAGGCCACAACAGCTAGAGGCCTGTGTACTGCAAAAAAGAAAAAGAAAAAGAAACATCTAGAATTATCATGTAATGGCATGAGTGGGAAGGGTGTCAGGCCAAGAGGGGGAACTGACCTTATGCTTCTTTTGACTGGGAGAAAGGCGGACTTGCCTGCCTTATGTAATGGTGACCTTGAGTAAACCCTACTTTAAGCCATTAAATGGGTTACCTGGAGCTTACATAATGTAGATCCTGTGACCTGTTAGCCTAATTGCGTTGTTAGAAAGTCTGCTTTGGGCCAGAAAATAGCAAATCACTTACACTTTTCTTAGATGATTCTGATAACCAAATATTCTTACCAAAAATCAAAAGTTTTTCCTCAGCATTTTCCCAAAACCAGAACATTTCTAGGTTAAAACAACTGAAGACTCTAAGTATGATTTTCCTTTGGTCTACATTTTAGTCATCTTTACAATTTTGAGTAAAAGACAGAAACGGTATTGTTTGGAGTGAGAGATACTTTGGAATTACCCCTGTATTTGAAAGCCTTAATCATGTATAATTTCCTCATTTATAAATGTTAAATCTGAAATGAGAGATTTGCCGTCTTCCAACATGTTTTGTGTGCCTTCTCTCTGCACCAGGGCCTTACTTTGAAAAACTAGCTCAGATTTGGTTTGATTTAAAGGCTGAGCTTCTGCATGCCTGGAATTCTTGCTCTTCAGAGTATTTGCTCCCTGGAAAAGTCAGCTGAAGACAGAGTTGTCATGTGACTTTGGACTGTTTACCCGGAAGACGTTTGGGTAATGGAATGGGCTTTGGCAGAGTTCTGCTGCTTTCTTGTTGAGGAGAGCCAGGAGAGGGGGGCAGGGCTGCACAGGGCTGGCTGTGTTCAGATGGGAAGAACCAGTCTGAAAATGTTTGAAGCCTGAATGTACCTTCATTTGATCATTTTCTTTATTGCTTAAGAGAATTTTAGACGACCACATCCATAGTGGGCTGTAGCGTGTAGTGACACAGATTTAAATGATCTTGCATCTAAACAAATGCATTCACTCTCTGCCTGCTGTGTAAAATCGGAATGACACCTGTACTCTGTTGGAAAGGAACAGACGTTTTCATTACAAACCTCAGTCAAGCAGAAAAGTAGCAAAGTGAGCAGAAATTTTCATTTACATCCATGACTGAAGTTGCAGTGATAAAAAGAAAATTGCTAGGTTCAAGAATAGCCTTGTTCTCATTCTGTTACACGACACGGGGGATTTGGTCAATACAGAAATAGTTTTTAATACTTATGTTGTTGAGGATGGCTCTGATCAATAGTTTCAAATTGTGTGTATCTTTTAACTGACCTTAGATTTTTCTAGGGTTTTTGTAGTATCTTTAAACAGACTTCAGTATCCACTTATTATCAAGTCCGTTATTTATTTGTTAAAATGTGGGCTTTATGTTGCATTACCACAGAGATTCACAGTAATTTCTTTGCTTATAGTTGTGAGTTTCAGCAAGTGTAGACAGATAACTCAGTTGGGCCAAACTTAGAAAACATCATAAGACAGTGGATTAGAGAGTAGGATCAGAATCTTCCAGGGGAAATTCTCCAAATAGTTCATGATATACCTTTTGGAATATATATATAAGCTTTAATGTAGTAATTTACTGCCCCAAACCCTCTTCCTTGGAAGTCTAGAAATTCAGTTATTTCAGTTCTCTCAGGAGCAATAAGCCCTGGCAAACTGATTGACAGTAATGAAGCTAAGCCTTGTTTACAAATCTGAGTGGCAGTTCCTAAGTCCACCGTGGAGTGATAACAGAGGGAGAGATTCTAATTTAGCTGGATCCATCCCCACTGAAAAGTTCACATGATATTTGAAACATGACTCAGTAGAACTGGGTAATTTCTAAAACATGTTTTTATTGAAGCGCTTGATGAATCATGTATACTTATATTTTCTTATTCTGTTAGATATTGTGTCCCTCTACCCTTGATAGTGTTTCCGGTACAATGACAGAATTCTAATCCTTTTTTCTATGTTTTAACAAAGCCTTGGGAATTTAGAACAGTGTACTCATACTCGTAAAAGGTTGTACTAATTCCAAATGCCACATCCTAGATATTTCCTGGCTAGCTCTTTTGTTAAATGCCGTGCCTTTTTCTGCGTCATTCTCTCCTTATCTACTTCCTCTTGCCCTAAATAATTTTGCATCTTTTAAGATGTAATTTTTGGGGGCGGAAGTTGTGAATTAGAACATTCCTGAAATATAGAGCAACATTTACTCCTCTGAGTGTTAGGAGACAACTCCATTGTCTCCTAAAGCTAGACATTTCAAGTCTAGTCTCTACACAAGAGAATCCAGAAGGGACACTTAATAAGCTCTCAAGGAGCACAGTGTGGCAATTGGGTGTTAGGGGTCTCCCACTTAGGAGAGAGGTGGGCTGGAACAATCGAGTCTGGGCATCTTGAACACGCGGAGTGGTAGCTGGTTGTAAGCACGGATGATGAATGAATGTGTTAAAGGTCCTAGGCCAGACCAGCAGGGAAACGAAATGAAGGTAGTGAAACTCCTCTGCTAACCTTAGCAAGTGATAAAGAGTCTGGAATGTGAGGTCATGAGTAGTAGCTGTAGAGGTGAAAAGGAGAGGGGAGAACTAGAAGGATATATATATTTTTTTCACTCAGAGAATGGTTTACTGGAGTTCAGAATTTCAGAACATTTTTACATCTGATATGATCTGAGCTCCATCTGCTGAAATATGGATAGTTTGAGTGGAGTAGAGGTACAGCCCGTGGGGATAGGGACACAAATCGGTGATAAATATTCCTGGAGAAAATAGAAGCATAGCTTAGTGGGATAGGGGACCTGGGTTTTACAACCAAGTAGAATTTCTTCAGCCCCCATTTGGGGCTCCCTCAAAATGTTGAATGTTGTGGTATGATGCACAGTCTGAGAAATGCCCCCAAACCTTGACCAGAAAGCAGTAGAAAGGGAGCAGAGCAGATGTCAGTGGAGGGTAGGAACCTGGATGAAGATGAAGTAGTAGAGAGTATTAGCTACTCTGAGGGGTGTGTTCCCTCCCCTACCCGGCTGGCCCAGATCAACAAAGTGGATAAGACCACCCAGTGTGACAGGAGCTGGTGGTACCAACAATGCACAGCTCTAGAAACCTCCTGGGCAGATGCCCTCCATGGGTGGAGCGTCCTCTCCTTACTGCAAAATAAAAGGATCATGGGAAAAAACAAAAGAAGAAGTAATCACAAGTGAGGAGATTGATGAAGTGTATAATGAGAACTTCAAAAAGTGTGCAGAGATTAAGAAGACTGTGAAAGCAGGAAGCTGGAAGACCTGAGTAGCTTCTCAAACGTTAAGACAGTCTCTTAGTTGAGGAAAAACGCTGGCTTGAGCATTGTGCTTCCTGAGGATTCAGAAGGCTCTTGAGTTGGAAGAGGAAGTAGTTAGAATGTATGAGGTGGACTGTCTCCTTGAAGAAGTTAGCCCACAGGGCCCTCTGACATCTTCCAAAGGAAGGTTTTATCTCAAGGCTGGTATGATAATCAGGGTGCCACCTGAGAGCTCTCTCCCTCCCCAACCCCTCACAGCAGGCTCTGAAAGGAACATACCATGGCTGAGCAGGAGGGATTGGAGTTCAAGAGAGCCTCTCATGAATGAATGGAATATAACTGTGAGAGATCAAAAACCAAGGTACCTTGCAAAGTAACAGGGATTCAAGGAAGATGCTATAAAGTTTAGGAAATATGCAGCAGATATAGAGGAAACAAATTGCTGAGCTCCAGCTACAAGGAAGAGCTAAATATTTCATGGTTATGATGGGTTAGAATGTGTGATCTCCCTCTTGATTGGAACTGCTAAAGTTATTTTACCAATAAACAAGTTAAGAAAATGTATTATTGTAAAGCCTTTGGAATTATAAGTTGTAAAACAGCAAATAAATTGAATTGTATGTGAAAAAAAAAGTTGAATGTTGGTTTTATTCCCTTATATTGCTTCCATATAAGATAGATTTTTGACCCAGTGAGGAATTGCTTATTGTTCTTTGGGTACGGTTCCAAGAGTTGATGGTCAGTTGGTACTTGATTCTAATATGATTGCTAAAAGCAATGCTCTCCATGTGAGTGTCCAGCGAGGGAATGGAAATGTTGACTGAAAGGTCAACACTGAGAGTAGAGGAGGCTGTTGAATCCTTAGGCATGACTAAGGAGTGAGAAAGTACTAGCAGAGGGTTGAGGACAGAGTCTTACTTTATAATCAGAGTTAACGCAAAGCGGAGTCAATGAGAGGGAAAGGATGACTAGCTTAAGATAGAGAACGGGAGGGCAAATGTTCCTAGAGAAGACAGAATTTAAGGAAGAAGGTGATATGATAGAGAGCAGACAGCTGATTTGAGGGCTGAGAAGAGACTAATGCATTTGTTGCTGCTAACCTTGAAAGAAGACTTGCCCAAGATTGTTGGTGATGGGTTGGAAAGAGCAAGTCCGGGGCTTGAAAGTGACAGTCCACAACTCTGTTGAGAAGCTTATCTGTGAAAGCACCTCTTCCTGTTTTTGATTATAGCCTGCCTCATACATGGGTTTCTGAGTAAGGTATGTGGACAAAACATCTCTGTATAATTTAAGGTTTGGGTAATAGCTGGTGGTTCTTTTGCCTCACCATGCATCAGCCTGATTGGTATTTTGTTGGCAATTACGTGGCTTTTTAAAAGCCCCCATACATAACCCCAATTAATTGCATCTTTAAAACCCATCAGGCTATGAATTTTTTTAATGTCAGAAAGCAAGAAAATGTTAGGAGAAAGCAGCCAGTGAGGATACTTGCGTTTTCAAGAGATGAAAAAGAGAATTTAGCAGGATATCTCTATAATATCAGCTTTTCATCTCATCTCTCAAAATATAGAAGGCTGAACTAGGCTAAAAATGAGTAGGTGTAAAGGAAACCTTATTTAAATTTCCATATGTGAATTAATCGCATGTTCATGAGTACAAATTATAATATGAGAAGTGCAAAAAGAGAAATGAGGGGAAAAGGGCATTTTGCTGGTAAATAGGGTAAACAGTAGTAACAAATTGAATATCCCTTTCAGTGATTAAATATATGGTGTTGTGATGGCATATGGAACTGGGTATATAGTCTTCTCAGTGTATTCAGTCTTACGTTTATTTCTGTTTAGACACGTATCCTTAGATTCAGTTTCCCTCCTAACTTCAACCTGTCCACGTTCAACTCATCAATCACTCTTTGAAAGATATTCGTGATCTTTAAAATTTGAAGCTAAGCTAGTACTGACCACTAGCCACACGAGGCTATTGAGCACTTGGAATGTTCTAGTCCAAAGTGGTGTGTGCTATAAGTGGAATATACACATCAGCTATCAGAGAGTTAGTCTGAGGGGTAAAAAAAAAAAAAAAGAATGTAGACTGTCTTAGTAATAATTTTTTACATTGATTGCATGTTGAAACGATAAAATCTAGGGTATACTGGGTTAAAGAAAGTATATTATAAAATTAATTTTACCCATTTCTTTTTACTTTTGTAATGTGGCTACTAGAAATTTAAAACCTCATATATGGCCCACATTACATTTCCATTGGACAGGGCTGCTCAAAGCTCTTCTGGTGCAGGATTATGTCTCAGTTCTTTTGTATCCTTCATGGAACTGAGTACAGACGGGTATTCAGAACTACTCAGTGGTAATAGAGATGATCCATTAAAGTTCAACCAAATCATGTTGGGTTTTAGTTTTTATTATTGTTCCTCATCCTATTTGAAGATCTTTGGCCGGGAGGCTTTGTTCGCCTCACCTTTTCACGTACGGAAATCATTCCATCCCCTGAGTCACTGTGTAGTTAGTTTCCTCCCCTCTGCCTCAAATCTAGAACACTTTCTACCCTATTTTGTGATAACTTCTGGGATTAAAGAAACAAAAGACAAAACAGGAGAGACTTGGCTCTTAGGGATGTGTGAAAATGTGCTCAATTCTTAAGATGGTGCCAATGTCACCAATCTATGGGACAGAACACAGGCTTATGGAAGGAAGGTGTAGAAGGTTTGATTATTTTTTTCAAAATAGGGACAGACCAAGCCAGTCACAAAAAGGCAAATACAGTATGATTCCACTCATATGAGGTACCTAGAATAGTCAAATTCATAAAGACAGAAAGTATTGTAGAATGGTGGTTGCCAGGGGATTGGGGGAGAGGGAAATGGGGACTTGTTTAATGGGTACAGAGTTTCAGTTTTGCAAGATGAAAAGAGTTCTGGAGATTGGTTTCACAACAGTGTGAATGTACTTAACGCTGCTGAACTGTACACTTAAAAATGGTTAAGATGGTAAATTGTATGTTATGTGTATTTTACCACTATTAAAAAGAAAAAGAAAAGCCATTCTAAAAAGTGTTTCATAATGCAATAACCTGTAACTTAAAAAAAAAAAAAAAACACTTAATGAGTTATAATGGATTATCTTAAGGACACCCTTGCTACCCGAAGGAACAGCTGAATCCAGTCACTTGGGAGCTTGTTAGAAAAGCAGAATCAGTCCCACCCTAGACTTTTCCAATCAGAAACTGCATTTTAACAAGATCCCCAGGTGATTCAGGTACACGTTAAAGCTTGAGAAATGCTGTTCCAAACATCATTTCTCAAAGTGTGGTCCATGAACCACCTGAATCTGAATCCTTCTGAGGAGGTATGTTTTCACACCCATCCCAGATCAGGTCCAGGTCTTGGGGCCAGAAGGGGATGGATCTACTACTGTCTGGTCAAGCATCCCAAGGTGACTCTGAAGCACGTTAAAGTTTGAGAACCCCCGACCTGGAAAGATTTAACAACCATTATTCTCATAATTCCATCTTTTAACTGGTGTTGGGATAATTACAAATATAAGTAATAAAAAGGCCCATTATTAATAAAAATCAAGAATATGAGTAATAAAGCAATAAAAAAGGGGTAACAGAAAAAACACATGTAACTTAACTAATCTTGGGTGGTTTGGTGAGGAAGGCATGATTCAGAATTTGTGGAATATTGTCATCTGCAGCAACGTGGATGGACCTAGAGATTATCATACTAAGTGAAGTAAATCAGACAGAGAAAGACAAATATCATATGATATCACTTATATGTGGAATCCAAAAAAAAGACACAAATGAACTTATTTCCAAAACAGAAAGAGACTCACAGACACAGAAAACAAACTTATGGATACCAAAGGGGAAAGGAGTGGGGGAGGGATAAATTAGGAGGCTGGGATTAACATATACACATGACTTTGTATAACATAGATAACCAACAAGGACCTAGTGTATAGCTCAGGGAACTATACTCGATATTATGTAATAACCTATAAGGGAAAAGTCTGAAAAAGAATCTATATATCTGAATTGCTGTGCTGTTCACCTGAACTTATACAGTATTGTAAATCAACTATACTTCAATAAAATTTAAAAACAAAACCAGAAAAAGAATTTGTGGAATACTGTAACACTTTGCTGAAATAGTGAGCATTCCAATAGATTTAGGGCCCAAAGTTGAACCTGGTTCTGTTATTAACTAGACAGAAACCAGATCAGGCCTAAGTTTCCTAATCTGTAAAGAGGAATTGAATTCTGTGATCAGTGACTTTTACATTTCTAAGACAAGGTTAAACTTGAAAAGCAAAGAATTTTCTTTATTATTGATATATGTGTGAATATTCTGAAATTTTTAAAAGAATTTAAATGCCACACGTTACACAAATTATTGAAAAAGAGATTTGCTAAGAAAATCTAAAACTAAGCTTTGTCTAGTTATTTTAGATGACATAGACGAAAAACCCAAGTTAGTAAAGATCTTTTTTAACACAAGTTCTTTTCAGTTGACAGTAATTTCATGGACAGTTTTTGAAGGCCACAATGTTGATATAGATGTAAATAGGTATGTCCTTATTAAAATTTGTTGTGGAAGCTTCAAATATTTTTAAGTAGGCATTACTTTAAGTTTTAGATTGACAAAAAATTGACAGGATAGCCCAGAGAGTTCCCATACACCACCTTGCCCAGTTTCCCCTAATATTAACATCTTACATTAATATGGTACATTAGTTACAGTTAATGAACCAATTTTGATACATTATTATTAATAAAGTCTGTCCTTTATTCATACCTTATTTATGTCCTTAGTTTTTACCTAAAGTCCTTTCTCTGTTCCAAGATCCCATCCAGAACACTGCATGACATTTACTTGCCAGGTCTTCTCAGCCCCTTCTTGGCCATGACAGTTTCTCATAGCTTCCTTTTTGATGACCTTGGCAGTTTTGAGGAGTACTGGTCAGGTATTTTGTTAGATGTCCCTCTGTTGCAATTTTCTCATTGCTTAGGCTGGGGTTATGGGTTTTTGGAAGAAAGACTACAGAGGTAAAGTGCCCTTTTCATCATATCACATCAAGGGCATCTATTATCAACATGATACGTAACTGTTGTTGACTTTGATCGCATGGCTGGGGTAGTGGTTGTCAGGTTTCTTCACTATAAAGATGCTCTTTTCTCCCCATTGTGTATTGAACTCTTCAAAAGGAAATCACTAGGCACGCCCACAATTAAGACCATTATGCCTCACCTCCTCAAGGGCATAGATGATTTGGAATTCTGCACGGGCAGAATTTGCCTCTTTCCACCCATTTATTTATTCAGTTATTTTGACTCATAAATAAATATTTTATATTTTGTGTTATAATCTAACACTACTTTATTAATTTTATATATATATATATATTATTACTCAAATTGTTCCAGTTTTGGCCTTTGGGAGCTCATTCATTTAGCTCCTGTGCTTTTATTTTATTTTTTTTTGCGGTACGCAGGCCTCTCACCGTTGTGGCCTCTCCCGCTGCGGAGCAAAGGCTGCAGACACCCAGGTTCGGTGGCCATGGCTCATGGGCCCAGCCGCTCCACGGCACGTGGATCCTCCCGGACCGGGGCACGAACCCATGTCCCCTGCATCGGCAGGCGGACTCTCAACCACTGCGCCACCAGGGAAGCCCTCCTGTGCTTATTTGAAATACCCTCTTTTATTTTTTTCTCCACAAGATGCTCCAACTTATCTTCTATATTTTATGCCCCAATCCTAGAATCCATTATTCCTCTAAGGAGCTCTGGTTCCTTTTATTGGAGAATAATATTAAAAACTGAGATCTGGGCGTCAGGTGTGCTCATTGCTACTGGAACATCTTTGCTTTTAAGTCCTCTCAACTGACAGAGTGAGGCGTTATATTTGTGTATAGTCCTCCTTGTATGAATATTTCTATAGCTAACCATTTGTATCTATATTAAGCTAAATATCAGTTCATCCTTATGTCTCCAGCTCTAATCTGTTATTACACGGATCCTTCTTCCTCCTCCCCTTGCTCATCTGTAAATTCTCACTCCAACAGTGGGAAACCTGGTCCCACCATCCACCTTCTAGTTACACAATTGTTCAATTGTGCACTTGCTGAACAGTATCAGAGTTGTTAGCTCATACCTTTGTGAGGCTTTTAAAAAGCTGCAAAATTGCTAACAAATGTTTATTTTATTCTTGTCTTTTTAACATATGTCCTTTGCACTGTTTTCATCATCTTAAGACCAGTGTTATTCAGAGCCTGGGTAAAAGACTATTTCTATCTAGTACAAGCTGCCATTTGTGTATGTATGTGAGACTGGGCTCCATTCACTTGAAAAAATTAGAGAGAGAATTTAGGGGAAACTTTTAGTTTTCACTTCTTTTGCCTTTTTCTTATCTTGATTCATGTAATTTCTGCCATCTGGCAAACAGTTCTGATCTGAAGACTGCCATCTGTCAGTTCTCACTGCTATCTGGTGATAGTTACTGTGAAATGTTGGTGATAGCAACAGTCACGGTTTTTGTTGTTGTTCTGTTTGTTTGTTTGTTTTTGTGGTACGTGGGCCTCTCACTGTTGTGGCCTCTCCCGTTGCGGTGCACAGGCTCCGGACACGCAGGCTCAGGGACCATGGCTCACGGGCCTAGCCGCTACGCGGCATGTGGGATCTTCCTGGACCGGGGCACGAACCTGTGTCCCCTGCATTAGCAGGCAGACTCTCAACCACTGCGCCACCAGGGAAGCCCCTGTTGTTTTTTTAATTGAAGTATAGTTGATTTACAATGTTAGTTTCAGGTGTACAGCACAATGATTCAGTTATACATATGTGTGTGTGTGTGTATATATATATATGTATATACATATATATGTATTCTTTTTCAGATCTTTTCCCTTATAGGGTATTACAAAATATTGAGTACAGTTCCCTGTGCTATACAGTAGGTCCTTGTTGTTATCTATTTCATATATAGTAGTGTGTATATGTTAATACCAACCTCCTAATTTATCCCCCCCATCTTTCCCCTTTGGTAACCATAAGTTTGTTTTCTATGTCTGTGGGTATATTTCTGTTTTGCAAATAAGTTCATTTGTATATATATATTTTTAGATTCCACATATAAGTGATATCATATGGTGTTCGTCTTTCTCTGTCTGGCTTATTTCACTTAGTCTGATAATCTCTAGGTCCATCCATGTTGCTGCAAATGGCATTATTTCCTTCTTTTTTATGGTTGAGTAATATTCCATAATATATATATATATATATATATATATATACACACATACCACATCTTCTTTATCCATTCATTTGTTGATGGACATTTAGGTTGCTTCCATGTCTTGGCTATTGTAAATAGTGCTGCTGTGAACTTTGGGGTGCATGTATCTTTTCAAATGGGTAATTCACCCTTGTCCCATGTCCTCTTTGAGAACCCAGTAACTACCCGTTCTCTGAAGCAAAGACCATAACAGTTCTATCACATGAAAAGTTTGTTGAAAGGTATTTTGGGTGCTTCTGTAACAATTCTTTCCATCTCTTGAACACAAATACCTTCCAGAAAAATGTCCCAGCCTATTTGTTAACATGTGAAAGTTACAAAATATCAATATGTAATGAGCAAATTCAATAAAAATGTTAGCAGAGGAAGAGTCTGACATGGTAAAATTAAAAAGCACCTGAGTGAATGCTTGTTTACAGTTCCCACTTTGATGTGCATGGATGCAGTAGTGTAGGTTACTAAGTACATGAATCTGGAATGTTCTACTCGTCTGCACATGCCCTGGGAAAGATTAGGAGAGTCTTGCCCAATCGTTTTCTGCCGTCTTCAGTATAAAGCATCTTCTAGCTCCTGGAATGGAACCAGTTAGATCCTTGACACTTTTTCTCTTATGCCCCTCAGTTAATCCTTTAGATTCTATCTTCACACTGTATCCAGACTCTTACCACTGCCCACCATCTCTACTGCCATCATCCTGGTCCAAGCCATTGTCATCTCCCAACTGGATCACTGCCACAGCTCACTACCTGGTCTTCCTCCTTCTAATCTTGCCCGCTTGGGCAAGAATAAGTCGCTTAGAAAACCACGCCAGAGTCTTCCAGTGCCCCTCAGGGTGCTGGCCAGAGTGTGGGCAATGTTTAAGGCCCCGTGCAGTCTGCTCCCACTCAGTGACCTCCTGTCTGTCATTCATCTGTGACGACACTGGTCCCCTTGCTATTCTGTAAACCCACCAGGCAGGCTGCTGCCTCAGGTCCTTTGCACTTGTCCCTCCCTCCGAGATCTGGTTGGTTTGTTACCTCACTTCCTCAGGTCTTCACTCACATGTCCTATTTTTAGTGAGGCTTTCCCTGAACACTGTTTAAAATTTTACCCCCTCATCCACCAAAGCCTCTATCCCTTCATGTGCCTTATCTCCATAATATTCATTACCATCTGACATTCTCTTTTACTTTTTTGCTTTATCTTTCCCACCAGAATCCCATTTAGTTTCATCTCTTTAGTCGACTGCTGTATTCCCAGCACTAAGGAAAAATAGAAGGTATGCAGTGGAGAGTTAGTGAATGAAGGACAGTGAGCAACGGAGGGGATTCAGGAAAAACCCCACAGCCAGGGCTCGCGAGTCCTGTGCGAAAGGCGAAAGCACTGATCACTCGGATTCCCTACTTCTCCTGTCCTAGGGATTCCACCCCACCCTAATGACCACTGTTTTTTCCTCTCACATCATAAGCAATACTCAAATGTAATACCATTTATCTATAGAACTATAACTTGGTGGAGATGGTGTAATGAAAATAAAACCCTATTGCCTTCAGTAGCTGTTACTGTTCTAAGTAACTATAATTAGTATTAATATGAGAAGACTTAGTGGTCGATGACATACTGGGGAAAAAGTATTAGTAATAATACTAATAAAATAATTTATTGAGCACCTTTGTTGTGGGCACTGAGTTGAGTGCTTTATGAATATTAACTCATACTCCCAACTCCACCATTTACCACATGTGTGAGCTGGGCTGATTATGTAACATCTTAGTCTCACCTTCTTCTCTTATAAAGTGAGATCATTATAGCTGCTTTGGTGTGTGGTTCTGAGTGTGATGTGAGATGATGTCCAGGAAGCATTTAGGCCAGTGGTGGGCACAGGGTCCAGAATTACTGGAACTATTGAATCTTACCTTCGAGAGCCAGGTCTGGGCCACATCTCATCTCTCATAGAAGAGTATAGCACAAGGAAGGAAACTGAGGCTTTGCCATTTTTCAGGAATTCCATTGCTAGAATGTTCTTCCGCCCCCTTTCCCTTAACTCTTGAGAGACAAGGAAGAGAGGTTACACCTTGGGCCAAAATACAAAGACTTCAGATGTTTCTAGCCAACACCATTTTAGTCTTTGTGAATTCATGGAAACACAGTTTATTCATCTGAGCTTTCTGTGTCTTGAAGAACATATGTGTGGTTCTGGAATCTTTTTTAATCAATCTGTTCAATCCCACTCTGACTCTCAAAAACTTAGCAGCCTCAGTTTTGAGAAATTCTGTTCTTTCCTCTGATATCCTTTCCCCCCTTTTCTCCCTCCCTGTGCCATGGATTCACAGTCTCTTTGGTTTTAGTTGTAATACTTTCGCTCTATTCTATTTTCTTCCTGGAATCATCTGTCTCTTGAAAAGGAACATAAAGAGATTGAAAAATACATTCCTATCTTCAAATTTCATAGTACTTGCCTGTTTAATATTCATTTCCAATTCTTCTTTTCGAACAGAATTCCAGATTTTTTTAATTCACGGTGACAGTGTGCTCAGCCAGAAATACTTTTTGCAGATTCCCTTGCAGCTTAGTGTGCCAGATAACATAGCTATGGTATATAGGATGTGGGTACTGGGGAGGGTGTTCCTCCCATGTAAGACAGCAAAGCTTTCATAGGGGAAAAAAACATACCCAAAAACCTTCATCCCTTGGCCTTTTCTTCCTGTTCCTGTCTGAAACTTGGATATGAAGTCTTAAGATTCTGTGACCATAAGACATCATGACAAATGCCAACATGCTAAGGACAGCAGTGCAGAAAGATAGGAATAACCTAGTCCCTGAGGGCAGCATTGAACATCTGCAGTAGCTTCAGCCTCAATACCAGACTTCTTATTGCAGAGAAATAATCCCATCGTGATTTTTTTGTTTTGTTTTGTTTTGTTTGCGATACGCGGGGCTCTCACTGTTGTGGCCTCTCCCATTGCGGAGCACAGACTCCAGACGTGCAGGCTCAGCGGCCATGGCTCATGGGCACAGCCGCTCTGCGGCATGTGGGATCTTCCCGGACCGGGGCACGAACCCGTGTCCCCTGCATCAGCAAGTGGACTCTCAACCACGGCGCCACCAGGGAAGCCCTCCCATCGTGTTTTTAAGCCACTGTTTGTCATGCATTCTCTTCTGTGTTTATCCTGTGCTCTATTCTGTGCAGTAGGATGCATTTTCAGCTGTTTCACGTGACTTGCTAGCTAATTTAAATCCAGTTTTATTGTCAAACTGACCACATTGTAGATCACAACACTGAAGTATTTTGTAGTACAAAAGTGAATCTACTTTTATAAAAGCCAAAGGGAATTAGCCAAGTAACCCATTTCGAGCAGACTTTAAATGGCAGCAAGTTGAGTTACCACACTTGGATGGAGAGACCAGAGATTCAGATTTTCAGGCCAGTTCCACCGCCAGCTGGCTCTGTGGGCAGGCCACTTGACCTGGATTATTTCCCTCCCATCTGCAAAATGAGGTAATTTAAGTAAGCCAATCCTCTCAAAGACCACCAAAGAGCCAGTGGATTGATGCCTGCAGAGTCTCAGCTGAATTTGGCATTATTGTTTACCTTGCCAAGACTTTTTAGCTAAGAAGCCAAGCACAGATTTTGTTCCTTAGCTGTGAAAATTCCCTTTCAATTGCAGTGTGTGTAATATAAATTGTGAATTTTTAAAACAAGAAACCAGGTTGTATGATTATCAGTAAATATGCACAGTGTACACTGAATTGAACCACTAGGATTAAATGGTGCCAAATTCCTAAAGTTCAGCATTAGCTGAAACATTATGATACTTAATTATCTTATTATGATACTTAATTTATTTTGGTCTCTTTCACTTGAATTCTGTTAATTTTTTTTTTACCTGAGGATCAAACCAAATAAACAGAAGGTTTGTTTTAAAAAAAATTAAAGTGTGCATGGTTCTATATGGAAACTCCAGGTATATATACTATCAGATTTTTTTAAATTAAACAACTATTTTTTAGAGCAATTTTAGGTTCACAGCAAAATTGAGTGGAAAGTACAGAGAGTTCCCACATAATCCTCTGTCATATCATAGGTTTTTAAGAATAATGCTTTTAGAATTAAAAAGAGAGGAAACGTAAACCATGTTAAACTAAACCCGTTTCTGAAAAAGGACTTGTTGTATTTTTACTACTTCTCTTTAATTCCTTATTAAAAAAATTTTAACAGATTTTTTTGGTTTAATTACTTTAAAATTTCTGATGTGTAACATTCTAGTATGTTTCATCAGTTTTGAAAGTAATATAAGCAAGGTTGTAAAATCCAGTCTTTGCTGAATTTTATTTTGATGTTAGAGTACAATGAGTTTTCTATTTTGCCATTAGTCCCGAGGGCCTATTAAATAACCAGTATTAGTCCTTTAAAAAAACAATCTCATTTGAGGGACATACATTTCTTGGCTTCTGTGCAATATTAGAAACCTAAGAGCATCTTTACACGACGAAATGAAGTGTCATTTTCCGAATTAAAAGAAAAATCAAATATCCTTTTATAAATTAATGCTGTACATGTCCTTTTGATGAACATTAGATTTTACCAGAGTAACTATCTTTCAGTGACTTTGACTTTGCATTAAAATCTACTCCTCAGCAGACTGGCCTAAGGTCAAGTAAAACAAGACACTGTTGTCTGGCAGCTATTACCCAGTTTATGCCACAAGAACTATTTCAGGACAAAGTTGGGAGTATCTGATATCTTCTCCTGATTGTCTCATAAACTGATTTAATAGCTTTGGGCCAGACATTGAATCTTTCCCGATAACTACTTGTAAAATAGAAAAACATTGCTTACTATTTCGGACATTTGTAGATATGGCAGTATGGCTTGACAGACCAGAGCTAATAAATCAGGCAAGCATCTTCAGGCCACTGGTCACTTCTGGCCTCCTGTGGCCTTGAAAATTGGGATGCCTCAGATATAAAGTATTCTTGCTATGGTTGATTGCCTGCCCTGAGAAACCATGAAGAGTCCACTTGGAGAAAGGTATATTGGTTTTGGATGAGGATTTTTTTTCCATTCTCCCAACTCATCTGGTTTTAGTTTGTTTTGTTTGTTTGTCTTATTTGTTCTTTTGTTTTACAGTATTCTATGTAAAAGCAAAAGAAAAATGTGACATCACTTGCATTATGTCATTTCTTTCCTTATAGTTTATATCTTAATGTTTATCTCTGGGGCTAGGTTATAATCTCCTGAAGGTAGGCGGCCTTAGACATGTTTCTGGGAAATGAGATTTATATTATAAGAGATCCATCACACAGCTGTTGTGGAGCTGAGATGCAGTGATGCATATGGAGAACTAGCTACTCCATGGACTCAAGGGTTCCTTTCTCACCAAGTACCAACTGCACACAGCCCTTGGGAGCAACGTGTCTCATTAATTCTTGCATTCTCTGTGACTCACAATACAATGCTGTGGGCACCACCGATTGTTTCAAAGATTTGAGGAATGACAAGATGACGCTGTTTGTCCCCTGTGATTTGCTTAGATTTTATCTAAATTTTATTTATTAAACTAAATACGTAAATATCATGAGACATGCATGTTTCAGCTAGAAACAGACTAAAATTTAAGCACCTTTATAGAAAGAGATTTTTTTCCGTTTTTTTTTTTTTTTTGCTGTACGCGGGCCTCTCACTGTTGTGACCTCTCCCGTTGCGGAGCACAGGATTCGGACACGCAGGCCCAGCGGCCATGTCCCACGGGCCCAGCCGCTCCGCGGCATGTGGGATCCACCCGGACCGGGGCACGAACCCGTGTCCCCTGCATCGGCAGGCGGACTCTCAACCACTGCGCCACCAGGGAAGCCCAGAAAGAGAGTTTTAAAGAACACTTTTAGGGAATTCCTCAGTGGTCCAGTGGTTAGGGCTCTGCACTTTCACTGCCAAGGGCCCGGGTTCAATCCCTGGTCGGGACTAAGGTCCCACAAGCCCCTTTTATATAATGGGAGTGAAAAGTTTTTTTCTTCCCCTTCTTAGGACATTTATCTCTTTATGTAGCATTTCAGAAAATTTCAGGTAATGGACTATGAAAGTAAAAATATTGTTCTTGTCTTTCTGATATGTGGACAACTTGTATTCCTTGCTCATTTGTAGTCGTTGCTTTAAATCTCTTCTCGCATGTCTTGCTTGAAGGATTGCAGTACCTTACTCAGTGGTCTCCCTGCTTTCATGGTCTCAAAACGCTAGTCCATCCTTCACTTGATTAAAGAGTTTACCTGAAAATCAAACTTGAGCACATCATTCTTGTTTAAAATAGCCTTTGGCCGATGTTGCGTCCAAAATGGCATGTAAAACCTTAGACTCTAAAACTGGAGTCCACCATATTTCTCCAGTCTTATTTATTTCTGGACATTTTTTCCCACTTACCATGTGTTCCAGCCACAGTGAACTTCTGTGTCTTCTACAGATATGCTTTGTCCCTTATTCTTTCTTTGCACAGAAAGTTTCCTTTTGCCATCCTTCCAACCATCCATCCATCCAATATGGTCATGTTTGCCAACACTGGACCATGGATTGGGAATAGGACGTTAAACAAGATAGATACTGTCCTTACATCTTGCAACTTCCCATTCATTTCCTACATGTCACACTCCTGCTCATCCATTTAGACTCATCTCTAATGTTATTTCTATTTTGAGGTCTTTCCCAGCACACCCAAACAGATATGTTCACTATGTTGGCCCATCACTTTATCTCTATTACAGCGTTTAATTTCTTCATTCATCAAGACATTTATTGCCTACTGTGTTCAGAATCTATGCTGAAAGCTGGGGATACTGTAGTGAACAAAGCAAATAAAAATTAAGCCCACAGCGCTTCCCTGGTGGCACAGTGGTTGAGAGTCCGCCTGCCGATGCAGGGGACACGGGTTCGTGCCCCGGTCCAGGAAGATCCCACATGCCGCAGAGCGGCTGGGCCCGTGAGCCATGGCTGCTGAGCCTTGCGCGTCCGGAGCCTGTGCTCCGCAACGGGAGAGGCCACAGCAATGAGAGGCCCGCGTACCGCAAAAAAGAAAAAAAAAAAATTAAGCCCACAGCTTATACATTATGTTGTAATTATCCAACTTTCACCCTTATGAGAATGTGAATTCTTATAGGACTTTATGTATCAATAATATCTTTATATCTGAAGTACCAGCAATGCTAAAAATAGTTTGCATGATATACAATTTTAAAAATATATATAGCAAAAGTCTAAGGAGTTTTCATAATTTAATTGAATTAAACTCTCTGTGTATATATGTGTATTGTATATAAACATATAATACACATATGTATATTTGCTTCAGATATATGTATGTGTGTATATATATATATATATATATTTTTTTTTTTTTTTTTTTTTTTGCGGTATGCGAGCCTCTCACTGTTGTGTCCTCTCCCGTTGCGGAGCACAGGCTCCGGACGCGCAGGCTCAGTGGCCATGGCTCACGGGCCCAGCCGCTCTGCGGCATGTGGGATCTTCCCGGACCGGGGCACGAACCCGTGTCCCCTGCATCGGCAGGCGGACCCTCGACCACTACACCACCAGGGAAGCCCTAGATATTTTTTTAAGAAGTAAAATTTTATGGATCTAGTTGAATTTCTCTGTTTTCCTCTGTGATTCCATACACTTGAAAAGTAACCATTACTTTAATTAAATTTCTTGATGATCAAAAAATAAAATAAAATAAAAACACTAAGCATATATTAAAATAATAATAATACACATATGTGTATATATAGATTTTGTTTGTTTAGGAAGTAGAAAAATGCTAAATTTTCTATTAGCTTACAAAGAGATTAAAATGTCCAAGAAAGAGGAGTGGACAATCATCTATTTTGATTCTTCCCAGTGATTGCCTAGGCAGTGTCAATCTGTCATTTTTTAATCCTTGTCGCAATTGAATGGCAATTTTTTATATGATTAATTTGCAGTCAGAGATTCATACTAGTTAAGTTAAAGTTTCACTTAAGACATGTAGGAAGTATTTTAACCATCAAGGTAATGTGGCAAGGAACTTGGCTGTTTAAGGAAGCAGGACTCAACATTCTAAAGGTACTAGTCTTTCCTGGATTGATTACTTCACCATTCTAAAAGCTGTATAACCTCTCTGAAGTTCTTTCAGCCCATCTTTCCTTGTTACTGTCACTGGGATAAGGCCCTTGGGATGCAGACGGGATGACATGAAGCTGTTTTCCTTTCTTGCAGTTGGTGAGTTTGTAAGCGATGCTCTCCTCGTTCCCGACAAGTGCAAATTCTTACACCAGGAGAGGATGGATGTTTGTGAAACCCACCTTCACTGGCACACCGTTGCCAAAGAGGTACCCACCCATTCATTCTTTCTACTTTTAAAGTGAAGACTTCCTAGGAACTATGGGCAGTGACATTTTAGAGGGTATTTGAAGGCAACAGCTGTGTTGATAAATATGTTTTTAAAATTATTATTGTTAAAAATAAAAGACTTCATAAATATTTTAAGAGGATATCTTGAGGCAACAGCTGTGTTGATAAATAAGTTATTATTATTTAAAAAACCATCCATGAGTATTTTATATTTAGTTAGATTTGTTATGTCTATGCCATGTTTTATAATTTAGAAACTACAATTTTATACTCCCTATAAACCTTCAAACATACCTTTAAAATTTCTTTTTAATTTATCTCTTGTTTTCTTTTGTCATATACCAAGTTTTCAGGATTTAACCTTTTTCTCTATTATCTGTTCGGGAATACAGTGGGAGAACAATAGCTTGTCCTGTACCAACCTGAAAGCTACAGTTAGAAAGCTCAGTTTCTAAGTTGTGCCACCCAATTTTGTGTTCACCGTATGCCGTGCCACCACCTTCATTGATCCATAGTAGATGAGTCTATGTCACCAATTCTAAGCTTTGCTAACCCCTGCTTTTGGCAAAGCTGATAAGAGACATAAAAAAGTTAGCATAAAAATGTCACCTTTTTTGAGGGGGGGCCGTGCCACATGGCTGGTGGGATTTTAGTTCCCCCACCAGGAATCAAACCCGGGCCCTCAGCAGTGGAAGCGCAGAGTCCTAACCACTGGACCGCCAGGGGATTCCCCAAATGTCACTTTTTGATATTACTACCTTCAAAACTACTTTGTCCCTTTGATATATTATGAGGTTTTTCTAGTAAATTTGTATAGTTTTTTTGTAATGCGATCAGTCTCCTAGAATTAGCCTACTTTATCTAGCTCAGTGATTCTCAAATGGGGTCAGTTTTACTCCACATCCCTTCCCAGAAACATGAGCCATTGTCTGGAGACATTATTGGCTTAAGGGGTGGTACTACTGGCATTGGTGGCCAGAGGCCAGAGCTTCTGCTAAACATTCTTCAGTGAACAGGACAGCTTTTCCTCTCCCCTTGCCCTGAAGAATGATCTGGTCCAAAATGTCAATGATACTGAGGTTGAAAAACCCTGATCTACCTTCATTTAAACATTGCATCATAGCCTTAACGCTATTAGGCAGAAAACACTACTTAAGATTCAGCATTAATTTTGCCTTTTTTAAAATAATATGTTTTAATTTGCTGGCAAGTGACCTTGTCTTTATATAAAAATGTTTAAGAGCAGATATTAAGAAAACAAACTAAGTAATTTAAAGCCCAGTACCCATCTGATAACGTCATTTTTCATTTCTTCTTGAGTTAAAAAATTTTTTGTTGTTGTTGCTAAGAAACAAAATGACTCTAATTCCTATGAGGTCAAAATACACTCGTAAAATTTCATTGTTTACCTATGTGTGTTGAATTATCATCTGTCACCGCTGGATGCTTTCAAAGCTTTATGTTAATCTAAATGTGTGGGAATTTAGCAAATCCCAGGAAAGCAAAAGGATATTGAAGGAGAAATCTCTATTGACTTTAAGTTCTGATTCATAGCAGAGGATAATTTCTTCTCTTCCCAGGATTGTTATTTTGGAAGTGAGCCAAGACAGTTAGAATTTCTAGAATGCGATAGGTCTGAGTGAGAGAGGCTTCCATACATAAGGGAGGTAGAAGTGGGTTGGGGGGATATACGTGAAACTGTCACTACTTCCTGATATGCTAATGAAGCCAGAAAGCACTGATTCTCTGATAACTATTCACAATGCAGCCTCTTCTACATCTTAGCTCCCAATTAGTTTCTATTCTATTTTTTAATTAATTTCTATAGTATAACAACGTACCCTTATTAAATAAGTAACAAAGTTAAAAATTAAGGGTACCAAAAAAGCCTGTGCTAAAGAAACTCTGTTGTAAATCCCCTCGAAAAGCAAATGATTCTTTCCATTGTGAAATTGGTTCTTGATACACTGGGCCTGTGTGTTGTTATGATTGAGATTTTCCTACAATGAAGCACATCTATTCCAGTACTCTCACCGTTTTCTCCTTACCTTTTGTAGACCTGTAGTGAGAAGAGTACCAACTTGCATGACTATGGCATGCTGCTGCCCTGTGGAATTGACAAGTTCAGAGGGGTGGAGTTTGTTTGTTGCCCACTGGCCGACGAAAGTGACAATATTGACTCAGCAGACGCAGAGGAGGATGACTCGGATGTCTGGTGGGGTGGAGCAGATACAGACTATGCAGATGGGAGGTAAGGTGGCCTTTATGTTTGGTCTTTTGTAGGTGCCAGAACATCTAGCACATAGTTTTATTTCTTCTATAAATCTATCTATCTTTCTGTTTCTCATTTAAATAATCTCTGCCCACTCCTATCAGATTTTGTTTTTATGGAAAAAAAATCTAACCATGAGGTTCTGTTCTGGTTATGGCCTACCATTTAATTTTAGTATAATTGATCAGCCATCACTGAGTTAATTTTAACTATTTTATTGTACTCTCAAGAGTTGGGATCAAAATTCTACTGATGTTATAATAGGTCACTGGTAGTACTACAGAGAATTGAGATCTGGGTGCACGACATGGCATTTTGTTTTGGTCTGTAATTTAGAAATTTGCAGGGGGGATTTAGGAATCATTTCATCACTCATTAGCTAAAACTGAATTTTTGTTAAGAAAGGTTTGGTTTTGTTTCTGTTATTGTGGGTTTTTGTTTTTTGTTTTTCTGGGGTTTTTGTGTTTTGTCATCTTTTCCTATATAAATGAACTCAGAGACAAACTTAAACATTTGCTAAAGTTCTTTAACTGGGAGGGACCTTCAAGATGGTGGAGGAGTAAGACGTGGAGATCACCTTCCGCCCCACAAATACATCAGAAATACATCTACATGTGGAACAACTCCTAGAGAACACCTACTGAATGCTGGCAGAAGACCTCAGACCTCCCAAAAGGCAAGAAACTCCCCACATACCTGGGTAGGGCAAAAGAAAAAAATAAAAACAGAGACAAAAGAATAGGGACAGGACCTGCAGCTCAGGGAGGGAGCTGTGAAGGAGGAAACGTTTCCACACACTAGGAAGCCCCTTCATTGGCGGAGATGGGGGGTGGGTGGGGGAGAAGCTTCGGAGCCATGGAGGAAAGCACAAAAACAGGGGTGCAGGGGCAAAGCAGAGAGATTCCTGCACAGAGGATTGGTGCCAACAAGCACTCACCAGCCAGAGACGCTTGTCTGCCCAGGCGCCTGGGCAGGTGGGAGCTGGGAGCTGAGGCTCGGGCTTCGGAGGTCAGATCCCAGGGAGAGGACTGGGGTTGGCTGCGTGAACACAGCCTGCAGGGGCATAGTGCGCCACAGCTAGCCGGGAGGGAGCCCAGGAAAAAGTCTGGAAATACCTAAGAGGCAAGAGACCATTGTTTCGGGGTGCGCGAGGAGAGGGGACTCAGAGCACTGCCTAAACGAGCTCCACAGACGGGTGCGAGCCGCAGCTATCAGCGCGGACCACAGAAACGGGCATGAGATGCTAAGGCTGCTGCTACAGCCACCAAGAAGCCTGTGTGCGAGCACAGGTCACTCTCCTCACCTCCCCTCCCGGGAGCCTGTGCAGCCCGCCACTGCCAGAGTCCCATGATCCAGGGACAACTTCCCTGGAAGAACACACGGCGCACCTCAGGCTGGTGCAACGTCATGTCAGCCTCTGCCACTGCAGGCTCACCCCGCATTCTGTACCCCTCCTTCCCCCTGGCCTGAGTGAGCCAGACCCACTAATCAGCTGCTCCTGTAACCCCACCCTGTCTGGGCGGAGAACAGACACCCTCAGGTGACCTACACTCAGAGGCAGGGCCAAATCCAAAGCTGAACCCCAGGAGCTGTGCGAACAAAGAAGAGAAAGGGAAATCTCTCCCAGCAGCCTCAGGAGCAGTGGATTAAATCTCCACAATCAACTTGATGTACCTGCATCTGTGGAATACCTGAATAGACAACGAATCATCCCAAAACTGAGGCAGTGGACTTTGGGAGCAACTATAAATGGGATCTACTTTCTGCATCTAATTTGTTTCTGGTTTTATGTTTATCTTAGTTTAGTATTTAGAGCTTATTATCATTGGTAGATTTGTCTATTGATTTGGTTGCCCGCTTCCTTTTTATTTTATATATGTATATATATATATATATATGTTTTTTCTTTTTCTCTTTTTGCAAGCGTGTATGTGTATGCTTTTTTGTATGATTTTGTCTGTACAGCTTTGCTTTTACCATTTGTCCTAGGATTCTGTCTGTCCATTTTCTTTTCTTTTTTTTTTTAAGTATAGTTTTTAGCCCTTGTTATCATTGGTGGATTTGTTTCTTAGTTTGGTTGCTCTCTTCTTTCTTACCTGTTTTTTTAATCTTTAATATATATATTTTTTTATTTTAAAAACCTTATTTACTTTATTTTACTTTTTTCTTTCTTTCTTTATTCTTTTCTCTCCCTTTTCTTCTGAGCCGTGTGACTGACAGGGTCTTGGTGCTCTGGCTGGGTGTCAGGCCTGAGCCTCTAAGGTGGGAGAGGCAAGTTCCTGACATTGGTCCACCAGAGACCTCCCGGCTGCACATAACTGGCTGCACATAATATCATACAATGAAACCTCTCTCAGAGATCTCCATCTCAATGCTAAGACCCAGCTCCACTCACTGACCAGCAAGCTACAGTGCTCAACATCATATGGCAAACAACTAGCAAGACAGAACACAACCCCACCCAGAGAGAGGCTGCGTAAAATCATAATAAGGTCACAGACACCCCAAGACATACCACCGGAAGCCATTCTGCCTGCCAGAAAGACACTATGCAGCCTCATCCACCAGAACACAGGCACCAGTCCCCTCCACCAGAAAAACAACACAACCCAATGAATCAGCCTTACACACTGAGGACAGACACCAAAAACAACGTGAACTACGAACCTGTAGCCTGCAAAAAGGAGACCCCGAACACAGTAAGTTAAGCGAAATGAGAAGACTGAGAAATACACAGCAGATGAAGGAGCAAGGTAAAAACCTATAAGATCAAAAAATGAAGAGGAAATAGGCAGCCTACCTGAAAAAGAATTCAGAGTAATGGTAGTAAATATGATCCAAAATCTTGGAAATAGAATGGAGAAAATACAAGAAACGTTTAACAAGGACCTAGAAGAACTAAAGAGTAAACAAACAATCATGAACAGCCCAATAAATGAAATGAAAAATTCTCTAGAAGCAATCAGTAGCAGGATAACTGAGACAGAAAATGGATAGGTGACCTGGAGATAAAACAGTGGAAATAACTACTGCAGAGCAGAATAAAGAAAAAAGAATGAAAAGAGTTGAGGACAGTCTCAGAGACCTCTGGGACAACATTAAATGCACCAACATTCAAATTATAGGTGTCCCAGAAGCAGAAGAGAAAAAGAAAGGGACTGAGAAAATACTTGAAGAGATTATAGTAGAAAACTTCTCTAATATGATCAAGTGCAGGAAGTGCAAAGAGTACCACACAGGATAAATCCCAGGAGAGACACACCAAGACACATATTAATCAAACTATCAAAAATTAACTACAAAGAAAAAATATTAAAAGCAGCAAGGGAAAGGCAACAAATAACATATAAGATAATCCCCATAAGGTTAGCAGCTGATCTTTCAGCAGAAGAACTAGAAACAGAATTACCATACAACCCAGGAATCCCACTACTGGTCATATACCCTGAGAAAACCATAATTCAGAAAGTCATGTACCACAGCATTCATTGCAGCTCTATTTACAATAGCCAGGGCATGGAAGCAACCTAACTGTCCATTGACAGATGAATCGATAAAGAAGATGTGGCACATATATACAATGGAATATTAGTCAGCCATAAAAGGAAACTAAATTGAGTTATTTGTAGTGAGGTGGATGGACCTAGAGTCTGTCATACAGAGTGAAGTAAGTCAGAAAGAGAAAAACAAATACCATATGCCCACACAAATATATATGGAATCTAAAAAAAAAAAAAATGGTTCTGAAGAACCTAGGGACAGGACAGGAATAAAGACGCAGATGTAGAGAATTCACTTGAGGACACGGGGAGGGGGAAAGTTAATCTGGGATGAAGTGAGAGAGTGGCATGGACATATATACACAACCAAATATAAAATAGATAGCTAGTGGGAAGCAGCCACATAGCACAGGTGCTTTGTGTCCACCTAGAGGGATGGGATACAAGGGTTGGGAGGTAGACACAAGAGGGAGGAGATATGGGGATATATGTATGTATATAGCTGATTCACTTTGTTATAAAGCAGAAACTATCACACCATTGTAAAGCAATTATATTCCATTAAAGATGTTAAAAAAAAAAAGTTCTTTGTCTGGTTTTGTGATTTTTAAGAAATATATTTTCATCTTTTTTTCTTTGGAATCTTAATCCCATAACTTATAGACTCTTTTTTTAATTAAAGGCAAACATTTATAGTCAGATCATAAAATTATAAAATCAGCAACTTTTGGTTAGAAAGGCCATCTGGTTCAGCCATCAGTTTCATCCTATCTCATCTCCCAAAGGTGATGATGACATATCACTTCACTTTTTCCTTCAGTATTTTCTCAGATATTCCCTAGTGTTACAGATTTCCAAATAAAACATTAAATATGAACTTAAGACTTATAATAATTAATATAAAGTTTTCTGATTTTTATATAGTCAGGCACAGATTTTTTAATAACATTTTGTAGAATTTTAAAAGTAATTTTACAGAAGTACAATCTGTTTTACAAATATATAAGAATCTACGTACACTGAGGTACCCTAGTTTTCATTTATCAGTTAATAATGCAGGCTTCTCTGGTGGCTCTTGCCCAGTTTTATCATGACTGTCTTGTTTGTTAAGCTCTTTTGTGTTTCCTCTTTACGCGGTTTAGAAAAATTGAGTTTAATGTATCAAGCATAAAGCTAAACAAATTCTAAAGATCGGGAGAAAGAAATAAGGCATAAGTTAACTGAATGCTTACAATATTTCTTTATGTTTCTAAGAGATGACAGTTAAATAGTATAAATTCTTCTTCTCCCGTGGCAGGAAACATCAGTGAGAGTAGGACTGGCCAGTGGGAAATCTTCTGACCATTGCTTTCTGGTCCATGGCTGGTCCCCTCACCTGTGTTCCATGTGCCAGGTGTAGAAATGTCCATTGGTTTGAGTTTAATTGCCACTTTGTCTAAAAGTTGGAGTTGCTTACTTCTTATTATTTTTATAGCTTTTTCATATTATTCCTCAGTCATATCTGGATTTGAAAGTTTAAGGGTGACTTCTTGAAATGATTCTTGTCTTGTCACCGGGGCTCTTACTATATGATGCCAGTGCAATCAGTATTAAAAAGGAAATTTGAGGTTGTTCAACCATTTTCTTTATTCCGGTCTGTTGGATACTTGATCACTTGTTACTGAATTGACTCTGTACTTAGTAAACAACCCAAATAATGGTGAGTAAACCAAGAAAGCTCCATGACTGCTGTTAAAATCATATGGAGCTAGCTGTGTACTTGTAACCCTGTATCAAGGCTAGTGACCCGCCATTCATGATGATTTATATACGAGGGACTTTTATAATTAAAAATGGGTATTTGTGCTTTACCTGAGAGTGACAGCCTTTTGTCAGGCCCTCCTCCGCAATTAACATATCTTTTGTGTCTTTTAAAACCTACTTTTTATTGGGAATAGATTTCAATGTGTTTTGATCTTTTCCTCATACACTTCTTCCAACTTACTGACCTAATTGAAAGCATTACTAACATCATATCTTATGAAATAGTTCTCCGTGGCCCTTTCTTTTCCTACACCCCGTCTCACCATTCCTGGTAAGAGACCCACAGGGCTTCCCATTCTGGCCTCAAGTCCCTCATTTATTTATTACCGCCAGTCAGTAACTGTACCTTCTTTTATACCCATCTCTCTGGTTATGTGACTACTATATGCCTTCTTTGTTACAATCACCAAACTGTAGGGCACTATTATACTGTTCTTTAACGCTTCTTTTTCTTTTAATTTATTGCATTACCTATTATTCGGGCAACTACACAATTTATTATTCAAACCAAATTTGACACTAGGACCACAGTCTTAACTAAAGGACTTAGACAAAACCAGGTCATATGGTCACCTTGCCTATTTCTGTTTTCAGTTATATCACTGTTCAAATTGACATTCAGTTGAAATGTAGCTGGCTTTTCCTAGTCACCTTCATTTATGTGCCATTTCTGCTGTCTGCAACACAGTCATCCCTTGAACTCTGTCATCACTAAGAAATGCTGCACCTATAGGGTTTCCAGATTCAACAGTACTCTCTAAATATGATCTTCTGATCTTAGACCTACAACACTAATTATGTCCTACTGATTTCACCCTTCCCTCATAATAATCACCTCCCCAATTCAGGCTTTTAGTCCATTATCCTCTTTCTTTTTTTGGTTCTTTCTGACCAGGATGGACCCAATGGATAACCATTTTTACATATTCATTTGAATATCCTGGACTTATTGATACCCTTCACATTTTCTAAAGATATTTTCATCAGTCCTCCATATTTGGGAAAAATTAATTTCTCCCTTTAACTGCTTCTTAGTTTTCTAAGGTTGATGTATCATGTCATATAACCCCACCAGTTAATTCCATTTCTTATTCATGCTGTAACATCAGCTGGGATCTTAATGTTACTAGATACACCGAATTATCACTATTTGATGACCTATCACCTTGCATATAGCAATTGATCCAAGCCAACTCCATTCTCCTTGGCTCTTAGCATCACTCTCCTTCATGCTCCTCAAATGACCCCTTCACAGTCATCGGTCATCCATTGTGAATTTCTGCATCGTGGTACCTGCGATTGGGTAGGTGCTTGGTACATGTTTGTTGAATAAACTAATGAATTTTCTCCTCTACCTCAACATCTCTTTCTACCTTCCTCCATCTCTTGGTTCCCCATCGTCCCTTTTATGATTATGTTACATCTACACACTTGATCACCTCCACTTCCTGTCTTGGATTTTTAAAAATTTATCCAAGATTATTTTTTAGAGTAATTTTAGGTTTACAGCAAAATTGAACAGAAGGTACAGAGATTTCCTGTATACCCCCTGCCCCCACACGTGCATAGCTTCCCCCATTGTCAGTTTCGCCACCAGAGTGGTACATGTGTTAACAATCAGTGAACCTGCATTGACCCATCATTATCACCCAAAGTCCATAGCTCACTTTAGGGTTCACTTCTGATATTGTACAAATGGGTTTGGACAAATGTGTGATGACATGCATCTATCATTCTAAGTGTCACATGTGCATAGCCTCCCCCATCATCAGTATCGCCACCAGAGTGGTACATGTGTTAACAATCAGTGAACCTGCATTGACACATCATTATCACCCAAAGTCCATAGTTCACTTTAGGGTTCACTTCTGATATTGGACAAATGGGTTTGGACAAATGTGTGATGACACGCATCTATCATTCTAAGTGTCATACAGAATATTTTCACTAAAAATCCTCTGTGTTCCACCTGTTCATTTCTCCCAACCTCCCAAACCCTGGCAACCACTGATTTTTTTATTGTTTTCATAGTTTAACCTTTTCTGGAATATCATATAGTTGAAATTGTACAGTATGTAGCCCTTTCTTGTTGTGTTCTTCCACTTACTAATAAGCATTTAAGGTTCCCCCGTGTCTTTTCATGGCTTGATAGCTCATTTCTTTTTAGTGAGGAGTAATATTCTATTGTCTGGGTCTACACAGTTTATTTATCCATTCACCTACTGAAGGACACCTTTGTTGCTTCCAAGTTTTGGCAATTATGAATAAACACCTGTGTGCAGGTTTTTGTGTGACTCTAAGTTTTCAACTCCTTTGGGTAAATATTAAGGAGCTCAGTTGCTGGATCACATGGTAAGAGTCTGTTTAGTTTTATAAGAAACAACAAACTGTCTAACAAGTGGCTGTACCATTCTGCCTTCCCACCAGCAATGAATGAGAGCTTCTGTTGCTCCATACCCTTGCCAGCATTTGGTGTCATCCGTGTGCTGGATTTTGGCCATTCTAATAGGTGTGTAGTGGTATCTCATTGTTTTAATTTGCATTTCCCTGGTGATATATGATGTGAAGTATCTTTTCATATGTTTATTTGCCATCCACATATCCATTCTTTTATTTTCAGTCTCCCTTGTCATTTGCTCCTTCACCTCTACCTGCAACCATGCTGTTTTCCTGAACTGCCACTTCCTGAATTCAGACCATTATTTACCTCCTACTAGACTAACTTCGCTGATTACTCCTTACTACATCAATGCCTTATTTTCTTCTGTTACCCTTGTACTTTCTTGTGTTCTTATAGGACCTTGACTTCTGTTCCCATCCCTTGGAATTCATTCTTCTTGCCCCACAAGCCTTTGTTTACTCTTTTCCCAGGAATACTCCACGCCTTCGTAATGTTTCTATTCTGCATTTTCAATCCTATTGACACTTGCTGGGAAACAGTGATGGTTCCTGCTGTCTATAGAAAAGTGTAAATTCCCCAGAAGGGCATTTAATACTCTTATTACTTGGCTCCAGCCTGCATTTTAGCCTTACACTAAAATTTGGGGGTTTCATTTGCCTTAAATGAAACCCCCAAACCCTTGGCCATTTCTTTCTCTGAGCTTTTGTTTTCACTTCTCTGCCCCTTTTGAAAATGTATTTCTTTTTTGTCAAATGGTGTTAATGTACCACAAAGACATTTGTCAATTCTAAGTTGCTACATCTTATCAGGACGTGTAAAATCCTATGTATTCTTTTTTAATAGGCAGTGTATTAGAGTTACTGCTAGATAGCTTTGACTTTTTTTTTTTTTTTTTGGCTGCGTTGGATCTTCGTTGCTGCATGCGGGCTTTCTCTAGTTGCGGCGAGCGGGGGCTACTCGTCATTGCGGTGTGTGAGCTTCTCATTGCAGTGGCTTCTCTTGTTGCGGAGCACAGGCTCTAGGCACTTGGGCTCAGTAGTTGTGGCTCGCGGGCTGTAGAGTGCAGGCTCAGTAGTTGTGGTTCACGGGCTTAGTTGCTCCGCTGCATGTGGGATCTTCCCGGACCAGGGCTTGAACCCGTGTCCACTGTGCCACCAGGGAAACCCAAATCCTATGTATTTTTTAATGCTCCCCCCAAAAGATACCTCCTTTACAAGTCTTCTCTGACTTTTCCTTGAAATACTCTTTCTTCTCCTACCCTTGCTCTTCCTTTGTATTCTTTTATTTATACTGCGATTTCTCTTCCAATTAATTGTCATCATTTCTCCTTTTATCTGCTAGGATTCAAGCTGCAAATTATGTACAGATATATTTTGCACATTAGTCTTTAAGAAATATTGGCCAAATTGAGTTGCTTATTTTTAAAAAATTTTTCATAGCTTTTGGTAATGATTTTGTGGTCCATAAATGGATGTTACAGAATCTCTTGTGTTTTAGCTCAGCCCTATCCCATAGAAATATAATATGAGCCACATAATGTACTTCTTACACTTTCTAATAGCCACTGTCAAAATAGTAAAAAGAAACTTGTGAATTAATTTTAATAACATTTTATTAATCCAATATATTCAAAATATTATTTCAACATGTAACCAATATGAAATAGTTATCTATGAGATACTTCACAATCTTTTTCGTTTGTTTCTTTTATACAAGGTCCTCAAAGTTAGCACATATTTTACACCTACAGACCATCTCATTGTCATTTGTCACATTTCATGTGCTCAGTAGTCACACGTAGCTAGTGGTATTGGTCATTTGGTCATTGTAGCTCTAGATACTTAAAATTTCTAATCACTCTTTATTTTCCATTCAGACGAAAGGTTTATACACCCAGTAATACATTCTAAGGTTGAACTAGGAATTTTTATTTTTTTTTGTAACTTGATTTTTTAAGATTCAAAGACATACAGAGGGCCAACAGGCACATGAAAAGATACTCAACATTGATAATTATCAGAGAAATGCAAATCAAAACTACAATAACGTATCACCTCACACCAGTCAGAATGGCCATCATTAAAAAGTCTACAAATAATAAATGCTGGAGAGAGTGTGGATAAAAGGAAACCCTCCTACACTGTTGGTTGGAATGTAAACTGGTGCAGCCACTCTGGAAAACAGTATGGAGGTTCCTTTAAAAACTAAAAGTAAAACTACCATACGATCCAGCAGCCCCACTCCTGGGTATATATCCAGAGAAAACTTTAATTTGAAAAGATACATGCACCCCCAGTATTCACTGAAGCACTATTTACGATAGCCAAGACATGGGAGCAACCTAAATGTCCCTCAACAGATGAATGGATAAAGAAGATGTGGTGTGTGTGTGTATGTGTGTGTGTGTGTGTATATATATCCACATATATATATATATATGTGGATATATATACATAAATATATACACACAATAGAATTTTACTCAGTTATAAAAAAGAATGAAATAATGCCATTTGCAGCAACATGGGTGGACCCAGAGATTATCATACTTAGTGGAGTAAGTTAGATAGAGAATGACGGATATCATATGATATCACTTACATGTGGAATCTAAATTATGTTACAAATAAACTTATTTACAAAACAAACAGACTCACAGACATAGAAAACAAACTTATGGTTACCAAAGGGGAAAGGGAAGAGAGGGATAATTTGGGATTAGCAAATACAAACAACTGTGTATAAAATATCAATAGATAAACAACAAGGTCCTACTGTATAGCACAGGGAATGATATTCAATATCTTGTAATAATAGAAAAGAATATGAAAAAGAATATACATATGTATAGCAATCACTTTGCTGTACACTAGAAACTAACACATTGTAAATCAACTATATTTCAGTTTTCAAAATAAAATTAAAAAAAAAAGAAAGAAATTAGAACTGGAAAAAAAAAGTAAAAGAATTGTTTTGAACTTAATGTAGTTAGGATATCAGGTCACTTGCATCACTTCATTTTGGAACGTGTTTTTCTGTTAGCCCTGCAGGCATGTACGCCTTCTTTCCCATCTGGCAAAGCAGAGCGAGAGAGGTATTGCATCACTGACCCACACACAAGCTGGGCTCCTGCCGCTGGTGGCTGCCTGGTTCCAGGAACAAGCCTGCCTTGTGACACTGGAAATGTAGAATCAGAGTAAGAATTTATTTAACACATCCTGCTTGAGAGGTCCTTAGGGGACACTATATGACACGTCTTGAAGAGGGGAAAAGAAAGGGGAACTCTGCTCCTCCGAAATGAAATTTGATCCACAGCTTAATGCACTTTGTTGATTGGTAGGTAATGAGATTGCTTTTTGAAGGAGATGAGTGTTTTCCCATTGGTAATGAGGCATTTAGAGAAACATTCTTTGTAGGATGAGCTCTGTTTTATGACCTCATTGAAAAAGAGGTAAGTCTTTTAAAAGATTGAGTAGAAACAAATCAGTCACTGTTCCCCAAATTTATTTGTAAATAACTCAGTATTTATTTCTCCGGTATTGTAGTGATTAAATTCTCAGGCCACCTCAAAATACCTAGTTAAGTGATCAGTAATGCAGCTTACTTATGTTAATAGTATACAGATTCCAGCCACCTTGGGTAAGAATTTTTCCATGGGAAAATTCATTGGAAAACTAATGTGTAAAAACTAATCACATATCCAGTCTAACCTTGGGAGTGAGGGCCTGGAGGGTGAGTTCTCCCCCACCTGGAACTGCAAAATCTGACTGAAACCACATAATCCACAGAGGATGATGAATTTGTAGCGAAATGACTTAAAGGAAGACCCTCTAATTCTTTTATAACAACACATTGCCTCTAGGGAGTATGTCCTTACATTTTTTTCAAAACAGAATCTCTAAGGATACAGTTTTGTGTTTTTAGAGTTGCAGGCATTAGTGAGAAAGTGCTCACAGGTAACCTGATATATCTTCCTGGATAATTAGATGATATATTTTTCTTTTTCCTTTTAATTAAAATAAAAGTCATTAAGATAGATCCAGACGAGTGATTGCTTGTGACCACATCTCACCATGCGCTTCTTTAAAGGCTGTATTTTGTAGCTCAGGAGAGTTTTCTTTAGTTGATGAAGGTTTCCTCAGTAGTGTGTGCGCATGTGTGTGTACATGCATGTGTGTACACATGGGAACATGTAATACCTTGTGATGCTCACTGAGCCCAGTCAGCTGAATCAGTTCTGGCGTTTGCCTTGCCCTGCACTGTACTTGAAAAGCCAGTCCACTATCACTGACTCTCTGGGTACAGTGGGCCCTTTTTATTATTATAGTTTTTTTTATATTTTTAAATTACTTTACAGATGATTTACAAAAACAAGAATAAAGGGATGGTAAGAAATAACCTCATTTAGAAATTTTAATAAGAATTAATATAGTGAATATCTTAATTTAAATTAAAATTTAAATACAGTTAAGCCAGGGACTTCCCTGGCAGTCCAGTGGTTAAGACTTCACCTTCCAATGCAGGGGGTGCGGGTTCAATCCCTGGTCAGGGAGCTAAGATCCCACATGCCCCGCGGCCAAAAAACCAAAACATAAAACAGAAGCAATATTGTAACAAATTCAATAAAGACTTTAAAAATGGTCCACATCAAAATAAATTAATAAATAAATACAGTTAAGCCAGATTTTTATTTCATCTTTTCCTGGTTTTGAAGGTAAGGATTTCTGAAACGGGCAATATCCTTTGAATAAAACTAGCAGCTAATCATCTGCCATGCATGAACCCGAACTGTAACCACCTTACAAATACTGATTCCAGGTTCAAATACATCTCTGTTCAGTTCTAGCCTCGTACTTCTTGGTCGTTTTCTTGCACTAGCATTTTCCCTTGATAATTGTAAAAAAAAAAATCAATACTTCAAAAACTTTAAGAGCTCATAATTTTGTTGAAGAGAAAACAACTATCTTCTGTCCATAATTGCAAAATATTTTCAAGTTTGGATTTATAAACACCCATGAGAATCATTAATCCAGTCCTTTTTTAATTCATTTTACATTTGTTCTTTACTTCTCATTGCTTTTTAGATACTCCTGCATTTGGTATTTGTCTCCTTATAAAGTATATCAAAAATATTGTTTCACAAACATCATAAGATTTGTTGCACATACATCACAAAGGAGGAAAGAATACTGTCACACATGTTTTTAGCAATTTTAGCAATAGTTTCTGCTTTTGTTGCAAAATACTGAATGATGTCATCAAATGACTAACTGGATGAGAATACCATATTTTCTTTTTGTTCTTAAAAATGCATTGCTCACTTTGCAGTTCTTGAGCTTGAGAAAATTCATCTAGGACATCATCATCTGAAGACTCATGGTCTGAGGTTTTGCTTATGTGATCAATTTTAGTCATCTTCTGATTTGTTTAATAATTGTGAAATATCTCCTGTCAATTTTCTCCTATTTGCCAATGCAGAAAATGAAAATTTTTGATTTTCACTTGTATTCAGGGAATGTCTCTAGATTTATTTTATTCCTTCTTGAAAGATGATGCAGTATTTGGGAAACACAGTAATAAAACTGTGACAATTCCCCTCTTGCATCATCCTTCTAGGCAATTCCTTCATTCTTTTATTTTCATGTTATCTGGTCTTCCTTAACACAGTGGGAAATAATTAGTGAGTAATGATGAAATAATTCTTGGGATGATAAAAATAAGAAAATTGCAGAAAAAAAAGTCTTAAGCATCAAAAAAAATTCCAGTTGAGTGATATGGTAATTACAAGATAGAATGAGTTTCATTCCATTTGAAAAAAATATTTTAAGAAAAAAATACTTTAAGAAAGTGTAAAAATTAGAATTATTGACCCTTAGAAGTAGATACAACTGCTCAAAATGAAACTTAAAATGTAAAATTGTGTCCAGTGGACCCTGGTGGTATTCCAAGGGTCATCAGGAGTTTACATTTATTATGAGACCTGTGTGACTTTATTAAACACTTGACCTAATTTTCTACAAACTAGGTACTCAACAAATATTTGAGTTGAATTGAATTGACATTCAGGTTAAACGCATACACAGACATAATTGGTATCTCAAGGTTAAGGTAATGGGGCTTTAAAACAAAAGCTACCAAGGAATATCATTGCAGACATGCAAGAATTAAGTGAAATTGCATCAGGAGTCTCTAAAGCTAGAAATATTGGGGAAAAAAATAATAGGGCCTTTAGGAACATTTATTACAACCGCTTAGCACCCTTACTGTAGTTACTAATAGAATATCTTTCCATTGCTTCAAAAAGTAAAATAAAATAGAATAAAATGAAATGAAAGTGGAGTTGTAAGATTCATCTTTATTTGAACTTTTGGATAAAAGTCCATTGGTAAAGTGGCTTTCTTATTTGAACGAGCAAGCATTTTTTGTTCCTTAGTGTCAAATTGGAGCTCTTTATTAAAAACATCAGTAGGCAAAAATTTCAGGAAGTACAAGTTATAGTCATGAGACCATCTCACCTCCCTTAGCTGTTGGCAAGCATTGTGTGATTTTAAAAATGAGTAAACAAACATTGGTTTACAGCAATGGTTGTCAACTGGGGGCGATTTTGACGCCCAAGGAACCTTTGGAAATACCTGCGGACATTTTTAATTGTCTCAATTAGGGGGGTGGATGTTCCTGGCATTTCGTGGGTAGAGACCAGGGATACTGCTCAGCGTCCGAAATACACAGGACAGCCCCACAGCAAAGAAATGTTCGTAGAGCTGAGGTTGAGAAACTGGTTTAGAGGTTTCTTTAGTACGGGAAAGCTAGGGATATTATTCTTTTAAAAAACAAAAAAACACAACTTCCATTCCAAGCTTTTGCCTCACCCTGATCTCCTATGGACAGAAAAGCAAACACCCCAGGAGTCTGCCTCTTGAATGCAGCTTTTGTGCACATGGGCATGTTTGAGGTCAAAATAAACCTTTCAGACATAACTGCATCCAGAGCTTAAAATGTGCGCAAATACAGTGGATGATTAAGTCTTCTTATTTGCACTCAGTTACTTCATTAATTCTAATCATTATGTCAATTCTTTTTTTCCTTTATTAGTGTCACTACTGTCCATTTTGACTACACTAATATCAGCATACTTTCTGGGACAAAATGATCATGTTTTGAAATATTTGATGTATTTAGAGTCCTGAAAAACTAACTCCACTTAAAATATTTTCCCTTACATCTAATTAGAAAAATGTTTAAAGTATGATAATTTTTTAAAAGGAGTTGGGTCAAGGAAAATCACCTATAATTTGACTTTATTGTAAGTTTTATGTTTCTATTTGTTCTTGTTTTTATTTAGTTCTGTTTGAAATAGAAACTTTTCATTTTTAAAATAATATTTTTAAATATTTTAAAATACATTTATAATTTTCATATTTACACCCTTTAATTATGTATATTCCTTCAGAATTTATTCATCCATATCTTTATTGTCAGACATTTTTTGCTTCCTTTTTTTACATTATAGAAGCCAAGCTTTTGAATTCCTTAATGTGTCTAGATTTTCCTCCCATATTATATAATATTATAATTGCTTTAAAGTACTTTTCCAAAAATAGGACAACTGGGTTAAAAGATATGAATGTTTTGACAGGACTTAAAGTTTATCTAAATGTTTATGCCCATTTACAGTGAGATATGGACAGCAGGTGGATTTATTTTGTCATTGCATACTTACCAGTACTGGATTTTTACTGTTAATAATAACATGTTCCTTCCACATACTGTCAAGTTTTCAGGCTTTTCTAGACTATGAGTGTCATGACGGCATGGACTAAATTTTATTGCCTTCTTATATCCTTGTCTGTGGGCAAGTAATAATAATCGTAATACATATTATGTAGTCTTGCTATGTGCAAACCAGTGTTCTGAACACCTAGCATATATTAACCTGTCTAATGTTCACCGCTTTTTAAAATCTATTAGTTTCTTGTAGAATGATTTAATGAATGTTATTTGGGCTTTTCCAAAACTAGGAATAGATTTGTGCTGATTTATCTATTCTTGAGGATTTACATTTTTTTTTCTTCTGCCAAATAAATATTACAGGTATTTCAGGTGTAAAATTCAACAGAAGCCTTCTGTTGATTCTCATTCCATTAATTCCACATTAAAGAAATATCATTAATAATCTGCACTTTTGTCATTCAACTAAATTTCTTGCATTCTACCTTGAGCACATATAAATTATAATTTTAAGAATGATTAATTTATTCACTTTTGATTTAAAAAGTTTCAGACTAATAAATAATTTTGATTGAATAATTCATACTGGAGAGAAGTTAAAAATGTTTGATGTTTACTGATAGTATGGTGTACGTTGGTTCCATGTTTAATCTGCGCTAGTTTCGAGCCTTCCATGGGGGAAGCGGGGGCTGGGAGTATGTATAGTCTCAAGCTTTAGATTAGTTTAATATTTACGATGGGAAATGTGAAAAATATATATATATATACGTTGTGTCACATGCCTAGAAAAAGGCCAGAACCTGCAGAGGGCTAACTTAGGGTACCTAAAATAAGCGAGCTATTTCTCTTCAAGTTCTTGCCTTTTACTTATTTGTTTACTGGGGGTGTGGAGGGAGGGGGAGGGGGAGATTAATGGAGGGACAGAGAATTTATAGACTCTACTTCTAGGTTAGTAGAAGTCTCTTCAATCTGATTCCCTTTAAAAGGAGAAGCATCTTATTTCTCTGTAAAATGTTCCACAGAGATATGTCTATTTTATAAAGAATGGAATTGTTATGAACGGAGAGAAATATACATTAAAATTAACATCTCCCTTTGGTCAATAGCTAGGCCATTTTAATGTTGTTATTGATGTTTTCAGTTGGTTTGGTCACATTATTAGAATCAAATAAGGTAGAGATGGAGCTGATAATATAGCTTGTGAGCCCATCATGTTAAAACTGACTATTTATGGAGGGGGAAATGATAGTCCAGTAACCCCAACCCAAGGTAACATGTCAAAGTATAAAACATAATGATGGTAAGCTTACTTTGAATTGAGGACAGTTGTGTTCATGGCTGCATTTGAAGCTGTTAATGGAGTTCTAGTGTAAATAACAGGAATATGATTTCATGGTGTCTTGATCTATCTTTCCTGTAAGAATATGTGGCACGTGAAATATGTTGACCTAGACACAACCACTGGGAGTGTTTTATTGTACCCGCTACATGAGCACGATTATGAGATTTTTTAAAAATCCATTTATTAAGCCCTCTAGGGACCTGGGACTCACTCACCTTTGCTCCAGAAGCAGAGAGAATTGCTAATAACACTGGGTACAGACCATTTCCAGTCATTTCCCAGAAACTTGAGCAGAGACCAACACAAGCTGATGCTCGAACATAAGGGATAAAATATTGATCATGGTCACTATTTCAGTCAGCATAAAAAGCTCTTATTAAGGCTTGATTTGTGGGTGGCACAGTGCTAGGTATAGTTGAAAGTCAATTTAACTATGGTCTGTGTGCTCCAAGAACTTTTTCTCAGAAAATAATCACCAGATGGTAGCGTGGAGAGTGCATTTCACAAACACGTTATTTGTGGTTTGTGAAAAGTTGTCATTGAATCATGGAGTAAGTTATGCCCATGTTGTCTTCCAGTTACCTTGGGATGTGGAAACATTCATAGCCTTACCTGATCTCAGCCTGTTGTGAGAATGTGTCTGTTAGTGGATCAGTACTTTCTCTGTCTTTAAAATTGGTTCTGAGAAAGAGAGGGAGAGAGAGGCTTAATTTGGCTTTATATCTTGTTTGGATGTCTAGAGTTAAAATTCTTTGAATATATAATCTTTCAGCTGCTTTACTGCCTTGCATTTTGAGAAGGTGGTAGTAAGTGCTGACAGGGGGAAAAAACTAACAACTTTGGAAGAGGGTCACAAAGTGAATCATGCAAATGACACATTACAGCCTTAAATCTTTGCCAGTGGATGAGTCAAGAAAGACTAGATTTGATGAAACAGTCTGTGGCTTTGAGAAATGACTGTCACAGTGATGGGTTGGCAGCATCTAGCACTGTTTGAGGCTGTAACTGTATCACTGAGTCTTGTACTGAAATATGGAAACTAATTTGAAAATGATGAATAGGAGAGAGGCAGAAGCTTGCATTTTCTCTTGAGGAAACTGGCTGCCAGCTCTGAGGTCTTACTAAAAATGCTGAATTTCTGTATTGAATAATCTTGGACCGCATGTATGTCAAAAACAAAAGCCTTTAATAACCTTAACTAGATTATAGATGTTTGGCCAAACCAGTGGGGTTTGTTTTGGTTTCTAAGCAGGTGATGGCTGGAAGAGGAGATACCTTTGAAGTTCAGGGTTGGGTTGCTGCCATCCCAGCTACATCTGGCAGTGATCACTGTGCTTACTGGGACCTAATGGCGCAAGCTGCCCCAGTAACCAGATGTCACTGAATGAGAAGTGCTGGGGAATGATTCATTTGTAAAAGTTATTTGAATAGTTGGATTATTCGGTGCTGAGAATTTTATGCCTTTGAGGCATGGACGGTTTCTCTTTATCCTCCCAATGTATTTATTTTAATTTTTAAAATTTTTAAGATTTTTATACAAGTTTTAAAGGTTACTTTCCATTTACCGTTATTACAAAATATTGGCTATATTCCTTGTATTGTACAATACATCCTTGCACCTACCTTACACTCAATAGTTGGTGCCTCTCACTCCCTCAGCCTTATATTTCCCCTCCCCCCTTCCCTCTCTCCACTGGTAACCAGTAGTCTGTTCTCTATATCTGTGAGTCTGCTTCCTTTTTCCTGTTGTATTTTGTAGTTTCTCATGTCATACAGTATTTGTTTTTATCTGTCTGACTTATTTCACTTAGCATAATGCCCTCCAAGTCCATCCATATTGCTGCAGATGGCAAATTTTGTTCTTTTTATGGCTAAGTAGTATTCCATTGTTTGTGTGTGTGTGTGTGTGTATACACATATATATCACATCTTCTTTATCCATTCACTGTTGATGGACACTTAGGTTGCTCCCATATCTTGGCAACTGTAAATAACGCTACTATGAACTTTGGGGTACGTGTATCTTTTTGAATTGGTAATCAAAACACTATGGTACTGGCACAGAAATAGACACATAGATCGATGGAAAAGGATAGAGAGCCCAGAAATAAACCCACATACTTACGGTCAAGTAATCTACAACAAAGGAGGCAAGAATACACCATGGAAAAAAGATAGTCTTTTTAATAAATGGTGCTGGGAAAACTGGATAGCTACATGTCAAAGAATGAAATTAGAACATTCTCTACCACCATTTACAAAAATAAACTCAAAATGGATTATAGACCTAAATGTAAGACCGGATACTATAAAACTCCTAGAGGTAAACATAGGCGGAACACTCTTTGACATAAATCACAGCAATATTTTTTTGGATCCATCTCCTAAAGCAAAAAATTAAAGCAAAAATAAACAAATGGGACCTAATTAAACTTAAAGGAAAGGAAACCATAGACAAAGCAAAAAGACAACCTACTGAATGGGAGAAAATATTTGCAGATTGTATGACAAATAAGGGATTAATATCCAACGTATATAAACAGCTCATACAACTCAGAAAACCAAACAACCTGATTAAAAAATGGGCAGAAGAACTGAATAGACATTTTTCCAAAGAGGAAATGCAGATGGCCAGCAGGCACATGAAAAGATGCTCAACATCACTAATCATCAGGGAAATGCAAATCAAAACCACAATGAGATATCATCTCACACCTGTCAGAATGGCCATCATCAAAAAGAACACAAAGAGCAAATGTTGGTGAAGATGTGGAGAAAAGGGCTCCCTCTTGCACTGTTGGTGAGAATGTAAATTGACGCAGCCACTGTGGAAAACAGTATGGAGGTTTCTCAAAAAACTAAAAATAGAACTACCATATGACCTAGCAGTTCCACTCCTGGGTATATATCCTCCCAATGTCTTTTAATTAAACTATCCAGATTTCCTGGATTACAAAACAGTAGAAGAGAAAGAAAATACCAATCCTTATGATTATGACAGGTTTCTGGCAGTAGTAACCCCCAAACACTAATTCTTTGCTAAAACCAACATTTGGATTTTGTTATCTTCAGTGTAGAACCCCTAGTTTAGATGGGATTCACCATTGTTCATGTCTAGGGGGCCCTTAAAGTTATGTATTTTTTTGTGTGTTTTCTTTTGGCCTCAAGATCCACATAACAGCATATTATGCCTAGAAATGTTTCCTTCACTTGAGCCATGTGGCTCATCAAATCCCTGGTAACTAACAATTGCATGTTGGAACTTTATCTTGAACTTAGTTACATGTAAGTCGGCTTCTGGGAGCCCTAAAATAGAAGTACATGAGGTTTCCCCCACTCCATCTAAACTAGTACCAAGACCCCATTCACAAAGAACTTAGCGAAACTTTCATAACCCTGTGTTTATTTGGGAAGGAAATCAACCATATGGAAAGTAATTTCCAGATACAGTTGGCCCTCCATATTCGCGATTCTGCATCTAATGCTTCAACCAACCATGAATCAGAAATATTCACACAAAAAAGTTGTTTTCAGGAAGTTCCCAAAAAACAAAACGAATTTGCTGTGCACCAGCAGCTATTTACATAGCACTTACTTAGTACTTATAATTGTTTACATGGTATTAGGTATTAAAAGTAATCTGCAGATGACTTAAAGTATAATGGAGGATGTACGTAAGTTATATGCAAATACAGTAGAACCATGAACAACTTGGGGGGGGGCGGGTAGAGGCTAGGGGCACAGACCCTATGCGCAGTGGAAAATCCCAATATAACTTTACAGTCCGTTCCAACCAACCTGGAATCGTGTAGTATGCATTTAGTGAAAGAAACCCGGTTATTCGTGGACCCATGCAGTTCAAACCCCTGTTGTTCAAGGGCCAACCAGACAACATCATTTTATATAAGGGACTTGATCATCCACAGATTTTGGTATCCTGGTTGGGGGGCACCCTGGACCCGAACCCCTGCAGATACTGAGAGCTGACTGTACTCAAAACTATTTCCTTTGATTAGAGGTAAACAAAATCTATCCCAAGTAAGAACTAACTTCAGCTTCCTTTTTCACCTTCCATATTTACAAAGTAACATTTCTGGTGTTTTCTGTATGTAAATGGAAGAGGGTGGCATTATTCCATTTAGTTGAAGCCAGTGTTCACCTGAAGTATATGTGTGTGTGTGTTCAATGTTCATGATTTATTGATGCTTCATTTGTTTTGAAATGATCCTAAAGGAATAGTATCCTTTCCTTCCTTCAGAAATAGCCTCACTTAGACACAGGCATAGAGAACAAATGTATGGATACCAAGGGGGGAAGGCGGGGTGGGATGAACTGGGAGATTGTAATCGACATATATACACTACTATGTATAAAATAGATAACTAATGAGAACCTACTGTATAGTACAGGGAACTCTACTCGGTGCTCTGTGGTGACCTAAATGGGAAGGAAATCTAAAAAGAGGGGATATATGTATATGTATGGCTGATTCACTTTGCTGTACAGCAGTGTAAAGCAACTGTACTCCAATAAAAATAAAAATAGCCTCACTTATCTGAAAATGAAATTGTCTCCTCAGTTAACCTGTAGCAAATTTCCTGTGTGGAGTGAGACATTAGCAGAACAGTCTTCACTAGTTAAAACTTTAGAATGTACAATATTTGAAAGCAATGAATTTATTACTACCAGATATAGTAGCTCAAACTAATGATTTTGTATTCACATTATGAGTAGTAATATTTTCGTCTACCATTTGTATTATTTTGTATAGGTATGTGTTCTATATTATATATATTTATTTATACAAATAAATTATTATTTGTTTGTAATTGACCCAAATAGTGTGAGTACATTATACATATCCTTAGTGTTGATAACATTATTTACTTAAAAAACACACACGTCACATAAAGATAAGCATATTTTTGTCTCTTTTAAAACTGTATCACTGATCATATTTAAGCACCTTTAAATGGGTATCATTTTACTTGCATCAGATGTTATGGTTATTTTTAATCAGTAAGATTCCGGTAGGAAATAAAAACATTATACGTGTAATACTTTATTGACTCCAGCTGGTTTCCCAGTTTCTTAATTGTATACATAATCTAGTATCATAAAATTTTATAGCATCTTCATAAACTTTTTGAAGGTAGCTAAAGTGCAAATTATGAATGTTTATATGTTTTAAAATAATCCTAGCAGTAGTGGTTTCTTTAGCTCTACATTTTATTAATCTCTATTCATTTGTCATCAAATTAAAAAATAAGGACACACAGACCATCGATCTGGTTATACTATCTTTACACGTTTGAAGATACAACAGATGGATATTCATTGTTGTAATTTATGTCCTCTTTTACCAAACACGTTGTGCCGTATAAATAGTTGTAAAGAGAACTGAACACTGAGCACATAATGGGCTATAAATGCTTGTGTATTGACTAAATTGTTTTAGTAAAGTATAGTGTATAATTCTGGAAAAGATTTGCCAGTGGATATCCCAAAATAGAGCATTATATTAGAAGTTACTTGAAAAACTATTTATAGGAGAGCACCATTTTATTGAGAGCAATAGTAACTCAAATTATATAAATGAGTTGCTATTGTATCTCCTTGTAGCATATAATGAAGTTTTCTTTTGCATTTGAGACCATTGTTTACTGTTAGTTGAACTTGTCTTCCAATGTGTTCTGCTTAGCAACCTGTTGCCAGGCCTATGTGAAGAGCTCTTACTGTGGTTGTAGAGGTTGCAGTGGAAATTTGCTATCTTGTTATGTCAGCTGTTCCAATACGAATAGTCATGAGATTACTGTGTTAGATACTAAAAATGCTAACACATGTTAGCTACCAACCTGGAAAAGAGATAATCATCATGAAGGAAAGGGCAGTATTGCATTTATGGTCATTTAATGATGGTAGAACTAATCCACATTTAAAAAAAGAGAAAAAAAAAACATTTTGTGTGGAGACCGAAATCTAAAGTAATAGATGCACCCAAGTAGTTTAGGAAAGAAAGGACTTGTTAGTGAATAAGATGATCTTTGCTTCAGAAGTGTCTTTGAAGGTTTAAAGTGTGCTTTGAACCTAATAAAACTTTCTTGGGCCTGTTTCTTTACATCTAACATGGGAAAAATTAGAATAACCTGTATCATAGTACTTGCTTTCAGAACTGAGTTAAAGAATAGATATCGATGCATGTTGAACTGCAAAATGTACAGTTAACTTGTTTGTAATGCATGGCTTGGAATTGTAAGGGCAGGCCAGTGTGGGGCTGGTGTTTCCTTAATCAATTCACACTCACACTGTCAAAGAGAAAAGCTCTCCTTAGGGTGTAATGACTAATCTACTACCTCTGGTTTGATAATCATGGCTATTATAACATGTCCCTTTTTAATTAGGTCTTTAGAAAGTAATGTAGGCCTTGTAATTATTATAATCAAAAATAATAGATAATGACTTAGGTACTTTCTGTCCTAGATGAGATTGAGAACATCGTTAAAATAAATTTTGGTAGTAAACAACTAATGATATTTTATGACTTGAAATATGCAGGAGTCCTTTTTATTTTAGGGAAGCAAAAACTATCAGTAAATATGATCTCCTAGGATTGGAAAATGACTAAAAATTAATGTAGATTAATTTAGGCTCTTTTGTACATTTTAAATAAAAATTCAATAGATGTTCAAATAGCAGTAAATCATTTTGCTTTCAACTTCTGTATATTTGAAGACCTTCAATTTTATATTTAAATTATGTTTCAGAAACAGTTTCAGAAGAATTATGGTATCTCAAACTTTACTGGTAAATAAGGGAAAATATATATCAAAATTTTAATCTTTTTCTTCCTTCAACATGCTGTTCATTTTTTTCCATTTAAGTGTTTGTACCTCCTTTGAGTATTAGGTGGTTCACCTCAAGTAGTTCTCAGGAGAATTTTATAGTTAAAAATTATTAGAGGGCTTCCCTGGTGGCGCAGTGGTTGAGAGTCCACCTGCCGATGCGGGGGACGCGGGTTCGTGCCCCGGTCCGGGAAGATCCCACATGCCGCGGAGCGGCTGGGCCCGTGAGCCATGGCCGCTGGGCCTGCGCGTCCGGAGCCTGTGCTCCGCAAGGGGAGAGGCCACAGCGGTGAGAGGCCCGCGTACCACACACACACAAAAAAAAATTATTAGAAAATTGGGACCAAGGAGTCATATACATGTTGAAGTGGTAATGAAGCACTTTGGTTTTATGAATTGTTTATACAGTAGTCACAGGCAGCAACATTGCATTTGAAGTAATTTAATGATGGTAGAACCAATCACAGAGGAGCAGGATACCAAGACCACACTTTCATAGCATCTGTATGTACCTAATCCACTTAGCGTCCAACCTCAAATACAAGGCATTATCGGTGCTGAAACACACTGAGCAATTCTTATGCCCAGGCCGTTCTTAACAAGATAGGCTTTCCCACTTCCTTCCATTTGGCAGTGTTCTTCCCCAACATGCACGTTGGTAAATTGACTCTGTAGGTCCAATTTCTGTCTTGAATACTGTATCTAGAACATCTGTGATCTTTGACCATGACTCCTAAATAGGACACTATGTTTTTGTTCTGTCGTTGGTGTTAGTTGACGAAGTAGTACTTTTCCTCCCTCTTCATCTGCCTAATCAAGGTACCAGTACAAACAGGCCCAGATGGCCTCTGGATTCAGGAATCTAAATATTCATAGGATAGAAATTTCCATATAAAGCTCCTTGGCATAAATAAGCTCTTAAAACCAATTATCTTTGCTATTTCTCAGAAGCCCATTTGGGGCTCATCAAGGCTTTCATAATAGTGAAAAGTGAAAGCCAGGCTATACTTGGCTCTACCTTTTGTCTCTGCCGTATAATTTAAAATACTTATTGCAATAAATAAGTGCTAAGGATGTAATGTAATGGACACTGCTGTCTGTTATACAGGAAAGGTGTTAAGGGAGTACACCCTGAGAGTTCTCATCACAAAGAAAAAAAATGTTTTCTATTTGATTTTGTATCTATATGAGAGGATCGGTGTGAATTGAATTTACTGTGGTCATCACTTCAAAAATAAAATGAATGCTTATTTCAAGCCCTCAGAACAAAGAGGCAAGGGAGCCTTGTGGCTTGTTTTCCCTTAGGGATAAATGGCACTTTGTATCACCCGATGATTGGTGTTAGATGTACAGGCAAACCTCAGAGACATTGTGGGTTTGGTTTCAGACCACCACAGTATCACAATAAAGCAAGTATCACAATAAAAGGAAGCACACAAATTTTTTGGTTCCCTGGTGCATATAAAAGTTATGTTTACACTATGCTGTAGTCTCTTAAGTGTACAATCGCACTGTCTTAAAAAGAATGTGCATACCTTAATTAAAAAATTCTTTATTGCTAAAAACGCTAACCATCATCTGAGTCTTCCACAAGCCATAATCTTTTTTCAAGAGTAACATCAGAGATCACTGATCACCGGTCACCATCACAAATATAATAATAATGAAAAGATTTTAAAAATTGTGAGAATTACCAAAATGTGACACAGAGACGTGAATTGAGCCACTGCCGTTGGAAAAATGGCACCGAGAGACTCGCTGCCACAAACCTTCAATTTGTGAAAAAATGCATTATCTACGAAGCACAATAAAATGAAGTATGCCTGTTTCTCTTTCTTCCTGGGAATCCTCCCCCGCTCCACCCCGCCCCAGGAATCTGGGGCAGGATGAGGGATCCAGGCAGTTTCTGCTTGTGCTGGAGAGAGGAGGAGAGTTGCTTGTTATTGCTTCCCAAGTAGAACCGCTTATTTTTTCACAGGAGAGATGGTGGGGGGAGCCACAGAATCGGGGAGCTTCTCTCCTTTCTAAGGAGCAGGTACTTAACAAGATGTCCCCAAAAGAAAGGTTAGGCTGGTGTCTTGCTTTGTGGCTTTTCTAAAGGGCTTTGTGGCCATTTTGTGTAGAAACCATCTATAGCTTTATATGAGTGCCCATGTATGTAGATCCAGTGGAAAAGGATGCTAGGCACGTCGCCTTTGCTGAAAGGGCACCTGTTCAGGGCCTGTTCTCTTACTACTCTCTTTATTTATTTTTATTTCTTTTATTGAGGTATAGTTAATTTACATTGTTGTGTTAGTTTCAGGTGTGTAGTGAAGTGATTCAGTTAGACGTACACATGTATATATTCTTCTTAAGATTCCTTTCCATTATAGGTTATTACAAGATACTGAGTAGAATTCCCTGTGCTACAGTAGGTCCTTGTTGTTTCTCTGTTTTATATATAGTACTGCGTATATATTAATCCCAAACTCCTCATTTATCTCTCCCTGCCCCCATCCCCTTTGGTAATCAGAAGTTTGTTTTCCATGTCCGTGAGTCTATTTCTGTTTTTCTTACTACTCTCTAAAAACGTTAACAGTCCTCCAACTACCGACTCCAGTGTATCTTACCTAGCTTTCCTGTGTTCATTTTCTCCATAATGGTTGTCACCTGGCATGTGCTGAGATAACATTTTTGCTTTGGTTTCTTATATTTCTACCTCTCCCCCCAGTAGAATATAAGTACCAGGAGGACAGGGAAGTTTTTGTTTTATTCCCAGCAATAACTTCAGTGTCTGGAACAGACCCTGTGGAACTTAGCACCCACTCAAATATGTTAGATGGCTAAAGATCATATATTTCCAACTCTTCACCCAAAATGTACACAGATCACCTATACGTACCAGCAACCTTAATCTTTGAGTATGAGGAATTTGCTCATTCAAAGTTTTCTGGCATAGCATCTGAATAACCAAGATTTTGTTTCATGTATCAAGATTTTAAAATGACTCTGAAAGTTTTTGATCACCTTAGGTGCTTCTTTTTAATCCTACTTGGTTCATGAAGCTGTCAGGAAAAGAACCTGCTTTTGATTATATATGGCTTTTCTTGCCTCCAAGATAACCTTTTAAAAAGCAATTTAGCTTCTTACTATAATTATATTCCAAACTTAATATTTCTTAAGTCTTGCCAGAATAACATTTTCTCCCTTGCAACATATTTTTATGATTTAAAGGTAAGACAGCAAGTGTACTAAGTACTTTAGACTATGTCTTGAAAATCTAAGAACATTTTTCTACAGAGCCCAAATGATACCATCTCACCCACAAAATTAACAATACTTTTAAAATATCATCAGGTAGTCATATTTTCCCTGAACCTGAGGAATGACCTCCCCTGCTTGTTTTTCCACACCATATCCCATGCAGGACCAGGCCTAGCATCTTACATCCTTAAATCTTAGGATTCAGAGCAGCCCTTTTTATATCATGACATCGATGTACTAAAGAAACTGTACCTGTCTTCCTAGAAACTGCCCATCCTTTGACTTGTCTTAGGTCCTAGAGGTATTATTTAAATTGTTTCTCTATTCCTGGAATATGAGTATGTACTGAGAAAATGAAGAAAAGATCAATTATTTTTCAAATGTTCTAAACAAGTGCTGCAAGTTACACCAGACCTTGCTTTAATGCTTCTCTTATCTCTTTGCTGTTCTTGTTTTTTAGACATGAACTAAATTAAGCAGGGTAACATTTAAAAGCTGGTATGAAGAAAAGTTGATTTTATGCTAAACTATCATTTTTATAACCTTTCTTCCATTTTCTTTCCATTAGTTTTATTCTTGGAATTGGCAAGCACCTGAGTAGTTAATACACCCATGAATTTAACACTGGATTCTATAGTCTTCTATTCATATCAGTGTGCCAAGTGATAATAGAATTCTGAAAATATAATCTGTAGCATAAGCGTTTTTTTTAACTTTAAAGATTAAGTACTTTTGTATTCCCTCTCTTAAGATCTTTCCTAGGACTGCCTAACATCTGACTCTTTTATGTTTTCTAATAAAGAAAGTCAACCTCTTCATGTAATTGTCATAGATTATTTCAGTTCTGAGTGTTTTGGAGGACTATCCCCTTGAGATTTAGTCATGACATCATTCATTCATTTATACGCTTGAGCCACGTGCCATGCCAAGGCACTGTGCCTGTGGCCTTGGCTTTATTTCTCTCTTATGTGATACTTGCTGTGGGTCAGGTGCTCTTCTAAGTACATTGCAAGTTTTAACAAGGATAAGGAGGCACAGAGAGGTTAAGTAATTTGCTCCTGGTCACAGAGCTGAGATTCAGATCCAGGCAGTCTGGCCACAGAGTTCATACTTTGAACCACTCTGCCATGCCGAAGAGCCCCGCCTCCTTGGAGCCTGCATTCTGCCCTCTCTGAAGAAGGCGAGAGGCAGGGATCACGTTGTTTCTGCTGTAGAATTTTAGAACTTGGACACCCTAGAGCCCGTGAGGCCTCTCTCTTTGTTTTCTTGTATCTCCTTTGTCCTCAGATCAGGACACAGCACAGCCTCCCACTCTTCCCATCTCCAGCCCAGCCCAGCCCACCCTCTAGGCCAGGGGTCAGCAATATTTCTGTAAAGAGCTAGATAATAAATATTTGGGGCTCTGCAGGCCACATATGGTCTCTGTCACATATTTTTCTTTCTGTGTGTGTGTGTATTTTTTTTTTCCTTTTCATCTTATAACACTTTAAAAATGTGAAAATCACCCTTAGCTCACAAGATGTCCAGGAACAAGTCACGGGCCGTAGTTTGCCACCCCCTGCTCCACGCCACTGCTCATTTGTCCTGCTTTGAGCACTCTGTGTTCTTGTCAGCTGATCTGTTTCAGGCACTCAGGTTTTCCTCTCTCCTCTACCACAGGACCTTTGCACATGTTCTACCCACTCTGCCTTTCGACAGCTGTCTTTAGCCTCTGGACTTCATTAAATTGGGGCTTTTTTTAGGCCACATTTCAGGGCCCTTCCTCGTGGATGCCTTGTTATACACCCCCAGATCTGTTCAGATCTCATTTGTTTGGGTCTCCTAGCCCTCCGTAATTGGTATCACAGTAACAATTTTACGTTTATACAGGTGATGATATCATTGTCCTTTTGGCTGTTAGCCCAGGTGAATTACCCTTGCGCCCCAGTGTATCTCTGGCTCCCAGCATGTGTCCCTAACCAGGCTCCCAGCTCTGCTCTCATCTCCCTAGAGCCCACTCTCCACCCAGCAACCAGAGTCATCTTTAAAACAAATCGGATTTAGTCATTCCCATTGCATATAAATAAACATGCTATTTCTGACCATAACCAGCATGGCCTTGCTGGGTCATGCCCCACCTGTCTGTCTCTACCACCCTAGCGTACGCTTCTTCCCCCTGCCTCACTCCCCGCAAGCTCACTGGCTTTTTGTTGTATTTTTTTTTCGTGATCGTGCTAAGCTTGCCCTTGCGTTCAGGGCCTTTGCACATTCTCTTACTCGTATCTTAGCCATCCGCCCACCTTGACTTTCAGCATTCCAAGTCTCGGTGCCCGCGACCCTTTCTCAGTGGCCTTCCGCTGATCATCCTATCTGAAATGCTCCCCCTATACCGCCCCCCCACACACACACATCTGTTATAGCCACTGGTTAACACATTAGCCTTTCTTTTCTCAATCAACTTCTTTGCATTATTTTTTTGTTATTTATTTGCTCATATTGTGCCTGCCCCACTAAAATATGTTCCGAGAAAGCAGAGGCTTTGTCGTGTTCACTCATCTACCCCCGGTGCCTGGAATAGCACCTGGCACTTGGTAAAAGCACAGTCAGCGCTGTTGATTGAATCGCTGGTCTGTGGCTTTGAGAGGCATTTAATGGAATGGTCGGATGGATGGGCGAATTAGTGCGTTACCCTTTTTTTTTTTTTTGCTGATTATCAATCGGTGCACATCTCTCTCAACTCAAATACTCAACTGTTCACTGACTAAAGAAAAAATATCTGAATACCTGGTCTCCGCAGTTGAGTATGCATCGCTGTTAAAACCCAAAGCCTGTGTAAAATTCCGTTGTAGTCAGGCTTAGGTACTTGTTATTCCTGCTCGTGCATTATTAGGATATCTCGTCTTCATCCTCACACCCACTTTTCACGTCCTACCAGATCCAACACCTCTAGCTCACGAGAATCACTTTCCCCTTGGAATTTCTAAAGCATTTAGTATGCAGTACGTCTATTACTCAGTAATTAGTGTAGATTATCTCTCCTGGAATAGGGATTCATTAAATGTGTAAGAATGATGATACATCCTAGTTTAGACTAAGGTTGTGACCTATCTAGCTCACCCCTAATGCCTGAATCATGAATTTTTGGTGTCTCAATTTGGTCCTTATCTTCCTAAAGCAGGAGTCTGTGACCTGAGGTCCAGAGTAAGCTAGTGAACGGCCTGCAAGGAATGCCTTTAGCTGCAAGTAACAGAAACCCAGTCATTGGTTGTAGGAGTGCTGGGCTGGTGCAGTGATACAAAGATGCCACCTTTTTGTATCTTTCCACCCCACCATCCTAAATCAGCTTCTGCATCCTGATGTTTATCACCTAACAATTGACAGCTGGCTGTTGCCCATCCAGGTGGAGACCAAGTAGAAGAGCAGGGGCTAAAGAAACAAAAGCGCTCTGACCATCAGTAGGAATCTTCTCATCTGGAAAGTAAGAACCCTCCTAAAAGCCCCACCTAAAAGTCCAAGCAGGTGTCCTCTGGCATCTGATTATCCAGAAATATCTCGGTCACATGGCCTTTCCCTGTCCCCAAGGGCATGGACTGTTTGGTTTCTTACTTTCTCTGGTCAAAAAAGGGATGGAGAAAGGAGTTAAGAGTGGCTTTGGGGTAGCTTTCAAACAGTTTCTGCTGCAGGGCATTTTTCAGGAGAGATGAGTCAGATTCTCAGAGATCCTTTCATTGACAAATTAATAATACCCACTACCTAAGGAATGCCATCAAAACAACTATACCGAAATTCAGTAGACTGCTAAAGTGGGGGTCAGTTTTAGATATTACCTATAGGTAACAGAGATTCGGACAGTACATTCAAGGTAGATAACTTTTTTTTTTAGTAATCATCAACATATGATGGATTGAATCCTATGAGCATCAAATTCATTTACGAAATATCTAAACTGATGAATTAATTTAGGGAATTAGTCACTTAACTAAGTCAGTGAGGCCACGACTGAAGGAGCCATAGATTTGTAAGTATCATAATCTTCTCTTTTTGCGTGTGTTCAGCTCCTTATAATTTGTGCCCATAGGGGGTTGGGGGCTTGGAGTGGAGGTATATTTTTTCAGATTTGGAGGCCCTGAAGATAACAATTTTATTAATTAACAAGCTCTTATTCTAGGCCAGTCGTGAGAGTATTTAAGAAGAGTGAGGCATTACAGTAGCAGTGTCCTCTCCTTTTTAACCCTTTTTGCTGAACTGTAATGTACATAAAGAGAAGTGCACGTCACACAGGTGTACAGCTCGATGAATTTTCAAAACTGAACACAACCAGATGGCTGACACCCAGATCAAAACACAGCCTTGCCAGCCCCCAGAAGCCTGTCTCCTGTTTCCTCCTAGTTACTAAACTTCCCCTTGCCTACGTGTAACAACTCCTCTGAGTTCTATTAGTGGTGAGGAGTAAGTGTTTTCATAGTTTATATAAATGGAATCAGGCGGTGTGTCGTGTGTCTTATATGTTTGGCTTCTAATGGTGCCTTTAGGTGGGAGAGAGAGTGGCTTTTTCTTACTTAGCTGTCCCCCGTCTTGAAACATTTACTCAGAACCAGGAAGAATATGCTTCCTACTTTCTCACATTTTCTGGCAGCTTCCAATTTTCCTAATTTAACAGCAATAATTTCAGAGACTGCTTTCTCCTGGGACAAACTGACTTATCCAGCCTTTTTACCTTCCAGACTAAACTGGCAGCACTAAGACCTGGGGAGGAATGGGTGGGAAAGAACTGTCTGTTTCCTTTTTTCAAAATTTTGCTTTATTTTCTTTCTCTATTTCCAGCCCTGGGAGACTCTTTCTTCCCCATTCTAGATCAACACGGAAGTGTCTGAGTGTCTTCCTGTTGAGACTTGCCCTTCTGGCCCCCAGGTGGTCCTTACATTTTGGGAGCTGACAGCTGTTCTGTTTTCATTCTCCCCTCATCACTGCAGTAGTTCAGGTCTCATGATTGTCCAATTCACATAAACCATGCGAATCAGCTTTCTCTCTGCCATTTCCTCTCCTTTGTCCTACAAAGCGGAAAAAAACATCAGTCTTAACAGAGACGATGAAAGAATAAATATAGCTTTTTTAGAGAATGCAAATGGTGAATTGTTCTGCATACTTAAACAGAAAGGACTTAAAATATGAATAAAAACCTTTGACTATCTAAAGGGATTATCAAGGAGGCAGTGGCAAGTGGAATCAAGGTCAGCCTTGACTTAGAAATATAAGAAGAGCTACCGCTGTGATGCAGTCTATCCTTCACCAAACTGAAGTCTTGTGTGCTGACACATGAAGTTTTAGCATCAGTGATTTATTTCCTCAAAATAATGTCCCTTTGACCCTTTAACCTTCTTATTTAATTCAGATACTCCTGAGATGATGAGAATTTTCAGATAGTTCCCTCATGCTTTAGAAGTATTTTTTATTATTGGAATTTAAAAGCTGTAAAAGCTGTCTGCTTTAAATTGACAGATGCTAAAATGTATGAGTGAATGAATATTCCACCGTGTTCTCAAGGAACTATTTTATTGTGACTTCTTTGTTTATAAGGAAACGCTCAGCCTCACGTTTCCATAAACTAGCCCTTCCTCGCATTTTCTTCCACTGTGATCACCTCTCTAAAACGGGCTCACCTTGGTCACATCACAGAACAAAGCTGTCCAGCAGTTGAAAAAAAAGTGGAAAATATTTTTTCCCCTTTCTGTGTTTCCAGTTATTTATGAAAACTGCAGCTGGAAGTTGTAATATTGGCATGTTGCGCCTTCTTTGGGAAGATGCCACATCTTTAAAACATAACTGTGTGCTACTGTTTTAATGGTGTCCAAATAGATCATTGAATTCGTGGACATCTAAATTTAATTCCAGAAATCAAAGCTATGGTAATAAGAACTGGACGCGAGTTCTCTTAGGCCAAGTAATTTAATTCCTCAGCCAGCTGAAATATTACGTGTCTCTGTTCCTTGTTATGATGCCAGTAAATTGCTCAGGCAGATGCAGTGATGGATGGTGGGCATCTATTTCACTCTTTTTCATGGCTCCACGCATACTAGAATGCAGATCACTTTAAACACAGCTGTTTTTATACGCATGTTTTCTGTTTGGAGTTTTAAATGTAACATTCAAGTCATAACAGAGATGTCTGGGGCCCAGGGTCATGTTTTCACCATCCCACCTGGAAGCACAGTGCTGTCTTAACCCTGGGTCACATACCTGGACCCTGTCACTCCATCCGTGCTTCAGGACAGCATGCACATGTCATGATTTAAGGGGAAGACTCATTGGATTTGATTTCTCTCCCTAGTTTTACCTGAATTGTCTACTTAATTTGGATAACTAAAGAATATTGGTGCCTATGATTTGATTGAACACAGAAGAGAGCTCAAACACAAGAAATTGGCTGATGGCATGCATTAGGTCATCTTTATTTTATTCACTAGCAGTACAACATCAAGATTCTGTAGAAAAATAAAGAGGCAGTATCCTGGGTAAAATTGGCATCTAAGCAACTGTTGAGTTTAGGATTCTTTTGAAATGTTGTCTTAAGTGGTAGACTTCTGTGCAGGAATTCAGGCAATCAAGAAATCAATGATCGTACCCCACTTATCTCTAAGCAGATGAAGGCTTATACCATCTGATTGTCAGTGCGAATGTTTCTCTTCCTCTTCTCACCTATTTTTCATGGTCTCTTGGAAGTGTTAAAATAACTGGTTAGGGTTTTCTCTGTATTAACACTTCATTTGTTCAATTAATAATAATTTATCTATAAATAAGTTATTATTGATTTTACTCTGCCAGATAGGTTTCTCCTTATTCTCTTATTTAACCACATATTTCAACTGCTTTTGATGTGTCCATTTATTATCTTAAGTCATATTTAGTCAGAATTTAAAAGGCGTTCCACTTGGGAGATGGGGGGTTATACACAATTTTTTAGAACTTATAAAAGTCCTTTAAATTCTGAGTTAATCAGGGAATTCTTTCCTTTTTTTAATAAATCTTTATTGGAGTATAATTGCTTCACAATACTGTGTTAGTTTCTGTTGTACAACAAAGTGAATCAGCCATATGCATACATATATCCCTATATCCCCTCCCTCGTGAGCCTCCCTCCCACCCTCCCTATCCCACCTCTCTAGGTCATCGCAGAGGGAATTCTTTCTAGTGCTATATTCATCTTTTTACATATCTTTCTCTTTTTCACCCTCAGTACTTGTGGCTCTCCTGTCAGACTTTCAGTCTTTGAAAGCCTTTTGCCATCTTCCTTTCTGTCCCTGTACACCATGGAATCCTACGATTTTCTTTCCCTAACATGTTTGAAATCTGATTTTCTGTACAATGCCGAACTCACACTAGCATCCCAAGGCTCCAGGTTGTGGCTGACACAAACTCTCCAGATTCCTGTCATGTCTCCCAAACAATGAGCTTCTCCTTGTGGGCAAGAATCAACTCTGGGGTAAAATTCAAATGTCAACATGGCAGTTCTCAATCCTATTCCCCTAGTGCTTCTTGTTAAAGAGAACTGTGGCAGATGCTCTGGGGAGTTGAAGTCCTCCACACATCTAGATCTTTTTCGTGTATTGATTTTGTGATCTGATCAAGGATGAAATATCTATTTCTCCTCTCCAGCCAGATGGCACATGAGATACTGTCACTGTTTAACACTTAGATTCCTATCTTCATTTATCATCTTCCAGATGCTCTTGACCATGTCTGTACTGGCAGGTATATGACTGCCACAAGAATATCTTACTTGGACCTTCTGATTTTGTTCTAGACATACTCTTCTTTGGCCATCCAAATTTGCTGATTTATTACCACTGATTAAGTATATACATGTTTAATGCCATAAATATTATTTCTGATCCCCTTCCCAATTATACTGTGACTTACTGCCTGTCTGTTACCATTATTCTCAGTGTCGCATATTTCAGTGGTTCTCAGAATATTGTCCCCCAACCATCAGTGTTAGCATCACCTGGGAAATTGTTAGAAAGGCAAATTCTCAGGCTCTGTCCCACCACTGATTCAGAAATCTGGGGGTGGTGCCTGGTGATCTGTGTTTTAATAAGGCTTTCAGGTGCATCCTTTTGATGCTCACTGAAATTTGGGAGCCAAAGAGATATCTGATATTCTAGAAAGCTTACACAACTAGCAAAAGGGAGCATAGGTGTAGTTTCAGTAGGCATCCCTGACCATTGAGCTTGCAGGCTTATTTAAGCCAATTTCTTCTTCCCCTTTCATTTCCAGTTTAAACTTTCAATAGTAATTTTGAACGAATTTCCACCTCCCCTTATTGAATATCTACTCTGCAGGTGCTGTGGGGTATTTTCACATACAGGAGGAGAAGTAATCCCGGTAACACAGTAAACTTTGTTTTGGTCTCCCCCCACCCCAGCCTTTTTAATAGATTTATTTTTTAGAGCAGTCTTAGGGTTAGAAACAATTTGAGCAGGAAGTACAGAGAGCTCTCCCCACTGCATTATTAACATTTTGCATTAGCATTGTATGCTTGAACCAATATTGATACATTATTATTAAAGTAAATTTACATTAGAGCTCACTTTTTGTATTGTACAGTTCTTAGGGTTTCGACAAATGCATGATGTGGTACATACACTGTATCAGTGGATATCCACTGATGCAGTATCTTACAGAGCAGTTTCACTGCCCTAAAAATCCCCTGTGCTCTGCCTATTCATCCCGTCCTTCCTACCCCAAACTCCTAGCAACCACTGGTCTTTTTATGGTCTCCATAACTTTGCCTTTTCCAAAATGTCATACAGTTGGAATCCGGGTATTCTCTTTTTTGCAACTGCAGAAACTAAGAAGAGCTGTGCTCAGAGGTAAAAAGTTGCAGATATACTGAGCTGGAATTCATTTCTGACCTGCTGGCTTCAAACCTTGTGTGTGTTTTTATTCAATGTCAAATTTCCTCTCAGATGTCCAAAATTCCTCGTCATTGATTTTTTGTTTTCCTCTCCTGAAATTTGTTTAAATGACTATCGTTGTTATTTCTCCTTCCTGATCCAGTGAAGACAAAGTCGTGGAAGTAGCAGAGGAGGAAGAAGTGGCTGATGTTGAGGAAGAGGAAGCCGAGGATGAAGAGGATGGTGATGAGGTAGAGGAAGAAGCGGAGGAGCCCTATGAAGAGGCCACGGAGAGGACCACCAGCGTCGCCACCACCACGACCACCACCACGGAGTCTGTGGAAGAGGTGGTCCGAGGTAATCCACTGTTCACTTGAATTTTCTTTCTTGGGGAAAAGGAAAGCATCACACCAGAGTTTGACATTTCTATCCACCCTACCACCTTTTCGTCCCCCAACCAAAAATAAAAATTCATAAGAACAAGTTGTCTTATGCTTGTTGAACTCTTTTTGGTTGAACAAGCAGTCTAACAGTTCATTTCAAATAACACGAAATGCTGATTTTACAGTCTGTTCTGTGCCTTATGTATGCTTCTTGGTACACTGTTCTGTAAAACTCCACCTAACTGTGGACCACGTCATTTGACAAAGACTGAGTTAGGCAACCTCCTTGGTATTCTCCTGACAGTGGGTGTTTATTACACCCACTTTCACATCTAGACTATGAGGTCCTTGATGTCAAAGACTGGACTTTACTTAATATGATGCAGAGTGCCTGCCTTATAGAAACTTTTCAATAAATCTTGGTTGAGTGAGTAGTTGCAATTAGATTTCGTTAAAGCAAAAGAAGGCTATTTGGTGAGTATCACATTATCTTTTGCTGTGAAATTTAACTTGCATGCCTTGTGTTGCCTTTACAGTATTTTATTGGGGGAAGTGACAGTGAGAGGTAGATGTAGTGTTACTATCTTAGACTTTCTTTTTCTGTTTCATTAATGCTCCTATTGGAAATGTTGTAAACAGAATGAACTAAAAGACTTCCTTTTTGTCTCCATGAAATAAAAGCAAGGATTCAGTTTACATTAAACAACCAAAGCTAGTGAACTGTTGAGTTGCCTTTCTTAAAGCGTATGCATTTGTTTTGCAAATAGTAAAAGATGGTTCTAGGATTAGATTGAATGAATGTGGACAGAGTTATTGTTTTAATGTATTTCAAATACTTTTAAAGTCTATCCACAAACGCTACAACATTGTAGGTCTTTTTCTCACTTTTATTAAAGTAAAATGATTTCTGCTCTGTTGTTAAATTGGAGTTTAAAATGGGCTACTTTTTTGCCTCAAGTAGACTCCTGGTGATCATTGTATCTTCTTCCCTTCACTGCATTTTTTATAACTTTATTGAGGTATAATTTACATATAAAATTCATTCACTTTAAGTGTATAGGTGTATAATTCAATGGCATTAATAAATTTACCAAATTGTGAAACCATCCCCATAATCCAAGCTTAGAACATTTTCATCATCCCAGTACGAGCCCTCACACCCATTCACAGTTAATTCTTGTTCTCACTGCCAGCCCCCAGCAACCATTAATCTACCTTATGTCTCTACAGATTTGCCTTTTCTAGGCGTTTCATATAAGTGAGATCATACGTAGCCATTTGTGTCTGGCTTCTTTCACTTAACATAGTAGTTTCGAAGTTCTGCATTTCTTTAACTTGTAACTTTTTTTTTTTTTTAATAAATTTATTTATTTATTTTTGGCTGCATTGGGTCTTCGCTGCTGTGCGCGGGCTTTCTTTAGTTGCAGTGAGTGGGGGCCACTCTTCGTTGCATTGTGCGGCCTTCACTAGTTGTGGCACGTGGGCCCAGCAGTTGTGGCTCACGCGCTCTAGAGCACAGGCTCAGCAGTTGTGGCTGCTGCTTAGCTGCTTTGTGGCACGTGGGATCTTCCCGGACCAGGGCTTGAACCCATGTCCCCCGCCTTGGCAGGTGGATTCCCAGCCACTGTGCCACCAGGGAAGCCCTAACTTGCAGCTTTTAAAACTGAGATTATTCTGAGTTGAACACTCAGGGTTAGCTTAAAATCCACCGAAGGTATCACATATTCTTTTAAAATATACATATAGTACCAGATAGATTGTTTAACTTTATCATTCCCTACGTAATGACAACTTCTTATTCAATTTAGCATGTAGAGTAGATACACATTTAAGTGAATGCACATTTTGTTGGAGGCACTGTTTTTCAGGGTGTTTTTCGTGTACCTCTTAGGACCATTTGTGGCAGATCTGGCTACATGAACTTGTTAGCTTCTATTTTCCTAGCAAGGAAGGACATATTTTACAGGGCTGCTTCTTCTTGAAACCGATAAGTTGTGTGACTACAAATTACAGCACTAGTATTCTGCTGTGGGACTCAAGTTCTTGTGCTCTCCATCAAGATAGCTGTTTGCATAATAATCGTTGTCCAATTATTCAACATTCATTTTTGGAGTACCTCTTTGGAATGAGCCATTTTGCTGGGCTCAGTGGATCAATCATGTGGTGAGAATACACAGGATAGCTGACCCTTATGGATGTTAAAGTCTAGTAGGAAACATAAGTCAAAGAAATACAAAGTGTGCTGTGAAAACACTACGAGCCCAGAGCCTACTTCAAAGAATAGGAGATTGATCAGGGAAGGGTCTATGAAAAAGATGGCATTTGAAGGGGAACTGGAAGGGCTGGTGGCAGAGCTACTACTGATGGATTTTCTTGTAGCCTACTTTAGAGTCAGTAGGAATAACAAAACCAATATGGTGCCTTGGGAAGGTACGTGGCATGCTTGGGAGACAAGGTTAGTCCAGTTTAAACTAGAGCAGGTAAAACTTCCATAAGAGGGTTACAGGAAATTAGGTTGGGCCTACAATATGGAGACCTTTAATGACAGGCTGGCAAGTATGGGTATTAACTGAGGGTGATCAGTTCAGGACCTGCTATGTGGTAAGGATTTTTTTAGTAGAAACAATGAAGAGATTTTGTTTTTATGTTACCACTATTGAGGGGATGGGTGAACAGGGAGTGACATAATTTATTCAGTATGTGAGAGAATGCCACATAAACTTAGACCTGTATTCCAAACCAAGACAGAACTCTCTTGAGATAATATGGTCTTGTTACATTCTGAATAAGTCCAGTTCTTTTTGCTTCAGTTTTTCTCTACATGTAGCATTATTAGGTATTAAGATAGAACTTAGAGGGACATATATGTTTTGGTATTTTTATAGAAAGACAAAGGCAATTAAAAGAGAATTTAGAAAAAAATCTCCAGGCTAAAGATTAAAAAAATAAAAGAAACTAGCCTTAAAAGATAAGTTAATAATGCTGATGTCAAGAAGAGCATTAAAAGTGACCTACGAAAGCAAATACCTGATCATTTAGAGGTACCAACTGTTATTGCTAGAGATAGAAGAGCCTTTAATGGGAATCCATGCATCCATCTAAGACTCCTGAAATGGACAAAAGCTATGATTGAAGCAAGTCTTTCTGGGAAAGGAGACCTAAGAGGAGAAACATGTTGTGGTATATTGCATCCATGTCAGAGAGTTTTCTGTGTTCCCAGCTAATTCTGATAAAGGAGTAGAAGTTTTTTTTTTTGTTTTTTGGGGGGTTTTTTGCGTTACGCGGGCCTCTCACTGTTGTGGCCTCTCCCGTTGCGGAGCACAGGCTCCGGACGCGCAGACTCAGTGGCCATGGCTCACGGGCCTAGCCGCTCCGCGGCATGTGGGATCTTCCCGGACCGGGGCACGAACCCGCGTCCCCTGCATCGGCAGGCGGACTCTCAACCACTGTGCCACCAGGGAAGCCCAGAAGAAGTTTTTGATGGTAGCATTAAAGCGACCAGTCATCTAGAGCCTTTTCCCTCCACACCATGGGTGTAGGAGGTGAGTTACAGCTCTTGCCTGATGAAGAACAATGTCAATGCCAATAGGTGATTGCTAACTTTGTAAAACTCTACTTATGAGTAGCCTGCTCCTGTGCTGAGAATAAAAGTTGGAAATGACTTGCAAAGCAGAGAGATTGAAAAGAGGCTTACCCTCTAGTGTCCAGTGTTAATGTTTCAGTGCCCGAGAGAAAATGTGATTTACAGCCATACTTAATAATGAACATTCTTCATTACCAACATACTGCCACTGATACGAGTCTTCCATGTACTTCATAAAAAAACTCAATAGTTTTGTAACCCATTAAAATTTGAAAGAAATAGGCAGAGGGAAGAAAAATACAGGACATTTCAGCATGCCATATTGTGTTAGAATCATTGATACCAAAGTAGAAGATGTCAGTTCTGACTATGTTACTGATTCCAGAGGAGAAAGATTTGATCTGTTGTTTTGACCTAGTGGAATAAGCCAATACCAATTTGAGTACAATAAGAGTATATTTAGACACTTGCTCCTAATTTTCTGTGTTTTGAGAAGGGATTGCACTTCCTAAACCTAAGACATCAAGGTTATCTGTGACTCAGTTGTGAATTTTAAACTCCGATTAAACATGAGTGTTGTAATAAATGACATAGTCTGTGAGTTAAGCTAGCCAGTTTTGTGCATCCAGAGTAACACTGTTTTTTTCCGTATGTTCATTGATTCAGCAAATACATATTCATTACATCTGTGCTGATGGCTCAGCGCTTTGCTGCTGTGGAAGGTGTGGTGAGGAATTGGCTGTTACTGTATTGTGGCAGATCAGCCTGGAATTTCTTGTGTTTTCACCACTCCCCTTGCCCTTTAGAGCAGTGATTCTGTCTGTTAATCCTTGATTAATTTGTGCTGACTGGTAGAAATTTTACTTGCCCATTTAAAGCCAAGGCAATGGGCTTCCCTGGTGGTGCAATGGTTGGGAGCCCACCTGCCGATGCAGGGGACATGGGTTCGTGCCCTGGTCCGGGGAAGATCCCACATGCCGCGGAGCGGCCAGGCCCGTGAGCCATGGCCACTGAGCCTGCGCGTGCTCCGCAACGGGAGGGGCCACAACAGTGAGAGGCCCGTGTACCAAAATAAATAAATAAATAAAACCAAGGTAACTAAAGCTGAGAGAAATTTTTAAAAAATTGTCCATGGTCACAAAGCTGGTAATTGGTGAAGCCACGATTTGAACCCAGATGGACCAGAGTATTTCTACCACCCTAATGCCAATTTTTTGTTTTTCCTTTTATATTTAAATACATATTAGTTCAGTTTCACCTGTGTTCCCTTGTAAATGTGTATTCCTTTGCTATAGCATATATTTAGCTTACTATTATTTCACTCTGAGCATTTCCTACATTTTAGAATTCTTATTTAAATAATACTGATATTATTATTATTTCAAGCTATGGCCGTGGCCCATGTATCGGCAAACTGTGGCCATGGGCTGAAAATGGGCTGTCACCTATTTTCTAATCAAAAGGTTTTATTGGACACAACCAATCCCATTTGTTTACATATTATCTATGGCTGCTTTCATGCTACAGAGGTGAAGTTGAATAGTTGCAAAAGACACCATGTGGCCTGCAAAGCTGAAAATATTTACTTTTCAAGCCTTTATAGGAAACCTCTGATACTGATCATTAGAAACATACTAAGAAGTTTTTATATTTCAGATTTTACCATACCAAGTAAATTTCATTAAGGTAGTTTTCATATGGTTAGAGACAGACTAGTTAAGTGTTTAAAAAGAGAATTTTTAATAGTTTTTTGGCTTTGGGCCAGTTACATAACCTTGGTAAGTCTGTCTTTTCATGTGTTTTATAGATGCTGATATGATGTTGCATGTTTTTTATATGAATTACTTTAGATGATTCCTGTTAAGTATTTACCGTATAATGCCTGACACATTCTAAGTGTTCAGTTTGTTTTGCAAGGGCAGGCTGCTCAGGGTCGAATCCTGGCTTTACAACCTACTAACTTAGTATATTTGTATCAGTGAACTAACCTTTATGCCTCATTGCTTCCCACTTGAAAACGGTATTTAATAATACCTACCTAATTTTAACCATTTTGTGAGCAATATATGAAGTAATCCACAGGAAACACTTGGCACTGTTCCTGGTGGACAGTAAGTGCTCAATTAACCTAAGCTACTATAGTTGCCCTGGTTATACACATCATTTTGATCCTCCAGAGAACTAATATTTACTACTAATTAGGAATGCCAAAGGTAAGCCAACAGACTGTCTTTTGTAATTATAAAAAGCATAAATGTGATGTATCCATTTCTATTGGTATCATAGAGCTTATATTTATGGACATATGTTAAGGAAAAAAAACAGCTTAAACTTGGTTTCTTGATTGAAATATCTTTTGTGAATATATTGTATATTTAAGTATCTGCAGTTAAATTTTATATCTGGCTGAAAATTGAACCAAGATAGTATTAAATGCCACTGCATTTCAAGATGGAGTTTCATTTCTTGAGGGTATTTTAAACCTCTTGGAAGTTCATCTGTTAAATGGACAGAGACACCGATAGAGGTCGCAATTTAAGCATACCATATGATGATGAAGTTGAAAAGTTTGATCTAAATGTTGCTTGCCTTGGGCGGGGTGACTGACCTCACAGAATTAAACTATTGTTCTTCTCCCTCTGGTTACCATTAATCTCTAAGAAGCATCATGTGATTTGCTGCTGTACATTCCACCCACGTGGACCAGGCACTCCTAGGTACTGGGCATTGCACTGGTTCCTGAGGGCACAGGGATATGAAGAGGGTGGTTCACTCAGGTTGCTTCCAGACATAGCTGTACACTCAGTCTTGGGGAGAAATCAGTCTCTCTGACCTGGTTGGGGAAGAACTTTGGCACACAGGGAAAGGAAAGTGCTCACCCAGGGACAGAAGTTTCCACTAAGCATTGCCAAGAAGTTGTCATTTGAATGATTTTTAAAGGAGAATAGGGATTTGCCAGTTAATTGAGCACCAAATAGGACGAATCCAAGAAGTACCATAAATAAATCAGAACAGCTTGCATTGATCTCAAGGGTAGAGCAAACAGAGCTTAGCCTAATTCTCACGTCTCCGGTGTGACCCATCTATAATGAATGTGCCTCTTGCAAGGTATCCCATAATTCACAAATACGATCCTTGCTTATCATTCATATTTAGCTTTTCACAAAGTTTGGAGAAAACTGTGAGCTTGACTTGCTGCAGACATGGAAGTGTACTCACATACTTTTGTTGGGCGCCTCATAGGAGCACACTGGCCCAAAATGAAAATTAAGCTCCGTTTTGGGTTTGTGAACAGGGCAAAGGGTTAATGGCTGCTCCCTGTGGAGGAAGTCTTTACCTCCCTGTGTTATGACCACAGGCGAGTAAGATCCACTCCTGTTCCTGGACCAGAATGTGGCATCCTTTCTAATGACTTTGAGAGAACTAGTATCAACACTGGGTACAGATGTGACAGGTGGCAGCCTTATTATTTTGTGCCCCATGGCACCACAGCCATTGATCTTGAGGTGTTTGATATATGCTTTGTTAGAGGCAGAGTGAAGCGTGGCATTAACAAGCTTCTTTCCATGTCATTTAATGGTCCCAATTTAGAAAGCCCACTCAAATCGTTTGCTTAAAATGTAGGAGTGAGAAACAGAGCCATAGAAAAAACTGTGTGGTGTGTATATATATATATAATTTTCTATTTTTAGTAACAAATTTATTGAAATATAGGTTGCATACCATGGAGTAGAGAAGTCAATGGTTTAGTATAGTCACAAAGATCTGCATTGCCACCTAGAAAATTATATTTTTGAACTTAATTTTGTTTGAAATTTTACATGGCTAGTAGTGCTTAGTTAGTTTTACCTTCTACACTTTTGTGTCAAGCTTCTTCAATTCAATGTTAGAAAAGGAAATAATCAGCTAAAGGTATTTTAATACAATTATGTCTAAATTTCTTATAAAAATAAAATTTCTAGCCCAATTCAATTAAAGTCCAGAAACCAGGTTTTTAAAAATTCTAGTCTTTTTTATGCTTTTCCCCAAATCAGTTGCTGTTCAAAAAAATATGCAAATGTTGACAATTGTATGTATTTCCACAGCACAGAGTTGGCAATTAAGAAAAACATCAGGGGCTTCCCTGGTGGCGCAGTGGTTGAGAGTCCGCCTGCCGATGCAGGGGACACGGGTTTGTGCCCCAGTCCGGGAAGATCCCACATGCCGCGGAGCGGCTGGGCCCGTGAGCCATGGCCGCTGAGCCTGCGGGTCCGGAGCCTGTGCTCCGCAACGGGAGAGGCCACAACAGTGAGAGGCCCGCGTACCACAAAAAAAAAAAAAAAGAAAGAAAAACATCAAACCTAGTAAAAGAAATCCAGCAAATGGGAGAACAGTTCATCTAAACATGCATGTCATTTTCAGCTAATTTTTAGCTAATCCATATGTCCGATTGAGTAGGGACTCTGATTCCTTGGGCAGGTAACAGTGTGTGTTTTAATGGAAATATTTAGTTGCCTTGTAGAAAAATGCTTTCTGGAGTTTTTAAGCAAGGTGGATTTCAACCTAAACACCTTTTTCTCTCAGCCTTGGATCATTTTGCCCCCCTAAAAACTTATCACCTCTTCCAACATCTGACCTTTTGGGTTCTGTTAGTGGAAGACTAAGAAGTCAGGAGGAAGCAAGATTGAATGAATCTCATACAAAAATGATGTTCAGTGTTATATCTATACAATGGAATATTAGTCAGCCACAAAAAAGAATGAAATAATGCCATTTACAGCAACGTGGATGGACCTAGAGATTGTCATAGTAAGTGAAGTAAACCAGACAAAGGCAAATATCATATGATATCACCTATATGTGGAATCTAAAAAAAAAAGATAGAAATGAACTTATATACAAAACAGAAACAGACTCACAGACATAGAAAACAAACTTACTGCTACCAAAGGCAAAAGGGGGGGTGGGGATAAATTAGGAGTTTGAGATTAACATATACACACTACATACATAAAATGGATAGCCAATAAAGACATACTGTATAGCACAGGGAACTCTGCTCAATATTTTACAATAACTATAAGGGAAAAGAATCTGAAAAAAGTATATATATATATATATATATATATATATATGTACGTATAACTGAGTCACTTTGCTGTACACCTGAGACTAACACAGCGTTGTGAATCAACTACACTTGAATAAAATCACATTTTTTAAAACGATGTTCAGGAAAACCCCTTGGCCTTCAAGACAGCAGTGCAAATTTTCAAAACTAGAAGACTCTTGAAACAGTAAAAGGAGTTTAGAATAGTTCACTTTGTTAAAAGTGCACTATATTGAGTTAATAGTGGTAAGACAGTTCCAGTGTTAACTGTGAGGGTGGGGTTGTCTCTGTCCCTTAAATTTACTTATGTTCTTGTTGGGTATAATTTCAGAGAACAGAATATGGACAGGAGTTTCATGCTGCTTGCATGTGACTTTAAGTTCCTGATGTTTCGTGATAGAAGAAACGAACAACCTTGTTGGCTAATTCTTATGACTCTATCTCTTCTGGAGTTTCATAGCATTTGTTACCCAGGATTTCTGACTTGCTGGTGACTGCTGCACAGTAGCTTTGGTCAAGTGATTGGGCGAAATTACTAAAACGCAGCATGAATCCTGGTGTTTACTTGGACTATGGCAGGGTTCCTTGACCTCAGCATTATTGATGTTTTAAGCCGGACAATTCTTTGTTGTGGGGACAGTCCTGTCCATTGTAGGATGTTTTGCAGGATCCCTGGCTCTACCCACTAGATGTCTGTAGCACCCCCCAGATGTGATGACCAAAAACGTCTTTAATCATTGATGCATGTCCCTTGGGAGGGGATGGGGGCAGGATCTCTCTGGTTGCAAACCACTGGGCTATGACATTGAGGTCGACAGTGATATCTGGCTTTAAATACACAAGCAGAGAAATACCCCTACAATACTGTACAATACTGTGTCTCATGTTACTGTCAGTCGTAACACCTCATTCCATGCTTTGCACATTGTAGGTAGCAGTGAACATTTTTTTTATTTGAGAAGAAAAAGTAAAGTAAAACATATGCTAAAAAAGTTGATAAGTACTCATTTAGTAAGATAAAAACAGATATTTGATGTGTCATGTACAATCTCATAGTTTATATTTACAGACAAATCAACATACAATTATTATTTTTAAAATATTACGTATGCATATTTGCCATGTAGGCAAATGAGAGGTAGAGGAAAACTGCCTTCCGGGTTTCGTTTTTTATTCTTCCACAAGAAATTCACTCTCACCTGGTCCCCTGTCATAAAATAGCAAATGGTGGTTACCATCCGTAGAGCAAACAGGGTTACTGCTGTTTTCAGCTGGAAGCCACCCATTCTTTCCTGCTGGGTACCATGACAGGGATGAGTTTAACATGGTGAGACGGACATGCTTGGTGAACCCCAGAAAAGGACCATCTTTCCAATCCTTGACTCTCATATCTAGAAACATCGTTTTCTTGCAGTAACAGAAATGCCATGTAATTCTTTCTTACAGAGAAGTGGTGCAAAGGAAGCAAATTCCAAGCTCAGTGATCTATCCTCGATCTTATGTCAGCTTTCTTAATTATTTTTCCCCAATAAAAATAAAAATTTGATATTTCTAATGTTCTGACAAGTTACAAGAACAATATCACTTAAATTTGTGTTTCTGAGAAGTCTGAGTTTTCATAGACTTAAATATGAGTAAGAAAAATATTGTGTTGGTGTTAAATTTAAGGCAGAAGTATCAAAGCTGCTTTGATTTTGCATGAGACAGCACTTCAGAGTAAAAGAAATATTTATAGATAATCTCTTAAAATCAAGATTTTGGTATATGTATACATTTGAATCTCTCAGCTCTATTAAAATATGTTATACCCCTCATTTCCCAAATATGTGTACCTTCTTTTAATAAGCTAAAACCTATGCAACTTTTTACTAATCCTTTCCCGCTGGTCTTTTTTAGAAAGTGATTGAATCTTATATATATATAGATACTTTTGACATTTTAACTGCCTGTAAAAGATGGGATTGATCATGGTGTTTCTCAAACATTAATGCCCATACAAGGGACCTGAAGTGCTTCCTAAATACAGATTCTAAGACAGTAGGTCTGGGGTAGGTCCTGAGTCCCAGGTGATGCCGGTCCTACTGGTCCACTGGCTGGCTACACTTTGAGGAATGGTCTCTAGTATCATTACATGCCCCCATACTGTGCAGATTTAGATTGAGACAGAGTAAGAAACTGAAAAGGAAAATTATCCTTATCTATGGTGGTGAAACCATCATTATCTGTGGTGTCATTGCTCTTACTGTAGTATCAAACGTCACCAAGTATGAAAGAATCCTGATAGGTCTACTTACTGAGTAATGTTGTAAAAATTCAACTCTCATGACTGAGCAAATTAGAAAACCCTTACAATTTCCCAAACTATATAATTGTTCCTAGTTTCACCTGTGCCCCTATTTCCTCTCATGGATATGGTGTAGCTGACTCCTGCTAGCCTGTACAAGCTGATTATTCAAGTACTGAGGAATTTTGTGAGCCACTACCATTGGTAGCTTGAAATACCAATTGTATGTATTTCCACAGCACAGAGTGTACCATGGACGTCAACAAACAGTATAAATTAGAGAGTTTTATTTTTGTGGTTTTCCAGACACAGTCAGATTTCCCAGCATACCTCACCTCTCAATCAAGAAGAAAAACCTCTTCCTCTTATTTCCAGCAAAGGATGTGATATCTTGTCTTATCAGAGGTTAGAGCTTCTTGTAATATTGTGTTGTGCTTCAGACTAACCACACAGCTTGATGACAAATAAGTTTATTCCCGTAACAAACAGGAAACAAAGGTATTAGGAAAAATAGCAGTGCCCTTTTGTGAATGCTGGTGACCAGCATCACCAACACGAGAGTATGGTTAGTCTAAACACTTTACAAGTACTTTTTCAGGTGGCCTTTTTATAAGTAATCTTTCATCATTGAGAGAAGTGAGAATCGGGCCAGGTGTAACTCGAATGACACATGTACTGGATAGCCTTAGAGAATCAACACAATTCAGTAAAAAGGCAAGCCAGCTGCAGATATCTTCTAGAGACTTCCGTGACAAATTAGCACCCGTCATTTCATTCTGAGTCAGTGATTTCATTACCATGCACAGCTGTTCCCATCATTTGTTTATATATTTCAACCCATATTTGGGGCTTAAGTGAGATTTGTCATAAGACTTTAGTTCAAATTTGCTTGCCTAATTTTACATGCCTCTATTTAGTAAAATAGGATTAGTAGGTAATAAATATCTGATCACAATTGTTCAATTAGGGGAATTTTCTATTGGACATGTTCTTTTATTACTGTTTGCCATTATTTGCAAGCACATTATAAATACTCTTACCCATTAAAAGTACATGCATCTATTTTTGCAAAAAATACATTCTTAAAAAATAACTGGTTTTCTAGCATGTTGGAATGATTTAATCAGGCTGAAAAGTGAAGTTATAAAACAGCATTGAGATCAGCCATTTTCATTATTAACAGATTGAATGATTAGGCAGGTAAATCAACATTTATTTGAAATATTAAAGATAAGCATATTTAGTAGGTTTCTGTACTCTGTCATTGTTTCATTTTATTTTATTGTTAGTATTAAACAAGTGACTTGTCACAAGACCAAATTTTATTTGTCTTCATACATTTGCCGTTTCTACTCTAGTTTAAAACTGCCAGCTAAGTCATTTTTATTTTAAATGAACCTTAATTGTGTACATAGTCTTGTATCATAGGAGGAATCATGCTACTTTTTTTGTTTTTTTAAACAATATCAGCATATATAATTCCTAGGTTTCTATAAGTAACTCTCTAGTTTGATTGGTTTGATTATTCAAGTGGTTACTTTCTCAAAATTTGTAAATTTAAACTTTATGCATTCCATATAATATACGGTTTTATTTCACATACATTCCTATAGTCTTAGAATAATTGAAATTTAGTTATTTAAATGAAATAATAATAAAAAGCTTTACAGTATGAGATTATTCTTTAGTTAGTGCTTTATTTAAAGCTAATTACTTGCTACTCTGTTAGCTCTGCTTTTTAAGAAGGCATTATAATAACTGTACTCTTGAAAATGGGGATTTTCTCCTTATCCTAGTTGCCACTTTCACAGCTGTCTTTATGTTGAAATTTTTTTTTTAAGTGTAAAATTAGCTTTCTAAATTTGGTGGTCCATAAAAAATTTTGCTCCAATTTGACATCTATTCAGTTAATTTTTTGTGGTTAAGCATTACATTTGGAACAGTGAATTGCATAATCATTTTATATAATGTAGGAAATATTATATACTTTAATAAAATATTAATATTTTAATAAAATATTAAATATTGTATCAATATTGATATTTTTAAAAATATTAAATCTTGTATTTGTATGGTATTGATGTTTAGATAATGGAATTTAGTGTTGAAACCAGCACAGATCTCAGTCAGGACCTACCTTAAAAGATATAAAATGCTTAATGCTCTTTTTTTTAAGCACATGAACACTTTCATACTGTTGTGTGTACACTAGCATTTCAGTTTATTAAATGGTCTTTGTCTTGAAAGGTGAATAGAGCTGTTATAAAAGAAGAGATAAGCCTTCCTTGCCAGAAGAATTCAGCTAGGTGAATATTAGGAAACCTATTTGTGATCTTAAAAGTCTAAGAATTAAATATGAATAAACAAAGATCATAGTTCCTTAGATGTTTAAGTCTTGCCTGTGTTTCTATCTAACTTGAAACATTCGCTTTGAGAAGTATCCCTACTTCAATTCTGGGCAAATTTTCTCCTTCATTATTGTATGTAACATTTACTTTGAATAGAAACAAAGGTGGTTTGGAATTCAAAAAATAAAGTTAGCAAATAATTTTTAAATGTTCATCTTTTCATTTATTATTTTAGATTTTGAGAAGAGAATGAAGATGAGAAAAGGAAGCTGCAGTTTTAATTTTCAGATGAATTCTGTTTGAAGTTACAATTATATAAGGTCTAATTTTCCATGCTCTACATTTAGTGGATGATTTTGTAAATAATTTTCCACTGGCTGATTATAGTAATGAATATGAAACACGTTTTTCACTGAATTTTTTCAGTATTTCCGAAAGATTAGGAAGGAAAAAGTTTCTCTATTCAGAAAAATAATAATCTAAACATAAGCATTTAAAATGTCTTGAAAAAATAATAAACTGTCTCGAGATTTCTTTTTCTCTGAATCTAGTCATGGAGCTTTCAAATTATATATTTCAGGCTTAATTCTTTAAAATTGTTTTACTTTGTTAGGATCTTGATTGGATAGATTTCCTGGTAATTTCTCAGTGCTAGAAAGGAATTTAAAGGAATGTTTCTCAAACTGAAATTTGTAGCCCTTCAGGGAAATTACTCTGAAACGATAAATGATTCAGGGAAAGAGACAAGATAGAATTCCAAGGCAAACTGAACTACCAACCTTCCTCTTATATGTTTCTTAATGTGAGATTTTTTTCTTTTACATTTTTTGCAGATAATTGTAGGTTTACATGCAGTGAAGGAATTAATAGAAAGATATCTTGAATAGTCTTCACCCAGTTTTCCCCATTTATAGCATAATATCACAGCTATGAACTTGACATTGACCACTTAACACTTCTTCAGCCCAAGTATGTGCTCTTTCTTCTCACTGTCTTGGGAGAGTCATTGGCCATCTCCTTTATACTTACTAATACCGTGTGTAAAGGCATTAACATAATACTTCCCCAGTGCTGACCCCATGACTACCCCTCAACCTCTCCCAGACAAATGAAAGGTTCTCTTTTCAATTACATGGACAATGTTTTTTGTAAAGAGAAGGGTTAGAGAAAAGGTCAGAGAGATCAAACACTGGTGTGCTCTACAGTAGAGTAGAAATACAGTTACGAGTGAGAGATGAAAAGTAATCCATCCCACTCAAGAATTCCCTCTGAGGGCTTCCCTGGTGGCGCAGTGGTTGAAAGTCCGCCTGCCGATGCAGGGGACACGGGTTCGTGCCCCAGTCCGGGAGGATCCCACATGCCGCGGAGTGGCTGGGCCCGTGAGCCATGGACGGCTGAGCCAAAAGAAAAGAAAAAAAAAAAAAAAAGAATTCCCTTTGAAATCAGCTTTACTCCTCTAGGACGGCTGATTAGCAATGCTGATAACTGGAGGGATCACAATGAGATACCCTTTATCACTTGTCCACATCTGGAGCACACTCCTCCGCTTCAGCAGATCAGAGGTTCCAAAGTGACAGGTACATTCCTGTTCCTCTAGGCTCACATATGTCTGTTGCTCCATATATTATGACATTTGATATGCTGTTATACCAACTCCTGACCACGTTATCTCGAATATCCTCTTGTATGTGAGTACCATGGGATTGATTCTTACTCCCCACTATGTCCACACACACCAGAGTCATGAAAGTATTTGGGCCCATTTAAAGTCAGGAGTGCCAGCAGCCATGGTAATGTCAGCGAGAACCAACAAAACACTCCAAATGGAGATTATTTGCCTTTAGGGATTGATGAGTCAAGGGTCTTATAACTGGAAACTCCAACAAGAATTGTAAGCTCCTCAGGTAGTTTATTTTATTTGCTTAGTTGATATATAAATGAATTTTGAGTCCTGAATCCTTTTTCTTCTTCACTGGGGCTCTACCAATTAGCTGTAACAGAGGGTTTCATAGCCATTTAGAATGAGGCAGAAGAAAAACAAAAATGAATAAAATAAAAATGAATGTTTCACCCGTAGTATAGGAAAATGACAATATATTGTAATATCACCTGGGTTCTAGACCAGGAAGTTTTGCTTTCGTGAAAAGTAAGATATCGTATTAGGTCACATACAAGGGAAAATATCTGTCATGGATTAACTCCTTTGAGATCCCATTACTTAACTTGCACCCACCCGAAATTCTACCAGTTTTATTTAGTACATTGGATGTAGCATAATGACGTTTTCTGCCCCTGCACAGCTGTGATGTATAAATGGACCTGTGGCAGGCAAGTATCAGAAGATACGTGTTTGGTGCTATAAGAGGTATAAAACGTGAGCAGCAGCATGAATTGTTGAGACACAGTGAGGTTTGTTGCCCACGCTCCTGTGACTTAGGGTCGTGTTTCTGTGCCTCTCTTTGTAGCAGAAGCCACTTGCAACTTCAGTCTGACTTCAACCACAGTGTAGACACGGTTGCCTGGCAGTCTTTTTGGAATCGGTGCAAGGATGAGTATCATTACGTGTTAGAAACAGGAAAACACATCACGTGAACATGTACAGATTGGTGAGGGAGGTATAGAAAAGGAGGGTAAAGCCAACCTGTTCATGTTTCTTACAACTGAGAGAGAGAGAAAGAGAGAGAAGATACCATCCAGGAGTGGAGACAGCTGAGAGCTGTGGTTTGCAGGGACTCCTCATGTGGGCACGCATGGCTGCTAGCTCTGCAGCCCGGAAGCTGCTTTGTCAGTAACTCAGAGGTGATCAGACCCCCCTACACACACAGCAAAACTAACTTAATCCTTTGTAAATTAGAATGCTAGTCGTTTACTTTGGGGAATAAATCAAATTACCAGCTGGATGGGATACTGTGTCAACCGTTTGGCAGATTTTTATCATACAGGAAAATTCCATAAAGAAAACTAGCTAGAAACACATCATGGCTTGGCAAGCATGGACTCTGAAAGTAACTATCAAATGGGATGACCAGAATGATGGGTGATGTTGAGCTTGATGCTCTGGGAGCCAGTTGTTTCCATCCTAAAACCATCCAAAGAGAGCCAGAGTCATCTTAGACATCTATTACACAGGACACTTCTGCAGAGAGCTTGGCACTCGCCTTCTGGGCTCAGTGCTGACTCTCCCTCCCTACTCTGTTGACATCATCATGATGGCAGCAGCTTCTGGTTTTGCCATCACCTCTTGACCTTGAGTGAAAAGAACAATGAGTGGTATGTGTAGAGAAAAGCAAAACAGTAGTTCCTTTTACATAAACATTGTGGATCTTTGTCTTTGAGTGATTGATTGATGAAACTTCCTAGAGCAGTCTGTTGAATATTCCTAATAGGAAGCTCTGAATTATGCATGGATTTTTGTCTTTTAGAAGAAGCATGCTTTTCCCTGGCATGTTAGTAAAACTAAGAATAAGCAAGACATCTGAGTGTGCTGAGGTATCAGAAGGATCTCTGTAAGCCTAGCTAGGGTGGGACGCAAACCGAGTAGGAAAATCGTTTTGACTTCTAACAAAAATGGAATATACATGGGAGGTAGAGTTCTAATTCTAATTGCAATAACTTTACAAATGGAATCCTACAGGTTGCTACACTTTCAGTCAATCAGGGATTATGAACCTGATTTGGGTGAGGGTGGCAAGGCACGTTGACAGGTAAGCTGTGTTATAATGTAAAACAATGTATGGTATGTCTTAACAAATTGGAGTTGTTTGACTATGTTTTGTTATTTGAAACATTTTTGGCCAAGGGACAGACAAATATTCAAAGAAGAATCTGTCTTTAATTAGAGTTAACGTAATCAACTTGAAGTCACTTTCACAGGTTTTATGTATGTTTTCAAATATAGTCAGTGGACAGGCTGGGTCTCTCTGAAAACTGGATCACATTCAGAATATGTATAATTAGTTTATACTTTAAGTCAAGGCAGTCATTTATTCAAGGAAAACAATCAGGTGTTTGCGACAGGTTAAACTTTTTGCATCATAACCAGACATAATCCTTTTACCTTTAAAGTTGCCTTCAAATTATTTAAAAGAGAAGTTTATTTTTTATAGGGAAGAAATATTTTGATGTGCGCACATCTTCAGGCATTTAATATTATCTGAAAGCACCGAAAAGGTCTGTTCACCTCTAGCTGGAATCCTTTTATTACTACTGAGAGCTACACTCATTAAACCAGACGAGCATGCACTGCTTTGTTTCAGAAGTAATTCCAAAGTCCTGGTAGATAATTAAATTCCTTAGTAAATGTCTGTCAGATGCTGCCGGATAAACCCAGCCCAATTACCACTGGGAGGACTAACGCGTTAAGAATAGTAAACGTGTACATGAACAGCCAGCCGTACCTTTTCATGCTAAATGTGGTTCCCCACATCTCCTCTGATTAGAGGTGTGCTCTGAACAAGCCGAGACGGGGCCATGCCGAGCAATGATCTCCCGCTGGTACTTTGATGTGACTGAAGGGAAGTGCGCCCCGTTCTTTTACGGCGGATGTGGCGGCAACCGAAACAACTTTGACACAGAGGAGTACTGCATGGCCGTGTGTGGCAGCGTCAGTAAGTGGACCTTCCTCCAGCCTGGCCACCTTTTCATCTTTCTCGCCACTGACCCTGCTCTTTGTAACAGACTGGTTTTCCGATGGTTTTCCTGGTTCTCGGGAATGGGTCTGTTGCTACCACTAACCACGTTTCTGTCAATGTCTCTAATTGCCGGGCATCTCCTCCAGGACGTTCGATCATGAGCACACATCTCCGTCTTTCTCTAATAAAGCATGGCCGTGGATGTGTTCTTGTACTAGCTATGGTGCATCCGTCTTGCAGTCTCGAGGGACTTTTGAGTGCTTCTCTTTAAGCCAAGCTGGAGTTGCTGTTTTGTCTTCTCAGCTATTTCTGCAAATGTATACTTACGTGTTTGTCCGTGTACCTCTGTGTTCGGGCCTCTGCATGTGCACTCCACGTGTAAAGAAGGGTTACCACCGGAAGCCTGGCTGATGACGCTTCCGTGCCACTGGCAAGGCGTACTGCCGTGATGAGTATCATTTCATAACACGTGACGTTTATGGTGGTGGCGAGGGAATGGGCTTGAGTTGAGCACATGCACTTCAGATGCCAGAGGATAGAAATGCCCCAGTGGCACCTGAGCTCACACAGGGACGTTTGCGATGGCGAGTTTTCGTGTCTTATCTTGGAATGGACAGAAGAAAACTCCTCACTTAGCGTTAGTGACTAAGGCTCAGGGAATATAATTTTCCAAGCCTTTTTCTCTTCCACTTTAAGTTTTTCATAACTCAGGGGGAATAAATAAATGAAGTCATGATGACTTAAATGCAAGTTGAAACTATTTCCACAGAGATAGTTCTCCAGAGGTAACACACCAAACATTTGGGACCTCTGTTCTTAACAGCCTTTCACATTAAATTCCCTGTCTATCTATCTATCTATCTATCTATCTATCTATCTATCTATCTATCTATCTGTCTATCTATCTGCCTACCTGTCAATCTATCTACCTGCCTACCTATGTATCTATCTATCTATTCCACTAGAAGGAAGTGGGATCTACTCAAGGAATAGTTACTCAACTTGATAAATTAAAGGTTAAACTCAATAATTACATGCTTCTCTTTTGAGAGACTCCTGCCTTTTTCCAGTTGTTCTGGTGAGAGCGACAGCCACCATTTCCTGCCTAGGATTCCCAGGGATTATATAAATTGTTTTCCATGTGATCATAAGATTAAGCTAAACAACAAAGGGTCTGCAATATCAACACCTTCTACTGTGAAGCCCAGTATCTAAGTGGAATCTACTGGAAAAGTTCCTGTTGGTCTCTTGGGTGAGAGATGACTCCACTTCTACCCTGTGTGAGAACAGGTTTAGGAACTGGTAACCCCAAGGGCTTCTTTTCTGGCTCTGATGGAAAGATTGTGGCTTCCAGCTCAAAAGACTCCTTTCTTGAGTTTCAAACAAAAACGTTAATTAGGTTGGGTAACTTGGAGGACAATGGCGGATTCTGTTGCCCGGAGCCTCTTGAACAAAGGGCTTTTGTTATAATGATTCTCGGTGGTTTCGCTGCTGTGGGAGATTTCCTGGCAGATTTCCAACTTTTTTCTCCCTTTCCCTGGGGTGGATTTATGTTTTGAAATATAAATATGTATGTGTGGGTATATATACAAATATATACATATATATATAATAAGAAAGAGGGTTTTAAAAGTTATTAGCAGTGATGAATTTGCATCAAGAATTAGAAATTATCAGGAATTCCCTGGCGGTCCCCTGGTTAGGCCGCAGCGCTTCCACTGCAGGGGGCGCAGGTCCAATCCCTAGTCAAGAGAACTAAGATCCTGCATGCCCCGCAGTGCCGCCAAAAAAAAAAAAACATTAAAAATTATCCTCCACCCCCCCCCCAAAAATCTCACTATTACCCTCACTGCACACCCCCTCCATTTGATTAGTTTGATTTGACTCAGACTGGGAGCAAGAGCCATGGGCACCACAGATCAGATGGAGCCTCTAGAGGTGCTCTGGATGGCACACCCTTTGCCAAGAAATTTGCCAAAGATAGATGCTCCCAACAAAGGTGTAATGGACAAACAGTCAGTACTTAGTTTCAGGGGAGGTGGGTTATAGAATAATGTATCCAGAGAGCAAACACGGGAGGCTGAAGACCAGTTAGAAGAGGGGACAGATGTAAGTGGAGAGTAAAAGCTTCAATCAGTAACCAGAGCCGACGGCCAGGGCTGGCCTTGGAATGGGTGAAAAGAATAGAGATACCATGAAGACGGGACGGATGGGAATTGGTGATCCTGGCACTAAGGAGGGAGATGGGAGCAAGAAATCCTTCCACGGGGTACTGGGATGTACTATCAGAGACAGAATATCCACAATCCAAGATGTGTTTGTGGAAAAATATCTTTTGTTTGTGTGTTTACCGTGGTTCCATGCTGGGGCCCAAGCTCAGGATATTTGTTTAGTTTTTGTTTTTAATTCAATGTTTTCGTTTTTGTTATTTCCTTTGGTCAGTAGAATCGTATGAGTGAGTTTCATCCATCATTCCCATGTTTCCATTTTTGTTTTTAGTTATGTTCTCTTATTTTCTCCATAGTGTCCCAAAGTTTACTCAAGACCACCCAGGAACCTCTTCCCCAAGATCCTGTTAAACGTACGTTGTCATTCACTCAAGGGAGGGGAGGAGGGAGGAGAACGTTGCATGGCTGGACTGTAGCTCCAGCCTCCTCACCTTTGCATGGTTTTGTGTTTCTTCAACACCTGTCTTTTAACCAAATGTTTATTTCCATTGCCTTGCTTGTAATTACGTCTAATTTTGCCAGATAGCTTCCATTGTTGGGCTAAGAGCTTTGACTAAGCTTCTTCTATTTCTGATCAGTTTCCTTTTTATTTCATGTGGTTCTATAAAATATTGTATATACAATGTTATTTTGTGTTTCATTTGGCATCAATATTTTATTTCCTAAAGCTCACAAGATGGCACGATTTAGCAAAAGCCTGTGTGTCTAAGTGACTTGTTTCCCAGAAAAATATTTAATGTGCATGCATGATACTAACTTTATGGACCAGTAACATACGCGAAGGCTTCAGTTGGGTGTGTTTCAAGACAGCTGTTATGCTTTAGGAAATAAACGGTCGCTTTTAGAAATCAAGACCTCTCTGTCCCCTCCCTGAACGCACACTAGTGGGACAGAAGTGCCCATCTTCTGATTTCATCATTAAGATGTAGGGAAAGAGCTTCCTGTAAAGAAATATTATATTAACCTACCTTATAACGTCTGTGCATTGTGATTTCAGTTGACCTATCAGTCTAGCTTTGTTTAAAAATGTGTTGTCAAACACACAAATACTCATTTTGAAATGTGGATTATATCCCAGAATAGATTCCTCCAGCATTAGGTTAGGGATGATATATACTACGGATGCTTATGGTTGCTGGGGGAAGAGACACAATTTCAGTTGTAGCTTAGGTATAGTGAAAATTAGCACTTATCTATATCATCCTGGGGAAAAAAAACCTAGTATCACAATTGATGAAGCTAGCGATCTTTTCTTAAAAGAGATAAACTGTAGTTGAAAGTATGGCAAGTGGGCAGACATAGAAGAACTAAGGAGAACTCTGGATTTTATACTGTGGGCTTGATAGTACATTGAGCTGCATGGCGTGTTACATTTTTACAAGGCATTTTTCATAGATCATTTCTTTTTCTCAAGAATATTTTGTGGCCATTTTCCTCATTTCCTTTGTGCATACGAGAAAATGAGGCTTCAAGAGCTTGGCGACTTGTCCCCAGCCAACAAATGTGGCAGGACCAGGTTTGAGGCTTAAATGACATGTGTGGCTATGCCCTGCACTCCAAATGGCCAACTATTTGGTTCTGATATTGTTTTCCCGGTTAGAAAAATTACATTTGAGCTTCAGAAGCACATTTTAAGAATACAGAAAATCATGGGAAGTGGATGACGGGTATTAAAAACATTTTTTCCTAAATGCCATGAATACAGCGTGTATCAGTAAATTAAATCTTTCCCACCCTTTTACAAAAGTCATTATTTTTACTTTGTTTCATTTTATATCATTTGTAAGCATATGAAAGAATTGTCTTTTTCGATTTCTATTAATTACTGGGAATGAACATCATCATTCGATAAATTTATTTTCGTGAGGTACTGTACTTGTGTACAGTACAGACATTGACAATCTCTTGTAATTTTCTCTTTCCCGGTAATTTTCTCCATCTACTTGTAGTGTGTGTGGGATCATGACACCTTTCCATTATAGGAGGGTGAGGGTGATTTTTGGCAGCTGTATTTTCTTGTCTTCCTGCAAAGACTGTTCAATCACAGAAAGTGAAGGGTTTTGCAATGCTAGTACAAACAGACTAGAGAAGGCATATAATTTCTAGTTATTTATAGCCTGTGCAGCTATGCTCTCTTATTTATAGCAAAGCTGTACATTTGAATTGAAAAAGTCATAGTCATCAGGAGGTCAAATGCAGATAGCAGACTGGCGTTGGAGAAAATGAGCCAGACTGAGAAAGGTGAGCAAGCCCGTTTGATTAGACAGCTGGAGCTTGCCTTTGGCTGCTTCACAACCTAGGGCTAATCGGAGGACATCTTTTTTCACAAAGGTGGGTGGTCTTCTAGGTTTCTCAGTCTGAGTTGCTTCTGGTCACATAATAAATGTGAAATGAGCTAGACAAAGCTCTTCAGTTAAACTGATAATAAGATTGCTTGTGTGGAGAAAATGTGTGATGGTTTACATTATAAATACAATAATTTTCCTGTCAAGACTTCTTATTATAATTAGGCATTTCTTGATTTTAAATCTTTGTCATAAAAACCGATTTTGAGCGTTGCAATTTTAAGGGACACTTGATTTTTTTGGTTTTGTTATCATAGGTAAGAATCTAAACTACAGGTTGAGAGGGTAGAGACAGGAGGCTAAGAGCTTTCATTTTACTCATAAATTTATGGATTTGAATCCTTTAAAAAAATCCCTTTCCCATTTGGAATTAAAAATCTTATGAAACTTGAGTTGCTTCTGACATGAATTTTGTGTCTGCCCATTTGGGTTAGGATGATACAAAGGTTTCACATTCACTTGGCCCAGAGCAGTGTTTGTGAACAATAAAATTAGTACAGCAATATTTATTGATAAGTTTATGTTTCAAACATAAACATCATGAGGGTATGATCTTTTTTTCCCCGGTGTTCTTCCCATCAGATTGCATCTCCAAAGGTAAACAGATGCTTTTCATCTCAAAGAGCATCTTGCCAATTTCAAGTCAGCCAACTGCACCAAGGGGTCTGGCCAAAGAGAATGACCAATGACTTTGACCCCTTTACCTGCAGTGAGTTGTGGCACTGTGAATAACGTACTGTGTGTCCTTTGAATGGAATGTGCCACCTTAGTCCCAGAGTTGCAGTGTCCTGTCATAATACCAAGGCCATCTAGTCTTTGGGCAGACTTGAACCATTGTTCTTAACTATACTTGTTCTTCTGATTGTGAAAGAGCAAATGTTAGTTCCCGTTAACACATTCTCTGATACTAATAGAACTCTGATATTTTTATGAAACTGCCAAGCATTATTAAAAACAATTAAAAGACGCGGTGGTGCATTAAATTACATGTCACATCAGTGCCAATACAATCTATTGTATTGACAAGTATGAGAAGCCACATCTTTTGTATCCAGAAATTGTCAGGATAAAAAGAATGTTTTTTTTTTTCCACCAAGCTACCATAGTGAAAAGCCCTAAGATTGAAAAGAATTGATTTGCTCAGCAAACCAGCATCTAACAAAAAAGAAAAAAAAAGTTCATTTACTAAGAACAGTAAAAACTGCTCATTATGTATATGCTCTGTTCTTTAGCTACAATATTTCCAAAGAAGAGTAATTAGATAGTTTAATAAAAGAGTCGACAAAAAATTTCTGTAAAAGACCAAAGAGTCAGTTTTTTAGTTCCACAGGCCCAATGGTCTCTGTTATAAGTACTCAACGCGTCAGTTGTAGTGTGAAAGCAGCCTCAGACAATAGGTAAATGAATAGATACAGCTGTGTTCCAATAAAACATTATTTACCAAAAGCGACCAGCAGGCCAACCCCTGGTTTAATAAAGCTGTTACTTTTGAGCCTGGGACATGCCAGTACTAAGCTAGGTATTTCAAGGGACACCAGCAAACTAAACCAGATACCCTACTTTCAATAACTTGACAGTTTTATCAATGTGATGAGACTCAAGTATGTGCTGGAATTAAATAACAATATAAACTAAAATGCACAAGTGGAGGGAAACATGGCTGTGGAAGCCTGGAGTAGAATGAAATTGGTTTTATCCTTAAGACCTCCATAGAGATTAACAGTTCCATGTGACTTTTATGGTTACAGTTTCTATGAAAGTGGACAATACTGAAGAGTGTGACTTTTTGAACTCATCTGTTGAGCATCAAGTGACGGTGGCAGGTCATCCCTTTATGATCCACCATTAATGAAATAGAGCATAGCTCTGACAAATGGACAAAAAACAATAACTGAAGGTTAAGACATCCTAGATGCCAGTGATTGTTGCTATGGCCTCACATGTGGTTTTTAGATTCAGACTTGAAGTTGCTCTTATATTGTGGTGCATTGTGCTAAATAGGATATAGACATTAATAAAAATAACACCAGCATTGATTCGTTCATGCTCATTTCACATATTTGACAAAATCCCCACATCAGTACATGTCCATAAGACATAAAAAAGAAATGTAGCTTGACTAGAGTAAATGCAGCATAGATTACATTCTTATTAACTTATGTCCACACGATGCACTGATAGTCTGCCAACTATGACTGCACTGACTATAAAATAAGTGTGTTACAAGGGCATGTCAGGGGAAAGTGCCTTTGTTCTTTTTTTTGTAGAGTCTGGTACCACATGTAAGGATCGCAGACTATTTTCGCCTTATAAATGTCTCATCTAACTGGGACTTGATAAATACTTGAGTTTAGAATGCATTAGGGATCTTAGTTATTTTGCAATTAGAGAAATGGAGAGACTTTTTTTTCTCTTTTTTAAAGTTGGGGTGTCAGTCTATAAGCTCTGCCGTGTGGAGAGATGAAATTTTTGCATCAGATCTTCCCTTACAGGTTTGTATTTCCTGTATATAAATTATCCTCATTGTCACCCATCATATAAATCACAGCCATTTCATGTGACAGCATTGCTAGCTCTGTATAAAATAGGATTTTCAATGATGAGGCAATGACTGTATGGGTCTTAATTTACTTTTATCTTCTGTTGTCAATGCTATAGAGATAAATTGCCTTTTTGCTGATGAAAGGAGACCAACCAAATTTTCTTGTTAGACTCTAACATTAGTATATTGACTACATGCCATTTATGGCCTCTGTTTAGAGAGGTAGTCATAGTTGTTACTGTTTGAAGATGCCGTTATTTCTCCTTTTGCATCCTGAGCCCGTTATGACCTTAAAATTATATGTCACCCTAGAGATTGAGGAGACAAACGGGATATCAAAATGATAGCGGCAATTTTTCACCATGTCCCTACTTTTGACGCCCCGTTCTTGCTGTTTTTAATATGAATAGGAGAGGGGCACTATGCAGTGATTACAGAATCAGAACTAAAAGGAGCATTTGGTGCATTTGCAGTTAAATTTGATGGTGTCCCTGATACGGAGGTTCTCCATCCGTGCCAAAAAAAGTGCTCTCTACCACATTCTAAGACCATAACCGTCTCTACCTTATTTGATGTAACGCCCCTTACAATTATTAAATTTTCTGGGGGAAACACAGGAATGAAAAGGTTTCATTGGCACCATGTCGCCAACGATGGTGGTATATTTTGTGGCAGGAACATTGGGTGCAGCTCGAGGGTTTGCTAACAAATTGAAAGCAAATCTGCTCCCCTCTCCCACCATCCTCACCGCACAAAAAATAGCGCTCTGCCTGACACTAAGAGAGGAGATCATAGTGTGAAGTGGAAATGTTGTGACAGGCATTGATGCATCATTATCAAAACTGAAATGAACCTTCACCAACATGTGAAAATAACGTCTCCCTTAGTATCTGGTTACCCTATGGTTTAGGAAACAGCATTTTGGGGTGAGAAAAAAAAGTAAATCTGTGCTCTTTCTCTTGTCTCTTTGTGTGGGTATTGGGGGGTACCTTCCATGAGAACCCCTTACCAACTTCCTGCTACTTTTCCAAGCCACCCTCATCTTCATCTTTTACTCTTAAAAGATCATCTTCTGCTTTGTCCCTTAACAGACAGAACGATCCTTTTAAAACACATCACATCACATTTTTCTCTCCTCAAAACAATCCCCATGGGTTCCTGACAGCCTTTACCATGGCTTCAAGGCCCTTCGTGATCTGTCCCTATTTCCTTTCTGCCTGTCTCACTACTCTCTCCCTTGCTTCCTCTGCTCTGGTCACACAGACCTTGCTCATCTTGGAATTTTCCCGTTTCCAGGCATACTCACTTCCAAAGGCCTTTGTGCTAGTTTCTTCATTTGCCTGTTCTTCCAGCAGGTAACTGGGAAGTAAGGCTTCAGTTCAGCTCTTTGTCTAAACGTCACCTTCTCAATTAGACTGAGCCTGGCCCACCTACTTACTGCTGCAGTGTCCCCCCTCCTTCCCCGGAACTCTTTTCTTAACCCTGATCTTTCTTTCTTTTTCTCCATAACACAAGTCACATTCTAACAATATGATTTATTGTTGTCTTCGTGTGTGTGTGTTGTGTGTGTGTGTGTGTTGTGTGTGTGTGTCCTGTTCGTTTCTCTCACCAGAATATAATTCCACCAGGACAAGTGTCTTTGTTTCACTCATTGGTTTCTGCCATATGCCTCACAGGTACTAGGGGCTGTAATACCTGTTGATTTGGTGAAAGGAGGAATAAAGAAATGAACAAGCACACTCGAGGCATCAGAGTCTACATCCAAGCTGCTATGCAGCTCCTCAGATACCTCTGACCTCCCAGGATTGCAAAAAAGACAAAAGAGATAAGGCTTATATCAAAAGCATTAGTCATCCAGTCCACATTGAGGCAGTAACGTGCTATGAATTGGAACTGCGTTTCTGTTGCATGTTTTCATTTGGTATTACATTAGACACCCATTCTCAGTATTAAAAGGTCTATGTCTTAACTATATTCCATAAGGCTGTTATGAGACTAGACTAAGAAAATCAATATGAAGGTCATTTAAAAGTCAAAAGCCCATGCACCGTGATGGTGAGACTGCTGCTAATTATTTGCCAGCTGAAGAGGTCAAAACATAGAGCTTAAGATGTTTAAGTCTGGTTTTCTGCGGAAGGGTGAATAGACCCAGTGAGCCTGCTTGCAGGAGGTACAAAGGAGCATGTTTGAGCTGAGGCCAGAGGCCAAAAGATCATTTGGATTCAAGCTCAGTGGGTTCTCTCTCCTGACCTGCTTCATAACCCTACTTCTGCTGCTGAAACGTTGGTTGGTGGTCATTTACCAGATAGCATTCAGGGCAGGAAACTGTTTGTTAGAAAATAGGCTGGCAATTATCATAACAAAGCATATCTTTTGCCTGTACAGGTTGGTCATCAACAAACCAAACCCTTTCCAGTACCCCAGACATGTCGATTAGCCCCTTACTGCTCTAAGTATTAACTTTATAGCCTCTTCATGGCTTAGTCATCCTAAATTCAGACTGACTTGTATGTGTCTGGGGATGTGAGTATGTTAAGTGACAGTATTTCCTTACTACACAGTAAATGTATATAAGAGGGTAATGTTTTCTCCTCCCCACCTGTTAAATGAGAACACATGTAAAGTGCCTAGCGCAGTAGACGCTAATGAAGGGAGGGTATTATTATTTGGCCAACCTGGAAATCTGAGCCTGTATCACAGTTTCTAAGGAACCTCAAAGGTCTCTGAACAGGATAACTGCTTTGTGCTTTTTGTTTAAAAAACACAACAAAAATAAACCCTCCTAAAAGTCGATTTGTTTCTGCTTTCTAAGCGGTTTAAGTGACTCATGATATACAGCTTCCTGTTCCTTTGTGCCCTGGAACATTCCTGACATGCCTTGAGCTGCTCCTTTCCCAAAAGGATGCACCTTGAAAGAGTAAGGGCGTTAAGGCACAGGTTTTCCTGCCCCTACCCCACCCATCCTTGTTATCATGTCTCTGGCCTACCATGGTCATGATCACAAAATGGCAGCCAGTCCTGCTATGACCATGTGTTTAGGATGTAGGAAAATTAGGGGAAATAGAAGCTGAGCTCTCTGCACAAACTTAAAACGTTTTCCCCTTTCTCCTCACCAGCTGCAAGGTAGTGATAATATACTAAATTCATTTTAAAGTATTAAGAAATACCATCATTCTTCTCTCTTTGACTGGTCAGTGATCTAATTTGCTGATTGGTATGAATACAGGAAATTTTCAATTACTTAAACCAATTGAGATGGAGGGCTAGTATGAATGACTACAATGTTTGAATTAAAAATTAAAAGAGGGCTTCCCTGGTGGCGCAGTGGTTGAGAGTCAGCCTGCCGATGCAGGGGACACGGGTTCGTGCCCCGGTCCGGGAAGATCCCACATGCCGCGGAGCGGCTGGGCCCGTGAGCCATGACCGCTGAGCCTGCGTGTCCGGAGCCTGTGCTCCGCAACGGGAGAGGCCGCAGGGGTGAGGGGCCCGCGCACCGCAAAAAAAAAAAAAAAAAATTAAAAGAGAGATAGCTTCTCTTAAAGTCCTCAACTAAAGAAAGTATCAGGGGCCACTAACAAGGATTTACTGAGAAATATTTCTCAATTAAATGGAATAAATCTGTAATACAAGATTTGCATTTATTTCCTTGTTCCTAAAATGTAAGTTTTAATACTTAAAATATTCTTCATCCTGTTAAATATACCTCGCTTGCTCGGTTCTTTCTTACTGTTTTATTCTTAATATTGCACAGCTACATTTCAACTTAGACTAATGAGATTACAGTGACTAGGATTTTAGTGTTTCTCTCCATAAAACAGTAGATTTGCAAATCACAAGAGTCAGAGAAAACCATAAAGTTGGAGAATCTTTCTACTTATATAGTAACTTTTACAATTTAAGTTTTCCAAAGAGGGTGCCATGCTATGGTTACAGCAACTTACAGCAGATAGTTACCTTGATCTGTAAATATGATCCCAAACATTTATACATTTTCATCTGTTCAAAATGTGAAATATAGTTTGCCTAATTATATCATTCTGCCAGATTGTCCTATGCCAAAAGAACTTTAACTTGTTCTCATTTGCTACCAGAAAAGATGAGAAAATGTTTAAAATCATGGGGAAAAATGCTAAATACCACTTCCATTTCAAGTGTGGACATGGTTAAGTTAAAAATACATGCATATTGAGTTGCTTAAGCTGATGCAGAAAAACATTTACCTTTGTTTTTTTTTGTTTTTTTTTGCCTCAAAAAGTGACATTTATTCAAAGAAGAAAAAAAAAAGAAAAAAATGACAAGCTGTCCATCCCTTGACTCCCTTCCCTCCCCCCTCCTGCTGCTCCTCAGCGCCCCCCAAGGACTGAGCCCTGGCTGGAGCTAGGTAGCAGAACAGCCCATCTCAGATGAGGTCAGCAACATTGAGGGGCATCTCCTCAATGGAGGTGTTGTAGAAGGTCTCAATGTCTCGAAGAGTCCTCTTGTCTTCTTCTGTCGCCATGTTAATAGCCACACCCTTACGGCCAAAACGGCCACCTCGACCGATTCTGTGGATGTAGTTTTCCCTGTTGGTGGGGAGGTCATAGTTGATGACTAAGGAAACCTGCTGCACATCGATGCCTCTGGCCTATGTCCAGAAAAAAGGCAGCTTCAGTGTGTGAATGAGAGGACACCCTAAGTCTATCCAGAAAGAGACTTAAGCATACATGTAGGCAGCCAAAGGAAGGCAAGGAAACAAACATCCCCTCTCCCCAGAAACCAGAGGCGTGCCAGATTTTATTCCAAGTTGCTACTTTCCTGAAGAGGGGCACTAGCAGGCCCCTTGGAAGAGGGAATCGCCTTGGATTACCTTTGTTTTTTAACAACAAAAAAAATTTAATTGAAAATTATTTTTCAGTCTTAAAAATTAGGATACATTTTCAATAATTTCAGCCTTTTATGCAGGTCATACCAAAATTTTTTAGAAAAGTACCTATTACTTTTCCTATCCATGGTACTTCATAATACTGTGTGTAATTCATTTTCAGTGGATGTGAAATAAAAGTAGCTCATTTTTCCTATGGTTAGGATAAGTGCTGAGATTTGAATTAGGATGCAATAATGAGCAAAGGAGGGAAGGGCGCTAACATGAATGAAGTGCCATGTGTGCCACCCTTTCTGCAGGGTGACTGCCACATGGTGTAGCTTCTCATTTTCCCAGCACTCCTAGTTGGCCTGTTGTCACCACTTGATAGATGAATAAACTGGAACATAGAGTGCTTAAGTTCCTTGCTCTGGGTCACAACTAACCTAAGATCAAGATGTTATTGAAATCAAGGTGTGCCTGATTACACAGTTCATGTTCTTTGCTTCTTTCTTTCTTTGTGCTGCTGAAATACACCTCCCCCTTGTCTATGACACAGAAGGTGGGGGGCAGATGTCTTTCAATAGGTATGCCCTGTGCCAATCCCAGACCAGTTGACTCAGAATCCCCTGGTATTTTGAAAACAATTCCAGGAATGCCCTGAAGTGAAGTATCCTTCCACTTCAGAGCAACGTCTGCATTGACAACTAAACTGCTTTTATTTTGTAAAGAAAGAATTATTAAACAGTGATTGAAGTAGAAGGGAAGAAATCCGAATGAATAGTTCTCTTTAAATTTATTATTTAATTATATAACAAGAAAGCTTTCTCTTTTTGGTTCAAATCTTGGAGCCTTCAGATTGGGAATTTTCAGATGTTTTCTTGAAACATGCGTAAAAGACACCTATCTTACGGTTTAGTTTCAAAATGACCTAGCAATTAATTCTTCTCATTTAAGTTCTTTTGGGGTTATTGTATCTCAGATATCTTAGATGAGATTAGGGAAGAAGAATACTTAGAACACTGGAGATAGTTGAGTAATCTTTTGAATAAAACACATAAATTGATTCGACCTGAGAACATAGTGAAAACAAACACCTAATTTCATTTTTCTGGTTGAACATGCTTTTTTTTTTTTTTGGCTGCATTGGGTCTTCGTTGCTGCTGCGCACGGGCTTTCTCTAGTTGTGGCGAACGGGGGCTGCTCTTTGTTGCGATGTGCAGGCTTCTCATTGCGGTGGCTTCTCTTGTGGAGCATGGGCTCTAGGGCGTGCAGGCTCAGTAGTTGTGGCGCATGGGCTTAGTTGCTCCACAGCATGTGGGATCTTCCCGGACCAGGGATCAAACTCATGTCCCCTGCATTGGAAGGCAGATTCTTAACCACTGAGCCACCAGCGAAGTCCCCAGGCTTTCTTGTTTAAATCAAAATCTTGTTTTCTTTTCATGTTTTTTTTTTTAATAAGCTCATAAATGCACTGAATTCTCACTAGTCATTACTGATCTTTTGTAAAACTGCTGGTATAAGAATTATAAATCACTTGGCTCATGAGTTTCAGACATTTTTGCTTTATAGTACACTCTTCAGTTTTATGGGTATTTATTTTTCCACATAATATAGCAGTATATGCTGCAATTCAGTAATACTGCTCAGCAGTATTAGTGGAATTCAAAATAGAAATCACTTTCCTTTTGACAACTAGTATAATGAATTGGTTGACTATTGCCAAATTTGTGAAGGCAGAAAGATCTTTTTGTAATTTCAAAAATGAACTTGACATTTATGAGTTTTTTGGTACTGTTTCAAATACTGCTCACCAGCTATCTAAAATATATAGTGTAGGATTTATCTTTACTCTGAGGTGCATTTATTCTGCATAGGCTAATTTCGAGATTTCTTTGGGTTTTTCAGGAATCTTAAGGTGTGATATTGATACCACCATTTACTTTCAAGGTTACAAACATTAATCTAGCAAGGCATAGGTATTTGGTGCAACATGTGTGTATTAAACACCAACTGTTTTTACTCTATGCATGCTTGTTTTGCAAAGAATTTTAAATATAATACTGTAATCGCAAAATGGACTGTTTTCAAGGTTTTCCTTCACCCTATCCTTGAAAGGGGGGAAAGACATCCTTACTGTGCTGCAAAATGTCTCGTGGTCTCTTAAACAGCATTAACATCTTGTATGTGCTTCTTTACTAAGTTCTTTGTTTTGGAATAAACGGAAAATAGGGCTTTCTTTGAAATGACTGGATAGTCTGTCACTCTCCTCAAGCCTTCTTTCCTTCTACTTTATAGTTCCTACAACAGCAGCCAGCACCCCTGACGCCGTTGACAAGTATCTCGAGACACCTGGAGATGAGAATGAACATGCCCATTTCCAGAAAGCCAAAGAGAGGCTGGAGGCCAAGCACCGCGAGAGGATGTCCCAGGTACATGTGAATTTCCATCCTTCAGTCGTACAATACTGGGGAAATCTGGATTTGCCTCTGCCTCAGAGTCTCCCCAGGGGCCCTATGGTTGATGAATGCCTAGGGGTGGGTAAGGCTCTAATTTTATCCAGATCTTAAAGACATAACATTTTAATTGTAAATGTTTTCAACAAGGGCACCGATTTGGGGCTTTTTGCATTCTCCCTGAACTTGCCACCTAGGAAAGACCCAGGTATAGTAAGTATAGTAAGATTTTATAAGCACAAATTAAGTTGTGTGTACACCTTTCTTGATGGTTTTGTCACTCTGTTTAGCGTAGTCCTGTAATGGTGTTGTAAATTAAAATCACTTAAAATGTTCGTTAGCAGAGATGAATATTTTTGTATGGAATACCAAATTATGAAAACTTTGAACCTAACATTTCTTACCGAGTTAATTCATAGGACTATAGGAGCTTAAAACCAAAGTGAACCATAATGATCATTTCATCTAGTCCCATAAATGACAGATAATGCAGTAAACTTTCAAGCGTTTAGCTTCCCACTCTAGAACAAAGCAATATAAGTAACACAGAGGGGCATTTGGAACCCAAGCCTTTCTTGCTCCTAGTACAATGCTCTTTTCACTACATTGTGCTACAAATCCTGTTTTTTTTAATCATGTTCTTTATGAAACAAAAAATTGTTTCCAAAACAACTAATTTACATGTAATAATACCAACTACAATTTAAGTTATGCCTGCTACCAGGTGCTAGCTGTTGTATTAGAGGTAGATAATACTGAGGATTTTAGTCCTTTGTCAGGTTCTTTTTTTTTTTTTTTTAACGTGGACCATTTCTAAAGTCTTCATTGAATTTGTTACAATATTGCTTCTGTTTTATGTTTGTTTTTTTGGCCCTGAGGCATGTGGGACCTTAGCTCCCCAACCAGGGATCAAACCCTCACCCACTGCATTGGAAGGCGAAGTCTATAACCACTAGACTGCCAGGGAAGTTCCCTTTCTCAGATTCTTTATTCATTCGTTCAGTCGTTCAGCAAATACGTATCCATCACTTACTTGCCAATCACCGTTCCAACTCATAGTCTATACCCTGAAGAGTGAACATGAAGAAATAATAGGAAAAGTCAGATTCAAGGAAATATAACTGAGTGAATGAAGAAAGAAAAATAGGGTTTTTCTTTAGGAAAGATACACACAATATGTAATCACTGTTGAGAAGGAGTAGGACGGCTATCAGCTGCCATACTTATTGCCACTGAAAAGACATCTTTTAAACTTAAATCCTGTCTCACTACTTGTTTCTGAAGCTCTCAGAACCTTGTTATTGCCCACAAAATCCATTTGTGGGAAAATGAAGGCCCCAAAAAGAAAAATAGCAAAATAAACACTGAACGCTCAGCTTGGCATTTCCAGTGCCTGCCCCCTCACCCAACCTCCTGCACCCCAAATCCAGTCATCTTACTTCCTCTCCCACCTCAACTGCTACCGTCGTCATATGGGCAGCCTTAAACCACTCTGCTCAACGTATGCTAAACCCATCACGGCCTCTCTCTGCTCTCAGCATTGATCTCTGGAAAGGTGTCCCACTCTTCTTCACGCTGGCACATCTCAGCCGTTCCTTACACTCACGTAGTCCTCAGAGTGAGATAAGCAGTCACTGCTCTTTTGCATTTAACTAAATATTTGCTCACCAGTTTTATTCCTCCAGCTGGATTGTAAACGTTTAGTCCCTATACATTTATATAAGTACCTTCCTAACCTTGCATTTCTATCTTGAACCCACTTGGTCATTATTTTTTAAAAAAATTCAGATTCTGAATTTTTTCCATTATTTATTGGTCATTTTGAGCCTGTTAATAGCACTGATTTTAACTACTCTTTCAGATATTATAGATCTGTCCTAGAATAGTAACTTTATTTTAGCACACCTATTTAAGCCATGACTTAGTTCATATATGTTTTAATGGACTTTCTTCACCTTTTAGTTACTACCTATATCTGAGATAATTTAAAGAATGTTATCCTGGAGCAGAGAATGTTGTCTCTTAGATTCCAGGGATCATAGACGTATGAGATGCTTGAGATCAACATTTATCATCATAATCTATGGTACTGAATTCTGGAGACTGTTTGAACTTGCCTGCCTCTTAAATCTCTCTGTATTACTTGTCATTTTCTCTGCATGAAACAGCAAAGTCTTTGAATATCCATAAATCCGGATGATACTGATACTTTCATGCATGCAGTGGAAAATTGCTTTATAAGACTATATGGGGCCACTGTGAAGTCTAGAGCCTGAGAATTTTTAATTTAAAAATTTCATCTTTTAAAATGATTTTTATTACAGTTTTTTTTATTATTTGTTTTCTTACGATACAGAGAATTCGGGGCTTTTGTTGTTGCTGGGGCTCATGATAACTCTGAACTTACAGATTTGTGTTGTTCTATGTTATGAATAGTATCTAGCAAATATAAGAAGGTGCACGATCATTTATTCCATATGATTTTAACAGTTTTACTATATCCTTAAAGTAAGGTTCTTCAAAATGGAAGTTGACCTTTCTCTACATTTATTATTTTTAACGATAGAAGCATCAACATCTTAGGAACGGCCTTTTCTCCTGTCACCAAATATAAATAAACTTAGCTCATCTGTTGGATTTGCCATTTTATAATGGCTAATTGGGCCACAGGGGACAAAAGCATGGTCTTTAGAGCCACAGAGATCTTGGTTTATATCCTTCCTTCTCCATCTTTTTCCTGCATAACTTTGAGCAGGTAACTTAACCTGATCCATAAAAATGGGGATGGCCGGGCTTCCCTGGTGGCGCAGTGGTTGAGAGTCCGCCTGCCGATGCAGGGAACACGGGTTCGTGCCCCGGTCCAGGAAGATCCCACATGCCAGGGAGCAGCTGGGCCCGTGAGCCATGGCCGCTGAGCCTGCGCGTCCGGAGCCTGTGCTCCGCAACGGGAGAGGCCACAACAGTGAGAGGCCTGCGCACCGCAAAAAAAAAAAAAAAATGGGGATGGCCAAGGCTAATCTCATGTGAGAAATCAATTAAACGAGAGCGATTTTGGAAAGCTCTTAATACTGGATCTGGTATTTAGCAGGTCAGGAGTGATGCACTCTATTATCAGTGGACCTCAGTGGAAGCCATTGTTCAAAGGGAGATGTTGAGCCCACAATGTGTGTTTATCTTTCAGTAAGTAGGCCTAGCGTGATGGTGTAGGTGAATTGTTTTATTTGGAAGGATGGAGGATATTATTAAATTGCTCTGAAAATCAAAATTTTATTTCATTTCTATAGGAATGCTTATTTTCAATGCATTAGCTAAATAAATCTCCTTAATTATTCCATGGATTCCCCTGCTCAAAGATGAAAGAGCTGAATATAGAAAGGAAGATGGTAAAGATTTAAATGTAATGCAGGAAATCAGTTTTTCACATTCCAATAAGACATCTGACTTCTGTCTCAAACTAACTTTGAGATTCCTTACCTGAAGAATTTGTGGCAGAATACCGCCACTATGAACATTTTGGAAGCAGGAAATTCAAATATTTTTATTTCAAGGCTTATCTCATCTGTAAAGCAAAAGTAGTCTTCAGTAGCCCCCATCTCACAGGTGCTCTTCATTAACTCTTGGACCCACCGAAGCATCTGGGGCAATATGTTTCTTTTCCTTCTATATCCTGTTCTTGTTCATAGCAGCTGCACATTTTCCCCAATTTTGCTGTGAATGTGTTAGATTATTTCTTATATGCTCTTCACTTGTAACAGAGAATTCATTCCATTCTTTTTTCTCCATAATTTCATGCACACAACACGGGGAAGCTTGTCTTGTACTTTATACAATGGATTAATGCTAACTGACAATGAAGTATCTAATTAAAAACTGACACGATGATGTGATGTGATATTCTCACAGAACTTCTCTATCAGTAGTTACTTACGCCAAGCTTCAAGGATGTCTGAAAAAAATCAGTTCCTTAGGAATAAATACCTGTAAATAACAGGCTCTTATAATACAGAAATCAGGGTTTCTTGTGCTTTGTATGTCCACAAAGTATGCAAGTAAACAGCTGTCAACAGATGATTATTTTGTTTACTGGATCTTTCTGTTCTTTATATTACCTTGCTCAGGTATGAGCTACACTTAAAAAAAAAAAAAACTACTTGATAGTGAGTAGTACACTTGAAAAGGAAAAGGAAGCTGTAAATGGTAAGAATCAAATATCGTTTCCTTTCAGCAGCATTCACAACTGCAGACTTTTCCTTTTTGCATTCAGATCAGTGAGTGAACTTCTCTCAGAGAAATCCAGAGTGAACATCATGGATGAGAAGAGGAAGTCTTATTTTCCTATAAAACAGATTAGCCTGGTTACCAAATTAGTGTTACTTACCAAGAATACTTTTTGCTACATTCAGAACATTATAATGTGTACTGTCTTGGAATTTTTGGAGGAATTTAGAGTGTTCTTTGCTGTTGGTGAGGCAAGTTGGCAAGCAGAATGTTCTAATTGCCCCTCAGTTCTTCAGTGGGGTGGATCTTAGGATTTCTGACAGCTGAAATCTTCATTTCCTTCCTCTATTATATACTTCTTGGTACTGTGCTCATGGCATGTGTACACATGCATAAAGTGTTACATATGTTTTTCCCCCCCTTCGTACTGTTTGAATTTTTATAACTTGCTTTCACAAAAGACTAAAACCAACGTGTTCAATTTAATGTTGGAAGACCTTGTACAGGTAATATATGCCTTTTAGGAATCGTTGACATTGGTGCACATCAAATAAAATGACTTTCAGCTATTTCTGAAAGTAATAGAAAAGAAAAAACACCAACTTTGTTTCAAAGAGCCATATAAAGGTGAACATTTATGTTTACTGTACTGCTGTGATAGAGTATATACATCTTAGTGAGAGGTCAAATATTATTGAGCTAGGAATGGAACGTGATCATATTTGTCATGTTTAAAATGTCAAATGTAGAAAAAAAAACACAGTGATCTAGCTCATTAAATCTATATTTGAAGAAAGAACTGATGGTTTTAAATGATTTCCTCCTTTTGTAGGTCATGAGAGAGTGGGAAGAGGCAGAGCGTCAAGCAAAGAACTTGCCTAAAGCTGATAAGAAAGCAGTGATCCAGGTAAACCCTGAGTCCATCCTCCACCAAGCATCACACCCTTGTTGATGTAGTGCCTGCACCTTTTCAAGCAACTGCTGGAACCTCATGCCTGATCGTTCCTATTTCCCTCAACTTGGACTACTGCTCATCATTGTCTAATAATTCAGTTGCTTAAACCCTGCCTTACTTTTGCTCCCAATTAGCTCATTATAATTCATTTCTTTAAAACTCACATTGTTACTTAAAGTCTAATTTTTATCAGTAATATATCTTTCTGGTTGCCATAATCTTCTGCTACTTCTTCCCCGTGGCAAATTTACATGATAATTTGAATTTTTGACTGGAACCCCTCTGAGAATTACCTTCAGTAAACCATGAGGTTATCATGATCATTTTCTTAAAGTTCTTTGAGTAAGAGAGGACTTTCATAAATATGCATGTAATTTAGAGTTTCAAGAGTATATACATTTATTCTACCTTACGGTTAGTCAAATCAGTTTTCAGTGACCATATAAAATAATGATTTACATTGAGAAATTAGGTCTGGGGCTGAAAAGCAGGGAAATGGAGGGGAACCCAGAAAACATGCTGAATTAGTCAAAATGTTGGAATGACTGAAGTCTTTGAACACAACAAAGTATATATCCCTTTTAAAAGACTTGAATTTGCTGCTCCGTCCTATTTGTCTGGTTCCCGATTGTCATGTGCCTCTGTTTGTGACGGCAGCATTTCCAGGAAAAGGTGGAGTCTCTGGAGCAGGAAGCAGCCAACGAGAGACAGCAGTTGGTGGAGACGCACATGGCCAGAGTGGAAGCCATGCTCAATGACCGCCGCCGCCTGGCCCTGGAGAATTACATCACCGCTCTGCAGGCTGTGCCACCTCGGGTAGGCCTCCCTTCACAGCTCAGGGCACAGCAGCCAGTAGGCATGGGGACACTGGGGACTGAAGGCCATAAGAAAGCAATCGGGAGAAGTTTCTAAGAGCACCATTATTCACAGGTTCAACCTCAGTCTGTTTTATCTTGAAGGTTAAAGGGTCACAGAGCAGCTGCCTCCATAGTACCATCTCTGCACAGTAGACACACCTTTCCACCGAGGGGTCAGACAGGCTTCCCGGGGACTCACAGTGCAAGACCTGATTTGAGTTGATATCCCTGGATGGTGACAGTTCATGATATAGTTGAAGTCAGGGAACCACAAGAGCTGGAAGGAATTTAGATGTAACCTAGCCCAGCCCCCTTATCATGTGATGTAACTGAGATCAAGAAAAGCTGAGATTTGGCTGGGTTATAAGGATTTTTAGTGGAAAAATAGGACCTAGAACTGAAATTTCCTGCTGAGAACAGCAGCCATATTCTCTGGGGATAGGAGCCCTATTTGGTCATGATGTCCACAGCAAAGGCGTTTATTTGTGGTATTCAGGGATAAATGCTCAGAAAGGCTTACCAAGCACTGCAAGCATAGGCTTCATGGGAGAGCTTACTTTGGATGTAAGGAACATTCTGAGCATGAGTGTGTGTACATCATGTCCGCTTGTTCTATCCATTACTGAGTGAGGAATATTGAAATCTCCAACTATAATTGTGGATTGGACTCTTTCTCATGTGATACCCTCAGGTTTTGCTTTGTGTATTTTGAGGATCTGTTCTTAGGTGCATAAACATTCAGTGTTGTTATGTCCTCTCTACCCCCCTTATCATTATGAAATGTCCTTCTTTATCCCTAGTAATATGTTTTGCTCTAAAATTACTGTGTCTGATATTAATTAAGATACTCTAGCTTTCTTTTAATGTATCATAGTGTATCATTTTTCCATCCTTGTGTGGCCTCTCCCGTTGTGGAGCACAGGCTCTGGACGCGCAGGCTCAGCGGCCATGGCTCACAGGCCCAGCCGCTCTGGCATGTGGGATCTTTCCGGACCGGGGCACGAACCCGTGTCCCCTGCATCGGCAGGCGGACTCTCAACCACTGCGCCACCAGGGAAGCCCCATTCTTGTGTTTTTGTTTAACCTATTTGTTTATCTTTGAAGTACATTTCTTCTAAGCAGCATATACTTGGGTCTTGCCCTTTAATTAAGAAGACCATTTAATGAAGTTATTGATATGATTATGCCTAAATCCATCATCATGCAATTTGTTTTCTAGTTGTCCCATCTGTTCCTCGTTCCCCCTTTATTTTTTGCTACCTTTTGGATTAATTGAATATATTTTATGATTCTATTTTGTGTCCTTTGTTGGCTTTTACCTTTAACTCTTTATTTTAGTGTTTGCTTTAGAGTTTGTAGAAAACATCTTTAACTTTTCACAATGGTATTATACCAGTACAAATGATGTTATACCACTTCCCTTATATTACAAGAACCTTACAATAAGTTACTTCCATTTCGCGTTTCCTACTCTTTGGGCTGTTGTTGTCATACTTTTTCCATACTACATTATTGTTATTTCTTAAACAGTCAATTATCTTTTAAAGAGTTAAATAATAAGAAAAATATTTACTTACCTATATATTTACCATTTCTGGTGTTCTTTGTTCCTTGTGTAGGTCCATCTGGAATCATTTTTCTTCTACCCAGAGGACTTCCTTTAAAATTTATTTTAATGCATTTAGATTCGTAAAGAATTCTTTGTGCTTGGGTATGCCTGAAAATATCCTTATTTCACCTTTCCTTTAAAAGACATTTTTACTGGGATAGAATTCTGAGCTGAGTTGAAGTTTTTCTTCAATTGCCTTGATGTTGATGCTCCATTGTCTTCTTATTTGCATTGTTTGCAACAAAAATACTTATATCATCCTTTTCTTTATGTCTCTGTAAATAATATATCTTTTTTTTTTTTTAATCTGGTTGCTTTTAGGGTTTTTTCCTTTATCACTAGTTTTGAGCAATTTGATTATGATGTGTCCTGGTATATTTCAACCTGCCATTAATCCCCTCTGGCTGTTTTTCATATCATACATTATAGTTTTCATGTCTAGAATTTTAATCTGGATTTTTGTATGTTTGTTTCATATTTTCCATATCTTTACTTAATTTTTGAACCTTTGGAATTTTGTTATTGGCTTTCCGGCATTGTGAAGTTCACCTTGTTGAGTGCTGGGTATTTTGGGATACCTATTACTATTCCTGAGCTTTGTTCTGTAATGCAGTAAATTACTTGGAAACAGAGTAGTTATCAACCTGTGGCTAGTGATTCCTCAATCCTGAAGCAAGATCCTTCTGAGTAATCTACCATGAATGTTGAGTTTTTCCATCTAGATCATGGAAACAAGTACTATTTCTGACCCTGTGTGAACACCAGACACTGTTACCGCTAATCCTTTTGGGTGATTTTTTTCCCCATGGCCTCATGTTTCTTTCATGTCTGTGCATTGATCATTAGTCAGCTGTATTCTCATAGGGTATCATCTCCAGTTTCTCTCTCTGAGCAACTCCTTCCTCTCCAGTATTTTTTCCTGTGACTGCCAGCCACCTCCGTCTCTTCAGACTCTCACCCCATATCTTCAGCTCTCTGGAATCTCCCAGGCTCTGACTGGGTTTCCACGCCTGGAGCCACAGCCTGGAAACTCAAGGCAGTAAGCTTGGGCAATTGTAGAGTTCATAATATGTTTCTTATTTCTCAGTGGTCTCTGTCCTTTACCTGGCATCTGATATCTTACAGAAATATAGTCCTATATAGTTTGTCCATTTTTTGGTGGTTACTGGCAGCAATGTAAATCTAGTTTCCACTACTTATCTTGGCTGGAAATGGCAGTCTGTGTGTACACTATGTAACTAAACCAAAAAAACACCCACTTGCACTGATTCTCCTCGTCATTTTGATTTTTCTTTCTATACTAAGGTTCAGAGCAGAAAGCTATGAGGAACCGTAAGAGAGCTCTGGTAGTCTTCCAGATGGCGAAATAGTATTGACCCTGTTTTACCAATGGCGTCACTGAGATTGAGTGGCTAGTTCAGGGTGACACCACTAGTAATGGACAGGGTGGAGCTGTGAGTCACAGGTGACCACCGCGGGGCCTTCTACCAGACCAGGCTTCCTCTCAGAACAGAAACCTTTTGAAAAAGAATATTCACATTAGCATTTTCATTTTCTCTTCAGAAAAACATCTGTCCTGGCACTGTTCAGTAAAATTATGTTTATGTATCTGGAGAATGAGTTCCTTGGTTACTGTCTTTTTTTACAGGACTTTATTTTGGGGTGCGGGGCCATCAGCATCATTTGCCAGAGCAAGGCAGGGCAGTGGGTGTTGAGACCAGAATCTGAACAGCTGACATTTAGTGAAGTGTTCCAGCTAAAAGTCCTATTTCTGAAGTAAGATCTTTGCTAAATGGTCATTGATAGAGCTAAAAGTAAGATGAGGACTGAATGGAGTCTTCAACAAATGCATATTTCATATCTTTCAGTTCAGTCCCATCAGCCATCACAGGAAAGACAGTGACAAGAATAATGTTTGCCAAAGCTTCTTGTGTTATCAAAGGGGATAATTTCAGATTTGGTCATAATCATGCTTGCCCAGAGTCAGGTGATCATGCCGTGTAGAATTAGACAACATGTTTATTTGAAATAAAAATTTTAAATTGGATTAAGAAGAACTATTTAACTGTCAAAAAATCAGATATTTGTTGATTGATCCAAGATTCATGTTGAATTCTTACCTAGAAATGCATAAAACTCTCCCATCTAATAAAAACTGGGACTGGGTAGTTACAGGCATGCAATCTTGGGATTACCTGCCATTTTTGTTAAGTTATTGTCTTGGTGGGTTTTATTTGAATTTTAATGTATAGCTTGACATGGCACTTAGCTCCACACTTTGGAAAATGCGAGAAAATTCTAAATCCCTTCTTGAGGACTTTTATATACTGCTGTTGAAAGACATAAATCAGAAGCTTGCCAGTAACTCTCTGAGAAAGGTCATGTCTTGTATTGGAGCCATAAATAAGTATTTCTGAAACCTCCCTCATACTTACACAGTGCCTGGGAAATACAAAATATTTACTCAATGTTAGCTGAATATAAGAAAATGAATTAGTCAGGTGTTTTTTCTGTAGATTCTGTAGCTGATAATCACGTCAGAATAACTATCCCCTTAACCCTGACCACTTTTGCCAAATAGTCCCCAACTTCACAAACAGGAATCTGGAGCAACGCGGATTGTTTATACAGTCTCTTTGAAGCTTAGGTTTAATCCATGCTTTCATTTTTTTTTTAAACCCAAGCTTGGAAGTGTGACGTGATGATGTTTTTGTGCAGCTGGAATTCCTTGGTCTACCACGAATTTCATTTGTGAGTCCCTGTGTCTGTGTGTGCTTTATGTTCCAAATTTCCTTTTTGATGAATTACATTCCTACTGGCTGATACACTGAATGGCCAACCTAGAAGTGCATTGTTTGAATCATATTTAGAATTTTTATATACATATATACTTCACATATTACAGTTGTTAAAACAGTCTCTCCATGTCCATCCATCCTCTTTCTCCCTCTCTCAACCCCCAGGAATAAAAAAATTAGAATGCAGTTGTGTCTTTGCACTAGGATAAACTCTTAATCTGTAGAGGGCTAGTAACTCTTCTAAAGACCAGCTCTTCAAAATTTTCACTTCTTTAAAAGTTTCCTTGGAAAAATAAAGGAGTTACACTTTTTTTTCCAGAAAAGTTAAAGTCTTCTCCAAAGTGGCATCACACGTTGTTAAACTTCTATCACCCTTGGAGGCCTTTAAGCTACTAAACATAAGTACTGCTTTAAACTAAATTATCATCACAAAACACAGGACTTTGGCTTCTTACTTTCACAGAGCTCAAATTGATGCAACTCATGAAATAATGAGTTAAATACTATCTGAGCCTTCCCTCCTGTAACTGGCAGAGTCTACTTCATAGATGGAGAAAAGATTATGCTATTGCCTGACTGTTCAGCATTCTCTGTAATCTGAAGAGAAACTATACTTAAGTGGGATCTCATATAGATAAACTAAAGGCCGCATAGGAATTTCTGTTTAAAATAAACTTTCCATTGTAGGCTTAGGTCTGGAAAAATTTAGGAGCTGGAGTAAGAACTGAAATGTTTTAAAGATAAGAGATAAAAAGCCAAAGCTTTCTATGTAATTCTGGGATTTTTGGTGTCTTTACAGATACTCAGTCTAAATCTCCATTAGACAACATCCTAATTACTATCCTGACTTCAACAACTTTTAAGAATTTTCTATGTGGAAGAAAGAATTAAGAAACATTTTCATGTATGTCTGTGTGTCTGTGTGCCAGTAGTGTTGTTTTGGTTTTTATCCACTGTCTCAGGAGATATCTTATCCATACTAAATTTGGATACTAAATACTGCATTGCAGCCATCTTATCCATACTAAAATTAATTTCATGTTTGTATCTGATGCTTCACACTCAGACTCTCAACATTTAATTGAGCAAAAAAATTGGGAGGCAGTTTCTTTAGCACCTGCACTCTTTCCTTTCTCATTTCTTTTCTTTTTTTTCTAATTGAAGTATAGTTGACTTACAATATTATATTAGGTTCAGGTGTAAAACATAGTGATTATATATTTTTATGGATTGCATACCATACAGAGTTATTATATAATATTATTGACTGTATTCCCCATGCTGTACATTACATCCCTGGGACGTGTTTGTTTTACAGCTAGAGGTTTCTACCTCTTAATCCCCTTCACCAATTTCACCCATTATTCCCCTCTTCTCCTGCTGGTGACCATCAGTTTGTTCTCTGTATCTGTGAGTCTGTTTTTGTTTCTTTATATTTGTTCATTTGTTTTATTTTTTGGATTCCCCATATACGTGAAAACATAGTATTTGTCTTTGTCTGATTTATTTCACTAATTATAATACTCTCCAGATTCATCCATGCTGTTGCAAGTGTATATACCACACTTTTTTTTTTTTTTTTTTTTTTTTTTTTTTGTGGTACGAGGGCCTCTCACTGCTGTGGCCTCTCCCATTGCGGAGCACAGGCTCCGGACATGCAGGCTCAGCGGCCATGGCTCACGGGCCCAGCCGCTCCGCAGCATGTGGGATCCTCTCGAACTGGGGCACAAATACGTGTCCCCTGTATCGGCAGGCGGACTCCCAACCACTGCGCCACCAGAGAAGCCCTATACTACATCTTCTTTACACATTCATCTGGCAGTTGGCACTTAGGTTGCTTTTATATCTTGGCTATTGTAAATAAACCTACTATGAACATTGGGGTGCATACATCTTTCCGAATTAGTGTCTTCATTCTCTTTGGGTAAATACCAAGGAATGGAATTGCTAGATTGTATGGTAGTTCTATTTTTAATTTTTTGAGGAATCTCCATGCTGCTTTCCATAATGGCTCTACCAGTTTACACTCCCACCAACAGTATACTAGATTACTTCAGCCAAATGTTAAATTTTCTTGAGATTCCTGAAAATGTCTTCATACAATTCTTTAGTATAATGATTTGTGAGATTTACTATGAAGGAGCACGGTTTTTTCCCTAAATTGAGATTTTGCTCACTGCTGTTAGGTGTATTTTAGCAGCAGGGCAATACGTGTTCAATAAAAAGTAGCAATCGTTGGAGAAAATAAAAGGCAGCAATTAGTTGGTATGCCGTGGCAGGCAAACTAGTGACAGCACGAGGAGGTACCAACTAAATCAGTCTTTAGCCAATATGAATGTTGGTGTAACTATATGTTTTATAACGTAAACAGAAACTGAGGTGCTAAACTTGACTGCTTTTGTTTTTATATAATTTCTAACTGCCCTTCTCCCTGCAGTTCTTCATTTTCTGCTAATCACTTCTGGTCGCAAAAGAAATAGGAAGCGTTGATAGAATATATGTAGATAATATATATCTCCAAGGTAAATATACTGCATCTACACCTCAATATAATGGATGGTAAATAAATTAGAAGTTATTTGCTGACATCTTAATATGTGAAGGCACTGAGGGAGATGAGCACTAAGAAGTTTCAAACATCCTACCCTCAAGTTTTTTGTTGTTTTTTTCAATTTATTTATTTTTGGCTGCCTTGGGTCTTCATTGCTGCGCGTGGGCTTTCTCTAGTTGCAGTGAGTGGGGGCTACTCTTCGTTGCGGTGCGCAGGCTCCTCAATGCAGTGGCTTCTCTTGTTGCAGAGCACGGGCTCTAGGCACATGGGCTCCAGTAGTTGTGACACGCGGGCTCAATAGTTGTGGCACATGGGCTTAGTTGCTCCACGGCATGTGGGATCGTCCCAGACAAGGGCTTGAAGCCGTGTCCCCTGCATTGGCAGGCGTATTCTTAACGACTGCGCCACCAGGGAAGTCCCCAAGTTTTGAATATAATCAAAATTTTGTAAAGCTGATCAGAATGTACTTAAAAGATTACTGGCTTGAAAATCATCTTTGAGGAATATAATTATCCTGTACCTTATATATTTATTATTCATTCATTCATCATTCATTTATTTTTAGTTGAGGTTTGTAAAATTTGGTGAGCACAAGGGGACTTGTTAACTTGAGAGCTTTTAAGGACAGACCCCATATCAAATGGTGGGTGGAAAGACAAATGGGAGAATTCTCATTTATTAAACAAAGTCCTATAAACTGTGCTGTGTGGTTTGCATGCTATTCCGGAAAAGCCTCTCAGTATTACGTCTTACCTTGCTTTGAATCTTTACCTAGCTGAATAGACAGATCTTACTAAAGACCAGCAGGAAGTGTGTAATGAGAGACACTAGTGTTTTCTGTTTTTAATTGAATTAAGTTAAATAGAAAATTAAGATGTATGTAGGCAAGGCATCCACGTGAAAGCTGTCCTGTGCCTCTGAGACCCTATTCCTCACCCAGATTCCCTCCATAGCAGAGCCCCACTTAGTCACTGTCTTCAAAGTCGAAATAGCTCTTCATCCGATGCTGTCAAACATACAGCACTGGGATGTCATATTTCGTTCTAGCAAAGGTTGCACATACATATTTATATGTCAATACCTATTTTCATTCATTCTTGAAAATGAAAGCCCATTATGAAAACATAAATATTTAGTTGTTTTAGACAAATGCATAGCACATTATTTAATAATCCAGTGGTTACTTAACTGTCTGGCGTTACAGATATCTGCCCTACAGAACAGATAGCAACAAGGGATCTTCTCCCTAGAAACGTGTGTGTGTGCACACAAAATTACACATAGGTTTCCTTATATTGTTTCTAGGAGGTCAAGGCACTGTGGTTAGGTAGAGTATGAGAAGAGAGTGAAATTGAAAGAAATATAAATGTGCATATCTTAGAACATGGTGTAGCCACTTGGGGGATTTGTGAAGCAAAAATGCCGAAATCTAAGTATGAATATACAAAATTGAAGCATATTGTAATTCTCTCTTAAGAAGTCAAGAGTATGGCATGGTTGGCATTTGTCAGATGATCAGACCATTTGACAAATCTTTCTGAAGGTCTGTGGTATCTTAAAACATCTTTTGTTTACGATTTCTTCCTCAACTCTGCGGGCTTTGCCATCTGGGTTGCGTTAATAATCCTGTTCATCACTGAGGGCTTCAGCATGTTTCACTGCGTGACTAAACGAGAGTTGAAGACATACAAATCCAAACACTTTCTGGCGCTTCTTTGCTCGCAGGTCAGCAGATCCAAGCTCTGTATCCAATGGATGCTAAGCTGGTCCAAAAGCATAAATCATGGGGTTTGGGCCAGATCCTAAATTTCAGTTCTGTATGCTGTCTTCATTGATGTATAGCTGGGGTCTGTGTAACTGAAGAAAGAACCGGTCCCTCTGCTCTTAGTACTCTGACACCAAATATGTGTGGGGTTTTCCCTCCCGTAAAATAATTCTGACACTAACTACCTGTAGTTAGCATAGATCGCCACGGGTTAAAGGGTTCAGTCCCACAGGGCTGCCCCCTCCCTCACTTCGGAAGCCAGTCGCAAAATCCTAGATTTTCACCTTGTATTTCTGATGCACCAGCTATAAATCAAGGGTCCCCATGACCTGCTCCTCAGGTTTGATAATTCACTAGAACAACTCACAGAATAAGTACCTTATTTACTGTTAGCAATGTATTGTAAAGGATAGAACTCAGGAAGAGTTAGATGGAAAAGACTGTAGGGCACAGTATGGGGGAAGGGGTGTGCAGCTTGCATGCCCTCTCGAGGCGTGGTACCCTCCTGGCATCCCAATGTGTTCTCCAGCTGAGAAGCTCTCTGAATTCCATTGCTTAGGGGTTTTCTTGGGGAGGTTCCATTAAGTAGCCATGAATGATTAAATCATTGGCTATTGGTGATTAAACTCAGTCTCCAGCCCCTCTCCCTTCCCTGGAGATCAGAAAACGGGGCTGAAAGCTCCAACCCTCTAATCATTTGGTTGGTTCTCTTGTGTCTGGAACCAAGGACTAAGACCAAATATTGGTTCCTCTAAGCAACCAGTTCCCATCCTCCAAGAGTCACCTCGTTAGCATACAAAAAGATACTCTTATCTCTCTAAGGGTCTAATAAGCTCTTGTGTCTGGAACCAAGGACTAAGACCAAATACTATGACAAAACATGCTCCTGCCACCAAATTTTATAACTGTTTCAGGAGCTCTGTGTCAGGAACTGGGGTCAGAGACCAAACATGTATTTCTTTTTTTCTGGTACACGGGCCTCTCACTGTTGTGGTTTCTCCTGTTGCGGAGCACAGGCTCCGGACGCGCAGGCTCGGCGGCCATGGCTCACGGGCCCAGCCACTCCGCGGCATGTGGGATCTTCCCGGACCGGGGCACGAACCCGTGTCCCCTGCATCGGCAGGCGGACTCTCAACCACTGCGCCACCAGGGGAGCCCGAAACATGTATTTCTTATGTCACGGTAACCAAAATAAATTATTGCTGAGAACTAGCAAAATATCCCAGAAACAAACTAAAACCTACCAGATATGACAAACTGTCCAGAGGTCCCTAATTTGTGAGTGACAGGATTAAAACCACCCTTATTTCCCATATTTTATAGTACAGTATAAACACCTATTTTTAATTACCAAGTTTGCCATCTTATAACTTGGAACAAGTGACTTAATTAGAAGGATTCTTTCTCCTCTATTTGCAAATTGGGGTTAATCATTCTACTTTTTTGTAATTAGCATTGTCTAGCTTTTTGTTAGCCATAATTAGAAAAACAAAAGGATTAATCGAAGGTTGAGATGAGACTGTGAAGTAGAAAGATATCTTCCTCCCTGAGAAGAGAACGATTGTTAGGACAGACTATAGAGGCTTTGGTGCCTTGTCCCTATTAGGAAGTCGTCTGCCTCCTTGTGGAGGAGGGATGGGATGGGAGATGGCTTTGCCTGTGTACTGCTGTGCTGTGTTACAGAGCCAAATAGTAATCTGGATATGCTGGGAAGGGATATATCTAATGCCTCCATGTTACCAAAGCTGGAGGAACACTGAATGGAGCCGCGCATGAGAATCTACTCCCATTTCCTCTGTTGCTTCTTCAACACTTCTATGTTCAACCTGACATAGAATTGTCATTTGCCTTCTTACAGTCATGTTAAACTATTACAAAAATCACTTATGTGCTCTTCTGAAGAAAGCAATATGCAGTGGACTTTAGCTCAACTCCTAGTTTTAAACCTTTGTGATCAAAGGTTCCCGTGGAAGCTTCCCCAAATGGGTTTTTTTTTTCAGATTTTTCTTGCAACCGTGAGAGTGCATGTGAAATGCCGAGGGAGGTCTACCGTGGCAAAATAAACTCATCCAAGAGACCATCTCAAGCGGAAAGAGGATAAACTCTCTTAAGGGAGTTTTTTAAACCTGCACACAGAGATTTTGTACATTGTACATCTATGTGCTCAAGATATCTCAAAATCCAAGATGTAGAACTGTGAAAATAATGGCCCTGAACCTACTTATGAAAACAGGAGAGAATTGCATTTTCTTGGTAGGTGATTAACTTCCCCAGTCACAGGGTTGGAAACAACTAGGGTTCAATTTAATGCTTCAGGAGAGGGTTTTCTGAATACGTCCCTTGTGAACTAGAAAGGTTAGGGTGCTTCCCCATAAAGTGACTCATTTACTTCCTTCTTGACAAGATTATGCTTAGGGCTTTTAAAGGCTCTTGACAGATCATTCCCTCCCATCAGGAGATGGTTTCAGGCACAAGTGTCTGTTATGATAAGATGCCAGATTTCTACATCAAGCATAACGCTGCAGAGAGGCAGAGTGGAGCTGAACAATTGTGTCTTAATGTACCACAGTTCCAAGTGAACTGTGGAATAGAAAGCTACCCACTCAGACGTGATTGGCATTGAGTCAGTCAAATGTGTCTGATTGATCCAAAGTCCATGGACACCAAGTTTATGAAATTGCATAAAAGAACCAAGTGAAAAAGGCAATACATCTGAGAAGTGGGAACATTAATTTCTTAAAGTTACCTTTTAGAGGGAAAGGCTGTGAAATTTCTTTCAAAATTCCATGCATCAGCCTGACATCAAAACCCAAGCCACAAGAAGACAAACTATAACATCTTTTGAAATTAAAGGTATGAATCTTGTGGACACTGGGGTTTGAACATTCTGTAGAGCCTATGAAATATTTTCTGGGAAGAGTTCCCCATTAAAACAGCTCCCTAAAGGACCCCAACAGACTGGGTGGATAGATCAGTATGTACCAAAAAATTGGGAATGCATCTCTTCTTGGTTGAGAGATGGTTATTTTCAACTCAGATGCCGTGAAGGATATATTTTGCCCCTGGAACTACTTGTGCAAGTTATATTTAGCTCTAGGTTATTCATTAATTTAATTAACATTTTTTTGACAACCAAATTATGCCAGGAACTGAGCCAGGAGTTAGTGATATGTTACACTCTTGTTCCAGGAGAGGGAAATGGTTAATGTTCCAAAATGTAAATCTTCTATTTTCAGGTTCAGTATAATCTATTTTAGTAGGGCCTACTCTTAATCCTTTACGAAATTTCTTTTTGAAATGATTTTTTTTAATGCAGTGTGATTGTGAAGTGAATTTAATGTGTACTGAAAAGTGCTACATCTGATGCAAATAGATACTTTGTAATTATGGGCTAAACACTCAGAAACAATAATGACAATAAAAAAAAGGATTGGATATAATTAGTCCCCCTGGGGCAGATCTTTTCCTTTTATTATCTCTGTTCTTTGCTATAATTTTTAATAATAAGATTAGCCATTCAATGGCAATATAACCAGATTTCAGTATTAATGCATAGAATATTGTGGAATGAGGGGAATTTGGCAGAAAAAAATGTTATTACTAGTTACAGAAGATGTTAAAGACTTGAGAAAGGTTGAAATTATATGCATAGAGGTTAAAATGTTTCCTAATCTCTGCTTACTGCCAATATCCTTACAATGAGCCACTGAATTCTTAAGCTTGTTTTTCTAATCGCCTGAATAATCCTGTCTTAAATGTAAGGATCATGACAGTAGAATAGCAGTTACTCTAAGAGAATATATTTCTATAGATACCAGGTATTTTTTCCTATCATTTCTATATGAATGTTCTGAGTTTTTAATTAAAATTTTAAGAAATTCATCTTTGTCCTAACATAATGAAATAAAATTCCCGAAACAATGGAGGTTCCCTGTTATTCTGTGATATGTGAAATAGCTCTAGAAATAGTTTTAAGCCTTGGAAATTCTGCGTTCTGCCTAAAAATTGTAAAGGCAGTTATTTCTGTATTTGAATGAAACACTCATGAATCACATACCAAAGGCAGAACTCTTTTTTTTTTTTTTTAACTAAAGCAAATGAGTATACAGAAGTACAAAGGAATGTTATCTATTTTTCTTTCTTAACTAAAATAGCGTTTATGAGGTATCGTCTGCCATTTCATTTGACATGATTTGTCTGTCTACTCCAACATAAAAACTAATCTGATTTCTTTTATTTTTCATTTCTAAGCATGATCATTAGAAATACGTTTACGTGAATAAGTCAACCAAACAGAACCTTGTAATTCATTTAATGAGGGACGTCAGAGTGTCTTTCTGAGTGTCTTCCTGAATTCTGGTGTCCTGAGGTGTAGGCAGTGGGAAGAAAAGGCTGGTAGATGCACGCGCAGTGTGTATCTGAACTCACATAAACAGTGATGAGGTCATGGCTTACACTGGGCTCTTAGGGCTTATTATCCTCACAGGAGCTTTGTTCCCCAGCAGAGAGAGGCCTGGGCCATCACGAGAGCCCGGTGTGCTACTGTTTCATTGTCAAGCTCTAGGGATTTGGGGGAGAAAGTTAGGAATATATTTCTGAATATACTTCTGAAACATATAAAGAAATGTCGGTATTAAAGGAGATAAGCAATTTTCAGCATTCGAACACATTCACCATTTAATTATCCATCTTAGTAGAAGATAAGGATGGATTTAGAACTAGAATCCGTGAATGTCACAAAAGCCTAACTTTTTATTAATACCTATAATCTTTTTCCAGTAATCCTAAACAGATTGAAAGAGGACCTTCCTATCTTGCTATTTCTCCTCCCTACATCCGAGGCATTAGCTAAAGCACAGCGGAATGCCAAAAACCAAGGACAGTATTTCCAAGATTGAACAAATCTGGATGATTTTCAGCACAATTAAAAGAGCGGATATTAGCGTGTCCCAAAATAATATTATCTGAGCTTATAAAAGCTAGAAGTCCAGGCAAGGACTCCTAGAACAGGCTCTCATTTCTAACTATTCAGCGATTTTTTTCAGTTTCCAGTTCTATAGGTTACTTTGTGGAACATGTCTTTGGTGTGGTCCATTTTAGAGTTTCCTTGAAAGGCAGGGTCACATAGTGATCAGGAGAACGGGCTCGGAGCCAATGTTGGGCTACCTGTTCTTGCTGTACCCCTGACTAGCTCTGTAACTAAATGGAACCAGCTTCGTAGTCCTAAACCTCCTTTGTGCCTTGTTTGCTTCATCAATGTAATGGGGCAAGCAGCTGCACCTCTGTCACAGGGTTGATAGGAAGATTTAATGAGTTACTATGAATAAAGCACTTGAAACACAATCTTATTCATATAAGCAGTGAATAAGTGCTGAACTGTTATTGCTTAGAAGAAAGGGAAAGGGGGAGGGGATGGAGGTAGGGACTGAGTAGAAGAAATCAGCGTGTACTGAGTAGCAGCTGTGGATGCAGCGTTGTGTGAGTAACTAACAACATTTTTAACTCCCACATACACCGTATGAAAGATCATTATCTGAATGGTACAGATGAAGCTTAGATATTTTGTGACTCGTGTTTATTTTAAAATTAATGTTAACATTAATAATAGCAAGTGGGAATCGATACTGTTTGTGATGATAGTGGAAAAAAGCAGTGGGGGGAGACCCAAGTGTCAGTTGGCAGAATTCAGCTTAGAGCAGCAATGCCAAGGCCAGTTTGGAGCAGTTATATCCTAGTGCCCATGCTTGGAGGTGACAGTCCTCTGAGGACAACATGCCTTGTAGAAACATTTATAGGTGACTGACTACAAAAAAAAAAAAAGAAAAAGAAGAAAAGAAAGTTATGATGAAAAACAATCTTTATGTTCAATTGAAGTATTTTTTTTCTTATTTGAGCTCTTAAAGAAAAAAAAATCCATTTTCTTTAAAACAACAAAGCCTTTTCAAGAGGAAAGAAATGAAATAGAGCACCTGAGAAAGCACATTCAGCCAGTCGGCTGGGACACCTTTGATGAATGCAATTAGTTGCAGTCTCCAATTTTGGAAGCATAATTGCAGTAGAACTAGAGGGACTTCTTTAGGACTTGGTGTTGAATAAGGAACAAGCATGTATATAATATCCTGATTGCACAGTCCTGCGTATAAAATATCCATTGCATTCAACAACACTCGGCCTTTGATTTCTGACCCCAAACTCACCTTTTTTAAATATATATATTTAAAACCTATTGTCTTTTAAATATGTATATTATCGAAGAAGTTTGTCGGTTTTTATCTCTTTTACTACTTTTCGGATTTAAAGGGCCATTCCCTGATTTGTAGGGTCAACCAGATTTCAGAGTACCAGTGAAAATTGTAATGATGTGTTGCCCAAAACTGTTTCAAGCTGTGATATCTGCCTTTTTTGAAGATTATGGAGAAGCATATTAGGATAAAAGGATAAAAGAAATAAATAAGGCAGATGAACTCAGGTTTACTTTCTTTTCATTGTATTTCTTTGTTTTTCTTAAGTATAGGAATGTGGCCTATGGAAGGTATAGTACAGAGCACCCTTTCTGAGTCAGGCACTGTATATTTTGTGATTCCTGATAAAGAAAGACAAAATCTAGCCCTTAAGAATCTCACAGTTGAAAAGAGCAGTCAGAAATGCAATAATGAGGGTTTGCATAGCATTTCATGGGAGCACAGAGAAAGGGTACCACCTCCACCTGGCATGTCAGGGAGGTGGCCCTAAGCTAAGCAACAGGAGAAGGGGAGGCACAGTCCATAAGGTATTGGAAAACACATACACCATCATCTCTGAATAAATTCTGTACCTTCCAACTGGCTTTCAAGGTGCCCATGACTCACAGGTTAATAATAACTAGATAGACCCAAATGGCCAAAATTCTATTTCTGATATGAACTTGCATAGGTAATTTTTCTTTGTTTGTTTTAATGAAGAAGAAACATGTATCTTTGGAAATCATTTTTAAAAATCATAGTAGAATGCATGTAGCAAGAGAATTGTTAAAGATAGAGAAAGCAGACCTTGTCCCTTTTTTTTATGAGGATGAATGCTTTCAAGTAAGACTGGAATAAAAATGAAATGGAATCAATTAGAAAAAAAATAGAAGCACTTAAGAAAAAACTTAATTGTTGCTGAAAGAATTAGAATCTGATGGCGTGGAAAGGATTTAATTAAACTCCAAAGTAAAATAATACATTGGCCTTTCTCCCAGAAAAATATGATGTCTCTTAGAACTTATCAGCTATTTCTTGGCCTGCAAGTTAGTAGTGGTTATCTATTATTTTTCTCATTTTGATTATTACATGCTACTGATGGTGGGATTATTTGTGCAACAGTTACTGCTGAGACAACCGTTAAGACTGTGCAGATAGAATTGTAGTCTCATATGCCCCTGTATATTTGGGTGGGAAAATGGAAAGTACCTAACTTAAATCTGACAGATCCAAAATCAACTGTCCTTCAATAGCAGAAGACACTATTTTAAAAAAAAATGTTAACAAGGATAGCCATCATGATATGTGTCAAATGCTAAATGCTGTTACAGAAATGAAAAGTGACCAATCAAATAAGAATTACCTAGTAAGAAGGGAATGGAGAATTGCAAAAACGTGACTCACAGTGCTTTCACATCATGGAATGAACTAGCGGGACCTCTGACCCAAAGCCATTGGAAGAAGCAATATTTTGGACAAACCTGAAATTTTTTCTTCCCCTACAGCCTCGTCATGTGTTCAACATGCTAAAGAAGTATGTCCGTGCCGAACAGAAAGATAGACAGCATACCTTAAAGCATTTTGAACATGTTCGCATGGTGGATCCAAAGAAAGCTGCTCAGATCCGGTCCCAGGTAAGCACAGAATGTGGTAATCATGCAACTTGGACAATTCAGTGTTCTTGCCCTTTGAGTTGGATCTTTAGGTATTCCCAGAATAGCCATGGGTGTTGGACCTGTATAGCAAGAGTTCTTTAATACCTGGTAAATTCTAAAGGCTTGTCCTAGGGCAACATGTGGTTTGGCACTTTCTGAGTTATGAAAATAACAAAGAATATAAAAATCTTGAGTGTCTACTGCTACTGATTCTTAAGGAACCATCAAACTCTGATGACTAAAATGAAAACAAAATTGTATAAACCAAAACCGCTAAAATTTGGTTCAACTAAATTATAGAAGACAATCATAAACTCCATTTCTACTGTAATGCTTGGAGATAATGTGAGACTAAATGAAGCTTGGTAGTGATGAGTTTTATACTCTGCCATTTTCAAAACTTGACAACTGGGATCTACCTCTGGAAATCTAAAATTTTACATTTCCTTAAACAGAAAAATTTTTTGAAATATCTATCATGAAATATCTATGTTTCATGTGAAATATCCATATGATCCCATCTATTGGAAACTTTGCAAAGACATATATATATATGGAGCATCAGAGCTTATTTAGGAATCTCAATATTAGGAATCAGAATTGGGCAGAAATGGTCTTTTCAATTGGCTTTATATCTTATGGTTACAAGCATATAATATAATGGAAAGTTTAAAGCAGCTCCAAAGTTAGAGAACAAAAAATGAGGGAATAAGAAAAATAAAGATGCCCTTTCATGTTCAAAGTTCCAGCAGCATTTTGTCAGTTTTATTTGGGAAGCTTGTATCTGTCTGCGGTGCTTGGTAAGGAAAATAACTCCTCCTTACTCCAGAGATGGTTTACCTGGAGCTATCATCCTTTGCTGCAGGTTATGACACACCTCCGCGTGATTTACGAGCGCATGAACCAGTCTCTCTCCCTGCTCTACAATGTTCCTGCTGTGGCTGAGGAAATTCAGGATGAAGTTGGTGAGTGAGCTGTTTTTTCTAGTTCTGTGCATATAAACATATTTTCCTCCTGTAGGAGAAAATCAGGGAACTGAGTTCATCTGCATCAGGAATCATCAGTGTTTTAATATGTGGAAGGAAAAAGAGCAGATTCCCTTGTACAGTGAAGCTACTGGGGAGTGAAAGTTGCTCTCATCTTAGCAATTGCATCAGGTCTTAACTGCATACTGACAAAAGCCGAGGGGGATGTAATTTGACTTTGGTCTATTTGTGTGATAATGAGCCACTTGTTGTTGGATTATACTTGTCAACAGTTTTCTAATTTAGTCAATCTTATAAATATCACCTTATGATGCTTTGGTACTTTACAGTTTAATAGAAACAACCCTTCATCTCTTAATTCTTTATTATCATAATCTTATGAGTGCCATGATATCCTCATTTTTCAGAGGAAGGAGCCCAAACTTACAATTTAAGAAACTTGCCTATGTCATGCATATCCCAAGGAGCACAGCAAAACCACAAAACTCTGACCTTTGACTTTGAGGTTATTGTTATATTCAGTAACACATCTTTCTTTGATGCATGCCCTGCCCCCTGCATAGCCATGAGTGTTCTCTGGACCACATTGTTGTTTAACCTTAATTAACTATATGCCCGCTATCTTTCATTAAACTTTTAAAATAATCATACACTCATAAGAAGTTGGAAAAATAATACAGAGTAGTCCAAGGTAGACATCACCCACCTTCCTCAGCAGTAACATCTTATGTAACATCATGCATTATCAAAACCAGGAAACCGACCTTGTGTGCCCACTGTCTCCTATGGCCCTAGTTTTCGTAATGACATCTTTAATATTTCGTATGAGTAAGTTCTCCCTTTTCTGTTTTTCTTGGAAAGGGAGTAAAGTATCGCATAACATAATTCTCCACAAACCCCCAAAATGCCCATATTTGTTTAACGTTGCCTCACAGAAGTACTTAGATGCAATTACCCTAGTGCATCTTTCAACATAAAGCAGATGTATGAATCCAGGCGATATAGTGCATAAACCATCTGTAAATAAGCAATATGTGTGTGGTGGATCCCTCTCCATAATGAGTCCTGTTCTTTCTTAATTGGGTTGGAAGTAGATGCTTAATTTGGTTTAAAACAGATGCAGGTTATCTGAAAACAGAACACCCAGGATGTTGTAGATGGTGTACCGGTTGCAGGAATTCCTGCTCTGAAGTGCCCAAAACACGGCTTGGCTCGATTTTTACATTTCATAACAGTGCTGTTCTACTCTTCTTTTTTCTAACTTAGTAATACCTTGCAAGTGTTGTTTGTATTACTACCAAGTAGTTGGCACTTATCAGGTAATAATGGTCTGTTCAGTGTTGTGTATTAACACACAGGATCCTTTCTTTAAGAAACGAATATTCTTGTTATATATTAGGATAGACACGTGTAAGGAACCTTTAAAATACTGTGTATTAAATAAGTATAAGAAAGGCCTCCAATAAGTTGTAGAAGGGACAAAATCAAAGAAAAATCACGTTCTTAATGAACTGAAGCTCAAATCTTCTAGATGAATGTATTTTGGCCTTATAGCCATCTTATCAAGCTTATTTTCATAAGGAACTTCAACTGAGGTGTTGCCAGTCATACCAAACTATAGAGGAATAAGCCATTGCAAAGGACTAGAATATTTCACTCTCAGCCAGTAATTATGGTTGACTCTGTCTAATTAAATTACCAGACGTTTTCATTCAGCAAAATACTACTGAAAGCAGTGACCACTAATAAGTCGCAGTTCCACAGAACAGATGGTGATTCAGCTGTCTTGAGTGTTGCACAATGCCCCAAGAGTAGAACCACACACTAAACTTCAAATCTCAGTGGCAGGGAGAATATTCCGATAACTAGAATCATAGAATTTTTTCTTTAAAAAAAAACTGTTAAGTAAGCTTAAGAGCATGTCATTTTTAAAAATAGTTTTGTCATTCTGAGTATACCGAACACCGAATCCTAAAAGATAATCATTTAAAAAATCTTTCTTGCCTCCATTTTTATTTATTTTTTATTATTTTTATTTATTTATTTATTTATTTTTGCGGTACGTGGGCCTCTTACTGCTGTGGCCTCTCCCACGGAGCACAGGCTCCGGACGCGCAGGCTCAGCGGCCACGGCTCACGGGCCCAGCCACTCTGCAGCATGTGGGATTTTCCCGGACCGGGGCACGAACCCGTGTCCCCTGCATCGGCAGGTGGACTCTCAACCACTGTGCCACCAGGGAAGCCCAAAAATAACTTACTTTTAAAGTAGGACCATAGATGAAACAAGATGGGCTGTGAGTGCCAATTGTTTAAGCTGAGTGCTGTTTAAGCTGAGCGGGAGTTCTTTGTAGTATTCTCTTTACTTTTATATGCGCTTGAAATTTTCCATAATAGAAGTTGGTTTTTAGCTTACTTTCCAAATAGAATCTGCACAGATTTCTTCCAGTGTATGTCCTGTACATTTAATTTCTAATTAAATGCTTTGTCATTAGTCTGATTTGCATGCATCTGCCTTTTCTGTGTGTAATCAGATTTTAGATTTGGAGTCAGTTCAGTGTAAGTAAGAAGCATACTAAAATTCAGAGCTGCTGGGAAAAGGAGAAGATCCGAAAGAACCTACAAATGCATGTTGTTTATATAAAAGTTTGTGCTTATAAATGCAGGCAGTTAGAATATGTTTAATACAGTAAACCATCTGGAGAGAAATACAATAGTTTTGTTAAATAAGGGTAATAGTTGCTCTGGAGATGAAGGGTTTTCACCAGTCCTGAGGAACTGCTAGTATCTTTCGTGACATAGGTTTATCTGCTTCAGGTAGTTTATGCTCCCACGAGGGTAGAATTCTCTATTATGGGTGAAACTGAGGAAGAAGCTAGTCACACCAGAAAGAAAAGTGCGAAAGTGGGAACTGGCATCAAATTTGTGAGAACAGTAAAGTGTGACTGACTAAAGCCTAGAATTCGTCAGGGCCATGAGTTCCAGCCCTGACCGTTTTCACCCACTGTGCTTTCCTGAGAAAGCCATCTGTTTATGCTGCTCTACTGTTAACTCCAGTAAATCCCATATCCATAACAACAACCTGTCTGCTGAGTCCCAGTGACATATTCCAGACTCAGAACACAGGCATACCTCGTTTTATTGCGCTTTGCAGATATTGCATTTTTCACAGATGGAAGGTTTGTAGCAACCCTGTGTTGAGTGAGTCTGTCAGCACCGTTTTCCAACAGCATTTTCTCACTTCAGTCTCATTTTGGTAATTATTCTGATATTTCAACCTATTTCATTATTAGTACATTTGTGATGGTGCTCTGTGATGAGTGATCTTTGATGTTACTATTGCAAAAAGATAGTGACTCGCTGAAGGCTCAGATGATGGTTAGCATTTTTTAGCAATAAAATATTTTTTAATTAAGGTATGTTCATCGTCTTTTTAGACGTAATGCTATTGCACAGTTAATAGACTACAGTATAGGGTAAACATAACTTTTATATGCACTGGGAAACCAAAAAATTCATGTGACTCGCTTTGTTGAGATATAAAGTTGAGATACTTTATCGCAGTGGTCTGGAACCGAGCCTGCAGTGTCTCCGAGGTATGCCTATATTTCACCTGTTTCTCAAACTCCAAACTATGTGTGTAAGGAAGAAATCATTGTGTCCCTCTTGCAATTGACCCATTTTACAATCTCAGTTATGGGTTATCCCAGTTGTCCCATACATATCCATGATGCCTTCCTCTCCTCCACCCATGATTGCTTATCAATCTGAAATCCTATGTATTCTACCTCCGATATTCATGTGGAATCCCTGCTCTGTAAATCCACATCGTTAGCTCAGATCCTTATCCTCTCACATGAGTTTCACTGGACTCTCAACTAGTCACCCTGCCTCTTGGTCCCCTCCTACCCAAATTCTTCCTCTTCAGGGCTGAGTTCCCTGCTAAAATGAAAATACAACCTGCACATGGTTCTTCCTTGCTTGAAAAGCAGCATACTTCAGTACTCAACTGAAATGTCCACACTCCCATAAGCCCTTGACTAATTTGCATAGGGAGCCAGAGGGAAGAGCTGGTGTTTGAGTGACAGTTATATAGCGAACTGATGAGAATCTCTTACTGATGATGTTGCTGGCCTGAGTTCTTTATGAAAGTTCACGCATGTTGAGGATCAGGGCCACCACATATAGATGTGACAGGTGGTTTAGGGAAAAAGCATAGACTGACATTCATTCCACATCCCACTAACGAAGCCAAGCCCTCTGGGATGGGGCCACATCCACGTGAAGTGGAGCTTTCTTATAATTCACACAAATGCAACATATGCGCTAGTGACAACACTGGTGAATTCAGTGACAGCACCTCCAACTAACTTGCCCTTAACAGATAGTAAAGTGATGAAAGTGGAATTGGAGCCAAGGTCTGCATGAGTCCGAAACTCATACTCTCTCTGCTACCCACTTTCCTACTCTCAATTCAGTAGAATTTTCTTCTACTAAACCTCAGTGTCTAAAGCACCATGTATCCACCTCTAATACCATACTCTACTTTGTATTTAATTGTTTATTGACACGTCCACCAGCCCCCAGTCCTGTGCGATCTTCCAAGACATGTCTTGGTCATGTCTGTATCCTTGGGATCCAGCAGAGGACCTGGTACTCTGTAGTATTAGTCATCATAGCCTAGGTTGAAGCAAATCCCTAGGCTGCAAAGTAGATGATCCTTAACTTAGGTGGATCAGGTGATCTCCTCCATAACCCTAAAGACCCACCCTGAGCTCCTTCCTTAGCACCTAGCATAGCTAGTGCTACACAAAACAAACCTTTTTCCTCGGCCGCAGCATTCTCTAAAGCTATGATTGCTCAAGCCAACAAAATGGGTGCGTTGGCAAAGGTATCAAAATAAAGAATAAAGCTGAGTTCTCAGGACTGTAATTAATAACATCTTACAATATTGTACTATATCTTATCCATGACCCTCTGCTGTTTGGCTTTCTGCCCAATTCATATACTTTGACACTTGATTTATTAAATATGTTGTCTGGTTTGACTCTTCCATCAACCAGAGTCTGAGGCTATCTATTTGCTTTGCTTCACCAATAAGTATGAATTATCAAAACTACTCTATTAGTTTTATAAAAGCTTGCTGTGTATTCTTTTATAATAATTTTTCAGTTCAGTTTGAATTACTATTATGTGCAAGTTCCCAGGCACATCATTTATTACTTAATGTTTTCCTTTTTTAAAAATTGTATTTGCATACAAATTATGAAGCTTTCTGTAAAGAAAGACGTAAGGCGTTTGTACAGGGGGAAAGAATTCCTTCCTCATTTAAAATAGCTGTTTAGGACAATTTTTTTTTTTTATTCAGCAAATGATATAATCATTAATTTAAGGAAAATATGCCTCTTTTCAATGTCCATATTCTGTCTTAATCATCTTTTAACCCTTCAAAAAAGCAGAATTCCTTCATCTCTACTATCGTTCATCTCGGCTTTGCTTTGTCAGTTTGCTGTTTCAAAATGAGTGGATTTTTTTATCCTTTGTAATCTTCCTTAAATCTGTGCCAAAAGGATTCTATTCTTCTATCAGCACTCACCAGAGTACTTCATTTTACAGCTTCCTCAAGGCTAAAAACATTGTAGCTCTCAACTCAGGGCTGGCTGTTTCACAGAATGCTGTAATGATCAATTTATGAGAAAGATAGGAGGAAGGAAAGGGGGAAGGCAGGCCTAATTGTTTCATACCCTGGTTTTTTTTTTTTTCTTTTAGCCTTCAAAATTAGTAAAAACATGAATTATTGTAAACCAGATGTTGGAAGGATCTCTGGCGGAACAAATCCATAGTGAATGGGGTGGGATTGAAATATGTGGCAGGAGATCAAGAAACTCAAGTTAATGAAAGAAGGCTTATAATTTTTTATTACAATTTGACTGTGTCCTCCTGATAAACTTTTCTGCTCTTTGGGAAAAATACAGCATGTTGATTTCAAGGACAGTGTTTCCATTCTCTGTTCCTAGTAAACCTATTGATTTTTGGATTTAATGAATCCAAAGTAGTCTAGACTTAAAATAGAATATCTATGGCACTTCCAGACCAACAAAATGGAACATTCATTACTACTGAGAATTTTAAGTATCCTTGTGTATAATTGTTAGTCAGGGGAGGGCATCAGGAAGAAAAAAAAAATCATAAAAGTAAATAAAGTGAGAGAACTATTAACTTACTCCACTCTTATTTTCCATAGGAAATGGCTTTTAAGTATAAGTAGATTTTACATTTTAGAACTGATTTAAGTATTTGGCAACAAGAACATTTATTTGTATCATAAATTGTCAAAGACATTTTCTTCCTTTAGTTTTACAGTAGTCTCAGAGGTCCTTATTAGTATTTTTTCCAGTATTATTACCTGAATTACAGGTTTGACCAGTGTTTATTTGCCTACCCTCTAAATGTATATCTTTGTCTCCCTCTTAAGCAAGACATTTACTCTTCCAAAATAGTACAACTCATTTTATAAATGAGAAAATGAAACTGCGTTGTCAAGTGACCTACATGTAAGCATATTAATCTTCAAAACGGAAAAGTATACTATGACAACAGCAACCCAGTTTTCTGATGCTTTGCCTGCCATGTTGAAATGTCTCTAAACAGCAAAACATAGATGTTTCAATGCCAATGAGTTCATACCTCAAACCCAACTGGTCTGTAAATAGTCTTAGGAGGTTACAGCCCTTAAGCATTTAACTCACCCATAGTGTCTAGTTTAGTGCTTTGCAGACATTTAGTTCTTTATACCTTTTTTGGATATGATATGTAAGCTGTCCTTTTCTTAGGAGTTTAATGACTGAATCTATAAATATAGTGTATGTCATTCAGATGATCTGTGGAAGTCAGTGATAGGGTCCTTTTGACGTATGTAGGGACTTTCCTGGTGGCCCAGTGGCTAAGACTCCATGCTCCCAATGCAGGGGGCCTTGGGTCAATCCCTGGTCAGGGAACTAGATCCCACATGCTTCAATGGGAAGATTCCTGCATGCCGCAAATAAAGATCCTCGCGTGCCACAACAAACATCCCACACGCGGCAACGAAGATCTCACGTGCCACAACTAAGACCCGATGCAGACAAATTAATTAATTAATTAATTAAAAAAATATTTTTAAATGCTGACTAATATTTAAAAAAAAAAAGTTGATGTATGTAACTTGACATATGTAAATTATTGACATGGAAATTATTCAGGGAAACAACATCAGTTTCCCTGGGTAATTTTTATAATATTCCCTTCTGACAAACAGATGTGTTTTTTTCTGTATTTTCTGATCCATAATTTTAAAGGAAAAGTCAATCGTTTAGCATTATTAAAAAAGTATACACTTTCTAGGAAGAATGAATGTCAAAAAGTTTAATTTAAAACAAATAAGCATAATCTCTGCCATTCTGGCAGATAGATTGTAGACATCAATATGTATAATTCGGAGTGGTATATTGATCTTATTTCTTGCGATCCCAGTGTACCCTGGCAGTCATTAGATGACTTACATATAAACCACATTGTTTATTTCATACCATTGCAGTGGCTCTATGGATTATGTTTTCAGTCTTAATAAGTAGGCGGTATCTATTAAAATCTTTTGCATATTTTTTAATAGGGCTCTGCGTTTTTATTATTGAGTTGTAAAAGATTTTTATATATTCTGGATACTAAACTCTCATTAAATATATGATTTGAAAATATTTTCTCCCTTTTTGTAGGTTTTCTTTTCACTTTCTTGACATCCTTTGAACACACAAAATTGTAAAACTTTGATGAAGTCCAGTTTATCAATTTGTTTTCGCTGTTGCTTATGCTTTAGTATTATATCTAAGAACAATTGCTCAATCCAAGGTCAAATATATGTATACCTGTGTTTGTTTCCAAGAGTCTTATAGTTTAGCTCTTATAGTTAAATCTTTGATTCATTTTGAGTTAATTTTTATATGTAATGTGAGATAAGGATCCTCCTTCATTATTTTTTTTATTTTTTATTTTTTTGGTACACGGGCCTCTCACTGCTGTGGCCTCTCCCGTTGCGGAGCACAGGCTCCGGACGCACAGGCTCAGTGGCCATGGCTCACGGGCCCAGCTGTTCCGCAGCATGTGGGATCTTCCCGGACTGGGGCACGAACCCATGTGCCCTGCATCGGCAGGCGGACTCAACCACTGTGCCACCAGGGAAGCCCCCTTCATTCTTTTACATGTGGATATCCAGTGTCCCATCACCATTTGTTGAAAAAAACTATTCTTTCTACTTTAAATGGTATCGGAACCCTTGTCAAAAATCAGTTGACCAGGGATATATGGGTTTATTTCTTGACTCTCAATTCTATTCCTTCTATATATACATTCTTATTACAATACCACACTATTTTGATTACTGTAGCTCTGTAGTAAGTTTTGAAATAGGCAATGTGAGTCTTCCTCCTTTGTTCTTTTTCAAGATTGTTTTGACTATTTGGGGTCCCTTGCTTTTCCATATGAATTTTAAAGTCTTTTTTTCCTCATTTCTGCTAAAAAGGTAGTCAGAATTTTAATAGGGATTACCTTGAATCTGTAGATCAATTCAGGGAGTATTTCTATTGTAATTTTTTTTAATGAACTTTTAAAACACTATCACTACTTGAAGAGATATCCGCTATGAGGTGATTCTGCTTTGACCCCATTCAGGAGGGTAAATGTTTAGAAGTCGCAGGAAAATTGACTTAGCACACTGTCACCCTTTACTCAAAATTTTGGTGAGATTCAAGGAAATTTCTTTGTGAACTCTTCCTTAAATCATGACAACTGTGACACATTGGTGGGTTTTGTCTATTTTCATGCCATTCTCTGATATGTTTGTGTGCATGTGTGTGTGTGTGTGTGTGTGTGTGCACCTTGACCAAATGGGTGAAGGCTGAGGCAGTGCCTCTCACACTGAGCTCTTCTGGTGCCTGTGATGATCGAGTGCAGTTCCAGAGTTTTTCCTTAACTCAACAGCTCTTGCACATGGCCCTGTAATTTGAATCAAAATCCAAAAACAAATCCTAACTAAAATGATTGGGGGGTGAAGTCAGACCACAATGGGAACTCCTAGACTACTTCTGGCAGGGAACCCTGCCACAGATGTATCCTGATTTTTTTTGGTAGATTCTGGGGAGCAACCAGTGATTTTACACTGGGGAACAAGGGCTGGTTATTTTGTTTTTCACAACCAGCTGCCTTCAAGGTTCATATTTTTAAAGAGAAGAAAAAAATTGTAGTGATATTTGCCACCCTGAAAATAGAGATGCATTCAAATTGAGATTAATTTTGAAATCTGTTTCCACAAAGTCTAACTGGGAGAGAGATGAATGTATTTGCATGTGAGAAAGACTTTGGAAGGAATGTTAATTTGCCTCTTGCTCTTCAACTCAGAAACAAATTTTGCAGTGTACTCCCTGAGTAAGCTCTGTTACTCTTTGTTAACTATTCTCCTGCCATCTATACCATGGCCTGCTTTAGAAAATCAGTCATAGACACTGGGGTATAATGTCTCATCAAAAACAGGAGATCAATCTATTAACCCATTCCAGATTATGAGGCATGTGTCCAAAGGAGTGTTTACATCATATGAATCAAAACACTATTCAGAAACAATCTTTTGGACTTGGAGTGAAAAACAGGTGGTCAAAAGGCCAAAGATAGGGTGTTACTTAATTTCAACTACTGTTGCTAGATCCATTGACCTGAGACAGTGAATTTAAAATAGCCTATTTAATGTGTTTAATTTTTTACAAATATATTTATTTACATGTGCTCATAAAAGCATGAATTAAATCTTACTATTTCTGTGGAACAGCAAATGGTGACTACTTGTATTGTCTTATGCATGTCTCAGTATCTTTGCTTTTGGTCTGGGTGGTAGTTAGAAAAGTCTGCCCATCCCATGAGAGCAGATAGAGGAACTGTGTGTTCAGCTTCCTCTTTAACATTAAACTTGATAAAGCTTCCCCTAAGGCCAGTAGAGACCAGAGGCATTGTCATCTGAGAGCAGGAGAACGGGCCAGCTGCAAGTTTCATGCCTCTCAGAAGCAAGAGCCTGAGCCAGCCTGGTCTTGGCAAATGATGCATTTCTTCTCTTTCAGAGGCTAGCATAGTGAAGGGAAGTTCTGGGCCTGCTTCTGAAGCTTTGCCAAGTTATGAAGGAACTTCCTGGGACCTGAACAGTGGAGAGCTGGGAATGCAAAAGGGAACATATCATATTAATATGATTATACTTATTAACGTCTTATACTGTTTTTATTTAGGTAACTCTAGAAGCAAAGCAAATTTCACATTCTAGGTTTTAGGCAGAGGACAGGAGATGTGGAGAGAGAAATTGGCGTTTGAAATTCTAAATTAGTCACTCTTTTGCAAAAACCTGCCTTCGTTTTGTTGATGATTACTGAGGCTTGAAATAATTAAAATGAGTTTACTCTCCAATGATACTCAACATATTTGATAGAAAGGAAAGTTGCCAAAATGCCCTTTTTGATGTGGCATACACAATAAGGAGAGTATCATGTGTGGAGCTGGACTTGAAAGCATAATCATTCATAATGTAACCTTCCTCTATTACACTAAAACTTTTTCTTTAGTCATGACTGTGACCAGATAACATAAGCTTCTTGCTGTTTATAAGTTTTCCATGATACCAAAAAGCAGTTTTCTAAACTTTTTGTATATGAAACGTTGTTAATAGTTATAGTTTTCTACTCAAACAGCTTTAGTCAATTAAAAAAAAATTAACTTTATCATTGCCACTGATATATCACTAGGTAAGTGCCTTAATTCTCAGTCACCACTCTAATAATATCAAGGGAATATTACAGGGTTTCAAAAGTATATAGGTAGGGCTTCCCTGATGGCACGGTGATTAAGAATCCACTAGCACAATAGCTAGTGCTTACCACTAGCTATCTATTTTACATTTGGTAGTGTGTATATATCCATGCTACTCTCTCACTTCATCCCAACTTGCCCTTCCCCCTTCCCGTGTCATCAAGTCCATTCTCTATTTCTGTGTCTTTATTCCTGTCCTGCCCCTACATTCATAAAAATCATTTTTTTTTATTTTTAGATCCCATATATATGTGTTAGCATACGGTATTTGTTTTTCTCTTTCTCACTTATTTCACTCTGTATGACAGACTCTAGGTCCATCCAACTCACTACAAATAACTCAATTTTGCTTCTGTTTATGGCTGAGTAATGTTCCTTTGTATATATGCACCACATCTTCTTTATCCATTCATCTGTCAGTGGACACGTAGGTTGCTTCCATGTCCTGGCTATTGTAAATAGTGATGCAATGAACATTGTGGTACATGACTCTTTTTGAATTATGGTTTTCTCTGGTTATATGCCCAGTAGTGGGATTGCTGGGTCATATGGTAGTTCTATTTTTACATTTTTAAGGAACCTTCATACTGTTCTCCACAGTAGCTCTATCAATTTACATTCCCACCAACAGTGCCAGAGGGTTTCCTTTTCTCCACATCGTCTCCAGCATTTATTGTTTGTAGATTTTTGGATGATGGCCATTCTGACCTGTGTGAGGTGATACCTCATTGTAGTTTTGATTTGCATTTCTCTAATGATTAGTGATGTTGAGCATCTTTTCATGTGTTTCTTGGCAATCTGTATATCTGCTTTGGAGAAATGTCTGTTTAGGTCTTCCACCCATTCTTGGATTGGGTTGTTTGTTTTTTTGATATTGAGCTGCATGAGCTGCTTGTAAATTTTGGAGATTAATCCTCTGTCAGTTGCTTCATTTGCAACTATTTTCTTCCATTCTGAGGGTTGTCTTTTCATGTTATTTATCATTTACTTTGCTGTGCAAAACTTTTTAAGTTTCATTAGGTCCCATTTGTTTATTTTTGTTTTTATTTCCATTTCTGTAGGAGGTGGGTCAAAAATGATCTTGCTGTGATTTATGTCACAGAGTGTTCTGCCTATGTTTTCCTCTAATAGTTTGATAGTGTCTGGCCTTACATTTAGGTCTTTAATACATTTTGAGTTTATTTTTGTGTATGGTGTGAGGATGTGTTCTACTTTCATTCTTTTACATGTAGCTAGCTGTCCAGTTTTCCCAGCACCACTTATTGAAGAGGCTGTCTTTTCTCCATTGTATACTCTTGCCTCCTTTATCAAAGATAAGGTGACCATATGTGTGTGGGTTTATCTCTGGGCTTTCTATCCTGTTCCATTGATCTATATTTCTGTTTTTGTACCAGTACCATACTGTCCTGATTACTGTAGCTTTGTAGTATAGCCTGAAGTCAGGGAGCCTGATTCCTCCAGCTCCGTTTTTCTTTCTCGAGATTCTTTTGGCTATTTGGGGTCTTTTGTGTTTCCATACAAATTGTGAAATTTTTTGTTCTAGTTCTATGAAAAATGCCATTGGTAGTTTGATAAGGATTGCATTGAATCTGTAGATTGCTTTGGGTAGTAGAGTCATTTTCGCAATGTTGATTCTTCCAATCCACGAACATGGTATATCTCTCCATCTGTTTGTATCATCTTTAATTTCTTTCATCAGTGTCTTGTAGTTTTCTGCATACAAGTCTTTCATCTTCTTAGGTAGGTTTATTCCTAGGTATTTTATTCTTTTTGTTGCAGTGGTAAATGGGAGTATTTCCTTAATTTCTCTTTCAGATTTTTCATCATTAGGGTATAGGAATGCAAGAGATTTCTGTGCCTTACTTGTGCATCCTGCTACTCTACCAAATTCATTGATTAGCTCTAGTAGCATCTTTAGGATTCTCTATGTATAGTATCATGTCATCTGCAAATAGTGACAGTTTTACTTTTTCTTTTTTGATTTTGATTCCTTTTTTTTTTTTCCTTTGGTGGTATGCAGGCCTCTCACTGCCTTGGCCTCTCCCATTGCAGAGCACAGGCTCCGGACACGCAGGATCAGCGGCCATGGCTCACAGGCCTAGCCGCTCCACAGCATGTGGAATCTTCCCAGACCAGGGCACGAACCCATGTCCCCTGCATCGGCAGGCAGACTCTCAACCACTGCATCACCAGGGAAGCCCCTGGATTCCTTTCATTTCTTTTTCTTTTCTGATTGCTGAGTCTAAAACTTCCAAAACTATGTTGAATAATAGTGCTGCGAGTGGGCAACCTTGTCTTGTTCCTGATCTTAGTGGAAATGGTTTCAGTTTTTCACCATTGAGAACAATGTTGGCTGTGGGTTTGTCATATATAGCCTTTATTATTCTGAGAAAAGTTCCCTCTATGCCTACTTTCTGGAGGGTTTTTATCATAAATATGTGTTGAATTTTGTCAAAAGCTTTTTCTGCATCTATTGAGACGATCGTATGGTTTTTATTCTTCCATTTGGTAATATGGTGTATCTTATTGATTGATTTGCATATATTGAAGAATCCTTGCATTCCTGGGATAAACCCCACTTGATATGGTGTATGATCCTTTTAATGTGCTGTTAGATTCTGTTTGCTAGTATTTTGTTGAGGATTTTTGCATCTATGTTCATCAGTGATATTGGCCTGTAGTTTTCTTTCTTTGTGACATCTTTGTCTGGTTTTGGTATCAGGGTGATAGTGGCCTCATAGAATGAGTTTGGGAGTGTTCCTCCCTCTGCTATATTCTGGAAGAGTTTGAGAAGGTTGGGTATTAGCTCTTCTCTAAATGTTTGATAGAATTCGCCTGTGAAGCCATCTGGTCCTGGGCTTGATTTGCATTGTGATTTTTAATCACAGTTTCAATTTCAGTCCTTGTGATTGGTCTGTTTATATTTTCTATTTCTTCCTGGATCAGTCTTAGAAGGTTGTGCTTTTCTAAGAATTTGTCCATTTCTTCCAGGTTGTCCATTTTATTGGCATATAGTTGCTTGTAGTAATGTCTCATGATCCTTTGTATTTCTGCAGTGTCAGTTGTTACTTCTCCTTCTTCATTTCTAATTCTGTTGATTTGAGTCTTCTTTTTTTTCTTGAAGAGGCTGGCTAATGGTTTATCAATCTTGTTTATCTTCTCAGAGAACCAGCTTTTAGTTTTATTCATCTTTGCTATTGTTTCCTTCATTTCTTCTTCATTTATTTCTGATCTGATCTTTATGATTTCTTTCCTTCTGCTAACTTTGGGGGTTTTTTGTTCTTCTTTCTCTATTTGCTTTAGGTGTAAGGTTAGGTTGTTTATTTGAGATGTTTCTTGTGTCTTGCAGTAGGATTGTATTGCTGTAAACTTCCCTCTTAGAATTGCTTTTGCTGCATCCCATAGGTTTTGGGTCATCGTGTTTTCATTGTCATTTGTGTCTAGGTATTTTTTGATTTCCTCTTTGATTTCTTCAGTGATCTCTTGGTTATTTAGTAACATATTGTTTTTAACCTCCATGTGTTTGTATTTTTTACAGTTTTTTTTTTCTATAATTGATATCTATTCTCATAGTGTTGTGGTCAGAAAAGACACTTGATACGATTTCAATTTTCTTAAATTTACCAAGGCTTGATTTGTGACCCAAGATATGGTCTATCCTGGAGAATATTCCATGAGCACTTGAGAAGAAAGTGTATTCTGTTGTTTTTGGATGGAATGTCCTATAAATATCAGTTAAGTCCATCTTGTTTAATGTATTATTTAAAGCTGTGTTTCCTTATTTATTTTCATTTTGAATGATCTGTCCATTGTTGAAAGTGGGTTGTTAAAGTCCCCTACTATGATTGTGTTACTGTCGATTTCCCCTTTTATGGCTGTTACCATTTGCCTTATGTATTGAGGTGCTCCTATGTTGGGTGCATAAATATTTACAATTGTTATATCTTCTTCTTGAATTGATCCTTTGATCATTATTTAGTGTACTTCTTTGTGTCTTGTAAAAGTCTTTATTTTAAAGTCTGTTTTGTCTGATATGAGAATTGCTACTCCAGCTTTCTTTTGATTTCCATTTGCATGGAATATCTTTTTCCCTCCCCTCACTTTCAGTCTGTATGTGTCCCTCGGTCTGAAGTGGGTCTCCTGTAGACAGCATATGTACGGGTCTTGTGTTTGTGTCCATTCAGCCAGTCTGTGTCTTTTGGTTGGAGCATTTAATCCATTTTTATTTAAGGTAGTTATCGATATGTATGTTCCTGTTACCATTTTCTTAATTGTTTTGGGTTTGTTATTGTAGGTCTTTTCCTTCTCTTGTGTATCCTGCCTAGAGAAGTTCCTTTAGCATTTGTTGTAAAGCTGGTTTGGTGGTGCTGACTTCTCTTAACTTTTGAATATCTGTAAAGGTCTCAATTTCTCCATCGGATCTGAATGAGTTCCTTGCTGGGTAGAGTAATCTTGGTTGTAGGTTTTTCCTTTCATCACTTTAAATATGTCCTGTCACTCCCTTTTGGCCTGCAGAGTTTCTACTGAAAAATCAGCTGTTAACCTTTTGGGGATTCCTTTGTCTGTTATTTTGTTGCTTTTCCCTTGCTGCTTTTAATATATTTTCTTTGTATTTAATTTTTGATAGTTTGATTAATATGTGTCTCGGAGTGTTTCTCTTTGGGTTTATCCTGTATGGTACTCTCTGTGCTTCCTGTACTTGATTGACTATTTCTTTTCCCATGTTATGGAAGTTTTCTACTATAATCTCTTCAAATATTTTCTCAGACCCTTTCTTTTTCTCCTCTTCTTCTGGGAGCCCTGTAATTCGAATGTTGGTGCATTAATGTTGTCCCAGAGGTCTCTGAGACTGTCCTCAATTCTTTTCATTGTTTTTTCTTTATTCTGCTCCCTGGCAGTTATTTCCACCATTTTATCTTCCAGGTCACTTATCCGTTCTTCTGCTTCAGTTATTCTGTTATTGATTCCTTCTAGAGTATTTCTAATTTCTGTAATTGTGTTGTTCATCACTGTTTGTTTGCTCTTTAGTTCTTCTAGATCCTTGTAAAATGTTTCTTGTATTTTCTCTATTCTGTATCTGAGATTTTGGATCATCTTTACTATCATTACTCTGAATTCTTTTTCAGGTAGGTTGCCTATTTCATCTTCATTTATTTGGTCTTATAGGTTTTTACCTTGCTCCTTCGTATGTAACTTTTTTTTTCATTTCTTTTTTAATTTTCCATTTCTTCTTTTTTTTTTTGTTTTTTTTTTTTTAATGGGTGGTGCTTTATTCGTGCCAAACTAGTTGTTTGGCCTGAGATGTCCAGCACTGGAGTTTGCAGGCAGTTATATAGAGCTGGGTCTTGGTACTGAGATGATGATGTCCGGGAGGCCTCACTCCGGTTGATATTCCCTGGGGTCTGAGTTTCTCTGTTAGTCCATCGGTTTGGACTTGGAGTTCCCATCACAGGAGCTTGGGCCCGACCTCTGGCTTGGGAACCAAGATCCCTCAAGCTTCATGGCATGGTTAAAAAAAAAAAAAAAAAAAAAGTAAGAAAGAAAAAAATGAGCCGTACAAAGAATAAAAAACAAAATAAAATTAGAAAGATAAAAAATATATTAGAAAAAATAAAACTATAATTGAAACAACTGCAACAAGCTAAAATAAAACTACAGCAGAAAAAAAAGGGTTGGGGGGGGGGGCAACAGGCCAAAAGGAGTGATCACTAATAATGTATAAAGAATAAAATAAAATTAGAAAAATAAAAGATTTATTAGGAAAAATAAAAATATTAAAAAATCAACAACAATGAATCAACAAGGTAAAAGAGAACCCCAATCTAAAAGAGGAAAAGAGAAAAGAAAAAAAAAAAAGAAGAGCCTTGGCTATGGAGGCGGAGTTTAGGCAGGGGTGGAACTTAGGCAGGGGCGGGGTTTAGGGTGGGGCAGGACCTAGGTGGGTGGGGGGTGACGTTTCAGCGTGGGACGGGGCCTCTGCTTAGGACCTGCATAGAAAGGGAGGGGCAGCATGTCCAAAGGAGGGCCTCTGGAGTGTGGAGTTCTGGAGTTTGGAGGTAAGGCCCTGGGTGTGGGTGTGTGGGTGGGGTTTAGGCCCAATGCGGTTGGAGGGAGTCTCAGAGGGGGTCTCCGAGTGTAGAGGTGGGGCCCCGGGTTGGGGTGTAGGGGCAGGGCTTGGGCTCTGCACTGCGGGAGGGAGGGTCCGAGGGCAGAGGAGTAGGCCCGGGAGCCCAGCTGGCTCCCCAGTGCTCAAGTGGACAGGGAAAGCGCTGGCCCCGTTCCCTTCTGTTCCTCTGCGCCCCTCCCTCACCGTCCCTGCTGGACCCCTAACCATGGGTGGGTCCCACTGGATGTAGGACGTCCTCCCCTCCACCAGCCGCCCCTCAGGGTGCTGGTCCCGGAGGTCCAGCCTTTGCTTTAGCTCCCCCTTCCCTCCCTCCTACTTTTTCAGGACCCGCACGGCTGGAGGGGGCCTCGGTGGGCAGAGGATCCGGCCCGGGATCTCAGCAGGTTCCCCAGGGCCCATGTGGGCAGGGGAAACCTGAACATGCTCCCTTTTGATCCTCTGCCCTCCCAATGGTCCCCCAGTTTCCACCTCGGACGTGGGATCCCTTCCCTTCTCCCAACTGCCCCTCAGGGACACCAGTCCCGTCCCGCCTCCACTTCTCCTCCCCCTTCACTCGCCCCACTTCCTACCCGGTCCCTGGGGGGTTTCTCCTGTCTCCTTAGGTGTCCGTGGTACCGCACCGGTGCTTGGTAGGTGCTCTCTTTTCTTCTCTTTTTTGTTTAAGACTCATTTGATTCTCAAAATAACCCTGAACAGCAAAGCAAATAGTGGGAAAAGAATCTGAAAAAGAATATATATATATATATATATATATATATATATATATATATGAATCACTGTGCTGTACACCTGAAACTAACGTAACATTGTAAATCAACTACGCTTCAATTTTTTTAAATAATAATAAAATAACCCTGGACAGGCAAAGCAAATAGTTGTTCCCCTTATTCTCCTTCATGAGCCTAACCTTCCAAGAAGGCTGATCTTACGTCCACAGCCCTGGATATATTTACATATTCTGCTCCATCTGCCTGCAATACCCCTGCCCAGTTTTGGCCTATTGAGATCTTTTTGAGCTTCCAAATCCCAAACTCTCGTGTCACCTCTCCCTTTAATTCTTTAATTAACACGAAGCATCTGTACTCTGATCATTATAATGATCATTATATATTACATGTGTGTGCTGTTGTTTTGATGTGTACATGTCAACTAATTATCCTGTACTAATTATAATCTCTTTGAGGGTGTGAATCAAATTTCTTGTGCATTCGTTTCTCCTGAAACAAATTACTAGGTACAAGCCAGTATTACAAATACGTGTCTTCAAGGAATTCTTCAGTTAGAAGATTTGTGATTCTTGGATCACCAGCATCAGCGTCCCCTGGGGACTTGCTAGAAATTCACATTCTCTGGTCCCACCCCAGACTTTCTGAATCAGCAATGCTGGGTTGAGGAATTCGCAGTCTAGCTTTTAACAAGCTGTCCAGGTGACTGTGATGCATGCAGAACTTTGAGAATTACTGATTTAGAGTGTATTCAACTTACAAAAAGTTAGTAAACAGGTGAGGATCTATTCTAGCCCACCAATAAGCCATTTAGATTTACCCATACTGTTATGTCCTAAATCCACATGATAAAAAACCATATACCACAAGAAGTATTTAAGGTGAAAACCTAAATGAAGTTAATATATTTAATTCATAAATATAACAGCTCCATTTATAGAAAAAGATACATAATTGCTGAATAGTCTTAGATGAAAAGATACACTTCTCATGATTAAATACTAAAAATCAAAACATAATTTTTTTAAATTATCAAATTGGTAATTTTTTAAACCTGTCATACCCTGTCATAACGGGGGCAAGTGAAAAGGAACTTCATAAGCTATTGATCATTAGATGGGTACAATCTTTTTATGGAACTGGTTGCCTCTCCCTAATAAATTAAAACGTACAGTCTTCTCTAATTTGACACCATATCCCTCCGGATATCCTGTGGAGAAGAGAGGGACATTTCTACTGTCACTTGAAACCCCTCAGGACTATTTATATTTTTTGATAAGCATCACTGCCTTTAAAATAACTATAAAGAAAGGACAAATGACATGCAGCAGACTTGGCTCCCGTTTCAGTTTATATTTATAAACTGACTCCTCTTCAGTTTATATTTCTCTCAGTTTGGTGTTCCGTGCCCCTAAAATTGTAGGGAAGTTGCAATACGTGATGTTGGCTGGAAATGTAGCATTTCAAGAAACTTAGGTGGAAATGGTTTTAAGTCCCGAGTCTAAATGATCAGTGAAAGTGTTAGACCATCTCTGTTTTTTTTCTTCCAAGGTTTTATAGTCTACTGTAACCCTAGAGATCTCAATTTCTATGCTATTCTGTAAAAAAAGAACGGAAATACTTCCTAAAGCACTATTGCTTCCCTCCTCCTGTTTTTTAGGGTGTTGTCATCTGTCAAAACAAGTTCTTGGCAATTTTTTTTAATACTGAGAATGAACACTTGAAGCAAACCAACCAAATTTAAGTGTTTTGAGGATAATAATAATAATTACAGGAATAGCCTCTCGGTTTTCTGCTAAGAATTAATCAGAACAGTTTCCAGATTGCTGTTGGCAATGGCAGTTACCATGAGGAAAACAGAAAACAGAAGCTGTTTCAAGAAAAGTAGGAATAGATGAGGTCTGGGGGAAGTACATTTTTAATCTAGTACTCAGGCCTTGCCGGAATGGATTTCAAGTTTATAGGCTAAGTCTCTGCTTTATTTCTCTTGCCTTCCTTTTGGCAGAAAACCAATTTTCAACACTTCAGTTCCTTCTTTCCATCTTGATGGAGAAGTTTTCTTATACCTGAAGTACCTCTTTTGGGTATAAGAGAGGAATTAAGTTGAGACTGTCTGCAGAGTTACTGAAACAAAGTTATACACAAAAAAAGGCCTAATTTCATTTCCTGTCCAGTAAGTCAAATATTGTATGAATGTATGAGAGAGACCTTGCTTGCTTTCTAGATCTCTTTGATGTAAAATAAAGAGATGGGTCCACACCAACAGAGCAGGCTAGTGTGATGAGTGTATTGACTCAACAGCTCATAGCTTAGGCTTCCTTCACTGCCCTGTGTGATTTCTGCACCTTTGTACATCTGCCATGGACAGAGGAAAGTATCTGGCATTTGCTGGTTTGGTTGCTGTAAGTCCTTGGGTGTGAAAAGCACCTGAGAACTCATCCAGTGCACTCCCTGTGGAAGTTGTTATTCTGGAAGCCATGTGCTCTTGGGGCCAAGTGATGCCCAATAATTTTGGGGCATTCTTGTTAAAAATGCAGATCTCTGGGCTCCACCTCTGATTTACAAAGATCTTCATTTTCCTTACCCTACCCAGGTGATTCTTAAATATTCAAAAGTTTTAAAACTCATGTTTATATGAAGTACCAAAAATACAAGGATTCTTACAGGCTTAGATTATGTTTCTGTTGGTCTTAAACATCGAAGAATAGCAGTTGCTGTCATTGAAAATTAGCCATGTGGATTTCTAGTGGTGCTTATTTCCAAAGCAGTGACTATCTAAAATATTAAAGTGAAGAGCATTATTAACCTTGAAGTTCAAATTCATTGAGAATTTATTTAGTTGTGACAGGGTTGGTGGCTGTTTTCTTTATCCACGTTAAGACTTCTTATTAGCTATGAAAAGGGATTGGCATAAACAGCTTATTAACTTTGCTTAACTATGTCTAAAAGAAATGAACAAGAATAGGGCAGGCTTCAGTCAGCAAATGCTGTCTCTCTTAATGTTTTCCCCATTTGCTTTTTTTTTTTTTTTTTTTTTTTTTTTTTTTTTGCGGTATGCGAGCCTCTCACTGCTGTGGCCTCTCCCGTTGCGGAGCACAGGCTCCGGACGCGCAGGCTCAGTGGCTATGGCTCACGGGCCCAGCCGCTCCGCGGCATGTGGGATCTTCCCGGACCGGGGCACGAACCCGCGTCCCCTGCATCGTCAGGCGGACTCTCAACCATTGCGCCACCAGGGAAACCCCCCATTTGCTCTTTTATTGCTTTCAGAAATTGTGAATTTACTACTCTACCTACCAGAATCTTTTCTTCCCTCTTTAGATTCTTCACTTTCTATTATTGATACTGACATTTTACTCAAAGAAACTACTGATTTAGGCTCTCTTCAAATCGAAAGTGATATTATTTTAATAAAGGATAAAAGGGAAAATTGACAAAATACACCTGGAGTTGTCAGCATTGTAAATGACAAACGGTAAAAGCTTAATCTTGGAGGATTGTCAGAGACCCTAACATTAGCTCAGGAAGTGTGTGTCTCCATAGCGAATTGACAAAAAAAAATTACCAAGACAAGGCACGCTGGGTACCAACTTCAGGTGCCAGACCTAAGAGCATCTCATTCTGTTAAGCAGCAGTGTATGTATTTCTTTGATAATACAGGAATGCAAATTATATTCCTTTGCTACTTAAAGTATCTCCTGTGGAGACTTGGCATAAAAATCATACACCATCTATTTTTTTCCCCCAAAGCAAGTAGACCACGTAACTGGAAATGTCCCAGATGTGTGAGGAAGTCGTCCTTTGGAATTTTCCCTCTGCCTGTAGTGAAGGCAGGTAGCAGAGCAGCTAGCACTTGAGAACTTTCTTGGCAAATGGCCAGAAAAAGTACAGAAAATGAAAAGCCCCAAAGGTCAAGTATACTTTCCAACCTTGGACTGTGTCACATTTGGAAGAAATCACTTCCTTGTCACTTTTATGAAAGGGGCAGGACATAAAATTCACTGCTCATCCCTGGTGACCCACTGGTAATTCACACTCCTTTTCTCATCTTCAGCCATTACCTTTCCAAAAAAAGAAGAAGAAGAAAGCAGCAAAATCTCTTTGAAAAAGCTGTTCTGACTGATCTTCCTTTGATCTGGGTATGACTAGGGGGGCATTCTAGTCAACTCAGGCTGCCATAATAAAATACCACAGATTGGGTGGCTTAAGCAACAGAATTTTTTTTTTCTCACAGTTCTGGAAACTGGAAGTCCAAGATCAAAGTCTCAGCAAGTTTGGTTTCTCCTGACGCCTCTCTCCTTAGCTTGCAGATAACTGCTTTCTTGCTGGGTCCTCACGTGGCGTTTTCTCTGTACACAAGTGAGAGAGATCTTCCAGGCCTGTTGAAATAGGGCTCCACCCTATGACCTCATTTTACCTTAATTACCTCCTTAAAGCTCCTGTCTCCAAATACAGTCACATTAGGGCTTAAGGCTTTAACATATGAATTTGGGGAAGCAGGGGGGATACAATCCAGTCCATAATAGTTGGCTACACCATGTTTTTGGATAGATCCAGTGTACCCTGTCTTCAGTATTCCGCAACCATCATCTATTTAGTGCATGTGGGTTCTTTCATCCTCAGAAAGTCAAGGGAGGCCATGAAAGACATTTTTCCTGCTTCTCTACCCTAAGTCACTGAAACCAGTTTTCATGTCAGCAGCCTTCTACTCTCTCTTTGTGAACTTCAAGTACAGACCTCTTTGATATATAAAAAGCATACACTTGACATGGATTGATTTGATGGATTTTTAAATGTTGTTCTTTTACTAATTTCTCCATATTCTTCTCTTCATCTCTAAGTGACGAAAGCCAAGCATTCCCAGTGTTGAGGCATAAGGACAGACCAGATAGGATAACAAAGTAGAGCAGGATAAATCCACAACCAGGTATTGGTAGCCATCTTTTCTCATGTCTTGAGCCAAAAGTCACAAATAACCTAGTTGTAGTAAACATTCATTCTGTAAAATATTCTATTCCAATCATCCATATTTCATACAAGAATAAAAGTAAAACTTTAGGCCCCTGGAGAAGTTTCATTAAGATCCAGCTTGTTGAATGGACTCTAAGTTAAAATTGATATGCTGAATGTTACAGATGACTCCAGCTATTTGAGCATCACTCCATTTAGCTGCTGAATGGAGATATGACCTACGTCACACTGGCATATGCAGACTCAGTTCTGGCATGAGAGAGGGTTATGCTTTCATCACCCTAGAGTTAATAAAACCTGAAACCTGCCAGGCATTTGCCATGCGTTGTGCTGCCAAGGACAATTCAGCTTCCAGCTTCTTAGAAAGAACATAACATAACCTCTGTGTTTACGAGGTTTTTGAAACTGAGGCCCTTCCACTGCCTTGCTGAGCTTGTGTTGACACTGGTACCCAGAATTCCCGTGCAGCCAGTGAGGGTCCAGAAAAGGAAGTGGATGGTTTCCCTGTAGAAGGGAATAGAGATGCTGAGAGCTGAAACAGAGAAACCTTTTGGTCTCCATTGAAGCACTTTCTGGTGTTCAGAGGGAAAACATCTCTGCACTGATGGCGCCAAATTAGACTATTAGATTATAGAGCTCTTCACTCCTCTCCAATCCACTTATCCTAACCTTGAATAAAGGGCCCACTAAAAATCTACATTCTGCTGTTGCATATTTATTTATAGTCAGAAATGGCTATCTCATTAGCAGATGGTTAATATTCACTTATACGGGTAGTGTAATAGTTTCCTAGGACTGCCAGAACAAATGGCCATAAACTGGATGGCCTAAAACAATAGAAATTTATGCTTTCACCATTCTGGAGGTTAAAAGTCTAAAATGAAGGTGTCCACAGGGTCATGCTCCCTCTGAAGAGCCTAGGGGAGTATCTGTTTCATTCCATTTTCTTGCCTCTGCTGTGGCTGACAATTACTGACGTTTCTTTGGCTTGTAGGTACATCACTCCAACCTCTGCCTGTGTGTTGTTTTCAATATGATCAAGAGCCCACCTGCCTCCTGTAGGGTCCATCTGGGACTGAGGGCCTTATTCTAGTATGATCTCATCTTTACTTGATTACATCTGCAGAGATCCCATTTCCAAATAAGGTCATATTCAGAGGACTGGCGGTTAGGACATCGGTATATTTTGGAGGGGGAACACAATTCAACCCATACCAGGCAGGGTTTTTTTGATTTTTTATATATTTTTTGGCCACACCGCACGGGCATGGGGGATCTTAGTTCCCCAACCAGCGATGGAACCCACGCCCCCTGCAGTGGAAGCGCAGAGTCTTAACCACCAGACTGCCAGGGAAGTCCCAGGCAGTTTTATTTTTAATTTCCTTTGACTTCTACAAATCCAAAAAATTGTCCAAGTTTCTTTCCAAAACACTCTCAAATTTAAGTCAAAGGACTGGATGGTTTTTTATGACCTCTTCACTTAAAAAAAAATAATTTCCATATTTAACTGGTTCGAATTGTGAAAGGCTTTAAATCCTTTGCATTTGCTTGAGGCTGATTAATGAGTAAATTTGTAAACCATGACTGTTTTAATTAGCCAAGGTTAATTAATGTTTACTACACTTGGAAGATGAAAAGACATGGATAAATGCACCATAAGGTGAATCATTTTTTAATTTGTTGTTGAAGCTTATAGTATGTTCGAATAAAGACTGCTTATATCACAAACACACACACAAAAGGTTGTTGGAGCCCTGTGGTAATTAGTGTAGAGGGCTCTAAATTTTGAGGTTAATTATTTACATATTATTGAAGATGATCATGTTTTGATACTGTATATTCAGAGAAAGCTAGTTATATTTTTAATCTGATTGTGTAAAAGGGGAAAGAATAGAAATCTGAGACCAAACTGATAACTCTTTATATAGTATATCATAATTTAAGATGAAGTCTGTTTTTTTTTTTTATTTCTGAGTTGAGACTTTTTCAGAGCAGGGTGGAGGAGGACTCTGCTGAGATGAAAATAACATTTTTAAGCAACTTTTTTGAAGAAGGGAAATTACTAGAATTCCATGTAAGTTTTCAACAGGAAAAGCATCAGGGGCTTGGACGAGTCTAGTGCTGAGATTGGAAAGTGCAGAGATTAGAAACAGTTTAGAAGGAAAAACTAGGGCAAGATCCCTGTTACAAGGCAGCAGGGAAGTATATCATGGAAACAGTTGTCTCAGGCAGCAAAATGGGTTATCCATTCTTGGTGAGGAAGTGGTCATCTGGGGTAATTTTCTACCATGTTCAGTGGAACACACCTCTGGCACCAGGGTTCATGGCTTACAGGGAACTTGAAGCAGAGCTGGCTGGCCTCAATGACAGCACCCCCATTTCATTTCATCATTGTCTGAAGGGAGAGCATATTCAAAGGTAAATTAGCAAAAGGATTGGGTCTACTTTATTTTTTATCTCCTACACAGTTTTCTCATGTGTTCTTTGCAGAAAAAAAAAATAATAAGGTTGCTTTTTTTTTCATCATCTCATGGGTGCTCATACTGAAATGATTGGATTTAAGAGGGGGTGAGGGGAAGATCTGTGACACTTTCTGGATGCAAAATACTTTGCTCCATGTCGTTCTTAACAGTAACCACCAATCTGATGTTATTGTTAAGCACAGCAGTTCAACACTGTAAAGAATTTTTAGTGAGGATGTGACACTTCACTGTGGATGGAACTGTTCATTATCTAGCAGAATTCAACGTATGATAAATCCCCCTGGGGGAATCTAATGTGGGCTTTTTTACTAAAATACCTGGGAAAATGGGAAAACTCCCATTTTCATCCCAGTGCTTCCCAGTGGGCCTGTTTCAGTCCTTCCGTGAGCTCTCCAGGCCCATATTTCCAGGGGCTCCAGACCTCTCCACCATGATGTCCACCATGATCACAAACTCAACATGTCCAAATAGAACCTGTCTTTCTCCCCCCATATTTGCTCTTTTGATGGACAAAACTGAGGTCAAGAATAAAAATATTACCAGCCACCCAATAGCACCTCCACCCTATCCCAGTCACACCCTCCCTGGTGCACCTCCCACCACCTCCAAAGTAACACTGTTGTTCTTTGTATCACTTCCTTAAACATCTTTCAGTTTTTATCACTAGTGTACATCCTTGCCCACTATCTTCTTCCCCTTTTTTTTAATGTTGATATGTCTCTTTAGGATTTTATAATCCTCAGGTTTCCCCTCTATCCTTTTCTTTTCTTTATAATTTACTTATTACTGAACTGCGGGCCACTCAACCCATGGAATAACCATAGTCTGGATTTTGCTAATGGCCTACTCTTCGTGCAGGTCAGTATATTCCTTCGCCCTGTGTGTATCCCACAAATGTAAAGCCCCTAGCTTCTGTCTAAGCTTCTTCCCTTTTCACCTCCCTTGTGTCCCAGGAACCAGAAGAGTCCCAGCTCTTGGGCAGCCCATCCTCTGTGCCTTGATCCATGCACTTGTAAATACTAGAACAGTAGCCTGTCTTCCTTAGCGAAGCTGTAATATCACTATCTCCCCCACCCCAAAGTCCCAGTTTGTTTCTTTCTCGCTCTGTCTATACCCCTTACCATAGCATTTGTATAGGAATTACTTTTATGCCCATCTAACTGCCTTAGTTATTTCCAGGCAGTTATTTCCTGCCCTGGCCTGGAAGACGTAGGATTGCTGAACAGGTGAATAAATGAATGAATAAATGAATGAGCTCATTAATTAATAATAAAATGATTCTAATTTTCTTGACTCCAGATTAATTTTCTTAAAGTGAGTCCTTTCACCCTCTCCACATCTGCTCTATTAATGCTTCCCCAAAGACAGACACTTTCCATCCATCGCCAAGCTTCAGATGCCAAGCACTTTCCATCGCCAGGCTTGGTTCCCCCTATATTGTTAAGGGATCCCGTGAGTCCACTACTGCAGAAGAGAAAGGACCATTGCTGTTCTAAAAACGTTCACTGCAGAACCATTTTGTGTTAAAGAAAACAAACATAGGCCAGTGTGCAGAAGAGCATAGAGGGCTGATGTGGTTCTTTTCAACCTGCATAAATAAACCTTTCAGGTGCACTGCCACGCATACAAACATGATACGCTGTCTACAGGAACAGGAGCATCCTCGCTTGTGATTCGCGCTGACCTTATCCACCCCTGCCTGCACGCCTTGTACTTACCAGCATAAATCTTAGGCTCCTTGAGTGAAATCACCTATGTATGGATGTTGAAAATGTTACTTTCTACCATGAGCTAGCCAGCCTTGGTAACCGATACCTTACATCCTTCAAAATACGGGCATACCTAAGAGATAATTGAAAACTCGGTTCCCGACCACCAGAATAAGGCAAATATCTCAATAAAGCTAGTCATGTGAATTTTTTGGTTTCCCAAGTGCATGTCAAAGTTATGTTCAAACTATGCTGTAGTCTTTTGTATGCAACAGCACTGTGTCTAAAAAACAACGTACTTACTTCAGCTAGAAAATACCTTATTGCTTAAAATGCTAACCATCATCTGAGCCTTTATCGATCTGTAATCTTCTTGCATTGGTAACATCAAAAATCACTGATCGGGCTTCCCTGGTGGCGCAGTGGTTGAGGGTCCGCCTGCCAATGCAGGGGACGCAGGTTCATGCCCCGGTCCGGGAAGATCCCACATGCCGCGGAGCGGCTGAGCCCGTGAGTCATGGCCGCTGAGCCTGCGCATTCGGAGCCTGTGCTCCGCGACGGGAGAGGCCGCAGCAGTGAGAGGCCCGCGTACCACAAAAAAACCAAAAAACACTGATCATAGATCACCATCCAAATATAATAATAATGAAAAAGTTTGAAATATTGCAACAATTACCAAAATGTGATCCAGAGACAAAAAGTGAGCAAATGCTGTTGGGAAAATGGCACCAATAGACTTGCTTGACACAGGGTTGCCAGAAACCTTCAGTCCGTAAAAAAATGCAAAGCACAGTAAAGCGAAGTATTGCCTTTATTGTATGCCTGTATAGAGTTCTGTCGATTAGGCATTTATCAGATATGAATCAATTAGTGTGCACTGTTTTCATAGCATAGCAGAGAATGATTACTAGCTGTTGAGAGGGGCACTGTTGCCCATAGGGTGTCTCTTACCCAGGTAAGAAAGATTTCTCTCACGAGTTTGGGAGAAGGTGCCAATCAGACAGGACCACTGCTTACAGTGTGCAGGTTGGACAGGACACAGTGGTAGGGGCATCACTCAGACTCCCTCCCTTGTCACGTGCAGCTGGGGGTACAGGGTGGAGCTGAAATGCAGTCTGCACAGAGCTTGACAAGCCGTGTGCCCTATATGTGACTCGCATCCTGTGGGCTGGTGAGGGCCTGGCCTTTATCAGAAGTAAAGGTGATGTTTTGATCTCCAGCTGCTCTCTCTTAGTTGGCTTAGAGCTGAGGTGGAGCAAAAGGGGGGATATTGTGCGTTGGTGCCCAGAATGCCCCAGCATCCACAGCGAAGGCTCCAGGGGAGTATGTGCTCAGATTGTATACAGCTGCCAGAATGACTTTGCATTTATAAAAATGTATGCAAGAGCAGTTAAACAGTCATTTGAGTCCTTTTTTAAAATAATCTTCCACATTATCCTTTCTTGTGCTCACTAAAAGCATGAGCAATTTTTAAAAAATGAAATGTGATACTGACCCAGATAGAGCAAACCTCAGGTTTTATTTCATGTTTCCAATTTACTGTATAGCGGAGAACTTACAAGTACAAAGAAACAAACAATAAACTGTACGAACTATGCAGAACAACCTACCAGAGAACAAAGAAATACATACTCTGGAATGGCACTGGAGAAATACGGATTCTTGTGATTGCGTCTCTCTGTGTCCTCAAATCTGATAACTCCAATTCCAGGGGCCTTCTTCAGTAATCTCACAAAATTCTGTCTCCTTGACCACAGTCGTAACAACTAGATAATAAAGTGATGAGGGGACGAGATGAAATAATTGATTCCGTAAAGGATAAAACTATGTTAAAAATTATTTTTGGTGGGATGGCAAGTGAATTTTTGTTTCTTTTGTTTTCTTTGCACTGAATGTATATGACTCATAATTAGCAGCAAACTACATTTTTATGTAGGAGGAATCACAGTGAAGTGATGCTGCAGGGGTTAGGCTCTTAAAGACAATTTTGAAGAGAAAATTCTACATAATCATAATTAACTTTGAAACTCCTTGAGCTTAGCCATAAAAGTATACATCTCTCAACTACCCCAAGACAGCCAGTTTTTCCTCTAACATGTGAAGAGACAACTGTCTTGCTAGGTTGAAGGCCATAAGAAATCATTGACTTTTGTTTAAGGGATATAGACATAAAAATCACATTTATTTTAATTTAGTTTGCAGAGGACATTTAGTCTGCATCTGCTTACATTCATGGACATATATGCATTTTCACTATATGTATTAACCAGAGGAAAACATCCATACACATACAGGCTAAAGCTGGTGCTACAGATCAGCCCTTTACACTGAAATTCTTCACTATGTGTTGTTTCTTCAAACCTAGGGCACATTTATATATGTGAATTATGCCCTCAACACAGCATACTTTGAGATTCTTTCTGTAATATGTAAACTTGGTTTTTACCTTAAACTTTAGAAGAGTTTTCCCCTCAGGATTGCTTAGGCTCCTGACTACCCAGGCGGGACCAAGACTCCTACTGTGGTTGGAAATAAGATCAGGTCATTGGCTCAAGTTCCACAAGTAAACATGAAGCAGGAACTCTACTCTGTTTTTAGAAACCAGGGAGCCTGACTGACTTTTATCTTGATTTCTGATGGCCATTGGTAGGTCTAAGTTGTTTGATCTGCGTTGTTTGAAAGTCAAAACGAAATTTGTCTTGAAAAGGAACTTCTTCTGTATGCTCCATTTTAAGCGAGACAAGCGATGCTTCAGGAGAATGTCACTTGCAACAAGGACTGTTCTCACAAGTAACGTGTAGCCATGTTTGTATCACCTTCAGGGGTAGTTTGTTGCCATAAGTGGACAAAGCGTGCTCCATTTAAAATCTCTGTCCAAGAAACTACTAAAGAAAAATAAACCCAGATTCAGACGTGGAGTCTGAATTTTGAGACCGTGAGAGATTTTCAGGGTTGATAGTGTAGCTAAAAATAAGAGGACTGACCCAGTTTTCTGGGAGGTCAAAATAAAAACTAGATTTGTGGAACAGTTTTGCTTTGTGATACTATATCTCATTTTTTCCTCATGTTGGAAAATATGGCAGCCTTGTAAATTTAAATCGCTCAAAATCCAAAGCAGTCTAAATATCTTAAATTTGACTCAATCGGTGAAACGTAATGACAGTTCATGTGGCCATCATATTTATACCAGTTCATGTGGCCATCATATTTATACCAGTCTACCAGAGAAAGGGAAATCTAAAGAAGTGGGAGATGGGTGAGAGGAGAAACTGCTGCTGAGGGTGGACCATCAAAACAGGAGTGACAGGTAAGCCTCACTTAGAGAAGGGAGCAGTGCATGGCTGTGTAGCTGGGAACACCTGGCCTTTCAGCTCTGCCCCACCATCAAGAAACTCTGTGACCTTGGATGCCGGCTCTTTGATTACCTTGGTTTCTTCACATGTAAAAAAGATATCATTACATTCATCACTTTCCAAATCGATCAGAAATAATGTATGCAAAACAGGATGCTTGTGATGATAGATGTGGATGTATTTTTATAATATTTGTTACTAATCAAAGTGAAATAGCCACGTCCTCCATAAAATGTTTTTTTTTCAATGGAATAGTGAGAAGGTTGCACTAGGAATCGGGATACTTGTGTTCAGATCCCAGTTCAGTTACCGATAACTTTACATGTATTTCTCAAGGTTGGTGTCACAGTTTGCTCAACTGTCATTGAGGGTAGTAATCCCATTATGAAGGTTGATGTGGGTATCAAATGAGCTAACAGCTATGTAAAGGCCACAGGCATGGAAGGCGTCATTGGTGCCACTGATCTCATGCTATCAAGATGTCATAGCATGACACAATTCCATCACAGTATTGCTGTTGCAACAGTCACACGCTGATCGAAACATCCCAGCCGTGTGCAGTAATCACTTGAAGACCACATAGGTTCTCCCCCAAATCAGCATTTCAAACAACTTCTGCTCCATTGAACTATAAGTCAGTCCATGCTTAAGACGTAAATTCAGTCTTTATAGGGGAGAGCACAGCAGTGAAGTATGTCCTCTGGTGCCCTCTACTTTTTAAAGTACATTCTTTTGCTCAGGGTCTGAATAACAATGACCTGTTTGTTTCCTGAACACTTTCCTGCTCTGGCTCCTATGTAATTTCCTGCCTGACAAATAGTCTGGCAAAACAAAGGAAATTCATAACTAGTCTTTCCTCTCCTGTGGCTTCCTGGTTCAGAAAAATGTTATCGTGAATGACAGCTTCAAGGCCATAGAGTGGGTTGGGTTTATGAACATGCCTTTGAGGTGTTTTGCAGCAAGATTTCTTCTGGCAATATTGTTTCTTGGCCACACTCACCTTTCACACCTTGTTTTTGTTTTGAGGCTTGTCTTGTAGGAAGGGGATAACAGGCCATTTTGTACTGATGCCTTTGTAGACCTCGTGGCAGTGGTCAGACTGTAATGTGCTTAAGACTCGCCTGGGATCAGATGTATTATGCTAAGTGAAATAAGTCAGATAGAGAAAGACAAATACTGTATGATATCACTTATATGTGGAATCTAAAACATACAGCAAACGAATGAATATAACAAAAAAGAAGCAGACTCACAGATACAGAGAACAAACTAGTGGTTACCTGTGGGGAGAGGGAAGTGGGGAGGGGCAATATAGGGGTAGGGGATTAAGAGGTAATATGTATAAAATAAGCTGCAAGGATATATTGTACAACACAGGGCATATAGCCAATATTTTATAATAACTATAAATGGAGTATAACCTTTAAAAATTGTGAATCACTATATTGTACACCTGTAACTTATATAATATTGTACATCAACTGTACTTCAGTTTTTTAAAAATTGCCTGGGGATCATGTTAAACGTGCAGATTGTTTCCCTAGCTCTGGGTGGAACCCGAGATTATGCATTTCGACAAGTTCTCAGGGGATGCCCACACAGCAAGATTATAGATAACAGGATTCAAAGTGAAGAAACTACAAAGACCATCCATCCAACTTCCTAATTTTATGGATGAGGAACCAAGGCTTAGGGAGTTTCAGAGGCCATGGTGATGTTAAGTATAGTGAACAGCGTGGCAGTTATATGCTAAGCCATGTATCAGACATGCACAGACTGTGATTGGAAAATTAAATCTGATCTCATCGTCCTGGTGTGGGCAAAATGCCTAGAATGGATGACAGCAGATTTATAGTAGAGCTTCTTGATGGGGAAAAAATTACATCCCTTTTATAAATACGTCCAGTGCAGCTGTGGCAGTTGCAGGGGTGGCATGGTGGAGGGATGCATTGTATAGAGGTGTAATCCTCAGTCCTTTTAAATGCATAAGTAATCATTTGTTAAAATATAAGAATTGATCATGTGAGACTCTTCTGTTAGACAAGGTTGATAGAAAATTTCCATTTGGGGAAGAGGCTGCAGATAAATGTGTATTTTTCCACTAGGAACCAGAAGAATCAGAAGATTGGGGAAAAATGAAGATAGCGAGGCAGGGTCAGTTCTATACAGTAGAAAAACCAGCAAGCCTGAGCATGTTCACTGGTCTCCAGATCAGACCTTTAATAGCCGTATTTCACAAGGGAAAAGACTGAGGTTGGACCTCCTCTATGTGAAGGACATTTCCCACCCACCCCAAATGTGTTTAAAGGATGGAAAAGGTAGTTCAGTAATTACAACTGAAGCTTGTAGAAGAACTGATTTAATGTTTATAAACTTCATTTTCTTGAAACCTAAAATATGGCAGTTAAACTTTTAGAAGGAGTTTGCCTAGTGGATTAATAATTAAAAGAAGAGCATTAGGTGAATTATCTAGGATTCATCTGTTTCCCATTCATAGTCCTTTATGAGGCCATTTCTCTCAAAATGAATTATCATGGAAGTCTATTGCTTCTACAAAAACAAAATATGTTAGTCATTTGAAGTTGAAATCACCACTGGGGGATCTCTTTTGATGTTGCTTTCTTTTTTTAAAAAAAATTTATTTATTTATTTATTTATTTGGGGGGGCCACGTTGGGTCTTCCTTGCCGTGTGCAGGCTTTCTCTAGTTGGGGCGATGCACGGGTTTCTCACTGCAGTGGCTTCTCTTGTTGCGGAGCACAGGCTGTAGGTGCGCAGGCTTCAGTAGTTGTGGCTCACATGCTCTAGAGCGCAGCCTCAGTAGTTGTGGGGCACGGGCTTAGTTGCTCCGCGGCATGTGGGATCTTCCCGGACCAGGGCTCGAACCTGTGTCCCCTGCATTGGCAGGAGGATTTTTAACCCCTGTGCCACCAGGGAAGCCCTGATGTTGCTTTCTTTAAAATATTTTAAATATTTTCAATGATAGCGAAGTGGTGAGGTGTTTCATTTTCTTTCTCTTATTTACTATAAGTATGCTTGATATACATCCTCGAAACATTTTTAAGAGGGCAACATACAGTGGGGTTCATTTCATGTTTAATATTTGAAATTAAACATCTTTTTATTGTTTACACTGTAGTTTAAATATTACCACCATTGAATTCAGTTAAGTATTTCCACTTTTAACTGCAAGGCTCATATGCTTGGGTATTACAGAAGATATTTAACTACAGAGGTAACTGCTGCAATTTTGGGCAGTATCAGTTAGCCTTTAAGAAAATAAAGAGTCTTGGGGGGAATGTGCCTTTTAGTTTAATACAGCAGTTGGCAAATGTAGATGCTTAAAAGCTTTGACATCCCAATATATGCCATCAAAGCATTGTAATAAAATATTAAATTAATTCAGATAAAAATCCATCGGGGCCACCGACATAGTAGAAGTGTGGTTTCTGTGTAGTTAGTCTGGCCACAAAATTCAAAGATTAAGTCCCACTCAGAATGAACAATGAAATGATATTTGGCTTTGAATTTTTTTTTTATCATAAGAGAAATTGCCTGGTGCCAATTGTGTTAACAGTTGGTAAAATCCTGAGCCCTTAATAATGTCAAGAAGTAGGTTGCCATCTTAGACATTTTATGGTCAGAAAATTGAATCCTACTCCAGCTAACAGTAATCCATCATTTCCACCCTCTTTTCTTCCCTTAAACCCAACACTGACCTCATTGTTCCAAGTGAGATGACCAAAGGTGGTTGTTTCTAAATCTCCTATGTTAAAGAGAGATAGGAAAGTGGATTTCTGCTTTGGTACCAAAAGTTTTTTTAAAGCTTAAGTGCTTCTCAGTCTGCCAAAAATGTAATGTTTGTTGAATGTTTTGTTCTTTCATTTTCTGAAAATGAATATAATAAACCAGGAAAATTAACCACCATGGGGCTCTACATTTTAGCAGCCATTTGGAGGAAATTTCCTGCCAACAGTGTAAAAGAGAAAAGGGGGCACACCATGATTTGCTGCAATCTAAAATGCCGTGCCTATTTTATGAAGCACAGATGTAAGATTCTCCAGTGTGACAGTTCCCTACACTATCTTTTTTACTGCCATGGCTGAGATGGGTACAGGACTCCCCCCAGCTCCCATGCCTGGGAAATGCCTATTTGAGGGGACAAAAGCAGTAACCATTCCATAGGGCTCATGGTGTTTAAGTCAGCTTACAAGGTAAATGTGGAAGACATTATGGAAGTCATGCTTATAATGCCTGGTTTCTCCATCTACTCTGTAAATGAACAGTCCAGTGATGAGAATTAGAGTGACCCTGGATAGGTAGGGGTTAAATCAGGGAGGTTGGTGTTATGTAGCCCAGGACTTGGGTTTCAGCACTGATGCTTACTGGCCATGGAATCTTGAAGAATCCATTCACCTCTCCCGGCCTCAGATTCATGTTCTGTAAAGGTAATGATGCCTGCCTCATAAAGTTATTGGGAGGAGAGCTGTAGAAGAGGGGGCATTGGAGCTGGGCCCTGAAGAGTTCATTATAGTTTATATAAGCAGAGATGGGCTTCCCAGGTAGCAGGAACAGAGAGCAAAGGTGTGCCGAGGGGAATGCATGGTCCCATCTGAGAGTATTCCAGACCGTTCAGATGTGGTATTATGATTCTGACACCAATTCCAATGTGTGGAGTTCTCCCCACACCAACAAGTGATTCTCCAGCGTTAGCTGAGTGTCCTACAGTTCAACCCAATCCTGATACTACTACCTGGAAGGTAGCGTCAGAGTCCACAGGTCAAGCAAGGGCTTAGTCCCACAAGACTGCCCACCCCACTCCCCTCCACAGCCAGTCTCGAGTCCTGGCTGTCACCTGGCCTTCTGATGGCCATCTGTGAATCAGAGACTCCAGCCACCTCCTCCTTAGGTTCTATTAACTTCCTAGAATGGCTCACAGAACACAGATAAATGTTTTACTTACTGGATTTTTAATAAACTAGCAGGTTTATTTAAAAAGGATTTAACTCAGGAACAAGAGAAGGTTAGGGCAGAGTATGTGGGAAGGAGCTCAGAGCTCTCCTGCCCCCTCCCAGCCCAGCACGCTCCCACATCTCCACATCGCGTGTTCACCAATGCTGAAGCTCTCCTAACCCTATTCTTTTTTTTACATAGCATATTTTTTAAATGTTTGCTTTCTAATTGTTGTGAGTATATAATACAGCTGAGTTTTTATATTGACCATGTATTCCGCAGCCTTGCTAAATTCACTTAATTTTTTTCTTCCCTTTTTTTATTGAGGTATACTTGTTTATAATATTATATAAGTTTCAGGTGTACACCATAGTGATTCACAATTTTGAAAGCTTATACTCCATTTATAGTTATTATAAAATGTTGGCTATATTCCCTGTGCTGTACAATATATCCTTGTAGCTTATTTATTCTAAACATAGTAGTTTGTACCTCTTAAACCCCTATCCATATCTTGTCCCTCCCCCTCCCCACTGGTAACCAGTTTGTTCTCTTTATCTGTGAGTCTGTTTCTTTTTTGTTATATTCACTAGTTTGTTGTATTTTTCAGATTCCTCATATAAGTGATATTATACAGTATTTGTCTTTTCTCTGTCTGACTTATTTCTCTAAGCATAATACTCTATAGGTCCATCCATGTTGTTGCCAATGGCAAAATTTCATTCTTTTTTATGGCTGAGTAATACTCCATTGTGTGTATATGTACCACATCTTCTTTATCGATTCACCTGTGGTGGACACTTAGGTTGCTTCCATATTTTGGCTATTGTAAATAATGTGAACCCTATTCTTTGGGGTTTTTACAGAGGCTTCATTACATAGGCATGTTTGATTAAATCATTGGCCATTGGGGGTGAGGCTGAAAGTTCTAACCTTCTAAGCGTGTTGTTAGTTCCCCTGGTGACAAGCCCCCACCCTTAGGTGACCTAGGAGCTTTTCAGAAGTCACCTCATTAATGTAAAAAGACACCTTTATAGGTCACATCACCTAAGAAGTTCCAAGGGTTTTAGTACCTCTGTGCCTATAAAGACCAAATAAATATTTCTTATTGTAAATCACAATATCACAGGTGTATACAGCAAAGAGCTGTGAGCCTCATGGCTAAAAAGATGTGGTGGGCCCAGATCCCAGAGGGCCTTTAACATTTGTCAGAGGAGTTTGGGATTAAGTTATTAGAAACCAAGAAGCCATTGAAATAGGGTGGAGCCATTCCTTAATATCAGGAAAAGATCTGGGAAACAGAGGGATAAAAATTAGAGGAGGGAGAGCACTGAGGAGAGAATTATCACAATTATCCAGGCAAAAAGTAATGATGGCTCAAGGGAGGTGGGTAATGGAAAAGAGGAGTAAGAAATGAATAAGAGAGAATCCAAAAATGGAATTAAAAAGGAGCCGTCAGTAATTCAAGTATGGGACACAAAAATATAGAGTCACAGATGGTGCTGAAGGTTTCACGCCTGTGGCTGGGAGAATAGTTCTGCCATGATTAGAAAATGGGAAGGCAGGAGGAGAGCCTTGAGCTCGGTTTTTTTGTTTGTTTGTTTGTGTTTTTTTTTGCGGTATGCGGGCCTCTCACTGTTGGGGCCTCTCCCGTTGCGGGAGCACAGGCTCCGGACGCGCAGGCTCAGCGGCCATGGCTCACGGGCCCAGCCGCTCCGCGGCACGTGGGATCCTCCCACACCGGGGCACGAACCCATGTCCCCTGCATCGGCAGGCGGACTCTCAACCACTGCGCCACCAGGGAAGCCCCCCAGTTTTGTACATACTAAGTTCATGGAAGATCTAAGTTAATAGTTCCAGCAAACTGTTAGAAATATGTACACTAGAGTGGGAGGGAGAAGTCAGAGCCGGGGAAATACATTTCAGATTCAACCAAAAGTAGGGGGTCCTTAGCATTTCAAGAGTGGATGGAATTTCCAAATGAAGAACTGAAGAAAGAGCTGGAAAGAGATACAAGAAGAAAATGACACAGGCGAAGAGATTAGAAAAAATGAGCAGAGATTTACTCAGAGAAATCACAGGAAATAAGCTCAGTACTGAGTATACAAGGCAAAGAGAAAAAAATTCCAGATGGAGGAAGAGGTTAAGTGATGGTAAATGCCACAAAGACACCAAGAACAACATGGCACCAGGTAGGGCCAGGAGCTGATCCTGCAGGCAAAGGTTATTCATTCCCTCACAAGATGAACATGTAAGCACCAATAATTATTCCAGAAGATCCTCTCTTTACATTTTAACTACTTAACAGTCACAAGCATAAGATTTATATAAAAGACCCATTTAATTTATTAAAGTAGACATTGGCTAAGTTATTAGCCATTACCTATGACTCTGTAAGACATGAAAAAATTGGAAGAAATGTAATGCGGGCCTTTTATCTGTATGGGAAAGGTCATTGCAAGCATCAAATATTGAATTTTAGAATGGTACCCCAGCAAATAGATATATATTATAACTCAAATTAGACTTCAAGAGGACCGATTTGCTTGAGATTTTATCATTTAAAATATCTTGCAATAAAACTGACTTCATAGAAGGACATTAATCTCATACTTTAATGCTAGTCTGTCAGACTGTTTTAATAGATATATTTGAACAGAATTTTAATTTTTCAGATAAATTTTTTGTGAATTTAGAAGAGAATGTGAAGGATAATAGTAAGATGTTACAAATCAAATTTAAATCCTGATTTTACTTTTTTCATTTTCTACATCAATAATACTAACCAGTGATTGGTTTGAAATATATAATACAGTAAACTCTTGACAGAGGTATGATTAGAAAGTGAAAAGTTCTGATTAGTGTTATTGTTGATAGCACACATGCTATTTATAAGTCTCTAATGTTAAAAATACGTCACACAGAAAAACCTGGTAAATCTTTGGCAACATAATAAGAGAATCACAGATCTGTGATACTCAGTTTTTAAAACTGCAGTTGCACTTAGTACAGAGTTATGTTCCCAGCTCTTTTTTCCAGTAAAAATGCATTTCAATAATGAAATGTGTAATTTGGGAATTTTCACTGGTCTACAAGAACTTCAGATAGGTTGATTATGTTCCATAAAGTTGATTTTGTTTAGTCAGTTTTAAAAAGGGGTAACTGATAGTATTTTTTGAAACGAGATGCAAACAGGACGCAGCAGAGAAAGACAGGATATTTGGTTTGAGAGCCATGAGAAATGTTGGCAGGCGGGGCTGTTTATCCCACAGAAGAGAAGGCTGGAGCAGAGCTTCACGTCTGCAAAGCCAAAACTGGCCTTCTTTGTTGCCTCAGAACATATATCGTGCAGCACCTGGGAGCCTTTGAGAAAGACAGATTTTTTTTCAAGGCAAAACAATGAGAACTGTTGAAGAATGGAGCAGGCAGGCGTCCCATCACGCTTTTCTTGTCCTTAACACATGTTCATGGAAAGACTAGGGACTCACTGGATATGTCCTTCAGCTTGAAAGAAACTGTACCTTGCATACTGCCGCCACTCCACTGCAAACACCCCGCCAAAGCATGCTCTCATTCCTCTGTGATCACAGCAGACTAGGACAGAATGGCTGTTGACCTCTCAAGGTTTTTCACCACTGGGGGGAGTGGTGCAGCGGGTCAGAGCATCAGCCTTGGCCTAAGCCACTCTACCTGGGCTCAAATCCCACCTTGGGCATTGCTAGCTATGATTTTGTGTAAGTGGCTTACCTACCGTGTGCCTCAGTTTTCACATCTGTAGGATGGAGACAATAATGGTACCCACGTTGTGGCTGTAAATAAGATCATGCATGTCAAGTAGTTACACTCGTGCCTGGCAGACAGCAGTTGGTAGCCGCTGCTGCTCCTTCTGTTGTGATGGTTGCTGTTACTCACCAAAGACATGGCTCTGTTTTGTTTAGATGAGCTGCTTCAGAAAGAGCAGAACTACTCGGACGATGTCTTGGCCAACATGATCAGCGAACCAAGGATCAGTTATGGCAATGATGCTCTCATGCCATCTTTGACTGAAACCAAAACCACTGTGGAGCTTCTTCCCGTGAATGGAGAGTTCAGCCTGGATGATCTCCAGCCCTGGCATCCTTTTGGGGTCGACTCCGTGCCCGCCAACACAGAAAACGAAGGTAAGAAGCCCAGGAGGGAACAAGTGTTCAGTCTGGTTGTATAATCTCTCTCGTGTTCTTAAGAGGTGACTTTTGATATGAATTTTTAAAAGTGCTTTCTCACTGAGAGGTATTTTGTTGCTTCTGGAATGAAAGCACAATATTCAATTAGTGTTTATGAGACAGTGACCTAGAATGCACACCTCTGAAGAAAACAGACATGTGATAAAACTGTGGAAATCACAGTTCACTCAGTGGAGAGAGAAAATTTTTTTTCTTTTGTGGCCACACTGCGAGGCTTGCGGGATCTTAGTTCCCCGACCAGGGGTTGAACCTGCGCCCTCGGCAGTGAAAGCACAGAATCCTAACCACTGGCCCACCAGGGAATTCCCAGAGAGAGAAATTTTGATGGGGCCTGCATAATTGGAGGTTTGAAAGCCACCAAAATAGTCTTCATTGGTTATTTATTCTAGTGCATTACATTTCAGATCACATTAAATGTTAAAGGCAAAGATAAAGAACCACTTATGTCATGAAAAGTAATTTGCTTAAGAGTTATACAATTCTGTGTTTGGAAAGTTAAATATAAGGCAGCTGTCAAAATTAAGAAGCACATTGACCTAAACATTTCTTCTATGATAATTCAGAAAAGCAAGATTTTCTCTGTCAACAAACTTGCACAATGGATTATGTACTTTTCATTCACAGGGATTTCTTAGCAGAAATTTTCAAATAATATCTATTTAGGAGAAAGAATTTTTTAGTCTTATTCCATATCATTTTACATGTTCAGAAGTATAAAATTTTGAACATAGGAACACCTTGATTTCGAGATACTAATACCTTGTTTTTCAAGAACACACAGGATTTTTTTTTAATAAATTTATTTTATTTTTATTTATATTTGGCTGCGTTGGGTCTTTGTTGCTGCACGCAGGCTGTCTCCAGTTGCAGCGAGTTAGGGCCACTCTTCATTGTGGTGTGCCGGCCTCTCATTGCAGTGGCTTCTCTTGTTGCAGAGCATGGGCTCTAGGCATGCAGGCTTCAGTATTTGCAGCACGCGGGCTCAGTAGTTGTGGCGCATGGGCTTAGTTGCTCCGCGGCATGTGGGATCTTCCCAGACCAGGGCTCGAACCCGTGCCCCCTGCATTGGCAGGTGGATTCTTAACCACTGTGCCACCAGGGAAGCCCGAGAACACATAGGATTTTATCTGTGGTTTTTCTTTGTTAAAGAAGCAACTTTTGACAGTAATATTTTGACAGTAATAAATATGGATATATGTAGTATGGATACCTCAAAATACAATCACTTACTCCTCAGACTAAATATAAATCCAATATTAGACCATAAGTGCACTGGAGAAGCTTTTTTTAATTTTTTTTTTTTTTTTTTTTTTTTTTTTTTTTTTTTTTTTTGCGGTACGCGGGCCTCTCACTGTTGTGGCCTCTCCCGTTGCGGAGCACAGGCTCCGGACGCGCAGGCTCAGCGGCCATGGCTTATGGGTCCAGCCGCTCCGTGGCATGTGGGATCCTCCCGGACCGGGTCACAAAACTGCGTCCCCTGCATCGGCAGGCGGACCCTCAACCACTGCGCCACCAGGGAAGCCCGAGAAGCTTTTTTTTAAAGAACCATTGCAGAAAATCTTGATATGGACTGTTTCCATAACATGAGTAATCACCCCAAATGTGTTTCATTAATTTGGAAAAAGGTACCTTCTAGTAATACTATCAGACCATAAACAGCAGTGTTATTTATAATATAAAAATAATTAAGACTACCATTTATAAAAATAGTTCTAACATAGAGGAAAAGAATTTAAGGATACTTAGTTATCAAAGATCTGGGTGACTTCCCTATTAAATTGTATTATTACTAGAATGCTAGTTTTGTCATTTTTTAAGATAAATACATTTTGGTCATTTAAAATCCTCATCAGTCAGTCTCTAATGAGATTTTTTTGTGAAAAATTTTGTAAACTGAATTTTGTAAACATTTTGTAAACTGAACACACACAAGTTTTTTTCTTTTCCTTTAGGATACTGTGTTGTTTAATTGATGGAGAAATAGGTAACATGTATGGAGTCTTAACAAACTTTGTTTGGTAGAAAATTGCAGTCCTTAATGCCCTTTTTATACCAAATAATGTTAAATGTGTAGTTTGTCACTTATGTCCAAGTTTTAGCTTTTTATGGAAAAATTTAAATACATAGATTATTCTCTATTTTTATTAAAAATTGCCTCTGCCATTGAGAACTTACTCATCTCCAATGTGATTCTAAAATTATAATTTATAAAGAATTAAATATCAATTTCTTATAATTTAAGACCTTTTCATGTCTTTTAAATATATATTTTCTATAAATGAAAAGTTCCCATTTAATATTTTCCATTATTTATTGATTTTGGAAAAGTAGGATAAAACATACTTTAGAGTTTACCTTAATCATTTTTATGAACACACACACAAATAATAGAGGATGAATTTGTACAAATTGTAATTTGTACTACAAATTTGTACTGCGAATTGTAATTTATTTATGGTAAAATTTATGGAACGGGATTTAGAAAACTCACAACGTAAGCTAAGTTAGCAGCAGAGTAAAATTAATTTACAGACATTAATGTGGATGTTTGTTGTCATATTTGGTATTTCCTTTAGAAATGTGAACTGTGCAAAGTTTAATGAAGATAAAAGACACTCCAGCCCCTGTTTTATGTTAACTCTTCAAATTTAGTGAATACGGTGAAATGCAATGAGCCTGGTACCACAGACCACAATAGAGAATAGCAAAACGTTATAAACATTCCAGAAGGTGCTTCACTTCCTGAATTTCAGAATTTCCCTTTCTCCATCAAATCTTGAGAGCTCAACTGCTTTATATATGAATATCAGCCTACATGTTTCCTTGGTGTCTTTAATGAGTTAAATTTAGCTTTGCATTTATCATATTAATAGTATAAGTAATACCGCAGTTAAATAAATCTGCTCTTATACGCCCTAAGCACTTTATCTTGACTCTATGTGTACTCATAGGCATATATATGATCTCCACTAAAAATTATACGCCTTCTATCAATATTTAAACATGCTTCTTATGTTAAAATTTTTAAATAGTAGCCAAACTGATCCATTTTGTTTAGAAAAAAAATGGGATAATGCTAACTGTTCCTTTTACGTAGAAATATAAAAAGGAACTATTTCATTTCACTAAAGCCACTTCCTGAAATCCCACCCCTGATGCCATTGTCAGCACTCTCAACTGTTTTCCTGTTCTTCTGCCCCTTAAGAATTCCCTCAAATCAAACAAGAAACAAGGCAGTGATGGTACAAGTTAGAAAGCAAGCTGTGATTTTTTTTTTTTCTCCTTCTCTTGCCAAATAATCCAAAAAAAACTGGATTTATCCTGGGTTTCCCCAAAGTGATCAGTTTACCCAAGGTGATCAGTTTTTGGAAGGTCAAGAACAAAAATGGTTTGGAGATACCCCAGAACAGCAATGGACTGAACACACACACCAGGGCCCTTGAGTATTGCCAAGGTAGGTGCCCAGTTGGACAAAGTCCATGACTGAGTGCCTCTGGATCCCTGACCAAGATACAGCTATTACATTGCCTAGGCCTCATCAAAAGAGCTAATATTCAGGGCTTCCCTGGTGGCGCAGTGGTTGAGAGTCCGCCTGCCGATGCAGGGGACACAGGTTTGTGCCCCGGTCCGGGAAGATCCCATATGCCGCGGAGCGGCTGGGCTCGTGATCCATGGCCGCTGAGCCTGCGTGTCCGGAGCCTGTGCTCCGCAACGGGAGAGGCCACAACAGTGAGAGGCCCGCGTAACGCCAAAAAAAAAAAAAAAAAAAAGAGCTAATATTCTTGTTAAATAAGGGTGTTATTGACAAACAGCAAAATCTTACATAAGAGTATTGGAGGCAATAATATGTAAGATCTCAGAGCTTGAGTTCTGGTCTTCACCATCATCAGACCACCACTCCTTTTATAACATTTTGAAAAGTCTCTCTAACAATGAATCTTAAACTGAACTGACAGAGTTTGGTAGGGGAGTCAATACCATGGATGTAATTTATAGTAAGTGTTTCAACGAGTGTTCAGGCTTGACTACCAGTGGAAACAATGGCAGTCAGGTGTTTGCCCCCTTATGGATGTGACAAATACAGATGCAGACTGATACAGGGGCCCTGAATTAGTTTTTCTTTCTTCATTTTATCCAATGGTGAGCTCCAGGAAGATCTACAGTAAGAACTGTGCAGAAATGCATTGTGTTTATATATAAAGCTGAATTAGGTTTTGGACTCACATAATCGTAAATACATAAATGTCCAACAGGAATTTAGGAAGCTGTGTAGGGTGCAGGACAATTTTTATTTGTGTGGGATTGCCCTGTGCCTGCCATCTAGCATCCCCGGTCCCCAGCCACTAAAAGCCAGTAATGTCCACCCTCCTTCTCCCATCATATCAACATCCCACACTACAGAATTATGTGCATCAGAGTTTAAATTCCAGTGCTGCTACGTGATTTGGGGCAAGTCACAGAGCCTCTCGGGCTGCTTCCTAGTCTGTAAAATAAAGTTGGTAATAATTGCTAACTCAGAGACAGGGTGTGAGCATTAAATGAGATGGTATGGAAAACTCTTAGCAAAGTGCCTAGAATGTAGTAAATGTTCAGTGGTAGTTTTTTGTTGGTTGGTTGGTTTTATTTTGTTTGTTTTTAAGTAGAACCAGGATCATATTAGAGAGGTTTTACCAGCTTGTCTCAGAGAGTCACCCTAACACCCAAACAGTATATCCTTAAAATTAATGAATATAACAAGCCGTATAACAGTCCTAAAATCTTACCCTTTCTCCCCATCTTCCTCTTCTCCCTCTCCCCAGAGCCTTTTCCTTGTTAATCTTACAGACATGTGCTTGCACACAAAGCTATTGAAAATATCTAAAATTCTCAAAGGATTTCCTTTCATTGTTCATGCAACCCTTATCATCATCAGAGCTTCGAACGCTTACCAAAAATTTGTTTTTCTCAAGAACAATCAGTCAAGTCCACAGAGGGGGTCAGACACTCAAGCATTCTGTTAATTTATATTGAAAAAATAAGCATATCACAAACACAGTTTTCCAATATTTTAGGCTCTTTGACCAGCTGCGATTTGCCTTCAGGGATTGTTATTCTGTGGTTGAGCCACAAAACTGAAATGGCTAAACTGAAGTGAAGCTGTTGTTCATAAAACAGTTGTTCTCATGGATTGTGAAATCATCTGGCTGAAAGCTTTTGTGCTGATAGCATTTGTGTTTGCTCTGCATTTTCATGACTGCCTGACCAGAACAGCCTGAAGATGAGGAAGAATGCAGTGGCCACCAGAAAGTTTTTGTGGCCAGCAGTCAGCTTGTCTGTGTATATAATACATACACAAAACACTATAATATTCTTCATGAGGCACACTAGGTCTTGTAACATAGTATTGTGTAACTGCATTGTGAATTTGCCCTCTCGTACATTTTCGCTTAGCCATAAGCAGCAATGAACAAAGCACTTTAAATGGGGAAATTGAGATTAAATAATGTCTTTCATCAAACCTGCAAGCCAGGGCTTTTCAGGCCCCTCTTATCTACGAGTAAAACTGATTTCCTGCTGATTCCTCCATCACCTTAGGCCTGATGGGGAGGGGAGGCTGTGCTGGGCAGCATTTAGCTTAGAACTGGTCTATTACAAGGAATGCCAGAGCTAAGAAACTCAAAAGTCCTAGCGCTTCCATCATTTTGTTTCTCTCTTTTTATAGGGGACTATTTGATTCAGAGCTGCTGATGGCAGTAGAATAACATATTTCTGCCTATTTTAACTCTTTAAGACAATCTGTTTCTAATGTTTAACTTACTAAACAGCCAAAGTAACATGTTTTGAACACTATATTGAAGTTACTTGCTGGTTCAACTAGTAATGGTCCATTTGAAAAATTAGAAAGTATTTATTTTGGATTGGGGAGTAATGCACTCCTTTTTCTTGTCAATGTATATTCTTTTTTGCAGTGATGAAATTATCTTTTAATTATTGATGTCTGATCACTGAACACGAGTTACTTATTTTTTGAATATTTACTCATATTAAATCAGCCTCACACTGTTAAAGCAGACTGCAGTTTAGGTCACTAAAATTATTATTGTTTATCTTCCTGAAAAATATAGTTTTATTACTGTTTTCAAATAATACACGAACCTTGAAACAGAAAGGCAGAGAAATTTCTAGGAATGATCTCCTCACCCAGAATAAACTAATGACAGCTTTTTGTGGTAATATCTTTCAGACCTTTATCTATGCGCATGTGATGTGTTTCCATATTCCCTTGAGTAATTATGGAATAGGGCTTTATCATTTGTAAGGGTCTTTGGCATGTGTGTGCACATTTGAGCCCTGGAAAAACCCAGCTTCCTTGTGACAAAACAGAAACTCAGAAAGAAGGAGCTTTGCCCAAGAGCGCAGAGAAAACAAGTGGTGGCATTAAAATGGACCCTGAGACTAGCCTGACTACCACATCTTCAGTCCAAATTTAAACCACAAACTCAACTGCTTTCCCCTGAGTGGAATACAGTTTCTAATGATTTAACCATTGATGAAGGTAATCACTTTAAGTTACTTTTTTGCTCTGTGAGTTTGCTTTGGTACATTCTTACCTTTAACTGAAGCACCATTTGGGGCTCTTGTCATCAGGAAGCTCTCAAAAAGTACAACAATCCTTCAGTTAACACCATTTTATAAGGAGTAATAAAAAGTCCCTCACCATACATTGTTGCGGATGGGAAAAAGGATGAAATACAGAGAAACAGTATTGTTCAAATGTATTTGTGAGTTGCAGAAGGAAGTATGTCTTAATCTGATACACGAATAGAGTGTTACTCATCCTCACAATAGTTGTCATAGAATATTTCATAAATAGGATATTTAATAAATGGAGTTTTATAGTATTTGAGAGTTTTTGAAATGGAGTTTTAAAATTTTTGGTTCCTCATTGCAATTAGAAGATAAGTTATTATTTCTATTTTACTTGTGAAGAAACAGCCTCAGATGTGATCATTTGCCCCAAGTCGCCTGCATTGTAAATGTTGGGTTTAGATGCCTCCGCCCTCCTTTTCTCCTCTACGGTGCTGCCAGGCTGCATGATAAAGGACCAAACCACCTTTTTCTTTGGATACATCCAAATGTCTTGGTATTCTCAGCAACATTTTTTTTTCCTATTTTGTAGACTTGGCTTGCTGCCACTTTCTTCTCCCTTACTGTTCCCTGCTAACGTGTGGCATTCAAAATCGACTTGGGCTTATAATCCCATTTTTGAATGCCCGGGCTGCGTGCATCAGTAAGCTGTATGGTCTTACTGAAATTTTTGATCCAAATGCCATCCCGTCGAGCACACCTTCTCTTCCCATGGACACCTCTGCTCACTTTTCCTTACCTTCTTACTTTTATATTTCCCAGACCTTACCCAAGAGGCTTTATCCTCCCTCATGGCTTCACTGGCCCCTTGTCCATTATTTATCCTAAAAGCTTTGTTTCTTTCCCTTGCCTGTTTCTTCAAAGACCAGGGTAAGTTCAAGTTAATTTTTTCTGAGAGTCAGAAGCACTTTGGAAATACCAGCTAATGGTCAACAACAGTGGGCACTATTGTGCTGACTGCAATGTTTTCTTTGGGTCAGACCCAGAATACTCGCAAAGGAAAAATTGTGAAAGTCGACAAATATGAAAGGAAGTATTTGCACTTCACACATTTCAACTCTATGTCATCTATTAAATAGAAACCAGTCTTTAAAAATAGAGAGAGAGGGGGAGGAAACTCTGGTTTACCTCTTCTACCCTCAAACTGGGAACAAATTGGATTCGCTAAATGGCCGATTATGTGGTGAAACGTTCCTCTCCTGATAAATTCCTATTTGCATTTCTCCTGGCGATTTAATGGAGTCCTTTTGTAGTTAATTAACTGTAAAATAAAATAAGATTAAAAGAAAGATAAGATTGGATAGTTGTAAAAGGAGGTATCTTTAAGATTTTCCACTGCGCTGGGCATAATGTATTTTATTTCTAATCAAAAGCCAAGAAACTATTTCTAAATTCGCTGAGAGGAAAACCCACACTCCCAGCCCCTCTTCTTTGATGTTGCCGCGTATCTTATCCTGGTGAGCACATTTATTAGAAAACTAAGGAGTAGGATTGGCACATCAAGAGCGATAAGCCTTTTGAAGTGGTACCCCTCCCATCCTTGATGCTCAGGATTAACTCACTGTGGTTCTTTTCCAGCTGCTTTTTTTTTTTTTTTTTTTTTTATAACTTGTGTATTGCACATGCTTTTCCTTGCGCTGTGTTCAGGAGCCACGACTTACCATCTCGATTTGTCTTGTTTGCTTTCCGTGTATCTTGCTTCCTGTGCCCAGTCGAGCCTGTTGACGCCCGCCCTGCCGCCGACCGAGGACTGACCACTCGACCAGGTATATCCCGGTGACCCTCCGCCCCTCCGCATCTCGCGCTTGCACAGACGCAGCCCCTTTCTTGGGGGTCAGCCTCTCTGAATTGCAGATATGGAGAAGCAGGGTTTGAAATGACCATGGAAACCAAACTTTTTAAAACTCCCCTTTGCTTTTCCTTACACTTCATTTCCCAAGTTCCTAATTAGGCGATCAATTTTTTGCTTTCTGAGCATTCCTTTTGAAACAATAAAAAGGAGCCCTTCCAACGTTTGTTTTTTTCTTTTGATTTTCTGGTGGAGAGGGTTCTGTAGAGCCTGTTGGTCCTCAAGAATGGAAACCTACACAGATGCAGACTCTAGCTGGTGACGACCTGGTTACTGCTGGAACATCTCATTCTTTCTTTCTTGTTTGGTATCCGGATGGTCCATTTCTAACTGAACTGGGCTCAAACTTGAGTCAGTTCTTCAAGTAGACATGAGTTCCTAAAAATATCAGAATTGGAATATCTTTAGAGCCCAGAAGTATTTCCATTTTATCTTTTGTGGGTTATATATACTTATTCTTGATGAGTGTCTAAAACGCAGCTGAGGTATGTGCCTAATTTTCCATACAAGTTCTTTATTTTTTTATAGTACTTAAAATTCCCATTAACACTGATATGGACACTTCTTTTTATTTATTTTTTTTACATCTTTATTGGCGTATAATTGCTTTATAATGGTGTGTTAGTTTCTGCTTTATAACAAAATGAATCAGTTATACATATACATATATTCCCATATCTCTTCCCTCTTGCGTCTCCCTCCCTCCCACCCTCCAGTCGGTCAGAAAGCACCGAGCTGATCTCCCTGTGGACACTTCTTTTTTTGGTAGTTTCCCAAGCATTAAGAAGAAACACACTTTCACCTTCCTATGTCTCAAATTTAGCTTTAAGAATAATGTCACACCCAACAAAAGCACATACATGCCTGGTTTTGACCCCATGCACTACCTCGCCCAACTGATAAGTACCCATTGCGTTCAATGAATCAAAAAGAGAAGTTACTGAATTGACAAGTCTATATATACTCTGGGGAGATTTTACTCCCAACAGTGCAAACCTACCCATAAATGTTTTCTTCTGTATCTTCGTAATGTCCCCATGCGGTACTAGGAACAGGGCATTAACCTCATATGGAGATGTTAACACAAGGAGTTTGACCTTTGCTCCCAGGTTGAGATGCAGTCAGCAGCCGGGCCAGGAGCAGCCCCTGCCCCTCTCTGCCAGTACAGGCTCAGGTTCCATCTGCTTCCCCCCACAATCACTGACGAGAAATTCAGTGTCTGCCTTGTGGCACCTTCATGCCTCTGCGCTATAATTAACAGGGCAGCGGGGGCCGTGGAGTGACACATCTTGACAGCCAATCTCCTTGATTTTATGAATCTCTTTCTGTAGGGCTTTTCAGAGAAATTTAAATTATAGTAAGTCAGACCCAGTTTCAGCTCTTCTAACGTCTTCCTTATTGCCAGTGTCACACAAATAAATTTCAAAGAACCAGCAGTTGACACATCCCCAGCCTGCTCAGCCCACTGGTAGGGCCCAAGGCTGAGTGAGGGTCCGTTCCATTCTAACTGCAGCTGATACCAGCTTAGGTTGGTCCTTTGCCTTGGGCCTTTTTTATGGCACTTCCTACTTTATTTTTAAAGGAAGAGATGCTTTTCATCTACAAGCATGAAATGTGAATTAGAAGCGCTCATTCAACCAATTTTATTAAGTTGCTACATTGAGCACACTGGGCAATTATGTTCCTATTGAAATACCCAGGAAGAGGTAACACCACTGAAGTTGATTTTTTTCCTTTTTTAAAAAATCTAAAATGAAAAGGACTTTTCTATACATTCTTAAACAAAAACAATTTGTTTTAAGGGAAGAGCTTGAGAATACTTAGAGGTAACATACAGATGGGAAGAAGCTCCTTCTAAAGTCTTTGTTGTAACAATAGCAATAGCTCATTTTGATATTTCACAAAGACTTTCCAACTGCTTTGGAGGGTCAAAAGAAATTAAGTAATAAGGCCCCTGTTCTCAGGAGCTTGAATAGAAAGACCACACTTTGTGTATTTAGAAAGATGAGATGGAATTAGAAAGGCACGGAAATACAAAGTAACATAAACTGTAAACCACCTTGTGATGTTTGTTTGTGATTTGAGCAGATGGGACATTAACCAAGGGGTGCGTTAATCAGGGCACTTGCTGGAGATGAGCTTTAAGATAGGTTTTGGGCACATCCATTGTCAAAGAAGAGGGGAATGTTCTATACAGATAGATGAGAGAATGGCCTGGGCCAAACTTCCTTTCTTATACTATTGTAAGTCTTGGGTTCCCCAATAGAAGAGGGCCATAGTAGGGAAAGAATGCTCAGATAGGAAGTGAGGGAGATTCTAGCTAAGGTATGTTTATGAACAGTCCTATTTGCTGCGTATGTCTTAAGACATACGTATGCTCTATATTTTTGTGCTTGTAGTGAGTCTTTTGAGCATTTGGACCAGTTTCCCCCTGTGTTTTCTAGCATTACTTTCGGTTCTTCATCATCACACTTTATGAGACCACGTGTTTGAGTCTAACGTGCTCAATTATGTCATTAGATTTTCCAAACTTAGAAACCCTTTCCAGGATTGTCACATCATGTTATTCAATTGATGTCATTGTTTTTTAAATAATCACTGCTGTCACTCTGAAACAAGTAAAGAAAGGGCTTTTGTATAATCACAACTGAGGAAAATGACTTCTCCTTGACTTCCATATCTGAAATAACAGGGTACAGTAACTTCTAGAATGTAGTGTCAAGGAAGGAACACCTTTAATATCAGTGGTGATTTCTAGGGATGGTGACCATTACAGCTACTCCCCTGGGCTTATTTCTAGAGAGAAATAGACTCTGAAGGACAAGTAACACCATTTGACCAGAATAAAGGAGACAAATACAGGCATACCTCGTTTTATTGCTCTTCACAGATGTTGCATTTTTTACAAACTGAAGGTTTGCGGCAACCCTGAAGTGAGCAAGTCTATTGGCGCCATTTTCCCAAAAGCATTTGCTCACTTCATGTCTCTGTGTCACATTTTGGTAATTTCGCATTATTTCAAACTTCTTTGTTGTTATTATATTATGGTGATCTATGATAGTGATCTTTGATGTTACTATTGCAAGATTACAACTAGCTGAAGGCTTAGATGATGGTTAGCATTTTTTAGCAACAAAGCGTTTTTAATTAAGGTACACACATTGTTTTTCAGAGTAGACTACAGTATAGTGCAAACATAGCTTTTATATGCACTGGGAACCCCCCAAAAATAGTATGACTCACGTTATTGCAATATTCACTTTATTGCAATGGTCTGAAACTAAACCTGCAGTATCTCTGAGCTATGTCTGTACATTAGCAGACTCTTCACAGGGTGGAAAACTTACCCTTTCCACTATAATTTTAACCACGCTTCTCCAGTCGTAATAAAGGAAACCAGATCCTTTGAGAAAGGTTTCCTGAAGGACATGCTTTCCTTCTTCAAATGAACATACTTCCCTTCTTACTGAGAGCCTGGTGTCAGAGCTTAGAGTGGAATCAGGACAACTCGGAAAATGCATGTGGTAAAACTGTAAGTGAAGGTCCCTGCGATTTATTTAAAACTTCTCATCACATATCACTATATGCAGTTTCAGCTTATTATCAGTGACATTTTCCTGGTGCAAGCTTATTAATTTTTTCCCCTTTTTAATGACATTTGCTTAATATATAGAAAGGCTTTTCAGTGAATGACTATACATGCTGTACAAAAATGAACTAGGGAGAGCTCTTTCCTCTGAGTCCTGCAAACTATTGTGCTATAATTAATTATCTGTTGTTCTGACTTGCTACAGGAATTTGAAATTTTTTGACTATTAAAAGTAATCTTTGTGTCCTTTCAGAAAGAGTGTGGGTTTTTCCAGAAGGAAAGACTATTCAAGAGAGTGTTCTTAAGATCTCAGAAATATGATTTTAACTATTGCACTGTTAGATCCCGATGACAGAAAGAGGGTAAGGTATAAAGAAATCACTTTGGTTCTAAAGGGACCTCAGATTTAAAAGGGTTTGTAGAAAGATAAAAGTATACAACTAATGAGAAATAAAAGTGTCATTAGTGTCACAGCCCAATAAACATTTGTATCAGGAAGATTAGAGGTCAGAATAGGATGAAACTTATTAGAAAATGCTCATCATTTTAAAGCAAAAACATAAATAAGAATAGAGAGCCCTACAGCTCTTGGGATGGGGTTAGGAATCGGGACAGTCAGTGAGTGGACCAGTTAAAAGATGAGAGAGAATGGAAAACTGTCCCGCTTTGATTGTGCTTCTGTCTTTCATGTGTATATTAAACAGGATGGTCTTTTGTTAAAGGAAAGGCAAGTCCAAATCAGGTGAAGATGAGAAAACAAGGCACTAGCCCTTTGTAATAGTTATCTATTACTATGCAATAAATAACCCCATAACTTAGCAACTTAAAAACAAACATTTACCTTCTTATAATGAATTTCAAGGATTTCAAACATGGTTTAGCTGGGTGCTTCAGGCTCAGGGTCTCTCAGGAGGTTGCAGTCAAGACATCTACCACAGCTGCAATCATCTGAGGGCTTGAAGTTTGGCTAGGGCTGGTGGGTCTTCTTCCAAGATGGCGCACTCACATGCTGTTGGCAGGAGACCTCAGTACCTCACCATGTGAACTTTTGAGTGTCCTCACAACATGGCAGCTGGCTTTCCCCAGACTAAGTGATCCAGGAGAGAGAATACAAAGGAAGCTGCCTGGTATGACCCAGTCTCAGAAGTCATACCCCATCACTTTTGCCATATTCTAACAGTAGAAGCAAGTCACTATATCAGGTCTACACCTGAGGAAAAGGGAATTAAATCCCACCTCTTTTGTGTGTGTGTGTGTGTGTGTGTGTGGTACGTGGGCCTCTCACTGCTGTGGCCTCTCCCATTGCGGAGCAGAGGCTCCGGATGTGCAGGCTCAGCGGCCATGGCTCACGGGCCCAGCCGCTCCGCAGCATGTGGGATCTTCCCGGACCGGGGCACGAACCCGTGTCCCCTGCATCGGTAGGCAGACTCGACCACTGCACCACCAGGGAAGCCCAATCCCACCTCTTGCTGGGAGGAGCATCCACAAATTTGTGGATATATTTTTAAACTACCACACTTCTCTACTCAAGTCCAAGTTCTTATAAATCATGGGCTGGGAGAACTTGAGGGTAAGATCGTAGAACCCCTCTCCCTGATCTTTGTGGACTTGGAAGATAGGGATAAGAAAATGTAGTTGTGACAAGCCGAAGGGAGAGAAGACAGCATCACAATCTACATGCCGGGTGGAGACTGACATTGATCTTGGGTCCATTTTCACGTAGGTTATTAAATGGAAGCTTTCTGAATAGTTGACCAAGAATCAGTGATATGTCACAACCAGCGTGGGTTCCCTGGATCTTGTAAAATTATCCTCGTTTCTCTTTGTGTAGACTGTGCTGTTAGACTGGCACGTCATACGCTGTGGACATTGCTTTTCAATTTCAGCAAGATGTGTAACAAGGTTCACAGCACCTTGTAGACAAGATGTAAGAGTTGATAGACCCAAAGCAGGAAATCAGGTCCCATGGGAGCTGAAGGAACTTGGTAACATGTAGCCCAAGTAAGAGAAGAATCAGCAGGAACATGATGCCTCTCCTTGGGTGTCTGATCTGTTCAAGGCTACAGTGCAGAAGGGGGATTTAGGCTTGCTCTATGTTGAACAGAGTGGAAGTTATAAGGAAACTGATTTTAGCTTAATGTAAGAAAGGCCATTCTAGTAGACAAAGCTGTCCAAAAATGGAGGCAAACTGATAATTCGTCTCTGTTTAAGTAGAGCTGAGAGTTTACCCCTGGGTGGGAACACCAGAGAAGAGATGATTTTAGAAGCCATTCTCATCCTAAAATTCTGACTTTTGATATTTAAATGCTGCAACGTGGAAACGATATTTATACTTTGTAATTTCACCTTTTGTTTTAAAAATTACTTTGCGTTTTGATTTTAAGCTTCAAATTACTATCTGAAAAATTAAATTCATTATAACAATTAGTGTAAGAATCATATAGCAATTTATAGAGAAGGAAGAGTTAGCATGTTAGAAATTGTTAGTCCCACAGAAGCATTTTTCAAACATTATGTACTGCAGTTCTTTATTCAGCAGATGAACCATTTACATTATGTATCTATAACTAAATCACTTAACTAAATAAATGATATGATTTTTACAGTGCTTCACTGCATAGATGCATGAACATAATTTATTTGTAATTGGAACAAAGTCCTAAAGTAGCAGTTTTGTTCTGCCAGGTAATTAATGCTCATTTTTAAAGCCTTTTATTATTTTTTCTGAAGGAATGAGAGCACATGGAAAAAGACATATAATAGGCTAAACAATAAGCACCTAAAGCAAGCGAGTATATTCTAGGAGCAAATCCTTTCCAGCCTCCCAACTAGCATTTAACTTCTGTCTTTTTCCCCATTTAAAAAAAAAAAAAAAATTATAGCATGTGTTTAAAGGCAATAGAAGCCTGAAGTGCAAATTTCTTTAATCTTTAATTTATTTTTGTTTAAAATAGGTAGTGGTTAAGGATTTAAATATAGGGTGTCATTTTCTGGAAGAAAGTCATTAATCCATTTTCCTCTAACTTCAGGCCTAGAAAGAAGTTTCTGGTAGGCTTTGTGTTGTAATGTTATTGTTTATAGATAAAACAAATGGACTGGCCTGCGTATTTTGATTATGGTATAATGCTTATGGTATCATGCAGGTTCGGGGTTGACAAATATCAAGACGGAAGAGATTTCGGAAGTGAAGATGGATGCAGAGTTCCGACATGATTCAGGATATGAAGTTCATCATCAAAAATTGGTACGTGACATAATCTACCTCTTCAGGCCACTCTGTCTTGTCAAATGACTTTCGTTCCTCTTGGGTCAGAAATCCAGTCAAGGAAAAGATTAAAACGAAAATAAAACACTTGTCTATAGGATCATCATGAAAACGTGAAGAAAAGAAAAAGAGGCTCTTTATATAGTAGTTCTTTAGGTCTAGAAAGCAGCTGAGCCCACGTTGGGCTTAAAGTGGAATTACTTTGTATTCTAGCAGCCATTTTAATAAACTTCCTGTCTGTTTTCTAGGAAATCAGGTTTATAATAGGCTTGTGTGAAGGATGGAAATCTCAGATAAAACACGTGTAAACACTGCTTGGGTTCACAGAACAGCTTCACGGCCGCTGGCTTAATTTCACATTTGTAAACTCTTCCCCTGGGCTTCGTCGTCTCTCTCTCACCCCTCCTTTCTTTCCCCTCCCCACATTTTAAATTTTTCCTCGGGAGTGGGATGGTTGGGACTCCCTGGAGGTAGGTAGAGGGGTAGGTGAGCCAGACTGCATTATGTTCCCAGCAGTGTGTTCAGCAGAAGGCTTGGGCAAGAAAGACTGTGGCTTCCTTTTCAGACAAAATTACCCTTTTTCCCCCCAAATGTTAGAATTGGAGTAAATCAAAAGGCACCCATCTCCCTTAAGGTTACATAAAAACCTTTACCGAAAGCTTCAGATAAATCAGTCCTGCATTATGTTAGGGGTCCTCCCATCTTAAGAGTAAATAAGCCCAGCAAGTGGCTTAAACTAATAAAGAAGACAATTTTGTTGCACATTCAGTATTGAACAAAAGTGGTAATCAAATTCTGAAATCAGTAATAATACTTGAGAAGGACTCTCTCAGGCACTTACTTTGTTTTTGTTTGTGTGTGTGTATACATGTGTTTTTCCCTTTCAAGGAGAAACTGTCTTTCCACTATTCATAAATAAAATTTGCAGATCCAAGTATTAAACTCCAACAGAAACCCCTATAAAGTATAGTGTATGCCTCTTTTCATTCTAAACAATTGAGGCAAGTTCAAAATTGACTTGAGATTCAGATTTGCATTTTAACTCCCATAATCTTTTTGATAAAAGCACAGGGAACTTTTTGAAGTGCGGTTTTCGTTGGCAAGTTAATCCAGTGTCAGTTATTATAGAATCAGGGGCACTCTTGATCTGGCTGATGCTGAAGAGGTTAATAACAACTTGTGGAATCTGTTGAGGATTTGGAAGCTGGTGGGGCAGAGAGCTGAAGATTAATGTGTGGATTTGCGTTTTCTGGTGCCTGTGTCATAAAAGCCCATCTCCGCAATTACACTAACTCCTGTAATATGACCGTGACTAATGGCAGAAGCAGCAATTGAGAGAATCAGCTCCCTCTATTGAACTAGTTGATGAAATAATGTACTATAATTAGTGCAATAAATGTTACAGAATTACAGTATTTTCTTAAAGACATAGGAAGATGTCCAGACTTGCATTCATTTCTGATTACCTCATACTTTTATCGTTAGCTAATTAATGATTTGCTTTTTATAAATATGTTGAGTGAGCATATTTGTTTAGAAAGGGGTATAATTATGAACAGTTTCTAATTTTGTTGCAGATATACCATAAGTAAAACTCTTAGAAGTTTGTTTTATTTGCTGTACTTCATGTTGCCTTTTCAGACTGCTAGGATGTTAGTTCTAGCCATGACAGTCAGTCATTTTACTGTCTTGAGATTATACTAAAAGAATTATTTAGGGAGCTGTTTTTATTAATTTACATAGCAAATGTGGTATATGTTCAGTAGTAGTTGGGCCAGATGATCTGTCATAAGATCATCTCCTTACATAAAAAATGATAAAAGTGGCAGTGTGTTTTTATAATTCCATTCAAGTAAAGTTGAAAAAATAATGACTTGCATTTATAAACAGTATGCAGGAATGTAGTGTAATAAATTTATCACTGAGTAAATTTCTTCTTTACAGTATTCTCTAAATTCTTTTCATGTTTAACACAAATAAACATCAAGAATAAAACAACATTTTTAGTTGAGTTGCCAGGGACAACATAGTAAGAAAGCATGTGTTAATGTGTGGCTATTAAAATTCCTATCTTGTTGCCTACTACTTCTTTTTGAAATAAGTGCCTTTTAAGCATTATGCTTCTCAAGGTTAATTAGTGTCTTGCTGAATTATTGTGGCTGAAAGTAGGTAACAAGATGCCTTTTTTCTTCTGTTTAATGCCTTTGTTTCAGAATGCTTGTTCCTATGTATTTAAAATGCCCCTCTAAGGAAATGAGGGCATCTATAGTTTGGAAAAGCACCTAAGGCATAGTGGTCATGCGTCAGGTCTCCCAATTTAAACCTGCCGTGACTGGGAAAATACTGACCTCCTTTCATAATCACGATCCGTGCCTTTCCAGTGTTTGATAGATCCGAGAGCTGCCGTCCCCCTCTTACAGAATGTTCCATCTGTCAAAGCGTTTCAGGTCCCTGCAGGCTTCTGTTTTGCCTTTCTAGAGACGTGTGGGGGATGGAGCGAAGTGGACTTCCTAAAACTGGGGAAGCCACATGTTGTACATCATTCTCTAGACTACAGATGTCATTCTTAGTAAGTAGAATGTGGGTTTTTTTTTCAAGTACGCACCAAATAATTGAGTGACCAACAACTCAAACTTACGGCATAAAATATATACTGAATATACTGAAACTTTTCACATACCTCATCCAGATATCTCCCGCAATTACAATCCTTTCTCTTGCATTTGTTTTCCAGGTGTTCTTTGCAGAAGATGTGGGTTCAAACAAAGGTGCAATCATTGGACTCATGGTGGGCGGTGTTGTCATAGCAACAGTGATTGTCATCACCCTGGTGATGCTAAAGAAGAAACAGTACACGTCCATCCATCATGGTGTGGTGGAGGTAGGTAAACGTGGCTGCATGTTTGCAGGTGGGAGTTAAAGACTATGAAGAAAATCTTGCTGAGTGTTAGACGAAGAATCATCCAAGTATCTCTTTGAACAAACAATCCATATTGCTGCTCAAGTTGCAGCTATTTTCTTGCTTCTGGTTTTTATTCATTCCAACTTATAACTACTGTGATCGAGACATTGGGGATATATGCTGCTATCTCAACTTCTTATAATTTGTATTGAAATATCAAAATAATACTAATGGTAATGCCTGGCTTACGGATATTGTGATTACAGATATTGTGATTACAGACATTTAAAAGAAAAAATAACAGCAGAAGTCACAAATGAAAAAAAGGAAGTGGAAGCCTGCTTTAAAAAAAAAAAAATTTTAAGCACGCTTATTCCTGGATTTTTTTATCTTAAATAATTTCATTTCTAACTCAAGCCAGGTAATAGTAAATAATTTTCAGTAAAGAGTCTTACCTTTAAAGTCTCACAGAAAATCACATTATACCAAAAGGCTGAGTGAAATATACAAGGTTGTTCAAGACCTTTAACCTGTCACCCTGCACATCCACCTGAAATATCTTAGTTTCAAGGTGTTAGTGCAGTGGCACTGGAGGTGGAGAGAAGACCCACAAAGTGACAATTACATCTACTTGAGACTGTCCAAACACCCCAACCTGTGAGAAACAAGAGTATGTACAGCACAGAGGTAGCGAGTTACACCAACAAAATAGAGTAAACTGCGGGATTCAAATATGATGCCTTAAACCCATGATACAAAATATTTTAAAATAAAATTAAATGTGCAAGTAAGTTCTTCATATGCATTTAAAATGCAGGGTTTAGGGGAGGAACCTCACAGTATATGTATTTTTTAGGAAACTGTTAGGGAAAGTGAATTAATACATCTTGAGAAGTTTAGAATTTTTAGAGCTGAAAAGATCTCAATAATCAATTAATTGATCTTCTCATTTTCTAGATGAGAAAACAGACCCAGACAGAAGACATGTCCTTTCAATGTCAAATTCCGTAGAGCCAAGTTCACAGTACAGATTTCCCCACATCCTGTCCATTGCTTTTTCCATCAGAGCAAAGTTCAGATATTTCCAGTGAGTTAAACTTCTCACTAACCCCAAGGAAATGTGCTCCAAACCATTCTTGATTATAGGAGGGCAGGAACAGTTTAAATAAATTAAGTTTGTGGCAAAGCCAGAAACCTCATTTAGTTCAGCACTTGGAACATCCAGACTCCTTGTTTACAGGAGCTGCTGATGGAAATTGGTTTTGAGTCTTGTTTTCCATGTCCATCCTGGTGTAGATGTGCTAAAGGACAGTGAAATGAATGAATTCAGGAAATAGGTGGCAAGATGTATAAGAACTGAGTGATTGACAGATAGGAGGGTGAGCACATAAATAGACGATGACGACGTCATGAAGTGTGGGGCGCTGCTCTTCATAGTAGTATTTCTGAGCTTCTGTCCTTTGAAACAGTATAAGATGTATTATTAGTAGCATTATTAGCATCAGTAATCTCATTTCTACTCAAAACAATTTTTTTTCATTTTAATTGCATGTTTGAGCAAAAAAAAAACAACCTGTTTTCATACTTGAATAATTCAAAAGCCCATTTAAATTTTTTTAATATAATCATACATTTTAATGGCCTTGAACTGATGAATCTACCCAAGCGGTGGCTTCCCTTTTATCAAAGTGCCCGTCTTTGGTGCCAAAGGACAAAGAGCCTATACTGGTTTGCTCAGGCTGCCATAGCAAAGCCACAGCGTGGCTTAAACAACAGAAATGTATTTCCTCACAATTCCTGAGGCCTCTCTCCTGGGCTCATAGGTGGCCTCCCTGTGCCTTTACATCACCTTCCCCTGTGCAGGTCTGTGTCCTAATCTCCTCTTCTTGTAAGGACAAGGATTCGTGTGCATAAGGATTAGTGTGCATAAGGTCCACACTAATGACCTCACTTAACCTTAATTCCACCTTTAAAGACCCTCCAAATACAGTTATATTGTGAGGTATTAAGGATCAGGTTTTTAGCCTCAGAATTTGGGGAGGACACAGTTCCGCCCATAACAGAGGCCAGTGATGCTGGGCGGTAAAACAAGGCATCTCAGGGTCTCTTTGCCGTGATTACCATGATTCTGCATGAGACTTACCGGGTACTGATTTCAAAGGACACATTCCCCAGGTCCCACCCCAGACCTAGGAAAACAGAATTTCTAAATAAGAGGCTGGAAATCTGAGTGTAGAAAATGTTCACAGCTGAATCAGACATGCAGTCAGTTTTGAGAATCACTGATGTATATATAGTATTACCACTCCTGCCTCTTTGTTGTCTAAGCAAACCTTAGGGAGTAGAAAATGGTATCTCCTTGTCTCCAAGCTCACTAGTCTCTCACTAGTCACCTTTTAAGCCTTCTTACAGCTGCCTAGGTTAAATGTTTCTTTTGGTTAGTTAGCAAGAAAAGTCTCCTTGGTTTTGGAATATTAGAGCAGTTGATGCTTTAACATGAGTTCTGAAAAAAAATTAATTAATTTTTAAACCAGAAGGCATCCTTGTAGGGAAGGCAGTCGATCAGCCCTTCTCTTGGTATTTATTTTGTTAGCTACTTGAGAGCAACTAGGAACCTCTAGAGTGACTGCCCCACCTCCTTTTGTGTTTCTTTTCTTCATTTCCTCTCACTTCCTTCTTCCTTAAAGTAACGATGTTGTCAAGAGCCGGGAAACCATCCCTTTTTCCCTGGAAAGGCCTTCCTTTCTCTCCATTCCTTAGGTAACCCTTTCTCAAACTCCGTGTTGAGCCAGTGTTCAACACGGAGCTTGAGGAACTTCAGGCTAACTTCATCTAAGGTGCTCGTCGTCATCCCTGCCCTTAGGAAGGTGATAGTCTAGCTGTGGTGGTTTTGCACTTGGACACAGAGAGCTGCAACCCAGCCTAGACACCTAGGGTGCCTCACGTGGTCTGGGTGATGCAGGGTGCTGGGGGGTTTCAACATGATTGCTCTCAGAATCTACGCCGAACGAAGTGATCCTCCCACACACATTTCTCTGCCTGTCTTAGCAGGTTGTCACCCTCAAGGACGTGGAAATAAGTTTATTGCCAGCTCTGGTTAACCTATTTCGTTAATGAGTAACCTTATTTCACTAAGAACAAAAATGAGTAAATGGGTATTCCCAGATGGACGGGTCTAAGTCTGTCAGAACAGAATACACTTCACGCCTTCCGTGCATGAAGGAGAAATCACGACAAAAGCCTTGGTGTCCAGGAAATCGCTCCTTCTTAGAGGAAAAGATTCCTGCAGAAGATCACAGAGGTGTGGAAGTGAAAGCAAGCCCAGTACTTTTATTAATAGAATCGTTACCCGGTGGAAATGAGCAGTTGCTAGTTTTTGTTTGGAAAAACTAAGCAATAAATATTGATTTAGTGACTTGCTTAGTCATAGGGCCAGAGATTCAGTCTGTAAGTCATTAGCCACGGTTTCCCAAGGAGATGACAGTGCTTCATTTGTGCTTCAAGCAGTGACAAGATAGCCTTCCGTTGTTCTGTTTCCCAAACGTGTGCACCATCTCTGGTGGCTGAGTATCCCAGCGCCTGCTGAATTACCCACCATTGTCCTGCTGTAATCAGGTTCTGCAAAGCCCATTGACCCCAGGTTCTGTTTAGTAGCAGACAGGCCTTTTCTACACTGATGTCAGTTGACACTGAATATTTTAAAATATATATTGGAGTAGTATGTCCACTACTTCTCATCTTTAATAAGAAGGGGGGGCACAAATTCTCTTTATTGAAGGACATGAAAAAATTTTCCTTTCACAGATCTGATAACTAGAACACCAGAAGTCTCCCATCCCCGCCCCCAGTCATGTCATGAATGATCTAAAGAAGAGAGTTGCTTATTTAGCTTTTTATGGAGATATGGCATATGACTCTTTCTAATGAATGTGCTATCAGATTGGTGACATTATAAAAATAGGTCCTTATGGGTCCTTTATTCCTGGCAAAAAGTCAATCTTTAGTGGAGGCACCTAGCCACCGCTATAGCAGTCAGACAGATTGGTCAGGTTAAATTGGAAGCAATGGTAAGATAAAGTGAAGGTGGACTCAAAATCTTCAGGTGGCTGGAAGTGAACTGCAGGAGGAGAAATTGGAAGGTCAGAGGAAGTCCTCAGCATAGCGGGAGAGTTCCAGGGCATGCCTGAAGAATTACTTGATGTAGGCACTAAATATCACTGAACTACTTATAAAGAGATGGAAATATAATTAGAAAATGAACATGTATACTGTAGAGTAGAAAACCAATACTGCAAGGTTAATAGAAGGGATAAACCATTAGCTTGAAAACGTCATTGCTGTTCTCTTTGCTTGTGCTTTTCCTTCCCATGTTCCTGGTGTTTCTGATGTTCTTACACTCTCCGGTTATTTTGCATGTTTAGTTTATCTTATCCGCCATTCTTTGTCCACCTAGATGACCTGAAATGAAAAGTCTTAGGGGCCGGGATTCTGTTGTTGGGCCATGCATAAAGGGACACCCATCAACACACATCCTGCTGATTACTATACATAATAAAATTAAAGTACAGTGTCCACTGGCCCTCCTCCAAGCTTAAAGTACCTACACGAGAAACGGGATGGCAGGGGTATCTAGAAATTAAGGAGAGACCCGAATAGATTGTATGTCTACAGTCTAGTGGTTGAGCTATAAATTCTTCTGGATATAGTGAAGGAATAAACAGCTCCAAAGAGTCAAGTTCAGGGAGAAAGGGGTAGGAAGAGGGCATTAACCAAACAGTAGTCAAAAGTTCTACTCAAGGTCGTATTAGGACCAGATGAATCAGGCTCTTTGGGCTCAGTTCTCAGTGTGTGTCAGCAGCAGTGACCGTGGAAGTCCAAGGTGGGGTGCAGCTCAGGGGCCCGGGGTCTCTAACAAAGATGAAGACTTCAGATCAGTCACTACTCCCATCAAGTCCAGAAAGTCCAGAGAGGGGACACTCAGAGGTGCTGTGCCGGGTGGGTTTTCATCTCAGCAAGTGACACATGTTCCTGCCCCGGGGAGCAGATGGGGATCCTGTCCCCCACTCCACTGTTCTGTGGTTTCTTCCAGAATAAGCACCACTGGCTACATCTTCCCCCAACTCCGTTTGAAGGGAAATAGTGAGTGACAGATAGCTGAGGCTTGTTGGGATGAAAGGCTCCCCCTTACCTGCTGCCCTTCCTTCAGTGGTAGGTTTATCCATGGACATGAGTACTGTGTTTCACTTTTAGCTCTCGAGGGGTTGGGAATAAAAAGATGCAATCCACACTCCTTGGGTGCCATGTTGTAAAGGCAGTCCCTTCTCCTGTAGCTCCTGAGCCCTCTGAGGCCTGAGGGCCAAGCCGCCTCACTGCAGGACTGGCCGAACAGCTGCCCTCCCAGCGGCAAAGGGTCCTGAGGATTAGCAAGTAGAAAAGAGGCCAAGAAAAGACAGGAAAGTTAGCTGCCTGACTTGCATACGGCCTCTGAGCCTCGCATTTACTGGCAGGGCTCTCTTAAAGAGTTGGGCTTTGGCCTTTGAAGAGAAGATCAACTATTAAGTTGCCAGGTGTTCCCCTGTCCTTGATGAACGCAGCCAGTATGAGGGTTGACGTTGGCTCCAGGGGGAGATACAAGTTTAATACTCCAACAATCAAGCAGCGCTATGTTTTCTTCTACACTCAGAAACATAGCAGCTTTGTGCTTGATCTCCTTGGCAAGATTTTTTTTAATCTCCACATTCTTTGAAATCTCAGTTAAGAGGTGGCACAGCGCAAAAAGAAGCCCAAATTCAAATGGCATAGGGCTGCAGACAGGCTGTTTCCTGCAAGCAGATTTGGAGAATGAATGAAATCTCTTGTTATTGGTGCTGACCTTTTTTGCGGTACGCGGGCCTCTCACTGTTGTGGCCTCTCCCGTTGCGGAGCACAGGCTCCGGACGCGCAGGCCCAGCGGCCATGGCTCACGGGCCCAGCCGCTCCGCAGCATGTGGGATCTTCCCAGACCGGGGCACGAACCCATGTCCCCCGCATCGGCAGGTGGACTCTCAACCACTGTGCCACCAGGGAAGCCCACCAGGAAGCTGACCTTTAATGATGGCGTTTTAACTTACAAGTTAGTGGCTAATGACACAATTGCCAATTAAAGCAAGGTGACCTCATTTGTTGACAACAGAGCAGATCAAAGGAGGAGAAAGGGATGAGAAAACACCAGTGATTATTCCCCCAGGGCCAGCGATGGTGAGCATCCATTTGAGCCGTGTCCTCTGAGGGGAATTTTACGTCTTTTTATTCCAGCTGCCTTGAGATTAGCCAAGGTGATCATTCCAACTCATGACCATACTGAAAGGTGTCAATTGGTCCATGAGGTGGAGTCATACAAAGTAACCTTGGGGGAACCAGATTACTCCAGCTTTATTGAGATATATTGACATATAACACTATTAGTTTTAAGTTTGCAGCATGATAATTTGATATATGTATATATTGTGAAATGATTACCCAAATAAGTTTAGTTAACAACTATCACTTCACATAATTACAATTTTTTTCTTGTTATGAGAACTTTGAAGATCTGTTCTCTTAACGACTTTCAAATATACAATGCAGTATTGTTGACTATAGTTACCATGCTCTACATAACACCCCCAGAACTTATAACTGGAAGTTTGTGTCCTTCGACCATCTTCACCCATTTCAACAACTCTGCAACCACCAGTCTGCTCACTGTATCTATGATTTGGGTTTTTTTAGATTCCACATATAAGTGAAGTCCTATAGTATTTGTCTTTTTCTCTGACTTATTTTGCTTAGCATAATGCCCTCAAGGTTCATCCATCTTGTCACAAACTTCAGAATTCCCTTCTTTATTATGGCTGAATAATATTCCGTCATGTGTGTATCACATTTTCTTGATCCATTCATCCATTAATGGGCACTTAGTTTGTGTCCATGTCTTGGCTATTGTAAATAATACTGCACTGAACATTGGGGTGCAGGTATCTTTGCAAGATAGTGATATCATTTCCTTTGGATACATACTCAGAAGTGGAATTGCTGGGTCGTATGGTAGTTCTATGTTTGGTTTACTGAGGAGACTCCATAGTGACTGCACCATGCTTTCGGTCTAAATTATTCATTAGCCGGTGTGGTTTAGTCATGGTGTATCAGTCGCCCTCCATCCCCTAGACCTAGTGCCCTAGCACCAACACACCCACTCTCTGGTGTTTGTCCTTCGTCGGGTTCAGGGGGAAAAGCTGCTTCAGGAGCTAGATGTCACTTTGCAGCACTGGACAGTGGAGAACAGGCCTGCGGCATTCTGGAAATGATGAAGGGACCCCGATCTCATCATGTACAGAATAGAAAACATCCCTTTGAAAGAAAAAACAACTTCTGGACAGCACATCTTACCCTTTCCTGTGGAAGACATGCTTCTTCACTCTGATTAAATTTGTGTTGATTTTCTCCATCTTCCACTGGTTTTACAGAAGTTTTAAAGCAATTATAACAAAACTAAGCTTTCATTTATTCAGCAAAGAGTTAAGTATTTGCTTCCTCTCGTCTGTGGACTATTTGAGGTACAGTAAATATAGTAGAAACCTAAACATCTCCCCACACACCCCAACACACACCTGGCCCAGCCTGCAGAGAGTAAATAAGTGTAGCTCTGGCCTAACAGTGACACTGAGGGGAGGAACACAAGTTTACAACTGCTGGCCTGATCTTGGAGGGGAACCACCATATCACAGAGGGAATCTCTTTAAACCTTCGGATGACATACTTTTAGAATCTTAATGTTACGTTAAAAAATAATAATCTGGAACAGCATGTTCTTTCTGTGTCTTTTAATATCTTTTGATATACCTATATCATTATTTTAATTAAAAGAGTCTTTCTTTAATATCTTAAATTTAGTGAACACGGAGACAAACTAAAACGAGCTCGGGGAGATATTCAGCAGTCTTCCTTTCTACTTTGCTGAATCTCTCTCCGTAATACTGTTGGCTTTTTTTTCTAGCTTAACACCACACTTTTCAAGTAAGGGAGTCTTTCCTGGAAGCCTTTTGTCTTTTTTCGAGCCAACAGGGGAAGAAAAAAATATTTATTGCCCTAGATGTATCCAGTTACTATTCAGTTGGGGAAGCAACCAATGAGCGCTTCGCAAGCAAAGCCAGCAGGTCAAGGTTTTAAGCGCCACCTAGTGATAGATGGAGCATCTGCATAACTGGTGGGCACAGGCGTTCTGCTCCATGTCAAAATGGTGAAGAAAGAGGGAAAAGTGTGGGTGTTCTCAAATCTTGGCAAGAAAAGAGTACAGTGCACCTTATCTTTTTACTGCTTCTCCGTGTGCACTCTTAAAAGATTGCTTTTCTTAACGCATTTGTCCTCGTTCTTGCTTTGCAGGTTGACGCTGCTGTGACCCCAGAGGAGCGCCACCTCTCCAAGATGCAGCAGAATGGCTACGAAAACCCAACTTACAAGTTCTTTGAGCAGATGCAGAACTAGACCACCACCGCAGCAGCCTCTGAAGTTGGACAGCAAAACCATTGCTTCACAACCCATCGGTGTTCATTTAGAGAATAATGTGGAAAGAAACAAACCCTTCTGTTTTATTATTTACTCATTATCGCCTTTCGACAGCTGTGCTGTAACACAAGTAGATGCCTGAACTTGAATTAATATACAAATCAGTAATGTATTCTCTCTCTTCATATTTCGGTCTCTCCATTACATTATTAATGGGTTTTGTGTACTGTAAAGAATTTAGCTGTATCGAACTAGTGCATGAATAGATTCCCTCCTGATTATTTATCACATAGCCCCTTAGCCAGTTGTATATTATTCTTGTGGTTTGTGACCCAGTTAAGTCCTACTTTGAAATATGCTTTAAGAATCGATGGGGGATGCTTCATGTGAACGTGGGAGTTTAGCTGCTTCTCTTGCCTAAGTATTCTTTTCCTGATCACTATGCATTTTAAAGTTAAACATTTTTATGTATTCCAAATGAGTTAGAGGATTTTTTTTTCCACAATGGCATTTTACTGTACAGATTGCTGCTTCTGCTATATTTGTTATATAGGAATTATGAGGATACACGTTTATTTCTTTGTGCCTGTTTTATGTGCACACATTAGGCATTGAGAATTGAAACTTTTTTTTGTCCACGTATCTTCGGATCTTTGATAAATAAAAGAATCCCTGTTCATTGTAAGCACTTTTACAGGTGGGGGAGGGTGGGATGGGATTGCTCTGCTGGTCTCCAATTACCAAGAATTCTCCCCAAAAATTTTCTGCAGGATGATTGTACAGAATCATTGCTTATGACCATGATAGCTTTCTACACTGTATTACATAAATAAATTAAATAAAATGATGCTGGGCAAGAGTTTTCTTTGAAGAATGACTATGGATGTTAAATATTCAAAGTAATTTTGGGTGGGGAAGAAGAGGTAGATTCCGTTTCTTTCACACAGTCTGAAACACTTTATTTATGATACCAAAAAAAAAAACAAAAAATGGAAGTGGAATGGACAAAATCAGGGAATGTGGAAGGCAAGCCTAGACAAACCCTTTGAGATTTGTCTTCAATTTGTATAAAACGGTGTTTTCATGTAAATAAATACATTATTGGAGGAGCGCCATTGTGCTGGTGTGAATGATTCCATGGTAACAACCTTCTGATCCTTGAGTCATCGGAAGACTGCTAAGAACATTCTAATGCTGGGCATCCACACCTGTGGTGTCTTAGCTGTAAGTCTGAGCAGGAAATCGGGGCCAACAGGCAACTCCCAGTGCTAGTAAAATACTTCATAGACCTAATTCAGTTTTTACTTGGTCCAAACTATTTTGCTGCCATACCTTCGTCCTCAAGTTTGTCCCTGTCTTAGTCCATTCAGGCTACTATAATAAAATTATAAGCTATTGGGTAGCTACTGTGTTTCTCACAGTTCTGGAGGCTGGATGTCTGAGATCCGGGTACGAGCATGGTCAGGTGAGGGCCCTCTTCCAGGTCGCAGACTTCTGTGTCCTCACGTGGAAGGGACTAGGGCCTCTCTGGAGCCTCCTTTACAAGGGCACTAATCCCATTCATGAGAACTCCACCATCATGACCTAATCACCTCCCAAAGGCCCGACCTCCTAATGCCATCACATTGGGCATTAGGACTTCAATGTGAAGTTTGGGGGAACACAAACATACTGACAGATTGTAACAGCCCTTAATAAGATATGAAGAGAAAAGTTCTAGGGAAATAAAAGAAGACCAGCTGATAGTTATCAATAAAGCAGGATTTCTCAACCGTGGCACTTTTGATATTTTGTAGGGAGTAATTCCTTGTTTTGAACATTGTAAGATGCTCAGCAGCGTTCCTGGTCTCCACCCACTTCATGCCAGTAGCACTCCCCAGTTATGATCATCAAAAATGTCTCCAGACATTGCCAGATGTCCCTTATGGGGGGAAGATCATCCCCATTTGAGAACCTCTGCTCTATATCTATTTTAAAACAATGTCATGTGTACTGTATATGATTTTCTTTTTTTTTTTTGCAATACACGGGCCTCTCATTGTTGTGGCCTCTCCTGTTGCAGAGCACAGGCTCCAGACGCGCAGGCTCAGCGGCCATGGCTCACAGGCCCAGCTGCTCCGCGGCATGTGGGATCTTCCCGGACCGGGGCACGAACCCGCGTCCCCTGCATCGGCAGGCGGACTCTCAACCACTGTGCCACGAGGGAAGCCTTGTGCATGATTTTTAATTGGAGAAGTCTGGTCAACTTCTATTCCAAAGGTCTAAGAACACGTTGACCCTGGTGTTTTTGCTGTGCTGTGCTTGATAACAGGAACATGAGAACCAGCCAGCACCTTTTAGCCTTAAGTAGCAACCTTTCAAACACTAAGCACAGAAAATTAATCAGAATTGTTTCATCATGTCACTATGCAGTATGAACAGACTCAATTAAAACTCATCTGACTGTGTCTTATTTTGAGAAGAACAAAATACTCAGCTCCCTCTTGCTGTTCAGGGCAATTAGACATGACTGCTATATGAAGATGCTTAACTTGACAGTTTACATGTATAAGCAACAGTTCCATTTTGCCTGACCCAAAGAGAGGTAGCTAATGGGGGGAAATTAGTCCTAATATAACAGTAATGAAATAACAGTAATGAAATGAAACCAAACCTTCTCAAACATACGATGTTACTGCCAAGCCAGCCTTTAATGCCAGTAGTTGCAACCTTTAGCTTTGATCATTTTGGAGCTAATGAAAAGAAATTAAGTATATATATACATATATATGTATATATATACACACAATTATGTATACATATACTGTATATAATTATGGAGGAAAAGAATAATGCCTTATAATCTTATTCTCAAATTAAGGTATAATGAAAGAATTCTCCAGATGGTCTGGAGATTAATCAATAGATAATTTACACAAAACTAAAGTGTTACAAAATAAAATTGTAGTAGTAGTTGCCCAGGCCAAATTTCAAGGATTTTGAGGGAGTTTGGCCTGGCAAGCCTGATGGATGAAGAACAGAATCTCAATGTAGGTTTCTTCTTTTTTTTTTTCTTTCTTTTTTATTTATTTATTTTCTTTATAATAACGGGGTCTTCGTTGAGGCGTGTGGGATCTTTTCATTGGGGCATGCAGGCTTCTCTCTAGTTGTGGCGTGCGGGTTTAGTTTCTCTCGTTGAGGCGCACGGGTTCAGTAGTTGTGGCGTGCGGGCTTAGTTGCCCCACGGCATGTGGGATCTTATTTCCCCAACCAGGGATCAAACCCGAGTCCCCTGCATTGGAGACAGATTCTTTACCACTGGACCACCAAGGAAATCCCTCAATATAATTTTAATTCATATGTATTTATTATGAGTGAAGTTGGAAATTCTTTCATATGTTCAATGGCCATTTAATAACTCTGAATTTTCTGTTTATCTCTTTTGTTTTGGGCTTAAAGTCTACTTGGCTATCAGGATTGCAACCCCTGCTGTCTTACTGTTTCCATTTGCCCAGTAAACCTTTGCCCAAGCTTTTATTTTTAGCTTTTTCAATTGCTGCGCTTTAAGTGTGTGTCTTGTATACAGCACAGGGTTGGGTTTTTGCTATGTGAGCCAGTTTGAAAATCTTTTAAGACACAAGTTAGGCCCATTCAGTTTTATGATATGCCTGCTATGTTTGCTCTCAATTCTTTCATATCTCCTATAGTTACTGAGTGTATTATATTTACTTCTATGAGGGAAGGACTCTTAGCCTGTCAGCAGAGGGGAGTTATAGGAAGCTTTGTATTTTTATTCTAGTAGTTACTGTTACATTTATATTTTTTCCAATGCTCTTAATCCCTTTTTTCTTAACCTTTTGCTACCTGTCTTTTCTAAATGACATTCTTTGCCTCCCACTTATCTATACAACAATCAGTGGTCTTACTCTCCTTTCCCCCTTTTCTCTCTCTCCTCCCATTTTTTTGGTTGTGTTTGTTCTACTTTATCTGTACGTAAGTGTTGACAGGTTTTTTTTCAGCCCATGACCTCCGCCCCCCATTTTAGTCTTAGCCCTGCAGTTGAGTATGTGGATCTCTCCATCAGTCTTTTATTCCTAGACATCTTTAGGTAGGAGGGAGCTCACCCTCCAGTCAGTTCCTCAGCAGGAGCACATGGGAACAGTGTCCTGGAGTTCTAGCAGGTTCAAAACCGATTTTCTAGGACCTTGAAATTTGAAGTGCAGCTTGTTTATCCTTAAGTTTCTTGAGAAGGCTGCACCACTGTTTCCTTGCTTTGTATGTTATTTTTAGAAATCTGAGACCAAATTAAGATCATGCATTTTGCATGATCACTCCCTCCCCTACAGTGACTACACAAGTCAGGAAAGATCATAAAAATCACTGCTTTGGTTGCTGGTGGACCCCAAGGCTCTGTCTTTGGGTTTCTTTCCTATACACTCTCTCTGAGTAATCTCAGCCACCTGGAAAGTATTGGTAATACCTCACGTGCAAAGCAATAGCTTAAACCTAGACCCCTTCCCTGAGTCCCAGGCCCAGATTCCTATTTTTTGTTTTGATAACATGCATTGTGATCATAAACGCAAGGCATGTGAATTGCAGAAAATACAGAATATAGGAAGAAGAAGGATTCACTCATAATCCCACCATCCAGAGGAAAGTATTGTTAATACCTTTGCATATATGCTTTTAGTAATTTTAAATTTTGGTTGTGTTGGGTCTTCGTTTCTGTGCAAGGGCTTTCTCTAGTTGCAGCGAGTGGGGGCCACTCTTCATCGCGGTGCGCGGGCCTCTCACTATCGCGGCCTCTCTTGTTGCGGAGCACAAGCTCCAGACTCAGCAGCCATGGCTCACGGGCCTAGTTGCTCTGCGACATGTGGGATCCTCCCAGACCAAGGCTCGAACCTGTGTCCCCTGCATTGGCAGGAAGATTCTCAACCACTGCGCCACCAGGGAAGCCCCGGTATTTTTTTTTTTTTATTGAAGTATAGTTGGTTTATAATGTTGTGTTAATTTCTGCTGTATAGCGAAGTGACTCAGTTATACCCATGTATACATTTTTTTAAATATTCTTTTCCATTATGGTTTATCCCAGGAGATTGGATATAGTTCCCTGTGCTATACAGTAGGACCTTGTTGTTTATCCATTCTAAATGTAATAGCTTGTATCTACTAACCCTAAACTCCCAGTCCATTCCTTCCCTCTCTCCCTCCCCAGTAGAAGGGTATTTTTAATTCTTATCTCTTTAGTTTAATACCAAATTGCTTTCCAAAAAAAAAGGAATTCCCACTCCCATCAGTAGAGTATGTGAGTGCCCTCTCAAAATACCACAAGACTAAGGGACTTGGGTAATGTCATGTATCGCCAAGTTGAAATGAAAAAAGAGAGACTAATTTTGGCCACATCATACATACCATTTCCCTATTAGGCTGGTCACTCAGGGATAACTCTCCTGTAGAGAATTCTTGAAAGGTCCCTGAGGCCATTCTCTTATTCTCTGTCCCCTAACTCACAAGCATAAGGGCCTTATATTAGTAAGATTTTCTGCATGTAGGAAAAATTGGAGCAGAAATCACTTATTAAATCCCTTGCTTTGATTATATATATTTACTTTGTAGAATACATTTGCAGATCAAATCAGAACATGACGCTCCACTGTGGTTATTTAAGCAACAGAAGCTGTTCTCCACCTCTTCCTGCAACCAGCACATAGCGTCTCATATCTATCATCACTCAGGTTTTAATTTCCAAAGTAAATCACTTATTGTCAATAAGTTTTCTTAGATAACGAAGTATTCTTGGATAACGTGTTTTACACACCTCAGAGCATACTACAGTTCTTAACCACCATGAACTGAGTTTTTCTGAAACTGAACTTTGTTTCTCCAAACTAGGAATCTTTCAAAGTGATCTCTAACTTCCCTCTTTTCATTTGTGAGATGGCCACAGCTGCTTCATTTGGCTCATTCATTCATGTAAAACAATTATTGAGTGCCTACTGTATGCACTCAGACAATGCCAGAGATGGGGGATGCAATGCTTTAAAAAAAAAGTAGTCCCACTCTTAAGTCTGCAACCATTAGCACCCCAAACGATGGCTTGTACGCTAACAATTTTTACTTTGCCACAGATCAGTAATTTGGGTAGGGCCCAGTGGGAAGGCTCTGGTCTCCTCCACACAGCATCAACTGGGCAGCTCAACTGAAGGCTGGAGCATCCATTTCCAAGATGACTCATTCACATGGCTGGTGAGTTCGTGCTGGCTCTCAGCTTGGAGTTGGGCTGGGAGCCTCAGTTCCCCTCCACAGGTGCCTCTTTATACGGCCCGGGCTTCCTCATAGCATGGCGGCAGGGTTTCCAGGGTGAATGACCCAAATAGAAGAGCAGAAACTGTATTGCCTTTTATGCCCTCGTCTCTCAGAAGTTCCATGACATTGCGTCTGTCATTCCCAATTCATCAAGGCTGTCCTCTGGTCTCTCCATTTGAACATTTAACAGACGTCTCACCCTTTTTGCATTCAATGTCAAACTCCAGATATCTTGCTCCTCATTTAGCATTTCCCTTCTCAACAAATGACAACTCCATTCTCCCAGTTGCTCAGGTCAAAAGCCACTGGTTAACGATTCATCTTATGTCCTTGTCTCCTTTAGGTCTTTGATCAAATATTATTGTTTGGATGATGTCGTACCTGACCATGCCAGTTAAAACTACACTCCCTCCCTGCCCCCAGCATTTCCTACACCCCTTCCCACCACCATTTTTCTTCTTGGTACTGACTCATATGTTTTACTCTTTTATTTGCTATTGCCCTTGTTTCATTCCGATAGAAACTCCACAAAGGCGGGATTTTTTTGTCCGTCTTGTTCACTGATGAATCCTTAGTGCCTAGAACAGGGTCTCACATGTGATGATTGTTCAATGAGTATTTATTTTAAAAAGGCATGAATTTAGACCTACTAGAGAATGGACTTGAGGATATGGGGAGGGGGAAGGGTAAGCTGTGACAAAGCGAGAGAGTGGCATGGACATATATACACTACCAAATGTAAAATAGGTAGTGGGAAGCAGCCGCATAGCACAGGGAGATCAGCTCGGTGCTTTGTGACCACCTAGAGGGGTGGGATAGGGAGGGTGGGAGGGAGAGAGACGCAAGAGGGAAGAGATATGGGAACATATGTATATGTATAACTGATTCACTTTGTTATAAAGCAGAAACTAACACACCATTGTAAAGCAATTATACTCCAATAAAGATGTTAAAAAAAAAAAAAGACTGGAAGGGCTTGGTTCTCAGCAGTTATCTAGAAAGTCAGAGGCAAAGCCACAATGGCAGATGGCCTAAAGCCTGTGCTTTCTTAGGAGAAGAAATAATTCTCTCATTCACTCAAAAGAGAGCTAGAGGGAGTTTTTTCTTTACCCTGTAATAAACAGTAGACAAAACTCTAACATCAGAAAACTTTGAGGAAAAGAAAAAAAACCCCACAGAACAAAAAAGTAACAGAACACAGATGTTTTATTTAAAAAAAAAAAAAAGCACAATAGCCATATATAAAAGAACCCAGAATTAAAGTCCAAAACAGTTCATTCCATTATGATGCAAACTGCTCTGACACCAGTAGTCTCATTATATCTACATTTTATTAAACTAATTTCAATGCTATCACTGAGTCATCTGACCATTCATTTTTTATTGCTTATGCTAATGGATTTTGTGGGTGGTGGATTAGTCGCATTTTAATGTCCAGCGGCAAAAGATGAAAATATTTCGATGACAGTAATGGATGGAAAAGCATCCTGCTGCTAGCTTCAGACACAGAATTACATGATTTTTTGTTTTAATGTATGTTGCCTTTGCTGGTTTAATCACTTTGACAATAACAGACCTCAGTTGCACAGAGACTTTTCCCAAACAATCCAATGTCTCTTGAATAATATTTTTCTCTGTACCATCCCCTAAATCTTTCCTAAAATTCCCTAAAAATTACAGAGAAGTCTGGCAAATATATATGGTTCACTGCACATAAATCTATTTAACTTTCAAATATGGGTGGATTCACTTGAAGGAAAGAAAATAACACTGATCAAAATAATTCTTGGTTAAAAGTGGCAAAAGTTTGAGGGGAATAGAATGAAAATTCTGGGCTTACAGACCAGCCAAGGCTGGAGAATATTTTCTCTGGCTGCCCAGTAGGTAAGTCTCCCCACCTTAGTGTGATAAAATATTGGATCTTACCCACAACCAGTATAATGTTTCCTGTAGTGGAAAGAAAGGAAAGCTTGGCAGGCACAATGGCCTGGGTAGATCTTGTCTTTTCTCTCCCTGTGGCGGAGTGGAGTCTTCAGAAAGCAACACAAATGCTGTAGACCTTCCAGAAGTTAATGAAGTAATTATCCGTTCTCAACTACCTGCGCGGAGCCCTTTCAGATTAAATTCCGCTGGGCCAGAGGCTCAGACTGCCCCTGCCATACAGAACCCAGCTATTTCTAATCATTTCACTGGCTGTGAGGGTCCAATGGGTATTTAAACAACCCTGACAACAGACCACAAAGGGTTTCTCTCCTTTTTTTTTTTTTTTTTTTGGAGTGAGGAGGGAGCAGTATGGTAAGGTAAGTAGAGAGAGCTTAGAGACACCATATGTGACTCTTGTAAATAAATCTTTTCCACCCTGAATAGCAAACTGATCCATGAACTTTTCACCTTTGGCTTTTTCCTTCATTTCTTCAGTCAATAAAATCAAGGCATTTTCTGCCAACAAACCTCTGTAAGCAAGAAAGTTCAACACAAAACTTCTAATGGATTTTTCTTGTACTCCCCAGGGAAGAACATCCCAGGAAGGATTTGTCTATTGTTGTGAAGAACACGAAACCACTCCTGTGTGTTTGCCACTGATTTGGGAGACAGCAGGGCTGGATGGCACTGACCCCAAACCAAGAGCTCCCTGTAAGATGCCACACCCATTTTACACACACACACACACGCGCACACACGCGCGCGCACACGCACACGCGCACACACACACACAGCAAAACAAAGCTGGAGACATACACTGACAAGAACCCATGAGCTAGAAATGAGACCCTTCATATGAATCTTCTCAGACTTTTTTATAAAGAAATATTTATATTTCTCTTTGCCTTCCGTTTGAAATAGTCACCATTATCTAAGCATTGTGAAAATCACTATAACAAACCAGAGGCTAAAGTTTGGAACCACCTTGAAATAAATGTCCAAGCTGAACATATTATCTCCATTATATAATATATGTTATAATGTATAATGTAATGTATACATATATATGTATATATAATGTACATGTAATGTATATATAATATACATATATACTCTCCATTATATATATATGGGTTTTTTAAATAAAGGAATGGTATTAACTAAAAAGGAGCTATACCTCTTATTAAGTAGAGCATATGCATGGGCATGTGATAGATTTAGGTGATTAATATAAGCCCCCATGAGAAGATTTTGAGAGTTCTTAATACAGAAACAACAAGCCAAGATTCTGAGCTCCAGGCTAAAACAGTGGCATTCAGCATCACAGAGGCCCATGCTAATGAGAAGGTAGAATCCAGCTGAAATAAGCACAGGGTTAGAGAATGAGCCTATTTCCCAGGACTGCCTATTATATGTGGATCCCTCTCCAAAATTTGGTTTTACCTTTTCTGAGGTGGCAAAGTGGAAATCTAATGCAATGAGAAAGAAAAGAGCAACAATGGCACCATCAGCTAGGACACGTTATTTTAAATTTGAAACGGCACTATATTCCTGATTTTTATAATTGTGCTATGAGTACATGTAAGATGTTAGCATTAGGGGAAGCTGGATGAAGGGTATACGGAGTGTTCTTTCTTATTTTTGCAGCTTTCTGTAAGCCTAAAATTATTTCAAGGTAAAAGATTTTTTAAAAACCAGTATTATATGGTACAAGATTTTTTAAAAGAAGTTAGTAGGGGTGTATCAAAGTCCAGAGTCTTTATGAGCTGGTCTCTCTTTTGGATGATTATCATAATAAACCTTGTGGACACTATTTATAAAAAGTTAAATACTCTTATGGAGACGCAATAGCTATTGCCAATGAAAACCTCAAAGTGTCCCAGTTTGAATCAATTTAAACTGAAATGACACAAAACATAAAGAAAGAAGCAGTTGATGGGGAACAACGAAATTTACCAGATAACCCACAGACTGAGAAAGAAAAGTTAGATTCACTGTTAGCATGTATTTTATTAGCAGCTTGTAAGAGTAAATTAATTTGGCAAAAACGGAAGGAAATAGACATCTTTGGTTCCCTGTACTTTACACAACTAAAAAAAAGTTGCTTTCCATCTGGTTCTATTGATACAAGAATGAAATCACTAGCCACTGCAGTCGACCTTCAACACAACCTGAAAGGAGTTCAGGGTGGAGCTCAGGAATGAAGCACTCTGTACTCTGGGAAAACTGGCAGAACAGCCCTTCAGAGTGTTAGATATTTCAAGAGAAAATTTTATGAACCCCAATTCTTGCATCTTCCCATACTTAGAAATGCACTAGAACCGTTAACTAAGATGTCTGTTCCTCACGACTCGCAGCAGTCTTCTAGAGGTGTGCTTGGTTGCATTACCCCCTTTGCTAAAATCATATATACGGACCTGCCCCCCTTATCTCTTTGGAACAGTTTCTCAGCACCGAGAGGCTGTCTCCTGGGCTATAGCCCTCAGTAAGACAATGAATAAACTTGACTCACAGCTTTTACGTTGTGCGTTTTTTTTTAAGCCCACACTTTTTACATGATCTTTGTAATATGCTTCTTACCAGTTTGCTTACTTTTAACTACCCCTTCATTTCCCCTCAACTCACTAATTTTGAACTTTCATTAATGTCTACAGTATGGCAATAACATTAAACAATTTGCATGGAGTACTTTAACATAAACTTTTTAATTTTCTATACTACTAATCTTTTATCATCTCTACTATTATATCTTTTATCATTTGATTTTTAAAATAAAAAAATCAATAAATTGTATTTGTTAAGAAAACAAATACATTTTATTCTAAATACTCTTATACAGACATACCATATACCTTGGCATTCTCAATTATTCCCTAATTATTAAAATTTATAACTCACCCTAAATGCATGTTCTGTTGCCCAAAAATGTGGCACCAAAACTCATCTGGGGACCAGAAAAGAAGTGGAGGCAGAGGTTGGAGAGAAAAGCAAAAATTTTCTTTTATAGCATTTCCAAATCCTTGAACAGCAGAGGGATCATTACATTTTTGTTGACATGTTTGCAGGTAATATACAAATAAATGGATGAATGAGTGAAATTTCAAAACGTTTCCCACGTGAATGGAAAATGTTGCCTGCCATATCAGTAACAAACAATGTCACAGCCATCAAACCAGTACAGCCGTCCCTACAGTGATCCCTGAAGGAACTCAGGGTGAGAAAGAAGTGGGTACTGGCCATAGATAGCTAAGGTGCATATCAAAGGAATGATTTCAGTGAGCCCAGACTCTTGCATCTTCCCATAGGTAGAAAAGCAGTACATTCCTTAACTGATATACATGGTTTTCTTTAATGAACAGTAATATTTTGATGTTTTGATTACCTGGTCATTGTTGCAAAAACTCCTATCTATCCTGGCTCCTCCCTGACCTCTTTGGAACTGTCCCTCAGAGCTATCTGAGAAGCTGTCTCCCGGGCTTGAAGTCCTCAGAAAGTCTGCCAAATAAAACATAATTCTCAACTTTTAGGTTGTGCATTTTTTTTTCAGTCGACAGCCACAAGGAGGCACTCTGAGGGCAATGGGAAAGGGAAGGGCTGACTGAACTGCTTAGCCTTGTCCAAACTTGCAGAAAAGTGACAAATGAGCAAGTAATTGTAAAGGAAAAAAATACAGATTTTCTTAGACAACATGAGCCAATGAATGAATGAAAAGCGGAGAAACTGCCAATTAGCCAAATATTTGCAAAATGAGAGTTTCTAGCTATTTGAATATTCTGCTTAATCGACCTTAATCAGATTTGGATCACTCATTTAAAAAAAAAAAAGAGGCAATCAACAACATTTGATTCTTATTGAATAAAATTTGGTCTTTGTTTAGTTAGTTAATAGAAAGAACACTGAGACCTTACAATGTTTTTGTGTGATTTGTTCCTTTATTTAACACATTTATTGAGGACCTACTGAGTTCCAGGTACTGGGGAGAGAGCAGTGAACAAAACTGACAAAATGCCTGCCCTTGTGGACTTTACATTCCAGTGTTAGAATGGTAAATATCAGTTATCACACAGATGCTCAGAGAGGTGGCTCTAAATTTCTTTTAGTTCATGGGCTACCTGAGAATGTGTTGGAAACTGTAGGCCTTCTCTCTTTAAAAAATAAATAAATAAATAAAAAGAAAGAAACATGTATGAACATATATATACGATTCAGTTTATTTCAATATCAACTGTGACTACTGTTGCCACGACCTCTGAGATTTCAGAGATTTTGCTCTGTTTTTTGAACCTATAATTCATTGATTTATTAGAACAAGAGACAGACAGCTAAAAATTGGGCTATGTTTGCTAATTCCAGGTTATTTCAAAGAACCACTGAGCTGTCTTCTGGAATGCTAATGTTTAACGTATGACTTATAAAGACAGAAACCCACTGGCCTTTGTTTTCTTTGAGTCATATTGTTGAATCATTCGGTATATTCCATTGACTGTCCATGCCTTGGCATATTAAACTGGGTTAAGTTCCATTCTAATAAACCAAGTCATGCTTTTTAGCAGAAAACAATTACGAATTGCCCTGAGAGAACGCTGGCTTCAGCCAGAAGAAAAAGCATCATTAAGTTATTTAGCTTTCGGGAGAGCCACATTTAGAAGGCCTATCTTGGGGTTACTAGATATGTCATTTTTAGCATAAGAAATTAGGGCAGGCAACATTCAGATGAAAGGATAATTAACAAACATACTTGGTTGCTGAGTTGTTTTGTCACGAAAGCAGGCACTCAGATTTCCTTAACCCAGGCAGAAGAAATTTATTTACCACTAAATCAAATTTATTCACCACTAAAAAGTCATTTACATTTTAAAGTAATTTAAAGAAAAGCTGGTGATCCAGAAAGACCATGTAACTTAGTTCTGAGTCAGGTTCCCTTGAAAATACAGGTCAATCCCAGGTGCCAAGGGGAGGTGGAGGGAGGAGGTGAAGAGGGTGAAGATCATCAAAGACTAAACTATTGGATGTTAGACTAGTCTACATCCCCTTTTACTACACTAATTGCAAGCAAGTATTTTGTCATGCTCAAAAAACAAAGCCATTGCAAAAAAGCTAACCATCTCAATCTCCATTTCTCAGTGGGGTCACTAACATAAAAGCTGCTGCTACTTAGGTCAAGTTTGTTTGTTTGTTTGTTTGTTTTGCGGTACACGGGCCTCTCACTGTTGTGGCCTCTCCCGTTGCGGAGCACAGGCTCCGGACGCGCAGGCTCAGCCGCCATGGCTCACGGGCCCAGCCGCTCCGCGGCATGTGGGATCTTCCCGGACCGGGGCACGAACCCGTGTCCCCTGCATCGGCAGGCGAACTCTCAACCACTGCACCACCAGGGAAGCCCATACAGACTTTTTAAACGAATAATATTTTCATACTTGGAGAAGAACAACAACAGAGCTTTTAAAATATTTGATTTCCTTCCTTGTCATCCTAGCTGAAAGCTTTCTTCATTCTCCATAAAGGTTGGTTTTAAAGGATATAAGCAAGTATAAATCACCTGCCTGACTAAACTTAACCTTCACACACTTAGTGGACTATAGGTGATGGGCATTTCTGATTTACATTCTACATTTCCTCTGAGGGGTTAGTGAGTAATGAGCCAGTGGGAGAGAGGCAGAAAGCCCAGTTGCATCCCTGCTGGGTGACCTTGATTAAGCCCTATTTTTTGGTTGCAGGTTCTGTATCTCTCAAGTAAGTAAGCTAAACTCCCAGGACTTTTCTGAGAAAGAGGCAGAGAGGTGACTGGGGCAGAAGCACAGAATGTCTGCTGAGGCCATTAGAGGCAGGAAGTTGAAGATCAGGAGTCACCCGCTCACAAGCTAGTGCCAGGCAGAACTACGGGGATTCAGAAACGTTTTGTTGGGCTTCCCTGGTGGCGCAGTGGTTGAAAGTCCGCCTGCCAATGCAGGGGACGCGGGTTCGTGCCCCGGTCCGGGAAAATCCCACATGCCGCGGAGTGGCTGGGCCCGTGAGCCATGGCCGCTGAGCCTGCGCGTCCGAAGCCTGTGCTCCGCAACGGGAGAGGCCACAACAGTGAGAGGCCCGTGTACCGCAAACAAACAAACAAACAAATAAAATTCCGTCTTTTCCAACATGGAATGTGGTAAGTAAAAGACTGTTAAAAAAAAGAAAGTTCTGTAGTCAAGGTCTATGTAAATTCCAGTTATGGCTTATCATTGTGAAACTGAAATATAAATTATAAACCTAGCAAGTGTAACATTGTTTTTCAAAATAAAGTTATCCATCTTGATCTGAAACAGGAAAAAAAATGAATTTTTATGGCTGTATTGGTTTAAAAGACCGTTTTTACAACAGCACTGCAGACATTTCGGGCCAGATGATTCTGCGTTGGAGGTACTGTCCTAGGCATTGCAGCATGTTTAGCAGCATTCCTGGTCTCCACTCACTAGATGCTAATAGCACCCCTTCCCCAGTCCAGAAAATCAAAATGTCTCCATACGTTGAAAAATGTGCCCTGAAGGGCAAAATCACACCTGGTTGAAACCACTGTTGTTTTTGGCTTTTTTTTTTTTTTAAGATAAGGAGCCACTTATAAACACCATTAGTTTTTTCATGAAACTCTCAGGTCCAAATTTTTGATGCTTTGACTTAGCTCATGGAGAAAATCTAAAACTTCTCATTTGAGGGCCTATCACTTTAAGAGAGCCTTCCAAAAGGCTGTGAATATGTTAATTGCACCAGGCTTGAAGGTTTGGAGAGGGAGGGCAGAGATTATGTATTTCCTATTTGTGCTACTTACCAGTTCCTGGCATGGTGTTAGCATTATAGTATGCTCTGGTAAGTACTTTAATGGATGGATGGATGGATGAATGGATGGATGGATGGACGAATGGATAGATGAATGAAAAAGTGAAATAAGAAAGAAATCAATGTAGGGAGGTACGGATTTATTTTCTTTGGTTGTCTTTACCTACACTAACTACACCAGGGTATGCAAAGAGCATCTTAGTGATGAAGGAAGGTTAAAGTGTTTGACTCTAAAAGAAAATCCCAGTGAGCTTCTGAAGTTGTAATTTAAAGGGCCAGGAACACACTCTGTTACTTCGGGTCTCTCATCCATTCTGCAATAAATAATGCTGCCAGGTTAAGAATTAAATCAGGGACTTCCCTGGTGGCACAGCGGTTAAGAATCCGCCTGCCAATGCAGGGGACACGGGTTCGATCCCTGGTCCAGGAAGATCCCACATGCCGCAGAGCAACTAAGCCTGTGCACCACAACTACTGAGCCTGTGCCCTAGAGCCCGCGAGCCACTACTACTGAAGCCCGTGTGCCTAGAGCCTGTGCTCCGCAACAAGAGAAGCGACCACAATGAGAAGCCCACGCACCGCAGCAAAGAGTAGTCCCCGCTCGCCACAGCTAGAGAAAGCCTGAGCACAGCTACGGAGACCCAACACAGCCAAAAATAAAAATAAATAAATAAATTTAAAAAAAAAAAGAATTAAATCAGCCATGGCCCTCGTCAGGGAAAGTAATGCACATTTAGGGTACATAAATACACCAAGGTGTCAGAGTCTCTTCCACCATTTGTATTACTCTGTTTCTTCCCTCCACCTTTCGGGGAAAAACTGCTTAAAGTGGGTCAGCAGATAGTATGATGAAGATGCAAGCTTCTCAGGGCACGCTCTCAGTTCAAACTACATCTGAGGTTCCAGGCCTGCCTGAGGTCTATAAATGCAAATTCCTTTTCCACAGCAGTAATTTAATATGCCATCTTCTATTGTGGTTGGCCAAGTTTGTCTAAATTACCCCTTCTGTGACTCTGAAACTTGACCTTGTGGATTTGTTTTTGGAAAATTCTTTTTGTAGTCTGAAATCAGTCAGTTTCCAATTTGAAGATCTCATCTTTAGGCTATATAAATAAACAAAGTTCTGACATGATACCCCCAGTCTCAGTGGGCTCTGACTTTTCTAAAAGAACAAAACTGGGGCCTGTAGAAGGCTGGGGATGGACAGTTCCTAATGTTTCAATTTTGTGGGAGGTATTTTTATTGCTATAGAAGTGAGCAGAATATCCCCACTGGCCCCTTCATTAATGAGTCTGGCTAACACCCCATCTCTGCTGTGAGGAAAATGACGTGTTCATAATGCATTTATGGCAGGACTAGTTGGCTCCCATAGATAAATGTCGCATAGGGATCTTCTACTTCCTAGAAATCACTCTCTTCCTAACTCCAGGGAGAGATTATTCCTGACTTTTAAATGGCACTCTCTGCTCAGCAGGCCAAGCAAAGAAGAGGAGTTAATCACCCCTTTTAGGGATCAAACTTGAGCACCAAGACTGAGATGGCAAAAAAAGGAAGAAAGCTTTTAGAGCATTGGGAATGTTAAAAACAAACAAAAAAATTAAACATCTAACAGTTGTCAACGAGAAAGAATTTTTCCTCTATCCTTCTAGGTTTTTCTGGCTGGTCTAAGAATTAAATTAACATGATACAGATTAACAGGAGAAAAACAAAAGTTTAGTAACATGTATACATGGGAGAGACCCAGGAAAACTGAGTATCTTGCCAGAATGACTGAACCCTCACCTTAAATACCATTGTATGCTAAAGACAAAAGAGCACGTTGGAGTAGTGGTTTGGGACTTGAAGGGGAGGAAAGCAATTCACATGGAGAGGAAAAAATAAATGTTTGGTAAACAAATGTTCGCTGGGCCATGCAAAGACAACTGACACAGAGAGGAATTTTAACAAACAAATTTGCTAGGTTCCTCCCTGTCTACACACCTAGTTCATATTATAGTTATCTAACAGGTTTTCTATCCACATTCTTTTAGGCAGTTAGGGGGAAGGTCAAAGGTTCTTCCTGAGTCTGTTGGGCCTTAAAAATAATCAGCCTCAGAGGGAGGGGGTATATGTATATGTATAGCTGATTCACCTTGTTATAAAGCAGAAACTAACGCACAACTGTAAAGCAATTATACTCCAATAAATATGTTAAAAAAAAATCAGCCTCTGGGAATTCCCTGGTGGTCCAGTGGTTAGGACTTGGCACTTTCACTGCCAAGAGCCCTGGTCGATCCTTGGTTGAGCAACTAAGATCCCACAAGCCATACGGCCAAAAACACAAAAACAAAACAGAGAAAAAAAAAAAATCAGCCTCAATTAATCTTCGCACCAAAGAGACACATTTCGGGGTGGCAAATTTTGCTCCCCTTCATAATGTTGCCTCCCACCACGTGCAGAAGCCCAGCATCTCATCACCCACCTATGTCTCCCACTCTTTTTGTGCATAGTGCCCCAAAGCTCAAAAATGAATAAGACCAGAAGGAGATCAGCCCTTGATCCTCAAAGATTTAAAATTCAGAAGTACAGTGGCAGAGAAATAAGAAATATGCACAAATAACAACAAGACAAGGCAGAATGTGATGGCATGAATGCCCAAACGGCTCTAAGATCCAATAGAATGAGAAAACATATTCATTTTGTGGGGGATGAAGAATGACTTCATGACATGTGAACGGATCTTGAAGAATGGATTGAATTTGGACAGGAAGAGATGAATGTATGTGGAGGAGAGGGAGAACTGGATTTCATGTGATGCAGAAAGTGAGCAAAGTACAAATGTGGAAAAGTGCTCAGAAGGGAGAAAGAGAACAGGAAGAAGTCATTTCATACTTGGAGGCTGCATCATTCAGGAAAGATAAATCACATCAGCTATTTTAACAGAGAGAAGTTAATATAAAGAATAGCTAACTGGGCTTCCCTGGTGGCGCAATGGATGAGAGTCCGCTTGCCGATGCAGGGGACACGGGTTTGTGCCCCGGTCCAGGAAGATCCCACATGCCGCGGAGCGGCTGGGCCCGTGAGCCATGGCCGCTGAGCCTGTGCGTCCGGAGCCTGTGCTCCGCAACGGGAGGGGCCACAGCAGTGAGAGGCCCGCGTACTGCAAAAAAAAAAAAAAAAAAAAAAAAAAAAAAGAATAGCTAACTAACATAAAATTCTGAACCAGATAAGTGAAAAAGTAGTATTAGTCATATTCAGTACGAACCATATTGAAGCCTGAGGCAAAAGGAAAGGAAAACTTGTGCACCCCAATATACATGCTTTTATGTATTTTTTAAATGGTGAATTTTTCCAGAACATTAAAGTAGCTTGAAAAAATAATGAAAAATTGAAAAGTTGGTGTATTAAAATTCACAATATTATTTTTAATTTAAATGCTGTTTTTATACTCAGACCTAATTTATTACAATTTCATATCAGCTTAGGCTAATTCAAAATTATCCTTTGGACAGGAGAAATGGTCAAACATGGTAATTCTCTCAATAAAAATTGAAATAAGCGGACTTCCCTGGTGGCGCAGTGGTTAAGAATCCACCTGCCAATGCAGGGGACACAGCTTTGAGCCCTGGTCCGGGAAGATCCCACATGCCACGGAACAACTAAGCCCATGCACCACAACTACTGAGCCTGCGCTCTAGAGCCCGCGATCCACCACTACGGAAGCCCACACGCTTAGAGCAGGTTCTCTGTAACAAAAGAAGCCACCACGATGAGATGCCTGCACACCACTACAAAGAGTAGCCCCTGCTAGCCGCAACTGGAGAAAGCCCGCGTGCAACAATGAAGCCCCAACCCAGCCAAAAATAAATAAATAAAATAAATAATTTTTTTAATTGAAATAAGCAAAAAGGTATATTTTAAAGATACTATTGATGAGTTTGTGTCTATTAAAGCCAGTGGAGCACATTTTTTCCTTTAGCCTCAGGCTCTAAGATGCCTCGGCATGACATTGATCTCTAAAATGTTGATACTTTGTTCATCATGGTTTGTACATTTAATTTTGATTTTTGAAAAGTATTGCTTTCAAATATAGTTTACCTGGATTCCTGAGAATTTTGATGCCCCCTTGAATTCTATGCCTGAGGCAGCTGACTCACTGACCTCACCCTGGTCTCTGCCCTGTGAAAATGTAGAAGAGAACTCTAATTGCCATATGATCCTGTAATCCCACTCCTTGGCATATATCCAGACAAAACTATAATTCAAAAAGATACATGCACGCCTGTGTTCATAGCAGTACTATTTACAATAGCCAAGACATGGAAGCAACCTAAATGTCCATTGACGGATGAATGGATAAAGAAGATGTGGTACATAGATACAATGGAATACTAGTCAGCCATAAAAAAGAATGAAATAGTGCCATTTGCAGCAAAATGGATGGACCTAGAGATTATCATACTAAGTCAAACAAGTCAGACAGAGAAAGACAAATACCATATGATATCATTTATATGTGGAATCTAAAATATGACACAAATGAACTTATTTATGAAACAGAAACAGATTCACAGACTTAAAGAAGAGACTTGTGGTTGCCAAGGAGGAGACGGAGTGAGGGAGGGATGGATTGGAGGTTTGGGAATAGCAGATTCAAACTATTGTATATAGTTTGAATTGTATTAGAATGGATAAACCTGTATAGAATGGATAAACTCATGTGGTATCTCTATTGTATATAGAATGGATAAACAACAAGGTCCTACTGTATAGCACAGAGAACTATATTCAATATCCTATAATAAACCATAATGGAAAAGAGTATGAAATACATATATGTGTATAACTGAATCACTTTGCTGTACAACAGAAATTAAACACAGCATTGTAAATCAACTATATTTCAATAAAAAATAAATTAAAAGAAAAAGAGAACTCTAGGGTATCACAGCTAGGTGACTAAGTGTTGCTGGCTCCTAGGAGCAGACAGCCTGAGGGAAGCACCCAGAAAACAAACAGGGAGAATCAGTCCCTTCTTCCTCCTCCAGCCCTGCAGTCTCCCTCTCCCATCCCCTAGAGGAAGAGTCTAACAGGGAGCCTGCAGGCAAAGCAGAGTCCTGGTCCAGCATCACAAAGCCAACTACAGAAGAGTGAGTTGGGAGCTAAAAGAAATAGCCAAATAACTGGCACATGGATGATTTCCCTTGAGTTGGATCTTGAAGGATAAGTAAGATAAGATAATAATCATTTTTCGAGCACCATGCTAAGCTCTTTACAATGTCACACAATACACAAAAGTGTCCTAAATCCAAACCTAGTTCAATGTCATCCCAAAGCCTCTGCTCTAAGTCACTATGCCATAGATGAAGAAGGAGAGGACATTTCAGGCAAAGGAAAACAGAACAGAGCAAGGCAAAGGGTTGAAAAATAACATGACGTATGATGGAAACAAATGGTCCAGTTATAGAACATCTCTTATGTGCCAGACACCTTACAGAATGTTTTATTTAAAATATTTTATTTGGGGAACTTCCCTGGGGGTCCAGTGGTAAAGAATCCGCCTTCCAATGCAGGGGACACAGGTTCCATCCCTGGTCGGGGAACTAAGATCCCACACGCTGCGGGGCAACTAAGCCCGCACGCCACAACTACTGAGCCCACGTGCCTCAATGAGAGAGCCCGCATGCCACAAACTACAGAGCCCAGGCACCACAACTAGAGAGAGAAAACCCACACGCCACAACTAGAGAGAAGCCCGCAGCCGCAATGAGGACCCGACGCAGCCAAAAAAAAGAAAAAGAAAATTGTATTTTTTGCTTGTATGTGCTCCTTTTAGTCCCATTTTACAGATGGGAAACAAAATTATAGAACATTAGTTAAATTTACCCAGGGTCACTCAGCTCATAGATGAAGCAACCAGAATACAACTTCAACTCCAGAGCCCTTGCTCTTACTCACTAGCCATACTGCCCTGACAGAACATAAAATGATCATGAGGCCAAAGATATGATAGAGTCAGGTCATGGAGGTCATCCAAAGGTGCAGGACTCAATTCTCTGTAGTAGGGGCCCTGCTAAAGGGTTTTAAATGGCATTAGTTTTGTATTTTGTATGGATCACAATGGTCTGAGCCCAGTTTGGAGGATGGATTTTAAATATACAAACAGGAATTGGAGAAACCAATTAAGAAACTATTGCAATAATTCAATGAGTAGAGCTCTGATGGAGTTGAGAATAGGCAACATATTTAAGAGACTAGAGATATTTGTAACACTAATGGTTGGATGTGGATGATAATGAACAGGAAAGATTAACAGACTACCAGGGTTTGGGGGGATGGCCAGTAGGTTAGCATGTCATCCACTGATAGAAATATTATTCTGGTGAAGTAGATTAGTTACTTTCAACATTTGAGTTTTCTGGAGCTTTGAGCATATGTAGAAGTATAAGGTAAGCCAAATCTGTATTTTCTTGGTTACTGAATGCCAGCGAAGGAATTTTAATTTTACTGGAAACCAAAATCTCAAAAAAAAGTTTTTAATAAAATGCTATGACCATAATTGCACAGACAGAACCGCAGATTTGCTCTTGCTTTGGTAGAAACTCATGTGGTATCTCAGGCCTCTAAAATCTCTAATGTTTAATTAATCTTTAATGTTCCTTAAAAGAAATGTATCTTCAGACCAGTTTTAAATATGTTCCAACACACATATCTCCTAAACTAATGAGCATCAAGCTACTAAGATCCTCACTAGAGCTGCAAAGGGTCTGATATTTTACCCCACTTTCCAGCCAAGTTATCCTGCCACAATTTCACAGATGCCAGCAATAGACCCAAGAGTCCTGGGTCAGAGACAAAGGACTACTACACAGAGCAATGGCAGTAGCCAAACTATCAGCATTTGCATCAGTTCCTGGAGACCCAGTTCCCACAGGACAATGTGAAGAGAGCCAGGTAGTACCTATGTAAGCCACAGAGTGTGTTAAAGAAGAACCCCAAACAAAGGAAACCCATATATTTTACAACGAGCATTAAGCAAACCTTCCTTAAAGGAAGATACTATCTTTAGCTTCCAAGACAAATATTCTTGAAAAGATAGCCTGGAATAAAGGCAGCTCTGCTCACAAGACATGTAGAAATGTGAGAGATCTATGAAGATTTGTCTCCCAACAATTCAATGTTTTCATAATTTTCAGGTGACTTTATAGAACTCTTGGCTTTGGCTTGGCAAGTGCACAGCACAAAGGTTTTAAAAGCATGCAACATAAGGAGAAAGAATTAATGTGGCTAAACAAATAGAATGTGCAGTAATAGCTAAAATAAGCCAACTAGCTAGATCAAACTCACTGGGAAATAGAGGGGCAATCACAAATAGAGATTCCAACAACCAGTTTTGCAGTGCTTTGGGAAGTGAGAAACAGGGGGCCAAGAACAGGCCGAAAAACAGATGCTACTTATGTCTAGGAGAAAGAACAAAAGAATTTAGAGGGCGGTTCATCTGCTTGTTGGGGCTGACATTTGCAGTTCTGTCTGCAGCAGAAGAATATACCAGAAATTGGAGACCAGTGATTCATATCCTGGCTGCAAAGATACTGCACTAAGGAGTTGGGGATTAGAATGGGTTTTAATGAGAGATAATAATCCAAATTTGTATTCGCATTTGACTGTCTGAAAGGATTTTTACATATATCATCTTATATGCTTTCAATCAGCCAGAGATCAGCATAATAAGAGAAAACAAGAGGCTCCCAGGGAGCTGAGAGAGAAAGGAAGTTCCTCTTTCTCCTCTGCTTAGAAAGCCACAAACTTGTGCTGGGAATGATGTTGCCAGGCAACCACCAACTTCTATAAGCTTTGAGACTAGATGTTCTTACTCTCTAGTAGAATGAAATATCAGATTGAAGGCACAGGAGAGAGAAGAATGATTTGCTTGTTGATGGTGGTGAACTTGCCTGCATCCTGAGGGTCATTGCTCACTGGGTCAGCTCCAAGGAAAGTCACGGGTCCAAGACAGGCCTTACACATATCAAATTTTAGAGGTTTTTTTTTTTAAGCTTATCTAAACAGCTGAAAAAATTATTTTGCCTTTCAGAAATTATCACCCCATCAAACATAATTACAGCATGCCTCTGGAGAAACTTGTGTGGCAACATTGAAGTGATACAAGATAAAAGAGTTCAGCTTCCTTTCATGCTGCCCATGTTTTTTTTATTACAGTAGAGAAGAACAGGGAGAGAGAGAAAACAAAACGTCAAAGCCCCCTTGTCCATGGATTATTTAAGAAAATAAGAAGAGTGAATATTAAAGCAACGCAGATCTCCATCCACAAATACTAAATTTAGCCCAGTTACATGTTTGGGTTTTTTTTTTCCCAGTAATATTCAGCATCATGTATGCAGGCAAGGGAAAAGGGAATGGTTTTCTAGGGCTGTAGCTTTATGAAATTGGCTGTACTGGATGGAGAGGGGAATAAGTCATTTGAGTGTAGATTCAAAAAAGTGATTACAATGATGAATTCAAACATATAAGCTGGTAAGGAGGAAAGTAAAACCAAGAAGTGATAAAAAGAGAGTCAGTGAATTAAAATATCCAAATGTTATATAGGAAAATTGGTCACAGTGTTTTGCATTTCTTTCTATCAAGAGGTGGAATTTATTTTCTAACTCCTTAAATCTGAGGTAGCGTTATGACTTGCTTTGATCCAGAGAGTGTGGCAGACGTGATGAACAAGTGAGTTCCAAGCCTAGACCTCAAGAGCTTTGAATGCTTCTTCTTGTTTTGCTTTTGGAACTCTTCAAATTACACATGAACAAGCCCAAGCTAGCCCATTGCTGGAGGAGAGACCACATGGAGAGAGACTTCAGTTATCCCAGTAGCCCCAGTCTTCCCAGTTGAGACCATAATAAATCAGCCAGCATAGTCATCACAACTGCTGACCACAGATGCATGAGAAAGTATAGGCAAGAGGTCATCTGGGCCTGGCCAAGAACTGAAGAATTTCCCAGCTGAACCCAGCCCAGGCTGTCAGCATAGAGAATCATGAGCTGGGTAACAGGCTCTTGTTCAAATCCACTAAGTTTTGGGATAGTTGGTTATGTAGAAAAACTAACTTTTACATCCTAATGAGAGAAAATAATTGTTTCCATGGGGTATTTTAAGCAAGTGAGCTAGAAATATAAGCAGTTATAGTTGGAGAATAGGATGTTCAAACTTGTAATGTTCACAGCAATGTTTCTGTTGAAGACAAGGTTCAAATCATGACCATTCCTAGCCATGTGGCTAAGAAAGAGTGGATGAAAACGTACTAGGAAGGGTGAGGTAAAGACACTGAGAAGTTGGAGTAATTAAAGGCATGTTGACATCATGAAGTATGATGACAGAAATAGCATTAGAGAAGAAGTTTTGGTGTCAAGTGTAGAAAAATTAACAAACAACCAAAGTGAGAGCAAAGTGCGGGTAAATGGCAAAAAAGCCAGATGCCACAGGCCAAAAAGGAGCTAGGATTTTAATAAATGAGCAGAGGAATAAAGGACTGAGTTAGGCATTGGAAAGCAAGAAGCAAGTGACTTGGCACTCTAACCTGAAGTGTGAGGTGTGAATAAATAAATATCCTGTACTTGAGAGGGATGCAAATAAAGCAATATCATTAGAGGACACAGTTCATGCTCGGGAGAGGAAATGAAGGATATGTAGTAGATGAGAATGAGGTAAGAGAGGTGCAAAGGAGAAAGAGATAAAGGCAAAAAGAGTTTGAGAATAAACAGTGGTTGTCACCACCTAAGATGGAGTTCCCATGGACTTAATAAATAGGTTCAGGGAGTTGTATCTGGTGGTGAGGAGATGGTGTAGTAAACAAAGCAGAATAGAGTAAGATTTGGGGAGATAATATATGACTAACCAGATAGAGTTTAACAGAGGTGTGGGGTTTGGTGGAGTTAGTCCTTGGAGTCTGAAGCAGCATGATGAGCACATGGGCCTAGCAGGGAGGTCCTATAAGTGTAAGTAAGTCCATGGTTTGGTGCTGAAGGAGTTGAGATAGTTTATACTGTGAGAGAAGAAGACAGCTATTCCAGCAGGCCTCAGCAGGAAGGTGGCCTGTGCGGAGTGTTTTGGGTAAAGCTTCCCTGTTTGAGAAGAAGATACAAACTGGTTATGAGGATCCAGCTCAGCTGCAGGTAGAACTAGCCCCACAGGAGGGGACGACAAAGGCTCCCCCTTTGTCATTTGAGGAGATGACAAGTGTGTGGTCCAAACAGGGCTATGTCACATGGCCCCATAGCCAGACAAGTGATCCCAGAGGGTGGGGGTATGGGCTGTGGATGCAAGGCCATGTGGACCATATTGCATAGTGAAAATGTGAGGGCTACGGCCCAGTGGAGTATAGATGGGGCCAACAGAGGATGAGATCTGTCTGCTGTGTTTCAGAGATGGGGGTCCATGAGCCAACTGAAGACAGAGTATAGGATTTTCAGGACTTCAGTACCAACTACTCTGATAGAAGCTTAATGTGAAAAATACAGGTTTGAAGAATTAAAGGATAAAATATATCACATAAATGAGATTTTTTATCCAGAGAGAGATTAAGTGAGCCATGAGACCTCTTCTAGGATTGTAATCTATAAGGGGCACTGAAACATGATTCAGGAAATGAAAACCTTACCAGACGTGAACTGAAATGGAGAAAGGCGTTGCTAAATAGTACACATCTCAGAGGATGCTGCATGTGATGAGGAAGAATAATTTGAGGAGCTGCTGTTGATGGGGTGAGGGATGAGACAAGGCCCAGAAACCACCTTCTCAGGTGGGAGAATTCTGTAATCTTCAGTTTGTTTAGTGATGTGAGTTACACAAGTTTGGGGCCAAAGTTGAGATATTTGGAGCAAGAGCAAAGAAACTGAGCACAGGGAGATTGGGACTGACATATATACACTAATATGTATAAAATGGATAACTAATAAGAACCTGCTCTATAAAAAAATAAATAAAATAAAATTCAAGAAAAAAAAAAGAAACTGAGCACAGACTTCCATACGTCCTCCCCCACCACCACCTATTTTCGTCACAGCTCTTGGACTCTCCTCTTTACCCATGTTGGAAAATATTTAGAGAATTTTTGTTTACAAAGGTGCCTGATTTATTATTCTGCCTGTAGTACACATATCTGCGTCTGGTTCTGACTTGTGGTAGCTTGCTTTCATAGACAAATGGCATTTTTAAGTCCATCATGGGTTACTCCAACACAGAGCTGGGTAAACTCTGAAGAGTTTCTCTCTTTCCTGGCCCTTTACAGTCTGAAATAGAGATCATCAATGCACTTCATTCATAGGAGATACAAAATGACTCTTTTGATGAAACATGCATAACAGGTTGGGGAAGCAAACATCACAGAGGCAAAGGGCACTTTTTACATTATGTCTGCCTCAACCAAGAACAGATTCTGACAGTGAACAATCCAGTGTTCTCCAAAACTGTTCTCCAAAACTAGCTCAGGGAGCAAGTAAATAATCCCTGATCCATGTATGTAGGGATTCAGCTGGTTGATCTAAATTAGTCATTATTATAACTAATCTCATCAGAGCGATCCTAAGCTGAACTGAAGAAAGGAGATATAAGTAGAGCACTAAAAAATAATTCTCTAGGGGAAACAAGACTGATTAACCAATTCGTTTAGGGCAGGTTTCATTGCCTGTCATCATCTATATCTAAATAAAGATGTTTACACTCCAGAGCAAGAATTTTGAAATAATGAGCATATTTCTTAATAGCACATAATAATCAGTTTATGCAAATAGATAAATGCAACAAACAAAGGTTTATTTAGTAATACCAAATGACCACCACCATTACCAGCCACAGAGAGCCAGGAGTCTCAGTTGCCTGCCTCAGCATCTAAACAGCAGGTGACAAAACACATGTTGAGAAATAAAACATGTAAGCAAAAGCTAATAAACAAATTCAGTAAAGTTGCAGGATACAAAATCAATACATAAAAATCTGCTGCATTTCCATACTCAGGTAGACAAACTAGAAAAATAAAGAAAGAGAAATAAAGAAAATAACCCCATTTACAACTGCATCAAAAAGAATAAAATACCTAGGAATAAGTTTAATCAAGGAAGTAAAAAATATGTATAATGAAAACTACAGATATTAATGAAATAAACTGAAGAAGACACAAATAAATAGATACTCTGTGCTCATGAATTGGAAGAATCAATATTCTTAAAATGTTCATATATGCACACCTGTGTTCATTGCGTGTTTATAATAGCAAAGACATGGAAATAACCTAAGTATGCATTGACAGATGAATGAATAAATAATTGTGGTTAAATATATAATTATATTATTACATATAATGTGATATATATATATTATTTTATGTATTTTATATATAATGGAATATTATTCAGCCATAAAAAAGAATGAAATCTGTCATTTGTGATGTGGATGGATATCAAGGGAAATGTGCTAAGTGAAATAAGTCACACAGAGAAAGACTTACAAACTGTATGATTTCTTTTATATGTGGAACCTTAAAAAAAAAAAGCTTATAGATAGAGAATAGATTGGTGGTTGCCAGAGGCAGAGGATGTGGAGAGGTGGATGGAGAAAAATAAATATATGGGAAGATTCAGCTGTAATTTTTCCCGTAGTATGGACATTTGCAGATATGGACATATATCTATAGATCTTCTATCAGGGTTTGTCTTAATTAGCTTAAAACAACTCAGTGCTATGTGTGCTAGATTCTGGGGATATAAATATGGATTAAATAAAGATAATCCTTGCCCACAAAGAGCACAGAGAATAGTAGAGGAGAGATATGTGAACAAATAATTGCAATAGCGAAGGTTAATTACTAGGTGCAGGGGAGATCTGGAGGAGTTAGGGCAGTTTCCCAGAGGAGAAGACACTTGACATTGGTTTATATGGATGGACTGAATCGGTGACAAGTACAGAATCTCCAAGCAAGTCCTTTGTGAAGAGCTGAAGTGGGGAGCTCAAATTACAGCTCTTGATAAATGTGGCACATATGACATAGCCAGAGACTCCAGGAAAAACTAATCATCTCGGCACTCAGAGGATAGAAGAGGAGTGATGCCTTGAGCCAAGCCAGACCTTGACGGTCAGGTAAAAACATCAAAATTAACACCTGATCGTCCTCTCAGACATTTACTTCTGTTTACTTACTCTGCCATCCAAAGAATATACCTGTTTACTTATTGTCTGTTTCCTCCATGAGAGCACAAGGCCTATGAAGGCAGAGATCACTGAGATATCCCCCAGAAGTAGACCAGCATGTAGCATTTAAGAGGTTCTCAAAAACTATTTGTTGAATGAATGAGTAGGAGCACAAATGAATAAAACATTAAGCAAGATTTTGAGTGTCTTTATCTGTAAGATACCCACAAACAAGTTTAGTGAAGACACTGAGACGACTCATGTAAAGCTAGCTCTACTACATAGAAATCACTCAACGTTAACTATTATTTTCAAGAGTACTATATTCAGCAACACCCTCATCTATAACATGCCAGGCACTGAGTTAAGTACTTTCCAGTCATTATACCTTATTCTATTCCTAAGACTTTCAAGAACGCTGGGAAGAGTAAGTAGGTAGTATTGTTTTCATTTTAGAGGTCAGAAATTGGGATTTAGAGAGGTTTGCAAATTTGCTTGAGGTCACTGAGAGAATTGAAGAACCAGGATGGTGACCCCATGTCCAATGCTCACTGTCTTATCTACCATACTGTGTCACCTTCCAGGGTCTACCTTACCTTTAAAAGCAACTATCAAGTTGTGTGACGGCTAGTTCTGCATTAAGTACATAATATTTCCCCACTCAACTGTGAGCTCCCAAAGGGAAGGCGGTGTGTAGTCTGTTCATCATCGTGGCAATTTTCAAAGTGGGTTTCCAGCTGAATTCTGCAAGTCCAAGAGGCTGTCTTGGTGAGCCCGAGGGACACCCACAGGGAAGGAGAGAATTGGAGTGCTCTGAGCCCCTTTCTCCCACCTCAGTTATTTGGTTTTACTCTTAGGTTTCTATACCATTTCCACTGAAGAAAGGATTCTGCTGAAAAAAAAAAAAAGAAAAAAAGTCAAGTTCTAGAATCTATTAATGCCCGAGCACTCAATGATGTTAATTAAATAAAGACTAGTTAGAAGTAGAAGCAGAAGACAGCCTCTAAATGTGAGGAGTATGGAAGGAACCAGTGATCTTCACACACTGGTCGTTTTGGTGTTACTTATTTGAATCAGTCTAAGATTGGAGTGTTATCTTTCCACATAAAAGGCAGCAGAGTACAGTCAGTGTGGACGCAAGAGAGAAATTAGGACTTGTATCTCAACCACAGATGTGAGGCCACCTGTTACACTGGACGACAAAAGCAGGACATGAAAACTGATAAAAATAAAACCCCAAAAAAGCACAATTAAGCTTGCTTATATAATTGAGAGACAGTAGACTTCTTTTAGGGAGTGCAAATTTAGTGTCACCCTAAGATTTCAGACTAGAAACATGCCCAAGTATAATAGAGCAATGAGAAGACACACTTTCTCCATAGCAACGATCTGAAAACTCAGCTATATTCTCATTACCAGAGACCATTTGACAGAGAAATCTTGAGAAGCAGTTTTTCTCCAGAGATTTATCAGGGGGCAGAAAGGGAACGTGGAAGAGAACTTGAAGAAGAACCAGTGCCAGAAGACGAAGTTACCAAGGTGTAGGAGGTGCTAAATGAGAGAGAGACAGGGAATAATCCACAAAAATTATTTCAAAAATTCAAAAACATTGATGCCATGTAGAATGGTTGATTAACCAAATGCTGACTTACTCACCCACAAATCCAAATCACTCTGTACCAAAGCAGGGAAGCTGAAAAGCAAATTACTCACTCTTGACAAGGAGGCAACAGCCTGACCTTCAAAAAGGGACAGTGACATCAGACTAATCTGTTCCCTAGATAGGCCCAACATTGACTCCTACAGATGGGCCCTTGCCAAGGCAGATCTGAGCCACAAAGCTACTTGGGGCTCTGTGCAGAGATGCGTTAACTTTCAAGAAGCACCTCCAAAAAAAAAGAAAAAGAAAAAGAAGCACCTCCAGCACAAGAAAGGACACCAAAATGCCCAGATGATAACTTTTGAGGCCAGTCTTAGCCACTCAGTCAGAGCTGGGGTTAAAATTCATTCATTCATTCATTCAACAATTATTTAAGAAGCACTTATTGAACAGCTAGGCACTGAGATAGATATTACAGGTGCAAAGATGAATAACATCGTCTAGGTGCTCAAGGACCCCATTTGGGAAGGCAATGGTTAGTACTATGATGGAGGGTTGAACAGAATGGGCAATAGGTCCCTGCAGTCAGAGAAACCTGGGCTCGACTTCTAGGTCTGACACTTCCCAACTGGATGCACATTGTTTAATCTCCCCTTGCTTCCATTTGGAAAGAGATTATTCCTCCTTTGCAGGATTGTTTTCCGGACTTTTGTGCTAGCGTAGAGAAGATTCTCAGCACTGACCTGAAAGCACTGTGATTGCTTTAAAAAAAAAAAAAAGTGAGACTTTATTCAAATTTACTATTATGTACAGTGCGTTGAGAACACAGGAAATGGTCATGTAAATTGTTTCTCTCTCTACCCTTGGAGATTCTGTTCTTAGTCTGCAGTTAGCAGCTGCCAAGATACACGTAGTGAAAAGGGATTAAACTACCTCCATGGATTTGAACAGCAAATACACAATGGCCATCACGAGAGAGAATGCCACAGCATAAAACAAAACGCAAACACCCCAGCCAGGGTAACGCTAGAATAATTGGCCACCACTCACCGCATGCATTCTTTCTAACAAGTCTCCGATGTGTGTTAACGTGTCTTTTGCCACACTGTCCAATTGTAACTTAAATCTGGGGCTTCAGGAGCCTACAGTTGAAATCTGCTTACATTAAGGCTGTTTACTTCCTTTGTCATATCAAAGTGTGAAAGAAACTTCCCGGAGGGAAAGTCTCAAAAAATACCCTTATTGCAAATCACTCTAGTAGAAGGTAGGTGAGGGTCTCAATAACCAACCGTAATGAACAGCCGCCTCTGGACATACTGTCAAAAGTGTCATCTTATGACACTTACCCCTGTTCACTCTAAATGCATTATTCTCAGTCTCCGAGGGTGACAGGATTGAATTTCAAGGGCTCCCTGAACGGTAACTTGGGCAGGGAATAAGTAATGAGATCCCAAGGCACTGGCTCTCTCAGGAGGTGCCACCCCCACTGGGAAGAGACAGAAGGGACCCCTGGACTGAGGGGCGGAGAAGCGGGCTCCAGGAGAGAAAAGTATGTGCCTTGGGCCACTCCCCACTTTGCCTTTTGCCTCAGTTGGGCTACTGACAAAATGGAGCCACTTCCAACCGCCTTCTCCCCTCTTCCCAGGGAATTCTGGGTCTGCTGCTTGTTTGGTTCCAACAGGCTAACTTAAACCAGAAAGGATGAGTTGTTGGTAGCAAATCTGGATCTCATTAGAGGATGGAATGTAGACAGGGAAGTGGAGCTCATGTACTTTCTCTCCATATCTCAGGGAGGCTAGCCTCTGCCTCTCTCTCCATCCCGTCCTCCCTCTCCAGGCCTCCTTTCTTTGCAGCCACCTCTCCTACCCCAGCCCCCCACCCTGGCCACACACACAAGCCAAGGAAGGTTAATCATAAAGTTCGGGAAGCTTAAGCTGCAGGATCTCTCACTTGCAGGGCCTCTTCCAAATAGATATTCTATTTCACACTCCATTTTGGCTTAGTTGGTTTGTTTGTCCAGAAGAGGACCCTACGCTGTATGTGCTTCAGAAATCGGGATCTGTTCCTGCCCTCGAAGCATGTGTTGCTATAGCTGACAGCTTTTGTGCTCCCTATACCTTCCATTTATGTCACATAGCCCGAATTTAAGTCATCCCCGTACCTGGAGCCTCAAAGAAGCTGGCTATACAGCGCTTTTTGGTTTTCCAATGAATGGATTTTATTTTTTTAGAGCAGTTGTAGCTTTACAGAGGAATTGGGCAGGGAGTACAGAGAGTTCCCGGGTCTGCTACCTGCCTACCCACACACACAGGTGCTCCCATTACTAACAGCTTGCGCTATTGTGGTACATTTGTTACAACTGATGAGCCAATATTAATACGTTATTATTATTATTATTTTAAAATTTATTTATTTATTTTATATTTATTTTTGGCAGTGTTGGGTCTTCGTTTCTGTGCGAGGACTTTCTCCAGCTGCAGCGAGCAGGGGCCACTCTTCATCGCGGTGCACGGGCCTCTCACTGTCGTGGCCTCTCCAGTTGCGGAGCACAGGCTCCAGACGTGCAGGCTCAGTAGTTGTGGCTCACGGGCCTAGCCGCTCTGCGGCATGTGGGATCTTCCCGGACCGGGGCACGAACCCATGTCCCCTGCATTGGCAGGCAGATTCTTAACCACTGCGCCACCAGGGAAGCCCTATACGTTATTATTAACCAAAGTTCATAGATTAAGACACTCTTTGTGTTGGATAAACAGAGTGTTTGAATCTCAATTCTAAGTTCCTAGATGAGCAAATCTAATGGGCTTCATGGAGTAGGTGTTCACCCCCCCAGGGGGTGAGGCCACGGGGGTCTGTTGCCCACTCAGCAGGGCTGAGAACATATTCTGTGAAGTGGGATTGTGGCCACGGCTGTGTACGTGATAGGTAGCGTGGTTGCTGGGCAGGTATTTGTACAGAAGATCTACCGCAGAAAGATAAACGAAACTATATATAAGAAAACAACCAGAGATCTTCGTAAAAATGGTATTACATATATAGAGGATGTCACTACCGCATCGTATTTTCTTGCAATACATTTGAAAGAACTTCTTTCCACTGTTCATTTCCATCCAAATGGGTCAACTATTTCTAAGAATTAATCATATTTCCACTTGAAATATACCCGTTCTTCAAATGTTTAGTTTTGCTAGGTAAAAATCAAAGATTGACCAACTAAAGGAAAAGACTACACAATTCCATGCTCAGATTTAGGGGAGGATGGAGGAGATAGATAATAAGGCAAAAACTGGGCATAGTGTGAGATTTGAGTTGTCTCTCACTCCACCCAGCGCCAGAATGACTCAGTAAAATATATTTACTAAGCAGGACAGTTCTGGACAAAGCCTCCTATCTTTTTGATCAGAAGAGGACACATAACTGACCTTTGCTCCTTGTGGTAGGCTAAAGAATGGTCCCCTAAACATGTCCATGTCCTATTCCCCGTAACCTACAGATGTGTTAGCTTAACGTGCAAAGGGGAATTAAGATTATAGATGAAATTAAGGTTGCTTATCTGCTGCCCTTAAAATAAAGCTATCCTGGATTACTTGGGTGGGCCATATGTAATCACAAAAGTTGTTAAAGTGGAAGAAGGAGACAGAAAAAGTCAGTGTCAGTGATGAGACATGAGAAAGACTTGACCAGCCTTTGCCGGCTTTGAAGACAGAAGTGGAACATGGGCCAAGGAATGTGAAGAGTCTTAAGAAGCTGGAGAAGGCAAGAGCCTTCCAGAAAGAATCCAGCCATGCCACCACTCTGATTTAGACCCCACGAGTCCCATATCAGACTTCTCACCTCCAGAACTGTAAGATAATAATTTTTTTAATCCACCAAATTTGTGGTATTTTTTTACAGCAGCAAAAAGAAACTAACACACTCGCCAACATTCTGCTGTTCTTACCATTGGTTTACTCTTGGGAATTGAGGCAATCAGATCCCTGAGGGCAGGGATCCTCTGTCAGTTCCACAGTTTCCAGTGCATTGCTCTGCACATACCAAGTCTTAAGGAAATAAGGACTGAGTCCTAACTTCCTTCTAAATGCAGATCAAATTGAAAGGGGAATGTGGGAAGCACTATCTAATTCCATTACTTACCAATTTTTTCTGCTTCCCAAAATGTTTTAATTGGAATTTCTGAACGCTGATATAAAGGGAAAAGATTGATACTGAAAAGTCTTCTTTCAAGTGACTGCTCACCCATTCTGCCAATGTATTGGAATTTAGGAGACTGAATTATATGTGACAGCTGGTATGGTGAAAATTATTAGTCCTAGACAGCTCCAAAAACATACAGGTCCCTAGTGACAGAAATTCAGCTCAGGAAAGAGTTCTGTCTGCTGTGACATCTTTGAACTCAAGGAAAATAATAGCACAGATGAACAATATTGTAAAGAATTTAAAAAATTATAAAATGAAATGCAGCCAAAAGAAACTAATGTAATGCATAACTCTGAGAACCAAATCATTCTAACTGTAAGGAAAGAAATATTTGGTTGATTTTGAAAGACCTTAACACTCAGAATACTATTCATCATGTAAGTGGCACAAATGTAAAAGGCTGAGGCATAGCAAATTTCCTAAAATAAGCTATACAAACTCTGAAGAGTTTCAGGCACCATGGAGGATGGGGGTCATCAGGAACATGCTTTGTAATCTCAGTGCACATAAAAAGGCAATCTGAGAGTTGGATATTCTGATTCAGAAGATGTTATTCTCCCGAGGTGCAGTGTATTGAAAATGGCTACAATTTTGACTAATCTTAAGAATTTTGTGAAATTTTAAGAGTGGTTTTCACTGGTCTTTCCAGTTTCCAAGGCAGACTTATCCAATTTGAAAAGAAAAGAAAGTGCTATTGGTGCCAGACAGAGTGGACAAATCTGTTTTCCACTACCCACAATTTCAGGATATAAGAAATCTGTGGGATTTTTAATTTTCCCAGAGAGATCCCAGCTTTGACCAAAGCTTGAATGCACAAAAGTTATAATTTGTTACTTAGTATACAAAGTTCATTCCTTGCACGCTAAGTGTGGACTCTTCTGCTGAGCTCATCTAAATATCTATTTCTCGATAGCCTTCTGTGGTTGGTGGAATTGAGTCTCCCCCACAAAAGATAGGTTGAAGTCCTAACCTCTGGTACAAGTGGATGCAAATTATCTTTGGAAATAGAGTACATCTTTGCAGATGTAATCAAGTTGAGAGAAGGTCATACTGCTTTAGGATGGGCCCTAATTTCAATAACTTTTGTCCTTATAAGAAAGCCATGTGAAGACACAGGAACACAGAGACACACAAGGAGAAAACCGTGAGATGATGGAGGCAGAAAATGAAGTGATCAAGGTGCACCCCAAGGAACACCAAGGATTGTTGGCCACCACCAGAAGCTGGGAGACAGGCAAGGGACGGATTGTCCTTCAGAGCCTCCAAAAAGAACCAACCTTGCTGACATCTTGATTTTGGACTTCCAGCCTCCATAACTGTAAGAGAATACATTTCTGTTGCTTCAAGACACCTCATTTGTAGTAATTTGTTCTGGCAGCCCTAGGAAACTAATATACCTTCTACTAGGGATGGCTTCATAATTAGATCTCTGGGGGGCAGGGGGTTTGTTTTTGTTTGTTTGTTTTGTTTTGGCTTTAAGCTGGTTTTTACTTCCAGAAAAGTCCTCAGAAGGAATTGTTATTACTCTCATGAATAGCAGAGCTCTCTTACCTGATTGCTGGCGAACCAGTAAGATCATAGATGCACACTCCCTGTTCTTATGTTAATGTACACAGGGTGCGGTCGCAAGGGCCCAAGGAAAAAAGTGTGGGGCAACCACTCTAACTGATTTTTACCACACTTCGGCCTCAAATCAGCAGTGAACAATACATTATGCAGAGATATTTCTCACCACTATAGATTTGTGAAATTATTATACACTCATGGTGTACTCTCTATCAAGGCATATCATCAATATTCACAAAAAAAGGTTAAGATGGTTATCAGGTCTCAAATTGGATGAGTATCTAAGAGTTTAAAACAAAACAAGGTTCACTCGTTTAACAATTTTTATTAACCACCACTCTGGAAATTACTAGAACTTGGTTTGCATATTTATCTTGGGGGATTCTGGTTTTACCAATCTGTCTGTTCCAAGATTATTTGAATATGCGACCTGAAGCTCGTACGGAGGACATAAAAAGAGGAAAATATGAGTCTTTGCAAGTTCTTTAGACACCATATCTGCAAAATTGGGAGGCGGGACGGTTTCCACCCAATAACAAGGGTGTCAGGGGTCAGCCCTGCCTTGGAGAACAGCAGGGAAGTCCAAAGTCTCTCTGAACAGGTATCTCAAAAGGACACTTCCTCAAAAGGCTTCTTCTGTCATAACTGGTGTCAAAGACTCAGCAAAGATTCCTCCGTGGACCCAGATTTGCTCAACATTGAGCCTGGAAATGGTCCCCATGCAGAGTGCAGAGGCATCCTAAGTTGGCCCTGACCTCTGCTCTTAGCGACACTTGCTGATTTCCAATGCTGTGTGACATGTCCCTACATCTCTCATCTTTAAAAAAAAAAAAGTGCAATTTTCTATTGGCTCAGTCTCTCCCTCACTTAGAAAACCTCTCTCTCCTTTCAAAGAGATTGTTCTTGAAAGAGAAGCCCATAGTTCCCCATCTCTTGTTTATTGCTCAATCCATGGCAATCTGGCTCTCTAAAAACTCTCATTTGATCATTCCACAAAAGCTCCCACCTAGCACTGACACCCAGCATCTTTAGATACCAAACCAAAAGGGCAGTTTTAGTTGGGATCTCTTCTTTGATATCACTGAGGCATTTCATCACTCTCCCCTGGACGATTTCTCCTCTCATGGTTTCTGAGTCACCACTTCTCTCCATCTGAATCTGACCTTCATTCATAATCTCCTTGCAAAGTCCCTCTTTGTATCTCTCTTTGATATTTGTGTCTTGTGCAATTTCGTCCTGGCTCCCCTCTCTTTCTATAAACAATTCCTGGATGTTTTCTAAACCCATGGCTTTAATCAAATCTAATTCAACTAACTTCATCTCTCCTATTAGCTCCAGACTCATATGTCCCTGGCTGTCAGCAGGGCATGTCCACAGGAATATCCAACAGGCAACCAGAAAATCACCACATCCAAATTTAACATTATCTCCACTTTCCCCCGCATCCTTTTCCTGTGATTCCTGTCTCAGGAACTGTTCCATATAATAGGGATAAAGCAGCTAATGAAATAGTCAAAGCTCCTAACATTACAGACTTTTGTTCTAGTTGGGGGAGATGAATAATAAACTATTAAGCATGGAAAACATCAGGGTGGGGGGAAGTGCTGGAGGAAAAATATGGAGCAGGGTGAACGGATCAAGAGGGGCAGGTTTGTCTGATATGGGTGCTGAAGGAAGTCCTTGCCAATAAGATGGTATTTGAGCAGAGAGCTGAAGCGAGTGAGAGATGCCGCCAGGTGAGGATCTGGCAGACGACAATTCCAGGCAGATGGAAAAGCCAGTGCAGAGCTGGTGAAGGCAGCATGTGTCAGGATGGCTTGACTTGAAGGACTAAGGAGCTCTGAGTGATTGGACTGAGAAAGCAAGGGGAAGAATGACAGCGTGAAATGTCAGGGATGGAGCACAAAGGCACATATGCAGAACCTCACAGGCTAAAGCAAGGACTTTATATTTTATTTTTATTGATACTAGAAGCCATTGTAGATACGATCTGACTTATGTTTTAAAATTATTATTCCTCCTGCCACATGGAGAAGAGAATGCAAGGGGTTTATTCATTCAGGAAATAGAAACCACCCTAGGTATTTCAGGATGATCCTAATTGGAGAAAAAAAAAAAAAGGAGTCGTTTTTCCTTCCCCTTACTTCTCAGCCTCTTTCTAGTGCCCCTCATTGTCAGAACTAGTGGGAAGCCAGGGTCAAAGAAGTGCAGTTTGTGCAAAGCAGGATCCAGAGAGCTGTTTGTATCACTTAGGGATGAAATAAGATGCACATTAAAGAGAAATCTATGAACAGTGGCTTCAATAAGTAAGGATTGATTTTTTTCAGTAGAAAGAAACGGGGTGCTGATGGGATGGCTGTGAACATTGGTTCAGTTATTTAATGGTGTCCGGGCATGTGTCTTGGAGATTCTCTGGGATGTTACAGTTCCAGGCATGGCATTCAGAGCATCTAGAAGGAAAGAACAGTACCAGCTCCCAGAGACCCTTGATCGTAATTCTTCTGACCTCTTATTGACCTGAATAGTCAAATGGCCACTTCCAGCTGCAAAGAAGACTAGGGAAGTGAGTGCTTGTCTTCCTGTTTCTCTAGTGGATATTGGCAGGGGAGAAAGCTGTGGGACATCCGTGTTGAAACAGACAGTAGTGACCACCATATGATCTAAGGGGGTCAAGCTTTTGAATCGGAGGAAGAGTAGGGAATGCTATGAAGACTCAATGAACAAGCTTACTCAAAGATGCTTCTTAAATGAAAGAAGCTTCTACTTGGCTCTGTCCAGTGTGGTAGACTCTATCTAGCAGCTACATGCAGCTGGTGAGCGCTTGAATGTAGCTAGTCTGAATTCAGGTGTGCTATACGTGTAAAGTACACAGAAGATCCCAAATTTCTAATACAAAAAAAAAAAGTTTTTAATCTCATCAATAATTTCCTATGTTGATTACATGTTGAAATGATATTTTGGATATATAGTAAAAAGTTCAACCTATTCCTTTTTACTGTGTTTAATATAGCTGCTAAAGAGTCTTAAGTTACATATGTGCTTGTGCTATATTTCTGTTGGATTGTGTTGCTCTAGAGTATTGAATGACCCTTTCTTTCTCTAAAGAGAGTCCTTAATTTCCTGCCTCTAAGTTAACTTTTCCTCTCCTGAGGATGCTGGTTGTTGTGGTTTTCTAAATCTGGGAAGAACTTACCAGAAGTGCTTCTTCCCTGATCTTTGTTGGTCTGATAGCTCAAAAGGTATCTTCTAGTGACAGGTTGAAAAAACAACCCAAATCCTCCTCACAAGGCACTAGCCATGACTATTGTATATATTTCAAGCTGAAGTAGAAAAGTACAATTATAAAAGTGATTAATTCGGGCTTCCCCGGTGGCATAGTGGTTGAGACTCCGCCTGCCGATGAAGGGGACACGGGTTCGTGCCCTGGTCCGGGAAGATCCCACATGCCGCGGATTGGCTGCGCCCACGAGCCATGGCCGCTGAGCCTGCACGTCCAGAGCCTGTGCTCCGCAACGGGAGAAGCCACAACAGTGAGAGGCCCGCGTACCGCAAAAAAAAAAAAAAAAAAAAAAAAAAGGGGTTAATTCAAGGAAAAGATTTAAATGAGGAATCAAATTATTCATCATCAGTAATACCCCAAGCTATCTGATGAGATGATTTGAATAACTGGTGAAAGGGAAATCCCAATTTAACGTAATCCCTAACTTTTTTTTCCCCACTGGATGCAAGGAATCATGAAATTCTAATTCGCTACAAGCCTGTCCATGGCTTTGCACTAAAAAATTTCTTCAGTGACTTTGGTGGGAAGAGGGATGAGATGGACGATGAAATCTATGCCCAACTTGTGGTAGGCAGAATAACTACCCCCCTCCCACCAAAGATGTCAACGTTCTAATTCCCAGAACCTGTTAATATGTTACCTTATATGGCAGAGGAACTTTCCAGGTATGATTACCTTAATGGCTTTGAGGTGAAGAGATTATCCTGGATTATTTGGGTAAACCCAATCTAATCTGTCATAGGTCCTTACAGCAGAGAATCTTTCCCAGCTGGAATCAGAGGGAGATGTGACTACAGAAAAAAAGGACCAAGTGATGCAAAGCACTTCTGGCTTTGAAGATGGAGGAAGGGGCCATAAACCAAGGAATGTGTGCAGCCTCTTGAATCTGGAAAAGTTAAAGGAAATAGATTCTTTCTGAGAGCCTCCAGAAAGGAACACAGCACTCTTGACACCTTGATTTTGGCCCAGTGTGACTCTTCTAACCTCCAGAACTATAAAATAATAAATTTATGTTGTTTTAAGACACTGAGTGTGTGGTGATTTGTTCCAGCAGCAATAGGAAACTAATATAAAACCCAAAGAGATAAACATTAAAACAATAAAATGAAAACATTAAATTTTGAGAATATTGTTGCTTTCTGTCAAACTTCTATCCTCGCAAAATTCTCACCAGCTTCCCTGTCAGCTATTAGAGACTAAAAGTAATAGGGCAACCAGTTTATGAGACGTTATTCTAATGTGATATTCTCCTTTATTCATTATCCCTTCTCCCCACATACACACAAAAATGCACAAACATTTCCCAAAGGATTAAAAACAAATTTCCCTCTCCTGCTACTTACTCTTTTCAAATAATACATAGCACTATAGGTTTAGGGGAAGAAGTATCTTTTCATTTCCATGTTTATATCTTGTTTTTGCTAGCTGATAGATCGGTTTCTTTTGCCTTACCCTTTATCTTAGTTTCTTACTTACATTGCAGAAGTCATTTTATCCATCCCTCTCAACTGTGGGGATACTTAGACTACCAGGCCTTACTCAACACTGTTTGTCTGTATCAGGAAATAGGTTCGTGCAAGAGAATTTTTCTGTCAGCAATAGAAAAAATAAATTCTATCCACTTTGTATTTAGACCAGATGAAACTGAACAAAATCATATATGATGAAATACTATCCACTTCATGAGCACGAGTTTATTTGAAAATTTAGCACTGGGTTGACAATAAAAATCGCAGAGAACTAAGCAAATATAATCTGAGGGAAGAAATGGAGATATCCATCTGTTACCAAAGTTTCCTTCAAGAGTCCTCTTTCAGATCTGCAGGAAAACTAGGGAGCCTTTAGGGTATCTCTTACTCATAACTGAAAGGCCTTCAGTCTTCCAGTCATTAAATGGGTCCAGATCAAATAACTCCAAGCCCATGCATAAATGTGGGTGCTACAGCACACCCAGAATCCTGCTCATCTGCTCCTCCAACATTGGCTGGCTCTCTGAATCTACCTTCTGATGCTGCTTTAGGTCTCTTTGATCTGCCCTGTTCCTGAGACCCAGAAGGTGACCTACTAACATGAGGCTCTAGGGCATGAAGGATTAGGATTGTTAAAAACAAGATAACAGGCACAAAACAGAGTCATTTATGCTAAGCTCCGCATCACGAACAAGACTTAATTACAATTTCAGCTCTCTCGAAATGGAATCTTAAGCCAGTTCATCCGGAATCTCCTGATCTGCACTACTGAGGTCACCTGCCTGATAGACCCTGCCATCCTCTAAAGGAAGGTGACCTTGCAATAACCCACCCGCTTTTTTGTCTAGTCTAACTTCCTTGACCTCTCCCCCTTCTGCCAATAAGTCTCTCATTTTGTACAGCTCGTCAGAGCTCCTTTCTATCTGCTACATTGGATGCTGTCCAATTCAAATTGACTTTTGCTCAAACTCTTACAACTTTTCTTATGCTTCAGTTTATCTTTTCTCAAAAGAGAATAATTTGCAGCAGGTAGAATCAGCAGCCCTGATGCTAAAGTTGATCTACCTTTCCCCGCCCCAGGGCATCTCTCGATGACTTTTTCTCCTCTAACCTCCCATTCTTCCATCATGTCATTTCAGCCGGTTCCCTCCCCGTCTTCCCTAAGTTCCAGGGATCTGACATCTACTCCTTCTGGAAGCCCACCTAGCAGCTGCCATCCTGGGTCACTCTCTCCATCCCCAGGGAGGACACCATTTTAGTTGCTCTGTTACTTCCTCTCTAAGCCCAGACTTGGTTCAGGCCTTTTCGTTTTATAACCAAAGGGCCCACTAAGTAGTTTTTCTAAACCAAAGCATATGATTTTCCATGAGGTGAATTCTGCTATCCCCACAGAATAAAAATGTGGCTAGTCAGTTGAGGTTTTCTTTAATAATAATATTTTTCTTCCCACTGAAATATAGGATGTATTTCTTCATCTATTTTTGCTGTGTAAGCCCACAAATAGTTGAATTAACATAGGATGTTGGTTTTAACAAAATGCTCTCGCAGCATGTTGGAAAGTGGTACTGCCCATCCAGCGGGGGTACAAAAGTGCTTTAAAGAGGGGGAAAGCACTGGGTTAGATCCTGATTGCATGTTATGCCCTGGGGTGATGCCAAAAAGGGCAACTCAGAATGAAATTTTCCTCTATTCCAGCATCACATAAATGGAAATGGCTATTTCTGAGTATATCCAGATTTTCTTAATTTCCCTTTACAGCGTAGGTCTATTTTCTCAAAGTGTATGTAGTCTAGAGACCACTATATTAAAATAACCTCTGTTTGTTAAAAATGTGGGTTCCTGCCCAAGGTCTCCCTGTCCAAATGAATCAGAGTTTTCAGGAGTAGGACCCGGGAATGTGCATTTTTTAAAATGGCAATGCGGGAATTCCCTGGCCGTCTAGCGTTCAGGGCTCCGGGCTTCCCTGCATGGGGCAAGGGTTCCATCCCTGGTTGGGGAACTGAGATCTTGCATGCTGTGTGGCACGGCCAAAGAAAATTAAAAGAAAATAAAAACGGCAATGCAACTTTTATGGCCAGCTAAGCTTAAGAGCCATATCCAGAGTAAAGTAGCTTCAATACATGGATTAAGCCATTGAGCATTGCAGGAAACATATCTTATCCTTTGTAGTCATCGTTTCCCAGAATAAAAAATAAGGGTCAAAATAAGGAGTAACTTTACAAGAGAGAAACCTGACAAATACTTCTCAGCCAGGTGATCAAATTCAACAACTACAGTGATAAGTTGTGTCGATAGTAGGTACCTTGATGGGATATGATGAAAATGGTACTTTACCTCTGTGGTCTTCCCCTCAAAGCCCATAACCCCCGTCAAATCATGAGAAAAACAGCAGATAAATTTCAACTGAGGGATATTCTACAAAATCCTAACTAGACTCCTCAAAACTGTCAAGGTCATCAAAAACAAGGGAAATTTGAGAACTGTCACAGCCCAGAGGAGCCTCAGGAGACATGATGACTGAAAGTAATGTGGTTTCCTGGATGGAATCCTGGAACAGAAGAAAGACATTAGGGAAAAATGAAAGAAATCTAAAGAAAGTATGGACTTTAGTTAATAATAATATATTAACATTGGTTCACCAATTGTGACAAATGTACTATATTAAGGTAAAATGCTAATAACAGGGAAAGCTGGGTGGAGGATAGACAAAAACTCTCTTTACTACCTTCAGAGCTTTTCTGTAAATCCAACCTCTACTACAATTAAAAATTCATTTAAAAGCTTTTTAAAAATGGGAGTCGAGACAGATAAGATTGATCTACACTATTGTTCTTTGCACTGACTACCTAGTCCATCAATCAAAGCTCTATTCCACACGGGTTAATATCACTAAGATAAAAAAGTTGATCAAATAACTGACATCATGGTATATGTAACCAATAGGTTTAATTCTTCTATGTTGTTTACACACAGGGCTCCCATGCTGTACAAGTCCAGAGGGTTCTAGTCATACAAAATGAGAGTGAAAGGAAATCATTTCTGTAGAACTGTAGGGAGGAAAGACTTTCCCTACCTTCCTAGGTCCAAAAGCTGAGCCTATGAAATAAACTGACAATGGTACTTTAACAAGAGAAAATGTTTATAAATTTATTAACTTAGTACTACATGTATGGAGGCATCACAGAAAAAAAAAATACCCCAAAAAAGAGTGATATATGAGAGCTTATATATTGTCTTAATAGGTGGAGGGGTGATGTAGACATTTAAAGGAAAGTAAATGATTTTTAGGAAAGATGAATGAGCCCTTAGAAAAACAGGTGGGAGACCTGATAATTTTTGATAAAGTTTGTCTGAGTGTGGTTTCCACTTCTCCTCTCCTCTCCTGTGATCAGAGCAGATCTTCCCTGGTTGAAGAAATTCCCAGAGAGGAGATTTATAACTGCCTTCCTTTTGAAGCATCTGTCTTTAGGCAGATAAGGGGAAATCAGAGAAAGTGTCTCGCTGCATTTGCTGTTTCTCAAGTGCCTATAGCTCAAAGTAATCAATATACCAAAGTGGCATATTTTGGGGCAACAGGTCCTGAACTCCTTCAGAATACAATATGAGTATCACTGGAATTGTTCTAACTTCTGGCCTATTTACATACCATGAGTAGAAATTATCAACTCATTTGAGCTTCTAGTGGGTAAAATGTACAAGTAGGATATAAGCAGGGAGCCTTTGGTGTGTCATGTTTATTTCTCAAGTAAGTCTACCAAGAATAAAAAAAAAAGCCATCCCCCAATGTATCTGCTCCGGCCACCACTAATCTTATGAATGAATACTCTATTCACCTCAACTGGCAGGACATTGCTTCTCTCCATCAGTAGTTATCTGCTGCGCTCATTTCTCCTCACTCCTTTTTAGATAACTTAGTCTCCTCCAGCTGAGAACCCACTTCTCACCACTCAGGTCAAAATGTGAAGGGAAGAGTGAAAAGGGAGAAAAGTCCTAAGGGTCTTTCCCCAACTGCTTGTCCATGTGTGTTACCCTAGAGCAAGTGCTTATTGGCTTGCTTGCAAGAATCTGTTGTTAAATCTACAGCAATTTTGTAAATTGGTTGTTAAAGTATTAATAGCTTTAAATCATCATGATCGGAGTATTTTATACTCAAAAATTGGCAAACACTACAAATCGGGGCTTTTTTCCCCCTCCAGTACCCACCACGCCTTATTTCATATATGAATCTACAGACCTCAGAGCCCTGGTCTCCTCCCCATTTCCTGTAAAAGTTCCTCTGACATGTAGAAGATGGGTTTGGGTTTTTCTTTTTCCTTTTTTGTTTTTATCCTTAAACACCTAGCTCCATTGTCTTGGTCAAATTGTTTTGGTCTCAAGAAACTGAGTCTCAGTTATGATAACTCAAAAAAAGAGATAAGAGTTGTGATAGTAACTGAAAAGACACAGAAGAATCTCAGATAAACCAAGGCAGAAAGTACACAGTCTGATGTTAGGGTACATGAACCCAACAGGTCCCCACCACTGGGAGTCACCCAATTAGCTGCTTTATGGTACAATCAGCCGCAGGCTGGGGAATCTCAGTAAATTCAGCTGCCTCTCTGCTTACAGGTCCAAGGTTCACACAGGCTAATACAGTGAAACATGGCCAGCACATCTTCCTATAAGACGTAGGCCTTGTCAGGCTTCCCTGGTGGTGCAGTGGTTGAGAGTCCGCCTGCCGATGCAGGGGACACGGGTTCGTGCCCCGGTCCGGGAAGATCCCGCATGCCGCGGAGCGCCTGGGCCCGTGAGCCATGGCCGCTGAGCCTACGCGTCCAGAGCCTGTGCTCCGCGACGGGAGAAGCCACAACAGTGAGAGGCCCGCGTACCAAAAAAAAAAAAGAAGAGTTAGGATTTGTTCTTCCCTATAGGATCTGGCTGGAAATCGATGCCTTATTTTTTTATTTTTTTGCGGTACATGGGCCTCTCACTGTTGTGGCCTCTCCCATTGCGGAGCACAGGCTCCGGACGCACAGGCTCAGCGGCCATGGCTCACAGGCCCAGCCGCTCTGCGGCATGTGGGATGTGGGATCTTCCCAGACCGGGACACGAACCCGTGTCGCCTGCATCGGCAGGCGGACTCTCAACCACTGCGCCACCAGGGAAGCTCTCGATGCCCTATTTTTATTTAACTGTTTGCAATGAAATTCACAAGATGCGTCCAAAAAGCTGAGTTCTTACCTGAGTTGACAGTAGAACTTGAGTTCTATGTAAGAGGCAGGAGAGAAACTATCAAAGTATACAATCCTCCTTAACAGATCAGGAATGGTTAGAAATTGGAGGGATTTCATTTCAACGATGATATAGCCCCTCATATGTGACAGGAAATCTGGTTAGACAGTCATGATAAAGGATTTATCAAGCAACAATCTTTCCAGGAACTCATCTTTTAATAAGAAACTCATGATCTAATTGGAAATAAAGGATGGTAACAGCAGAGTTTGTAGCATGTTGTAGATCAAGTCTTGGGGGTTTCAAAAAAGTCAGACTGAGTTCAGAGGTTACCCTGCAGGTGGATCATGTCTTCCAGGTTCTTGTTGCCTCCTGACTTCTCATTGTCTGTTTGGTCCAGAGGAGACACCTCCTGCTTAGGTGGAGAGTGGAAGCATCATTACTTTCAAAGACAGCAAGTACAGGGTGGAAAGAAGTGTGGTCCCTAATTTCACTTTTAAGAAAGATACGTTTCCAGGCTTCCCTGGTGGCGCAGTGGTTGAGAGTCCGTCTGCCGATGCAGGGGACACAGGTTCGTGCCTCGGTCCAGGAGGATCCCGCATGCCGCGGAGCGGCTGGGCCCATGAGCCATGGCTGCTGAGCCTGCACGTCTTGGAGCCTGTGCTCCGCAACGGCAGAAGCCACAACAGTGAGAGGCCCACGTGCTGCAAAATAAAAAGAAAAAAAAAAAGAAAAAAAAAAGAAAGATAAATTCCTGGCTCCCTAAATGGAGAGTTTAAAAACCTCCCATACAGCAATCATTACAAATGATGGCTGGATTTTCTAGCACTATTCATATCGAATTCCCCTTCTGAGTAAGACTAATAGGATTCCTTAATCTGGTTGTGAAACCTAACATTGTTACTCTAGGGAAATTCACTGCAAATTAAACCATCGGATTGCAGCTGGACTTTTGGAACGAAGGACATCCGTCCCAGCGAGCAGAAATAAGACTGTTGATCTGGGTGAGAGTTCAACGCCACTGACCTCCCCTTCCTTACATTGCAAGTGTGCCTGCAATTTAGGAGAAACAGGAAGTTAACCCTGAGAAGGGAATCATGAGTTATTGTAACAAATGAATTCTTGACTGGAGACTTCTCAAACGCAAGGGCTTTCTATACACATACGGATATTTTCCTGTTTTTCTTTTCATTCTTCAGTTTTAAGAGTAAAGGAAATTTTGAAGAGCATGGCTGTGAAAATTATGGATTTCCAGTCAATCTTTTCAGTGTCTAACACTCCAAAAATAATGTTCTAAGCAATTTTCATTGATGAAAACAGCTAATGTGGAAATAAACTTCCACCCTCTAAGCTATGTGGTTATAAGACATTGCGGCCCTCCCTCTAAGACCTGCTGAGTTCTTTTTGTGTTTGGGCTATGAACATAAGCAACCAGCTGTTCCTAATCCCTAGATTATAGAGTTTGGGGAAAACAAGAAATAAAGAGGACAAGAAGGCGAAACAAGAGCTTTGTCAGCCACTCCATGTATATATTTTGTTGCTATTAAGTCATTCACAAACATTTATTGAGCCCCACTATTTGCCAGACACTGTAGTTTGGCACCGGGGATATATTGGTGCACAAAAAAGATATGTTCCCTGCCAACAGTCCTAAAGAAGTAAAAACTAGAGAATTCCCTGTCAGTCCAGTGATTAGGACTCCACACTTTCACTGCTGAGGGCCCGAGTTCAATCCCTGGTCACATAACTAAGATCCCACGAGCTGTGCGGCGTGCTCAAAAAAAAAAAAAAAAAAAAGGTAATAGCTAACATTTACATGGTGCTTATAGTTTCAGCCTTGTTCTGAGCATTTTCTTATATTAAACTCATTTAATTTAATTTATGAAATAGGTACTGCTATCATCTCCAATTTAGAGATGAGGAAACTGAGAAGCAATTATACTCCAATAAAGATGTTTAAAAAAAAAAGAGAGATGAGGAAACTGAGGCTCAGTTTTAAATGATAATCACATAAATTGACTAGTGAATATATAATTTCAAAGCAATCTAAGGTCTCTGATGGAAAGTTATACCAGTGGCTCACTTCAAGCAGTGGATCCTGGGATCATACATCATTCCTTGAACAGTTCTATGGTAAAGGGCAGATCCAAAAGATGTGTTATTAGGCAAGTGACTTTAGTCCTCAAAAAAAGAGCTGTCAGTTAAATATAGAGGAATTGTCTCTCTAGAATATCCATCTAGACTTAGAATGTTAAAACTCCATTCTGTATCTCTTTCTGCCATTGCCCTGTGAGGAAATGTCATAAGTCTTGGTCTTCCTGTTTTGGGGAAAAACGTCTCCCACAAGATTGATGTCTGAATAAAGTTTCAGCCATTTTCAGCTACTATTGTAAAAAATGTTCTCTGTAGGAAAATGAATTTCATATCATCAGAGATGCAAACTAATACACTGACTTTTATCCTGGAGCAATAGTGGATGGGTGTGTCTAAACCTGGTAACCCAATGGCATGCTTTGGAATCATGCTAAGTGGATCAAAAGTTCTAATCTGGTCGAGGGGAGACAGTTTTTTCATTAGAGCTATGCTGTAGCTTTGTCTCATCAGCACTGTGTTCTCATCACCCAAGCTTTCTGAACCAGCTCAAATGCTGTTAGTTTCAGTGGCAGAGTCTACCTCTCCCAGGAAATGTGCATAGCATTAGGTTAACAATTTGCATCAAACAATTAGCATTAAATTAGGACACAATCATTTGGAAATTTATGTATTCACTAAAATGATAATAGAAAACTACACAGAAATGCTACCATTAAAATGATAATATAAAGACTACACAGAAATACAATTTGTGACTTGAATTCATTGGGAAAACATAGGATATAAAACTGCGTGAATTATAGTCATAATTAAATGAATTATCAAAGCACCAAAGACTAGAAAGTCACAAAAAATAAAAAGAGGTCAAGATTGTATCAGAGTGAAGAAATTATGATACTTCTTCTACCTTTCTAGCTTTCTATAATGGGCCATGTCTTTTTAAATTGAAAGGAAGAAAATGTAATGTTTTATGTGCTGGCCTTGGTTTACTACTAACTGCTCTTGTCAAAGTTCAGAAATGGGAGCCATACCATGACTAGAGGTATAAATCCACAGAGTTACTATGTCCTCCTTCATCAAAATAGAATTCTTGAAAAGAAGAAAACAAAATCTATCTGCATAGCTCCAGAGCACAGAAAAATCACATGGTGACTTTACTTAATAGGACATACACAACCATTTTTTAGTAGGGTTCTGGAATAATGCATATTTGTCTCCAGTCTTAAATACTTGTGATGCTCTGTTGTTTAAAAAAAGATCTTGGAAATTTTCTGGCAGTCCAGTGGTTGGGACTCCGTGCTCCCACTGCAGGGGGCCAGGTTCCATCCCTGGCTGGGGAACTAAGATCCTGCAAGCCACTGCTCAGTGCAGCCAAAAAAAAAAAAAAACAAAAAAGATCTTGTGCACATGTCTCTGTCCTCCCAGCTCCCAGGCAGCTTCTCCTTGCCAAGCCTGTGATTCAAGGCTATCTGTGTTAGAGCGTGGATACAGGCTCTGCCCCACTGGCTCATCCCCTGGTCCATATCTCACCTGCCTGGGAAGGAGCTGAAGGGACCAGCAATTGAGTCTCTGTCACACCCATATTTATTTACTTGAAGCAGATAGTTAATGTTCTTTCAGTTGTTCTCAAAGTGTGGTTCCCCAGACCAACAGTGTCAGCATCACCTGGTATCTGGTTAGAAATGCACATGTTTCAGGCCCCACCCCAGACCTACTGAATCAGAATTTCTGGGTGAAGCCCAGTAATCTGTTTAAACAAGACCTCCAGGTGATTGTGACACTCACTACTGAGAACCACTGTCCTGTTCCATAAGCCTAATTATATTTCTACTTAGATACCAACACAAGCAGCAAGAATATATTACTTTAAATTCTAATTTGCTATTGTAATCACAATTATCTTAACATCTTATTTTTGAAATAATTATAGAAGTATAGAAGAAATGCAAAAAAAAAAAATGATACAGAGATATTTTTATACCCTCCACCTAGCTTCCCCTAATGCTAACCTCTCACATAATGAAGGAACATGAATCTAAACCGGGAGATTAATTTTGGCACAAGACTCTTAGCTAAACTACATTTTCCACTTGGATTTCACCAGTTTTCCCACCAACGTTTCTTTACTGTTCCAGGATCCAATCTAGGACTTCACATTGCATTTAATTGTCACGACTCCTTGGTCTCTTCTCATCTGTGACAGTTCCTTGGTCTTCCTTTGCTTTCCATGACCTTGACATTTTTGACAAGTACTAATCAGATAGTTGCAGAGTATCCCTCAGTTTGAGTTTGTCTGATATTTTCTCATGATGAGATTGAAGTTATATGTTTTGAGGAAGTAAAACACAGTGGTGATGCACCTTTTTATTGCATCACATCAGCTGGTATAGTATGTTGATAATATATCTTATTAAAGGTGATCCACTTGGTTAAGCTGGTATCTGCCAGGTCTCTCTACCATAAAGTTACTATTTTCCCCATTATTATTAATAATTGAGGCTATGCAAATATTCAGCATCTCTTTAAACGTCCATCTACTTACCTTAGCATTTAGTGGATAATCACATTTTTTTTTTTTTTTTTTTGGTGGTACGCGGGTCTCTCACTGCCGTGGCCTATCCCGTTGCGGAGCACAGGCTCCGGATGCGCAGGCTCAGCGGCCATGGCTCACGGGCCCAGCCGCTCCACGGCATGTGGGACCTTCCCGGACTGGGGCACAAACCCGTATCCCCTGCTTTGGCAGGCAGACTCTCAACCACTGCACCACCAGGGAAGCCCGGATAATCACATATTTTTAAAAATATATCTCAGGCTTCTCTGGTGGTGCAGTGGCTAAGAATCTGCCTGCCAATGCAGGGGACATGGGTTCGAGCCCTGGTCTGGGAAGATCCCACATGCCGCAGAGCAACTAAGCACGTGCACCACAACTACTGAGCCTGCGCTCTACAGCCTGCGAGCCACAACTACGAAGCCCGCGTGCCTAGAGCCCGTGCTCCGCAACAAGAGAAGCCACGACAATGAGAAGCCCACGCAACGGCAATGTAGAGTAGCCCCCGCTCGCTGCAACTAGAGAAAGCCCGTGCACAGCAACGAAGACCCAACGCAGCCAAAAATAAATAAAATAAAATAAAATAAAAAAATAATATATATATATGTATATGTGTGTGTGTATATATATATATATATATATAATCCACATCATCATAGTTTAGGTGGCTCTGGCTAAGATTGGCTGAGCAGGGCACGCAGGTCTCGTCTGTGACTGTGATGTTTGAGGCATAGTTTCTTGGGATGGAGACAGAAGACCTGAGGAGACAGAGGGCAACAGGATCACACACTCTTTGCCAGTCCCAGGGATATGTCTGATCCCATATAGAACACTCCTGAAGGGAATGATTTCCATCAAGGATTTTAAGAGCAGCTTATAGTACTGCTCTGGGTCTCAGATGATAAAATGGAGCCCTGAAGTGGGGAGAGAGGCATACTGATTTCTGCATGGAACGCCAGAAGAAGAGTGACAACTGACAAGAAAACCTAAGGAACTTTCTAGTAGGAGAATCATGTCCTTCCTTGGGGTAGGGGTGAACTACAGCCTCTGGGGAAGCCACCTTCAGTGAGGATGCCAGAGCTAAAGAAAAGAGTGGTCTTTTTCCAGAGGAGGGGGAGATTTTGTGAGGAGGCAGTGAGACTTGTGAGGTGGTGAGTTGCCAGGGGAGTGAATAAGCCAGAAAACTGAGGTGAATAATGTGACAGCACTCCATTTGTACCCAAAGACTCTGGCAGAGGCAGAAAAGAAGAGTCTCGGCATATAGTTATGCAATCATACACTCAATTCATCACATGACCAACCAAAACTCTATTTTTTGTTTTTAGGGGTTGCAAATATTTATTTCACAGTTGACACCTTTCTTTTCACTTTGTATAAAGCATTTCTTACCTTGCTGAAATGAGTTGTTTTTTTTTTAACATCTTTATTGGAGTATAATTCCTTTACAATGGTGTGTTAGTTTCTGCTTTATAACAAAGTGAATCAGCTATACATATACATATGTTCCCATATCTCCTCCCTCTTGCATCTCCCTCAAAACCTCCCTATCCCACCCCTCTAAGTGGACACAAAGCACTGAGCTAATCTCCCTGTGCTATGTGGCTGCTTCCCACTATTTTACATTTGATAGGGTATATATGTCCATGAGACTCTCTCACTTTGTCTCAGCTTACCCTTCCCCCTCCCTGTGTCCTCAAGTCCATTCTCTACATCTGCCTCTTTATTGCTGTCCTGCCCCTAGGTTCATCAGAACCTTTTTTTTTTTCTTCTTTAGATTCCATATGTATGTGTTAGCATATGGTATTTGTTTCTCTTTCTCACTTACTTCACTCAATATGACAGTCTCTAGGTCCATCCACCTCACTACAAATAACTCAGTTTCATTTCTTTTTATGGCTGAGTAATATTCCATTGTATATATGTGCCACATCTTCATTATCCATTCAGCTGTTGATGGACACTTAGGTTGCTGCCATGTCCTGGGTATTGTAAACAGAGCTGCAATGAAAATTGTGGTACATGACCCTTTTTGTATTATGGTTTTCTCAGGGTATATGCCCAGTAGTGGGATTGCTGGGTCATATGAGAGTTCTATTTGTAGTTTTTTAAGGAACCTCCATACTGTCCTCCATAGTGGCTGTATCAATTTACATTCCCACCAGCAGTGCAAGAGGGTTCCCTTTTCTCCACACCCTCTTCAGCATTTATTGTTTGTAGATATTTTGATGATGGCCATTCTGACTGGTGTGAGATGACACCTCATTGTAGTTTTGATTTGCATTTCTCTAATTATTCGTGATGTTGAGCATTCTTTCATGTGTTTGTTGGCAATCTGTATATCTTCTTTGGAGGAATGTCTATTTAGCTCTTCTGCCCATTTTGGACTGGGTTGTTTGTTTTTTTGATATTGAGCTGCATGAGCTGCTTGTAAATTTTGGAGATTAATCCTTTGTCAGTTGCTTCATTTGCAAATATTTTCTTCCATTCTAAGAGTCGCCTTTTCGTCTTGTTTATGGTTTCCTTTGCTGTGCAAAAGTTTTAAGTTTCATTAGGTCCTATTTGTTTATTTTTGTTTTTATTTCCATTTCTCTAAGAGGTGGGTCAAAAAGGATCTTGCTGTGATTTATGTCATAGAGTGTTCTGCCTATGTTTTCCTCTAAGAGTTTTACAGTGTCTGGCCTGACATTTAGGACTTTACTCCATTTTGAGTTTATTTTTGTGTATGGTGTTAGGGAGTGTTCTAATTTCATTCTTTTACATGTAGCTGTCCAGTTCTCCCAGCACCACTTATTGAAGAGGCTGTCTTTTCTCCATTGTATATTCTTGCCTCCTTTATCAAAAATAAGGTGACCATATGTGTGTGGGTTTATCTCTGAGCTTTCTTTCCTGTTCCATTGATCTATACTTCTGTTTTTGTGCCAGTACCATACTGTCTTGATTACTGTAGCTTTGTAGTATAGTCTGAAGTCAGGGAGCCTGATTCCTCCAGCTCTGCTTTTCTTTCTCAAGATTGCTTTGGCTATTTGGGGTCTTTTGTGTTTCCATACAAATTGTGAAATTTTTGTTCTAGTTCTATGAAAATGACATTGGTAGTTTGGTAGGGATTGCATTGAATCTGTAGATTGCTTTGGGTAGTATAGTCATTTTCAGAATATTGATTCTACCGGTCCAAAACATGGTATACCTCTCCATCTGTTGGTATCATCTTTAATTTCTTTCATCATTGTCTTATAGTTTTCTGCATACGGGTCTTTTGTCTTCTTAAGTAGGTTTATTCCTAGGTATTTTATTCTTTTTGTTGCAGTGGTAAATGGGAGTGTTTCCTTAATTTCACTTTCAGATTTTTCATCATTAGTGTATAAGAATGCAAGAGATTTCCTGCATTAATTTTATATCCTGCAACTTTACAAAATTCATTGATTAGCTCTAGTAGTTTTCTGGTAACATGTTTAGGATTCTCTATGTATAGTATCATGTCATCTGCAAACAGTGGCAGTCTTACTTCTTCTTTTCCAATTTGTATTCCTTTTATTTATTTTTCTTCTCTGATTGCTGTGGCTAGGACTTCCAAAACTGTGTTGAATAATAGTGGTGAGAGTGGACATCCTTGTCTTGTTCCTGATCTTAGAGAAAATGGTTTCAGTTTTTCACCATTGAGAACAATGATGTCTGTGGGTTTGTCATATATGGCCTTTATTATGTTGAGGTAAGTTCCCTCTATGCCCACCTTCTGGAGAGTTTTTGTCATAAATTGGTGTTAATTTTGTCAAAAACTTTTTCTGCACTTATTGAGATGATCATATGTTTTTTATTCTTCAGTGTGTTAATATGGTGTATCACATTGATTGATTTGCAAATATTGAAGAATCCTTGCATTCCTGGGATAAACCCCACTTGATCATGGTGTATGATCCTTTTAACGTGCTGTTGGATTCTATTTGCTAGTATTTTGTTGAGGATTTTAGCATCTATGTTCATCGGTGATATTGGTCTGTAGTTTTCTATTTTTGAGATATCTTTCTCTGGTTTTGGTATCAGGTTGATGGTGGCCTCATAGAATGAGTTTGGGAGTGTTCCTCCCTCTGCTATATTTTTGAAGAGTTTGAGAAGGATGGGTGTTAGCTCTTCTCTAAATGTTTAATAGAATTCGCCTGTGAAGCCATCTAGTCCTGGGCTTTTGTTTGTTGGAAAATTTTTAATCACAGTTTCAATTTCAGTCCTTGTGATTTGTCTGTTTATATTTTCTATTTCTTCCTGGTTCAGTCTCGGGAGGTTGTGCTTTTCTAAGAATTTGTCCATTTCTTCCAGGTTGTCCATTTTATTGGCATATAGTTGCTTGTAGTAATCTTTCATGATCCTTTGTATTTCTGCGGTGTCAGATGTTACTTCTCCTTTTTCATTTCTAATTTTATTGATTTGAGTCTTCTCCATTGTTTTTGTTGAGTCTGGCTAGTGGTTTATCAATTTTGCACTCTTCTCAAAGAACCAGCTTTTAGTTTTATTTATCTTAGCTATTGTTTCCTTCATTTCTTTTTCATTTATTTCTGATCTGATCTTTATGATTTCTTTCCTTCTGCTAACTTTGGGGGTTTTTTGTTCTTCTTTCTCTAATTGCTTTAGGTGTAAGGTTAGTTTGTTTATTTGAGATGTTTCTTGTTTCTTGAGGTAGGATTTTATTTTTTTAAACTTCCCTCTTAAAACTGCTTTTGCTGCATTCCATAGGTTTTGGGTCATCGTGGTTTCATTGTCATTTTTTTCTAGGTCTTTTTTGCTTTCCTCTTTGATTTCTTCAGTGATCTCTTGGTTATTTAGTAGTTTATTGTTTGGCTTCCATGTGTTTGTACTTTTTACAGATTTTTTCCTGTAATTGGTATCTAGTCTCACAGCACTGTGGTTGGAAAAGATACTTGATATGATTTCAAAATTCTTAAATTTACCAAGGCTTGATTTGTGATCCAAGATATGATTTATCCTGGAGAATGTCCCATGAACACTTGAGAAGAAAGTGTATTCTGCTGTTTTTGGATGGAATGTCCTATAAATATCAATTAAGTCCATCTTGTTTAAAGCTTGTGTTTCCTTATTTATTTTCCTTTTGGATGATTGCTCTATTGGTGAAAGTGGGATGTTAAATTCCCCTACTATGATTGTGTTACTGTTGATTTCTCCTTTTATGGCTGTTAGCATTTGCCTTATGTATTGAGGTGCTCCTATGTTGGGTGCATAAATATTTATAATTGTTATATCCCTTTATCATTATGTAGTGTCCTTCTTTGTCTCTTCTAATAGTCTTTATTTTAAAGTCTATTTTGTCTGATATGAGAATTGCTAATCCAGCTTTCTTTTGATTTCCAATTACGTGGAATATCTTTTTCCATCCCCTCACTTTCAATCTGTATGTGTCCCAGGTCTGAAGTGGGTCTCTTTTAGACAGCATATGTACAGGTCTTGTTTTTGTGTCCATTCAGGCAGTCTATGTCTTTTGGTTGGAGCATTTAATCCATTTACATTTAAGGTAGTTATCGATATGTGTGTTCCTATTACGATTTTCTTAATTGTTTTGGCTTTGTTATTGTAGGTCTTTTCCTTCTCTTGTGTTTCCTTCACTCGAGATTAGTTCTGTAGCATCCGATAAAGTTTATTCCTTCTGAACATTTTCTAATGCTTTTCTTTTCAAGTGGCACTAGAATGATTTTAGGAGTTGAGACCATATTATCCAACAAGGCCGTGAGGGAATATCCAATATCCAATTAGATGTCATTTTAGTATCTAGTAGGAGTTGGGACCTTACAAGTTAAGGAAATTAGGAAGAGGGTGAGGAATTCCCTCAAGTTCAAAGTGTTTTGGATCTAGCTGGGAAAACATTTAAGTATAGTATGCACCAAAGAAATGTAAAATTCAATTAAGTATAGTACTGTCCTGGGTCTGAGCTGCAATCTTTTATTTGTAGATGGAAGGAAAAGATAATGATATCAGGCAATGTCAGGTGCCATCCTTCACTTTATGTCAACTTGACTGGATCAGGGTTGCTCAGAGAATTGACTAAACGTTGTTTCTGGGTTTGTCTATGAAGGTGTTTCCAGATGAGCTAAGCATTTGAATCTGTAAAGTATATTGCCCTTCTTGGTATGGGTGGTCATCTTCCAATCCACTAGCATCTGAATAGACAAAAGACAGAGGAAGGGAGAATTTACCCCTTTTCGGCAGGAGTGCTTGAGCTCAGATATCAGTCTTCTCTGCCTTGAACTGAGACTTAACACCATTGGCTCTCCTGGTACTCGGGCCTTTGGATGTAATATAGCATCAGCTCCTCTCATTCTCTGGTTTGCATCTGGTGAATTCTGAGACTTACCCTTCATAATTGCATGAGCCAATTCCTCATAATAAATAAATAAATATATATATATATATACATATAAAATATATGTTTATAGATATAGACATATAAGTATATGCTATTGGTTCTTTTCCTGTGGAGAACCCTAATACACCAGGGAAATAATAACTATCTTCTCTAACTTTGGAACCATGATACAGTGACTGTACTTGGCTTAGCAGTTGGGTTGGGGAAGAATCAATCCAGTTGTCATCCTAGGCAACATTTCCACTTGTTATGCCACCTCAACCAGCTGTTTTCTGGAAAACTTTAGAATCAGGTCTACAGATGTCTCAGAGAATCAAGCATAGAGTATTAACGTTCTTTGTATTGTGCTTAAGAAAAATACATATAATATTTGGTACTTAAAACTCGTCATGCTTAAGAGAACTTGGCCTATTACAAAAACAATTCAGCCTATGATATCAACTTAAAACATATCATTGATTAATTGATCTTAACTCATGATTTTAGTAGAAAGGAATGAGAAAAATTCTTACTGAACTTATGACATTGAAGTTATACAAAGATTTAGGATATACCATATTAATAAACTTTATTTTTTATTGAAGGATAGTTGATGTACAATAATATAATATGTTACAGGTGTACAATATAGTAATTCACAATTTTTAAAAGTTTTACTCCATTTATAGTTATAAATTATTGGCTATATTTCCCATGTTGTACAATATATTCTTGTAGCTTTATTTATTTTTTATTTACTTTTATTTTTGGCTGCATTGGGTCTTCACTGCTGCACGCAGGTTTCCTCTAGTTGCAGTGAGCGGGGGCTACTGTTCGTTGTGGTGTGCGGGCTTCTCATTGTGGTGGCTTCTCTTGTTGCAGAGCACAGGCTGTAGGCGTGCGGGCTTCAGTAGTCAGAGCACATGAGTTCAGTAGCTGTGGCTCTCGGGCTCAGGCTCAGTAGTTGTGGTGCACAGGCTTAGCTGCTCCGCAGCATGTGGGATCTTCCCAGACCAGGGCTCAAACCAGTGTCCCCTGCATTGGCAGGCAGATTCTTAACCACTGCACCACCGAGGAAGACCCCCCTTGTAGCTTATTTTATACTTAATAGTTTATACCTCTTAATCCCCTACCCCTATGTTGCCCCTCCCCCCCTTCCCTCTCCCCACTGGTAACCACTAGCTTGTTCTTCATATCTGTGAGTTTGCTACTTTTTTGTTACATTCACTAGTTTGTTGTATTTTTTAGATTCCACATGCGAGTGATAACATACAGTATTTGTCTTTCTCTGTCTGATTAATTTCACTTAACATAATGCCCTCCAAGTCCATTATGAGAGTTATGAGAATTTAAGTACGTTTGAGGTTTATTTGATAATTGAAGTATCTTAAAAGGTAATCAAATATGTAAACTGTGGTTTAATCTAATGAAAGGAGTTTAAGTTTGTAAATGAAACCAAGGATCAAACCCCTATATTAGTTTCTATGGCTTCTGTAACAAATGACCACACATTATATGGCATAAAACAACAGAAATTTATTGTTTCCCAGTTCTGAGGGCTAGAAGCCTGAGATTAAAATATCAGCAGGGCCACATTCCTTCCAAAGTTTCTAGGAAATAATCCTTCCTGCCTCTTTAAGCTTCTGGTGGCTCCTGGCTTTCCCCGGCTTGTGGCAGCATCCCTCCAGTCTCTGCCTCTGTCTTCATATGACCCTATTCTCCGTGTATTTTCTGTCTCTAATAAGGCCACTTTCATTGTATTTAGGGCCAGCCCTAATCCAGTATGACCTCATCTTGATCCTTACCTAAATATCAACTGCAAAAATCCTATTTCCCAAATAAAGTCACATTCTGAGGTTCTGAGTGGACATGAATTTGGAGGGGACACTATCCTACCCACTAAACATTTTAAGAGTGATTGTTAGAGTTTGCTAGACTTATAAGTAGAATAATGAGATTTGTAATCTAAAGACTACTAAGAGCAAGGGTTTTGAGTATGTTTCTTTAACTAACTGATTATTAATTTGAAAACCAAGGTCACCTCTGAATAATTTATTCTGCACTCAGTTTTCTCTCAAGGTCACCCAGCAACTCACAGTCACACAAAAGAATACTTTTTATTAAAAAGGCTCTGGCAAGGTGGCTTTCCTCATTCTCATTCTGCTCTAATATTTCTCTTTGAAGACAGCAGCATTTCTGCCTGTTATTCACTTAAACTGACTAAACCTGGGCAAAATGAACACTTTTCATGATAAAGCAGTTTAAGAATAGGATTCGTATCAAAGGGCAGAAGAATATCCCAAACACCAGGATGAAACAGCTCTGGAGAACAAAGCTGCAAAGCTACAGTCTCAGGTGAAGCCCAAAATAACCTTTAGCTGATTGAAAGAAAGTAGACCACAACAAAAACATAATTTGTCAGTGTTTGCTATTTTTAGAGTCTTCAGGAAGCAGAATTATAACACAGAAAGGATTTTCAGATAAAAACATCTTAGCTAACGCTAGCAAATCTTGCAAAAGTCAAACGATCCCGAGTACAGATGAACTCCTTCCAGATTTCTTGGATAATGGCTTCTACTCCACAGCTGCTGAGGGCTCAAGGCAAGGGGCTGCAGGTCTGGAGCCTGCCCACTGAGAACATTCAGGACTTTCATTACTTCCTAGAGACAACCTACAGCAAGAGCTTAGAAGAAATGTGTGATATGTCTGTCTCCAGGCGCTGATCTGCAACAGGGCCAGGGAGATAATGAGGAAGCTCCTATCAGACAGATAAGACATCACACAGAAGCTCCACTCAATTCAGCTTTACAAATGGTAAGAGAAGGAAAGGCACCAAGAGCAACAATTCCTAGAGGCTGATTTCCCCAAAGAAGTTTACATAAAGCAGTACTTGATCATAGGAAGTAGGCTTCTTTTTTAACATTCATTGTATGTGGCTTTTTAAATGTACATACTTTTCAGACGATTATGGTACTTTTCTAGTAATATCCTCATCTTTAAGGAGACTGGATAACAAATTCTTTGATTTACAGGTGTAGTTCCAAGTTCTCTCTTTAGAAACATTACCGTTATGTGTTGAACAATCCCAAAACCAAGTAATGAGCACTCTTCAGACTGCTACCCTCCTCCAAAGAGCTGAAAGAACTTTATATTAGTTGCCGAAATAGAGTTCAGACTGGAGGTGGGGAAAAGAAGAAAATACAGAAAGTAAAAACTTTGATATAATAATGAGAAAGAATTTTCTAGGCATAGAAGAAAATTAGATATAAGATGTAATAAATTGATAGGCAAATAGCAGACTGAAAAGAAGTTTTCAAATAATAAAACAAAGAAAAATACAAACAGTTAAGAGTCTTAGTTCATCAAGAGCTTAAAAATCAATGAGAAAATATTGATGGGCCATTACAATTTGGCAAAGGATTGAACAGGCTTTCCTAAAAGAAAAAAATATGACAAAAAAAATGTGAATATATATTCAACATTATTAATTGTCAAAGACATCCACAACAGAAATCACTGGGCACAGATTTAATGTGTGAATGTAGCACTTATTAAACAGTATTATACAGCTTTGCATCTGCCAATCATTTAATTCTTGCAACAATTCAATATTAGTAGTACTATTATTATCCTCATTTTACAGTTGAAGAAACTGAGACACAGAAATGTTAGTAATTTAACCAAGGTCATGTGGCTAGTAATTGGCTTAGCCAGACTCCACGCCCAATAGTTGGGTTCCCTGCCCAGGCTCTTACCACCAGGCTTGACTGTCTTTCTGAATACTTACAATGAACCGAATGTTTGTGTCCCCCTGAAATTAATATGTTGAAATCCTAACCCCCAATATGATGATATTAGGAGAAGGGGTATTTGGGAGGTATTTAGATCGTGAGGGTGAGCCCTCACGAATGAGGTTAGTGCTCTTATAAAAGGGACCCCAGAGAGCTTTCTTGCCTTCTTTCTGACATATGAGGACACAGTGAGAAGTCAGGCAGTCTGCAACCCTGAAGAGGGTTCTTACCAGAGCCTGACCATGCTGGCATCCTGAACTTGGGTTTCCAGCCTCCAGAACTGTGAGAAATAAATTTCTGTTGTTTATAAGCCACCCAGTCTATGATAGTCTGTTACAGCAGCCTGAATGGACTAATATAGTACTGCTGGGTGCAGTGAGACTCCCTCTCACATATTGTTGGTGGGCAGGAAAATTGGCACAGTTGTTGTGGTAATAGGTACAATTGGTAAAATGAAGCAGTGGCTTTGTGTAAAAGTTCCAAAATATCTTTGTATGGAATAAGATTTTTAAAAAGGAATAAAAACCTTGATGACAATGAATAGCATAAATGTGGAATGGATCCCACTGACAACTATGGCGCCAGGAGTGAATACAGAGAAAGGAGTCTCTACCTAGTGCTAGGTTGCTGGCAAAGCTGGAACTGCAGAAGCAAAAAAGGGGAGGATTGAACATGTGTAACCGAGGGAGTCACATTTGGTGGCCTCATCTTCTCAGTAACACTGGAAGCAAAGTCACTGGCAGAAAGCTTTGAGAAGAGGGAGAGAAAGGATGCCTGGCACAATCACTGCATGGATTGTGGTAAGGAATCAGAAGAGATGAATTAAAATTTTTCTGAGGTGCAGAAGGATGGACTTTAAGCAAGACAATGGGAATTTTCAACGGACTTGGATTTGGTAATGAATTATGTCAGCCTTGGTTTCACTCTGGACTAAGAAGCTCAATTGAAGATAGGGGCAGGAATCCAAGGTTTGGAGTGGATGAGAAGACAAGGGGAAAAGGACATAAGGATTACTGAGAACATGGGCATCGTGCTGGACCATTACAACATGATTCAGGGTAAATGACAGCAAAAAATACCCAGGAGAACAGTACACAAACCCTGAAGTTTCACATTTGTGAATTGCTTCCATGGGAGGTCTTCAAGCACCTCACTGAAAATGTCAGGGAACAAATCAATATTCTTACAAAACGCCAAGCATTTAAGAGAAAATGGAAGAAAATTTCTTACACTCTCTCATTGACTTTATCAGAATCTGTGGAACTGACTTTCACTTACTTGACAGAGAAAGAACGTTACCTGATTCCTCCAATACTAATTGCACATATGGCCACCAACACAATTAAGATATAGGACGTTTTCATAGAGAACAAACTTGTGGTTGCCCAGAGGGAGGGGGTGGGGGAGGGGTGGATTGGGAGTTTGGGATTAGCCGATTCAACCTACTATATATAGAATGGATAAACAACATGTCCTACTGTATAGCACAGGGAACTATATTCAATATACTGTGATAAACCATAATGGAAAAGAATATGAAAAAGAATATATATATATGTATAACTGAATCACTTTGCTGTACAGTAGAAATTAACATAACATTGTAAATCAACTATACTTCAATAAAATAAATTTTTTAAAAAAGATACTGGACATTTCCATCACGCTGAACAGTTTTCTTATGTCCCTTTACAATCAATTTTCTGTCCCTTCCCTCTGGTCTGATCTGCTTCCCACTATTGTAGATTAGTCTTGTCTATTCTAGAAATTCATATAAATGAACCATATAGTAAGTACGCTCTTGGTCTGGCTTCTTTGGCTCAGCCTAGTGTTTTAAAAATTCATCCAAATTATGTGTATCAATAATTCAGTCCTTTTTATTACTAATAAGTATTTCATTGTGAATTTCACAATTTGTTGATCTATTTACTTGTTGATGGATACCTGGGCCTTTTCCACTTTGGGGCTATTAATGAAGGTCCATGTACCGCAAAAAAAAAAAAGGGGGCAAAGGACTTGAATAGATATTTCTCTAAAAAGGATATACAAATGATCAACAAGCACATGAAAAGTTGCTCAACATCACTAATCATTAAGGAAATGCAAATAAATCAAAATCACAATGAGATACCACCTCACTCCCATTAGGGTAGCTACTATCAAAAAAACAGAAAATAACAAGTATTGATGAGGATGTGAAGAAATTGAAACTCTTGTGCAGTGTTGGTGGGAATGTAAAATGGTACAGCCAATATGGAAAACAGCATGGTGTCTCATCAAAAAATTAAAAATATTTTTACCGTATGATCCTAGCAGTTCCATTACTGGGTATATAGCCAGAAGAATTGAAATCAGGGTTTTGAAGAGATATTTGTACTCCATGTTCTTAGTAACATCATCACAATAGCAAAAAAGTAAAAGCAACCGAACCAACAGATGAATAAAGAATATGTTATATAAATACAATGGAATATTATTCAGCCTTAAAAATGAAAAGAACATGGATGAAATTTGGGGACTTTATGCTAAGTGAAATAAGCCCTTCACAAAAAGACAAATACTGTGTGATTCCATTTATAAGGGGTACCTAGAATAGTCAAATTCATAGAGACAGAAAGTAGAATGGTGGTTGCCAGGGTCTGGGGGAGGGGGGAATGAGGAGTTGTTATTTAATGGATATGGAGTTTCAGTTTTGCAAAGTGAATAGACTTCTGGAAACTGGTTGCACAACAATGTGAATGTACTCGACACTCCAGAACTTTATTCACCTAACGATGATTAATATGGTAAATTGTAAGTTATGTGTATTTTACCATAATTAAAGAAAAGAAAAATTTTAAATATAGCATGGTACGACTTTGAAAACAATTTGGCACTTTCATATTAAGATAGACATACGCTTTACATAAGACCTGGCAATTCCACTGCTACACTTTACCAAAGAGAAATGAAAACATGTCCTTAAGATGACTTGTACAGGAATGTTCACAGCAGGTGGACTCTCAACCACTGCGCCACCAGGGAAGCCCCTTTGCCCATTTTTAATTGGGTTATATTTGTTGTTGTTGTTGAATTGTAGTTCTTTATATATTCTGGATATTAATCCCTTATCAGATACATGATTTGAAAGTATTTTCTTCCATACTATAGGTTGCTTTTTTCACACTGTTGATTGCGTCCTTTGATATAAATAAGTTTTTTATTTTGATTTAGTTCAATTTGTCCATTTTTACTTTTTTGCCTATGCTTTTAGTGTCATATACAAGAAATCATTGCCGGGCTTCCCTGGTGGTGCAGTGGTTGAGAGTCCGCCTGCCGATGCAGGGGACACAGGTTCGTGCCCCGGTCCGGGAAGATCCCACATGCCCCAGAGCGGCTGGGCCCGTGAGCCATGGCCGCTGAGCCTGCGCATCCCGTCCGGAGCCTGTGCTCCACAACAGGAGAGGCCACAACAGTGAGAGGCCCGCGTACGGAAAAAAAAAAAAAAAAGAAAGAAATCATTGCCAAATCCAAAGTCGTCAAACTTTTCCCTTGTTTTCTTCTAAATGTTTTATAGTTTTAGTTCTTATGCTTATGCTTTGATCCATTTTTAGTTAATTTTGTATATGGTGTGAGGTAATGTCCCAACTTTATTCATTTGCATGTGGATATCCAGTTTTCCCAGCAACATTGATTGAAGACTGCCTTTCCCTATTGAACAGTCTTGGCACCCTTGCTGAAAAATCATTTGACTATCTATGTGAAGGTTTATTTCTGAATTTTCCATTCAATTCCACTGTTCTATATGCCTGTGTTTATGCCAGTACCACATTGTTTTGATTACTGTAGATTTGTGTACCACGCTATTTTATATTTCCACCAATAATGTATAAAAGTTGCAGGTGCTCCATATTCTCATCAAAATTTGGTATTGTCACTCTTTTTCATTTTAGCCATTACAGTGGAGATACAGTAGTATTTCAACATGGCTTTAATTTCCATTTATCTTGTGACTAATGAGACTGAGCATCTTCTCGTGTGTGTATTAGTCATTCTTATATTTTTAGTGGAATGTTTGTTCAAATCTTTTGTCCATTTTTCACTGAGTCGTATGAGTTTTTTGCATATTCTGGATACAAGTTCTCCGTCAGAAAAATGTATTGCAATTTCCGCCCCACCTCTGACTGTGGCTTGCCTTTTTCATTTCTTATAACACAGTTGTTCAAAGAACAGACACTTTTAATTTTTATTAAGTTCACTGTATCATTTTTTTTTTGGTTAGCAATTTTTGTATCCTAGTAAATCTTTACCTCCACTTCAAGATTGTTTTAGAAGTTTTTTTAAAAATTTATTTATTTATTTATTTTTGGCTGTGCTGGGTCTTCGTTTCTGTGTGAGGGCTTTCTCTAGTTGCAGCGAGCGGGGGCCACTCTTCATCACGGTGTGCGGGCCTCTCACTGTCGACGGCCTCTCTTGTTTCAGAGCACAGGCTCCAGACGCGCAGGCTCAGTAGTTGTGGCTCACGGGCCCAGTTGTTCTGCAGCATGTGGGATCCTCCCAGACCAGGGCTCGAACCCGTGTCCCCTGCATTGGCAGGCAGATTCTCAACCACTGCGCCACCAGGGAAGCCCTGTTTTAGAAGTTTTATTTTCCTTTCAAAGTGTTTTTAGTTTTAACTTTTATATTCAGTTAATCAATTATTTAGAGTTAATTTTCATGTGTGATGTGTTGTAAGGGTTGAGGATCAGTTTTGTTCACACAGATACCCAATTGTTTCAGAACAATTTGTCAGAAAGACTCTCCTTTCCTCAAATAATATTTTAGCACCTTTGTCAAAAATTAATTGACTGGGCTTCCCTGGTGGCACAGTGGTTAAGAATCCACCTGCCAATGCAGGGGACATGGGTTCATGCCCTGGTCCAGGAACATCCCACATGCTGCGGAGCAACTAAGCCCGTGCGCCACAACTACTGAGCCTGCACTCTAGAGCCCACAAACCACAATTGTTGAGCCCACGCACCACAACTACTGAAGCCCGCATGCCTAGAGCCTGTGCTCTGCAACAAGAGAAGCCACTGCAATGAGAAGTCTGCACAGCGCAATGAAGAGTAGCCCCCTCTTGCCGCAACTAGAGAAAGCCCGCACGCAGCAACAAAGACCCAATGCAGCCAAAAATAAATAAATTAAATAACTTTTTTTAATTAAAAAAAATTAATTGACCACATAAGTTAGTGGTCTATTTTTGGACTTTCTATTTTACTTAATTGATCCTTACTCCAACACTATATTGTTGTGAATATTTTATTTTATGTCAGGAAATTGGGTAATGTAAATTTTCCAACTTTGTTCAAAATGGTCCTGGCTATTCCAGGTATTTTGTAATGATGTTTCACATAAATTCACAATTCACATAAATTATAGAATCAGTTCATCAATTTCTACAAAAAAGCCTAAGGGATTTTGATTAAGGATGCATTGAATCTACAGATAAATTTGGGAAGAATTGTTATCGTAACAATATTGAATCTTCCTATCCAATGACATGGTGTATCTCTCCATTTACTTCAGTCTTCTTCCAGCAGTACTTTGTAGTCTTCAGTACACAGATAAATCTTGCACAAAGTTTTTTTCAACTTATCCTTTAGGATAATAATGTTCTGGGTGCTGTTATAAATGGTATTCTTCATTTTAACTTCATTTTCCAATTATTTCCCACTAGTTTTTAAAAATACAATTGATTTTTGTTCATTGACTTCTTTCCTACAAACCTGCAAAATTTGCATAGGTATCAGGTGCAATAAGTCAACAAAAAGAAAATTATAAAACAACTAGAAAGATTGGAAAAGAATGTATATTTCTAATCCATTAATTATTTTTAAACCTTTCTTTCTGAAAAAGTCTGATAGTCTATAAACTATGATATAAAGTAAACTGCAATTTGAAGTCCATGAGTTTATTTTCAAAACATTTAAAGGTGATACTAGAAGTATAATGGCTGTCTACTGGAGCAGGATTTATAGAATCCAGGGTTTGAAGGAATCTTAAATTACTTAGTCCAACCAATCTTCTACATCTTCTCAGCCAAACACTTTTACTCCCTGGGATTAAACCCCTTCAAAGATAGGAATTTCCTTTTTGCTCCACCCACTTCATCTTTGGTTGGCATTATAAGAATGTTCTTAATTTGAGCACAAAGCTGTCTTTCTGAAGGTTCTATTCATTTCTTTGAAAATTTATGATATGACATAAGGGTGGGCATTCAGCTGGTACATACTGGTGCAATGTACTAGTTGTTAAAATATTCAAGTACCAGTTATTTAAAAACCACACTACCTTGAGTCCACACTACTACCACTGGACACTTCTGGACCACTTCATAATATGGGAACTAAATGACCCAGCAGAGGGCCCTGGGGTCCTGCTCCAGAAATATGACCTATACCCCTTCTGCTGTACTTGGTATTTTTAACATCCTTGCTTATACCTCTACCACATAGAATCTTGTTACTTGGCTTCTAAAAAGCTCGAAAGCCTTGCTAGTCAAAGAATGATGCATCACCTTGGAGTTTTTGAGATATGCAAAATTGCAGGCACCACCCAGCCCTACTAAATCATAATCTACATTTTAATGAGACCTCCAGATGATTCATATGCAAATTTTGTTCGATTTGTGCTAGCTTAGATCTTGCTTCTAGGTTGGGGCTTGTAACCTAGTGGAAACAAAACCATGGCAGTAGTGAGGTCTCAAAGCAGTGGTTATTTAGCAACCACTACATAAATATTTTAACAATTAGTACATTATACCAATATGTACGAGCTGAATGCCAACCCTTGGGTTGTATGATAGATTTTCAGAGAAATGAATAGAATCTTCAGACAGACAGCTTTGAACTGGTAGGTTAATAATGTAGAGAGAGGGGAGTTCATCAAAGGATATAAATCCTTGACAAGGCAAAATGTTCTAAGTGCATTGGGCCAAACTGGCCTTTGAAAGGAAGAAGAAATAGGTAGGAAGAGGAAGCCAGTGCAGAAGTAGGAGTTTCGAAGATTTGGTAATGAGAAGGTAAGGACATTTCTCTCAGCTGGATTTTGTCATTTCAGTGAAACTTGAGGGAGTTTGTCAGCTGACATGGGTGGGCAGAAGAATATGGAGGTTTAATCAAAGAGGAGAGGCTGTTGAATTAGTCATTTCAGTGAGTAGACAGCCTTATTAGAAAAATGTTGGTAGATTCCTGGACAGCGTTAAGTGTGTTTGAATGTTGTAAACATGAATTTAAAAAGAAATCAGTCAGCCCATTTGGGGCTGACTTTGCTCAAGTGCTAACCCAAGGATGACAGATAACAGATGGTAGATTGCAGCCAGTGTTAGGATTTTGTTAGCAAGATAAGTCAGAAAGCTGAAAAAGCAAGGAGTCGAGGACATTGCAAGGATTTTCCATAATGTCATTCAAGATAGACAAGGAGGGAAGTGAATGCAGAAATGGGCTGGGAGGTAAGTGAGAAAGTTGCTGTCATGTCAATGGATGGAGATCTTAATGAGACTGAGAATGCTGGAATGCTAGAATAAGTAAGCTTGAAATACAGGCATTTGTAGTGTGAGGGTGAAAGGCTAGAAATGATTTTGGAGGTGGTAATGTACCAGAAAACTGGGTTTACTTCTTGGTGGGTGTCGAGCCAAAAGACACAACCAAGCCAAAGATCAGGAGAGGGAAGGATTTATTACTTTCATCAAGTAAGGAGAACACTGGGGATCTTTCCCAAAGCAGTGTCTCTCCGAAAGCAAAATTGGTAAAATTTTAAGCCAAGCGTACATGCATATTCATGACAGGTCTTCAAATGGAGAATTCAGCATAGAATTAGGGCAAAGGTCAACAGAGTCCAAGCTTTAGTTGACTGAAGTCACGAGGGTCAGAAAAGGTCAACATCATCATTCCTTAGGTTCCAGTTGATCTGATGGTAGAGCACTTCAGGCTAATCTTTACCACGGAACTGGGAGTCTTTACAACTGATTTATTATCTTTGTTGTTGTTACTTTTCTTGCTTGATAACAGTTTGCTTCTGCATTCTCTTGTTCCCTTAAGATCATTAATTACTGAGACCTGTTCGAGGACAAGCATTGTAGCCAGGCTTAGATCACAAGATGGCTTAGGACCAAAGTGGTTTCTCTTATTTCAAGAAAGCCATGCCTGGTTCTCTTTCTCTGGGGACCCCTACCCTATCTGCTTACAGTAATTTGTGTTGGCAATGTTAAGTATGAACATGACACTGAGTGGTTCAAGTGGAGTAGAAGTCAAGGAACTGAGAGACCATGGTGTTGGCTGGGACACTTACAGATATTTTATTTAATGTTTTATTATGGAAAACTTTCAACATATACAAAAGCAGAGAGAAGGGTATAATAAACCTCCATGTATACATCACCCACCCTCAACAATTATCAACTCATGGCCAATCTTCTTTTATCATTGGAAGCAAATCCAAGCACCACATCTTGATATCTGTAAATATATCAGAATGCATCTGTAAAAAATAAGGACTCTTTTTAAAAACATATCCACTCTACATCATCACATTTAAAACAACTAACAATAAGTACATAATATCATCAAATACCAGATCAGTCACATTGATGGTTGAAGTTGCTTGTCATTATGACAGGAATTGATTTGGAGATAAAAGTTGACAGCCAGGAACTGATTCCCAAGGTAGGAAGAGGAAGGGCAGAGATGTTACCAGGTGACAACCATAAAGAGGGGGGAAATTTTCAAGTCAGGTAGCCTCAGCCTCAAAAGTGCAGGTGAAATCCCCCGGCTTCCAAGAAAGGTGGAGAAATGGCTTGGAAATGGCAGTGAGAAGCAAAAAGGAAAGCTTTGAGTCTATAGTCTCACCTTGAGAAGCAAGGAGTATTAGAGCAAAACTAGTCTCCACTTGAGAGATTTGAAGGGTGAAGACATTTCATTCCAGAGAGGAGCCAGGTTTCAGGTGAATTCAGGAAGTGAAAAAACGTTTATCAAAGAGATGGAATGTATGAGGATCTGCTGATTGCAGACCCGGAGAGCATAGTGAATAATATGGACGTGGGTGAGGATGAGGGTACAGAGAATCAAGTTAGATTTATGGGGAGATGTTCTGGACAGTGTAGGTCATGATTAGGGTGACGATACATCCCATTTTCCCAAGACTGTTGCCACTTATATCTGTCATCCTGAGATGCAGTTTACTATATGTCCAGGTTCAGATAATAAATTATGTGATCTCCCTAGATGGAAAGGTTGACTGAAGTCTGTTCTCCAGGCAATGACTGAGTGAGCAAGGAAGCCCAGCATGGTGAGATTTGCTCTTGAGATAACTTCTTACTTTTCAATCTTTCTTCTTTTTTTTTTTTTGCAGTACGCGGACCTCTCACTGTTGTGGCCTCTCCCACTGAGGAGCACAGGCTCCGGACGCGCAGGCCCAGCGGCCATGGCTCACAGGCCCAGCCACTCCGCGGCATGTGGGATATTCCCGGACCGGGGCACGAACCTGTGTCCCCTGCATCAGCAGGCGGACTCTCAACCACCGCGCCACTAGGGAAGCCCTCTTTCTTCTTTTTTTAATGAATGTATTTCAGAATACAAATTTACTTCTAAATGTAGATATTTGAATTCCACAAGTTTTGATATACCATATTTTAATCATTATTCAGTTCTAAATATTTTTTAATCTTCTCTTGGGAATTCTTTTGGAGGAAGTTTTTAGGATTGCAGCTTTTTAATGCAATTTTTAGGATTAGGTATTTTAAAAAGTGATTTTATTGTTGATTTCTCACGTTACTGAGTTACAATGAGAGCACACCATATCATATTAACTGACATCTGCTGAAAATTCTCAGGGATCCAGTGAGTGGTTAATTTTTGAAATGTCCTGTATAATTTTTGTTGGAGGCAGAGTTCTAGATATCTATTAGATAAAGCTAGTTTATTTTGTATATCTTTTTTTTCTTATATATAAATTTATTTATTTTTGGCTGCATTGGGTCTTCGCTGCTGCATGCAGGTTTTCTCTAGTTGCAGTGAGCGGGGCCTACTCTTCGTTGTGGTACGTGGGCTTCTCCTTGCGGTGGCTTCTCTTGTTGCAGAGCATGGGCTCTAGGCACTCGGCTTCAGTCGTTGTGGCATGCGGGCTCAGTAGTTGTGACACACAGGCTTAGTTGCTCTGCAGCTTGTGGGATCTTCCCAGACCAGCTCTCGAACCCATGTCCCCTGCATTGGCAGGCGGATTCTTAACCACTGCACCTCCAGGGAAGTCCTGTATATCTTCTGATCCTTACTAATTTTTGATCTAATTTATTGGCTTCTGATAGATAGACATTAAAATCTACCACTATGGATGTGGTTTTGTCCACGTCTCCAGGTAATTCTATCAGACTTCCCTTCATAGAAGTCTGGGTTTTGTTATAGGTATAATCAAACTCATAAATATTATATTTGCTCAATGCATTTTTCCTTCAGTTATTAGCAATTGATCCTTATTAATCCCTATTATTTTTGTCCTATATTTGATTTTGCATGGTATTAATATTGTTACACTTTTCTTTTTTTTTAATTTTATTGAAGGATAGTTGATTTACAATGTTGTGCTAATTTCTGAGGTACAGCAAAATGATTTAGTTATACATATATATATTCTTTTTTATATTCTTTTCCATTATGGTTTATCACAGGATATTGAATATAGTTCCCTGTGCTCCACAGTAGGACCTTATTGTTTATCCATCCTCTATATAATAGTTTGCATCTGCCAATCCCAAACTCCCAATCTACTGCTCCCTACCAACCACAAGTCTGTTCTCTATGTCTGTGAGTCTGTTTCTGTTTCATAGGTAAGTTCATTTGTTATACTTCTTTCTTTAGGTTTCTATTTGAATGGTATATCTTTTCTCCATCCCTTTTTTTTAATAGTATATAACTTTTTTCTTTGAAATAATTACATATTCACAGAAATTTGCAACAACACACAAAAAATATACAGGGAGGTCCCATACACTCCAATCAGCCTCCCCTGGTATTCACATCTTGCATAACTATACATCCCTTTGTTTGAAATTTCTGAAGTATGCTTTTTGTAAGCAAAATACAGCTAGATTTTGTTTCTTTATCAATCTGATCACGTCAGCCATTTTAAAAGGTGAGTTTAATCTGCTTACCTTTGGAGTTATTTAAATAGCTGCAATTGTTTCTACTTTCTTATTTTCTTTCTTTCTTTGCCTTGTTTTTCTGCTCACCACGCTTTTTATTTGCTTCTTTATTTCCTCTTTCCTGCCCTTTCATTTTCTTGTTGCTTAGAGATATAATTTTATTTTTATAGTCAGTAATACTCTCACCAAAATATTATATCTGTTTCCATACTTACAGTTATTTCTTGTCTTCCAATGACTTTTCTCTGGGTTCAATGTTCTTCATGCTGAAGTACATTTTTTTTATAGTTTTTTTGTTTTTTTAGTTGAGAGGATGTGTGTAGTAAATTCTTTTTTTTTTTAATTTAATTAATTTATTTATTTTTGGCTGCATTGGGTCTTCGTTGTTGCACGTGGGCTTTCTCTAGCTGCAGTGAACTGGGTCTACTCCTTGTTGAGGTGCGCAGGCTTCTCATTGTGGTGGCCTCTCCTGTTACAGAGCATGGGCTCTAGGCACGTGGGCTTCAGTAGTTGTGGCACACAGGCTCAGTAGTTGTGGTGCACGGGCTTAGTTGCTCCACGGCATGTGGGATCTTCCCGGACCAGGGCTCAAACCCGTGTCCCCTGCATTGGTAGGCAGATTCTTAACCACTGCGCCACCAAGGAAGCCCTGTAGTAAATTCTTAATCTTAGTATACCCATTATTCTCTTAGTATAAAAGTCTAGGCTGATAATTATTTGCCTTTAGGACATTTAAGATACTATTCTCCGGTCTCTATGCATCTATCTTTGCTGGTAATAATAATAAATCATGAACATGTGATAATCTTTCTCCCCAGTGATTTTTAAATTTGCTTAGAGGGTTTTACTATAATATATCTTGTTTCAATCTATTTTTTATTCATCATCCTTGGTATTTAGAATACCCTTTTCATTTAAAAGCTTAGGTTTACTTTCAATTCTGGGAAAGCCTTAGCTAATCTCTTTAAATATAATTTCTCCACCATCCCCTCATTTTCTTTCTCTGTACCTTCCAATAAGGATATGGGGGTGCTTTTCACGTTAATTGCTATTTCTGGGTGAATATTTCCACTAAGTAAGATTTTTTCTTCCATTATGTTCAGTAGTTTATCCTATTTCTTAAGGTATATTTATGACTACATTTTTCATTTCTAATCTTTTTATTTAGTTATATTTCATATCCATCTATTCTTGGTTCACTTATGCTTATTTTGTTTCATAATATTTTACTTCTTTTTCATTCTGAGGAATATGTTTCCCTTTATTTTCTCTTTAAGTATCTTAAAATATTTATTTTAAAGTCTTCTTTTCAGAAAGTTCTATTATTTTTAATTTATTCTAACCACTTTTACCTCATGATTTTGCCAGTTGTCTTTCTTGGCATTATATTTCTAGATGAATTCTGAATATTTTGTTTGTAGGCTTTTTAGATGTTGCTTTTGTTTCTGTTTTCACTCTCTCAGTGGGCTCACCTCACACTGTCCAGTGGTTTGGCCACTGCTGGGCCCCAGGGCAGAACCAGTTCATCACAAGGAGGTGCCACTGGAGAGAAGACAGTTCAGTCACTGAGCAGCAGGGCGGCTTGTTTTAAGCAGCTCCTACTCATGAGTGTGTGTATATCCTCTCTCTCTGGGTCTGCAGTGGCACAGAAACCCTAGTGTCAAGTAACAGTCAGCAGCAGAAATTCTGAATTATATTTCAGAGGCAGGGGATCCACATCAGCCTTTGCTTCAGCAATGGACTAACTCTGCCCTCTGTCTTCTATGGATCAATTTACCTTATCAGAGTCAAACTGCCCATTCTCTCTGCCAGGTTCCAGAGCCACAGTCCTGGGTCTTCAGCTCTCCCACCTCTTGCTGGTCCTTAGTCTACATCAATTTTTTTTTTTTTTGAGTATAATAACTATGTCTTTTTACTTTTCCATTTTTTACTTTATCTACTAGTGCTGTATGTTGGAACAGAAGGAATGTACCAAAGAGTGAAGTTAAGGCCCTCCTGAATGGAGATTCTGTATTAATTCCAGGTCAAGGGACTAAAAGGAAAAATATAGTTTTAATGGTTGGAATATTTTATTTTAGTTTTTCAAAAGAGTTGCAAAGCATAGTAACTATGCTCTGATACATAAGAGTTTGTAACAATGCTTTTCAGGGCTATTAGGTGGCATTTTAAAATACTCTATACACAAACAACCCACTAAGCATTTTATTAAGTGTCTCGTGATTTTTTTCTTTGTGAAGACTGGGTCTTTTTCCAAATTTGTGTCCAGGCTCATAGTCTTTTCACTTTCTTGAGAATTGCAACAACCAATAAGGAAAATTAAAACCTCAAAGGGAGAATATTTTGCCAAACTAGTAATGGCAGGTACAGAAAGCAGCAGAAAAATAAAATATCAGAAGTCAAAGAGTGACTTTATCTTTCCTAGCTCCATTCCCTGTTGGAAGGATGATTTTATTCCTTGGGGGTTGCTAGAATGGAGGGGAATCTAATTTCCATATAGCAATTGGTTATAGGGAGAAAAAAAATCTATGCCACAGGGAATAAACTTTTTCTAAAAACCTATTTTTAGTTTCAGCTTCATGCTGTTTTTAATTCCCTCTGAGTATGATGCCTCTGACATTTTCTTCAACGAAATTCATGCCAAAGTGGAAGCTCTTCTTAAAGTATGCATTTCTTACATTGAATTTAATGAAATGTTAATGTTCTAAATTTTAAAACATTAATACAATAGAAAATGTATCATTGTGCATAACTCAAAGTGCATAACTTTTGCATAACTCAAAGTCTTATATTTGAGGACTTGTCAGGCTGGAGTTCATCATATTGATTTCTAGCTTGTTGGCGTATGGTGATGGTGTGTGAGTTTAGTCTAAGTATATTAGACAAGTTACTATTTAAATAACAGGAGACATGGAATGGTGAATAAAATCATTGCATGGCTATTGGTTGCGATTATGAAAAGGTTGGAATTATCTTAAACTCTTTCCATTTTCCTGTAGTGGATTTTAAGAGCTTTATTTCTTTTATAAACAATAAGCTGTATATTTCTATATGTTGTCAATTAAAAAGCACTTTGGTACTTTTTTGAAAGGGAGTTTTGTGGATGTTGTGTACATGCATGTGTGTCTAAATATGCAAACAAACACATACATACACAACACATTTGTTGGCTGAGAGAGCCTTGTAAATGAACATCTTATGCCCCATTCTCTTAGGAAAAGCTTTACAGATTTTTTTAACATCCCTGTTTTTGGCTATCAAATTGCTAATTGGGCAAAGAATGCTATAAAGTTGCTAGCTTATCATACAGAGAAACATAAGCCCCTCATATTGAAAGCCAAATTATAGCAGCACTTTGGGAAGGAAGTTGTGAGAGAGAAAGCACCAGCTGGGGAGTCAGGTAGATCTAGACTGGACCCTGTCTCTGCCACTGACTCACAGTATTAACTTGACTTTGAAATTCTTTCCATGCATTTCCTTACCTGTAAAGTGAAGATGATCTCTGGTCTGAACACTTGTGCGATGTCAACGCTTTTTGATCAGTGACACATCCAGAAACTAGGACAGGGATACTAGTAGAATAAGAAAATCAAAGATGTATGAATATGAAAATAATGTTCCAAAGCAAGTGGCATGCAATGTAAATGAGATATCTGAAGACACATGGGCTGTTATCTTTCTAAGAAAAGCAATCCCATCTGATGTAGCTTAGCTTTAGCTGGTGGATACTGGTCATGAAATTTTGTTTCCTGAACTCTTCCATTGTTTCCCACTTCTCAAGACCCGCTGGATGTAATGTACTAAAACTCCTACAGATTATTAGTTCCCTATTCAAATGCTCTCTGACTTGGCATCAGGAAAGGAGCACTTATTCCAATGTTTGCTAGAAGATTAAGAAACATAGACAGCCCATCAACAGATTTTACAGTGTTAGGAGCCCTTTAACAACTACAGCAGGGCATCCTTTTAGGGGCTATAAAAATGAACTTCAAATTAAAATGGGCATCCAGAAAGCAACTCCTAGTGCAGTTACTGCAAAAGTTTTCATTAAAAATCTCTGCAAACACATTGGTAAAAACTCATAATACACTGAAAACCGAGACTGACATACAGCTAGTGGCCTGAATCTCAAAGATATACCACAAATTGTAAGACGAAATAGGAAAATTAATCAGTGGTCTGCCCTCTACCCTAGCGCTGAGGGCACTTGTGGTACCTTCCTGAGCTACCTCCCAAAACTATCATACTCATCCCTTAACCAGTATTCCAGGGAAGAATGGGGTATAAATCCAGTCCTGCTGAGAGTTAAGTTCTGTCCCAGGTCTTAAAATTTGCTTTTGTCCCTCATATTTATGTCCAATCCATTCCCCATTCAAAGTCTGAGTAATAGCTAAAATGATGATGATAATAATCATTAAACAGCCCAAGAACCAGGTACTGTTATCATCAATTTTACAAATGAGGAAATCAAGCCCTGGTCAATCTGCCTCCAAATTTGATAAGAGAATGAAATGAGCTTTCTATCTTGTTTAAGTTCCTGTTCATCGGGGTGTTCCTGTTCCTTAAACCAAAATTAGAAGAAATAGCAATATAATACCTCATTTTTTCTAAGGCTGATTTTATGAGGTCTGTGTTCCTCTTTTCTTTCTTTCAAAATTATTAAAAAAAAAAAAAAAGCCAGCAGTTAACCTAAGCAGTTTTTGCAACTCTACGGTCATGCTGAACTTTCACTTTTTAAATGCTATTTCCAGAGGTAACCTTTCTGTCTTTTCTCTATATCCTTGCTTTCGTATCCTTTTACACCTGATCTTTTAAATGCTACTGACTTATTTATACCCTGCTGCATTTGGAAATGGATGGGAGGTGACTGCTTAGAGATCTTACACAATTTTGTACTCAAGAAACCCCAAATATGCCTTGCCTGAGAGCCTTGGCTGGGTCTGAGCTGCACCATCCCAAATATATGTGTTTTCTTACAGCTCTTCAAAAAAGCAGGTTCTGCCAGCTTGCTTGGTAATGAGGTCACCTTCTCAAGCTAGATATTTAATTTTTTAAAGAAACAATTTTTGTAACAGTTTTGGATTTACAGAAGAATTACAAAGAAAGTAAAAAGTATTCAGAGATACACATGCCCCATGCCCAGTTTCCTCTATTATTAACATATTATATTTGTCACAACTATTGAACCAATAACAATACAATTTTATTAACTGAAGTTCAGCTTTTCATTCATTGCATTCATGCATTTTGCCTATTGATTTCCTGTTTTCAATTTCAATGATTCCCACTCAAAATTTTATTTTATTTTTTCTGCTTGCTTTAGCCTTAAAATTGCTCTCCTTTCTCTTGTTTTCTAAGGTGGGAGCTTATATAATAGCTTTTAGATCTTTATTCTTTTCTAATATATGCACTTAATGTTATAAATTTCACTCTAAGCACCGCTTTCACTGCGTCCCAAGAATTTTGATACATTGTATTTTCATTTTCATTTAGTTCAAAACATTTTTAGTATCTCTTGAGGCTTCATCCTTGACCCATGAGTTATTTAGGATTGTGTTGCTTCATTTCCAAACACTTGGGGGTTTTCCAGCCATCTTTCTGTTCTTTATTTCTGCTTTACTGCCTTTGTGATTGAGAACATACTTGGTATGATATATATATTTTTTAATTTGTTCAGGTGTGCTCCATGTCTATATGTTCCACATAAGCTTGAGAAAAATGTGTATTCTGCTATTTTGGATGAAGACTTCTATAACTGTCACATTAGATCCAACTGATTGATGGAGCTGTTCAATCAACTATATTCTTATATATATCCTTACTGTTTTTCTGCCTGCTTAAACAATCAGTTACTCAGAGAGGAGTGTTGAAGTCTCCAGTTATAATTGTGGATTTGTCTATGTCTCCTTGCAGTTCTATTTGTTCTTGCCACATGTATTTTGACACTCTATTGCTAGGTGCATAAATGTTGAAGATGATTTGTTTTCTTGGAGAATTGATCCATTTATTTTTATGTAACACCCTTCTTTATCCCTGATAATTTTTCTTACTCTGAAGAGTCTGTTTGTCTGTAATTAATAGAGCTACTCCATCTTTTTTTAAATTAATGGTATCATGGAGTACCTTTCTCCACCCTTTTACTTTTTTTTTTTTTTTTTTTGTGGTACGCGGGCCTCTCACTGTTGTGGCCTCTCCCGTTGCGGAGCACAGGCTCCGGACGCGTAGGCTCAACGGCCATGGCTCACGGGCCCAGCTGCTCCGCGGCATGTGGGATCTTCTCAGACCGGGGAACGAACCCGTGTCCCCTGCATCGGCAGGCGGACTCTCAACCACTGCGTCACCAGGGAAGCCCTCCACCCTCTTACTTTTAATTTGAGTCTTTATGTGTAAAGTGGGTTTCTTATAGACAACATATAATTGAGTCTCGTTTTTTAATCTACTTTGACAATCTTTGTCTTTTAATTCATATATTTAGACCATTTCCATTTAAAGTAACTATTTAAATACTTGGATTAATATCTACCGTGTTTGTAAACGTTTTCTATTTTTTTCCCTATCTTTCTGCCTTCTTTGGTTTTAATTGGGTATTTTATATGACTTTGTTTTACCTCCTTTCTTAGATAGCAATTAAACTTCTAATTTTTTAGTGATTGCTCTAGAGTTTGCAACATACATTTGTAACTAATCTGTCAACCTTCAAATAACATTATATACCACTTAACATACAGCACAGATACTTTATAACAGAGTATTCCCAATTCCTCCTTCTCATCCCTTATGATATTTCTGTCATTCATTTCACTTATATGTATAATCGCTCACAACATTGTTACTTAAATAATTTTTTAGCTCAATGAGAATAAGAAAAATAAAAATTTTATTTTACTTTATTCCTTCTCCAACAATCTTCCTTGCTTTATGTAGATCTGAGTTTCTGACTTATATCATTTTCCATCTCCTTGAAGAACTTCTTTAAAGATTTTTTATAGGACATGTCTGCTGGCAATGAATCCACTCAATTTGTGTTCATCTCAGAAAGACTATTTCTCCTTTATTTTTAAAGATAATTTTGTGGGATATAGAATTCTAGGTTGGTGGGTTTTTTTTTTTCTTTCAATGCTTAAGTATTTCACTCCACTCTCTTCTTGCTTGCATGTTTTCTGATGAGACATTCATTGTAATTCTTGTTTTTGTTTCCCTACCTGTAAGGATTTTTTTTCTACTCTGAAACTTAAGATTTTCTCTCTGTCTTTGATTTTCTTCAGTTTGAATATGATATGCCTATATATAGATTTTTTGGTATTTATCTAGCTGGTATTCTCTGAGCTTTCTTGATCTATAGTTTTGTGCCTGTCATTAATTTGGGGAAATTCTCAGCTATAAATACTTCAAATATTTCTCCTGGTTTATCCTCATTCATCTCCTGTTATTCTAATTATGGGTAAGTTATATCTTTTGAAATTGTTCCACCTTTGCTGGATGTTCTGTTGCATTTTATTCATTCTTTTTTTCTCTTTGTATTTCAGTTTGGGAAGTTTTTATTGACAAATCTTCAAGCTCACTGATTCTTTCCTCAGCCATGTCCAGCCTACTGATGAGCACATCAAAAGCACTGTGCGTTTCTGTTACAGTGCTTTTGATTTCAAACATTTCCTATTGATTCATTCTTAAAGTTTCCATCTCTCTGCCTATATTTCCCATCTGTTATTGTATTAGATCCTTTAACATATTAGCCATGGTTATTTTAAATTCCCTCTCTGATAATTCCAAAAGTTGTATCATAACTGAGTCTAGTTTTGATGTTTGCTTTCTCTTTCAGACTTTGTGGTTTTCTTTCTTTTCTTTCCTTTTTTTCATTTTTTTTTTTTTTTTTGCCTTTAGCATGTCTGGAAATTTTCTGTTGAAAGCCAGACATGATGTATCAGGTAATATGAGCTGAGGGTATAGGGTTTTGGAGTGAGTTTGTATGTTAATCTGACTAGGAATTGTGCTGTGTGTAACTGTCCATGCCAAAGACTTCAGATTCCTCTAGTGTCCTTGTTTTCGTCTCTCCTGTTGACTTTGTGTTTCCTTAAGAACTCCTCAGAGAGAGTCTGCAGCTTGCAGCTTATGTATTTTCTAAGAAAGGAATCAAAAGGAAATTCTAGGAATGAAAATCATTGTGACAGCAATCCACTGCTATTATAGTGGATCACTGTTGGTGTGGTGGTAAGGTGTGAGGGATGATAAATTTTCTATACTCAGAATAAATCCCAGTACTTCTGTGGAGCCTATGTCCCTGGGCTATGACTTTCTGATCTTGTCTTCCTTCTTAAGTGAGAAGGGTAGAGGGGGGCTGGAGTGGGAGAAATGCCCTATCTCGGTTGAGATAAAGTCTTGTCCACTAAAGAGTCTCTTTTGTTATGGAGAATGTTCTGGGCATGTTTCCTAACAGTTACTCTTTCTCTCTACCAGAACCAGGAAGGGATCTTTCTTGGCTATTCATCATGAGAACCTGATGAGATTCTTGGAAAAATCCAAGAAAGGATGGAGTTCCCCTTAGACTGGACCCCAGGAGTTTTTAACTCTCAAGTTCACCCAAATGAAGTCTCCAGCAGTTCATCAAAATTACCAGTTAAGTGTGTTCCTACCACTTTATAGCTCTACTAGCTTCTATTTGAGTGGAGCTGAGCAGATATTGGCTCTCTGAATTCACTTGTTTTGCCAGGTTTCAGATGGCACTTCATCCTGTAATTTCAACTCTCTGATGGGTCCAAGAAAAGTCATAGATTTTCAATTTGTTCAGCTTTTTCTTATTGTGAGGACAGGAGTGGTAAATTCCAACTGCTCTACATTTTGGAGCTGGAATCAGAAGTCTTCGTCTTCCAGATATTTAATTGTAATGCTTACATTTTTCTAAACTCAAGAAAGTGCTGTGAATGTGACATAACAGTTCCACAGTAATGATTTATTACAAGTGTGGATAGAAATATTTTCAACTTGCCCTCATACCATATCCAAAAATAAGCATAAACACGTCATATCAGAATGTACAGTTTCAGGCCAAGAATCTTATGCTACCAGTGATCTGTGTGTGATTGTCATATTTAGACTTGCCATCGCCACCCCAAGGCTGTAGTTTTTCCCTTCCTCTCTCTTCTTTCTTCTGGACTCACTGTTAATTACCATTTACTGAGAAGGTTTTTAATATATATGCCAACGGCTCTTACAGTCATGAAATACTTTTATGTGCTTTGTTAAGCTTTTGCCTACTGTGATATAAAACATTATTGTTGTATCCCTTGTTCCATTTTCTGTGAACTTGGAAACTTAAAACTCCTTGTCTCATTGTAAAACAGACCCTGGAATTTTAGAGTTGAAAGAATTCAGAACTGATACTAAGGTGCAAAATTTACCAAAAACTCAGAGATTGGGGTAAATAATATTTTAATGCAATATCTTTTTAAATGTATGCAAAAAAAATCCATGATGAACAAAATATAGGTTTTAAATTACATCAGGATCAGTATATTATCTTGTCTAAACATTGCAAATCCTTCACACCTGGGCCCAACATGGAACCAACTCTTTACTTGCTCAAAGCACATATAAGACAGAGCACACTCCTTAATAAGACTTTTTAATCAGGACTCAAAGGTTACAGAAAGTAATTTCAATGTAATAGACAAGCAGTTTTATTTTTGCTATCAATGGATACTGCTGCTCTCAGAGCTCTTCAGACAAGAGTCATCCTGACCGGGTACCTTGTCCTAAACTGCATGGGGGTAGAGGGTACTTTACCCTCCAATGAGAGTACCCTTGAGCTTGTCTCCTGACATTACTGTCCTATCCTACCAGCAGAAGATCTACACAACAGAACCAGGGTCCATCCACCTCCTTCTAAGCTAATCTAAGGACTGTATGATTAGTCCTAATTTCCTTTTTTAGAATACATTTCTTCCTGGGATAATTGGTGGTAGGAATATCCCCTTTGTTCAACAAAAGACTTGCCTACAGGGCTTTGAATTTGTTATAGGGCCTCAGTAGGAAACTACATCAGAACACATTAGTAAAATACCAGAACCTTTCTCCAAATAGGGATGATTCTGTTTTAATAGCTCCACAAGCAGGAAATCAACAGCACAGTCGGGGCTGAATTCCATCTGAGTGGTCTAGTTCCCTCTTTGTGTGAGATGAAGATCGGGCTTCACATAATTTCCAACAACATCAAGTCTCAGCTCCCAATCCCTTATGAACAACTTCTCAAACAACAGGAACAACAATAAGAACAGCAACAACACACACACACACACACACACACACACCCCATCTCCATAAAAGAGAGTGGCAGATCAAAGGCATAGGACAGTTTAAATTCATACAGAGAAATATGATACACTCTACAAATGTCACCCTGCCTTCACTCCTCTCTTTCTCTCTCTCTTTTTCTTTCGATTATTATTACATAGACCACTCTACCTCTTTAGGATCTCCTCTTCAGGTTTAAGGAATCTGCTTAATATATGCATCACCAAATAATCTCTTCTGGTGGTTTCCCCAAAACAAGAGGCCTCGGGATATATTCAGGTCTTCATTTCCTGCAAGGTTTTCACCAGGATGATTAAGGTTTTGAAAATGCTGGAACCAAATTTCAGTTTGGGCATCAAGTTACAATAATGTTGTCCTCGTATTTTAGCAGAACAGCCCCAGTCACTAATAAAGACTTCAAGATTTCACTTGTTCTAAAGACAAGGACAAATCTATAAGACGTTTAAAAGGTTAAACGCATTTAGTTTACAGGATATTCCTTTGTTCCTTGATTATAGCCTTATTACTTCTTGTTTTGTTAATAAATCATTTCTTTTATTAAATTATAATGGCATCATATGTTGCTTTTTTAAACTTTTGATTTGACAAAATAAAAAGTTTGAAGCTATGTGTCATCCATTTAGGGTTGTTGGTTTGTTGCTGTTGGTTTTTCCTATGAGCTGAATTGGGTCCCTCCCAAATTCATATGTTGAAGTCCTAACCTCTAGTACCTCAGCATAGGGTCTTTAAAGAGGTAATTAAGTTAAAATGAGGTCATTAAGGTGGACTCTAATGCAATATGGCTGGTGTCCTTATAAAGGAGATTGGGGCACAGACACACACAGAGAGAAGACCACATGAGGACACACGGAGACGAAGGCCAAAGAGAGAGGCCTCTGAAAGAACCAACACCGTTAACACCTTGATCTTGGACTGTTAGCGTCCAGAACTGTAAGAAAATAAATTTCTGTTTTTTAAGCCATCCAGTCTGTGGTACCTTGTTATGGCAGCCCTAGGAAAATAGTATATTCTTGCTTGTATTTTCTATGTAATTTTACTCTTCCATGAAATCCCCAAATCTTAGGAATCTCATCTCAATTTATTTGCCTTACAAAGGGATGACAAATGCTTCTTTTGTATCTCTTAGCATAGAATAGACATTTAATCAATATTTGTTGAAACCTTGGGATACAGAAAAAATTCCCAGAAAGATCACTGGGGAAATTCTAGATGAAGAAAATGCTTCAACACACACCTACCAGACAAACCGGCAACTGTCTTGCTGTTAATTCTAAACCCAAACTTGAAAAACAAGATGTATTTTGACAGAATTTGCTTCACAAAGACCATTTTCCTTTCTAGATTTTATTCTGTGAATGAGAATCAACATTTCCTCTCTCTCTTTTTTCTGTGCTCCGTTTTACCCTGGTCATTATTAGTGTTCCACTCCAAGGGGTTTCTCTCTCTGCCTCCTCTGTGGGATGAAGGTATTTCTCAGATGCTTTCTAGGAACCAGCTGTGTCTTCCTAGCCACCTAGTCCAGGAATCCCATTCAAGGCCCATTTGTAACCAAGTCCTGGTCAAGGCCACGGAAACCCAGGTCCTCTCTGTATCTTTAAAACCCATTTCATGGTTTCAGTGCCTGTTTCTGAAACACGAGAGCATCAAGAGACTGATCTTCCCCATTTTTCCATCTTGGGCCTGATACCTTCCCCATAAAACCCGGCCTGAGGCCCCTCTCTGGGCACCATGACTCTCACTGATGGAGTACTTCAGCATCTAAAGCTGTGGATGGCCATGTGAAAGTCAGGCTGCACAATTCTGACTTTCTCCAGCAGAATTCCAAATAAATATCCTCCATGCTCATCACTATTACCGGTTCATAGGTCTAAAACAGAAACAGCAATTCTTAGTTGATGTGCTTAGTTACAGCTTTAACACTGATGACATCACACGGTCTTGCCTTGAAATTCCTTAGACTTCACAAAAACTTTTTCTTCACTGGGAGCACTCAGTATCTTGATGTGGAAAATTGAATTTTACACAGCTTTGGCTTCCTACTTTTAGGCAGAGGAAAAACAAAACCAAAAAACCAAGAGGAGTTGTTCTTTGAAACAAGGTAAAAGCAGCTTATTAGTATCTTAATTAGAAAAATCACCTTTCACATCAAGTGTGGCAACAGGAAATGGTCCGAAATGAGATTCTCCTTGAAAATTGTGGTCCCATAGAGTCAAGGTTTCATAACAGAAAACATTTGCGTAACCTCAGCTTGAGCGCTTCTCACTTGTATCACGGTATGCTCTGTGGAGAGTGCTAATGAATTCGTCTGTTTGCATCCCTGCACAGCTGAGTAATATCTGAAAACAGATCAATTTTCCCATTTCAGAGAAACATCCAGTATATACTTGTGGATGAAGTGTTTTAGTTACTTAAGTTCCTTTACCTTGCCATTTAAACTAACACTACAAGATAGAGGAAGCCCTAAACAGCTGCTGAAACTCAAGGACTTATTATTTACTTTGGAGCCTAACGTGCCCAAGTGGATGTTTTAATTTCAACTTCTGTTAATTTTCAGATACTCTGAGCCATTACCACTCCTTTTAATAAACAACATTGTCCTTGCTTTGGACTTCCTCTGTTATCTGTCCTGACTTCCTGTGCTGAGGGAGGCAGCACACCTGCCCATTGCCAGAAATTTAGCCTCAAAGGGTCCATTTACTACATTCTAAAGAGCCTAGAAGCCAGGCTAAGGCTGTAATCGGCTCCCTCAAGGCATCATGGCAGTTCAGATCACCGGGAGATCTACCTGCTGTGTCTTTGCAAAGAGCAGCAATTTCAGCAGCTTCCCAACTCGTTATAGACTTGTTTGTTTACTTTTTTACTGACTCTTATAAGATCAGATAAATGCATTCACGTAGCCACTGGTTCCCAAGAATTGAATTCTGATGTTTTGCCTTGTTCCCCATCCACATTTTAGCAACATCCCCCAAAATACGTTTCCTCCTGATTCAGCCATATTATTAGATTTGTATTTCCTCTCTCTACTGCTTTATGCCAGATGTTTGATATACCTTTGCCATAGTGACATCAACTGGAAAAAGTTGGAACTGGAACCTCTAAGCATCACAGACACCCCCAAATTCATCACTTTCTACACTACTAGCCTTTACATTTTTTAAAAAGTAGATTTCTAAATAAATTCATCATACAAATTAACAGCCAATTAATACTTAATACTTTGGATACATTTATTGGAGTACTCATTCATTTCCTAGGAAAATAAATCTTTTGAAATCAGATTATATGTAAGGCAACAACAATGCAAGATAGTTACAAATATGCATAATTCTTGGGTGCTTTGCCTCCTGGGAATTTACAGTACAACTAGACAAAACCCACTTACAATAAAATTGGACAAAACCCATAAAATATAGGGTGTGTCAATTGCCATAAAAGAATGCTCTAAGAGTTTAGAAGAAGAGAATCAGCATCTTAGTTGGAATTTGAAGAATAAGAGGTTTTTTTTTAATAATGCAAATAAGAAATACTATATTATATTTTATTTTTTTATTTTATAAGGACTTTGAAGCTTTGTTCTGGGACTAAGCTTGTTTTTAAAAATTTGTTAGGTGGGACCAAAGCAGCTTTTAGTCCCTAGTCTTCTGAGTACCCTAGTAAATGCCTCATGAATTGCAAAGTTTTCTTCTTTGGCTGGTGGAAACAACTCTTCCAGCCCTGGGGGAGCTCTGAGCATTGGTCCCTGTGCTCCTGACAGGTGGCTCTTACCTCAGCCTTGGGTAGTGTCCTCACTTATCTGTACAGATCAGCACTCAGCAGAAGACTCCCAGGGAACCCCTTACGCGTCTCCCAAGCTCTGGCTCTACGTAGCCCTCTTCCCTCCGGGACCCCGTTCTGCAAACCCTACCTGTCTTGGCCTCCCAGTGGCATCTCCCCAGTTCCGTCGCCCCCATGCTGCATGCTGGAATCTCATTCCAGGCCGTATGCTGGGGCAATCACAGGGCTTACCTCATTTGTTTCCCCCTCTTATGATCGCCATCCGGTGCTGCTTGATGTCCAAGGTCTGGAAAATGTTGTCTCATATTTTTTTTATGGCTTTACATTTGTTTAAGGAAGGAGGGTAAATCCAGTCCCCATGTCTTAGCCCGTTCAGGCTACCATAACACTACCACAGACTGGGGGGCTTATAAACAACAGATATTTATTCTCACAGTTCTGGAGGCTCGAAATCCAAGATCAGGGTGCCAGTGTGGCCGAGGGAGGACCCTCTTCTGAGCTGCAGACTTCTTACAATACCTCATGTGGTGGAAGGGGCAGGAGCTCTCTCAGGCCTCTTATATTATAATGGGATGAATTTCATTCATGAGGGCTCTGTCCTGATGACCGACTCACCTCCCTAAGGCCCCACCTCCTAACACTGTCACATTAGGTGTTATAATTTCAACATGTGAATTTTGGTGGGACACAATCATTCAGACCATAGCACCCTGTTATTCCCCCTTGACCATAAATGGAAGTATCACTACAGCCATATGGTTTTATTATAGAAAATTTGGAATATACAGTTAAAAAAAGCCCCAAATCATAATTCTAGTACCTAGAGATAGATAACAAACATTTATATTTTAGTGAATTACCTTCTAATTCTTTAAAAGTCATATACAATATACTCAAATGTATGCACACACAAACACAATGTCAGCCCAGAGGCTTTTTACTCCTCAGATTTAGTCATGTTTCTCAGTTAATTGCTTCCAAATCTACTATTCAGTTCATTTGTATGTGAAGCAGAGATTGTGCAGGTGCAGGAAGGCGATAGAGGAGGATATATATACATATAGACAGAGAGATCTAGATTGACATCTCTATCTCTATCACCTTTCTATCTATTATAGCAATGCCAACATCTTAAAATTCCATATTTGGTATTAATTTTGCTAAAAGATTCTGCAACACAGGTCTTACAGACACGTTTGTCAGCTCTCCTCTTGTCTCTTAGTTTCTGGGTCAAAAACAATGACAAGAAAATCATACTTTCTTGTACAGAACAACTTAGGCCTCCCCAAACCTTACCTTTAAATTCAGTTCTGGGCTTTCCTTCATGTACCCAAAGTCATGAATATTCTGAAGAGAATAAAAATGTCTGTTAAGGAACAGCATCTACATTTCTTATAAGTTAGCTGTGGTGTAAATGCCACATAAATACATGCAATTTACATGTATAGATACAGATGTATGTACACCTCAAAGTGAAATTTTGAATACTATGTCATAACCTGTTTTTCCCTTAATAAAACGTTGCTTATATGCTCTGTTGCTTAATATGCAATATCATTTTTAATAGATTGAATTTTTATGGGTTTCCATAATAAACTCAAACGATACCCTCTTATGAGAAATTTGGGTTATTCCTAACTTTTTACAATTATAAAAACACTGTGATTAATATTTGAAATTAAACAACATATTTTGAAATAATTCAAGGGTGCAAAACAGGAGATCATAAGAGAATTTAAAATATATTTGAAGTATAATGAAAATACAACATTCTAAAATTTGTGTGATGCAGCTAAAGCTGTGTTTAGAAGAAATGCACAGCTTTCAATTTTTACAGTAAAAAAAATTTTTTTAACATCTTTATTGGAGTAAAATTGCTTTACAATGGTGTGTTTCTGCTTTATAACAAAGTGGATCAGTTATACATATACATATGTTCCCATATCTCTTCCCTCTTGCATCTCTCTCCCCCCCCACCCTCCCTATGCCACCTCTCTAGGTGGTCACAAACCACTGAGCTGATTTCCCTGCTTGGTAGTGTATATATGTCCATGACACTCTCTCACTTTGTCACAGCTTACCCTTCTGCCCTCCCCATATCATCAAGGCCATTCTCTCGTAGGTCTGTGTCTTTATTCCCGTCTTACCCCTAGGTTCTTCATGACCTTTTTTTTTTTTTTCTTAGATTCCATATATATGTGTTAGCATACGGTATTTGTTTTTTCTCTTTCTGACTCACTTCACTCTGTATGACAGACTCTAGGTCCATCCACCTCACTACAAATAACTCAGTTTCATTTCTTTTTATGTCTGAGTAATATTCTATTGTTTATATGTGCCACATCTTCTTTATCCATTCATCTGTCGATGGACATTTAGGTTGCTTCCATGTCCTGGCTATTGTAAATAGAGCTGCAATGAACGTTTTGGTACATGACTCTTTTTGAATTATGGTTTTCTCAGGGTATATGCCCAGTAGTGCGATTGCTGGGTCATATGGTAATTCTATTTTTAGTTTTTTAAGGAAACTCCATATACGGTAAAAAATTTTAAATGTGTAAAATCAATAACATAAGTTTTCCCCTTAAGAAGCCAGAAAATTATGATTATATTAAACTCAAACAAGAAGGAAAGCAATAAAGATAAGAGCATAAATCAATAAAGTAGAAAAAAAAGAGTAGAAAAATTAACCAAGACAAAAATCGAGTCTTTGAAAAGATTAACAAATTGATAGACTCCTAGCAAGAGCAATCAAGAGGGGCTTCCCTGGTGGCACAGTGGTTGAGAGTCTGCCTGCCAATGCAGCAGACATGGGTTCGTGCCCCGGTCTGGGAAGATCCCACACGCTGTGGAGTGGCTGGGCCTGTGAGCCATGGCCGCTGGGCCTGCGCATCCGGAGCCTGTGCTTTGCAATGGGAGAGGCCACAACAGTGAGAGGCCCGCGTACGGCGAAAAAAAAAAAAAAAGACCACTCAAGAAAGACAAGAAAATAGCAAGTTATCAATATCAAGAATGAAAGCAAGGTATTGCTATAGATTCTGTAGACATTCAAAGGATAATAGCAACTTTATGTCAGTAAATGACAGCGTAGGTGAAATGGACAAACTTCTTGGGGGAAAAAATCAACGTATCCAAACTGACCTAAAATGATATTTAAAAATCTTAATTTTCCTGTATGTATTTAGGAAAATTGAATTTGTTATTAAAAAAAAGTCTTCTCACAAAGAAAACTCCAGACCAAGATGGTTTCAGTGGTGAATTCTACCAAATATTTAAGGAAGAAATAATACCAATATTATCCAGAAATTTTATGGGGTCAGTATTAGCCCAATATCAAAGCCTGATAAGAAAAGAACAGTACAGGCCAATATCCCTAAGAAAACAGAAAAAAAAAAAATACCCAAACAAACCCTCAGCAGAATACTAGTAAACAAAATACAGCAATATGTTAAAGCAATAATACATCAGGACCAAGCAGGGCTAATTCTAAGAAAGCCAGGTCGGTTTAACATTTTAAAATTAGTCAATATAACTCACCATATTAAAAGAGGCTCTTCCAGAAATCCTCATGAGTACTCTGGGCTTGACAATGGGTTAGTAGTAGTGTAGATGGAGGTGAGGAGATGGATTAATGACAGATATTAGTGATAGAATATTTACTGATAGATTGGATGTAAGGATGAGGAAAATGGAGGAATCAAGGAAAATTTTAAGTCCTTTCTCTTGAGCAGTTGGGTGGGTGGGGAGCTATTTACTGAGAAGAGAAATCTAGGAAGAGCAAAAGTGGGTTAGAAACTTAAAAGTACTTAAAAGTATCACCTTCTACATATTTACTGTCTTATTATGTATCCTTATAAACAGTTGTCTTGGATATTGTTATATTATTATGGATATATTATTCTTGGATTCTGGGTGAAGTCAAGGCTAGATATTAAGATTTGCAATCAATCACATGTATGATTTGAAAAGTTATAGTCACCTAATGTGAAGTTGGAGGAAGAAAGGGGGCCCAGTACTGAGCCCAGAAAGTAGGTGCCATTGAGGTGGGAAGATCAGGTTTGTGTAATGTCAAGGAAAGTGTGTGTGTTCAAGAAGGAAGGGATACTTGATTCAGGACAAAAAAGGATGATAAGATTTTTGACAGGCAGAGAAATGGGAGGAAAAGGAAGAATAAAGAGAAGAAACATTTCAATCAGAGGGAACAGGGTGAAATATAGTCCCTATTCATACTTCACCACAATGAGACACCAAGCTGACATTCTAGCTATCAACTTTTGGGAAATGGAGAAAATACAGAAAGATTTACTTCAGGAAACCAGTATACTGTGTCTGGAGTAGAGATGGCCGAAGCACAATTCCCTCAGATTTCTAGGACACTATTTAGTAAGCTGAGATAATCACTGACTTTCAGAAAGAGTACATCCAGCTTCCAGGATGTGTCTAATTTACTCTCAGTAGGTCCCACAGGCTGATTCAAGAACACCTGAGATGATCCTGTTTCAAAGATATTGCCAATGACTTGAAAATCAAATAGCCACAGGAAACTCTGGTATCTTCACAGACGAAGTGAAAATGTAGAAGACCACCTTACTTTGATTTACCTTTGCAAAGATACATAGCATTGTTTCTCAACAGGGATGAAATAAGCTAATTTTCTTCACAAGAAATAAATATGAGGAAGATTTTTTTCTCCCCCAGCAGCACAAAAGTTTATCAAATACATATCATGGAATGTTTCAGCTGTAAATCCACCCAGGTGAATTATTTCACCTCTGCAAGATTTTGACTTCCTGTTTGCTAAATTCTTTCGAAGCTTACTGCTCTTCAATGGTTCATTTCTCTGCTTCAGTACTGAGAATTTGACAAGAACTTGTCATGAGAATTCTGCCTGACAGCTGCTATTTTTCAGCTTATAGAACAAGAAAGGTTAGTACGACTTTTGAATCCTTGAATAATATCTTAACTGGAGGGTAATTCTGCCATTTCTGGAATTCTGCACCAAAAATCTTCACTTAAAAAGTAAAATGCAATGGACAGATCATCCAAAATGAAAATAACTAAGGAAACACAAGCTTTAAATGATACGTTAAAGAAGATGGACTTAATTGATATTTATAGGGTATTCCATCCAGAAACAACAGAATACACTTTCTTCTCAAGTGTTCATGGAACATTCTCCAGGATAGATCATATCTTGAGTCACAAATCAAGCCTTAATAAATTTAAGAAAATTGAAATCGTATCAGGTATCTTTTCCAACCACAATGCTATGAGACTAGATATCAATTACAGGAAAAAATCTGTTAAAAATACAAACACATGGAGGATAAACAATACACTACTTAATAACCAAGAGATCACTGAAAAAGTCAAAGAGGAAATCAAAAAATACCTAGAAACAAATGACAATGAAAACACGACGACCTAAAACCTATGGGATGCAGCAAAAGCAGTTCTAAGAGGGAAGTTTATAGAAATACAATCCTACCTTAAGAAACAAGAAACATCTCAAATAAACAAACTAACACACCTAAAACAATTAGAGAAAGAAGAACAAAAAAACCCCAAAGTTAGCGGAAGGAAAGAAATCATAAAGATCAGATCAGAAATAAATGGAGAAAAATGAAGGAAACAATAGGAAAGATGAATAAAACTAAAAGCTGGTTCTTTCAGAAGATAAACAAAATTGATAAACCATTAGCCAGCCTCTTCAAGAAAAAAAAGAAGACTCAAATCAACAGAATTAGAAATGAAGAAATATGTCAGAAATGAACTGACACTGCAGAAATACAAAGGATCATGAGAGATTACTACAAGCAACTATATGCCAATAAAATGGACAACCTGGAAGAAATAGACAAATTCTTAGAAAAGCACAACCTTCCAAAACTGAACCAGGAAGAAATAGAAAATATAAACAGACCAATCTCAAGGACTGAAATTGAAACTGATTAAAAATCTTCCAACAAACAAAAGCCCAGGACCAGATGGCTTCACAGGCGAATTCTATCAAGCATTTAGAGAAAAGCTAACAACCATCCTTCTCAAACTCTTCCAAAATATAGCAGAGGGAGGAACACTCCCAAACTCATTCTCCGAGGTCACCATCACCCTGATACCAAAACAAGACAAAGATGTCACAAAGAAAGAAAACTACAGGCCAATAACACTGATGAACGTAGCTGCAAAAATCCTCAACAAAATACTAGCAAACAGAATCCAACAGCACATTAAAAGGATCATACACCATGATCAAGTGGGGTTTATCCCAGGAATGCAAGGATTCTTCAGTATATGCAAATCAATCAATAAGATACACCATATTGCCAAACTGAAGAATAAAATCCATATAATCGACTCAATAGATGCAGAAAAAGCTTTTGACAAAATTAAACACACATTTATGATAAAAACCCTCCAGAAAGTAGGCATAGAGGGAACTTTTCTCAGCATAATAAAGGCTATATATGACAAACCCACAGCCAACATTGTTCTCAATGGTGAAAACTGAAACCATTTCCACTAAGATCAGGAACAAGACAAGGTTGCCCACTCTCACCACTATTATTCAACATTGTTTTGGAAGTTTTAGCCACAGCAATCAGAGAAGAAAAAGAAATAAAAGGAATCCAAATCGGAAGAGAAGAAGTAAAGCCGTCACTGCTTGCAGATGACATGATGCTATACATAGAGAATCCTAAACATGCTACCAGAAAACTATACGAGCTAATCAATGAATTTGGTAAAGTAGCAGGATACAAAATTAATGCACAGAAATCTCTTGCATCCCTATACACCAGTGATGAAAAATCTGAAAGTGAAGTTAAGGAAACACTCCCATTTACCACTGCAACAAAAAGAATAAAATACCTAGAAATAAACCTATCTAAGGAGACAAAAGACCTGTATGCAGAAAATTATAGGACACTGATGAAAGAAATTAAAGATGATAAAAACAGATGGAGAGATATACCATGTTCTTGGATTGGAAGAATCAACATTGTGAAAATGATTATATTTCCATAGCAATCTACAGATTCCATGCAATCCCTATGAAACTACCACTGGCATTTTTTACAGAACGAGAACAAAAAATTTCACAATTTGTATGGAAACACAAAAGACCCCGAATAGCCAAAGCAATCTTGAGAAAGAAAAGCAGAGCTGGAGGAATCAGGCTCCCTGACTTCAGACTATACTACAAAGCTACAGTAATCAAGACAGTATGGTACTGACACAAAAACAGAAATATAGATCAATGAAACAGGAAAGAAAGCTCAGAGATAAACCCACACACATATGGTCACCTTATCTTTGATAAAGGAGGCAAGAGTATACAATGGAGAAAAGACAGCATCTTTGATAAGTGGTGCTGGGAAAACTGGACAGGTACACGTAAAAGTATGAAATTAGAACACTCTATAATACCATACACAAAAATACACTCAAAATGGAGTAAAGTCCTAAATGTCAGGCCAGACACTATAAAACTTTTAGAGGAAAACATAGGCAGAACACTCTATGACGTAAATCACAGAAAGATTCTTTTTGATCCACCTTCTAGAGAAATGGAAATAAAAACAAAGATAAACAAATGGGACCTAATGAAACTTCAAAGCTTTTGCACAGCAAAGGAAACCATAAACAAGACCAAAAGACAACCCTCAGAATGGGAGAAAATATTTGCCAATGAAGCAATGGACAAAGTATTAAACTCCAAAATATACAAGCAGCTCATGAAGCTCAATATCAAAAAAACAACCCAATCCAAACATGGGCAGAAGACCCAAATAGACATTTCTCCAAAGAAGATACACAGATTGCCAACAAACACATGAAAGTATGCTCAACATCACTAATCATTAAAGAAATACAAATCCAAACTACAATGAGGTATCACCTCACACTGGACAGAATGGCCATCACAAAAAAATCTACAAACAATAAATGCTGGAGACAGTGTGGAGAAAAGGGAACCCTCTTGCACTGCTGGTGGGAATGTAAATTGATACAGCCACTATGGAGAACAGTATGGAGGTTCCTTAAAAAATTAAAAATAGAACTACCATATGACCCAGCCATTCCACTACTGGGCATATACCCTGAGAAAATCATAATTCAAAAAGAGTCATGTACCAAAATGTTCATTGCAGCTCTATTTACAATAGCCAGGACATGGAATCAACCTACGTGTCCATCGACAGATTAATGGATAAAGAAGATGTGGCACATATATACAATGGAATATTACTCAGCCATAAAAAGAAACGAAATTGAGTTATTTGTAATGAGGTGGATGGACCTAGAGTCTGTCATACAGAGTGAAGTAAGTCAGAAGGAGAAAAACAAATACTGTATTCTAACACATATATATGGAATCTAGAAAAAAAATGGTTATGACGAGCCTAGGGGCAGGATGGGAATAAAGAAGCAGACCTACCAGAGAATGGACTTGAGGACACAGGGATGGGGAAGGGTAAGCTGGGACAAAGTGGGAGAGTGACATGGACATATATACACTACCAAATGTAAAATTGACATCTAGTGGGAAGCAGCCACATTGCACAGGGAGATCAGCTTGGTGCTTTGTGACCACCTAGAAGGGTGGGATGGGGAGGGTGGGAGGGAGGGAGACGCAAGAGGGAAGAGATATGGGGATATGTGTATATGTATAGCTGAGTCACTTTGTTATAAAGCAGAAACTAACACACCATTGTAAAGCAATTATACTCCAATAAAGATGTTAAAAAAAAAAGAATTGAAGCCAGTGAAAACAGAGAAATCTAAACACATTCATTGTTAATTTCATTCTGGATATTTTCTATTCTTTACAGCCTTGTTACACTGAGTGTCATCCCAGACTAGTAGCATTAGCATCCTCTGGGAGCTTGTCAGAAATGTAGAATCTCAGGTGCCACCGCAGACCTAATGAATTGGAATCTATATTTTAACAGGATCACCAGGTGGCTCATTCACAAATTAAAAGCTGAGAACAAATGAACAGAGCATTGCACACTGTTGAGTTCGATGCTTTCAAAAAATGAAGAAGTGTTCATAATACATTAGTTCTATTGAAAAGAGCATTTCATTTGTATTGACAAGTCCTGTAGTCAAGAAGTAACTTAAATGTATCCATGTATTACACACTAACTGGTTCTAGATTCCTTAAATAAAATAATTTACTAATATTCAGTGCCCTAAACTGATAGATTTATTAAAAGCTTATTTATTTTTGGTATTAGATTTTATCGATTTTGAAAATATCTGCAAAGTTGCATTTGATTAGTTTTTATTTTGTCTTAATAATATGTATTAAGTGCTTTCCTTGAAGAACAATAAAAAGTATCAATGGATGTGTAATATTAAGGATCACAGGGTGTTTAGTCTTATATTCAGAAAATTACATTTTATCATTTTTTTCACATTTCAGCATTTCATGTGGGCATTTTTCTGTTTATACTAATTTCTTTCAAACATCTTTAAATTTTTTTTTTAAATTTTCAGCATTTTCAGGATTTCAATGAATTCTAAAGTAGGTATAATTTAGTTTGTTATTTCTAATAACTTGGAGTCAAAATTTAGTATGTGACACAGCTGATTTCTGTCATTTCTGGGGTCATTTTAAATCAAATTTTATGATTAAGGTATATCAATCTAGAGTAGTAACATGGTACATTTAGTAATGCCTTCTGAGAATGCTCACTTCCTTTCTTCTACTTTGAAAAGTTCTTCCCTAGCATGTTAAAATTTTTTGCAAACTATTGAGTCATTCATTTATCTAAACTGCTCTTTGTTAGAAACAAAAAAAGTATCAATATTTCATAAAATGTCTACATCATATAAAGTTTACAGCAAAGTGTATTAAATGTGATAGCTTCAACAGAAAAATAAATAAAATCAAAATGCCACAGATAATCTTATGCCCTTCACTTTTTCAAACCTAAACCATTGGTATTAGTTGCTGTGTGTTCATAATGAGATTTGGAGTCAACCAGTGCAACAACCTAAATTCCATTTAGGAGAAAATACTTGAATGCAAAATAGTTTCTACAATGTTAGTTCTCAGACTGATTTTAAAAGGCATATAAAAATCAAATATATTATGGAAAAGAATTAAGCATTGAAGTGGTGAAAAACTGTTTTCCCTGTGTCTCCTATTTACTGAAATATGAGCATGCACTTTACTACCATGGTATGTTTCTTAAAAAAGAAAAAAAAATCCACACAAATTTTATTGTTTTCATGTCAGAAAGAGAAAATATTTCAATATATATTTTTAGAATCAAAAAATTGACATAATTACCCTATCAAGTGGATAAAAATATGTGATCAATAAGATATTTCTAATATTTTTTTATAAGGAATGTGGTGTGAGACCAATTTTTCTTTTTCTTTTTTAAATATTTATTTTATTTATTTACTTATTTATTTGGCTGTGCAGGGTCTTAGTTGCGGCAGCCAGGCTCCTTAGTTGCAGCATGCATGTGGGATCTAGTTCCCTGTCTGGGGATCAAACCCAGGCCCCCTGCATTGGGAGCATGGAGCCTTAACCACTGTGCCACCAGGGAAGTCCCTCTGATATTTTCAGGAGTTGTTCCACGTGTGGATGTATTTCTGGTGTATCTGGGGAGGAAGGTGATCTCCGCGTCTTACTCTTCCGCCGTCTTCCCCTCGTCCTCCCCCTCTGATATTTTTAATCAATTTCTTTTTTTTTATCTATTTCCCTATGCGATATTGATGCTGACAATAATGTGTTTCAGCAGATCCAAATTTCAATTATATCCTAAAAAAACATAGGAAAAAAAGGAGTTCTCAAATATAATACTTATTCTTTGTCTATAAAATAAGTGATATAAGATGCCATTCACTATGAATGCAAATCAAAACCACAATGAGGTATCACCTCACACCTATCAGAATGGCAGTTATCTAAAAGACAACAGATAACTGGTGTCGGTGAGGATGTGAAAAAAAGGGAACCCTCGTACACTGTTAGCGGGAATGTAAATTGCTGCAGCCACTGTGGAAAACAGTACAGATGTTCCTTAAAAAATTAAAAATAAGACTACCATACAACGCAGAAATTCTACTTCTGGGTATTTTTCTGAAGAAAACAAAAGCACTAATTCTAAAAGATATCTACACTCCATGTTCATTGCAGCATTATTTACAATAGTCAAGATGAAGAAGATACACAGTGGAATATTATTCAGCCATAACAAAGAATAAAATCTTGTCATTTGCAACATCGTGGATGGACCTAGAAGGTATTGTGCTAAGTGATCAGAATTAGCCATTATTCATTTAGTCATTCATTCAGCCATTCAACAATATTTTACCATTTTTACAGCATTTTGTCATTTTACAATATTGTATCATTTTATCATTAAATGAGATAAGCACTAATTTCAACAATAGAAAACAGTATTCTTTGGAGGATAATTTTCTTTTCCAGAACTTTGTGCTTGTTTAGTGTTACATAATTGTAAGATGCAATGCTTTCACCTACATGATTCCATTTAATCCACTCCATACACCTGCACTGTAGACAAATGTATCAATTATCCTAGCTTAGACAGGAGGATATGCAAGAGTAGAGAGGCTAAACGACTTGCCCTCAGTTTCATATCTAGTCAGCGGCAAACCTGGGACTATAACCTAGTTCTTCTGGCTCTTTCCTTGACATGCTGCCTTGTATATTCTGTACAGTTAGGTACTCTGTATTTGTTTAATCACTTAATGAATTTCAGACCAACAGGGTAGATATTCACAGCTAAAGAATTTTCTTTAAAATAAAATATCCTCTCCATTTTATAATCTAAGAGCTGAAGACAAGAATCCTACTATGGGGTTCTTAATGCATAACTTTTTCCTTTAATCACTAAGCCAAGCGAACATTCTGGTTCAACTACACAGTAATGTTGATGGATGTACTAATGCAATGTGTACCATATCCTTTTATCCATAAAGTAAAACCAACCACTTTTCCTTTAGTATGGAGAATATAAGAACAATTTTTTTTCATAGATTTCTAAGCAAGTGAATTGAAGAGTTGTTCTATTCCATTCATATATAGTTACTGTTACACCTAAAGATAGCATAGGTGTTAATTGGGTGTTAGTTGTGTCATGAAGTACAGACCCCAAGATCAATTACCTTGTTAGCAGATATCAGAAAATGCTTTCCTCAGATTACAGAGACATTTTCATACACTAGTGACATTGCCATAATCATTCAGTTAAAAGTGATGCTCATCACCTAATGACAAAATATTCTAAAAATCAGTGTGGTCTGCTGATGAGTATCAGTCAGTGAGCTCTTGTTATCTGTCCACAGGAAGATAAGGACAGACATTGAAACTACAGCAATTTGACAGAGTAATCTATGTCTGTTGAACTTGATAAATTTTAAAAAGTGGGTATTTTTGTCTTTCTCATTTCATCTTTCTAGTAATTCAGTTTTTAACTTTACTGAGGTGCAATTTACATAGCCTCATGCTCTCAGTTTTACAAGTACATTTAATTTTGGCAAATTTGTCCACCCATGTAATTGTAGCATAACGTAGAAGAGGCTCATCACCCCTCAAAATTTTATTGTGCCCAATGCAGAAAATCATCCCCCAGCCCCAGCCCTAGGTGACCAGGGATCTGCCTTCTGTTCTTACACTTAAATGTGCCTTTTCTAGGGTTCTTGGTGAAGCAGTAGCTCATTATTTTTTATTGCTGAGTGGTATTTCCATTGCACGAGTATTCCACAGTTTGCTTGTTCAGTCACCTGCTGATGAACATTTGTATTGTTTACAGTTTGGGACCATTATGAATAAAGCTGCTATAAACGTTAGTGTACAAGTCTTTCAGTAGATATGTTTTATTTCTCTTGGGTAAAAGCCTTGGATTGGAATTGCTGGGTTGTGACAAAAATGTGTTTAACTTTACCAACGTAGCGTGCTATTATTTTACATTTTCACCAGCGACATGAATGATTTCCATTTGTTCCATGTCATCACCAGCACTTGGTGTTGTGAGGCATTTAACTTTTAGCAGTTATAAGGAATATTTGGTGGTACTGAATTGTGATTTTGTGTTTCCCGATGACTGATAATGCTGAGCAGTTTTCCATAGACTTATTGACTATTTGTACATCTTTTGTGAAATGTCTGTTCAAATACTTTGACCGTATATTACTGGATGGTCTTATTAAGAGATCCATATATATCTTTGAAATAAGAACTTTGTAAGATAAGTGTATTGCAAGTATTTTTCCCCAACCTGTTTTGCCTTTTACTTTTGAAGTGTCTTTCAAAGAACAGAGCTTTCAAAAGATTTGAAGTCTATTTTACTGATTTTTTTTCTTTATGATTCTGCTTTATTATCTAAGAAGTCTTTGACTATGCCAAGGTCATGAAAATTTTGTTGTTTTATAAGTTTGAGAGGTTTTAAACTTTTAAATTGAGGTATAGTTGATGGACAATATTATATTAGTTTCAAGAAGTTTGAGACTTTTTATGTTTAGGTTGATGATCCATTTTTAGCCATCCAATTTTTATGTGTGATATGAGGTAAGGACTGATGTTCACTTTTCTCCATAAATATATCCAGTTTTCATAACATTTGTTGAAAAGACTATCCTTTCCCTATTCAGGTACCTTGCACCATTGTCAAAACCCAATTAGCTATATATGTGTGAGTCTATCTCTGGACTATTCTGTTCACTAGTCCGTATCTATCCTTATCTCAATACATCTTGCTGTATAAGAATAGCAAAGCTTTATATAGACAGTGCAAGTTCTCTAATTTTTTTTTTCAAATTATTTTGGCTATTCTGGGTCATTTGCATTTACATACAGATTTTATAATCAGCTTGTTTACAAAAAACACTGCCAGAACTTCGAGTTGATTATGGATTTAGAGACAATCAACATTTACAAAACTGAGTCTTCCAATTGACCATTATGGTATGTATCTTTTTTTCCCCACATTTCTTAGCAATTTCTGTGGTTTTCATTGGACCACTCTTACACAAATTTTGCTACATTTTTCCCTAATTAATTCATGCTTTTTAATACTATTGTAAATGGTAGCTTTAAATTTCAATATCCAATTATTTGTTGCTAGCATATAGAAATAACATTGAGTTTTGTATACTGACCTTGTGTCTTATCTCCCTAAACTCACTAATTCTAGCAGATTTTTTTTTAAAAAAATCTATTCTTTAGGATTTTCAACGTATTTGATGTATTCTGAAGTTTTATTTCCTACAATACATATGCCTCTTTTTTTCTTACCTTATTTCCAGGTAGTCTTCAGTATAGTGTTGACTAGAAATGGTGACAGCAGATATTTCTTTGCTTTTCCCCAAATCTTAGATGGAAAACAAACCACTGTGCATGATGCTAGCTGTAGGTTTTTCATACTCTTTATCAAGTTAAGGAAGTTCCCTTCTAATTCTAGTCGGCCCAGAGATTTCATCATGAACGGATGTTGAATTTCACTGTATACTTTTCCTGCATCTACTGAGATGATGTTTTTTCCCCTCTGTATTGTTAATTTGGTGAGTTAATTGAATTTTTAAATTCTCCTAGTAACTGATTTTTTTAAAATAAGCTTTAATTGTGGCAAAATACACATACCATAAAATTTATCATCTTACCCATGCCTAAGTGTACAATTCAGTAGTGTTAAGTATATTCATTGCTGGACCAATCTCCAGAACTTTTTCATCATGTAAAACTGAAATTTTCTACCCACTAAACAACTCCCCATTTCCTCCTCCCCACATTAATTCACTTTTTATTTTATAAAAGTTTTAGTCTGTGACAAACTGGAAATAAAAAAAAGTCATCCTTCAGACCACAGAAATTTTAAAAGTCGTGTTCTAAATCAGTTTGCCAGTAGTAAAAATCTTTTTAAACATGTGCTTATTAGCTTGCAAATTAAGCTTTAAAGTTGTACACAAAAAAAGTGTCTTGGGAGAACAAATATACCTCACTAATTTCCTAACTGATGATTTTCATCACTTCAAACTAGATAAAATTAGTGTGAAAAGCAGTTTATTTCACTCAAACTGTTTCTTTTTAAAGCATGTCAGTCAAAATGTGATCACTGCTTGACCATAAACAAAAGCGTAAGTCAGGTTTTTCTCCTGTTCCCTTTGACCCCTCTATACTCTGGTCCTGGTTTCTCAGACAACAGGGAGAGGTCATTTTTCATAATTAAAAACAAAACAAACCAAAAAACCCACAAACTTTACTAAGAATTTCTATTTTAGCGATCATCGACTTGCCTTTTGACAAGTACTCAGTGTTACCTTTCTTCTGTTGCTATTCTGAAACAGTTCGGCTTTGTGGATAGGGTTTTCATTTATTTTCTTAAAAAGACTAAACTCTCTAACACCTAATTTTAGTTCAGTGGAATTTGTTCTTCCCAAATTGATAGTTTTTAAAAAAGTATATGGGAATTATATACTAGATGTGAACTGTCATATTTTCATCTAACCTAATATCCCAGGAATTTGAGACTATCTGTATGATGGGGAAAAAAATTCTAAAAAACAGAAATATACTGTATAATAGTTTTATTTTTCTCATTTTACTATTTTTACATTTTATGCACAAATATTTTTTATCTGAGTAAAAATAGAAAATAACTGTCTTATGTAAAATTACCAAAAAAAAGCCACAAATACATAATTGTTGTTATGACAGTACAAGCGTCTTTATTTAAAGAGTAAAAATGTATGCAAAAATCCTCTTCCCTCTTACAAAAGATTGAGAATATTTTTTTTCTGGCAGCACGTGAAATATCACTGAAATATCAATATTTTTATACCCTCTAGATATGAAGACATTAAGTTAGTCACATGTTGTTTTGAAATTATGAATTTTAAAACATTTTTGTGCTATTTCAAAGATACATTAGTTCTTTTTAAAAGGCAGTAGCATAAAATGATGAATATGTAAAACAGCAGACCTCACCTAAAATATTCGGAGGCACAATCCTTTAAAGAAATATCATAGTTGAATTTCACCATTTATTCAGGGGAGAAAAACAACTAAACAATTTTTCCTAATTAACTGACACAGACTGACACAAAAATAAATGTGATGAGTCGATTCATGTGACAATCAACCACAGAGTAATTCTGCCTAATTTGTTGGATTTTCTGATGCCAACACAAATTTCTAAACTTAAGGCCAGCAAGATATGTATGAAAGTTGGCTCAATGAGAATCTCATGTGGAAAAAAAGTTTTAAAACAAAAATGAACACACTTCATTATTTTTGTACTTACATGGTATGGAAGATGGCCAATAATTTTATCTTTCTCCCTTTTGAATATATTGTAAATTCTTCTCTGGAAAATTTATTCATAAAAGCAGAGCAAATTATATTTTCTTTCAGAACACAAGTTATCTTTCAACAAAAGAAAAAACTACTTGGCTTCTGATAACTGCAACCTCAATAAGGACAACGGAAATAGTTTATTTATAAGTTGAGACAAAGTAACAGAAGTTTCTTGAGTCAACTGGGGAAATTAATCTCATTACTTATGGTGCATAAAACAATGGTGAGAGGCAAAGAAGAAAAAAGAAACAGCACCTGATCATGTATGAGAACTGTCTCTGTTCAAATGATGAGGAATAAAATAAAAACTGCAAAAGGAAGAAAATGGATAGAATGCGGTTCTTTAAAAAAAAGTATCTGAGGAACACATAAGGAAAAAAGAAATAATAGTTTGATTTTAGGGATCTAGAAGAAATATGGGTGTTCCTTGTCTTAAAAATATATATACATACAGTTGAGACATAACGGAAATCTGTCATCTTGGCTAAAACTTTAACGTGTCTCCCCCAAAGTATTTTAAATCAAAAAGTCAATAATTTTAAGCTCTTGAAAAATATACCAGAAGAGTAAATTTTATTATTATTATTTTAAAACTGTAAGTGACTTGTCAACTTCCCAGGCCATAAGAGGATGGTGCAAACCTTCTTTTTAGCTGTTATCTGAACTAGAGCTTCTATATATTATTTCATATTGCTATTCTATTCAGATATCCTTGCAATCACAGCATCCAAATTAAACTAATAATTTGTCAGTCTACTCTGTATGTGTTTATAAAAATGTAAAAATGGAAATTACAAATTTTATTCTTTTTAGATTCTACTGCAGGGTCTTAAAGGACTTAGACATAGACATAATAAAAACATAAATGACCTGACATTACATGTTGCAGTCGTACAGCATAACACTTAATATTATGATGTGAGGTTACCAGAAAAGGAGGTCACAGACGCCCTCCTCTACTCCTTGTTCCTAAGATCCCTGTCCCTATGGTTCTCTCCAAACCACTATTTGCTACTAGTGGCAGCAACTGCTAACAGTGCCTCTTTGACTGCATTAGCATGGCACTTTCCTCCTAGTTAGTCAAAAGTATTGAGCTCTTATTAAGCTGTTTAGAGGGATGGATTTAAAGGCAATGATGAGGGAGAAGATACATAAAGTAATATTTGAGAATCAATCTTCTGCTATAAGAGGATTATTTGCCAGTATCTCATATCATGATTCGTGCGTAATACCTTAAAACAAAAAGAAAAAAAGCAAGGAAACCAAGCACAGCAAGCAAGAAAAAAAGAAAGACATTTCTAGCCATTTCTGTTTAGTGTTGGCTTGTGGTAAGTAAGGAGTTTTACGTATGTAAGAGTTATTTAATTTTTAAAGAATTTTTTAAATGAGTTATCACCTTTTGAAATATCTTTGCTTTGAATATTATGTCTTCATTTATATGTGTGTACATGTATATATGTATAAGATGGTCAACTGGACATGTATATAGATATCTGTACACTCATATATAATATTCAAAGGAAAAAATTAAATAAATGGGAAATTTTGTTTTAAGAAAAGACTGCCTACACTGGAGTTCAAAATGTCCTTTTAAAACTATTTGCAAGTAATTTACTAATGTCTTGAAAGGTAAAGTACTACTGACTGATTTAAAGTCTTCACTTCATCAGAAACCCAGGACTTATATAAGCTGCTTTGTATAATAAACCAGCACTACAGGGTAATTAAAAAAAAAAAAAAAGAAAGCCATACCAAACCAAACTAAACCAAACTTTTATTTTCAGGTTGAGGTACACTTTTTCAGTTTTTTAAATCTCTGATAGGGAAAGCAGAGATCATTTGAGAATTTTTGTAATAGTTGGTTTATTAGAATTTAATGCCTCTCTTATAATAATTTAAATTCTTGGCCTGACATTATGAAATAGCTATACAGTAAATCCTTAAAATTGGCTTGAGTAAAGCCAGATTTAAACCTGGATCTCTTTCTTCAGCACTGTTCCTCTGCCAGTCTTCTACTGTCCTTTGCTTGCAAATATATAAATTAATAACGTGATGCTCTTAGTTTAGTAATTTATTAATATTATAATTTTATTTGATATGACTATTTTAGCTCTGCTTGATTAGATGAAACAGGCATACATGCTTCAGCTGTGAAAAATTCCATTTTCTGGTTCTATGTAAAGCAACATCTAAAGCAGCAGAGAGGGGAAACAGTTATATTTTCAAAAAATAGTTAAGCCAGACTGTTTCCTGGAGATACTTTCATTTATTTTTCATCAATAGCTACTGGCTATTTTTGGTTGGGCTAGACATTAATACTGACCAGTTTAGCTTTCTTGACTGTTAACAAACTATCCCACAATGAACCTGCCTAAAGACATTGTGGTGATCGTTTAACATACACATTTTCTAAAATATATGCTCAAAGTAAAAAGATCCAAATTCACAAGAGTATGAAATATTTATAAAAAAATCATGCATCAGATTGTACAGTCTAGAAATAAAAGAAGATTCAAATTCAGTAATAAAGGTAAGAGCAATACTTGCTCTAACATTTAAGAAAGACCTTGGACTCCCAAAAGGTCCTGGGCTCAATTATCCTTTTCTGTTTGCAGAGACGCAGTAGCCAGGGCTACTGCTGTGACTGGCTGGGCAATTCCATGGAGTTGCATCTTTGCAAGTTTCTTCTGTTCACATTCTGTGACTAAACGGTTCAACTCTGCTGCACTGTATCCAATAAGAGTCTTCAAGTCACAGACAAACTTGTATACAAATCTCTTGCCTTGAACTTTACAAATCATGTCCCCATCATAATAATACCTTTAAAAAAGAGAAAACACATTAGGACTATATAAAAAAATTTTAAATTTGGACTTCTTGGGAATTTCCTGGTGGTCCAGTGATTAGGACGTGGGCTTTCACTGCCGTGGACCCGGGTTCGATCCCCGGTTGCAGAACTAAGATCCCACAGGCTGTGTGGTGCGGCCAAAACCAAAACAAACAAAACAGAAAATAAAATTTGAAAAAGAACTACCATACAACCCAGCAATCCCACTACTGGGCATATACCCTGAGAAAACCATAAATCAAAAAGAATCATGTACCACAATGTTCATTGCAGCTCTATTTACAACAGCCAGGACATGGAAGTGTCCACTGACAGATGAATGGATAAAGAAGATGTGGCACATATATACAATGGAATATTACTCAGCCATAAAAAGAAACAAAATTGAGTTATTTGTAGTGAGGTGGATGGACCTAGAGACTGTCATACAGAGTGAAGTAAGTCAGAAAGAGAAAAACAAATACCATATGCTAACACATATATATGGAATCTAAAAAAAAATGGTTCTGAAGAACTTAGAGGCAGGACAGGAGTAAAGATGCAGACGTAGAGAATGAACTTGAGGACACGGGGAGGGGGAAAGGTAAGCTGGGACGAAGTGACAGAGTGGCATGGACGTATGTACACTACCAAATGTAAAATAGATAGCTAATGGGAAGCAGCTGCATAGCACAGGGAGATCAGCTCAGTGCTTTGTGACCACCTAGAGGGGTGGGATAGGGAGGGTAGGAGGGAGATGTAAGAGGGGAGAGATATGGGGATATATGTTTATGTATGGCTGATTCACTTTGTTATACAGCAGAAACTAACACACCATTGTAAAGCAATTATACTGCAATAAAGATGTAAATAAATAAATAAATAAAATTTAAAAATTTGGACTTCTTACAATATTTCACAGATTATTCCATAAGAAGAAGACTAGTATTGTATCTATCACAATAGCAATTAACACTGAGTCTATATAAAATATTTAATGTTATTATCCAAGGAAACTTCAGAACATTAACTAAAATTTCAATGCTAAGCACTCAAATTTTATGTACTAAATCTTCAAAACATATTTTCAAAAATTACGATGAAACACTGATTTAAAAATAAACATTACTAAGCAAAACAAAAAACCTTGGGAGCAGTAATAGAGCCTAAGAATAAGGGCTCTGAATCAGAACGCCGAGATTCAAAACCTAACATCTCAACTTATTACCCTTTGTGACCACAGGGAAGGCATATTTTCTCTAAGCTTTTATTCCTCATTTATAAAATGACATTAAAAACAGTATTAACACTAATAGAATTGTTGAAGATTAAAAGGATTATCTTTGTAAAGTGCTTAGCACACAATGACTGCCACATATAGCCCTCTAGAAAATAGAAGCTATATTGATATATAGCTTTATTCATATAATATGAATAAAAATTTAATACACATATTCTTTGGATTGTTGGAATGTCCATTTCCTCTCTGTCTCGTACAAAATCCTTTATTATGTAGCTATGCTTTCATCTTTATCATTTTAATATGTAAAGGCTCTCCCCTTACAGAGAAATTCTCCAAACCAATAGGGAGCCTCAAAAGAGTAAGCAAAAGGGCTTGGAAAAAAAAAAGAGAGAGGATACAGAAAAACATAAAAGAGGACATCATAAAGAAACAATGTTTCTTAACCTGCACAGGTACATTTGGGGAAATCACTCTAGAAGTCTGGTTTACTGCTGTTTTCTATGGATATAAAACAGTTGGATTTATACTTTGGAAAACAGACTTTATTTACCCCTATGCACTGCCAATTCCAATAATAGGAAAAAAAAGGTAAGTCGAAACTTTTCTGGGCTGGCAGATTTTGGAGCCTTTATTTTAAAACTGCACTGCCCATTTGCACCATTTGATGAAGAGCTGTTACAAAAGCAACAGCTATTTGCAAAAGTACCAGTGGTACAAACGATCACATTTAGCAGGATTTTATTATAAAAATCACTCAGTTTAACCAAAAATGCATTAATGAAAAGACTACATGCAGGAAATTATGTCATCTTTCCCTAATTCTAGAACAGCTAAAGTATAATGGTTATGTTCACTTTCCCAGTGAGAGATATAACACACTGGGCATAGTCTCCTGTCTCCTTTTTTGTCAATTACATTAATACAGAATTTAGATCTCAGCCCACAAACCACCAATGCTTGTCATCCAGTTAAAATGCTGTAGGCATTTCAATTTCTTAAGAAAATTTCGACATAATATGTAAGGCTGTAACAAATAAGACACTTGGGAAAAAAGGAAAATGAAGAGGGAAAGTGGTTTTACATTTCTAAAACAAAACTGGAGCTGGTATAATCGTATGTTTCTTGGTAAGATGTTATAAAATGTCATACACATACGTTCTCATTTAAATTAACAATTTTACTTAATACTTCCTCCAATCTAGTAGATGCGTCATATGACCACATATAACAGCACTCACTGTTTCCCCCCTAAAATGAAGAAAGTAGAAAGGTACACAATGCCTGTATTTTCTTTCATTCATTCATTCATTCATTCATTCATTTATGGCTGTGTTGGGTCTTTGTTGCTGCGCACAGGCTTTCTTTTTAGCTGCAGCGAGTGGAGCTACTTTTCATTGCGGTGCGCAGGCCTCTCATTAAGGTGGCTTCTCTTGTTGTGGAGCACGGGGTCTAGGTGCGTGGGCTTCAGTAGTTGTGGCACATGGGCTCAGTAGTTGTGGCTTGCGGGCTCTAGAGCACAGGCTCAGTAGTTGTGGCACACAGACTTAGCTGCTCCGTGGCATTTGGGATCTTCCCGAACCAGGGCTCGAACCTGTGTCCCCTGCATTGGCAGGTGGATTCTTAACCACTGTGCCACCAGGGAAGCCTCGATGCCTGTATTTTCATGGATATGATTTCTTTTCTCCCCACCCCCTTTTTTTACTTGTATTTTTAAAAAACTTTTAAATTGGGAAATATATTACACAAACAGAAAGGACACAAAAGCGAACAGCTCAGTGATTTATTACAAAGCAAACAGTCACCTGTTACCTACTCAGGTCAGGACACAGAACACTGTCAGCACCCTAGAGCTCCTCTGCGGCGCCTCCCCATCATCACTCCTCCCTTGCTCCAAAAGGTTACACAATCCTGTTTCATGATAATAATTCCATTGCTTCTTTTTATAGTCTTATCACCCAAACATGCATCCATAAATGCTGTAATTTAGTTTTGCTGTTTTTTTTTAAAACTCTACTATATAAATCCAGTATGTACTCTTTTGGGTCTGGATTTTTTTCACTGAATATTATGTTTGTGACATTCACCCATATCAGTGCATTTTTAATGGATACACAGTATTCCCTTTGTATATTATAGTTTACTTATTCACTCTACTGTTGATAGATACCTGGGTGGTTTCTGGTTTGGGGATGTTATATATAATGCTGTTATAAGCATCCATGTGAACATATATGTACATTTTTGTCTGGTACATCCTTAGAAGACAAACTACTGGGTTATCGGTCACAGTTTACATTCCTACCAAAAGTGCAGAAGCATTCCCACTGCTCCATATCCTCACCAACACTTGGTTTTAATTTTAAAAGCAATTATTTTAATTTTAGCCACTCTGGGATGTACACTGTACCATTTTATTGTGGTTTTAAAATACATTTCCCTGGACTTCCCCGGTGGTGCAGTGGTTAAGAATCCGCCTGCCAATGCAGGGGACACGGGTTCAAGCCCTGGTCCGGGAAGACCCCACATGCCACGGAGCAACTAAGCCCATGTGCTGCAACTACTGAGCCCGTGTGCCACAACTACTGAAGTTTGTGCGCCTAGAGCCCGTGCTCCGCAACAAGGGAAGCCACCGCAATGAGAAGCCCGTGTACCGCAACGAAGAGTAGCCCGTTTGCCACAACTAGAGAAAGCCCGTGCACAGCAACAAAGACCCAACGCAGCCAATAAATAAAAATAAATAAATAAATAAATAAATAAATAAATAAATAAATAAATAAATAAAATACATTTCCCTGATTACTAATGAGGTTGTGCACCACTGCATATGTTCATCGGCCATTTGGACAATCTCTAGTCTAATATGTCTGCTTAAGTTTCTTGCCCATTTTTCCTAATTCTCCTATGGATTTGTAAGAGTTCTTTACATATTCCAGGTAAGAGTCTTACGTCAGATATGTGTGGCTTGACTTTCACCCTCCTAATGATGGTTTCTGATGACCGGAAGTTTTAAATTTAAATGTAGTCCAATTTATTGATCTTTTCCATTATGTTAGTGCTTTTGGCTCTGTTAATGTCTTTCCTCATCTACTGAAGTCAAGTAGGTATTTCTAGATGCCTCCCTATTTTACTTTCACATTTAGAGCTACAAGCGACATAGAATTGATTTTTAGTATGCTATGAGGAAGGGGTCAATATGGATAGTCAACTGTCCCAGCACTACTGATTGAAAAGTAGGTCTTTTCCCCACTGCCATCTTTAAATCAAATGTTCCTACATTCTTGGTTCTATTTGGGCTAGCTACTCTAATCCTTGGTCTATTTGTCTATCCTAAGCAAATAGATCACTGTCTTACTGTTGTTGTAGCTTTACAGTGAGTCTCAATATCCTGTAGAGCAAGTCTTCCCACTTTGTTAATTAATCTTCTTCAGGTGTCCTGGTTATTGCAATACCTTATATTCCTATATAAATTTTACAATTATCTTGTCAAGTTCTATGAAAACATTTATTCAGGCGGTTACTGCATTGAAAGTTAGACCAATCTGGGGAGAAGTGACATCTTAACTATTAATTCTAATAATTCATCTGTAATTTTGAGGGGACTTGTATGTACACAATCACATCAACTGTCAAAACTGATTATACAGAAAAGATCTTTAGATAGTTGGCAAAGTGTTTGAGACTGAATAAGTGATAAGTACATTGAAAATAAAGCACTGTAGTTACTTATGTATGCTAAGGAAAACAAATGGTCATTCTGGAAAAGAAAAATAATCGTGATAAACTATGTAATGGTACTTACATGCCATGATCCTGTAACAATGAATACTGATCTAATCAACACTTCCACATAATTATATTACACTTGGATGAAGGGATGGGAAGGGTATGTGTGTTAATAATGAGAGGTAAATCGTAATCTCTGTGTGAAATTCACAAACAATGCTCCAGTGAAACATAAAGTAGCAGTAAAAGCATGTTATTTAGGAATACAGAGGTAAACTGCAGAACTGCTTTACCAAATTCACTCTTCCAAAAATATAGACACAATTCCTATATATCCTACTTCTCAGATACTTAAGTGTACATACTGAATTTCTATCGCTGTAGTAAGCATAATTTATGACAGTAATTATGTCAAAAACTTTCATACCACTTACGAGAAATTATAAATAATTATTCTACTCCAATTTAACTGATGTAAAGTTTGGATATTCAGATTTTGGCATATTGTGGGGGAAGGAAAAACAGGGAAATGGGTTGACATTTTGCATCTAATTATAAAAATTGACAATATCTACGTATTTGCTAGAATTTACACTCATTTAGTTCACCTATACCAAACGACAGCATCTGTTATGTAAATAACAGAAACCTCAAAGATTAGATATGTTGGTTTTAAACATAGTACATGCTTTTAAATCAGATAAAAATCTTAGAATCATCTTTCAAAAAACTCTACGTACCTCAAATTATTACTAAAAATCTTTTTAAGAAGTAATTTTTAACATAAATGTGAAAAATTTTAGTTTTATTTATATAAAGAAAACATTTTATAAACAAGTATTTTAACATCATTACATAACAGTGTTGACACTAGAATTCTTATTCTATTTTTTTCTTAGCTATTTTTTAGAAAGGTTTGATACTTAAAGAAAAGTAATAAATTCTTACCTTAATGCACGACTAAGTTTCTCATAGTTCATTGTAGGTTTATTTTTACGTTGTCCCCATTTTTGTGCAACCAGTTCGGGCTGATTTAGCTTAAATTCTCCTTCATCACCAACCCAAGAAATGCAGTCTCGAGCATCCTTGTCAGTAAGAAGTTCTAGCAAAAACTGCCACAGTTGGATTTGGCCGTTGTTTCCTAAAAATTGACAAGAATGACAAATATTGACCACAATGCTACGGATTAACAGAAGGCAAAAGACAACACACAGGTCTTCTGGTGCATACCTCAGCCATACTAAAAACACAAATTTTTTTTACAAATGCTGTCTAAGTATCGCCAGAGAAACAGTCCATATTCACATTTTCATACTGTGAAATAAAACGAAATATACATAATTTGACAAATTTTATAAATACCAGATGATAATGCAAAAATACCTGTTCTGTTCCCAGGTGAACTTCTATCTTCTCCTGAAATCCTTGGAGCTCTTTGTACTTTAGCTGCCTTTGCACTACTATTTATAGCTTTAATGGCTGTTGGTGTAGCAGACTGCACTGATGCTGGAATAATTTGCACAGCTGCAAAGCAAGACAAGGAAAAAAATTTTTTTTCTCCTTCCAATACAAACAGTGAAAAAAATTACTGAAAGAAATAAAATGCAATTAGTTTAACTAATGCCCGTCTAATTACCTCAGCACAAGTTCAGAGGATAAGGTATGATGTCTGTATTACAGTTTGTGAATCTTAACATAGTGAATAAAAGTTGGTTTCCTTATTTTGGAAAAACTTAATGATGTGATAAATCTAGTGATACATTAAAGTTATTTTAAAAAATCTATTTTTTAAAATATTTGATCATAAAAAATGGTTTATCAAATTTTGGAGAATGTGGACAAATGAGAATTCACGTTCCACCGCTGATAAGAGTACAAACATACCCCCTTTGAGAAAAACTTTGGTCTTACCTAGTAAGGTTGAAAGGGTAGAAACCCCATGATATTACAACCAGAGAATCTCACGAGCATTCTTACAATATTCATTCAATGATGTTCACAAAGTTTTAAAAATAATATACAGCAGTGAAAATAAAATTGAGCTACATTTATCAACATGGGTCTCATAAATGTTAAACAAAAAAGCGAGTTACAAAAGGATATGCACAGTATAGCACCATTTTTCCCCAAAAGTTCAGACATGTAATCAACAATGCCCTAAAGTGTTTATGGTTACGTAAGTTGGTAAAAAGATAAAATAGGCATAGAATAATAAACATCAAGTTCAGGATAGTCATTTAAAATGGGATCTACAACAGGTAGACCTGATATATAAAGTTTTATCTCTTATGGTATACACAGATGTTGGTTATACTTTATTATTTCTTTGTATATCTAAAATACTTCATATGAAATTTAAAAATTAGTTTTTCTTTTTACTACCTTGCAGTACTAAATAAAGAAAACGTTTCTTATTGATAAATGGGCCACACATTATGGGCACATGAATACTCACGTTGATCAATTGTAACTATCTCATTCATCTGTTGTTCTTGGCTTGCCAATACATCTGAAGAACACACACAAAAATTTTTTGTTTTCACTTAAACCAGAAATGCAAACTCCAATCCAGTAAAATTCAAAACAAAAAAAAAAAACAAAAAAAAACTCCACAACTAAAACAAAAACCAAGCAAACAAAAAAGCAAAACATCAAACAACTGAAACTTATTGGCATAATAACTTAAAAAGATCCTTGATCATCATTTTACAGGGAAAAGATATTTTTAAGAGAAGTAGAAGGAAAGTTCCAAATTCTTTTCATGTTCAGAAAAGTTATTCAGAGAACCAGGGTTTTCTAAATGTAAATACCTATTCTAAATCTATTTATCTATGTTTTATATAAAATAGGAAATCTTAAAGATCAGATCAAAGATGAGAATATACATCACAATGAAATTATTTAGATACACTTTCTTCATCAAAAAGGCTCTTTCTCTTCAAGATGATCTGAGAGAGTGTCATAATTTACTTAACTAACATCCATTTTTTAATAAAACGGCTTTAACTTTAGAATGCTTCTTCTTAAAGACAGCCAAATTTTCAGTGGAATTGTAGCTGTCCTCAGTGTCACAACTGAACTAAATAATTTAACATGTCTACAAATACAGCTCTCGACATGAGTTACAGTGTAAAAGGTCCTAGTGACCCTTTGGAGAACCATTCATTACTCATCTGTTGCTATTCCCTACTTAAATGGTATTCTTTACCTCTCAGACAAGAGTTTCACTTCCCAGTCTATATTCCTTCAGCCTATTTAGTGCCCATCATAGACTGGATGCTTCTCTCTTGAACTGAAATAGCACCTACCAGCAGTCATCTGTGTACTGAGTGAGTCCTGGGGCCTGGGCTCCCAACACAGTTCTACTTAGGATGCCATGCCAGGATCCAACTAAAGACACAGAGCTGGAGAGGACTGGGAAGCTAAAAAGAGATCTGAATCCTACTTGTCAGATGGGAGCTTTCTTTGGGGGTCCTGAGTTTGGGAGTTTAAACAATTACATGGAACTAGCCTCAGATCTGGGTTCTGATCTTAGCACTCACTTACTGGCTGTGTGACTGTGGTAAATTATTCAACCAACTTCACCACTGATTTCTTCATATTGAAATGAGATACCCCCCACCTACCACTGTATGAGGTGGTTGTAAGGATTAAAGGAAAATATTTTTAAGAAGCACAATGCCTGAAACATAGTTAACTTTTCAGTAAATTGAAGACACTATTCTTTTATCCACATTCCTAGTTCTGAGCCTTCTCCCCAAGAACCACCGTCCCTCTTGAAGAAAAATGCATGCTTTATATTTGTGGTATATTTTCCCTCAGATTTTACAAAAGTAACTTGAAAAGGCAAAGTGCTATTGGAATGAAATTGTTCCATTCGTGACTGTAAATAAACACAGTGCCCTAGACCAAAAAGAGGCGAAAGGGAGTCACCACCACACAGCACAGGCATTACTGATCTGTAAGATCAGCTTCTCAGCCCTGATTTTCAGAGTGGAGTTTGGTTTGTTTCCTGGGGAACTCTCAAGATAACAAGGCAGAACACAAAAAGAGAGGGGCTTTGGAAAGGCTGGTCCAAGACCATACAGACACTCTAAATATCATATTCCTCTATAGCCCTCAAATCCTGGTCATACATGAAGGAAGCAGAGCCCTAAGGGGCAAAGCTCTGAGCCTATGGAGGCATTTTATGAAGAAACTTTGGACACTAAAGGTATAAGGCAATTCTTTTTTCTAAATGAGACCCTCAGCAAACTGAGAGCTTTGTGCCTTTGGTGGCAGAAGACATATTCATACGAAGAAGGACATCATAGAGCTGGTACTACTGGAACATTTCCTAATTATCTTCCCCATGTATTGTAGGACTTGGATGAAGTTTCACAAGAAGGGAAGCTGCAGGAAGCTGGTGGCTCAGGTGGGAAAACTAACACAAATATGTAAAGATGGAGCTCTATCTGTTCAGTACTGTGTCTCCTTGATAGATCATTGAGGAAAAGATAATAAATGCTGGGTTAATAAATGCCTTTCAGAAATATGCTGTAGACTTCACTCTACAGGAGGGGCCAGAGAACTAGACTGTGCCCAAAGGAGCCTGTTCTGAGAGGTAAGGCTTGTGAATTATAGAAAGTCTGCCAGAAATAGCCTTACACACCACCCTATCCATTCCCAGATTCTGAGAATTAGATTCCCAAACCAGATGGGATTTCCTCACCAGGCAAAGAACCACGGCCCGATAAGCAAGGAATTCCCTAAGATACTCATCTAGGCTCTGGGGCTTTGTTACTTTTGAAAACAAAACAATTCCAGAGCAGAGCTCTTCTGAAGAAGACCCATTCTACCACTGACTGCAAGGAGATGGAAAGATACACAAGATTTCTCTGCCCCCTGTACTAGGAAAAGTCTCCGAATGAGCTTTAACATTTGAGAAGCACTGGGAGAACCAGAGAGAAACAACCAAAAAGTGCTGACCTGGGAGACAGAGCGAAAACCATGAATTTGAGAAAAACTAAACTGTAGTCTAAACACTGCCCTTGTTCTATTCTCGAGAGTCCCTACAAGAAAATGTTTCTGTAAACATAACTTACATGTTAAAAACCTGAAACAATTCAGGAATTTACCTTACTCAGCTGAAAAGCTCTGCAGAGAAGAAAACCTGCGAAGCCAAGGATAAACTTTCAACCAGAACATTCAACTTATTTATCTAATAGGAACTGAAACTGGAAATAAACCGTGTAAATATAATGAATGTAATAAGTCTTTTAAATATTTTTCTCCTCCTGATATTTAAGAGAACCAACACAAGAGAGATATTACCAATAAAAACAATGAAGGAAAGCTTCTCTACAGAGCTCATTTCTTATTCAACAGCAGATGAAAACCCTAAGCATTAAATGATTGTGAAAAATCCCTCTACCAGATCTGTCCCCTTACTGGGTACACAGTAGGATGAAATGCTACCAGTTACATTTTCATCCATAACCGTTATAAAACAAAGTCAGAGTGTCCTATTCACACATTCTGAAAACTATATGGGTTTGGCTAGCATTCCTGATTTATTTAACAGTGTCAGGGAATGGGTTACTGCTAAGATATTTTAACAGTCACTGAAATATAAGATGGATTAAAATTCAAGCAAAATAATTTACATCTATTTGAGCTCTTTTTGTTGGACAGCCTTAATCATAATAATGTCTGTCAAGCAACATGGTAACACTATAATCTGTGGCTTCCAATTCAAGATGGTGTGTTGCATACTTACACTTCCCCTTTCTCCCTTAAGATCCCATTCAATTAAAAGATATTTTAAAAGATTTAATCCCAATAATGAAGGGAATGCGAGGGAAGCCACCTGTGAACAAATAACCTTAAATTTCTAGAAGATGAGCATAAAGGACAGGACTGACTGATGAAACAGAAGTCAACAACTAGAATATATGAACAGAGCTAAATGCAGGGCACAGAATCTTACTTCAGAACTTGGATTCTAGGGTTAGTCTGCCTGGGTTTGGAGCCTGGCTCTGCCTCACCCTAGGTTCTATAACCTTGTAGGGGCTCTCTAAGCCTCAGATTCGTATCTGAAGAGATAAGGAAAGTAATGATCTGTGGCATTAGTACGAGATCAAATGAGATAATACATATAAAGCTCTCAGTACAACCTTACACAATTAATAAATGTTAATTATTATTGCTATTATCAATGAACAATTTAGATGAAAACAAAGTTATAAAGAAATAAAACTAAACTTAAGCTACAATGCAAATAGACAATAATTTCAATTTTATACATTTTCGAAGAAGTTCCAGATGACTCCAGAGAATTTCTCCCCGAGGAACCCGCTGAAAAAAATCTTCTTGGTTGAGACTACAGAGTTCTCTTCCGGAAATATTCAGCGTAGTGAGGTCTATATCGGTCATGCTGAATTCCTTCATTACCCAAACCACCCAATGCAGGACTTGGTCTGTGGACCACTGTATGGGATCTAAAGAGAAAAATATTACCATTGGCCTAGTTGCATCTTAGATATTATATAAATTTACAGTTAACTTGTAAACACACACAAACACGCAGATAAAATCCAGACAGGTTTCTTTTTTTTACAAGTAAGTGAAGTAAATAAACTCATTATATGAAATAAAAAAGATTCTTATGCTCTATTTTCTCCTTAGCTCCTTTTCAATTTCTTAATCTAAATTTTTGATGGATTCACTTATTTCTACATCAGTTAGTCTGGAATTTTACCAAGAAAAACAAAATGCAAAACTGCTCTCCAGTGGGCCAAATGGAAGAATAAAATACATGATTACTTTGTAGAAAATGGAGTAAATTAAACAAGTTTTAAAAAATTATTTTGTAGTAGTGTATGATTTGATGCACTGAAAAAATAAAATTATAAGGGGTTTCTGGGGAGACATATTCTCCAAAATATGAACGTACTCTTTCCTCACTTTTACTTCTTGTAAAAAGCTAGTTGTTCCTGCACTTACCCTTATGGTAGCACTTACAATACAACACGCTAATTGCATGTCTACTCAGCTGTCCCCCCATAAAACCTTGAGGTCTTAAATATAAGGACTGTGTCTTGTAAACCACTGAATCTTCAGAGCTTACCACGGCGCTTTGTGCGTACATTTGTTAAATCTATAAAAGGTGAATCCAAATAGTTTCATTTTCTTCATCCTTTTTTACTACTGAATGAATTCACAAATAAAAAAGATGGTCAACATGTGTAAATAGTTCATGATTGTATCCCTGGCATGTAACGGAATTTCTACTCACAGAATTTTAATAAATACTAGCTGAATTAATTTTGGTATAGGTATTTCTGCACGGAGAAGGTCATCTATCCAAATGGTATTGATTATATGCCCCCAAGATACATGCTATTCAATAAGAAAATAAGTGAGGAAAAATAACACTCAGGTACTTATCAAGAGCCAATTTACAGTAAAAATGAATCAAACATAATACAGGATTGCAAGCCACAGAATTGATTTTTTGTTTGATTTTTTTCACAAGGAAGTTAAGGAAGGAAGATTCTAAGAAGATGGCAGCAAAGTTTTAAAATTTCTCTGAATGCACACATAAAACAAAACAAAACCCACCACTAAAAGCAACTAGAGAGCAAAACCAAAAATCCATGGACATTTACAATTAAACCAGGTGACATGATATCCCCATGGAACCCAAAATACATGCAGGTGAAGAAAAAGCAGTAACAGTCACAAGAGCTGTATGGTATCAGCATCTGTGCAGGAGAAAGCAGAGGGAAGCAAAGGAACATCTCACTCTCCATCCTGAGCATGCGAAAAACTGAACACAGCCAGGAAGTATTCTTTGAAAGCACAGTTTTGCCCAACCCAGTAGCAGAGGAATACAAAGGTCCATGGTCAGCTTTAAAGGGGATGGAGCAGTGAAGCACCTGTGAAATTTTCAAACTAAGCCAAGGATCACTTCCAGAGGAGAAGACCACAATAAAGAGAAACCGGTGGGAGTGGAACTGAAATTGAGTAGCATCGAAACACGAAGGAAAGGGAGAGAGGAGGTCCAGATAAAAGTGAAGTCAAGGAACTGACAGGAACTGAGAAAGCAAGAGGCTCTATTTTTTACTACTACTCCAAAACAACAAACAGAAGGAGTTCTGGAAAGTTAGAAAAGCTATCCTGAAACACACTTCAAAGTTCAAGTAAGCACATTTTATGTAAACGTGAACAAAAAAGTATCAGGATCAAAAAGTTAGAGGAGGGGCTTCCCTGGTGGCGCGGTGGTTGGGAGTCCGCCTGCCGATGCAGGGGACACGGGTTCGTGCCCCAGTCCGGAAAGATCCCACATGCCGCGGAGCGGCTGGGCCCGTGAGCCATGGCCGCTGAGCCTGCGCGTCCGGAGCCTGTGCTCCGCAACAGGAGAGGCCACAGCAGTGAGAGGCCCGCGTACCGCAAAAAAAAAAAAAAAACATGTTAGGGGAAAATAGTTAGTCTGCCTTGTTTTCTTAAATAATATCAGGTCTTCTAGTTTAACATAACTAATTGCCATGCATGTTCTCCCTGCCTCTTTTCTCTAAGTCCTTAGTAAAATGATGCTAAAGAAACTTCTGAAAGATGTAAACTCACAGGAACATGAGTGGGAAACGACAGAAATGGAAGCATCTCCCCACCACGTAGGCACCAGGAACACTTTAGACCGGTCTACAAACCGAAGAGTGAGACCCTCTCCACCCACTCCACTTCCCTTTCCACTTCCAGAATGCAACATTTACACACACACATCAACCCTAAATCCTCACCCCAACCTTCTACTCCTGACACGTGTTTGGCCAATTTTCCAGAGAAGTTGGGAGACCCAGGAAAAAGATCTATACATGCTGACACTTGAAAATCTTTTAATAAAATGACCAACACCCCATTTCACCAGCATAGTCAACAAACTCCTTCCAGACTTCAAACTAATTAGCTTTAAAGTTATTCACTCTTAAATATGAACAGATGGTCAAAAATAATCAGATATTTGAGAGACTATAAGGAAACCACTAGATGACCAAAAATAAACAGAAAAACAGAACCCAGAGGAAGCAGAAATAATGCAATAACAAACTGCAAACAACAACAAAAAAATAATAAACCTCCACTTCACTGTAATCAACATAGAGAGGAGAGAAAACATGATATCTGTAATATAAGATCAGAATGCTATGGAAAGGTAACAACCAAAATAAATAGCCCTTGTAAATTGAAACTAAAAATCAGGTTGCAATATAAAGAAAAGAAAGGGACTTCCTTGGTGGTGCAGTGGTTAAGAATCCTCCTGCCAATGCAGGGGACACGGGTTCGAGCCCTGGTCCGAGAAGACCCCACATGCCGCGGAGCAACTAAGCCCGTGCGCCACAATTATTGAGCCCGTGAGCCACAACTACTGAGCCTGTGTGCCACAACTAACTGAAGCCCACGCACCGCAACGAAGAGTGGCCCCTACTTGCCGCAACTAGAGAAAAGCCCGCGCTCAGCAACGAAGACCCAATGCAGCCATAAATAAATAAATAAATAAAAAAACAATATATAATTAAAAAAAAAGACAAGAAAATTTGGCAGAAAGTAGTACAAATAGATATGAAGATGAAAAATAAGGAAGAAAAAAGATGTAGAGGATCAACCCAGGAGATTTGATAGGAGTTCTAGAAAAAGAACAGAGAAACACAGAAGGTTATTATCAAAATAATAATGAAGGAAAACTCCCCAGTACTGACGGCAGAAATTGTGTAGATCAGCACTGTCCAACATAATGCAGGCCACTATGTAACTTTAAAATTTTCTAATGGCTACATTAAAAGGTAAAGAAACAGGTGAAATTCGTTTTGATAATAATTTCACTTAATACATCCAAATGTTTTCATTTCAACATGTAATCTAGGTAAAAAATTTATAAGATTGTACATTCTTTTCCTTTTGTACTGGGTGTTTTACTCTTACAGCATATCTCAATTCAGACCAGGCATATTTCAAGTGCTCACATGGGACTGGTGGCCACGGCACTGGGCAGCGCAGGGCCAGACTGAGATGCTACACAGAAAAACCGAAATTGACAGCAAATGAAAAGATCCACACTGCCACTAGACTTGGTCTTAACAGCTTTCTTATTCTTTGAGGAATGGCTTAGGTCTCATCCTTCAAACTGGACTCTTTTATCTTGTTATGAATAACTCCTATCCTTGCTTCTTTAATCTTTCCTTCTCCCACTAGTTCCACACCATTTATCTACAAATACACTCAGGTCACCACCAACTCTTGAACCTTCAATATTATTTATTTATTACCCCAGCATTCTTCCCACCTGCCCCCCCCAATTCATACTCAATTTTCTCCATTTCTACAATGTTTATTTAGTTCTTATAATTCACCTTTGTTGCTCCAACTCAGCAGCTGCTTTTATCTAAATCTACCAATGAGCCTCTAATGACCAAATGTAATAGATATTACTCAGTCAGCATTCTTTGACTTTCTCAGCAGTGTCAAGACTTGTGACCATCTAAAACTCTTCCCCAATTTCATCAGCACTATATACGGTTCTTATTTTCCTTCTATCTGTTAAAGCTTTCCCCCCACTTCCTGTTCCTCAACCCTAAATGTTGACAAGGTCCAGCATTATGTTCTCTTCCATTTTATCTCTCTCCGTCAGAGACTGCATCTACTTGTATGACTTTAACAAATTCAATGTGACTGAGTCCCAGATAACATCTTTATCTCCAGTCCAAATTTTGTGCACCTGAAACTACTTTCTGGTGACCTCCAGTTGAATTTGTACTATTACTTGAAAATCAAGTACAATCAACACTTTCCCTTGAAAAATCTTTCCAATACCAGACTTTCCTACCTTCCCCACTAAGGTTTAGAAGGCATGGACTATCTTTCCTGTGCACTACTGAAAGCCCAGAATTTAACATGGTGCCTGGCTCAGGAAATATGTAATGAAGATGTAACCAATTCTTATATTATTATTGCCTAGCCACCCAAGCTTGAGAAGTTAGATCAATACTTGAATCTCCCCTCTCTACGTTCACACAATCCATCAATCAGTTGCTCAGTCCCATCATTATTTTGATTCATCTCCTCCTTTCTGCTCCCACAGAAATCACCTGGTCTAGGCTAACCTAAATATTATCACCTAGTCACACCCAAACTACCTGCTCCAACTTATGCCATATACCACTGCCACATTCATTCTCAACTGTCACTTCCATCAATCAAAAACAGTTCAACAGGGCTTCCCTGGTGGCGCAGTGGTTGAGAGTCCGCCTGCCAATGCAGGGGACATGGGTTCGTGCCCCAGTCCGGGAAGATCCCACATGCCGTGGAGTGGCTGGGCCTGTGAGCCATGGCCGCTGAGCATGCGCGTCCGGAGCCTGTGCTCCGCAACGGGGGAGGCCACGACAGTGAGAGGCCCGCGTACCACAAAAAAAAAAAAAAAAAACAGTTCTACAATGCTACAGAATAACTCCTTACCCAATGCATCTTCTCACTACTCACACTTCTCAGCTTTGCACAAACATTTCCTGTCGGCAATGTCTAGCAGTTTCCTTGTCTATAATAAACTCTTCCCCAATTTTCCCCCAGACCACTATGATCCTTTTGAGATTCTAAGAGTATGTTTCTTTATACCAGTTATTGACAGCTTAAAAACATGTTACGTTTATAGCAATTATCTTTTTTCATTTATCTTCTCTCTCGTCAACTACATTGTGAATGCCCTAAGGGCAGATTTTTTTCTTTGTATCTTTGTATTCCCAGCACCATCATATGTTACAGTCCAAAAAAAACAAAAACAAAACCAAAGAAAATCAATATATTTCCTAAAAATTCTACATTTAAGATAGATAATCTACTCACCCTACTGTCTTTCATGTCAAGCTTAATTCTTATTATTCTACCTAACATAATTATTATGCATTTTATTACCATAGGGTATCCCAAGACGTTCTTGCTCTTTCCTATAACCTTCCAGAGCAGCAGCCCATCTCGTCACTTGTTCTGAGGTTTCATCTGAAATGGTTGTAATGTGTTTTGTGCCATCAAGAGTTATCACTTGAGCTTCCTCAACAAGATGTGCTTCTGCTTCGGCATGGTGGGCATCTGGATCAATAACTACTTCAACTGTTTCCGCAGGTTTAACAATTTCCAGGATGTTTAGCTTTGGTTCAATTCCTTACCAGTGATTAAAAAGAAAACAAGTATATCTAAGTGAAAACACGGAAGTCTCTAACAAATAAAAATTTAGTTGAGTTTATATGTTCTCAAATGGTAGAGCAAGGCTCCATTTTAAATATTTTTAGCATTATGTCTAGAGAATTTAAACAGATTTCTATTAAATGAGAAAAACAACAATTCAGCAGAACTTTGATAGATTAGATAACAGTATTGTACCAATATTAATTTCCTCATTTTGATAACTGAACTGTGGTCATGCAAAAGAATTTCTTGTTTTCGGAAAACACACTAATGTATTTAGAGATAGGAAGGAATAATGTCTACATCTCATTCTTAACCAGGTCAAAAAAATAATGTGGGGATGAGGGAGAGAGAGAATAAAGCAAACATAGTAAAAGTTAACATTTGGGGAATCTGGGTGAAGGATATCCAGGAATTCTTTTACTACACTTGCAACTCTTCTGTAAGTCTAAAATAATTTAAGAATACCACCACCACCATGCATATATACACACACACATGCATGCAAGCACACACACACACCACCTACAAACATTAGGGAAAAAAGTACCACTATGGAATAGAAAATTAAAACTACACTATGGAGAGTATGAGTAGCTACTTATCCTGAGAAGTTGAAAAAATTAAAATTATTTACTGACTCCTTTTCTTTTTAGAAGACAAAGTACATGTATTAAAAATGAACAGACACTAAGCTTGTTACATTAAATTCACATCATTAAATTCTGATTTTCATTTTCAATTGAATGAAGAAAAACCCAAATACTTAAGATATTCAAAATAGAATAAACTAGCCCTTTATGAAATAATCTCAGATACTTATATTAAAATAACAGCTGCAAAAAACTATCATACTACTTAACAGCTACTGTTTGCTCACTGATTCAGTTACAATCTATATCAAAAATTTAATCAAAGTGTATTTGCAAGAAAAAACAAAACTCAATTTCAATATTCTGAAGTTCAATCAGGAAAATCATTATTACAAGAAAATATACAGCTATAATTCATCAGGTAGTGTAAACAGAAGTCAGTTCTTTCAAATATACATGAGGAAACAAATTATAATTTTTGAAGAAGATTTTTCCTAAAAATTATCCCCTAATCCTCCATTCAAATTGCATCAAGTCAACTCTTCTTAAACACACCTATACTGAGAGGTCACTAAACTTTTAAAGATAAAAAACAAAGATTGATTTTCTTTCCTATTCCCAACAATAGTAAATCCTGGGGAAATTAAGGATCATAAGTAGGTAGTTACCATTTTCATAATGTGAAGAAAACTTTGGTTTGTGAAATATAATTGTAAGCAATACAATATGTTCAGAGATGAAAATTAGTCTAAAACTCTGGTTAGAAATCTCAAAAAGCCACATTTAAAAAAACTAAAATTCAACCCACCAAAAATGGTTTCCTAATTTTCTAACTTGTGTATTTACACAGATTAGTAAAATACTGTGATGGATATGGCTGACTGGGTCACATCACATCCTTTGCAAATTCCTCTCTCTGTGCTAAACTGCAGAGACTATACATGTCCTTGCAGCTACGGCTGCAGATGTGATTTAGGTTCTAGAATCACTGCCATGAGCGTTCCATTTGGAGATGAGTTAAGAGGGGACAAGCAAGCACACGGCATCCATTTTTTGGCTAATGTGAATCACTGAAAAGGCAGCATGGTTCCAAATCGACAGCTATAGTTGTGGCTTTCAGATTTGGCATTTTCCAGATCCCGGCAGAGCAGCAGCTTCCTTGGCAGTCCAGTTCTACAGCGTGGCTGAGGCATTCTTAGAAAGTCAACTAGAACCTGTTCTTTCAGCCCTCCCTGTGATCCTGTTATTTACTACTCTGTAATATACCCTTTCCTGATTAAAGTAGGTAGAATGTGTTATACTATCTGCTTCATCCTGACAGATAAAACAATTAAATCAAAAGCATGAATATTTGGCTATAACATCACATTTACTAATTTAGACAACCATCTAAAACTTATAAAATTGAGTTCCCATATTAGAAAAACATGAGCTAAACTTTTAAGTAACAACATTAAAAGTAACTTACCTTGGTAAGAAATTACCTGTACACTAAGCTGTACAGTTCCGTCTGTCTTTACTCCTTGGTCAAATAAACTTCGTTCTGGATCCAGCTAAACATGGATAAAATGATTAAGATTATTTTAGCTCAGTCATCTTGTTTAATATAAATGGATGTGCCAAACAGGACTTAATTACTGAGGCATACTAATTAAGTTACAGAACACGTTTAATTATTCAAGTTGTCCCATCATTTAATTCTTTGCCAAAACTGAAAATAACTTAACCACTGTGGTAGCAATTAAGGACAACACAGACGACAGGATTTACTGTAAGTGGTGGTTTTCTCTAGCTCTGGAGTCTAGTTTAGAATTTTAAATAATGCCAAAGGCAATTATTTTTTCTGTAAAAGTATTTAAAGTAGAAGATAATGCTATTTATCTGCCATGAATAAGCAAGGGTGTTTTATTAGTGGGGACAATTTATATAAATTTATTTATGTAATTCTTGCCATATCTCCCTTTTAATCAATGATACACATTTAAGATCAGGGTTAACTCTAAATTTTTGATCATAAAGTTAATGAAGTTAAAGGACTTATAACCTTACTACTTGACCTAGCTGTGAATATCTTTAATCATAATTCTGTATCCTTTCAGTACCTTTCAGTATCAGTGCTTTTGAATACATTTCACACAAATGGCAAAAAGTAATTCTGACTTCTAGACATTTTGTCATCCATTTATAAACAGCCTTCTGTTGTAATTATTTTGAATAATGTGTATCTGTGTCTGCATATCATACAGCTGGAGGTACAAAGCTCCTCCCACTCATTCCCAAGAATTCAGCCAATACTGTAGTCATGGTACAAACATATTTTCTAATATTAAAAACATCATACACATAAAGCCTAAAATCTTAAGTGACTATGCATCTAACTTAAACAGAGACAAGACAAACTTTGTAACCCTACACTTGGACAGGTCAAACGTGGCAGCTTCACTCCTTAAGACAACAGTCTCTGCCTGACATTTTGTTAAAAATTCTCCTCATAGCAAGATTTCTCCCCTCTCCAGTAGACACTGGTATTATCTACTAGAAGCTAAAGCCTGTATAACTCTGAAGAGGGCTCTCAGGTACTGGACACTCTAGCTAGTTCAGTTAAGAGCTGGCACAAGGACAAAAGCATGATATTTGATCTCAGGTCATATTCCTTAGAGAAGTACAACTCAACTGTTGTTCATCAGCTCTGAAGTCAGCACTCATCTGAAAATACAAAAGCATTACCACAAGCAGCAAGCATTCTGACTCCAACTGTATATTTGCATTAATTGACATGGAGAACAGAAGTTACTATCCTCAGATCCTTTTTGAGGAGGAGAAGGGGGAGGGGGACAGGAAGAAATCCAAAATGTCCTAGATGCAAGGCCAGCTCTGAATTCTATGATACTATAAATTATGCATATTTCCATTTATTCTACCAATATATATTGAGATCCTATGATAGGCTGGGTACTTTGCAGGTGTTACTTTCGTTTTGCTTAGGTCAGGTATTGTAAGAGCAGCAACAAATATCAGAGCTAAAAAACAAGTAAGAGATTGAGTCCCTTAATTTTACATATGAGAAAAAAACAGGTCAAGTCCAGTGACAATGAATTATTCAATAAAAACTTTATTAAAAAGTCAGCCTCAAACAAGTGAAGAGTTTTAGAGTCACACAGGCCTGGGTTCACATTCCAATGTATCCCTTTGTAGCTTATCCAAAATTTACTGCTGGAGCAAATAAAGATGGAAGGGAATATAAAATCATTTGGTCAAACTATCTTTAAAAGATGAGGAAACTGATGCACAAAGAAGTTAAAAGTTAGAAACAGGGTGTGAGGACACACTTCTTCAGCTTCCAAGGTCAATGTGTTTCTCACTACTCTACGTTTTAAGCTCTGATTAAAATGTATTTAAACTTCTCATTTTATATTTGTCAAAGTAAAAAAAAGAATGTTTGATTTATTACTCAATCTTTTAAAAATAATTTTAAGTGGAGGAAATTTTTCTGAAAGAATTCTTTTTACTTCTAAATGCTTACATTTTATAATAATATAGGTCAAATGGAGAAAAAGGTCACAGCTAGAGAGAAAAGGCCAACAGCAACAAAACATTTCTAATGCAGATATAAATGCTGAAATACAAATCTCAAAAAAGAAAAAAATAATACCTGGATATCTTGCAGGCAAATTTCATGAGCATCCAAAGAACACTGCAGTCTTGGTTCTAGTAGTTTCTTTAAATTGCCTATTGGCTCATTGATGTCTATGGCCTGGCTTACACATTCAGCTGGAGTGTAGGTTTGTTCAACAATGCTAAAGAATACAATGTTAAAGGATCCAGTGTTAAAGAATATAATGGTTAACAATTACATTCTTACCCTGGATATTAATGCAATGATATGGTGAAAACAAAATTCAACACCAAAACACATTTCTGGCCTTTGAAACTCCTTTCTGCACAGACACCTTTCACAGTGGTAGGCTCATCAACAGCTAGTGTTGTCAAGCTTAATACTGAATCACATCGCACAGAGAAATGCTAGCTTGAAATTTAAGGCACCTTTTCAAATACACCATATTATATACATACATATGTATGCATGTGTGTATACACATACAAATATTGCATATACAATATTTAAGGAGAAACATTTGCATTTATATTATATTTCCAAGTTATTTTGAAGAATTTTAGGCTCAGAAAGGAATATATAAAGCCTCTTCAAAACTTGTATGCCATCTCTACTAGTCAATTTCTCTTTCCAAGATTAATACAATTTAATAATGTAAATTATAAGACATGAAAATATAAGTTATCAAAAATATTTTCATTTAATCTAATCTGAAAACTACTGGTTATAATCAGTCTAGATCCACCTTAAAAAATTATAATTTTCCTTTAAAACTCTCTAAGGGCTCTTTTGCGTTATTATTTCATACTTTGAATTCTACAAAGTTCCTTGAGGTAAAATCTCTGGTACGTAATTCTACGTATCTTTTGTGAATCCTTATTTGAGGCCAAACAGAAAATAGGTACCAATTAGTATTTGCTGAATTGATAAACCTAGAATTCAATCAAGTTTCATGACATGTTTAATTTATATATGGTTTAAATCTCATTTGCAGTTGTCAAAAACAGTATGTATTTAAAATTTGTCAAGTTCCATTTTCACATAAATTCCAAGTATAATGCAATATACACATGATATTCACTGAACGTATTCAGCCTAAATTCCTAAAACTTTTAAAATTTATAAAAGAGAACAGTCATGACTGAAAAAAACAAGATTATTTTAAAATAATAGTAAACATATTCTTATTACTATTTGTTAAGGTAAAATAATTGGGTCTTTTGGCTAAGTGAGTATTTTTACTAATTCTTCAGCTATAGCAGAGTGGGCTATATTTTTCTTTTTTTCATAACAATAATCTTTAAAATGTCACTTTAACACAGATTTTTAAAGACCTATTTTACATGAGCTCAACATTTAAAACACTTTTTAATATTCTGTTGCCACCATTTAAACCTTGGGAGATCCATATAAAAAACCTGATTACCAATTTCCCTTGAGAAAGTGTGGATGATCTCACATCACTGGACCTAAATTTCTGCATAGCAATCTGCTACAACTAGACAGCTAGCTATAACTGCTTCCTTTACATAGCTACTCCCCAGGTCAACAGTAACTATCAACCACAGTAACTACCAATATCTTACATGAGACATCAGCAAAGGTTTTCTGTAAGGGGTCAAACAGTAAAAACTTCAGACTTTGTGGACCATTTGTATGTATGTATATATAAAAATAAATACGTGCATGTCAGTCTCCAAGATAGCCCAAATGATTCTTACCTCCTAATATTCACATCTTTTCATAGTTCCCTCCCGAATTGTACCAAGGTTGGACTGTGTGACCAAAGGACTAAGGACTAAGAGTGATATATGTACTGCTTCTTAGATTAGGTTATTTAAAAATAAGACACTGTGGCCAAGGCTCTCTCTCAGACCATCTGCGTTAGGGAAAGCCAGCCACCATGTCATGAGCAGCCCTGCACGGAAAGAAGCCCATGTGGTGAGGAAGCGAATGGTCCTGTCACCAGTCTTATGAGTGATCTCAGAAACAGATATGCCAGCCTCAGTCAGCTCTTCAGATGACTGTAGCCCAGACGAACAGCTTCACTGCAAGCTCACAAAGTACCCTGAGCCAAAGCCATCCAGCTAAACTGTCCCCAGGTTCCGAATTCTGAGAAACTTCGTGCGATAATAACAGTTGGGTGCTTTAAGCTGCAAAGTTCTGGGGTAATGTGCTACCTAAATAAATAAATAAATGTATGTATGTACGTATACACACACAACCTAAACATTTATATGTGCACATGTATGAAAATTAAGAAAGACATGCAGCCTATTGTTTCTTCCGTTGGAGAAAATAGCATAATCGAACATGTTGAAAAGCTCCATTAAAAATTTAAGGTCTCCCAGGCAGCATGTCAAGGTATTTTAGACCTTTTCTGTCAGGAAAATGTTTCTGTACCAGGGCATGGTGGGGGAGGACAGGACGGAGGACACTAAACTGGGGTTTCTCTTTTGAGCTAGAGCCAAACGTCTCTTCTGAGCAGAAGAGGTGGCATAAGTAACCGCAGAAAAAATGGGGGAGTTGCTAATTAACTGGCATGAAATCTCAATTATGCAAGACAAATAAGTTGTAGAGATCCATTGCACAACATTATGCCTGCAGTTGACAATACTGTATTGTACACTTAAAAATTTATTGAGGGTAGATCTTGTGTTAAATATACTTACCACAATAAAATACAATTTTAAAAAATTTAAGGTCTTTAACCTCAGCTGCACTCTCAACACTCAGCATCCTACTCAACTTTAGTGATCTTCTCCATTCCCATCATAGTTGTTCTGAACCTTCGTTACTCTATGTCAGTTTTCTGCTACCCTTGAGGTCCTTTTACTTTCAGTTTATTATCTCCTGCTTTACAGAGTAAAGTAGGACTATTAGCCATTACCCTCCTCAACCTTCTTGACTCCCAAATCCCTATTTTTTACCCATATTCTCTCCTTGGATTCAGAACTCATTACCACTGCCCTCCTTCCTTAATGGAGTAAGTAATATTCTATTACTATTCCAAAAACTAACACCTTTCACTTCTCTAAATGCTTAGTACTGTGATGGCTCATACAGATGTATGTTTCCTCAAATACAAGGTAGTCTCTACAAGGGCAAGTTACAGTCTCATTTATTCATGTACTCCAGACAGCTGTTATTTGTTGAATTAGTTCAGGCTGTGGATTAAACTCTTACTGAAATAAAAGTAATCAGCACTGACAAAAGGAAAAAGAATCAAACAGTGCCTGAGGGGGAAAAACCATCACAATCAATTGCTTGATCATTATCAGCTATGCTTATTACTGTCTTTAAAACTATCTTTTCCTCCCAGCTACAAAACCAACAAACCCAGTAAGTCTGAGGAAAAAGGCAATACATTATCCCCCAAAATGCTGAGGTCAGTTGGAAAAAAAAAAAAAGGCCCCCAAAAGAACTTAGCGTGATTTTTTTTTTTTTTTTTTTTTTTTTGCGGTACGCAGGCCTCTCACTGTTGTGGCCTCTCATGTGGGATCTTCCCGAACCAGGGCACGAACCCGTGTCCCCTGGATCGGCAGGCAGACTCTCAACCACTGCGCCACCAGGGAAGCCCTTGGCTTCATTCTTAATTAGGCATGTTGATAATATAAAAAGTGGTAAATTAAAAAAATACCAACCTTTCTTCTGTGCACTCTGGTTTCTCTGTTCCATCAATCTCAATTTCTATCAGCTCCTCTGCTTCTCTTTTCGTCATGATTGAAGTATTTCAAAAGCTGACCCTACAAAAGTTAAAATGAAAGACATTCTGAAATTATCTGCATAAGCAGACACGGTATACAAGAAGTAAAGACCCAATTCAAATAAAAGTGGAGGATAAGCAGAAGAGGAGGAAGAAATCTTCACATATAAAAGAAAATCCACAACTAATATTTATAAACTAGTTTTTGTTTAAATGGTGTTTATTAGCCTGACATGACATCATTATCATTCCCTTGGATTTACTGGGATGTTTTCAGCCCAATCTCAGCCAATAAATTAATTCAGGTTACTTCAAAATTAAGTGAAGGCATGTCAACTATATTACAGCAATTCAGTCTTAATAACAGATTCAAACCTGCAGCTTAAAAATCAACATAGAAATTCCCTGGCAGTCCAGTGGTTTGGACTCTGCACTTCCACTGCAGAGGGCATGGGTTCCATCCCTGGTCAGGGAGCTAAGATCCCTCATGATGCATGGTGTGGCCAAACAAAAAACAACATGGAGATGAACAATTTACAATGGTTCAGCTAAAAGCTGTACCTTCTTAGCAGAATTTATTGCAAACCATTATACTGACAGAATAATATAAAAGTTAATCCCAGCTTTGTGTTACATTTCTTATAAATGCCAGTACAATATTCTCAAACAGCAAAATAAAGTAACAAAATCATTATAGATATGTGCATTATTGCCCTGATTACACACTAGAATTTTATTTATTTATTTTTTTTGGCTGCGTTGGATCTTTGCTGCTGAGCGCCAGCTTTCTCTAGTTGGGGCAAGTGGGGGCTACTCTTCGTTGTAATGCATGGGCTTCTCATTGTGGTGGCTTCTCTTGTTGTGGAGCACAGGCTCTAGGTGCGTGGGCTTCGGTAGTTGTGGCATGCGGGCTCAGTAGTTGTGGCGCACGGGCTCAGCTGCTCCGCAGCATGTGGGGTCTTCCTGGACCAGAGATCGAGGATCAAACCTGTGTCCCCTGCACTGGCAGGTGGATTCTTAACCACTATGCCACCAGGGAAGTCCCAACACTAGAATTTTTTTTGATTGTTTTTCAGATGTGGTTTTATACATTTTAAATAAACCATTACTTCAGTTTTTAATTCTCTCGTGTAAAATTATTACCTGCTACATTAAACTTCCATTGATTTTTGTACCATTGATACATTATGTGCCATTTTGTACCATTTGTACTCTTGATACTAAAACATTATAATTAAAAAAATGCTAAGTAATGCATAAAATAGCTGCATATATTGGTATTTCCTTATGACCATTTCCAAGGTGTTAATGTTTCAGGCTGTTAGGACCTCACTGTAGGTCAGTGAATCTGTCTCTGGACTCAATATATATTCTCAGTCCAGAATAGAGTTTTCTAAGTTTACTACTACATCTAAAAAAGTACTTCTAAGTGCCTTCGACTCTCTGACTTGCAAGGAATGGTCCTCTAAATTTGGTACTTTAATGTTTATAAAGGAGTCCATGCTCCCACTTTAAAGATTTGACAAAATGAAGAATTCAAATATTCATTCCTATTAATAATAACCATTATTTACTGAGTATCAGGCACCACATTCAAATGCTTTACACAGAACAATCTTATTTTGAGTCCACCCTCATAAGAAAACTATCCAGAGGTTAGTGAGGCTAAACTGCCTGTGGCTCCATAATGTCATGCTTTAGGTCTATCAACTGAAGTACATGCTCTATACTGCAAATATACACTAGAACAAGAGCCTCCACCATCTCTTACCTGGAATAGCCTCTTCCTAACACGTTTCCCTGTGTTGGTGCCCTTGCCCCCCTGCAGTCTGTTCTCAGTCAATACAACTGCCAGTGTGATCCTTTTTAAAACTGAAGTTACATCACAGCACTCCTTTGATACCATTCACAGTAAAAAAAAAACTAAAGACTTCACAATGGCCAACAAGGTCCTACGTGATCTACTCCCCATCCCCATTCTACTACTGCTCTGACTCCCTCTCCCACACTGGCCTCCTTACTTGTCCTTACATCTTTCTTCCTGTCCACAGCACTCATCCTCTAACATACTAATAATTTACTACATTTATTGTCTTTCTTTCTCTGTTGGATCACTGCCAGGGTGCAAAAACCAAAACTGTCCAAAAGTGACCCCAGGAACTTAAGTTGGTTTGCCTGGCCTACGGACTTCCCCTAGCTACTGGAGGTGGGAGGGGCTTCCCCAGGTCCCAACTTCTCAAGGGACCAAGGTCTTTGTGGTAGGCACAATAACAACCCAGAACCTGTGATTATGCTAAATCACATGGCCAAGGGGAATTAAGTTTACTAATAAACTGACCTTCAAATACAGAGATTATCCTGGCTTATCTAGGTGAGTCCAAGGAAATCACAAGTATCCTTAAGAGGGAAAGAGGGAATGTGAAGAGATCCAGAGTGATTCAAAGTGAGAAGGACTTGACTGGCTGGCTATGACTGGCTTTGAAGATGAAAGAAAGGAGCCACAAACCAAGGAACGCAGGCAGCCTCTAAAACCTGGAAAAAGGAAACAGATTCTCCCCTAGAGCCTCCAGAAGACGTGCAACTCTGCCAACATCTGATTTTAGCCCAGGAAGACCCATTTCAGACTTCTGACTTCAAGAAATGTATGATAATAAATTGTTTTCAAGCCACTAAGTTTGTAGTAATTTGTTACAGTAGCTCTGGGAAACTAACACAGTCTTCTTTCCCACTTTAAAAAGGATTGTAACTCTCCTCAGGTCCAAACATCTCCAAATGCTGGGGAGCTGGTTTTCTGACAACTTATTCTATAAATCGCTGGCATCCAAATCTAGACTGCCTAGTACAAAAATGATCTGACTTTCCCCACATTATTAAGGTTGCTCTCACAGCTCCCCTACAATAAGAAAGCATAATAAGAGGGTGGGGCTCTCCACTGAAATAGATACACATCATGCACATCCAGCAGAATGCCTAGGCCCCAGCAGATTTTGGTTGGGATGATGAAAGAATGAAGGGCTTTTGTTTTCTTTTCTTGCTGACCCTGGCCTAGTTAAGTCTTCCCTTTCCCCATAAAGCCTATTTCTTAACAGATACTATGTGTAAAACTGTGGAATTCATCCTGAGCACTAGAGCAAAACAGGAGGTGGTGACCCAATAAGGCCTATCCTTGTAGGACAACACAAGCTCACCTGGGAAGGGGTATTTGTTCACAGATATATACAAAGAACTTTGAACTGCCTCTCCCTTTGTAGGCACTCTATTAAAATGTGTTGGATAAGTGAATGTTATAACAACTATTACACACTGTATAACTGACTCCAGAAGCCTAAAAGGCTTCCATGTGAAAGGTAAATCTATGAAGCTAACAGAAGAAAATGGTGGGAATTTTTTTGTGGTCTAATGATAGAAAAGATTTCTTAAACATAATTTCAAAAACATAAACCATAAGGAAAAAAACTGATAGATTTCCTTACATAAAAATTAAGAGTTATGTTTAACTGACAGGCTACAGAGTAGAAACAGATATTTCCAATATCCACACATGACAAGGGACTAATAATTGGAATTCACAGTGAACTCCTGCAAGTTGATAACACCCCCCCAAAAGTCAGGACAAATTAGAAAAGTCAGTAAAGCACAGAAAAAGGAAACTCACATAAAGAGAAACCAAAATGGCTACGGACATGAAGAAATGCTCACATTCAAATTATTCACTTTATACTGTGCATATATGGCAAAGATTAGAACGTTGAATACTGAAAAGAGTTAGCAGGGACATGGGGGCATAGAATATAGACAGGACTATTGATAGAGTATAGACAGGACTATTTTGGAGAAAAATCTAGCAGCACTTGCTCAAATAAAGTGCTTATACCTATGACCCAGCAATCTTGCCCTCAGATAAGCATTCCAGAGACATTCTCACGATGATTGATAATAGGATGTTAAGGGCAGCTTTGCTGGAGATAGCTGAAAGCTGAAGCCAATATCCATGGTAAGAGAGTACTGCGGATACAAGAAAATGTGAAAGAAGTACACACTATGGAACTACAGTAGCTGTTAGAAACAAGGAGGTAACGTACACACACATACACGCAAAAATCATAAAAACTGTACAAAAAAAGTAAGAACCAGAATAAGGTTTTTAGCAGGACAGCACTTAAAAGGATCATTTATGTTGTATTTTCAGGGCCTACAAGGACATCCACTCCCATCTCCATAACCAACTTTAAAAAAAAGATTAGAAAACAAGTGAATTTTCTAGGAACTTTGGAAAAACAGAAAGCCTAAGAAGCAGTAACTGTAAGCAGATAGGGTAGGCGGTACCCAGAGAAGAAGGACCAGGCATGGCTTTCTTGACATGAGAAGCCATTTTTGGCCTAAGCCATTTGGGAATCTAAGCCTGGCCACAATGATTACCCTTGAACAGGTCTCAGTAATAATGCTCTTAAGGAGTAACAATAGCAAAGATAATAAATCAGTTATAAAGACTCCCAGTTCTGTTTCCATGGTAAAGATTAGCCTGAAGCACTTTCTTAAGCTGTTTTTCAGAATTTAACCCCCCCCCCCAGCGCTCAACCACCAGATCAACTGTAACCTAAGGGATGATATTGTTGACCTTTTCTGACCCTTGTGACTTCAATCAACTAAAGCATGGATGCTGTCAACCTTTGCCCCAATTCTATGCTGAATTCTCCTGCTGAAGCCCCTTCATGAATAGGCATGCACCACCCAAGACCCTTCATGAATATGCAAGTACCCTTAGCTTAAAAGGTCATCAATTTTGCTGTTCAGGATACCGCTTTGGGAAGATTCTGGTATTCTCCTTGCTGCAAGTAGTACACCCTTTCTTCTTCTGATCTTTGGCTTGGTTGTGTCTTTTGTCTTGCCACCCACCAAGAGATGAACCCAGTTTTCTGGTAACAACCAGAGGCTGAGAAATGGCCCTGAGGGCTTATCAGCAGGGACACCTTTGGTACCTCTGAGTATAAGCACTAAGACAGAGGATTGTTAAGAAATTTACCCTGTGATCTTCCAAAAAAGTCACAGATCAGTCTCTAGAAGGTGCCAAATAAAGAAAAAAAAAAAAAAGAATCCAATATGCTTTTGGAAAAAATCATGCTACTTACAGTCCCTGAATTGATCTTCCTCTTTCTCAATTCTCTAAATTTAAGCTAAAGAAGCAATGGAGAGATTTGGGAAACTGTCCAAATCTTTGATATCACTGCTTGAGTGGGTCTTAGCTCTTTTTCTGGAAACAATTCCCCAGGATTCTATATCAATACGTAAGAAAATGGAGAAGAGAGCATTACTTTGGGCCCTTCCCCCTAGGAAAAGGTGCCCCTTGACACCCTGGTTTCTCCTAGATTAAATCTAACCTGGGTTCAGAACACTTCACAAAATGAATACAAACTAAATTTATATTTAACTAACAATTCCAGGAAAGGCTACTATTCTTTAAAATACAGTTATGTTTATCATTCTCTTTTAGAGTCACAGATAAATTTGAGGATTATTCTTCACTGGAACACATTATTAGTTTACAGAGTTTAGGCCAATTTTTCCCAGTAAAGGACAATAAATAAATAAAGGATAATAAATAAATAAAGGATACATAAATACAAGTGCAATCTGGGAGTACCTACCAGATAACTGCACATTCTCTCGAGTTAAAAAATACTGTTAAGTATCCTGAGTAAATTAAAAGACATTTTTGTTTCTTAAAGATAAAGTCAATAGCTAAGAAAAAGTAACACACATACATCTGTGTGGATACACATGGAGAAAGAAAGCAAGAGTGGAGAAAGGTTAACACTTGGTGACCCTGGGGGTGAAGGTGTTCCTTGTATAATTTCACTGTATAATTTTTTCAATTTTCCTGTAAACTTGAAGTTTCATAAATAAAAGCTGGAGGAAGATTAAAGTCAACAGTTTTAATCTGGTATTCAGCCTCCACATGCTCTCATGACTTGCCTCAACGAAACACCTAGCTCATTATTTTCTTACTTCAAGACTATACACCCCTCATGGCATTGGTCCTGTAGACGCAATCCACGTAAAAACTGCTTAAGTCCACCTAGTGTCAGAATATGTTTAAAAATAAATAAGCTTGGAAAGCTTGGATCAAACCCTAAGAGAGAGAGATTATTATTCCCTTTAAGTAGTTCCGAACGAGTTGGACCAGTTTCTTTTGATATTTAAGACAACAAAGTACCTAAGAACGTTATCACTGTCCAGTTCTTCACTTTGCTTAAGTGGACCTTTCTAAAACTTTGCTCCTCTCACGACTCAGACCTACTGCGCGTATTTCTAAATCACTACTCGTCATCTTGCAGTGCAACATTAGGCGTTGTCCTCTCTGATGTTAACCTAACCAAACTAGGGTTCCTAAATACAAACACGCGCGGGCGTATCTTCCAGTCCACAAAAAAATTAAAAAAGCTGACAAGCTACATTAACCCATCATTTTCCCCTTGCCTCACACTTCCTCGTTTTTAAAAGAAACCCAACGGACACCATATACATTAATAGATGGCTTTGATGCAACTGTAAGAATTCTAGAAAGACAACTGGATACGAAGTGAAAGCGAATCGCTGAGTTGGCAAGGAGGATGGTTTTGCATGTTCCTCTGAAATCCCCGGGGCGTCAGGATCAGATCCCGACCGCGGCGAATGCGGACCACGGCGGACAGTCGACCAGGGGATAGTGAGGGAAGGGGGCGGCGAAGGGTGACACGAACGACCAGGGCCCCGAGTGCGCGCGGCTTAGCAGAGTCCCGCGCCGCGCGCCCCCCGCCCCTCCCCTCCCCTCCGCTCCCCGCACAGCCTCCCCCGCCCCTCCCCACCCGGCTCCCTCAAGTCTCCACGAACGGAAATGGGAGTCACAGCGCCGGGGACCAGCGGAAACAAAACACAGAGGCGGCCGCGGGGGGGCCGCTGTGGGGGAGAAGGCCCCGGAACGAAGCCGGCCCGCGCGGACCCGCGCTCCCCTCCTCCCCAGCGGCCGCACTCACCCGCTCTGGATTCGGCCCCGTCGCCCCCGCCCGCAGTCCAGAGCCGGCTGAAAACCGCAGCGCCGCGGGCTCCACGTGCGGCGTCTCTCCCGGTAAGACCCGCAGCTCCAGCGACTCGAAGTGAGAGGCCCCTGGGCCCTTCCCGCGAAAACGGCGCGGAGAAACTCCAACCCCCCCTCCCACCTCCCAGGCACCCCCGGGTCCGGGACTACAACTCCCAGCAGGTTGCGCGAAACGAACGCCCGAGGCAACGGAGGCTCACGAGGCACAAGGGAGCCCAACGCCCCAATCCGCTTTGTTTTACACTCTGTCACTTTGCCTGCACAGTCGTACACCTCAACCACCCCAAGGAAGAGGACGCTGACTCGGGGCAGTGGGGATTGAACTAGGGGAAAGGCCAGTCCAAGTGCGCATGCGTACAAAACAAGGTTTCCGAGAGTGAAAAAGAGAGCAGGTCAACTTGGGAGAAGGAAAGATGGCGGAGGCGTCGCCAGGGGACCCGGAAGCACTTACCCTCCACTTCCTCCTCCTGTTTGGCTTCTGTTTCACCTAGAGCCGTCCGGTCGCCGACTGTCTCCGAGACGCTTCCTGTCCGGTGAGTGTCGACCGACTGAAACGGCGGCCCATAATGCATTGCGATGGCGGTTAGGCGGGGGGGGCGGAGCCAGGGCCGGAAGTAAAACGGTGGCGGCGGCGGCGGCGGTGGCGGTGGTAGCTCTGGCAGCTCGGCACCGAGTGCAAGGTGACTGGGAGGGTAACTGGACTCACTTGGCCTCTAGGGACGAGCATTCTGGGTTTCTTCACGAGGTCTGGGATGCCTATCACCTCTGCCCTTCTGAAAGAGAGCCGCCTGTATCCTGGACACCTTCACGGTCTGGCCCGGAGTCATTGCTGACCTCGGCGCCTTTAGGCCTTGAAGTTTGCGGTAGACTCAGTAGGTAGCCCTGATAATACCGCTCTTAGGGCCAGCCTGACGCTCAGGGTGGCGTGGGAGGCAGGGGGGCCGGCGCTTCATGGACCCGCCGCCCGGCTGGGGCAGCCAAGGTCATGCCCGCGGGGCCGGTCTGCAGCCAGGCCTGCTCAGCCCTGGCGCGCGGGCGATTGTTCTGAACTACAGCATTTAAAAGTAGAACGTAAGAGGGGAAAGGATAATAGTAATCTTAAAAGTTTGCAACCCACCTAAAAACGTTGGTGGTGCTAAAACTTGGTTAAGCAGCTTTGTTTTACATCACGGATTCCAGGAGGGAAAAAGAGAGCCGGTTAAGTCAGGCGAGTTGTGGATTGACTTCAGCAATGAACATGCGCCGAAATCGCAGCGAAAGGCTGGTCAGTCATCATTGTAAACGGGAGAACCGTGCTCCCTCTCAGCACAAGGCCGCCTCTTACGCTGTACCCTTTTCTTGCTGTTGCCTTCCCCAGTCTTTCTGAGTGTGTCAAATCCCTATCATAGGCTGGCGTGGCCCCTCATAGTACTCGAATAGAGAACTTAATCATAGTTGGTATTTTATACCTATTTGTGTAATAACATGTATCTTTCTCACTAGATCTTTAATCAGTGGGGAAAAAAATGAAATGGAATAAAGGAAAAGGAGCAAGTTTTGATAGTGAGATTATGTGTTCATTTTTTAGATAAGTTGAATTTGAGGGCCCGGTAGGACTTAGGAAAGGATGAGAGCTGTCGAATGTATAGGTTTGGAGTTCAGGAAAAAGACCAAAATTAGAAGTGTGATTTGGGAATCATTCGTACTTAGATGATAGAAATAGAAAAAATGAAAATGGGTTTTACCCATGTTGCAGTAGGAGTAACATGATCTTTGCAATGTTAGACTTAGAGCAAATTAATTGTGGGAATATGAATAATTTAATCACTTTTCTTAAACATTTTCTTATCTGTAAAGGAGGGATAAGAACACCTTTCTCTGTTTCTTCACAGTATTGCCATAAGGGTACAAGGAGAGAATATGTCTAGAAGTACTTTGCAAAATACCTAGGGCTGAACAAGTGTTAGGTGACCACGTTGCAGTGTTGTGTGTTTTTACGTTGCCAAAGGGGAAAATATACACTGAATTGCACAATTTGAAAAATATGTTTGTGTTCTGTCAAATTCTACTGTGTAACCTGGGATCAGGTACTTACCGCTAAGCCTCAGTTTCTGTGTAAAATGAGAATGCTATTAAGTGGCACCTTAAGGTCATTTGTTGTTTGCTTGGAGTCTCCCCTCCCCCCTTTTTTTCCTCTGATGAGGTATAAGAGTGATGTATGATGAAATCTTTAATTTCTTCAAATAGTTTTCTTTCATGCTGGCAGGTGAAGGATATTTGGTTGATTGTAGGATTTCTTTTGGTGGTTTTCATGTGCAATTTCAGGGCTTCTCAACGTTAGCACTATTGACATTTTCGACCAGATATTTCTTTGTTGTGGGCAGGCTATTGTTGTTATTGTTGTTGTTGTTATAGGATGTTTGGCAGCATCCTGGTTTTTATCCTCTAGAGGCCAGTAACACTCGCCGCTATCAAGACAACCAAAAATGTCTTCAGACATTGCCAGATATCTCCTGGGGGATACCGCCACCTGTATTTGAGAACTGCTGTGCTACTCCATTGTCGTCTAGCTTAGTGCTTTCCAACTCTCATTAGTAAAGGGCCATTTTCCCCTCAACCCGTGTGGATATTTTTGAAGAATACAGTAAAAATGAATTACTGGAAAAATTAGTAGATGAAAGACAAAACAATGAAGACACACAAAATATGAACTCTTTTTGTATTATTAAATTCAACAGATATGAATTACTCTGTCAGTTTGCTGTAAAAGTTTCTAAATGCTTATTGCCAATTTTGGTATTACTATAGACCAGTAAGGCAATACTGCCGCTGGTCCCCAGACCACACTTTGAGCAGTAGTATTATAATTTAATAGTAGTCCAGTGTCAGTGAGATGATGCTTATTGTTATTGCTGTTATTAGGTAATTTGGGGGGGTGGCATGGGAAACATGTTAGCATGTTGGGTTTTCACTTTAAGGTTCAGAAATTTTACCAGGCTGTATTGAGGTGTGAATCTTTATCATCATTCCAGAAGGGTTTGGTAAGCCCTTTCAGTTTAATCAGCCTTTCTTCATCTTGGGCAGTTTTTTCTAATTATTTATGGTCTCCCTATTTATTTCTTTTCTTTTGGAATTTCTGTTTGCATACAATTTTTTTTTTTTTGCATTTGATCTTTTCAGGACACTAAATGAGGTCTCAACTGAGATCATCCTCTAATTTATATACTGTAATTTTTTAGTTAGATGACCATGTATTTTAGCTTCAGGAAGTCTAGGACTTAGAAGTCTTTAAGTCCTTATTTTAAAAGTTCAGACTTTCTTCTCCTTCACAAATTCTATTTCACTGATTAGATTGTACTGCTTGATTTTTCCTCTCTTGTTGGTGGGCTCCCTTGGACTAGTTGCTGTCTTCCTTGCTGGTTCTTTTGGACTTAGATTTGGTTTTTACAGTGTCCTTGAATGTCTAGAATCCTGCAGTTGTAACAAGCAGAGCAGTTTCTTTCCCTGTGGGCCCGGGAAGTAGAAACTGAGGCTCAGGCAACTGTCTCCAGGCTCCCTGCACAGCTCCCTTTTTGCCTTTTGAGGGAGTCAGGGAAACCTGGTACGTTAATTTGGGTATCAGTATTATTCTTTTTCTGCTGAGGGTGGGCAGCCAAGACTAATAAATTCATGGAGAAGAAAACATGCCATCCCAGATTCTGAGCTTGCTTTCTGCGTCTGACCCTAGTGGAGCCACACGCAGGCCTGAGTGGTTCCTAACTGCTGCTAGGTTCCAGGGCCTTTTGGTTAAGAAGCAAAAAACTTGCAGTGTGGGGTAGAGAGGGGAAGGGAGCTATGGTCAGGTGACTGTTCTTAGTGTTTACTGAATTCTGGTATGATTTAAGTTCTGTAGCAATTAGTAGAATTAGATGCCCACTATAACATATTAACAGGTGTTTTACAATTATATCTATTTTAAAGTATCTTCACATTCTGGTGCTTGTTTCCAGTAACAGAATCACCATGATTCTTCAGAGGCTCTTCAGGTTGACCTCTGTCATTCAGTCTGCAGTCTCGGTCTCTTTGAGGAGGAACATCGGTTTTACGGCAGTGGCATTTAATAAGGAACTTGATCCTGTCCAGAAACTCTTCGTGGACAAGATTAGAGAATATAGAACTAAGCGACAGTAAGTGGGTAGATAATCAACTATGGTGTACGTGTGAATATTCAAAGTATGTAAGTTTTGAGATGGTAATAAAAAATTACTTGGCGTTTGAAAGTGTCTAAGACCTTCACTGAGCTGATCTCTATCATAAAGGTTCATTACCTGCTCCAAAGAAGAAGATGAGAATCTTGATTTTTTTTTTTTAAGTCCCAAATTTTCTCTTCCTTATATGGGTTCCAAGGGAGAATCCCATTAAATCTAGTGCCATTTTAGATATATCCCTACTATAGTGTCATTTATTATAAACTAGAATCAATTCATACAAGTACATGGGATCTTGGAAATCATTTAGGAACCATATTTGAGAAAAACTAAGCCCCTTAGACATTGATTAGCCTAAGGTCATAAAACTAATTGTGGGGAAAACATAATCAAAATATTCTAACTCTCAATTCAGTGCCCTTTTTGTGACATCATGATTTGGGGGAAATGTATAGACACAACATTTTTCCTTTAATGCTACTTCCATATTTATATATTTCTGGGAATATCAAAAGACTCCTGCTTCATGACATAAAGCAAGTCCAGGAGCAACATAATAATAGAACCACACAGTTTTGGAGATGAATGATGACCTTAGTATGAAGTTCAACGCCCAAATCTTCGGAAAAGTGATACAGATCAATTCAGAGTTTTGTTTTATTTGGTTGTCTACCATGTGCAAAGTGCTGGACTATTAACAGTGGTGGGCTACAAAGAAAGAAGCCACTTTGCATTTACACAATATTCTTTTTTTTTTTGCGGTTCACGGGCCTCTCACTGATGTGGCATCTCCCGTTGCAGTGCACAGGCTCCGGACGCACAGGCTCAGCGGCCATGGCTCACGGGCCTAGCCGTTCTGCGGCATGTGGGATCTTCCCACACTGGGGCATGAACCCGTGTCCCCTGCATCGGCAGGCGGACTCTCAACCACTGCGCCACCAGGGAATCCCTACACAATACTCTTAAAGTCTGATGGGGTAGAAAGTTTCTAAGCAAGTAAATACAATATAAGTTTAAATAGGTTAGATGCTAAGATAGTGACACATTCAGTGTTTGGAGAACTCATAGGAAGAAATGCTCCTTTCTAGCTGGTGCATTTTGGAAGGCGGCTTGGAAGAGTGAATGTTTCTAAAAGCTTGTGGATCCCAGAGCTGGACAACAGTCATCAAAGTATCTGGTTGAAGGCTCTATCTAGAACTGAACTGTATCTCTCTATAGCTATTAATCACATGTGACTATTCAAATTCTAATGAAGTGTAAATAAAAGTTCAGTTCCTCAGTTGCCTTAGTCACATTTCTATTGCTCAATACCAGATATGGCTACTGGTTACCATGTTAGACAGCACATACATAGAGCATTTCTATTATCACAGAAGGTTCTGTTGCACATGCTGATGTAGAAGAACATTGGGTCCATAGCAAGAAACATCATTAACAAGTTCTTAAATTAGAGCTGGCTCAGTATTTTTTGTGGAAAATCTGTAGCATAAATAAGATCCTATGCTTTTATCATAGGCATGGGTGAAAATATTAGCCTTGATAGAATTTTCACTTATAGATTTTTTTATTATATTCATTGATAAGTGGGCAGTAACATTCTGACAAACAGAATTTGTGTAAACACTGCTGGTCCATGATGCTATATTTATCTTTCCAAAGCACAGCTCTAATTTTGTCATTTTATTGCTTAGCAAACAAAATACAAAGTCCCAGGCTTAACATTCTCAGCCTCCTGTGATCTGGGTCCCGCTGGCTTTTCCCTCTAGGCTGTTTAGTGTTCCCCACATACAGCCAGTGCTTTACCACCTCCTCATCCTTGCTTTTTCAGTCTTAGAATGTCTCAAATTAAAATCTGACCCAAATGCATGGTTTGTCACAAATGCCACCTTTTTAAAATGAAATTTCCCTGTTCAGCTTAGCAAAAGTGATCCCTCAATTCAAGTAGCTTTTTGGTAAACCGTGTCTTTGTAGGTTATCACCTAACTCCCTTACAGCATAATTGTTTATAAACATGTTATTTTTTTCTTCTAAATGGCAAAACCTCTGGGGGTAGGAAGTAATTTGCTTCTTTGTTTGGCCCCTGTTATAGAGACTTAAAGTTTTTGAATGCTGTCCAGTGATGGTTGATCTAAATCATAGTGATAGTAGATAACTGAGTGCTCACTGTGTGCCAGGCACTATGCTGAGTGGTACATGTACACAATCTCTCTTTCTCTCAACGCCACCATCAGGTAAGACTTCGAGTTGTAGATGTAGAGTTTAGTTCACACGGTTTGCTCTAGTTCACACAGTTACCAAATTGTAGAGCTGACGCTGAAACGGAAGCAGTCATTCACCCCAGACCCCGCAGACTTGGCCGTTATACCTTATTGCTGCTTAGACCCTGAGAGGTTGACTTTTAATAAGTATCCTTGATACTGACAGACATTGAATGTTAGAGGTTTGTTTGAAGTTGCTTCATTTATGTGAAACCTCGTAATAGTTAAAATAGTTTGAGCTGAAATTCAAGTGGAACTGCTTGTTATCTTTCAGAAAAGTCTGCTTTTCCCTACATATAGAAGATCTATGAAACTTAATTTTGTTTTTGTAAACTAATGATTAAAATCTGTTTTCAACTTGGTCGTTTACACAACAGGACATCTGGAGGACCTGTTGATGTTGGCCCAGAGTATCAGCAAGAACTAGACAGGGAGCTTTCTAAGCTTAAGCAAATGTATGGTAAAGCAGACATGAATATGTTCCCTAACTTCACATTTGAAGGTAAGTCTTTTTAATCACAGATTCATTGTTGTGGGAGATCATTTTAAGTGGAGAATATTTATACTTGGGTTGTGTAGAGGATTAAATGACAATTACGTGTGAATTTATTAGAACAGTGACATGTGCATGGGAAGCTCTGGGATAAATGCCATTGGGGTAGGAGATCACATAGCATAGAGGTTAAACGGCAGGGATCTAAAATCAAACTCCTGACAATATCACTTATGAGCTGTGTGATTTTGGATAGTTAATTGGTCCCTCTTTCTCATCTGACATTTGGGGAGAATTATGCTGTTTTCCTCATAATGATAGTTGTAGTTAAATGACATAGAGAGCCTGGCTCACTGTAAGTCCTGAATAAATCTTAAGCAGTTGTTATATTTCCATGTAGATGTTTCTTTAAAAAATCAGAAGATTGATGAGTTAAATATTAAAACTTTCTAGAAGATGAACTTTATTGCAGTATGGCTAAGCTTGAACCTTTTATTCCTCTTAGATCCCAAGTTTGAAGTCGTCGAGAAACCACAGTCCTGAAGAAATAATGTAAAATTTATCTGGTAATTTGTCCTAGATTAATTGTATAACTGATCAGAAGTAACAGCATAAACATACATTTCACAACTGTCATATGTTCTTTTAATTCTGATTTCAAAATAAATTATTTGGTGGTGTTGGGTGTACACTTGAGTGTATTGAATTCTGTGTTTTTAGATCCTCCCATTTGGTTATATCAAAGCAGATGGAGACCTTGGATTAATTGGGTACTACTTGCAAGATTCTTCTGAGTGCAGGGGTGTCCTTTTTGTTGCGGAGACTTACTGCTGGAGGGGAGCCACCTGACTTAAGGAATGTTTGCTGCGGAGAATGTTATACCCGTTCCCAGAATATGAAGAAATGGTTCATAAATCCTTTTTCATAGCTTTTTCAGGAAACTCAAGTGTGATTGTGAATATGTCCAGGAACATCCATTGTGTTTTAACTTCCATCTCCTCATATGTTAAATGCTTTTATTATCCCAGTAACTCAGATCCCTCCTCTTCCCTTGCAGTGTAATGATCACAGTGTCTTTTATGGGGCTATATGGATAGATCAGGGGGAGCTGGGAGCCAGAGAGGGGAGGGTTCTACAAAGGAATTTCCTTTAAAATATTAAGCTGTAGGGCTTCCCTGGTGGCGCAGTGGTTGAGAGTCCGCCTGCCGATGCAGGGGACGTGGGTTCATGCCCCGGTCCGGGAAGATCCCACATGCTGCGGAGCGGCTGGGCCCGTGAGCCCTGGCCGCTGAGCCTGGGCGTCCGGAGCCTGTGCTCCGCAACGGGAGAGGCCACAACAGTGAGAGGCCTGCGTACTGCAAAAAATATATATATATATTAAGCTCTGTGGTGGTGTTTGCCCAGCTGATGGAAGGTCCAGCAGATATGATGTGCCAGAGAAGTGGCAGAGCAAGCACATCAAAATTTCAGAGAGTAGATGGTTTTATTTTTAATTATTCTTTTTTAAAAACAGGAAAAGCAGTTGTGCCTTTTTCTATCTGACAATCTCTCTGACTTATGTCAGTAAATACCTGTCTTTAGTAAAGCTTTAGAGATTTTCTTCAAAAATGTGAAGTCAAAAATACAGCCTTTCTTATGAGGTTAGCTCACTTCAAAAGAGAAATAGATTTTTACTATGGCATGCCATACTAGCTGAAGTCTCAACCTGGTGAGGAATACTTTTCAAAAGATCCACAAATATTTCCTAATGATATAGGTGTGATTAGTAAGATGTGAAGAGATGGAATTGGGGAGGGTAAAGTAGTAGGAAGAAACTGCCCAGTTTTCTTCAAATGAAGCTAAGCAATGATGGGTCAGTTGGACTACTTTTAAATAGTTGTAGACGTTGAAACAGAATTCGATGTTTCATTATGGCACCATTAAAGGTAACCAAGGAAGCCTCATTGATCTGTTCCTTTGTCTAACCTCCCCTCCCCTGAAGTGGCTCTACTCCACCTTCCTGTGGCAAGGAAGCAGCCTGGGGTCAACAGCGACCCTGCCAGTCTAGGTGGAGATGGGGCTGACCCTTTCCGTTCATGTTTCCCTCCCCAATTCAGAGTTTAGTTGAATTTTACCTTTTATAATCTCACACCTATTCATAATTTTTTTTTGTCTGTCTCGCAACTACTTGGAGTTTGCTTGAACATCCCAATCTCTTCATTATGTAAACAGAAGGACTCTATTTGTGGCTTTCTGCAGGGATACTGTGTTAAGCATCCTACTCATGCCCTATATCTTAGGGCTATGCATTTAGCTAAATTTTGACCAGAGAAGTGCTCTTGTTTTTTTTCCAACTGAATGCTGTAGTGGTGCTTTGAGTCATGGATGTTAACCATTGCCCCTTCTTCCTCATAGCCCCTTCAACTTTCTGGTAAGGCTGCCCCAAATTTGCAAACTCCAGCCTTTATCTGTTACTTCAGCCTACAAGAAAGTGGTCCTGCACTTAGCATTTGGGACCACCTTATATGTTATTACAAATGACCTCAACTTTCTAGGCTTTTAGCTGTTTAAAATGGCATTTTTCTCCCTTGCCTGGTGGTGTGGGCTGAATCGTGTTCCCCTAAAACTCCTATGTGGAAGCCCTAACTCTCAGAACCTCCCAATATGATTGTATTTGGGGATTGGGACCCTTAAATGGGATTAAGTTAAAATGAGGTTGTTAGAGTGGGCTTGAGTCCAGTCTGACAGGTGTCCTTATAAGAAGACTGGTGTTCTTATAAGGGCATATTTGAGTTGAGGAAAGGTACAGGAACTGGAAATGGACATGTGCCTGCCTGTTACGTGTCTAGTACTCCCTTTAATAAAAATAGCAATAACCAAAGAGGGCTTCCATTGTAGGCGATTTTTACTTAAATCCATTTAGTGTAGAATTTTTGTTTTCTGATTGTTGCTACCCTTGGTGTGGCAGGCTTATAAATGCTTACTCTGGTTAGATTCTTAATGTATGAGTTCTTGGAAGGCTCTGTGGGCTATAAAGTTTCCTATTATGCAGATTACCTTAAATGGGTAAGGTAATCTCTTCCAAACTCCCCTCAGCTCCCACCTCAATGGTCCAGTTCACAGACTCTTATTTCAGATGTTTGCTCTCAGACACTGGCAAGAAGGCTCAAGGCCAGCTACTTTCAAAGATGCCTACTTGACCACAGGAAACTCACACATCCTTGCCCTGAGACACAATGGGAAGATAGGTGCTTCACCATTTCCCCTGCTCTCTACCTTGATATCTTTTTCCAACTCTCTTTTCACTCTGCTCAAATAGCTCTTTGCTTCTTGGCATGTGCCTTCAATTGTTGCAGGTGATTCTCTTTAAAATTCTCTTTACTTGCCTTGGGGGGTGAGTTGGGAAGTAGAACTCACAACTTTGGCAAACTCACACGACTTGGACAATTCATTCTGTCTCTCTCCATTGCTCCCCACCCCCAATCCATCCCTACACACTTCAGTTTATGGATTTTGTGCGGTGGGGTAAAGGAGAGAGGACCAGGGTAATAATTTCAGGGTAGCACAACTGTCTCTTCATGAACATCAAAGCAGGTATTTATACCCAAATTAGTTACGGGTTTCTTTAGAAAGTGAGGTACTTGTCAGCCTTCAGGCAACAGGAAAAATCCCAGTCGACATTCTGTTACATGAATATGTCTTTACATATAAAACTTTTTCTAATTCTTTTTGCTATATGTTATCCTAAAATTTAGAAAACTAGGTTTCTTGACCTACAGCAACTTCAGTATAATTCATGGTAGTTAAATATTTGGAAGGAAAGGAAGCTTGAGAATGAAAAGTTAAATGGCAGGGGGCAACTTTAGGAATCTAACTACAGGTCATAAAAAAATCTCAGTTTTTACACCATCTTTAAGAAGCACTTCTATGTAGCACATTCAGTATTGAAAACAGATCATAAAATGGAGCTTTAAAACCATCTGCCCTCAGTCTTAAAGAAGTTAAACAAGTCCTTTGTTGACACACTATTCATTTGTTTTGACATTTTCTTAGTAAAAAGTATAAAGACATACTCTAGTATGCCTTACTTTAAAGTAGAAAAATATTTTAAGATCTTTTTAAGGACTGTGTGGAAATGGATGCCTAATAACTAATAGGAGTAGAATAAAAGTCATGTCTGTCCAGCCTTAATTCATGGAGCATTAATTTGTGTGACTCTGCATAACAAATGAACTGGATTATAATAACATTGCAAAATACAGTATTAATATTCTAAATCTATGGAGAAATTTTATCAATAAATACTCTTTAAATTGCCCTTTCACAAGTGCTCTTTTGATCTTAAAAAATTCATTTAGCACTTACTGGATACTGACTACACATTAGATACAGCTAAATACTTTGGGGCTTATAAATATGTATGTAAAACGTGGCTCTTTTCTCAAAGTGGTTCTATTAATAGATTGGTGGTGATGCCAGAGATGTACATACATAACTGTATTAAGAAATATAAAACCAACAAGTGCCATAAGAAAACCAAGTGCTATGGAAATTCAAAGAAAGAAACTTCTTCCAGAAGGGAGAAGAGGGAAGGCTGCATAGAGAAGGTGGAATTTGAAAGATGTCCTGAAGAGTAACTAGAATCTACATATCTTGTGATTAGGAGAATCAGCTTTCCAGGTAAAGGAGAAGAAAAAAAGGGTCGTTGAGATGCAATGATCTTCGTTCAGTTTGAACATGTGGCTGAACAGGTAGGTGTGACAATATGACAACGTGTGTACGTGGGGGGAGGCCCTGAATTTCAGGGTAAAATGTTTAGACCTTGGTGAGAGACTATGTAAAGGAAAAGAGTGAAAGGTTTTCAGCAAGGGGATGGGAGAAAAGGGAGAAGGGAGTTGACTGTTCAAGAGAGTAATCTGGCAGTAACTGTTAGACTGATGGGGTGTGTGAGGGGGAGACTAGAGGGCAAAGGAGCCTTCAGGACAGGAGAGATTAAAAGTGCTACCAAGTGTATATGTGTCCATGCCACGCTCTCACTTTGTCCCAGTTTACCCTTCCACCTCCCTATATCCTCAAGTCCATTCTCTAGTAGGTTTGTGTCTTTATTCCTGTCTTACCCCTAGGTTATTCATGACTTTTTTTTTTTCTTAGATTCCATATATATGTGTTAGCATACGGTATTTGTTTTTCTCTTTCTGACTTACCTCACTCTGTATGACAGACTCTAGGTCCATCCACCTCACTACAAATAACAATTTCGTTTCTTTTTATGGCTGAGTAATATTTCATTGTATATATGTGCCACATCTTCTTTATACATTCATCTGTTGATGGACACTTAGGTTGCTTCCATGTCCTGGCTATTGTAAATAGAGCTGCAATGAACATTGTGGTACATGACTCTTTTTGAATTATGGTTTTCTCAGGGTATATGCCCAGTATTGGGATTACCAAACGTAAAATAGATAGCTAGTGGGAAGTAGCCACATAGCACAGGGAGATCAGCTAGGTGGTTTGTGACCACCTAGAAGGGCGGGATAGGGAGGGTGGGAGGGAGGGAGACGCAAGAGGGAAGAGAGATGGGAACATATGTATATGTATAACTGATTCACTTTGTTATAAGCAGAAACTAACACACCATTGTAAAGCAATTATACTCCAATAAAGATGTTTAAAAAAAAAGAAATTAGAAACTAAAAAGTAAAACTAACAAAAACATTTGTTATTATATAAAAAAAAAAAAATGCTACTAAGAGAGGGGGTACTTGAGGGAGGAAGGTAGCAGAAGACAAAAGGTGTGAGATAGTAGCCGGAGATAAAAAGTAGTGACAATCGTGCCAATGAATGAGGAGTCTGTGAATAAATGGGAGGTTGAAAATGGAGATAGGGAGGGTGGTAGTGGTAGAGAATATAATTTAAATGGTGGTTAAATTTAAATCGTGGTTAGCTTCAATCTTGAAAAAAATAAGATTAAAGATTTGGGTATCTGTGGCAAGGGGATGAAATGATCCACCATGGCATTTACCTGGGGTAGGGGCAAAGGGAAGGCAGAAAGTATCACAGGCTGTGAGACTAGGCAGGGTGAAGGGAAGCTGTCCTAGGAGAGAAGAATTTGAGAATTTCAAAGGAAGGAATGTTGGGGGCAGAGAAAAAACATCTTGTGTAAAACATCCTGCATCGGATAGACCTGGGTCACATAGACACTGCCTCTTCACTTGTCAGCTTTGTAAACTTGGCAGTCACTGACTCAGTTCATCTCAGTTTCCTCATCTGTAAAATGACGACATTGCCCTCTTTATACAATCGTTGAGGTGAATTTGAGATTTTATACAGCCTCAACTCCATCCACCCCCCACTTCCACGACATATATAAAGTGTTCAATAAATAGTTGTGACATTTTACTTTCAGAGCATTTTTTCAGCATTGGAAAGGTTGGCAGGCACCCAGGCTGAGAGATGAGATTCTCATCTTAGGCAGCTAAAGCGTTAGCCTTGTAGCTACAGACAGTAAGAGTGACTAGTTTCCTGGGTTTCATTTGAATAACAATAGGTGAATGACTCTTCCCCTGCACCATTAAATGGGACTAAAAAATTGAACACGTTCAGCTATTTTTATTAATGCAGACTTTAATCAGACAAAACCACCTGTGAGATGAAGTTTTTTTCAAGGCTGTATTGAAAAACAGTTGTTCCAGATTTAGTTAGGTTAAACCCCCGAGTAAAAACAAATTAAATCTGGTTACAATGATAATAATTAAAACTTGCTATTAAAGATACTAACGCCCTAACCTTTATAAAACACAATTTTACTTCATGAAAACAAAATCAAAATGCTCTAAGAATTATAATGATAGTTTTTTGTTTTTTTTCTTTTCATGCTTCATCACCAAGAGTTGGGAAACTATGCATGTGGACCAGATCCTGTCTGTGCCTCCTGTTTTAAGAACACAAACATGACCATTTTAAAAGTATTGTCTGTGGCTGCTTTCATGCTACAATACCATGACATGAAAAATGGCAGAGTTGAGTACAGTACAGGCAGTTATGGCAGGGACCATATGGCCTACATGTCTTAAAATATCTACTACCTGGCCCTTTACGGAAACTGTTGGAAGAGGTCTGGTGAGAATCACTGAATGTCACAGACAAGTGGGGGCAGTGTGACAACAGGCATCTTCCCAGTGACCTGGTGTCCAGGCACATATTCGGCACTTGGTGAGTACTTAATCCAACTGTCTGTCCCGTGAATCCTGGCGATTTGCTCTGCCTATTGGGCAAAAAGAGTGGACTCCTTTAAAAGCAGTTTAACCGTGTTCAAAGTTGTCAAAGGTAGTGAGGGACCTTTTCGTCTAGATTTGCCTGGAACTGGAAATGCCCTAGCCATATTGTCTTTTCAATATGAAATGAATAATCAAAATAAGTTCTAGATGATTATGCTTTTAACACAGTCTAATTACTCTCCCTATTACATGGATCACTGGAATTTTCACTTTGTAACACTAGCTGGAGGTCTTTGTGATCTATCAGTTTAGAAACCAGATGATCGGACCCATTTTTCATTTCATTTCTCCTGTGTTCTCTATGTATCAAGCGTAGCACCAGGTGCCAGGAGCCACCCTGAGCCGTTTCATCTCATTTTACTTGTCAGGCAACCTGTCCTCCCCTCCATATCCCTGACTTTGCCATAAGCAGGGTTGGAAAACCACTGGCCGTAACAGCAAGGGACTCGGCCCAATGCAAAATTTCACTGCACAAATTTTAGAGACAGAGAGATGTGAAGTCACCATCATGCAGGGACAAGTATCTGTAGGGTTATGTGTGTTGGTTCCAATGGCGAGTTCTGATGTCAAAGTCACCGATCCTCTTCAAAGGGGTCTTAGGGGAGGGAAATAGCAACAAGCAGCTCTGGGGGTGAAATAAGACACTTGGGTTTGTGTTTAACTCTCAGACTGATGTTTAATGAAGAAATCAACGGCACACACCAGGTGAGTGAGCTCTGGTCATTAGGTATTTTTCTTCATGTTGATTTTGGTTCTCAGACATGAAAGTAAACAAAAAGTGCAAATCCTTGGGTGTAAGACCCTTCCTGCCACTTCCCTTCTGTGAATATATTAGTGATAAATGAGCAACAGAATAATGAGACCAGAGGTTCCTTTTGCATCTGTCAGAGTATTTTCTGAACCCTCTAAATCAGACTCTTGCACAGAGGGTGCATACAGCTTACACTTTCACGCTCTGTGGATTAATTTCACAACCAGTATGATATATTTTTAGTAACTTACTCTAGAAGTTACGATATTTAACATTTCACAAGCCCCAGAATATTACAAAGTATTTTGACTCCTTTAACTTTGTCCAGACACAAGAAGCCAGACTGTATTTTAGCTGCTGACAAAACTATTTGTGTAAAATAAAAATTTCAAGTGATGTAGCAGTCATAAAGATTATACTGAAACACCAATTTCACCTCCTCATGTACCTCTTGGCAAATGTAAGACAAAGCAGAGTTTTATAATCTTTTAATAGTGCAACAACTGGGGTTTTGGTGCATCGCAAAGATGGAATTCTTTTAAATTATAAAGGATTTTGTGTGCTTGAAATCCTAGGAGAAGAAAGAAAAAACAAGTTTAAATATGATGTATTACTTAACATTTAAAGAAATATAGAAATCTTATGAATACAAAGATACATCCACTATGAGAATCTTGCAGGTACAAACCAGCGTATATTTAATTAAATCTGTTTTATGGGGAACTAAATAATTAAATACCAGGAGACAAATCCTTGAATGTTTGCCTAAAGAGCAAAGAAGTAGGAGTGGGAATTAGAACAGGAGAAGTCCTGTTTGCTGGGGGGATGCTACTGGCATCTAGCAGGTAGAGGTCAGGTGGTCCTAAGCATCTTACAACATACAGGACAAGAAAGAATTATGTGAAATTATAAAAAATTCGTTATATAAGCCTTAGAAGAAATTGTCATTTCTTATATAAATTGTTATATAAGAATTAGGAGAACATGACAGTAGTGCCAATGTTGAGAAACCCTGCTCTGGGGCAGAATTCAAATTGGACACTCTTGCTCTTGGCTGACGAGGGCAACCGAGCAGAAGATAAAGAAAAAGAGCAAAGCTTTTGTTCTTCCGACTCAGCCACAAAGTGTCTCTTCCTATTTGGTCCGGTGAGATTGTTTTACTCCGCACTCAAAGGAGTATTTTCTACAAATTATAGGAGCAAATACAGAGTTAACATGTTGCTTGTCTGCTAATTGATGAACAATATGCTTTGGTATTGCAAACCACAAAATAAAGTGATTTCCATGATAGATTGTGGAGTAGACAATTTTTTTAATTTTTGGCGGAAAAAAAGTCTATGGAACAGTATGTAGGTCTTAAAGGTTAGTGTCTATCAGAGTCACTTAAGTGTTTAAAATGCACGCCCCACCCAAGCTCTACTGAAAGGAAATCTAAGCAAATCCCTGCCACAGAGTACTAAGGAATTCAGGGAAGTAGCGCTCCATTTCTCAAGAAAGGGCTTAGACTTCTAAAAACATCGGGAACCTCCCTTCCCTCACTGTATTGCTGAAAAATAGTCCAGAAGGCTGAATAACCATGCAAAGAGTTACAAAATCTGAGCAATGATGGTATTTACTGCTTCAATGTAGTGCTTACAAATGCAAAAGTACACAAGGGTCCAAGCATCTAAATTATGTTCCCTTAACAATCTGAATTAGGTAATTCTTGCATCTTTTCAAGGATTTCTGAAATGTTCCTTTCTGCAAAAGCAGAGGATATTCCATATCCCTAAAATTTCCAAGTGCTTTGAATAACCACAGGAGAGTCCTGGAACCACAGATCTTCTGGAAGTGATCTGCTTGGTCAAGCTGACAAGAATCAAGGTACCTGGGTCCCAGCTTGGCCATTGTAATACTGTGAGAATGTGTGTCCTAATTTCTTCATCTATAAAATGGAGCTGATAATGCCAGATCTAATGATACTAAGGAGGCCGACTAATAATAGAAAACACAATGAGAGAAAATAATGGGATGGTGAAGCCCCACTGCTCTACAAATGCTGCCTTCCCAGACAGGGGATGGGAGCTAACGTTTATTTAGCTCCTTCTAAAGACCAGCGGTAGACACTAGTACAAGGTATACTAAAAGTGAAATATGCTTTAAAAATACTCACATTTTCACTCATTGCAGTGGCTTTAGATGCAGAACTACTCTTCCTGTTTGTGGAACATAAAAGACAGCATTTACTATATTATTGCTTCCAATTCTAAAACATGTATCCTCTTTTAGTTAATGTTACCTCCACACATTTTCTCAACAGGAAGATGAACATTTATCTTAGTAAAAAAGGTACAAAAGCCCCCAGAAATCCTAACTGAATTTCTTATATTTATAGACAATATTCATAGAGAAAACCATGTAACAAAATATCTATATGTGTGAAGCTCTGTGTGTCTACTTGTAGCCTAGGGCTAGATACTAACGACTTTTGCGGAATATGCAAACCAGAGACTTACTAACTTTTAACTCAACTCATTGACATTTACTATTTTGAAAGTTTAATCATTATAATCTCAAATTTCATTTTTTCCATGGAAGGAAAATTTTATGTGGTGACTACGGTTCCAGTTACCTGTTATGGGCTGAACTGTGTCCCCACCAAACATTCACAGGTTCAAGTCCCAACCTCCCAGTACCTTAGAATGTGACCGTATTTAGAGACAGGGTCTTTAAAGAGGTAATTAAATTAAAATGAAGTAATTAGGGTGGGTCCTAATCCAATATGACTGATATCCTTATAAGAACAGGAAATTCAGACATAAACAGGGATGTTTAAACATAAGATCATGTGAAGACAGGGAGAACACCACCTTTAAGTCAAAGAAAGAGGCCTGGACTTCTAGCCTCCAGAACTATGAGAAAATAAATTTCTGTTGTTTAAGCCACCAGTTGATGGCACTTTTAAGGCAGCCCTAGCAGACTAATACAACATCCAATTCATTGTCCAACAAATTTTGAGGAGCATGAATTTGACAAACGGAAGGTGTGTCTAGGAATAAAGATATTGCCTCCCTGGGTTAATAGAGACAGTAATAGGGACTGAATGAAAGAATAACCTCCCTCACCCTAGCATTGCCAGCCTTTCTCCATATATAAGATGATGTCTCTTCTCTGTTCATAACCCTCCCTCCAATCACTTTCCATCTTACTCAATAAAAGTGGGAATCCTCACAATTGCCTGGAGTGCGATGGGGGATTGGCCATACCACCATCAGGCTACCCTGCTTTTCAGAACTCACTCCTGACCTGGCTACTGCTAGTCCTGTTAACTTGGACCTCATCCTGGACTTGCATTGGGATATTATGAGGCTCAGAGACCATCACTGAGGAGCAAGTCTAGAAACAGGAAATCAATGGCATCTTCTTGGTCTTCAAAAGACTTAGGAGATGACAAAGTCTCCGAAGCATGGCAGCTGAGAGTAGAGGGGAACGCCCATAGAGTCGAGGTTGGGTCTGCCATTTCCATACATACAAAGACAGGCACAAATCAACTGAAAATACACTGGAGACTCTGGTGATCTCATCCAGATCTCACGTACCAATGACTCCTAAATTTCTAACTCTAGTTAAGATGTTTTCCCAAACTCCAGATTCATATATTCAGTTACTCACTAATTAACTCTACTTGGCAGTATAACAGGCATCTCAAATATTAAAATTTCAAAGCACTCCAGACAGACCTCTCTACCTACCTCCACCACCACTCTCAAACATGCTCCTCCTGAAACCTTTCACACTTCAGTAAATGGTAACTTCATCTTTCCCAGAGCCTTGGAGCCATCTTTGATTTCTCTCTTCTTCTCACAGCCCACATCGAATCAACCAGCAAACTGTTCAAAATATATCCAGAATCCTATCACTTCTCAACATTTCTGACACCATCACTTTGGGACCAGCCACCATTTTCTCTTGTCTAGATCAGTTAGTAGTTTCCTAACTGTTCTCCCTGCTTCCTCCACCCTCTGTCACCTTACAGTTTATTCTCAACACAGCAGTCAGCGTGAGCTTCTAAGAATTAAATGAGATGCTATCCCTCTGTTCAAGAACCTCCAATGATGTCCCATCTTACTTAGAACCAAAGCCAAACTCCTCACAACTGCCTGGAACAGACTCCATATAATCTAGCCCCTACTACACTATTTGTGTTCACTCATCTCCTCCCTGCATTGTTCTCACTCTGTTCCAACCACACCGGTCCCCTTGTTGTTCCTCAGATACTCCAGGCACTCGAGATCTTTCCCTTTGTTCTCTCCCCTCTGCTTATCTGCATATCTCACTCCCTCAGACGTCCCCTCATCAGTGAGGCCCTCTCTAACCACCTATTTACAAGGGCAATCTCCACTCCTCCCCTGTGCATTCTCTGTTCTCTTACCTGCTTTATCTTTCTCCGTAATACTTATCACAATCTGACATACTGTTGCGCTCATGTAATTGTTTACTTTCTGCCTTACTCTACTAGAATGCAAGCTCCATGGGGCAGAGGAGCTTTTTGGTCTATTTTATTCACTGCTCTGTTATCAGTCCCTAGAACAGGGTTGGACATATATTTGGTATTCAATGAAATGTAAAATGACTTTTAGGGAAAAATTTATTGGAACATTTTAAATTTAGAAAAACACAGAAAAAGTTTTTCAAGTAGTACTATGGAAATGCCTACAAAGTCAAATTAGTGACTATATTTCTTCTCTAGGTAACTAAACATCGTTGACAAGTTGGCATGAGGCATGAGGTGGGATGTATTCCTTGATGAATTCGAGTCACCGCCCATAGAATTAAACCCACACAAACAACCCAACTTCCCACTTTTGACTTTAAACGGATGATGAACAAAAAAGTAGTTGATATGGGGGAAGGCATGCATTAAGAAAGTATACTTACTGGAAGGAGGTTTCTTCTACAAAAGAACAAGTATATATCATTAATGCAAGAATTAATAGGGTATGATACAGATTCATATAAAAATGAGTTTGAGCTTAATTCCTTTTTCTCAGTTTTGATTCTCACTTGCTGACATTGTATACCTCCTAAATCAAACGTTGGCAAACATTTTCTGTTTGCCAACAGGTCCACATGGCAAATATTTTAGGCTTTGTGGGCAAAGAGGTAAAATCGAGGATATTAAGTAAGTACTTACATAACAAAAGAGAAAACAAATTTTCAAAAATTTTTATCAATGAATTAAAAATATAATAATAATCAAAGTCTTGTAATACAGGTCTACTAATTAGAAGAATGGAATTCTTTGGAGGGATAACATTTCTCTTATTTAGGGGTTCAATGTTAGGGTTCCCTATTATCAAATAGACTGCAATGTTTATATGTAAAAACCATTCTTAGCTCGTGGGCCATAGAAAATCAAGTGGCAGACCAGATTTGGTCCATGGGTCATAGTTTGCCAGCCCCTGTCTGAAATGCAAGTTCAAGAAAATGGTTCTCTTAGATAGATTTTCTGCTAGATGAAAACGGGCGTAACATTCTTAGCTAATGAACTAATAATATTCACGTAAAATCTTTAATTAATTCAGCATTTTAAGAAAAACCGTTTACCAAGTCTTTAATAAAAACACTCAGACAGGTATTCTTTGCAGGTAGAGAGAAAAGACAAGAATTTTGAATGAGCAACCTTATCTGTCTGTACTTCCACTGTTGACCAGCAGGGGGACTCAGCCGGATTACATTACACTGGACTGGATAGGAGCACCACACAACAGCTACTATTCATTCACAGAGCAGTTATTCTTAATTACAGGGAATATCCTTGAAACCACATTCATGGAAACATTTTACAATACCTATTTATAGGTATTATTAGAAACCCCCTTTACATTTAAGTTTTATTTTGATATAAGATATTTTTTAAACCTAAATTTCAAAATTAATGTTCACTATAAAAACAGCAGGTCTAAAATTTGTTCATGCTATAAATGTATTATCCTTAAAAATTCTACTTTATACACTAATTTTAGTGGACTTGATGGAGTTGTGCAACTTTGAAGGTCTCAGATAATTTTGAAGACTGGAAGTAAAGAAATGCATTAAGAGAGTAAAACATTTAAAAATCTTATCCATTTACATCAAACCTATTGTATCACCAAACGCGAGTTCCAATAGACCTAAACTTGAAGAATTAAAAACCTCAGAAGCAACCATAATACAATAGGTTTCTAGTTTTTAATTGAACAATTGTCTTCTAAATACAGTTGTGCTAAATTTGACATTCAACATTCCACTGTTCTATACTGATAAAACATTTCACAGATTTATTCCAATGAAATTTCTTATCATAAAACTAGAAATTAATTTTCATCTTGAGATATACGATCCCTTACTTAAAATAAAAGGATCTTAAATACATGTACATGTGCTATAAATATCCATCCACATTGCACATCTCTCGGTATCGCTGCGCTATGCCCCTCCCCGGTGCCTCTCACATATTCTGTGATGATTCCTGGAATGTTGCGATGAGACACCTCTGCCTTTCCTCCCTATATTCGCCGGGATGCTTCATGACTCACCTTCATGTCATCTTGGACATTTTCTACTGCAGGAAAATTAACGAAAAATATTCTCCAGTGTCTGTTAGAACATCTTAGGAGAAACAGTGTCTCAGAAGAAAACTATATCCACAGGAAGCTGTCTGGCAAAGAGTGAAATTCACTTACTTGAAAAGTAGCCTTTCCTCTGAGCATAGCACACGCCAAGGCCACAGACAGAAATCACTAAGGCCACAACTACTACAGCTGCTATTATGCCACTTATGTTGAGATCATCTGGAATGCAAAATAAACCATGCATGAATTCATGTCAAAAAGATGGACCGATGTAGTTATTAAATCGAAAAAGCTCAAAAAACTCCCCTCGGACTTCCCTGGTGGCCCAGTGGTTAAGAATCCGCCTACCAGTGCGGGGGACACAGGTTCGAGCCCTGGTCCAGGAAGATCCCACATGCCACGGAGCAACTAAGCCACAACTACTAAGCCCACGTGCCACAACTACTGAAGCCCGCGCGCCTAGAGCCCGTGCTCCACAACAAGAGAAGCCACCGCAATGAGAAGCCTGCACACTGCATTGAAGAGTAGCTTCTGCTTGCCGCAACTAGAGAAAGCCTGCACACAGCAACGAAGACCCAACACAGCCAAAAATAAATAAATTAAAACAAAACAAATAAAAGCTCCCCTTTGTAGCTATACCATAAATACAGATAGTTTCATGCTTTTTAAGCCTGTTCCACTAACTCACTTCCACGGATACGGTTCAAAATTGATTGAAAATATTAGCAGAGCTAAGTCTTGCAAGAATCTGAAATTTTAAAAAGTTCTATGATCCAGAAATAAAATGTATGGTATTCTCTTGCAGGCATTTGGAGATGCAATAATCCATATGATTAAATATCAGATTGGAAGTGAGCTTTGAAATTCAGTGAGTTCAAGTATTCTACTACAACACTCCCCTCAAATTTTCCTTAAAATTCCTCTACATCGTCATCTGGGTCAATTTCACAAATACGGAAAATTCATTCAACCCCAAAGAAAGCCCATGCCACTGTTGTTCTATAAAACTAAGTATCAGAAACATCTTCTTTCTTGAATTTATATGGGCTTGTGCGTGTGTGTGTGTACATACGCACACATAACACACCCACATACATATATGCCATTAAACTGTTATCCCATTAAGTTAAAAATGAATTAAACTTCCCCAGGCTTTTTCCTGTTACTACTAAGTCATCTTTCCTCTAACCCAATATAACTGCATTTTTTGGACCTAACTTTGAAAAATCACTACCATGTTACCAACTTGTGAGGTTTTTCCAGTTACTGATTCTGTTGCCGAAGAATTAGATTATTAACCTTCTGAGGTTAATATTTCTGCAACTGGGAACTGCATCAAAAATACATTCAAGTCATTAATAAAATGATAAACATGACTTTGGGAAAGAACTATTTAACAGGCTATTAGACATATTTCTTCATATAACAAAATTTACTAGCATGCTCTGGGTGAGGGATCCAACCATGTGTGAATCCATCTACACATTCAATTTGGGTCACATCTTTCCATCTTGTCCATGAGGATTTCATGAGCCATACTCTTCTGTCATTTAGACACTTCTTATGTATTGATTAATATGCAAATTCCTACACTTTTTAAAGGAACAAAGGGTTCTTTTTTTAAAAGCAAGTATTAATTAACATATGGTTAAATAACTTGGAGAAAATATTAGGTACCAGTTTCTCACTAGTAATTTTAGATATTTTAAAGCAGTGCACATTTTGGGAATGATTTTTTAAGAAATATTATTTGAATGAGTCTGCTTATCGTAAAATTTCCTGGTCTTAATTTTTTTTCTTAATGCCAAGTGTTATTAATTTTTCCAGATGCCTCTGAAATATTAACTGATTTTTTTTTTAAAAAAGGAAACTGGGTCAATCTTTCGAAAGGCTGAGTAATTTGACTAGAGTAGGAAACCTTAATTATTGCTTGATATAAACTCGGTTCATATTTGCTTGGGTATTGGGAGGTGGAGATTCATCTATTTATTCACTTGGACAAAAAATAGCAGAGAGGAAAAAAAGAACTACACAATAATCATAATCTAATGCAAAATTAAATTAATAACTAAATAAAACTCCTGAGAACCAAACTGCCTACAATTTTCTTTGTAATAGTCAATGATTTGACACCTACAAAGGGTTTAACCTAAGGGCTATAATCACCCTTAGATTGAAATTTTCATTGACAAAAAACTGTCCTGTAGTTTGTCAATGAATCTGACATCCATGAAGTATTCAAGCTAAAGGCAAATTCTAAACAAAAAAAACTGTCTTATCCAGTAAGTACTAAGTCATGGTATAAATGTTATTTTATTTTCTTCAAAAAAGTAGAAGATAGAAGACTTGTAAGTTAGAGGTAAGTTGTGTTCATCCCATTTGTAATTACTGTGAGATTCTGAGCAAGTAATATGCCCGCCTTATTATGCCTCACTAAAGAGAAAATGTAATAACACATATGAAAATATTGTGTGTTCTTTCTTAATAAAAAAGCCACAATAAAAGGAGGGTATCATTATTCTAAAATAAAAGGAAAGGAACCAAATGCTAAGTGTGAGCAGAATTTTCTGGAGTTGTACAATAAAGCAGCCTGGGAATAATCAGCAAACCCATGATTTACTTTCTTTCTGTACTTCAGAAAGGATTTATTTAGAACAGTAAACAGATCTGGTTTTGGTTACAAGTTGTTGGTGATACTTCACAAAGAAAACTGGAAATGAGGCTTCATGAATTATGTATTTCCAAAGATCTGAATTCCAAACCAAGGATGTAAAACATCGAGGATCAATGGATGAGCTTTAAACAAAGCAATTCTAACTTTTAAGTCAACTTATACCAGAAAGAATAGATATGTGGAAATCATGTTCAAATTAAAGTGATACTACTAGCAAAACACAGAAATCTAAAGTTTGTTATGTATTTATTCACTGCATGCTAGGAAAAATTTAACTAGTATGTCAAAACCATGACTTCACCTATATTATTTCTTAAGATAAAACTAAATTAGGCACTGAAATTAAACATGATCATTTAAAGAAAAAATAAAATGTGATAGTGAATTTTCTAATAACTCCAAAGCGGCATTGAGAGGGATATTTTCTGATAATTTAAGCAAATGCTTATGTTTGACTTTAAATGTCAACACTTGAGTGGGTTGGGTAGATAATATGTATCCCCGAATTTTAAAAAAAACCTTGAAATTCAAACTTACTTGTGGAAATTAGAGTATACTATTGAATATCTTATACTTTAGGATATCCTGAAGTCTAATAAGATTATATTTTCTTTAAAATATCATGCTAAGAGTTAACTGTACACAGACAATATAAATTACTGCCCACGTATCTGCATAACTCAAGACGTGTTGAAAAAATGAATTTCTGACCCCACAAAGCTGAGGACAAGCTCCTGAAACCTAGGGTGCAGCCCCCTCCAGAGTGACCTTTAACCCCTCGGATGCCATCTCCAGCTCATCCCTCTCTATTACACAACCATTTTCAAAACACGGCTTTCATACAAGAACGAGTTTAACCAAATTGTTAAAAGTAAAATGAAAAACAATGTTTGCTCTGAAACTCATGTAATCTGAAAAGATAATTGAGCCTCAATTTTATTCAACTCTAAGACACTTATTTTGTGAATATAATATATGGCAGCTATGTTTTATAGCAAACTAGATCCATAACTATATTCAACATGTCTTGGGAGTTCCCTGGTGGCCTAGGACTCGGCACTTTCACTACTGTGGCCCGGGTTCAGCTCCTGGTTGGGGAATTGAGATACTGCAAGCCGCGCAGCATGGCCAAAAAAAAAGTCTTTTTGGACAGCCTACTCTGCAATAAGTATAAACATACTATTTCAGGGGTTTGAAACAAATTACCAACAATTAAAATAGCCAGTACCTATATAGTGCTCAAAATACACCAGTGCCATTCTAACACTTTTGAATATTAATTATTTTAATCTTCCTAACAACTCTATGAGGACAGTGTATTATAACTTCAATTTTGGGGAGACTGAGGCACGGAGGTTAATTAACTTGCTGAAGAGCCCGTAGTTAATAAGTGGCAGAGCTGGAATTCGAACCCCCATTCTGAATTCTTGACTCTGAGCAACTTAGAGGACTCTTAGCTTTTGTTTCAAAGAGGATTGCTCAGATGAGCATATTTTAAAATTAATTATTGGAAAAATTCAAAAATCTATAAAATACAATGATAAATATTCCTGTCTTGCTTGGAAGCTGGATTAAAACAGCATCTTTGCTATTTGTAATATTATGTCAAACTGATTTTAAACATTCCCTTCCATTTATACTTCAAATCACTCAGCTCTTACTTACTCCTTGCTCCTTCCACCCCCAAATATTTGCACATACTAATTTTAAACCATTTGTTCCTCCCAATATTTCGTGCTTACCTACTTGCATTCGTTTCCCAGGACACCTGCTATGTCCAACAGAATTACGGGCTTCGCAGGAATATTCTCCACTGTCCAGTTTTGAAACAGTATTAAATTGCTATTTGTAGAAGAAAAAAATACATATTTACTTAAACAATAAATCTATCAGTAGACTCCCAAAAGAACTGTGTTCCTTAAATTTATCATTAAGTCGGTCTTTCCTTTTCAGTGACTTAGGACTTTATACATTTTTTTTTAAATTTTACTTTATTTTTGGCTGCAGTGGGGTCTTCGTTACTGCACGCAGGCTTTCTCTAGTTGAGGCAAGCGGGAGCTACTCTTCTCTGCAGTGCGCAGGCTTCTCATTGCGGTGGCTTCTCTTGTTGCGGAGCATGGGCTCTAGTCGAGTGGGCTCAGTAGCTGTGGCTCGCGGGCTCTAGAGCGCAGGCTCACTAGTTGTGGTGCACGGGCTTCGTTGCTCTGCGGCACGTGGGATCTTCCCGGACCAGGGATCAAACCCATGACCCCTGAACTGCCAGGCAGATTCCCAACCACTGTGCCACAGGGAAGTCCCTAGGACTTTATATCTTTACAGTGAATTCAGAAATCTGCCATGTCTTCAAGGAGTAATTAGCTAGGCCTCTGTTTAATTTGACAGAGAAAGACTTAAATATATACAGGAAGTGTCTTTTTTAGTGTGTGATACTGAAAAAGTAGTACAGTTAGGAAGACAGTGGGCATTTTTAAAAGTTTACAGCACATGGTAGTATTAAGTATTGTAGGTAGTTCTAAGTCCTAGGAAACACCATTTATAAATAAAGGCCTCCTTGGCCTTAAAGGCAGTTTTCTAAGTCACAGTGAGTTCACTGCAGCAGCAAACAATGAACACTTCCTCTAAAGAGCCAGAGTTACTACCAGGAAGTAGCATAGGGCCTAGGAAAGTCTTAATGTCATTTATAGGATTACAACTTCTATCAGTTGTAGAATTTGTGAAAATTATGAAAAGATAAAGTCCAACCAACCCTTGTTCTGTCTACTCTGTGCCAAAGCAACTGAAAGGCAAGACTTTGATGTAACAGGCTTCATAGTAGTTTAGCACCTCGGAGAGTTTCAGGAAGGAAGGAAGGAAAGAGGGAAGGAAGGAAGGAAAGAAAGAAGGAAGGGAGGCAGGCGGGTAGACAGGAGGAAAGAAACAATGGGTAGATAGATGGATAAAAGGAGAGAAGTTGGTTAGGTAGTTAGTAGGAGGGAGGGAACTCAGTGTGTTCTGGACACCTTCAAGAATCCTGCCAGGACCTAAGGAGGGTGAGAGGGGTGCTCAGACCCATTCCTTCAGTATCCTCCTGTCACACCCTCAGTACCACAGTGGTCACTGCTGACTGCATCCAAGAGGGGCCATGAACCTCTAAGGAGCACTTCCTTATTGTCTTGTATCCTCATGTAATATATGTGCCTAAAAACAGCCAGGGTTTTGATCTATTTACGGCCTTTTCCTCTCTTTTCCCTACCCACTACCCATATACCTGTTCTTTCTGTATCCTTCAACATGGTGCAATAGAAAGCATTCCCTTGTGTATTCTCACTTTATGGAATCGTCAGTCCCAAGAGCCAGACTCCTTTAAAGATATTCACCATGAACTCAAAGCCAAGGTTATGTATAAACAAAAGTTAGACTAAAACCGAAAATGATCTTCCAGGATATTATAACTGGTGATTAAAAGGAAGCCGTTGTCTTCCATACACTGGAGTCTTTGTTTTGCTCATTTTTCAGAAAATAACCCATGCTGGTTCTGCCCTGGTGCACCCCTTTGACATCACAGATATTTCAAGGGTTGAGCTGAGGAAAGTGAATCTATATCTCTTCAGACTTGGCTTGGGGCTTTTCATCACCTGCTCTGAGAAAACACAAATTTGAAAAGTAAATATAGCCAAGTGTGACTGCAGGTTTTCTACCCAATTTCTCAGTGTAAAATCACTTGGACCTGCTGACTGAGTCTGCTGATGCTGAAAGGGCCAGAGCATCCCTTCCTCAGGGAGTAGCCACATCAATCCACCGATATGTTTATCTTTCAGTCACTTTATCAATATGCTTTATTACTTACCAGAGGATCTAGTTTTTAAATGTTATCATGCACTTGTAGATTGAAGGGATGAAAGGAAATATTATACCTCCTCTAAAAATTTATTAAAATTTTTATTACCATGCCTTTAAGATTCTTTTGATAGTGGTTGTGATAGTGATTCTGCCTTGCTGGAAATGCAGCATTTTTAAACTGACATATTACTTTGAATCCAAAAAAAAAAGCTTCAAATTTAATTGTCTTTTTTTTACTCCCACCTCTACCCTAAAAAGTCAGCGTCAAAAACAGTAAAAATACTTTTATTTGTAAATGTCATTAACTTTAAAGATCTTATTTACAGATTTCCAACAGGATTCCTTAGAAAGGATTTTCAATCGATCAGACAATCTGGACTAAATCTAAAGTAATAGATACTCAAGTCACAAAGTCAATTGTTGACGAGCTAGTCATGGAAGAGTTTAATGACACAGACATCCTATCACAGGTTGGCAAGAGTCACTATTCTCACACGGCTGGTACTGAGGTCAGGGCATCCCCAAGAAAGTTTTCTATTTAAAAATTTTTTTTATTAAAGTATAGTTGATTTACAACGTTGTGTTTGTTTCTGGTGTTGTTATACGTACATGTATATCTCTATTCTTTTTCAGAATCTTTTCCCTTATGGTTGATTACAAGATATGGAATATAGTTCCCTGCACTAAACAGTAGGACCTTCTTGTTTACCTTTTTTTAAAAATATTTATTTATTTATTAATTTTTGGCTGCGTTGGGTCTTCATTGCTGCGCGCAGGCTTTCTCTGGTTGCGGTGAGCGGGGGCTACTCTTCGTTGCGGTGTGCGGGCTTCTCATTGTGGTGGCTTCTCTTGCTGTGGAGCACTGGCTCTAGGCATGCAGGCTTCAGTAGTTGCGGCACGCGGGCTTCAGTAGTTGTGGCTTGTGGGCTCTAGAGTACAGGCTCAGTAGTTGCGGTGCATGGGCTTAGTTGCTCTGCAGCATGTGGCATCTTCCTGGACCAGGGCTCGAACCCGTGTCTCCTGCACTGGCAAGCGGATTCTTACCCACTGCGCCACCAGGGAAGCCCTGTATCACATTTTAGATTCCACAGATAAGTGATGTCATATGATATTTGTCTTTCTCTGTCTGACGTACTTCACTTATTATGATGATCTCTAGGTCCATCCATGTTGCTGCAAATGGCATTATTTCATTCTTTTATATATAAATATAAAATAATGAAATATATGCGATATATATGTGTGTGTGTATATATATGTGTGTATGTATGTATGTGTGTATATATATATACAGCACATCTTTTTTATCCTTTCATCTGTCGATGGACATTTTGGTTGCTTCTATGTCTTGGTTATTGTAAACAGTGCTGCTATGAACACTGAGGTGCATGTATCTTTTCAAATTAGTTTTCTCTGGATATAGGCCCAGGAGTGGGACTGCAGGATCATATGGTAGTTCTATTTTTAGTTTTTTAAGGAACCTCCATACCGTTTTCCATAGTGGCTGCATCAGTTTACATTCCCACCAACAGTGTAGGAGGGTCCCCTTCCCAAGGGAGTTTTCATGCATTTCCCTGGTATTATAAATACGAGACTGCACCTAGTACCTTTCCAGGCCTGATCCATCATCATGACTCCATCTTGGCCTGCGTCAGGCCCCTGGTGCAGACCTTTTTGTGTCCAACTCCCTAGTTCTCTGTTTTGTCTTCTCCTCTCCTGTGGCAGCCTTTTCCATCACTTCTCTGTATGAGTGCCGCCATCTTTCCTGCTATCCTTTCCTCTCTCTACTTAACGAGCAATGGTATCAGCCCTCTACTCTCCATTATTTTAGTTCTAATATTTTTTTTTCCAAATGCAAGACAGTTATTAGGCCAATGCTTGAAATGATCTTACCAGAGTTCCAGATTTTGTATTCATTGTGTATGAGCTGTTGGCACTTGGGGAGCCAAGTTTTGGATTCTCTAGCAAACGGATGCCATCCTTAAACCACGTGTATTCAGGAGCCGGGTTGCCTTCTTTGTCTTGACATCGCAACTCCACCACAGTTCCACGCAGTGCAGAACTGGGTACTTCACATGATGGAACTGCCGGAGCCACTGGAGGATGGAAGTCAAATGGCATTGGTTATTTACAAGCTAAATGAGGATTTTAACAGCCAGCTAAAGATGGATTTATTGGACACCTGTCACAGAGACTGGCTACTTGTTCAAGAGACCCACTTCCTTTCCTCACAGGCACACAGCTAGACCACATTTGTCAGCCCCCTTGTAGCCGGATGGGATCACATGCATGAGTTCTGACCAATGGAATCTGGGGAAAAGTCATATATGCTATTCCCATGCCTGATCCATAAAAGCTTCCTGTATGATTCTCCATCCATTCCCTCCCCCTCCCCCTCCCACTACCAAGGAGGTGTCAATACCCATGGTGACCTCAGAAAGCTATGTATCAAAGATGTCATGCTTACATTAGCTTGGGTCCCTACTGATTTCATTAAGTAGGGCAATATAGTTCCACCACTGCTATCTCTGTCTCCAATTATTTAGACTTTACTTACATAAGAAAGAAACTTCTATTATGTAAGCCACTCACTGAGAGTTCAGGGCTTGCCTGTTACACTTGCAAACACTACATTAGCTACTACAACAGCTATTCTTTTCTAGATAAACAATCTCTACTTCTCCCCTCATCAATGATTTTCATGTATTATTATCAACTATATTCCAACAAAGTCAAACCTGAGTATATTTTCAGGATCAGTACTCAAACTAAAATCCCATTCAGGCCAAGACAGAGAATACCTGAATTAAGGTTATTCTGGTCCCAGGGATTTGTAAAGTAAACCAGACTTTACTTAAATCCAGGAAAACCCAGAACTGTCTGTGTAGGCAGAGTTCTAACACGGTCCCCCAATTCCCCGGCCCTGGTGTATGTACACGTTCTCTCAGTTATTCAATCAAACACAAATGTAGGTACTACTCTGAAGGGATTTTAGAGATGTAATTAAGGTCCCAAATCTCTTGTCTTTAAGGTAGGGGAGATTATTTAGATGGGTCTGCCCTAATGACATGACCTCTTTTTTTTTTTAATATTTTATTTATTTATTTATTTAGGCTGCACCGGGTCTTGTGGCATGCAGGGTCTTCGTTGTGGCCTGCGGACTTCTTAGTTGCGGGCATGCATGCGGAATCTAGTTCACCGACCAGGGATCAAACCCATGCCCCCTGCATTGGAAGCGTCGAGTCTTACCCACTGGACCACCAGGGAAGTCCCCACATGACCTCTTTAAAAGTAGTTTTCTCTGGCTGGTCACAGAAGGGAAATTCAGAGATTCAAAACACAAGAAGGATTCAACATGCTTTTGTTGGGTTGTAGATAGAGAGGCCCCATGGCAAGGAATGTGGTGGCTCTGGGAACTGAGCGTGGCCTCCAGCTGATAGCCAGCATGGAAAGGGGACCTCAGTTTTACAACCGTAAGGAACTGAAATCTGCCAACAAGAATAAATAAGCTTGACGGCAGATTTGCTTCCAGAGCCTCCAGTCAATAATTGAGCCCAGCTGACTCCTCGATCTCAGCCTTGTGATATCCTGGGCAGAGAACCCAGCCACATTTTGCTGAGCTTCTGATCTACAGAACTGTGAGCTAATAAATGGGTGGTTGTTTTAAGCTGCTAAGTTTGTGATCATTTGGTATGTGGCAGAAGACTAATACACCAGCTGAATCTCCCGCAAGGTTTTCTGGATGAAATTTCTTCTATAACAGTAAGTACATCATTAGAATTTTAGAAAGAGCCTGGACTATGTAGAAAAAGGAAGAGGAGTCGTTTTATTCTCTTTGCTTAGTAGTTTATAGTAACATCTATGGAGAAGAACTGATCATTTCCTCCACCAGTTGTCATCATGGGCAGTTACTATCTATCAGTGAGTCTTAGAGTAACTAAATATATTGGCTTTGAAGTTAACCCCATCTGGATCCAAATCCTGGCCCAGATACTTACTAGCTCTGCAGCCTTAGGAAAATCACTTAGCATCTATCTCCTCATCTGTAAAAATCAGGTTGTCAGTGAAGATTAAGTAAAATTACACATGTGAAAGAGCCTAATGCATACTAGCTGCATAATAAATGCTAATTTCCTTTCTTTATCAAAATAACTTCTATACTTCCCCAGCCTACATTTAAAAAAAAATTATTTTATTGAAGTATAGTTGATTTATAATGTTGTGTTAATTTCTGCTGTACAGCAAAGTGATTCAGTTATACATGTATATACATTGGTTTTCATATTCTTTTCCATTATGGTTTTATCACAGGATATTGAATATAGCTCCCTGTGCTATACAGTAGGACTTTGTTGTTTATTCATTCTATATATATAGTAGCTTGCATCTGCTAATTCCAATACTTTTTTTTGTTTTATTGCTTTTCTATCATCTCATTTGAGGCTTTTTTTTTTTGCAGTATGCGGGCCTCTCACCGCTGTGGCCTCTCCCGTTGTGGAGCACAGGCTCCGGACACGCAGGCTCAGCGGCCATGGCTCACGGGCCCAGCCGCTCCGCGGCATGTGGTATCCTCCCGGACCGGGGCACGAACCCGTTTCCCCTGCATCGGCAGGCGGACTCTCAACCACTGCGCCACCAGGGAAGCCCAGAGACTATTTTATATGGTAAGAGAATTACTACCTATGCTGAAAATGGTTGAAAAATAAACTCTTGATAAAGCAGAAACTAACACACCATTGTAAAGCAATTATATTCCGATAAAGATGTTAAAAAATAAACTCTTAGGGAAAATGCTTCTATGTACGGTGGAGGACCATTAAAGTTTACCTGAATCTTAATTGAAAAGAGATTTTGTCATAATAAGTTAGTAACATTAACATTTAAGCAGCCAACGAGGTGAGAAGGAGTAATAGCCAAGATTTTGCAGGAACAGCGGTGCTGGTGGTCCACCTTTATAACTTCACTCGCTGGGGCCCTGAGTTGCCTCATTGCTCCAGGGTTGGATGATGGGGATGAGGGTGGGAACAGTAATCACACAGATACAAGCACATCACCTAATACTTCTAGAGTGAGTGTATCCTCTTCCAGGTTTTGACCTTGTTCAGATGGGGCACTAACTTCACAACGATATTTCCCGGCATCATTTCTCGTAACATTTTTGATCCGTATGCTGAAATCTATCATCTCAGCTCGATCTTTAAAATCTCCTTTTAGAAAAAGAGGACAATGATGTTAATAATGATATAATAATTTTCTATATACTACCTTTCTCTAGTCACTTCATTCAGTAACCACTGCATTTATTTTCCTATTAATAAACTCAATTTAAAAATTTTAAAATTGTATGAGTGCTGCTCTTTCAAACTTCTATTTCTTTTTTAGAACGTCATACTATTCACAAAAGAACACTCAGTTCCGTATTCCCATATTTTATTTGAAAGAATTCAACCCTCATTCCTGCCTCATCCCCTTTCTAGTATGCTAGAATAAATAGATTCACATCTTCAAAAGATACTGGAGAGCCTAGTTTAACTAGCTGGAACAGTAACTTTATGTGTGGTGGCTTGCATGATACTGCCACAAAAAAGAAGGTGAGGGGGTCTTTAAAAACATTCTTTGGATTAGTTTTTGATAGTAATTTGTACGGAATTAAAATAGTGTTTTGTATCACATTAGATTAGCATTACAGAAAATTCAAGTAAAAACAGCTGTGCTATTAGGCCTCTGCTGCCCGTAATCCTATCTTAACAGGTAAGAACCACAGGGATATTTTAAATTTTCTATGAACTTTAAACATTTGCTCACTTGTTTAATTCTTTAAAATTAAAGTAAAATATATTTTAAAATAATAACCTGTTTATTATACTTAAGTTATATTTCCAACTTTTTAAATAATTATAATGGAAAATTTCAAGCATGCACAAAATTAGAGAGTATAGTAAAATGAACCTCAACAAACCATCACCCAACTGTAATTTTAATCAATGCTACGCCTGTCTTACTACATCTGCACCTTTAACCACTGGATTATTTTGAACTAAATCACAGACACCATTGCATTTTATCTATCATTACCAATACTTTAAATTAAAAGCTTACTATATATTCAACAAGAAGGATAGGGAGTATAAAGAAATGTATAACAATAAAAAATGTAAAAAAGAAAGCACTGGATAAGGGTAGCTGTATTTACCTTCCCCTAAGTCTTAACTCCCTAAACTTCTCAGTGATGGCCTTGCTTTCTCAATGGTGATATGGAAATAGGGTAAAGTTACTACAATTGAGCAGTGACCCTCCATCCCAACCCCACACCATCTTTTCGTCCTTTCCCGCAAGAGTTTAATCTACTGGGCCAGCAAGAACAATTGCATCTTACATCCTCTAGAAGTGAGGTGAGAAATGAGGGGTCCAGGGCCTCCATGGAGGTGAACTTCTTCTGTTCCCTGTCCTCTGTTTTTGTGGTTGTTGTGTTTTGGGTCTCAGTCTCTATTGGTTTCATCTCACACTTACAGAAACACATTCTCAGTCATCAGCCATGTCCTGCCCTCATTGGTTAATTAAAGGACCTGGGGTATTTGGTGCTCTCTTGCTCTCACCTTATCGAGTCCCAGCATCTTACCTTGAAGAGCCTGTTGATAGTAGACAAAGGAGACACTGCGCCCCAGTTTCTTCCACTCCAATCTGGAGGAAATGGTCTTCTTTGGGTATTTACAGGCTAAAATAACCTCTAGGAACATAAATAAAAATACTTTTTAAAAAATTGTCCCTCTGAAATAATATTTTACTTAATAAATTTTTAACATCCTTAAATTATTATTTTATACATTCATTCATTTATTTATTCATAAATTTCCTCAACAGGTTGGCTTAATTCAAAGATGAATTGAAAGCATTATGATTATTTCGCAAAATAATTTTGTGACACTATGCTACTTTCCCTAGTTCTTGAGCTTCAGTTATCATCTGTAAAATAAGATAGTATCTCATAGAGTTGTTGAGTCTTCATATACAATAATATATGCAAAGCACACATGCCTGGACATAGTAAGTCTTTAAAAATGGCAGCTATGATTAATTATTTATCTTTTTCTTCCCCATCTCAGTCTTCAAGGAGTTTACAGTCTGGTAGAAGAGACAAGTAAGACAGTGTAATTTCAGTCCAAGGTGATGAGTGCCAGGATGGAGGTAAATAGTGGATGGTTCACCCTACTGCCTAAGAAAGGCACTTAGCCCAGCCCAGGCCATGCTATGGAACCCCAAATGGTCCCTCAACACGCTACATCCTCACTCAGATCCCTTTTTTGATAACCTTCTCTGAAAATACATTAATACACACCCAATATGGTCTCCTAATAAATCATTGACTCCCACCCCTCACCTCAATCCAGAAAAATTATTCAAAGATTTCATCTTGGCATCAGGTTTAACCGCCTCAATGTAGCTCACTAAGGTTACTTTACCACGGGCAATTTACTGCACTTATGTCATTAAAGGATTCCTGGAACTACCCAAGGAGCCCCCTCCTTTAACTGTCCAAACAAGATGACGGACGGAAGAAAAACCCAGGGCTTGCCTGCCAACTACTTCAAGTTGCCAAATGGAAATCTCTAGTTCTAACTTTTTTTTTTTTTTTTTTTTGCGGTACGCGGGCCTCTCTCTGTTGTGGCCTCTCCCGTTGCGGAGCACAGGCTCTGGATGCGCAGGCTCAGTGGCCATGGCTCACGGGCCCAGCTGCTCTGCAGCACGTGGGATCTTCCCGGACTGGGGCACGAACCCGTGTTCCCTGCATCGGCAGGCGGACTCTCAACCACTGCGCCACCAGGGAAGCCCTAGTTCTAACTATTTTTAAAGTATGTTTCAGCCAGCTCTCTGGAGTGTCAACTTCATATTTTTTTTAAGTTTTTATTTTATATTGGAATATAGTTGATTTACAATGTTGTGTTAGTTTCAGGTGTACTGCAAAGTGATTCAGGTATACATGTACATATATCGATTATTTTTCAGATTCTTTTCCCATATAGGTTATTACAGAGTACTGGGCAGAGTTCCCTCAACTTCATATTTCTGAAACTTTTTTTCCTCCACAATGCATACAGTTTGACCTAAAAAACACAGTATCTTTGACTAGAAGAGAAACTATGTTAAAATCCTTCTCATACCTCTGATTTTGATGTTAAGCAGACTTAATGCCGTTAAAAAAAAATAATTCAGGATATTACATGACATGGTAGATTAGAAAGCAATACTTATAATATTTATCCCAGGTTTTATTAAAAGTATACACATAGATATGGACAAAAAGCCTGTATGAATATGTATGAAAATATTAACCCAGTGATGATTTCTGTGTGACAGAATTATGATTTTTCTGTTAAAATGTAGTTTCTAATTTTTTTTTAGTTTCACACACATTGCTAAAAATATAGAAATAGAATAACAGGTAATGGAAGATAGGAAGTAGGATAGAGAAAAGAAAGACAAGGAAAAATAATCCAAAATTTGTTTTTAAGGATACCTAGGTTTTTTTTTTTTTTTTTTGGATGCCTAGTTTTAAAAAGTTTTATGTTACAAACAGACATCATTTTACAGGCATGTTTACAATTATGCTACACAGACAAATGTGTGCCGAGGGACTTGTCTGAGGAAACATGGCTCTGTTCTGTTGATTAAGGAGAATGGGTGGTGGCCTTCCGGAGTCTTGAGCTCTAGATAGGTTTCCTTCCCGTATTTTGTTGAGTTTCCAGCAATTAAACACACACCCACACTCATTTTTAGCTCACACTCCTAGGTCTTAGGAATAAATTTACACTCAAATAATCAAATTGTTTCGCATATTTAACTGGACACACACACACACTCCTTTTGGTGAATTCTTCCTGATTTCTATACTCATTACTCTATGGAAAACCTCTGCAGAAATTATGTTAAAAATGTAACCAATGGTTCTCTTAAGTGAAGTGACTCCACTCCAGCCTCAATCTCATTGACCATATAAAATGTGGAGAAATGGTCTATGCAATTTGTCCAAAATATATTGAGTATTTACTGTGTGTCTGGCATTGTTCTTGAGCTATAGCAGTGAGCAAAACAAAGATCCCTCCCCTTTGGGATCTTACAATTTGCAGGGGGTCAGACACACAAGAAACATCACGAAGTGAATTATATAGTACGTTAAGAGGTCATGAGTGCTATGAAAATAAGAGTAGATCAGAGTACAGGAAGTTTGGGAATCTGGGGAATGGGGGTGCAGTTTTAAAAGAATAGAGTAGTCAGAGTTCACCTCATTTAGAAGGTGATAATTAACCAAAGACTTAAAAGAGGGAATTTGAATTTTTGAATTTCCTGGAATCTGAATTTCGCCTTGTGGTTCTTTGGGAGTGTTCCAAGCAGGGGAACACCCTGACCTCAAAAACTGTGAGAAACAGTAAATCTACTGAACCATGGGGTCAACATATGAGGATAGAGAACCAAGTGAACTGAGAAGCTAACTACCATGGACTCTCCTCTCTCTTTTCAGCCCAAATTCAACATTCATGGCCAGCATAATTTTCCGTGTCTAGCCCTCGGCATTATTATGCCATAATATGGTAGTTTAAGGCACAGGCTTTGAAGTTAGACCTCTGCCATAAACCAGACGTGTGATATTGAGCAAATTATTTAACTTTTTAAAAAAAAGATGTGATTGTGTTCACATCTGTAAAATGACAAGAACAACATTACTCATCTTGCAAAGTTGTGGTAAAGATTAAATGAGATAATATATTTACATACTTGGGTGCACATGGTACTCTGTATATAGTCCATGTTCCATAAATGGTTATTATTACTTTTACCCATGAGGCACTTCTCTTACTTGTAGTTATAAGCTTGCCTTGGCATGGTAGAAATCCATACTTAATACCATCATAAATCTACCCCCAAATTACTCAGATTTGAGCTAAAGTGTTTCCTGTGTTTGAGACAGTAAAGAAAATAATATAGACATAAATCATACTTTCTCAAAGCAAGGCATATTAGAACAGAAAAATGCGCCAAGTTTTTCTATTAAGATGATTATTACATTGCCAAAAATATCTGTTCCAGTTTGGATTGAGAAAAGATAATTCTTTGTTTGGAAAAAGCATTTGTTCAACATGTAGCAAAATAATCACTTTAAGGAATCACACAGCTAGAATCACTGTGAATTTTAATTTTTCTAAGATTCTGTATTGTTGACTCTTGTTTGATTTCATTCTCTGTGCTCAAGTTAAAAATCATCAAAATCTTACATAATGCGAGAAGAGAATGTATACTACCAAAGTAGTTCTGGAGAATTACCATAAATTATTACTTCTGTGGAGAAAAGCATGCTATTAAATTCTGATTTATTTCTCTCAGGGTTGTGCTCTCTGCATAAGGCTGCTCATGTAACTTACAAGCCTGGCAGAGCAGCGCTCGCTTTACTCTCATTCTGCTTTTGGCATCACTATGGGAGGTGATACAGAAAAGCAGTACTGAAAAGAAGGAATTAATTAATTCATAATTGTTTGAAATCATAGAGACAAGAGACAAAAAACTGAATGAGTTGGGGGGAACACACATATACACAAATCATAAAATATTTTAGTACAACTCAACAACAAAAAAACAAACAACCCAATCAAAAAATAGGCAGAAGACCTAAATACACACTTCTCCAAAGAAGACACACAGATGGCCAAGAGGCACATGAAAGATGCTCAATATTGTTAATCATTAGAGAAATGCAAATCAGAACTACAATGAGGTATCACCTCACACTGGTCAGAATGACCATCATTAAAATGTCTACAAATAACAAATGCTGGAGAGGGTGTGGAGAAAAGGGAACCCTCTTGCACTGCTGGTGGGAATGTAAGCTCGTGCAGCCATTACAGAAAGCAGTATGGAGGTCCCTCAGAAAACTAAAAATAGAATTACCATATGATCCAGCAATCCCATTCCTGGGCATATATCCCGACAAAACTATAATTTAAAAAGATACATGCACCCCTATGCTCATAGCAGCACTATTCACAATAGCCAAGACATGGAAACAACCTAAATGTCCATTGACAGATGAATGGATAAAGAAGAGGTGGTACATATATACAGTGGAATACTAACTACTCAGCCATGAAAAAAAAAAAAAAGCCATTTACAGGGGGCTTCCCTGGTAGCGCATTGGTTAAGAATCTGCCCGCCAATGCAGGGGACATGGGTTCAAGCCCTGGTCTGGGAAGATGCCACATGCTGCAGAGCAACTAAGTCTATGTGCCACAACTACTGAGCCTGCACTCTGGAGCCCGTGAGCCACAACTACTGAACCCAAGTGCCACAACTACTGAAGCCCACGTGCTCTGAAACAAGAGAAGCCACTGCAATAAGAAGCCCGTGCACTGCAACGAAGAGTAGCCCCCGCTCGCTGCAACCAGAGAAAAGCCTGCGAGCAGCAACAAAGACCCGACACAGCCAAAAATAAAATAAATAAATTAAAAAAAAAGAAAAAGCCATTTGCAGCAACACGGATGCCGCCAGAGATTATCATACTAAGTGAAGTAAGTCAGAAAGAGAAAGACAAATACCATATGATATCACTTACATGTGGAATCTAAAATATGACACAAATGAACCTATCTAAAAAACAGAAACAGACTCACAGACATAGAGAACAGACTTGTGGTTGCCAAGGGGGAGGGAAGGTGGGGGAGGATAGACTGCGAGATTAGGGTTAGTAGATACAAATTATTACATATAGAATGGATGGACAACAAGGTCCTACAACAAGGTATAGCACAGGGAACTATATTCAATGTCCTGGGATAAACTGTAATGGAAAAGAATATAAAAAAGAATGTATAATGTACATATGCATAACCAACCAAGTCACTTTGCTGTGCAGCAGAAATTAATACAACACTGTAAATCAACTATACTTCAGTTTAAAAAAGTAAAAACAAAAAAAATATTTTAGACTTTAAGTAAAATTAAGTTACTGCATAAAATATCCTAAAAGTGAAATGTTGAAGAAGATAGATAGAAATTTATTTTTGCTTTATGGAAAGCCAAGTTGGAATGATTGGAGCACATATAAAATAGAATCAAAATGTAATTTTTAATTAAAAGGAGCAGAGGCGAGATTAAAAAAATAGAAAATACTTACTTGGGAGTAAATAAGACTAACATTTGATTGCAATAAACATAGAAGGATTTTCTATTTCCTATCTGTAGAAGGATTTATTTCAAAAATAAAACACACATTTTAAAGTGATACAAAAATGGTACAGGGTTTTAGTTTAGAGTGTTGGAAATGCTTTGAAACTAGATAGAGGTGGTGGTCACACAACACTGTGGATATAATAAATGACACTTAATTGTTCACTTTAACATCGTGAATATTATGTTATGTGAATTTCGCCTTAATACATTTTTTTAAAGTAATGTAAGACTAAAGAATATACTCTTGGCATCCTAATTCAGATATCATGGCGTAGGGCCTGGGGAGGCAGGGATGAATATCCACGGTATCCAGCTGGACCCAACAGTAAGATCCTCCAGAAAAGTAAAAAGTGAGAGAAATTAACTTTGTTTCCTTTGTCCCACATGGATATCCTGCTCCATCTTGTCCTCTCACTGTGCTCACTCATTGGCTTTTCCAGTCTCCTTTTTGGCATCTCACCCAGCCGTGTTTGTCTTCCCTATAAGTACTCCATAGTCCCAAATTACTACCAATCATTAATTTCTTTTTCCCACCTCTCCCCATTTAAAGCTACGTCATGATAAAGAGTGTTTTATTAGCTTAATCATGTAAAATATTAGGACTTCAAAGAACCTGAATAACCTAAATAATTATTTAAGTGAATGACTGATTCACTGATTCTTATTATAGCATATTATTATTTAACAAGCACATATAACTTACTCTATGCCAGGCATGACTGGTTAAATACTAGATCATTTAATTCTTCTCACATCAGGCCCCCTTTTTAAATCTTTTTCTCTTTACTCCAAACCTATCTCTCTCCAACTGCAGGAAACTAAGACATGCCTAAAGAAAAGGGATCAGACATTTGAAATCAGTTTCTTAAATGTTTATGGTCTAAAGAAGCATCACATTTAAGAAACAGTAATTTTTCAGGTTGCCCAGTATTATTAATGTGTTCTAGGTAAAAACCCTTCAGAGAAGTAGTAGATAGTCAACATTTGAAGTAAATTTGTAAAGGCTTATAATTCTTTTTGGTTATTAGATCCTTAAAAAAAATTTAATTGTGATAAAATATACATAACTTAAAATTTACCTTCTTAATGATTTTTACTGTACAGTTCAGTAGTGTTAAATACATTCACATTGTTGTGCAAGCAATCTCCAGAACTTTTTCATCTTGCAAAACTGAAACTTTACACCTGTTAAATACCAACTCCTCCCTTATAAATATTTTAAGAGGCTAAAATAAATAGCAAAATGATACCCCAACAGTAGGCTATATTAACGTTCTCTTAAATACATAGAGTGGGGTTTGCAGTGTTAATTCCCATTTACCAAATTTAGCTGACTAGAAACTTTGCAAGATCTCCTTCTCCCAGTTTTACAAATTAGATTTGATTTGTTGCAAATACTTTATGTAATGAGACATTCTTTGTACATCAGGTCTCTCGCGGAATGTCCAAAATTTCTACTGAGGAGGTGGAGAAAGGGTTCTCAAGGGGGAAGCAGCAGGGAGCAGCATTTCAGCAGGGGAGTTAGCGTGAAGTGAGACAGAGGTTCCTGACAAACAGAAAGGCACTAACGTGTGTCATCTCTGTGAGTTATTTCAACAATACGGACCGTGAAAATCAGTAAGGTACTCTACCTTGAAACTCTATTGCTGTGACTACTTGATGATCTTTTGAGGCAGAGAATCCATAGGCCTTATGATCTGAAAGATTAAAACAGACAGGATAATTAAAATAGTGCAAAAGGCCATTTTCACATGTTTGAATGGGATGCCATATTAAAGAAAACTAGCCTGAAGTTTGGTGACAGTTTCACACAATTCATAACACATAAGTTTTCAAGTATCAAAATAGGAAAAGCTCAGGCAAACTGTACGTTTTTTCCATTTTCTATATTGTGGTTTTGCCCTTTAAGCATTTCCCAAAGCAGAACTCATGCATCTATTTGCGCCCCTCCCCCCTGCTGCCCCCTCAGACAACACACTCTCACAAGCTCAACTGTTAAACAAGAGTTTATGTCCTTAATTCAGCCTAATGTGCGATCTAGTACTGTCACAGGTATTGCCCCCTGCAAATAAAAGCTAATTATTTTTAGTGCTTTAGGTAAGGACATAAATTGCTTTATGAACTTATCTCTGACTATACCTATATCATATAGAAATGAGTCATTCAACGTATTTACTATGAAATGTACATAGTACATACATGGTATGTACATGATATATACATAGTATATATGTACATAGTATATACATAATATATAATGATTATGAACTTTGTGTAATAAAGGTCTGATAAAAAATGCAAGCAGAACACCTTTGTTATCCCCCTAAACAGTTCCATGATTTTCCAATCCTGGAAAAATCACTGATCTATAAGACTGAAATCCCTAATGGGATCTGATATGATGATGATGATGTTGATGACTGATGGTGGCGATATTATCAGTTTCCCCACCTGATGAAATCCACATTTTTTTCAGGTGGGGAAACTGACGCACTGAGAGGCTAAGAAACTTGGCCAAGGTTATATTAGTCGTAAGTGGTGGATCTGGGATTTTAACTTACCTAAATTATACCCAAAGCCCACATTGTTTATTACTGTTCTATACTGGGCCTCACATCACGTTCCTCCCAAGCTGAACTATGAGGAAGGACTGCAGATTAACAAAGGTGCCTGGTGGAAAAGTCCACTGGTCTAATGAAGACGGCATAGGTTGAGAAATTGGTGGTAATAAGCAAGGCAAGGACTGGCTCAGAAGAATAACAGGAAGGTGGAAGCTAAGAGACTATGACTGGAGAAGTAGGACACTAAGGTAATCTCAGAGGAAAGCTCTAGATAAAGCTTTCTCAATGTTGACACTATTGACATTTGAGACTACATCATTCTTTGTTGTGGGAGGCTGTCCTGTGCATTGTAGGATGCTTTGCAGTATCACCTGCTTCTACCCACCAAACGCCAGTAGCATCCCTAGCCCCCTACCCCAAGTCATGACAACCAAAAATGTTCCTAGATATTGCCAAATGTCCCCTGAGTGTAGGACGGGGAAGTCCTACCTGGTTGAGAACCACTGCTCTAGACTTACAGCTAGGCTGGTTTGACAACCCAGGAATAGACTTAAGGAGGGCAAGGAACCATGAGTTCAAGGATTTGGAAAGTTCCTATAAGATCAGAATTTCTTAACTATGAAATAATTTATTACACTTTTGTGAAGGAGAGAAAAATCCTTCATATGACATGGCATCTTATCTTTCAATCATTTATCTATAAGTACCTTGACATGTAAATGAATCTTCCACTGTGCCGGATTCTATCACTCCTGAAGAATACATGCTATTCTGGATAATTTTTTCTTTTTTCCTTTCTCTCTTCTCTTGGAAGCCTGGACAGCAAATCTAATTGTGAAATTAAAAATCTCAGAAAACTATAAACCTCAAATGTCTAGCTCAACTGTTCAACATTGTTTAAATATTCAGGTTCTACATATCTCTAGATTGCAAACATCTTCACTAAGGAAATTGGCCAATCTATGTGAAGAATGTAGGCCTGAACTGATCCTTTTTACTGCCCTTGTAAATATATTTGTATAAAGCAGTAACCCACTTGGCTCAGTCTTAGAGAGGTATTGGAGCCACCAAAGAGTAATTTCAAAATAACTCTTTTGCTTGCATATTTCAAAAACCATGAAGGGGTCCAAGAAGTCTTTTAAAATACTCTATTTTCCCTTTTCCATGTACTTTTGTCACATACTAGAATATGTCCCATAGTCCTCTGAACTGCTCCCCCCACCAGCCCCTCATGCCTTTCTTTTCCAGCTTCTCCTCTCCTGCCTCAATTTTATTTTGTAGAGTCCAAAAGGAGGGTTTGGATTTTCAGAGAGCAGAGGAAGGGAAGAGACTAAGCTGGCCAAGCCAGAATCCTCTTAAGTGAGCTGGAGAAAAGTTAGGGTCTCATGGGTCCTTGTGCATTACACCCACATTTAAATGACATGATCGCTGAATGTTTTTCCTGTGATTCTGATTCTAAACCACTATTCTGTGAAACTTTCGAAGTACACTTTGAAAGAGTCTCTTTTCTCCTTTAGAAATGTGTAAATTAGTGTGCTCAGAGAAGTTCCAATTATGACTGGCATTTCTCATGACTTTTGAACTATTTTAGTATACTTTTTAGACAAAACAATGAAGATTCATATTCCCTAGAAACCAGTTGAGAGGACAATGTTGGCAAAATAGGAAAAGATAATCTTTGTTCCCTTCACATCATGTCTTTGAACTTTTCAAACACCACATTGCCTACTGAGAATGTTTATTTTCTTTAGGAGTCTTGGGCCTTCTTTCATTTGAGGCAAACATTAGTCCAATCTGAGACTGGAAGATTTAGGACCAGATTGAATCATCTTTCCCTTTTCCTATTTTTTAAAAAATTAATAATTAATTAATTTTGGCTGCGTTGGGTCTTTGTTGCTGCATGCAGGCTTTCTCTAGTTGTGGCGAGTGGGGTCTACTCTTTGTTGCGGTGCACAGGCTTCTCATTGCGGTGTCTTCTCTTGTTGCAGTTGCAGAGCACTGGTTCTAGGCATGCAGGCTTCAGTAGCTGTGGCACGCAGGCTCAGTAGTTGTGGCGCACGGGCTTAGTTGCTCCGTGGCATGTGGGATCTTCCTGGACCAGGGATCAAACCCGTGTCCCCTGCATTGGCAGGCAGACTCTTAACCACTGTGCCACCAGGGAAGTCCCTCTTCCCTTTTCTCAGTTCCAGTTTTCTACTTGCTAAAACTTCCTTTGAGAATTATTTCTTTAATTTTCAAAAATCACTTTTAAAGTTCTATGGAAAATAACAGCTGTTAATTTCAGGAATGTTATTACTTCCCTCATAACTTTTGTATGTATATATTTGAATAGAAAAAAAATGTGTCTCAGACAAGGAAAAAGAAAGGATTGGTTGAATTGCAAAAGCTATGAAGGTAAAACAATTATAACGGGGCTTAGTACTATTAAATTAATGAATAGATAGCATTTCTTGGTAGGCTGAATATTTCCTTCAATGATTTTAAGCATCTTCTCCTAGCTGTCTTGCTTCCTCTAATTCCATTTACTTCAAGGTTTGCCTTTAATTAAGTAAAAATATTTTTTAAAGTGTAGTCACTTACGTTGAACTTATTTAAACAGAAAGCTCTAAATCTTAAAAAAAATATATAAGATTTCTACTGTTTTCCAGCCTAAGTCTTCAAATTCAGTTTTATTTTTCTAACTTGAACCCAATAACTCTATTTATGAAAACAAAATGTTTTGTATCAGTATTTCACTAGCAGATGTTAGGAATAGGATCTGTTGGCCGTATTCTTTTTTTTTTTTTAAATATATTTATTTATTTATTTGATTTATTTATTTTTGGCTGTGTTGGGTCTTCGTTGCTGCACACGGGCATTCTCTAGTTGCGGCGAGCAGGGGCTACTCTTCGTTGCTGTGTGCAGGCTTCTCACTGAGGTGGCTTCTCTTGTTGCGGAGCATGGGCTCTAGGTGCGTGGGCTTCAGTAATTGTGGCACACGGCCTCAGTAGTTGTGGCGCACAGGCTCAGTTGCTCCGTGGCATGTGGGATCTTCCCAGACCAGGGCTCGAGCTGCGTCCCTTGCACTGGCAGGCTGCTGGCTGGTTTCTTGAACTGATTTTCTTTCTTCACTTTTCTTGAGTAAGTTAAGTAGAAAAATAAACAAAAACTTGTCAAGTAGGGCCGCTGGTTAAGGTCAAAAATTGTTTTAAACCTAGTTACAAAACGTCTTTCATAGCTATGGATGTGTTCCAAAATCACTGGCAGTTCATAAAATGAGATTAAGAGATGATTATTTCCATAACTTCTAAATCTCCAAGTCAAGTAATTCCTAGTCAAATAAAACCTTTGTGATTCTTTTCTCCCCCCCACTGTAAGAATGAAAGTTCTTATATGTCTATCACCCGTCTAAAATAATTTGGTTTGACTAAGAATAAATATGTATTCACACTATCACAACTTAAAAATTTATTATAAAAGTGTTATTTAAGTGAACACTTTTCATTGAAAACATGATTAGGAAAAACTGATATGTTACAGAGGTTTTGTTTGTTTTAAAAATACATTAGAGAGGACTTCCCTGGTGGCACAGTGGTTAAGAATCTGCCTGCCAATGCAGGGGACACGGGTTCGAGCCCTGGTCTGGGAAGATCCCACATGCCGTGGAGCAACTAAGCCCGTGAGCCACAACTACTGAAGCCTGTGCGCCTAGAGCCTGTGCTCCACAAGAGAAGCCACCACAGTGAGAAGCCCGCACACCACAACAAAGAGTAGCCCCTGCTCGCCACAACTAGAGAAACCCCGCGTCCAGCAACGAAGACCCAGTGCAGCCAAAAATAAATAAGGACTAATAACTAACTAGTAAGGACCTACTGTATGCCACAGGGAACTCTACTCAATACTCTGTAATGACCTATATGGGAAAAGAATCTAAAAAAGAGTGTATATACGTATATGTATAACTGATTCACTTTGCTGTAATCCTGAAACTAACACAGTATTGTAAATCAACTATACCCTAATAAAAATAATTTTTTAAGTACATTAGAGAGAATACCGTGAATAAAAGCAAGTCATAAAAACTGTGGGTATAAATTATTTCATAAGTTTTCAAAAATAAAAATTAATAGCCATGTGTTTTCTTTTTAAAAATTTATTTATATTATTTTTTGGGGGGCTGCATTGGGTCTTCGTTGCTGCATGCGGGCTTTCTCTAGTTGCGGCGAGTGGGGGCTACTCTTTGTCGCGGTGCGCAGGCTTCTCATTGCAGTGGCTTCTCATTGCGGTGGCTTCTCTTGTTGTGGAACATGGGGTCTAGGTGTACAGGCTTCAGTAGTTGGGGCACACGGCCTCAGCAGTTGTGCCTCTCGGGTTCAGTAGGTGTGGTTCATGGGCTCTAGAGCACAGGCTCAGTAGTCGTGGTGCAAGGGCTTAGTTGCTCCACAGCATGTGGTATCTTCCTGGACCAGGGCTTGAACCCGTGTCCCCTGCATTGGCAGGTGGATTCTTAACCACTGCGCCACCAGGGAAGCCCTTAACCATGTGGTTTAATCACTTATATACAATTATTAGAGTAACAAATACTTTAAAAATCCATAGGGCTAGCAGTAACAATAATACCATCCAGTATTTATTACAGATAAATATTTATATGGATAGAAAGTAACCTAATGAGGTAGGAATTAGGATATATTAGATAATATACTCATCTCTCTCACTATCTGTCATTCAACCATAATAGGTCATAGAAGGGGAGGGAGAGGGCTTCCCTTGTGGCGCAGTGGTTGAGTCCACTTGCCGATGCAGGGGACACGGGTTCGTGCCCTGGTCCGGGAGGATCCCACATGCCGCAGAGCGGCTGAGCCCATGAGCCATGGCCGCTGAGCCTGCGCGTCCAGAGCCTGTGCTCTGCAACAGGAGAAGCCACAACAGTGAGAGGGCCGCGTACCGCAAACAAAAACTAATAAATAAGGGGAGGGAGAGGAGAGGGCGGAGGAGGGAGAGGAAGGAAGTAAGGGAAAGGGAGAGAGAGACAGACACACAGACGGACACGTTCTTCTAGTCTCGGGCCATTCTGGCCCTTCTTCTTAAGGAGACATTGGCATCCTATGTTCAGAGAAAGGGGAGACACACCAAAGGGCAAGGAGGAATAAAAGACATGTTTGACTTTGGAGCTACCCATGGCTGATGTCCTGGTGAGTTAGTGATGACCTGAAGAATTTAAGGGTGATTTTGACAATGAGTAAATTTTCCCCTTAAGAACCTAGCATCTAACAAAGATGTGACTCCACTCTGTTAATATCCTTATTTGACAGATGTGACAATTGAGAGAGGTTAAGTACCTTGCTCAAGGTCACAACACTAGAAAGCAGGGAAGCCAAGATGTGAATCTACCTACAGATACGTTTAGTCCGGCTCCACAGACCTCCTCCCACCCCACCCCTCATCCCCCGTTCTCAAATCTGTGCAAGGCATTGGGAGAAATCAGTACCAAACAATGCTACTCTCAGGCACTCTGCAGACAACTTCACATCCACTATCAATCTTTAGGGTTGTAAAAATATTATTCAGAGAGTTTATAACAAATTGCCATTTTAACAGAGAAAGTGTTAACGGACAGATGTTTATGGTGAATGAATTAATTTGAACAAACTTTGTACAAATATACAAACTTTGTATATTTGTATATATTTGTATATTATATACTGCACAAAAATTTTATGCTCCTTCCCTTTTCTGATTTTTTAATCATTTGAATACAAGAAGAACAAATGATGCTTTGGCACTAAGTATAAGTTGTTTTCATAAAACTATATGCGTTAGGCACATATGGACACTTTATCTTTGATAAAGGAGGCAGGAATGTACAGTGGAGAAAGGACAGCCTCTTCAATAAGTGGTGCTGGGAAAACTGGACAGGTACATGTAAAAGTATGAGATTAGATCACTCCCTAACACCATACACAAAAATAAGCTCAAAATGGATTAAAGACCTAAATATAAGGCCAGAAACTATCAAACTCTTAGAGGAATACATAGGCAGAACACTCTATGACATAAATCACAGCAAGATCCTTTCTGACCCACCTCCTAGAGTAATGGAAATAAAAACAAAAATAAACAAATGGGACCTAATGAAACTTCAAAGCTTTTGCACAGCAAAGGAAACCATAAACAAGACCAAAAGACAACCCTCAGAATGGGAGAAAATATTTGCAAATGAAGTAACCGACAAAGGATTAATCTCCAAAATTTACAAACAGCTCATGCAGCTCAATAACAAAAAAACAAACAACCCAATCCAAAAATGGGCAGAAGACCTAAATAGACATTTCTCCAAAGAAGATATACAGACTGCCAACAAACACATGAAAGAATGCTCAACATCATTAATCATTAGAGAAATGCAAATCAAAACTACAATGAGATATCATCTCACACCAGTCAGAATGGCCATCATCAAAAAATCTAGAAACAATAAATGCTGGAGAGGGTGTGGAGAAAAGGGAACACTCTTGCACTGCTGGTGGGAATGTGAATTGGTTCAGCCACTATGGAGAACAGTATGGAGGTTCCTTAAAAAGCTAGAAATAGAACTACCATATGACCCAGCAATCCCACTACTGGGCATATACCCTGAGAAAACCGAAATTCAAAAAGAGTCATGTACCAAAATGTTCATTGCAGCTCTATTTACAATAGCCCGGAGATGGAAACAACCTAAGTGCCCATCATCGGATGAATGGATAAAGAAGATGTGGCACATATATACAATGGAATATTACTCAGCCATAAAAAGAAACGAAATTGAGCTATTTGTAATGAGGTGGATAGACCTAGAGTCTGTCATACAGAGTGAAGTAAGTCAGAAAGAAAAAGACAAATACCGTATGCTAACACATATATATGGAATTTAAGAAAAAAAAATGTCATGAAGAACCTAGGGGTAAGGCAGGAATAAAGACGCAGACCTCCTAGAGAACGGACTTGAGGTTATGGGGAGGGGGAAGGATGAGCTGTGACAGAGCGAGAGAGAGTCATGGACATATACACACTAACAAACGTAGTAAGATAGATAGCTAGTGGGAAGCAGCCGCATGGCACAGGGATATTGGCTTGGTGCTTTGTGACAGCCTGGAGGGGTGGGATAGGGAGGGTGGGAGGGAGGGAGACGCAAGAGGGAAGAGATATGGGAACATATGTATATGTATAACTGATTCACTTTGTTATAAAGCAGAAACTAACACACCATTGTAAAGCAATTATACCCCAATAAAGATGTTAAAAAAAAAAAAAAACTATATGCGTTAGTAAATTTAGGGAAACTTTCACAGTTTTCCGTTACCCAAACCACTGGACGATTCAATTTTTCATGTGATATTTGCAATGAAGTAAATAAATTAACTTCTTACAGTAAAATAAATTCTCAAAAATTTCAAAGAAATGTTCTTCAAGCACATCTTCAAATGTTTAATGGTGGCCAACAGCATCAGAAAGCCATCAGTAGCTGAATTTCTCACCAGATGCTCACCACTAGGACATGAAAGAAGCCCTTTGAGCATTCTGAGGTCTTTCTTTGACACTCCCCAAGTGACAACCTCAGCCAAACACAATTTGTTCACCAGTGGCATTGACTATAGATTTTAGATAGACAACAACAGTCAACTCAAATCCAGCAGACTCTCAGACAAGATGAGGAAATGCTGTCTTCCAACACTGATGCTAATAGGAATCACATACTCAATGTAAGGCATGGATATTAACCATTCTATGTCCTAATTCGTTCTCCCTAAGATTAAGGTGCCAGAAAACAATGGCCTTAACACTCTGTCAGTGTAAAATAAGAAATCGTTACTAAAGATGTCAAGTATCAAAACAGACAATGGCCAAGATACTAAAATGGGAGATAAACCTGAGTGTCTCTCTTCACTAATTGATTTGTAGTCTGGGTTGTGTCTCAGGAACATCCTTAAAATATAGATGGTACATCAGGCTTTGAGAACTTGATGATACTTTAATTTAAGATTATTCATTGCCCTTTAATGCAAAATTATAGTTGCTAATTCTTAAACTTCAATATAGTTTTTCAAGATTAAAAGTCCCACCACCAGCATTCGATAGTTACGTTTCTCAGCAGCAATAAACATACTAATATAATTGTCAAGTAAACAATTTTTGAGAAGACGTATTGTTAGTCACTTCTCCAGAATTTTGATCAGCTCTGAGCAAAGAGCTAAAACCAAGCTTCTGAATCTGGATTCTGAACTCTGGTTCTGAATCTCTACAATATGCAAATCTGCACAGAAAGTCCTAACAACTGACAACACAGATTATTCAGTGGCTGGTTGGGCCAGGGGACAATGAAATGGTTATTCTACAGTCATTTGATATCTATAAATCCACTGAAGCAACATATGTGAGAAGACAGCTCTTTACCATCTGTTAAGCTCTCTCTATCCCCAACTCTATATAGATGTTTGTTTTAAACTTTCTTTACACTTCAAGAGTTTTATTTCTCCACCTTACTGACTGAATTTCGGGAATCAATAGCAACCGTTTAATGCAGTAAAAGTTATGTTTTGAAAGAGTGAACATGCAGCTATGAATACAAATTGTGTTTTACAGAGACTAGCATAAAAAGTATCAAAAAGATCTCTAATATCACCAGTCTGTTAAATTTATAATCTGCAAATGAAGTTATCTTTGCATTTCTCAAATGAAGATAGTGCACAGCTAATGTTTTCAATCTTTTTCTGAATTAGAAGATCTATAGAATACAATGAATGGACACATAACAGGAGACAGACTGACTGAGTTTAATAAGGCTTAAGCTCTGGGGTCCTCCCTTGCCTGGACACCTCCTAAGGGCCTGGGAGTGAAGTGAAGAGGGCCTAGTAATTTGCACATTTTGTAAAATTTGCAAGGATAAGATTTTTTTGTATAATTTTTCTTAGTGAGAACTTTAATAATCTATCCCGGCACACACTTATGGACTGCTCCTTATTAATGAGTTTACTTAGCTTTCTAAATTTGACCACCCACAATAAAGTGGTCTCCAGGGTCCTGAACTAACTGTCTGATAGTTCAACCTTTAAAATAGTAAGATTTTTAAAAAATTTTTTAAAAAATTAATTTATTTTATTTTTGGCTGTGTTGGGTCTTTGTTGCTGTGCGCAGGCTTTTCTCTAGTTGAGGTGAGCAGGGTTACTCTTCGTTGTGGTGTACAGGTTTCTCATTGCAGTGGCATCTCTTGTTGTGGAGCATGGGCTCTAGGCGCATGGGCTTCAGTAGTTGTGGCACATGGGGTCAGTAGTTGTGTCTCGTGGGCTCTAGAGCACAGGCTCGGTAGTTGTGGTGCACGGGCTTAGTTGCTCCGCAGCATGTGGGATCTTCCCGGACCAGGGCTCGAACCCATGTCCCCTGCATTGGCAGGCAGATTCTTAGCCACTGAACCACCAGGGAAGCCCCTAAAACACTAAGATTTTATATGACCAAGTAAATTGTATTCTCTTTCTCAAATTTCAATTCTTAAAATATGACAGTTGAATAAATTTTAGTTTTTAACTCTCCTGCTGTATGATGATTCATAAAAGCTTTAGCCCTTACATTTCATACATGTGCTATTAATTAAATTCTATTACCATAAATGCTTCCAGAAGAGATCTGAAAACTAAGGGAAAGCTTCCCAGTTTATTGTTGCTTCATGCTTCCTTGATTAATCTTCAGGAAGCCAAAGGAACAAGAACCATTTATTTTGAAGTGCAGAACATGGAAACAATGGCTTGGCGTTGCTTAACTGTCATATTTTACTACTGTCAGGCAAGATTGCTCAGGGTTAGTTACCCTGATTTCTAGGGTGCTCAAATCCAAGAACTATAACTTCCCCTTTCTTTTATTAAAGACAGTTCTCTGACTCATTCTTTTATTTCAAAACTGGTCCTACACATCCAACTGTGAGCTAACACCAGAATGAATTTTTTAGGGCCAGTCAACTAAGCCAATTGAAAGAAATGATTTAATGAACATCTGTGTTATGGACTGAATGTTTGTGTCTCCCCAAAATTAATATGTTGAAATCCTAACCCCCAATGTGATGGTATTAGGAGGTAGGGTTTGGGGGAGGTGATTAGGTCTTGAGGATGCCGTGCCCTCATGAATGGGATTAGTGTCCTTACAAAAGGGACCCCAGAGGGCTTCCCTGGTGGCGCAGTGGTTGAGAGTCTGCCTGCCGATGCAGGGGACACGGGTTCGTGCCCCGGTCCTGGAAGATCCCACATGCCGCGGAGCAGCTGGGCCCGTGAGCTGTGGCCGCTGAGCCTGCGTGTCCGGAGCCTGTGCTCCGCAGTAGGAGAGGCCACAGCAGTGAGAGGCCCATGTACAGAAAAACAAACAAACAAACAAACAAAAAAACAGGGACCCCAGAGAGCACTCTCTCTCTCTCCACCATGTGAGGATACGAGGAGTTGGCAGTCTGTATTATTAGTAAAATCCAAAAAGTCGAAACAAACCAAATGTCCATCAACTGATGAATGGATAAATAAAATGAGGTCTAGCCATACAATGGCATATTATTTGGCAATGAAAAGGAATGAAGTTAAGATAACATGACACAACATGGATAAACTTTGAAAATATTATAAGTGAAAGAAGCCAGTCACAAAGGCCATATATTATGACTCCACTTTTATGAAATTTCCAGCATAGGCAAATCCACAGAGACAGAAAACAGTACGTAGTTGCCAAGGGCTGGGGAGAGTGCCTGTTACAGGTATGGGGTTTCTTTTGGGAGTAATGAAAATCTTTTGGAATTGGATAGTGGTGACAGTTGCACAAATCTGTGAATATGTTAAAATAAAACACTGAATTATCTACTTTAAAAGGGTGAATTGTATGGTATGTGAATTATATCTCAATAAAGCTGTTTAAAAAACAAAACAAAAAAGTATCAGTCTGCAACAAGGAAGCAGGCTCTCACAGACACCGCATCTTCAAACACATTGATCTTGGACTTCTGGCCTCCAGAACCATGAGAAATAAATGTCTGTTGCTACCCAATCTGTGGTATTTTTGTGATAGCAGCTCAACGTAACTAAGACAATCTGCATGCATTCAAATCAGTGGGGCCTACAGAGCTACATCCTGGAATGGTCGTAAAATGAGTATTAGAGATCCAATTTTTGACCCTTATTCAGATCAAGTATTAAAAAGATGGACAAAGGTATTTGTGTCCAAATACGGCATGCAAAAGTCTAATTGCTGGGACTTCCCTGGTGGTGCAGTGGTTAAAGAATCCACCTGCCAATTCAGGCGACACAGGTTCGAGCCCTGGTCTGGGAAGATCCCACATGCCGCCGAACAACTAAGCCTGTGTGCCATAACTACTGAGCCTGCGCTCTAGAGCCCGCAAGCCACAACTACTGAGCCCGAGAGCCACAATTACTGAGGCTGCATGCCACAACTACTGCAGCTCGCACGCCTGGAGCCCATGCTCTGCAACAAGAGAAGCCACCGCAATGAGAAGTCCGCACACCGCAATGAAGAGTAACCCCCACTCTCCTCAACCAGAGAAAGCCCGCGTGCAGCAATAAAGACCCAACACAGTCAAAAATAAATTTTAAAAAACGTCTAATTGCCATAACATAATTCAAGCGAAATGGCTTTGACATCCTGTACAGCATGATGAAGACTGAATTTGCGGCAGAATCAGCGAGATATTTTGAATTATGTAGAGTCAGTCTCAGCATTTCAAGTTTCTGATGAGGAGATATTAGAACTGACTTCTCACCCATGGGGATAAAGAGCTAAATAGTATTGTATCACCAACACCACCACCTTCCACAGGTTGGCTTTTTGACTGAATATCATCCAAAGGCAAACAAAAAGCAACGTTAAGGTCCAGATGGGTGCAGAAAGGGTAGTCTGATCGAAATGTGACCTAAGTCTTTATTCCAGATGAAAAGAGAATCATTCTTTGTCTTCAGGAAGTCAGAACTGACAGAGAGGAAATGAGATCTATCTAGGTTGGAAACCCTTTGCTATGAATGATTAGTTACTTCGCCTTGGGCAAGCTACAGCCTCGATCTTCTAAACCTTAGTTCCCACTTAGGTAAAATGAAGCTACCAATGCCTTCCTTACAGGTTGTAAAGATTAAATTAAAGTATGTAATTGCTTAGCCTCGATGCTGGCAAGGGTCCAATCTCTACAGTTTGTTTCTCCTCTCCCTCTCCTCACTCCACATTGTTTTTTATCCAATGGGTTGATGCAGATTTAGTGTTTCATAAATGACTCCATAGTAATAATGTATTAGGATGGACTATAAAAATAGAGAATGAATTTTTAGAGTTATTACTTTTTCTTCCCTTTTAATTAATTAGGCTGCGCAGCTTGCCTTGTGGGATCTCAGTTCCCCCACCAGGGACTGAACCCAGGCCATGGCAGTGAAAGCGTCAAATCCTAACCACTAGACTACCAGGGAACTCCTATTTTTCTTCCTTTTTAAAATGACTAGCTTGACTTCTTCATTACAGTGGCTGCCTAGAGAAGGGAAGGCCTAGGTTTAAATTCTTGCTTTGACATACTTGGGACAGTTATAGCCTCTTTGGATTGTGTTTTGTCATTTGTAATACATGATTTATGATGACACCTTCCCTAACTACCTTAATCTCACAGAATTCATCATTCCCTTCTCCTTTATATGCTTTTTGCACTTAACATCCAGGACAATACACTTGTCTAGGTTTCCTTCTCATGGATCTTATCCTGGGACATCTCCTCTTCTCTGTCTATACGTCCTTCCTGAATGATGTGAACCAAACTCAGGGCATTAAACACTCCCAGATGTTAACAACTCCCAAATACATAGCTCCAGTCTAGGTGTCTCTGCTGAACTCTGGACTCAGATCCAAACGCCTATTCAACCTTGAAGGTTTAACAGACATTTCAAACACTACGTCCAAACCTCATCTTTATTTATGAACCTGCTCCACTTTCCCCACCTCAGATGATTATTCTGGTTGCTTTGGCCGAAAATCTTGCAGTTATCTTTAATGATTCCACTTCCCCAAACCCATGCCATATCCAGTTCATCAGCAAACCCTATTAGCTCTACCTTCAAAATGCATCCAGAAACTGTCCATTCTCACTAATTCCATTGCTACCACCTGATCTGAGCACCACTGCCTCTTGCCTGGATCACTGCAATAAACTCCTGACTGGCCTTCTACGCTATCCTGCTCCTGCAGAATTTAATCTCAACACATACACTAAGGTGATCCTTTGAAATGCTAAATCAGATCGTGGCACCTTGGATTAGTTCTTTATTTCACCAGAGTAAGGGTAAAAGTCCTTCATTGGCCGAGATGGCTCTATACAATTTGGCCTCATTGCCTTTCAGACCTTCTTAACTCTTCCCTCTGAGCTCTGCTCCAGGGACAATGGCCTTCTTCTTCCTCAAAACAGGCCAGGCTCTGTCTATTTCCTCTCCCTGAAAGCCTCTTCCTTCAGAGGTTTACAAAATCCTTCACTTTTTCAAGTTTATTCTCAAAATATACCTCCTTGATGAAGTCTACTCTGATGACCCTGTTTAATATCACAATCTCACCTGCACCTGACCTTTTCCCTTTCAAACTCCTGCTTCCCTTAATCCTGCTTTGATTTCTCTTTTTTCCATTGAACCTGTCATTCTAACATAGTATATAATGTACTTATGTATTGAGGGCAGGGGCCTTTATTTCTTTATCAATAGCCCAAGGGCTAAGAATAATGCTTGATGTGTAGTAGATACTCAATAAATATTTGCCAAATGAATGGAAATGAATTTAATTATGGAGAAAATGAAAATGGAATATAAAGAGCTATGTTTAATTTTTTAAATTAAGGGATGAGACGCACAAGATTAAACAATGAAAAATTTTGAAGCAGCCAATTTGAAACTAAAAACACTTAGTGCATCACTGTGGAGAATCAATTTTCATATTATGCTGCAACAAACAATTAAACATATTTGATGCTAAAAATGATGAGTCAACTCCTAAAATATCTTTCTGAGTAGTTGCCTTAAATGTGATTTTAAATGCCATAAATCACCATTCTTGTTTTAAAAACATCTTTGTCACCTAAAAGTAAATTTAATAAAAATTTCTGATTTTAATAACCACAAAGGTGAGAAGTTTTATCTTTTAAAACAAAATTACTTGCTTTTTAAAAGTTTTGATGTATGATTTAAAATAGCATTGTGATGGTTAATTTTGTGTTGACTTGGCTGTGCCACATTGCCCAGATATGCGGTCAAACATTTTTCTGGATGTTTCCATGAGGCTGTTTTTGGATGAGATTAACATTTAAATTGGTAGACTTTGAGTGAAGCAGATTGCCCTCCATAGTGTGGGTGGGCCTCATCTAGTCAGTAGATGTTCTGAATAGAACAAAAGACTGAGCTCCCTCAAACAAGAAGGAATTATGCCAGCAGACACCCTTGGAACTTGAACTGCAGCGTTGGCTCTTCCTTGATCTCCAGCCTGCTGGCCCACTCTGCAGATTTTGGACTTGCCTGTCTTTTTAATCGCATGAGACAATTCCTTAAAATAAATCTAGATATCTATATATTTATATCTATGTACACACACATATCCTATTGGTTCTGTTTCTCTGGAGAATTCTGACTAATACAAGCATCATAATGAATTACAGTACTAAATTAATTTTGGAGTGTCTAATTTAATACAAGTGTTCTTTTTTTTTTTTTTTTTTTTTTTGCGGTACACGGGCCTCTCACTGTTGTGGCCTCTCCCATTGCGGAGCACAGGCTCCGGACGCACAGGCTCAGCGGTCATGGCTCACAGGGCCCAGCCGCTCCGTGGCATATGGAATCTTCCCAGACCGGGGCACGAACCCGTGTCTCCTGAATCGGCAGGCGGACTCTCAACCACTGCACCACCAGGGAAGCCCAATACAAGTGTTCTTTGTATCTTAGGAGTTCCTTCTGGAGGTTCAGCAATACACTGTAATTTTAAGAAATGTTCCATAATCATTTATGTTCTGAGAAAGCTCATCTAGAATAAACTTACAATGTCAACCACTCCTCTTTAAACTTTAACAAACACCCTTCTCAGAGCCATGTCTATATCTTCAAGACATGTTTAATTTAATCTTCCTTATTATTTTCACATAAGTCTTAACTTGGAGGGGAGGTGTGGGCATTAAAATTCTTCACTAAAATTCTTTCCAATCTTCAAGGTCCCTCTTAAGTCTTACCACCTCTAGGAACTTCTCCTGTGAAAGCTCTGAATGATATTTTGACTACCCATGGAACTTTCCTTTCCAACCTACTTTGATAAAATTAAATAGCATTTTATGATTTGGCTCATTTGGTGGCTTTTGTGACACCATTTCCCTCCTGTTTTTTTTTTTTTCTGATGCTCCTTTTCTGTCTCCCATCCCTCAGATTGGCCATTGACTTCTAGCATTTCATAGAAGATGAAGGTTTCATGGTCATAAAGATTTGACAGACATTGGGTTAGCAAGTTAAATCAAAGTTATCTACTGTAGAACTTTACAGAGCTCTTAATATGCTAAGGATTATTGTGACTTTCCAAGGGGGGGATATAATTTATAGTAGAATAAGAGAGAAAAAGTCCAAGAGAAAAGTATGTAGAAGATTGAGAAAAGGCAATCAGAGAAGTAAGAGAAACCAGGAAAGAATGATGTCATGGAAATCAAAGATGGGCAGACTTGCAAGAAGGGAGTATCAACAACGTCTGAAGTCTCAGAGGTCAAGTAAGGTTTTGATGAAAGTAAGCTGTGAATTTAGGAACTAATAAGTTACTGGTGATACAATGATAGCAATTTCAATGGCGTGGGAAGGGCAGTTTGACCGCAGGTTGAATGGTCAGTAAAAAATGGAGAAAATAAATGTAGAGCATCAATTCAAGATGTTTGACTATAGAATCATGGTGGATCTTTTTCCCTCTCGAAATTGCAGACTTGAACATGTCTATAGCCTGTGATAAAAGAGTTAATAATGAAGATAAGTTGAAGATATATGAGATAGGGAATAACTGCTGAAGAAAAGGACCCAATGAGACTAGAAGAAGAGCATCATGAGCACAAGTAAGGAATTAGCTTTCGACAGGAGACACTCCACTTCCTTTGATTCAGGAGGGAAATAGCCAAGTACGAATACAGATGTGGACAAGTTTGCAATTCATCTGCCTCCCTCCTACATGAGTTAGATTCTGAAAACACAATCTGATCATATTTAGCTTCCTTCAGAGGCTTCCCCTTTGCCTTCAGGATGAATTCCAAATTCCTTCAAATGGCCTTTCAGAACTAGCTCCTGTCTTTCAATCTCCCCCCCAATCACTGCCCCCCTCCATACCCTATGTTCAAGTCACCCACCATGGGGCTCCCACTCACGTGGGCTCTTTTCACTCCAAAAGCCTTTGCAGTCTCAAAGGCTCTCTGCCTCAAATCCCTGCTCCCCAATACTCTCCTGAGAAATGCTGAATTTCTCTGTATAATTCAACACACCGCTGAAATATCAGGAAAGGTAAAGTCTTCACCAGCCCCTCTGTCCTTCTATACATACTCATCCATTCTCCTATATGACACAGCACTTTTTACGAGCCTTTATTTGTTTATTTTTACAAACTGTCTCTTACATATCTGATTCTTCCATTGGGTAGTGTTGGCACATGGTGATATTAGGAACTGTACCTGTATTGTGCTTAACACACAAAAGGAGATAATTAAATGTCTGTTGTAGACAAGACTGAACATGTTTTGTCTTCAAATCAGATGTATTATAAATTCTTTTGCAGTATTTTATATGTACTATAAACTATATACCTAATGTAGAACATATTTTACATATACTATAAACTATATATATATATATTTTTTAATTTTATTCATTTATTTTTGGCTGCTTTGGGTCTTCATTGCTGAGTGCAGGCTTTCTCTAGTTGCGGTGAGCAGGGGCTACTCTTCATTGTGGTGCACGGGCTTCTCCTTCTTGTGGCTTCTCTTGTTGAGGAGCATGGGCTCTAGGCGCGTGGGCTTCAGTAGTTGTGGCACGTAGGCTTCAGTAGTTGTGGCTTCCAGGCTCTAGAGTGCAGGCTCAGTAGTTGTGGCGCACAGGCTTAGTTGTTCTGCAGCATGTGGGATCTTCCCAGACCAGGGTTTGAACCCGTGTCCCTTGCATTAGCAAGTGGATTCTTAACCACTGCGCCATCAGAGAAGTCCCTAAACTATATATATTTTTAATCTAGCACAATACCTGACATACTAGACCAATGAATAAAACTAGCTGAATTAAAATCAAGTATTAAGCTTTAGTTATATTTTAACATTTTTTGATTGTATTAAAGGTTTATAGCCTCTTTTTACAAAAATCTAAAATACTGACACTGCATAACTCTAAACTAGCAATACCTTCACTACATATAAAAGGAAAAAACTACTTTAGCATATTTTGGTGAAATGTGCATATATGCACACATGGTTTTCCTGCAGTGCATTCTGTAGTGTCATTATTTTTAACGTTTTTCTCCCATTTCACTTTTTTTCCTCATGTCAGCTAAAAATGGACCTTGGAAAGGGAAAAGTTGGCTCCCTAAAAATAGAATATATAATAAATTTCCTACCTTCAACTGCCACAAACTGAAGAATTTAGTGCAATGATGAAATACATGTAATTTACACTTATTTATTTTAACTCATTGGTTCTCAGCACTATCAGAATCTCTTTTCACAATAAATTTTTTTTTTTTTTTTGGTGGTACGCAGGCCTCTCACTGTTGTGGCCTCTCCCGTTGCGGAGCACAGGCTCCGGACGCGCAGGCTCAGCGGCCATGGCTCATGGGCCCAGCCGCTCCGCCGCATGTGGGATCTTCCCGGACCGGGGCACGAACTCATGTCCCCTGCATCGGCAGGCAGACTCTCAACCACTGCGCCACCAGGGAAGCCCCATAATAAATTTTTGATGCCTCTTTTATTATCCTGAAACAAAATTTATAGATAATTAACATTATATATTTATATTATATATACAGAATTTGGAAAACTAAATATAATATTTATAATAAATATATTATATATTTATAATATATAATAAATATATTTATATATTATATAAATATAATATTTATATGAACTAAATATAATATTCCTTTAATATTAAGGAGAAATAAAAGGAAAACAATTTATAGTAACATAATATATATTTCAATTTATAAATGCTTGTACATGACTACACTAGAAGACACAGTGAAGAAGTCAGATATTAATCTACACTTATTGACAATAGCCAAGATATGCAAACTACTGTCGACGGGCAAATGCATAAAGAAGCTGAATAAATATTATTCAGCCATTAAAAAAGAGTGAAATTTTGCCACTTGCAGCAACATAAATGGACCTTATGCTATGTGAAATAAGTCAGAAAGAGAAAGACAAATACCATATGAACTCTCTTATATGTAGAATATTAAAAAAAATAAAATTTCTTAAAAAGCTCATAAAACAGACTTCCCTGGTGGTCCAGTGGTTAAGACTCCATGCTTCCACTGCAGGGGGTGCAGGTTTGATCCCTGGTCGTAGAACTAAGATCCCGCATGCCATGGTGTGCAGCCAAAAAAAAAAAAAGCTCATAAAAAATAATAATAACATTAAATTGCATTTAAGAGAAGTAAGAAAACCAGAAGCCATCCCAAATGGTACCGAAAAATAAAGAACCAGGTTACTGTGGACATTAGAATAGAAAATTGTATATTTAGATATATATTAAGGCTGTGCAACAACAAAAAAACTGTGTTCATAGGTAAAAAGTTTGCACTTATATGAACATGCAATGGAATCTGAGAAAGTCATGGAGGATGAAAGGTGAGGGACACAGGGAAATTATTTTGCAGCATGGCTTGGCACACAGATGTTTATCAGCCTGGTTCCTGCCCCACAAACCACCCATCACTGTGACAATTAAATAGGTCCTACAGAACTCCATGACACCCCCTGGGGCAGGAACACCGCTCCTGGGGCTAGTTCCCAATTGAATTCTTTGAACACACTCTGAGCTAACGGAAATTTGGAAGCTTTGTTTAATAAACTGAAAGTGTTCTCCACTTATACAGCTGATGTAACATAACCATAAAGTTAATTTTTCAAGAGTGAAACTTATAATCAGTATCATGATACACTGGTGGTACCTGTCCTCACAACAAAACTGCAAATGGGGTACCGGAGAGGATACAGGATTTATTCAAGACTTATTTTACACAGTTTGGAGGCTTTTCAATTTTGTTACTTTCTATCTTACCTCTTTCAACTTTGAATTACTCACTGCTCCAAATTGAAGCCCAATATAATTCTTCCTACTCACAATATGCTGTATTTCAAAGGATAACATTTTCAGCTACGAAAACTTTAACTAATTTTGATGAATTTAACTGGGATAATTGATGTCTCTTAAGTCTTCTTATCTCTCAATAACAGTATGCCCAAAACTATTTTATTCTTTTTCAGGCATGTACTATCACCCTTTTAAATGATATTTAAGATCTCTGATCCACATCTTCAATAAAAATCTTTGAAAAGGTAAGCATATTATGAAATCATAACCCAGTTTTCTCCACCTTCAAAGATATAACACAGGGCTTCCCCGGTGGCGCAGTGGTTAAGAATCTGCCTGCCAATGCAGGGGACACGGGTTCGAGCCCTGGTCCGGGAAGATCCCACGTGCCGCGGAGCAACTAAGTCTGTGCGCCACAACTACTGAGCCTGCGCTCTAGAGCCCATGAGCCACACCTACTGAAGCCCGCGTGCCTAGAGCCCGTGCTCTGCAACAAGAGAAGCCACCGCAATGAGAAGACCACGCTCCACAACGAAGAGTAGCCCCCCGCTCCCCGCAACTAGAGAAAGCCCGTGCGCAGCAACAAAGACCCAACACAGCCAAAAATAAATAAAAATAAATTTATTTTAAAAAAAGATACAACACAGAGACTCATATTAATTAAGCTATAAGTGCCCGAAGCCTAATTAGAAATCCTGGACTCAACATTCTTAAAGATCTTATAATATTAACTTTTAGAAAAAAGGCTAGAAATTAGGGGGACTTTTTCCATTTCCCTTTAAAATGATCTGTGATGCTCTTAGGTTGACTAAATTCGATAATAAATCCCTGATGATATTGAATATGCTCATTTTTGGATATTTTTCCCATTTACTTAAACAAGATTTTCAGATCATGAAATATTTATTGCAGGCTTATGGGTTACCCTTCGGGTTAATATTGCTCTGAATTCAATTTGAGTTGTGAACATGGAAGGCATTTATATATGTTAAGACAACCACAGTGCAAATATACGAATATCAAAAAGTATTTATTAACTCATTAAGATATTTAAACCATGAACCACATTCCAAATAGTATATTCAAATTATTTTCTTATTACGATAGAAACAATTAGTCATTTTTGCACTGCGCCTGCAGGCCACTGTGTGCTGATTCTAAATCTGTACATAACAAGACGGAGGGAAGCTCCCTCTCTCCCTGCCTCGTGCATCATGTTGCTGAAGTGAACACCAGGAAAGAGTATCTTCATTTCCCCCCGAATCTCCTCAGCCTTCTACCTTTCCTGATACTTTGTCACCCACAGAGGAAAAACAATGAGATTTGGAGTCAGCAGTTCTAACTTCAAGTCCTGCCTCTAAGTACTGTATCCCTAAAGACATTCTAAGCCTCTGTTTCTCATTTATGAAACCGTGATAAAAATAGTTCTAGGTACCACAAAGGGATGTTAACACGACTTAAATACCATAATTCCAGTGAAAGTATTTTTTTAATCCTAGAGTTCTATTCAAATGCTAATTTTGTTCTTTCTTTACTTTTTAATCCCTCAGGTTGCCCTTACTTCACTCTGATCTTTCCCCTTCTTCATCCTTCTTAGCCTCCAGATAACAACTGACTTGGCAAAATTCCTCCCCTCATCCATGACACTGTTCTGTTGCTTGCCTATTATTTCCCTGGGCACTTTTTCTTCATTGTCTCTGCTCCTTTACATTCTTTTTTTTTTTTTTTTTAAACATCTTTATTGGAGTATAATTGCTTTACAATGGTGTGTTAGTTTCTGCTTTATAACAAAGTGAATCAGTTATACATATACCTATGTTCCCATATCTCTTCTCTCTTGTGTCTCCCTCCCTCCCACCCTCCCTATCCCACACCTCTAGGTGGTCACAAAGCACCGAGCTGATCTCCCTGTGCTATGCGGCTGCTTCCCACTAGCTACCTATTTTACATTTGGTAGTGTATATATGTCCATGCCACTCTCTCACTTTGTCACAGCTTACCCTTCCCCCTCCCCATATCCTCAAGTCCATTCTCTAGTAGGTCTGTGTCTTTATTCCCATCTTACCCCTAGGCTCCTCATGACCTTTCTTTTTTTCTTAGATTCCATATATATGTGTTAGCATACGGTATTTGTTTTTCTCTTTCTGACTTACTTCACCCTGTATGACAGACTCTAGGTCCATCCACCTCACTATAAATAACTCAATTTCGTTTCCTTCTATGGCTGAGTGATATTCCATTGTATATATGTGCCACATCTTCTTTATCCATTCATCCGATGATGGACACTTAGGTTGCTTCCACGTCCTGGCTATTGTAAATAGAGCTGCAGTGAACACTGTGGTACATGACTCTTTTGAATTATGGTTTTCTCAGGGTATATGACCAGTAGTGGGATTGCTGGGTCCTATGGTAGTTCTATTTGTAGTCACTTCTCACCCTCTTTCCAATAGTCTATACAGACATCTTTAGTTGGCTATTTTGTTGCCTCCCGAACTATAGACAATAATCACTCCTTTTCCATTTAAATACTATGATTTCTATGGTTCTTCATGTTTACAATACTTAGAAGTATTGTTCTGATTTCTTTCATGTCCCCTATATTTAATCAAGCACTAAGACTTACCAATTTCTATTTTAAATGTCTTCTGGATTTAACTCTTTTTAAACAAATTTTTTGACAGCTACTTTAATCTTGGACTCTATTACCTAATACCTGGGCTAAAGTTACCTTTTTCCTCCTGTCTATCCTACATGTAGGGGTCAAAATTATTGTTTACTTCAAATACCAATTTTCTGGCATATTGTTTCACTCATCAAAACTTCCAGCAACTTCCTGTTGCCTACTGCATCAAATAGAAACTAAACATAATATACATGAAGATATGAGCTCCATGAATACCAAGCCACTTTTGGAGCCCATGTCTTGCTTCTTTTCAAAATAAACTCTGTGTTTTAACCAATAAGAACTCTGAAAAAGGCAGTTTAAAATTAAAACATGTTCACAACTCCACATAATTTTATCATCACAGGCTAAGTATGGTACATTTCCCCCATTAAAAAATATAAAACGTTAAATTATAAAGAACATTATCATCACTAAATCAAACCTCCTCCCTCATTTTACAAATAAGGAAAATAAGACCTGAATAAAATTAAGCCGTTTTCTAAAGCCACATCATTACTAAGAGCAGAACTGACACAATCTTAGTTCCTTGGATCCCAAGCTCCATTTTATTTACATCATACTTTTTGTTTCTTTGTGAACAAATGTGACATTTATGGTTTAAAATATAAGGAGGTTCTTTGAACCATCCAGTAGAGACATTTCACATGGATATTTAACCTATAAATTTGATAATGTATCACTGTCAAATATACATTAGAAATATAATTCATAAAATTAATTTAAAAAGTGAAGGTGATTCTGCCCATCATCCCAGTCAGTTTGAAAATGCCCCAGAGTCACCCTGTCAGGGAAAATGTAATGGATATTCCTTCAAGTAAAAGATGGGAATCCACTGTCCTCTGGGAACAAAAACATTACTATTCTACACACTCATTGGTGAGGTAACTTAGCTTTATTAAAAAGTACCTCTGTGTCCCACTTCCAAAATTACTTGTCCTTTTTTTCCCTAATAATTAGAAAAATACATTTCTTCAGCTATTCTAGCCCATGTAATGCAAAAGGCTAGTTTTGACTGTTCTCATCATTCCTCAGCAGATTTGGGTGTCTCACCACTAAACATATAAATAGTTGAACGTGTAAAATGGTACAGGCTAGAGAGATACGACTTGTTTGTTCAAATAATTAGGACTCTAAATATAAAATCGATTAGAGGGTTGTGATGCAATCTTGCTTGCACTCTAAAACCAAGAAATAATAGAATGGAAGGTGAAGTGAAACTCTTTCCTCTATTAACATCTACATTCTCTTGCTCATGAATTCATGGCGCATTGGGGGAAAGTGTTGAAAATAGCTTCTGACATAAATGACTACACTGCTAGTGTGCATAAGCTGCTGACACAGGCTCTAGGTTGCTTCCAAACGCCCCTATTTCTTCCATTTTTTCCCCACAACCAGAGTCTTCTCTAGAGAATCTTTAGAGCTTTGGAGTCTTCAGGGTTCGAGGAACTATGGGAAATTAAATCATATAAAGAACTCATTTCGGGGACATCCTTGGTGGCGCAGTGGTTAAGAATCCTCCTGCCAATGCAGGGTACACAGGTTTGATCCCTGGTCCTGGAAGATCCCACACGCCACGGAGCAACTAACCCTGTGAGCCACAACTACTGAGCCCACGTGCCACAACTAGAGAAAGCCTGCTCGCAGCAACAAAGACCCAATGCAGCCATAAATAAATAAATAAATAAAAGAACTCATTTGGAACTTGACATTAAGTTATTAATGACATGGGTTTGAACATTAAATATTTTAGAAAGTACGAGCAATTTTGAAAGAGTTGATAATGTCAAATGCTGGATATGACCTTACCCTATAAGAAGGCTGCAAGTGTTCTCTTTTGTTGTTCAGAAGAGCCAGATGCTTGATAAGAAAGGCCTGATTGAGTCAGCCTGCATTAAATAAATGCAGGAGAAAAAATTTTAAATATTTAGGAATTTAATCAACTCACTTTTTACATTCATCTTTTCTTGCCATCAGTCTATGAATATGACATGCACTCATCTAATGGGTCCTTTCACATTTTAGGGAATAAAATATTAAAGTTCCTTTCAAAATAAATGAACCGAAAGATCCACACTACATCATGAAGAAAAACGGCTGTTATGCAGTGGATTTACTAACAGATTTTGCAGTGTAACCCAGGATCGTGGAGTTCCAGTTAGTGGCAGGGTGTTCATTTGTTTGTCTGCAGGCATTTTATTAGTGTGAAAGAGACAAACTAGATTTAAAAGGGGGTTATTTAAACAGAATGTGGGTTTCTTATATTGACTACCCTGGCTAAGATGTGGAGTTTAAGAAAACAGACAATTCAGATATCTTATGTAGACTCACTTTGGTCTTTTTATTTTCTCTTTAAACCAGTAGACTCTAAGGTAGAATGTATAAGAAAACCCAGAGGGGTGAATAAAAATATTAGAATTTCTATATATTTGTCACATTCTTCTCTTTATTTGTATTTATGGGTTTAAGTAGTTTTTTACTATGAAAAATTTCCAAATAGACATAAAAGTGGAGAGAACAGAACAATAACCCCCATATTTCATTATTTGGATTCAACAGTTATAAAGACTTTGCCACATTTACTTCATCTACCCCTTTTTGTTGTTGAGGAATTTTCAAGCAAATCATATATATAAAAATTTTTTTCTTTATTAAATATTTAAGTAGGTATCAACTCAAATTGAAGACATATGTCTACAACTCCATTAGAACAACTAACAAAATTTAAAATACTTCCTTGGTATAATCTAATATCCAGCCCTAGTCCAATTTGCTTGATGTTTTATTTGAATCAGGATCCAAACCATGTCTCAACATTACATTTGCTTTGTAGGCTTTTTGTCTTGGTTTGTTCTAATCTAAAGCTAACCTGCTCTTTCCTCCCTTTTATTTTTTCCTTTCATGCCATTGACTTGTTGCAGAAACCTGGTCAGTTATTCTGTAGAAAAGCCCAGTTTCTGAGTTTGTGTGTGGCCTTGTGGGGTCATTTAATCTATGTATCTACTCTCCTTCAAAAAGAAGTTAGCTTGTCTAGAGGGTTGACTCAAGGAAAGGTCACTATTTTTTTTGAGGGATGGTAAAAATACTACATAGGGAATGTTATATGCTTCCTATTATATCACTGAATGTTTGGTTGTGCCACTTTTAATGACGTTAAGACTAAATAGTGGTTTCAGGTGATAAAGAGACTGATTCCTCCATTGTAAAGTTTCCCATCAACATTTTTTCTGTTTTTACGCATTAATAATCATATCCTAAGCCAATTACAAGTTTCAGGATAATGATAATTAGTTTCTATTTTTTCTATTATCTTTGCCCATTTATTAGCTTGAATTCTAAAAAGAAGAACTTTTCCTTGTCAATTAAGGATGTGGTTACATATGCAAACATAAAGGAAAGCAGGACAAAGCCTTATTATTGACTGCCAAATATCAGAGTAAGAAGAAACTGACTTAGTTCAGATGGTGACCAAAGCGTGGTAACTGTGTCTTTTTTTTTTTTTCTAATTGACTTTCTCTCTCTTTTTGGTATCTGCATAATTAATACATTAAAAAATATATTCAACATCTTTAAATCAATTGCATTCAATATTTAAAAAAATTTTTTTGATTCTCAAATTGCCTCTAATTTGGCCAAAGGGAGCCCTTTTATGTTGATTCCTGTGTCTTTTAGACACAACCTCAGTAGCTCGGAGAGTTCTAACTTGCTTTCTGGTGCAACAAAATGTCCCACACTCATATATGCCCAACTCTAAACACGGAATCAGATGCTCCTCCAAAGATCCCGAGTCACTGCTAGTGTGGAATGGTATCTAGATCACAGTCTGTTTGTGATCATTTTTACGGGGTTGTAGAATAGATTATATTATTATTCCCAACTACTCATTCCCTTCCCACTTATTATCGCATGATTTCCAGGGCATCGTGGCAGGCAGAATACACTCCCCTACCCCAGTTCCAGGTCTGGCCATGTGACGTGCTTTGACCAGTGGACATCCATCATGTTAAGTGGATGCTTTCAGAGCTGTTGCATGATTTAGCTCTGCCTCCTGCCTTTGCCCTTGGCCACAAGGACTGTCTCTCCCAAATAGGGGCAGCTCTTTCAGCCTGGGGCCAGGAATGAGACATGTAAAGCAGAGATTTTGCAGCTGACCTGGAGCCACCAAAATTGAAAAGCAGCAAAAATGATGCATATAGTTGCAAACTACTGAGATTTGGGTGGGTTTTGTTACTTCATAAGAGCTGACTGATACAGGTTGTGATTTCATCTAGGCCTTTTTAGTAGACAGATACAGAAAATGTGTCATTCTTTCTTTTTTTTTTGTATTTTTCTTTTTCTTTCATTTTTTAAAATTTAAATACAGTTGATTTATAATATTAGTTTCAGGTATACAGCAAGGTGATTCAGTTACTGTATATATATATATATATATATATATACACATATATATGTTTATGTATATATATATTCTTTATCAGATTCTTGCATCTGAAAAAAGCATCATGAGTTCATAGTGATTTTTCAAATCAAATATACCATTATAGGGCTTTAACTTACCTTTTTAAAAAACATTATACATGTATCTCTTTTTTCCTACAATGAAAATCTTTATCTTTCTATATCGATATAATTACTGATTTGAATTGTCCTGTAATACAAAGTAGTTTCAAAAGAACAAAACTACTATTTTAAATTACTTTAGTTTACAAAGTATTTGTAGCTTTATTCATCCCTAAAGTATATCCTACTATTCAGGGGAATATTATTTTCTAAGCTCAGACTGGAGCTTCTTTCCTCTATGTGGTTATATCACTGATTTGATATACAGTAGGTTCATCTCTTTCCATCTGTTTTCAATTTTCACAGATGGATGCTTTAATGAATTTTATCTTTTCAATAAAACCTTTAAGTTTTCAAAATCAAATCTATGTAATAAGTTATTAAGAGAAATCTGTTCTATTCCTGTCTCTTCTACCCATTGTGAATAGTTTTCATTTAACTTCCCAGCATTTCTTTCTTACGAAAAATGTAGCATGTGAAGCTATACAGTTCTGTACCTTGCTTTTTTCACTTACTATATCCATACATGGAGACTGCCCTCATTCCTTTCCATGACTACATTGCACACCATTTTATTTATTCAGCCAACCCCCTACTGATGGGTATTTGATTGTTTTCAGTCTTTTTTTAATAAATAATTTTGAAATAAATAATATTATGCATGAATCATGTCCTGTTTTATACAGCTCTGGAACAAGCTCCCAGTAGTGGGGTGGATGAGTCAAAGGGTAGATATGTAATTCTTCTACACATTGCTGAATTCCACTCCAGAGCAGACACCTCATTACACTGCCCATCAAGAGTGTGTGAAAGTGCCTATTTCCATACAACCTCAGTAAAGGAACATGCAGATGAGTTATATGTTTTTGCTAATCTGGTAGACAAGAGATGCAGTCTTTGTGAAGATTTAATAATTTACCTTTCAAGTTATGTTGAGCAGAGCTTCATACTTATCAGTGTTTTTTTTTTTTTTTTTTTGGCTGCGCAGCTTGTGGGATCTTAGTTCCCTGACCAGGGATTGAACCCGGGAGCCTTGGCAGTGAAAGCAAGGAGTCCTATCACTAGACGGCCAGTGAATTCCAAAGAGCTTCATACTTGAAGAATCATTTGAATTTTTCTTCTGGGAACTCTCTAGGGTTTGCTTGTGTGTATGTGTGTGTGTGTGTGTGTGTGTGTGTGTGTGTGTGTGTGTTAGCATGCCCATGTGCCATTTTTCTATTTTGTTCTTTATATTTTTATTCTCTTTCCATTTTTATGGGCTCTTTGTTATATCAGTGATAATACTCTTTGGTTGAGGATTAAACTACAAATATATTTTCCCAATTAGACATTTATCTTTTGATTTGTGTATAGTGTTTTATTTTTTTCATGCAGATGCTCTTTGGCTATATAGTCCAATTCATAGAAGAACGTACCATGCTTTGTTCTGTTTTGTTTTGTTTGTTTTGTTTTGTTTGTTTTGTTTTGCTTGTGGGCAATGGTCTTATTTATTTGCTTACTTACTTACATTTAGATCTCTGATTCATTTGGACTTTATCCCTATGTACACTATCAGGTTCAGATCGAATTTACCTTAAATCACTGCACAACTGTTGTAACAACATTTAATAAGAATTCTCAATGGTTTGAGATGCTACCATTTTATATGTGGATAAATAGATAGATAGATAAATACAGACATATAGAAAGGTAGGTTTAGATAGATAGATCTCTATTTTTATCCCTATCTATCCTAAATTTATAAATGAACTTGCGCCAATTTCTGGACTTTATATTCTGTTCCATCGGTCTGTCAGTCTCTTCATGTACCAGTCCCACAGTGTTTTAATTACAGAGCCTTTATCAAACTCTGTAATATAGGGCTATCACCACTTCATTTCTGCCCAAAGGTATTAGTGTTTGCATCTAATATAATATTTATTTTATGTATATTTTATAATTAATGTAATATATTGATACAAAAATACATGTATATAATTTATAACCAAAAACTTACATTGGGGCATACGCTCTTTAAAAAAAAAAAAGTAGAATATGGAATCAAAAAAAAAAGTTTGAGGGCTTCCCTGGTGGCGCAGTGGTTGAGAGTCCGCCTGCCGATGCAGGGGACACAGGTTCGTGCCCCGGTCCGGGAAGATCCCACATGCCGCGGAGTGGCTGGGCCCATGCGCCATGGCCGCTGAGCCTGCACGTCCGGAGCCTGTGCTCCGCAATGGGAGAGGCCACAACAGTGAGAGGCCCGCGTACCGCAAAAAAAAAAAAAAAAAAAAAGAAGAGGTAAGGGATTTTGGACTTAGACCTTCAGAGAGGACTTGCGTTTGGCAACATGGAGAACATTTGAACAAGGAGGACAATGACAGTAGAAGAGATGGAGGCTGGGAGGAGAAACATTGTATCTAGATAAAATGCCATAGAGGTTCACTCCCTTACACACACACACACACACACACACACGGCACAAACACAAAAGAACCTGACTTCTTCTGGGACCGAAAGCATTATATGGTGTCATAGTACAGTGATACCATAGCTCCAATCAGTTTATGTAAAACTTTTATATATTTTATGGCAGAGCTCACTGTGTTTAGATTATTGGATTAAATAATAATAACCAGTAATTAAATTATTGGATTGAATAGATCAGTGTTTATTTACACTTGAGTCATTGTTTATTTCATATGTCCATTCTACTTTTGATTAGAATCCACTCCTATTTTAAAGTGACTCTAGAGCATTTTTTAAAAATATAAACACAATTCTCTCTTTTCAAATTTAGCACTTTCCCAGTAGCTCAACGTGTTCCAATTTTATTCATGGTCATTACTTCTTTCCTCTCCTTTAAAAATAGCAGCAGCTTTCACTTGTCTGTAAATCCTAGCTGGTGCTGCTGTCTCTGTCCTCTCTGGCCCTTACTCTTTTCTCCTTTGGATTTTTTTACTGGGTCTCGGTTGGAATTTTTCTCTTTCTAGTTTTGATCACTGGTTTGGGAGTTTATTTCCCTCTGTTTTGTTATAGCACTTGGTTTCACTACTTATATTTAGTGGTTTTAACTAGAAGATCGTCCCTACTGCATCTTGGCATAGGGTTTTAAAAAGGCCTCTTCAAGATGTTATCATGAGTCCTGTTTGGTGACCCAGCTTTGGGTTGTGGCTTTAGTTACTGGTAAAAATAGATACTTTGTAGGAAAGCACAGAATATTATACACAATATGATTTGATCTGTTGGAAGTTGCAGAACATTAAGCACAGTAATTTTTATTTTTAAAGAAACTATACAGGTATGCTCATATATGCTGGAACTACATTCCCCGCCCCACGATTTTTCTGGAATCACATGCAAGAAACTTAAGAGTGGGCTACTTCATTGATGAGGAAGTAGAGAAAAGGGAACCCTTATACACTATTGGTAGGAATGTAAATTGGTGCAAGCACTGTGAAAAACAGCATGCGGGTTCCTCAAAAAACTAAAAACAGAGCTACCATGTGATGCAGCAATTCCATTTCAGGGCATATATCTGAAGAAAACAAAAACGCTAATTCAAAAAGATACATGCACCCCGATGTTCATAGCAGCATTATTTACAGTAGCCAAGATATAGAAGCAACCTAAGTGTCTATCAACAGATGAATGGATAAAGAAGATGTCTCATACACACACACACACACACACACACACACACACACACATACACACACAAACACAATGCAATATTACTCAGCCATAAAAAGAGAATGAAAATTTGTCATTTGCAACAACATGGGTGGACTTGGAGAGTATTATGCTTAGTGAAATAAATCAGAGAAAAACAAATACTGTATAATATCACTTATATGTGGAATCTAAAAAATAAAACAAACTAGTGAATATAACAAAAAGGAAACAGACTCACAGGTATAGAGAATGAACTAGTGGTTACGAGCGGAGGGAGTGAGGGAAAGGGACAACATAGGGGTAGGAGATTAAGAGGTACAACCTACTATGCATACGATAAACAAGCTACAAGGATATATTGTACAGCACAGGGAATATAACCAATATTGTATAATAACTATAAACCGAGTATAACCTTTAAAAATTGTGAATGTCGTATATCTGAAACTTATATAATATTGTACATCAACTATACCTCAATTAAACAATCAGATTAAAAGAGTGGGAGTGGAATAAAAATCAGGAGGACTGTAAAGGAGACAGTTCTCATTTGATGACTTTTCTGTGATGTTCGAATTCACCATATACATAAATTATGCTAGTTGAACATGTAAGTAGATGCATTTTACAGTGATCTATTTTTGTCTTTGATCACGTCCATCATAAAGTATTGAGCAAGTTTTCATAGTGTGAGAAAAGCTAAAACTGAAAACAGCAGGTGACTCTTTTCACAAGATGTGAGCCAGCAAACCGGAAACACCTTGCATAAAGGAGAGAGACCAGCTAGGCTTCTTCACTCTGTACAAATATAAAGACAAATTTGTCCCAAAATGTCCCTGTGAGGCACTTTGAAGACTAAAACAAAATAGAAAATCCAACGAAACAAATAAAATCTTGAGTCCAATGACATGAGAGAGAGAGAAAGACAAGACTCTTTAGTTAAGGACTAAAACTCATGTCAGTTATGCTCACGAGGATGCTCAGGGCTTTTGGAGCCCAGACAGTGGAAAGCTAAGAGAGTGGCTCTTTTTCTTTTTTAAATCATTCAAGAGCACTTTATTTACTCACATAGAGTCCCCTCTTGTACGTTTCCCCACTTCCAGTTTCTAGAAGGAAATATTTGACATTTTTCTCCACAAAGTTTCTTTCCCAGTGGGCTGTTAGCAATGTCAACAACAGCAGTAGGAGATCCTTTGAAGACCTGGAGAACGCAGTTGAACAGGCATGAATGACCCGTTTACTCAGAGCAAAATGAAGTGTTTACCTCTATTTTCAATAGTTTTACAGAATTTCTGGGAGGAAAATTATGGTTTAATCAGTACTCGTCGAATTCTGTCCTTTAGAACACTATACAGTTCTGTGGTTGTACTTCGGGAACCGTTCAAAATTGTTTCCGAAAAATATATTTTTTAAATTATTATTTTTTTATTGAAGTATAGTTGACTTACAATGTTGTGTTAGTTTCAGGTATACAACAAAGTATATATATATATATATATTCTTTTTCAGATTCTTTTCCATTATAGGCTTATTATAAGATATTGAATATAGTTCCCTGTGCTACATGGTACGTCCTTGTTGTTTATCTATTTTATATATAGTAGTGTGAATCTATTAATCCCAAACTCCTAATTTATCCCTCCCCGCCCTTCCTTTTTAGTAACCACAAGTTTGTTTTCTATGTCTGTAAGTCTATTTCTGTTTTGGAAATAAGTTCATTTTAGATTCCACATATAAGTGATATTATATGCTATTTATATTTCTCTGTCTGACTTACTGCATTATTTCATTCTTTTTATGGCTGAGTAATATTCCACTGTGTATATTTACCACATCTTCTTTATCTATTCATCTGTCAATGGACATTTAGGTTGCTTCCATGTCTTGGCTATTGTAAATAGAGCTTCAATGAACACTGGGATGCCTGTATCTTTTCAAATTAGAGTTTTTGTCTTTTCCGGATCTGTGCCCAGGAATGGGATTGCTGGATCATATGGTAAGTCTATTTTTAGTTTTTTAAGGAACCTCCATACTGCTTCCATAGTGACTGCACCAATTTATATTCCCATCAACAGTGTAGGAGGGTTCCCTTTAAGAGAGCAGTTCCTGACCTACTTCACAGGACTAGGTCCAGGACAGTGTTCTGCTTCTCTCCTCATAAAACATAAGAACAATTCAAACTGCAGAACACTGCTGACCCACTCATTGGTTTGAAGATCCTCAGTAGGGTTCTGTGGGCCTGTCAGCAGGCATTCATTTGAGCACACACATCCTCTCTCTCTCTCTTTCTCTCTCTCTCTCTCATGCACACACTCATACCCTTAGTAATATAGAAGGCCATCACAGCTAATCAAGTCACCCTCCAAAGGGTGGCAACTTGGTGAAACTCTAAAAACACTTAAAACAATACTGATGGAAGACAAACTCAGGTATTGGAAAAGAGAACAACACTGAAAGAAGAGAAATAGTAACCCAAAGAGCTACTGTTTTACGTTTATATGCTGGGAGCTGAACAGAAAGTTGGAAACACCTCCAGTATACATGATTTTTTTAAAAAAATCCTTAAAAACCAAAGAACAATTTTTCTCAAATCCCTGATTAATTAACTACATTTCAAATAATAAAACAATTTTCTGTGGGTATATGTATATGTTTAATGATATACGTTTGTGTATGTATATATTTCAGTAAACTATATAAAAGACATACTTAGGAAGTAATTGCCTGGACCACTCCAATCACTGGTCTCCCCATTTCCAACTTCCCACCTACCCATTCTGCCCATTCTCTATCCTCCATCCACTGGGTTCTCTTTTTGAAATGCAAATCTGACGGATATTCAGCGTTTAAAAGCCTTCAATGGCTTCTCCTTACTTTAGGATAAATTCAAAATCCTAACTGTGTCTCACAAAGCCCTCCACCGCCTGGCTGCTGCCTCTCACCCTCCCCTGCTCTCCATACTCTGGCCTTAAAGAACTTATTTTATTCCTTCACCCTCTTCCTGAACGCTCTCCCCCAGGGACATCTGTGCATGCTGCTGGCACCATCAGAAATGGTCTCCCTCATCTTCTTTACCTGGTTACGAGTATAATCTTTTCATAGATAGATAGAGATGTATGTGTGTGTATTCTGTAATAAAACTTAAAAAAACACATTCTAAAAAAATTCTTTTTTAACATTTTAAAGTTTTTAATCTAACATTTTAGTTATTTTATTTTACTTTTTGGCCATGCTGCACGGCTTGTGGAATCTTAATTCCCGACCAGGGATTGAACCAGTGCCCACTGCAGTGGAAGCGTGGAGTCCTAACCATTAGACCGCCAGGGAATTCCCTAAAATAAACTCTTAAAATAATAAAAGTAAATAAAACAGGCTGTTTAAACTAGTACAGTACTTATGAAACAGCCTATTCTTCGTCTATGACTCTCAGAAATGTCAGAAATCCATTATAAGTGATAATATGAATGTTTAACTTCATTGCCCCCAAATTTTAACAATAACAACAGTAACAGTTTTTTAAATGCTTTATACATGTGAACACATTTCTTTCTCCCTAAACCTCTATGAGGTAAGTACTGTTATTGGGATTGTCACCATTACAGATGGGTCAACTAACCCACACAAAAGTCAAATAACTTGTACAAAGTCACAAAGCTAGTAAGTGAGCAGAGTTCAGCATCAGAGTACGTCCTCTTTACCACTACACTATGCCATCTGAAATACAGCTCAAAAAATGCAAATCTATAACACTATGAAGTATAATTTAAAGGGAAGAGTTATGGTTGCTCCATAGGCTCTAGAATGTTCTTGGCCACAACACCGATTACACACATCCTAATTTTGGTTCCTGTGGTAGGCAAAATAATCCCCCCCACCCCCGGCAAGGTGTCCACATCCTAATTCCAGGAACCTATAAATATGTTACCTTACATGGTAAATAGGAAATAAGGTTGCAGATGGAATTAAAGTCGCTAACCAGCTGATCTTGAGATGAGTAGATTATTCTGGATTACCCAGGTGGGCCTGATGCAATTTTAATGGTCCTTATAAGTGGAAGAGGGAGGCAGAAGAGAGAGAACCAGAGATATGGCAGCCTGGCATCGCTGGCTTTGCATCTGGAGGAATGGGGCCATGGCTGGCCTCTAGAAGCTGGAAAACACACAGAAACAGATTCTCCCCTAGACCCTCCAGAAGGAACACTGCCCTTCCCATACCTCGATTTTAGCCCAGTGAGACCTATTTCACACTTCTGACCTCTAGAAATTTAAGATAATAAATTTGTGCGGCATTAAATTTATCGTAATTTGTTACTGTGACAATAGGAAACTAATATAGTTGGGCTTTTTTCCCCTGAGTTCTAACCTCAGTAACACCTTCCAAGAAAGTAGTGCTCAGTTTTAAGTTTTCTTTTTCTTTTTTTGCCAAAGAAAGCACTTGACCCAGATTCTGACTCACCCTCATCTTCCTCGAAACGTCAATCTGGGAGGGCTTCCCTGGTGGCGCAGTGGTTAAGAATCCGCCTGCCAGTACAGGGGGCAGGGGTTCGAGCCCTGGTCCGGGAAAATCCCACATGCCGCAGAGCAACTAAACCCGTGCGACACAACTACTGAGCCTGCACTCTAGAGCCCACGAGCCACAACTACTGAGCCCACGTGCCACAACTACTGAAGCCTGCGTGCGTAGAGGCCGTGCTCCGCAACAAGAGAAGCCACTGCAGTGAAAAGCCTGCGCGCCGCAACGAGGAGTAGCCCCTGCTGGCTGCAACCAGAGAAAGCCCACGCGCAGCAATGAAGACCCATCCAAAAATAAAATAAATAAATTTATTTTTAAAAAAACATCAATCTGGCAATACAGGTAGCCTGTAGTATCGGCTCAGCAGTGGTGTCACTACATTGTTATGGGATGTAAAGAAATGTTATTTTAAACAATGGCTTTTACAGATTTCTGCTGGTCTGACTTTAACAAACACAGTGGCTCTTGCCTCTATGGTCTAATACATCTTCTCCACCAAATAGGCCCACTGGAGGAAGAGAGTGTGATAGAAACCATGCGCAGAGCAAATGTGTGTAAATACACATGGGCTTCTCTCATTGAACTGCTCATGTGGAGGGGTAAATGAGTGTCCTCAGCCATAGGGAACTCACTGTTCTCTTTATGCTGATATTTTTGCTTTTGACATCTTCCTTTTTAATGTCATGTCTGTTACTGTCTTAAAATGATTATCAGGTCTACCAGCAAGCACAATTTGACCTTTGCATTCATCTTGACTATGTCAAGATGGAACCAGTTCTCTTCAGCTAGTTGATTATGATGCTTTGCTCTTAACAATGTTGACAGAGGGCAGAATTTTCCTGGCACCGGTTTCCTGGAGTGCTGTTTTGGGTCAATTCCATCATAGAGGCAGAACCTTGTAATTTTGCAGAAGATCCAAACCTCTCTCTGCCTCCACGGTCCTTGTCAGTTGATGAGAGATTACAAACTCAGGCCAAGTTGCCTGGCTTGGGTTCCAGTCTAGATCTGAGGACAAGCTGCCACCAGATGTGTATTGCCAAGAACAGCACACTGCTCTCATTCACATTCAACTCCTTTTCTGACATCTCACCTATGCAGAATAAGTTAGGGCTTCATGATTTATAATACAATCATTAACTCTATCCATACATTTCTTCCACCCACTCCACCTTATCCCCTTCCCCTTCGACAGGTGTATATTTACCCGTACTATTAACCAAGCACTTTGCTCAGCACTGGACATACAGTAGTGAGCAAACATCAAGAAATTTCTTCCCACATGGAGCTTCTATTTTAGTGGGAAAGAAAAATATAATTCAACTAAACACACAAATAAATGTCCATCTATCAACAGGTACACTGAAATCATAATTTAAGTAACAACAACAAAAAGCAATCCTCCTGACTACCAAAAAGAAACAAAGAATATTGACAGATAGAAGTAAAAGGAAAGAATGGGAATGAGCATGATATTATACATATTAGGATTGAGACAAAAGAGTGGTACAGTCGTATTTGGGATGAATATCAAGAAGATGAGATATAATTAGAGCATAAGGAATCCACTGTCTTTTCTTGAATGAAGATGATAAAAAGAGTTAAGTGTTCAGAAAAATGAGAGTGAAGGCCAGCTATCTATGCAACAAAGTCTCTGATCTTCAAATCCCAGTGCCACCTCTTTCCAGCCTAGATAAGTGAGCCCAGACAAGTAACTTAGCTTTCCTGAGCCTTAGGGTCCCTACCTGTAAGTTGAAGATATGTTCTATCTCATGCATTTGTTGAGAACTTAAAAAGAGAAAACATACAGGAAAGTCCTAGGAACAGTGTGATACATAGGTAAGCCTTCAGTACAGTTTTTGGATCTGGATGTGAAACCTGAGTGGATAAATCAAAAATAGGACGGTGGGGTGAAACTTAGCCTCGAAGAACATTCTTGTTTTTTCAACAACACCCTAAAAGCAATGAATGTACCTAGTGCCCAGATCTTGGTTTCTAATACCATTCTCCAATCAAAGGAACCAGGGCTCCTTGGAGCAGTGGCTGATTCTGGAACTGGAGCAGAAAATATACAGGATCAGCCTGGAGCACTTTGTGGGACCAGAAAGTAAGGAAGTGCCAAAAACAAACAAACAAACACACATATATACACAATGATGGGGGGATGTCAAAGGGACACAGGAACCAATTTTAAGAACTCCCAATGGCCAAAGCTGACAATCTAAAATAAATAAAATAGTATTGGACTGTTATCCAAAGTGCAAAATAAATATTGATGAGCTTATGCTGACATAAAAAAAAAATAGATGAATGAATGAATGAATGGAGTGGGGGGAGAGACATCTCTCAAGCAGAGAAATTCCAAGTAATTTATGGAGCTACTCCACTCTCAAGGAGGTGGAGTATAACTCTTCTTCCTTAAGTGTGAGTTGTACATAGTGATTTCCTTCCAAAAAATACAGTATGGAAAGTGGGGGGGAAGGTAACCCATGGAGATACCTGGCATACACTACCCGACCAGGTGATAAAGGTTAACATCAACAGTGATAAGTCATGGTCACAGTATGTACCCTTGATATGATGTGATGAAAATGATACTTCACCTCGGAGATCGCCCTCCAAAAAAAACCATAAACCCAGTCTAGTCATGAGAAAAATATCAGAGAAATACCAATTGAGGGACATTCTACAAAATATTTTGCCAATACGCCTCAAACCTGCCAAGGTAATAACAAAACAAGGGAAGTCTGAGAAACTGTCACAGCTAAGAGGAGCCTAAGGATACATACAGGATTACTAAATGTACTGTGGTGTCCTGGATGGGATCCTGGAGCAGAAAAGAACATCAGGGAAGAATGAAGGAAATCTGAAAAAAGTATGGACTTCAGTTAATAATAATGTATCAGTATTGGTTCCTTAATTGTGACAAATGTATCACACTAATGTAAAATATTAATAATAGGGGAAAGTGGGTGTGGTGTATATGGGAACTCTCTATACCATCTTTGTAATTTTTCTTTAAGTCTAAACTGTTATAAAAATTTTAAAAAAGCAAATAAAACATTCTTGCAATATCAGACCTTTTGGCATCCCAGGAACAATACAGAAAAGATCCCTGCACACTTCCAAATTAATCCCCTGTAGGAGTCAGGGTTAGGAGGGCCAAAGTGTTAGCTTTACCCAAAGCTTGAAAAAGCGCTTATTCTGCCTATTCATCTAAGCCTGTGTTTGCCTCTGGGTTATTCTTGGCTACAGTTTCAAACTTAGGGTGTATTGTTTCTATTTTGATTACTGTGTAGGAATACCAGAGTAAAATAATTTTCTCTGTTTTTAATTAGTGATAATTCTACACTAAAGTCAGTCCTTTTTATTTCAAATTTAAGACTGTCAGTGAAATACATAACTTTTCCGGTAGTTTTGTTACAATTCCTCCAGTCTGCCTCTTTGTTGCCTTTCGGCATTAGTGATTTTTTTGTCTGTGTGTTCAACATGATACCAATTGATATGTCAAAATTGCGTAATGGTTTTTATTGTGAAGCCTTGACTTCTTGGTTTGATTTCCTATAATATAGGTCAGCACATGCCCCCTTCACTGAGACAACTTGCACCTTCTTTCCCCACTCAGGGACAAAAACTCACACCACGTTGAGCTGAGCAATACTCAGGCAATGAGAGCTCGAGAAAGAGTCATTGTTTTATGCTATTAGACACGCAACCTGCAGGTTATTTTAAGTATTATATTATCAGAACTTGAATAGCAACAACAATAATGCATTCTATTAAAAATAAATAAAAGGAAAGTAAAAAGAAAAAAAGGAAAAACGAAAGAAAAAGGAAAACTTCGTTTCTTAAGTGTGCTAAAGATCTATTGTAATCTCCTCCATTTTTTTCTAAAAAGTTAATGCGAGAAAAACAAAATAATAGGAAACATTCCCAGGATTTTAAATCTTATGAGCCCAGAATCCGTGAAAATCCTGTTTAGAACCATCCCGTGAAGTTGGCTTTGGGACGTCTCCCGCTACTGCATCAGAGCTTCTGTATCTTTCTAACAATCCCGTTGACGTACCCTGAGGACACAGCAGCTGGCTGGAGCGCCCAGACCAGACTCCTCTAACTGAATGTAGATGTACAGGTGGAGAGGATACAAGTAATTCTGGCTCAACAGCCAGGAATTCCCTCCCACCACGCGTCCCAAAAGTGCACTGCACATTAGCGGCACAATTGGGACCCTCAAAAGCCATGACAATTCTAATAGTGCCCCCTGCTCTAGTGCTAAGCGTGTGGCCGGCGCCTGCCTCCGAGTGATGCCATCTTGGGATCTTAGCATCTTCTAAGGAGTTAGTGAGTTTTGCATTCTATTCACGTTTCCGTGTCTTTGAAAACTCAACCCAACTTTGCAAGATGAGAACCTGCTGGTGTGGACCCTTAACTTTCTCTAACTAGAACTAACAAAATCAGATGAGATTTACACTAAACTGAGACCTCCGGCCCCCCGCCGCAGACGGCACCCTCGAATTCTGGGCTCGCTGGGTGTCAAGTCAGCTGCCCCGCGGCAGACCTTCCGTCCGGGACCCCAGAGAAAGCCCTCCGCCAGCGCCGAGCGTAGTAGGGGCTGGAGGTTTGGGGGAGCTGGTCTCAGCAGGAGTGGGTGGGAGGGTGGCGGTACCCCAGCAACTTACAGTCCAGGGCGACCACCAGGTAGCGCAGCAGCAACAGGAGGAGGCGGTGGCGGCTCCTCCTCGCCATCTTCGCGGGGTCGGGAGCTGCCGACTCCTCGGAAGCCGAGGGTCCCGGCGGCGGGAGCGCGGAAGCGCGGGAGGCAGCCCGGGGGGGCACTGAACTTCTCGGGGCGGGAGCAGAGACACTCTTGCAGGGGAGGGGAGGGGCGGGGCCTGATGGCATGTCAGTTTCCCCCTTCCAGGGGCGTCTTCTTAACCGGCTCCCTAGAGGCGGGTCTGGCCTAACCGGGGACCTGGGGGGGTCTGGACAGTTCTTTTTCTTTCGGGGGGGGGGGGGCGTGTGGGGAGGTTGGGACGGGGCGGGCCGAGGAAGCCGGACGAGGTGTCGGCTGGGTCCTAATGAGGGGGCCGGAGGAGGCGACGGGCGGAAGGGAAGCCCTGGCGGGGCGGGCGGCCCCCGCCCCCGCGCCGCCGGGATTGATCGGCTTTGTGTCTGGTCCGGCGCGGGGCTGCCAGCTGTCCCCCAGGGCGAGGAGCCCGGGCGCGGGAGGCGCTGGCCGCAGGGCTTGGGGGTGGGGCGCGGAGGAGGGGGGACTGCGCCTGCCTTGCTCCGACTCCTCTCTTCCCCTCCTTGGCACAAAACTTCTCTGGGGGTTTTCAGCCTAAGGGTGGAGATCTTTGGAAAATTTCTGGCCAACCCGCGAACCTGCGGGGTAGGCGCTCCGGAGAGATGGGGTTCGCCGGCTCCGCCTTGGAGGCGAAGGGGGGAAAAAGCAATCAAGACTCGAGCTGGAAGGCAGGACTCAGATTTTAGCAATCGCCTTGGTCTCTTCTCGGTGTAAGCTTTCTGCTTCTTTGGAGAGTTGAGGTGTGTTTTGTGTTCTTTGCTTTTCACGTGTCAGAGTTAGAAGTTCATCTAACGGTGTGAAATATTTATCATGTTTCTTTCCAGTTATATAACTGCCGCCTGTGGAGTTTTCCACATGTTAAAACTCTACAGCTGCCCTTTGTCAGGTTTATTTTTGGTCTACAGTGCTTTTAAAAGCGAAACCCATTATGAATGCTCTGTTGCAGTGCTTTAAAATTGACCCGCACTTACAGTGCACACAGTGCAAGGGCTAAACAGGCAATTTTTATATTTACTCCTAGGGACCGAAAATGTCCGCTGCATTCAACAGTACTGACAGGTCTGGAAAAAGACCATTCCCAAGAGAAGAAATAGTTACACTTTTTTTTTTTTTTAACGTAGAATAATGTTAAAGTTCTGTGTAGAAGACAGTTGATTTAGTGGTGTGCACACGAAGAATTTAGTTAGCTCAGTGGACAAAGGCAACCAGAGTTCAGATATGCAGAGCTGTGAGGAATGAGCATCCCTGCTGTTTCCTTGGTGACAGTGATGGAAGCTTAATGCCCATGGCGGGAGAGGGACAGAGGACCCAGAAAGGAAAGTCAAAATGGCAAAAATGTGAGAGCTATACTCTAGTCAAGCAAGGAGAAAGGATACAGATTCAACAACAGGCTTAACGCCAGTTTTTCTGGGAGTAACAAGAAAGATTTAATGCTTTACAAGAAAAGTTGTTGGCACCCTCTTTTCTCATTCTTGCCCCAACTATCTGCCTCTTTTGCTCCTTGCTAAAGATACACACACACAAAAGGAGTACTTTTTAAAAAAAATTCTGTGACACCCTATGTGAATAATTGATTCACTCAGTTATCTGTCCCCCAGTCAAGGCATTTGTCAAATAGCTACAATATGCGGCTGCTGGAGGACAATGATGAACAAGATCAAGTCTTTGCTGCTAAGGAGCTCACAGTCTTGAGGAAAGAGAGAATGAGTCCCACCTGGAAAGGCCTCAAATACCACGTCATAAGTGTTACGGGAGGACAGAAAATAATACGTTTTTTATTGAGTGCTTTCTCAGCAGTGGAGTCTGAATACTGCAATATCTAATCCTCCAACAACTCTGTTAGAGAGAAAATATTATCATCCCCACTCTACAGATGAGATAACCAGGCAGAGAGATGCTAAACAGCTTGTTCAAGGTCAAAGGTCAAGGCTAAGGGGAGGTTCCTATGTTGGGGATGCATGCAGGACATATAACCTACACACATCCTCCCATACACTCTTTATCGGCATGGAAAGTTGGGGCAACTTTTGAAAGGAAGGAAATAAGGGAAGGGCATTCTAGGCAGAGCAAAGAGCAGGCTCAAAAGCTGAGAGATCTAAAAATTATGGCTTGTTTAGGAAAAGCAAGTTTCTACAGTGCTAGAGTAGAACACGTGGAATGGGGGCAGGGGAGGTAGCAGAAACTGAAAAGACGTTTGGATTATGAGTGTCATTCAATGTCATACTATAGACTCTAGACCTTATCCTGTAGGTAAAGAGCTTTTGGAAAGCACTAGGGTAGGATATAAAATAATCCACAGTAGAACTGCTCTGTCCATTATGGTAGCCTCTAGATTCATGTGGCTATATAAATTTGAATTCCATTAAATTTAAAATACAATTCTCCGGTCATACTTGTCACGTTTGAGGTTCTCAATAGCCACATCGAGTAGTGTCTGTCCTCCTGGACAATGCAGATATGTAGCATTGCCATCATTCCAGAAAGTTCTATAAGACATTGTTGCCTTAGAATGATGATTCATATGGAAATGTAGAGAATGGTTTAGAGATAAGAGAATCAGAATGTTAGACAAGTCTGAAAACCATTGCAGTGTTCTGAGAAAGAGATGAGGCATGAAGTAAATGGTCACAGTAATTGAAGAGGCAGGTAGATTCCAATGGTATTCCACAGCAGGACTATGTCATCTATCTAGATGATTGTGTCAGCTATAGAGGTGAGAAAGCGGGGGAGTTGTAGTAATGGAGATTTCTAGCCTGGGTGGCTATACGTGGTTATAGATAGCATCATTACCTGAAAACGAAACATAGGCAGCATACATAGTTCCAACAGGATTGGGTTGAGTTGACTAAGGGTTATCTAGTGAGATGACCAGCAACTATTAGAAAAATTGGGCTAGAATTCAGGAAGCCCTCAGAATTGATAAAGAAATAAATGTAGGGCTTCCCTGGTGGTAGAGTGGTTAAGAATCCGCCTGCCAGTGCAGGGGACCCGGGTTGGAGCCCTGGTCCAGGAAGATCCCACATGCCGTAGAGCAACAAAGCCAGAGTGCCACTACCGAGCCTGCGCTCTAGAGCCCGTGAGCCACAACTACTGAGCCTGCGTGCCACAACTACTGAAGCCTGTGCGCCTAGAGCCCGTGCTCTGCAACGAGAGAAACCACTGCAATGAGACACCTGCGTACCACACGAAGAGTAGCCCCCGCTCACCACAACTAGAGAAAGCCCGCACGCAGCAATGAAGACTCAACACAGCCAAAAATAAATAAATAAAATAAATAAATTTATTTAAAAAAAAGAAGTAGATGTAAATATCATCAGCTTCCCCTAGAACAGTGATCGCTAAGATTGCTCTTTGGAATCTCCTAGAGATCCTTAAATATGATTCTCTTTCTGAGTCCCAGAAGTTTCTATCTCAGGGGCACCTGGGAAGCTGTACAGTCTCGTCCTTGGTGTCTGAGGGGGATTGGTTTTGGGACTCCCCATGGATACCAAAATCTGAGGATGCTCAAGTCACTTATATAAAATGGCATTAGTATTTGCATATAACGTGCGCAATCCTCCCATATACTTTAAGTCACCTCTAGATTATTTATAATACCTAATACAATGGAAGCGCTATGTAAACAGTTGCCAGCACGCATCAAATTCAAATTTTGCTTTTTGGAATTTTCTGGAATTTTTTTCGAATATTTTTGATCTGTGGTTGGTTGAATCTGAGGATGCAACACCTGTGGATACAGAGGGCTGACTGCATTACTGAGAAGCACCCTGGTTGACTCTGATGAAACTATTCAATGGACTGGTATTTGAGAACCTTTCTAGAAGATGGGAGAAGCCATGAGAGTGAATGAATGAGATCAATCAGAAAAAGAAGTGAATATTCATCTAGAGGTAAATCTAAGGAAATAAATCCAATAAGAGGTAGGAAGAAGATCCATGTTATAAAATAAAAGTGAATCTAGACACAGACCTTATATTTTTATCACAAAAAATGAACTCAAAACGGATCACAGACCTAAATGTAAACTGCAAAACTACAAAACTCCTAGAAGATAATGTGGGGAAGTAGAAATAATTTTTCCTCTCCCCTTTTAGGTTCTTGGCTGAGATCCCTCCGTAATGAAAAGACAGGTTAATGGGAGAAAAACAAACACATTTAGTAAATTGTATACCTTCTATATTCAAGGGAGATATCCAAGAACACTGAATAACTCTCCAAAATGGCCCAAGTCACCACCTTAGATGCCGTCTGTAGTTAAAGACGAAAGATGTTGCGGTCTCCCCCTACCCCCCCACCCAGGCCAGTTATGGGAGGTGACCAGCAAAAGCACAGTAAACAAGGGTAAGGTTGTTCTGCAGATTTAATTCACTGCCTTCTCCATTAATAAGTGTTTCCAGAGATTTAGAATCACCCTTCTCTTCTAGGTACAGAGAGGGAGATACCCGTACAAATAGAGATTTCCCTTAGAAATATAAATGTCTCCTACAAAAGGTGCTTTTGTACTTCTACTCAGTTTTCAGGGCTTTTCCTATGTTTGCTGTTTCTTAAAAGTATCAGCCTAAAATAATTCTCCTGCCAAAGAGGCATATTTTGGGGTGACAGATTCTGCTCCCCTTCAATAACAAAGGACAAAATCTAGAGGACCTTGGGTTTGTTGGTGACTTTTTTTGTTTACTATGCGCCAGATCTTAGTTGCAGCATGAGAGATCCTTAGTTGCAGCATGTGGGATCTAGTTCTCTGACCAGAGATTGAACCCAGGCCCCCTGCACTGGGAGCACTGGACTACCATGGAAGTCCCTGGTAGTGACTTTTTAGATAAAATACCAAAGGCGTGATTCAAGCAAGAAAGAATTGATAAACTAGACTTCATTAAAGTTTTTAAAATTAAAAACTTCTGCTTTTTGAAAGACAATTTCAAGAGAATTAGAAGCCACAGATTGGGAGAAAATATTTGCAAAAAAATGTATCTGATAAAGAGCTATTACCCCAAATATACAAAGAACTCTTAAAACTCAACAATAAGAAAACAACCCAATCTTAAAAATTGGTCAGGGGACTTCCCTGGCGGTCCAGTGGTTATAGACTTCACCTTCCAATGCAGGGGGTGCGGGTTCGGTTCCTGGTTGGGGAGCTAAGATCCCACATGCCTTGTGGCCAAAAAACCAAAACACAGAACGAAAGCAATATTGTAACAAATTCAATAAAGACTTAAAAACAAAAAAAATTGGTCAAAGACCTTAGTAGACACCTCACCAAAGAAGATATAGAGATAGTAAGCATAAAAAAATTAATTAACAGAAACTTCGGGCTTTCCTGGTGGCACAGTGGTTAAGAATCCGCCTGCCAATGCAGGGGACACGAGTTTCCCTGGTCCAGGAAGATCCCACATGCCGCGAAGCAACTAAGCCCGTGCACCACAACTACTGAGCCTGTGTTCTGGAGCCCGCGAGCCACAACTACTGAAGCCTGTGCAGCTAGAGGCCGTGCTCCTCAACAAGAGAAGCCACCGCAATGAGAAGCCCATGCACCACAATGAAGAGTAGCCCCTGCTCGCCACGACTAGAGAAAGCCCGCGTGACAGCAAAGAAGACCCAACACAGCCAAAGATAAAATATATAAATTAAAAAAAAAACAGAAACTTCAATTAAATCGAGTCAGGGGACCAGAATGAGACGCTCTCATGCCCTGTGACAATAGCAGCGCCCAAGAGGAAGAAGAAAGACTCCTTCCCTGGCAAGGACTCAACCAATGAAAAGCCATGAACTCTGTTTATTTTACTGTTTATTTTAGCCCTCCCAACTTCCTTTTACCCTCTATAAAAGTGTTCTCCTTCCCTTGCAGTGCAGGGACTTGCATTTGGCTCACCATGGATGCAGACCCCAAATTGCAATTCTCTGCAGATCCCAAGTAAACCCATCTTTGCTGGAGAAATAACTCGCAGTCTATTTGTTTTAGGTCAACACACGCAACTATATGAAAAAATACTCCGCATAATATGTCATCAAGGAAGTCCAAATTAAAACAACAACAAGATACCACTATCACACTTATTACAATGAGCAAAGTCCAGAACACTGACAACATTAACACCGTCAAATGCTGGTGAGGCTGTGGACCAAAAGGAACCCTCATTCATTGCTGGTGGGAATGCAAAATGGTACAGCCAATTTGGAAGAGACTTCAGCAGTTCCTTACCAAATTAAACGTACACTTAGTGTATATGATCTTTTTGCATGGGATTTTCTTCCCTCATACCAGACAATTCTCCCACTTTCTAGACACTGAGGGGGTGTCCTGCAATTCAATTCAATTCTGACACTAACTACCCAGAATTAGTGCAGACAGGTTCAGGGCTCAGTCCCATGACAACAGAAAAAAAAAAAAAAAAGCACAACCTAGAAGTTGAGAATTATGTTTTATTCGGCAAACTTTCTGAGGGCTTAAGCTTGGGATACAGCCTCTCAGCTAAGCTCTGAGAGACTGCTCAGAAGAGGTAAGGGAGGAACCAGGATATATAGGAGTTTTTGCTACAACAAACAAACAAACAAATCCATGTAGTAGAATGTCAAAAGATTACTGCTAATCACAAAAACAGACATTTCAAGTTAATGAGTTTAGTGCTTTTCTATGTAGGGAAGATGCAAGAGTCAGAGATCATTAAAATCATTCCTTTGATATCTAGGGCCAGTATCCTGTTTTTCACCATCCTGAATTCCTCTCAGGGTGCACCACTGCGGGAACCTGCAGTGGTTGATGGCTTGATGGCAGGCAATATTCTTTGATTACTAAAATGTCAGGCAATATTTCTTTGTCCATAGTCCAAACCCATAGAATGTACAATACCAAGAACGAACCCTAATGTAAATTATGGAGTCTGGGTGATTGTGATATGTCAGTGTATGTTCATCAGTTGTAACAAATGTATCATGCTTGTGGGAGACATTGATCATGGGGGAGGCTAGGATGTGCTGGGGGCAGAGCGTATATGGGAAATCTCCATTCCTTCTGCTTAATTTTGTTGTGAATCTAAAACCTAAAAAATAAAGTCTAATAACAAATTTGAAACAAACAAAAGAACACAAGAAAGAGCAGTCAAAAATGTATGAGAGGAACTCGGAGAGAATCAGGAGCCAGAGGTGGAGGTATTTACTGTCTTCAGTGCTAAAAAGACAATTGAAAATTGTCTCCTGCATTTAGCAATTATGAGGGCATTAACCACTTGGACAATAGAGAAAGCAAGCCTCCAAAGAACTTGTAGAAAAAATTTAAAGACCGTGTTCTTTACTTAATAAAGTATAAAACTAGTGCAAAGATTAAAATGAAATGATTACAAACAGCAGCAGCATAGGAGTTCCCTGGCGGAAGTGACTTCTTAAACTGAGTGACTTCTCACAACATCTCAGATTCGGTATTTCTATGTTGAATGGGTTATTTTTCCTCACGGGTGTGGAGAAGTTGCTGGTAAATGCCCACACTCTGCAAATTAGAGAAAAGAGGGAAAAACGTCTTCCATTTCCAGAACCACATAAATTCCGAAGTGTCTCTCATATACATTCTAACTGCCTGTGGATAGAATTTAAGGTCTTTCATGGGATGCTTATTACTCATCCTTCATCATTATCCCTCAGATTCTTTTCTGAAATAAGCCTGATTTCAGTTTTTCATTCTGATATGCCCATAAGCACACTCATGACTTGTGCTCAAATAAACCTATATTTAGAGAAGCCCTATTCTACAGCCCCTCAAGAAGATCTTCATGACTCTCCCAAAGTGACATCTTTCTTCCAGTTATTATAACAATACAGTGCTCAAAACTTTCTTCCAAGAAAGAAAAAAACCCTCACTAGCCTTGTAACAGGGGAGAGCTAAGTCGGACTCCATGTTTCTTTGACTTTAACCTTTGCTTTTCGTTGCTTTTGTTATTATCATCATACATAGTGGCCTGCCTCGGAACCCTGCCCCTCTGCCTGAATGTTAAAGTGCCTCTGTTCAGCTCACAGGGAGACAACCTGACCAGGCGCACTTGTGGAAGGCTGCAAGAAACAAGAAATGAACACATCCCCTCCACAAGGCTGGCCATTCCAGGGGATATTTGCAAAATTTATGGCCTTTTTACTTTACTTCCTCATCTCCTCCCCGCCTCTGTACTATAAAAGAAACTGGCATCCAAACCTGGATAAGATGGTATATCAGAGGCACTAGTCTGCCACCTTCTCGGTCAGCTGGCTTTCCGGATAAAGTCATCTTCCTTGCCTCAACACCTTGTCTTGGACCCGGTAACAGCCTCACCTGGTTCTAATTACTACAAGCAGGACAGCCTTTCACAATCTCTGCTCCTACATGACTTAACAGCTCCAGGGTGGTTCTACCTGACAGTTAAGTGACGTTCACCAGTGATCAGTAAATTAGTTATTAATGCTTTCTTTCCTTTTTTAAAAGCACATTTATCATCAATTCAGTGGTTGTTTTTTTTAAATTGAAGGATAATTAGCAACTTCATAGGGAATTAAGTAATAAGAAAATGACTTTTTTAAAATGGAATTTTCTTGGGGAAGAGACAGCATTTAACAAACATTTGTCAGGGTCAAACAAAGGATGGACAGGCATCAGTTAGTCTATAAGGATGGAGTCAACAACTAAAACTTGGGGGAAAAGGTACTTCCCAACTCCATCCCCTCCCCACACTTCCCCTCCCTCATTTCACAGTTAAGAATGATGAGAACCAAAGGAGTGATATAATTTACCCAAGGTCACACAGCAAGATAAGAAAAGAGCCAGTCCTGGAATGAATTCTAGTTATGTCTTTCCTCTGCAGTCCCCCAAAGAGTGTAGATCCCTCAGTACCGGCTGGGAATGGATTTGCCTTTTTGTATATAACTTGACCCACATTATATCTAATTTTCTCCTGAGACCCCTTGCCTAGGACAGCTACGCTTAATGTATGTCCTTCATTGAAGAGTGAGTGGGGGAAGTAAAACTCCGCTGGGTTGCGGGAGCTTTGCAGTCTAACTCACCATCTTGGATCTATAGCAATACAGCCCAGATGAGAGGATACTAAAAAGATTTAGGAAAGATGCAGTGATTCTTCCATTTGGTTGCTGCTCTCCAGAACACTTCTAAAGACGATATTAATTGTTACCATGTATTAAGTACTATTTTCTGGCACTATGCAGAGCACTTTATAGGCATTATCTGATAAACAACTTTGGGAAGAGGTACTATTATCATCTTACAGATGAGAACAAAGGCTTAGGAAAGTTAAGTCCCTGACCCAGGACTAGGCAACTAGGAAATAACTGAACCAGCTTTAAACCCAGATTTGTCTGACTTCCAAGACCCATGTTCTTAATTACTAAGATATCTGAGAAGATGGACTCCAGTGGAATGCATTTCTCTCTTCTAGGGAGAAGAAAAAGCCATCCTGAATGTTATGACTTGTTCTCTGTCATGATAATGTCATCTTCATTTGTTTGACACGATATTTTGCAGGTCCTTTCATACGCATTTTCTCTTTGGATCTCTGCAACAACCCAGTGAGGGAGCTGGGGAAAGGTATGATTATGCGTTTTTAAACAGCCCTATCTATAACTGCTGGGTATCAGTAAGTACCCGATCAACTCCAGAGGCTAAACAAATAGAAGATCAAAATCTGTATGATTTCTGTATGATGAATGTTCAGGGTAATCTGAGTGACCAGCTGGGTGTGAGGCAGCCTGGGGATGTGGGAAACACACTATTGGGAGTCTGGCTGGCTGTGATAGGGACCTATCTCTCTGTATCTGTCTGGTGACTTAGAGACTTACTAACCTGCCCACATTCACACAGGTAATGAACCCAAACCATCTGTCTCTAAAGACCCTGCTATTCCCCATTCCCTCACTTCAGTTATCTTTCATGTTCTAATAACTCTGTAGTCTATATCTCTCTAGCTCAGATCTTTCTCTTGAACTCCAAATCAGTTTTCCCTGTTTTTAGAATATCTAGATGTTCCACTCAAAATCAGTTAAAATTGATTTTTAAATATTTAAATTAAAATCAAGTCTAAAATTGAGTTGACTTTATCACCGCTTCACCCCACTTCAATTTTCTCCACTTTTTTACCTTCCTCCTTCTCTCCCATCCTTTCTCTCTTTCATTATGCAACATGAAATAAGCACCTACTATAGGCCAACCACTATGCTGATGGCTTGGGACACAATTATGTGCAGTAACAGACAATATCTCATCTCGTGGATGAGATAGACATCAATCAGGCAAAGCAAGCATGGATACTAGGGGGGCTAATTAATTAAGGGTTTGCATATTTGGGAAGTCAGGGAAGGCTAGTCTGAGGGAGTGACACTTAGTCTGAAAGTTGAAGGGAGTAGGAGAAAACAGGTGGGAAGAACAGTCTATGAAAAGGGAACACCAGGTGCACAGACCTTGTGACAAGTACACAGAGTGAGAGTTGGCAGGTGGGACTGTAGCACAAAGGTTGAGAGGGAGAGTGATGGAGGCCATGGAGAGCCTGGCTGAAAACCTTCAAGGATTCCAGCAGCTTTTAGAATAAAAGGAGGATATACAGCACCACTTCATTCCCTTTTTCTCATCATGATACCACAGGGCCTTTGCATATACTGTTCCCTCTTTGTACTTGGATCTTCATTCTTTGTTCTTTCTTTAGTATTATCTCTGAATATTTGCTATATATATATTAGGCACTATGTTAAATTTTTTTCATATTACCTACTTTAATCCTCATAATCATATAAATTAGAAAATCTATTATTTCCATTTTACAGGTGAGGTCACTGGGACAGAGAGATTGAGTGACAAGCCCAGAATCACAACAACTTGTGGCGGGTAGAGTAAGGTTTGCAACGGCACTGGGCTTAGTCCAGATTCAACGCGCTGAACTGTTATGTTCACTGCTGTCAGTTCACCTCCATCTCAGCTGGTCACCACCTCTTCATCCTTCTGTCTCTGCTAAACTTCAATTTCCTTAGGAAATTTTCCTGCCCTTCCTGACTAGATCAAATCCTACTATTGCAGGCTCTCGTTACCCTCTTCCTCTCTGGTATCAAAGCTGGGATTTTAAACTCAATTGGTCACAATCAGTCACCAGTAGTAGACTGTGAACTCCATGAAGACAGGGTCTAATTTTTAATCTCATTATTGTAGTCCCTTTTCCTAACAAAGTGCTTGTCAGTTATTAAATGCTCAATAGATATATAGCTACTGGGTGGATATATGGATCCATATATCTTTGACAAGAGTGTCATAGCACTGTACTTTTTTTTTAACCTAACAACTTAGTTCAGGCTGCTATAACAAAGCACCAGAGTCTGAGTGGTTTATAAACAACAGAAATTTATTTCTTAAGTTCTGGAGGATAGGACGTTCAAGGTCAGGGTGTTGGGACAATCAGGTTCCAGCAAGGGCCCCCTTCCAGGTTGCAGACAGCCGATGTCTTGTTGTGTCCTCACATGGAGGAAAGAGAGCTCTGGCATCTTCTTATAAGGAGACTTATCCCATTCATGAGGGCTCCACCCTCATGACCTAATCACGTCCCAAAGGTCCTACTTCCAAATACCATCACATTAGGATTAGGGTCTCAACATATGATTTTTGAGGGAACACAAACATTCAGCCCATAACATCTAACAATGTCTTTTTAAAGTCAGTAGTACTGCTTTTAAGCTTCAGTTATCTCTACATGCCAATCTCATTGCTAAGTGCTCTGTGTTCATGATCTCCTTTGATTCTACATATGAAGGAACTGAGGGTCTGAATGAGGTCCAATAAATTGCCCCAGGACACCCAATTGGTCAATGGTACAACAGGACATGGTTCCAGGTCTGTCTATATCTAAAGCCTTTACTCTACAGCACTGCCATGTTACCTCCACTCCTATAACCATTTTTCCAAGTCACCAATCTACTGCAATATCAGTGCTGATGGCACCATTGTATTCGCTCTAGGGATATAATAACTGTTTAACAGATCCATATTTATTTGCTTTTAGGTTGTTTTGATTTTTTAACATCATAAAGAAAGCTGTGATGCACATTCTTGTATGTTTGTACTCTTGCGTGATTATTTCCTCAGGATAGTTGGTGGTAAAAAAGTCAGAAGTTTTGATTCATATGGCCAAATTGGCAGCAGTAGAATTTGAGATTTTAGTAGTGGATTCTAATACCTGCCTATTTGCCAAGAGGGTATGTTTTGCCATTGGCCAACAAAGAAAAACATGACATAAAAATATTCTTTGCATTTTCATTAATTTATCCTGGAGTACAGAGAAAAAGGATAAAATCCACTGCGGCCCTTTTTCTTTGTACCTAGTTCTCAAGGCTTTTTTTTTTCTTTTTGCAGTACGCGGGCCTCTCACTGTTGTGGCCTCTCCCGTTGCGGAGCACAGGCTCCGGAAGCGCAGGCTCAGTGGCCATGGCTCACAGGCCCAGCCGCTCCGCGACATGTGGGATCTTCCCGGACCGGGGCACGAACCCGTGTCCCCTGCATCGGCAGGCGGACTCTCAACCACTGCGCCACCAGGGAAGCCCACAAGGCATATTTTTTAAGTACAGAATTTAGTATGTGCTCCAACTTAAGACAGATAAATAGGAGTACTTGTAGCAAAAACAGGCTGCTTTTGATTTGTTTAGTGTTTACTATGTATCCTGAACACATTTTTCTCTAATGTATCTCTATAAACCTTTAATTGTTTTGCGTAATCAAATTCTTAATGCTGATGAAATTCTATACCTAAAATAACTTTTATGACCAGCATCTCAACTGCATTTTTCATCTCTAAGACCTTTGGGAAGGGGTTAGAGAACATGAATAAACTTGCTACAGAAAAGATTAGATAGATAGACAAGAAACAGAATGACGCCTTTTTATTCCCAAAGATTTAGGAAACTGCTATGTTCTTGGATCTTTCCCCTTTAAAGCAGGTGGATAGTTTTAATTTTTCTGGAATGCTCTTTTTGACCCTGATGAAAAGTAGCTGACTGGAAGAGCAGCAGAAGGTTAACATTTGGTTTCACGACCGATATAATGCTCTAAGTGACAACATTCTGTCTACCAAACAAGCCAAGATTTGTGTTTCTCTGGAGAGGTCAAGAAAGGGCATATTTTCTCATATGATAACCTTTAAAACCCTCTTGCTTTTCACTGAATTTTAAGGTTTGCCTTGTGCCTTATAGATGTGAGTGCTCCTAGGAATTGGAAGAGTTTTCAAAAATATTTTTTTCCTGGAAGTGTGATATTCTAACAAAGGCCAGGCTGCTGATTCCCTGAAGTGCTAGGAATCCTCGTAGGGACAGAAGTTCAAATGTTTGTCCTCTGGCTTGGAGCCAGTGAACACAATGGCAGGGAACTTTGATGGAGACCTTGAAAATGCTTGATGGGGTGGATGCAGTTTAAGAAGCAGGATATGGGGGTTACAGCCTATGGCGGAAATGGCCATCCTTGTCATTCCTCCCTAGGATAGGGCCTAAACATCCTGGAGCACTGACAATCAAAAGTGGAGATATATTGGCCATTCCAGAAACTACATCTTTTTTCCCTAGAGACACTTTTAGATAAGCCATCTAAAACCTCTGGAACTTTGGTTCCTCATATATAGAAAATGGGACTGAGGTATGTGATTTTAAAGGCATTTTCAACTATAAAACTAGGCTACTCTTCAAATTCAGAAACAGAGAATAAGCAAGTCTTCTAGTAACAATACCGTATTTTATTGCTGCTGGAAAGTTGTCAGTATGATAAGCAACCTCTACTCAACTATTACAGATTTTTTCTTTTCCCTCCTGCCCCAACCACTTTAAACACACACACACACACACACACACACACACACACACACACACACATATACACACACACACGGTCTCTCTTTCTCTCTCATAAACTGTTTAAAGCATATTTAATTTTATCCTAGTAAGTCAAGAATCTTAAAACAGGACCTCCCTGGTGGTGCAGTGGTTAAGAATCTGCCTGCCAATGCAGGGGACACGGGTTCAATCCCTGGTCCAGGAAGATCCCACATGCTGCGAAGCAACTAAGCCCGTGCACCACAACTACTGAGCCTGTGTTCTGGAGCCCGCGAGCCACAACTACTGAAGCCCATGCACCTAGAGCCCATGCTCCGCAACAAGAGAAACCACCGCAATGAGAAGCCCGCGCACCGCAACGAAGAGTAGCCCCTGCTCGCCGCAACTAGAGAAAGCCCGCGCCCAGCAATGAAGACCCAACGCAGCCAAAAATAAATAAATAAATAAATAAATAAATAAATAAATAAATAAATTTATTTAAAAAAAAACAATCTTAGAACAGAAAGGGATATAGGGAGATAGAAGAAAGAGATGCCTTGATTGTGGTATCTGAGTTGGGGTTTATAAGACTGTTTCTTTTCTTCTCTCTTCTGATCTTCCTCTTATCATCACTTTTCTCTTTTCTATACTCCCTTCCCTTCTTTCTGCATTCAAAACCTCCAACATGTTGACTGAGATTCTTAATTTAAAAAAGCTACTGGTATTTAGCCAAATCTTTCTACTGCATTTTTCAATGAGGAGAGCTTTGGCTTTTGGCCTAAGTTGACCACAGTCTTTGTCAATAGTTTAGAATTAAAGAGATTTTTGCTTTCTGATGTCAGGGCCTTTCTGGAAACACCAAAAAATAAAGTCTCAGCTGGTACTTGGACCAATTCTAACAGGTCCAAGTTTTTCCCTCCTCTCCTGCTAGTAAGGGAAAGAGTGATGGGAATAATAATGAAAGCTTTGTGGTATTGGAAATCTCCCCAGTTTTAACCTCAAAAGTTTTAGTCAAGTGTAACTTGCTTTTATGTAAGAAAATGTCATTATTATTAAAAATATACACACTGAAAAATTAGAAGTGAAATGTCATAACATCTGTAATTTATATTAAAATGGTCAATAATATTATAATAGCTTTGTACAGGGACAGATGGTTACTAGACTTACTGTGGTGATCATTTCATAATGTGTGCAAATGTCAAATTGCTGTATAGTACACCAGAAAGTAACATGATATTGTACATCAACTCCACTTCAATTTTAAAAATGAATAAAAGAAAATATTTCATAAAAACATGGAAGAGGCAAAATGTGGCAAATTGTTAATCTCGACAGTGGGTATATGGCATTTGTTATACTACTTTTTCTTATTTTCTGTACAGCTGAAATGTTTCACACATATTTCACACACATTTCAAAATTTCATACACATAACAAAAAGTGAATGAAAAAGTAACCTCATCTTCATAAATAAGAAACCTAAGACTTAACTTAATTTGGTATCCTCTCCTCCTATGCAAACTTGCTGGATCTTCAAAATCTCTCTGCTATGTTACTGGCTCCACTTACTCAGCTGATCCAAGAGAAGTAATCACTATCAAAACAAGTTTAATTTTATGAAGGCCTTGACTGCAAGTTGGAAGGCCAATTCACTGGGGGAGAGAAACAGAAACTTCTCTTCACTGTTTTTATCTTGCATTCTCCAACTGATTCTGGCACTCCTGCTGTTCTTTGGGGGAGAAGAGCAAAGGAAAGAAAGGGGAGGCAAGGGAGCATGATGACATCTCACCAGGATGTTCACTTGCCTAGGAGAAGTAAATAAAATAAACTTTTCTGAAGAAAAACAAAACACACCCAACCTAATTAAGCTTAAAAGCTTTTGTACATCAAAGAAAGCCATAAACAAAATGAAAAGACAACCTAGAGAATGGGAGAAAATATTTGCAAATGATGCAACTGACAAGGGATTAATTTCTAAAATATACAAACAGCTATACAACTCAATAACAAACAAACAGCAAACAAAAACCAAACGACCCAATCAAAAAATGGGCAGAAGACCTAAATAGTCATTTCTCTAGACGAGATTGGGCATGTTCAGGATGGAATGGCTGTAGACAGACATTTCTCCAAAGAAGACATACAAATGACCAACAGGCACATGAAAAGATGCTCAACATCGCTAATTATTAGAGAAATGCAAATCAAAACTACAATGAGGTATCACCTCACACCAGTCAGAATGGCCATTATCAAAAAGTCTACAAATAACAAATGCTGGAGAGGATGTGGAGAAAAGGGAACCCTCCTACACTGTAGGTGGAAATGTACATTGGAACAGTCATTATGGAGAACAGTATGGAGGTTTCTTAAAAAACTAAAAATAGAACTGCCATATGATCCAGCAATCCCACTCCCGGGCACATATCTGGAGAAAACTATAGTTTGAAAGGATACATGCACCCCAATGTTCATTGCAGCACTATTTATAATTGCCAGGACATGGAAGCAACCTAAATATCCATCAACAGGAGAAGATGTGGTATATATATATATATATATACACACATACACACACACACACACACACACACAATGGAAAATTACTGAGCCATAAAAAGGAATGAAATAATGCCATTTTCAGCAACATGGATGGACCTAGAGAATATCATACTAAATAAAGTAAGTAAGGCAGAGAAAGACAAATATCATACAATTTCACTTATATGCGGAATCTAAAAAATTGATAGAAGTGAACTTGTTTACAAAACAGAAATAGACTGACAGACATACAAAACAAACTTACGGTTACCAATGGGGAGAGCAGAGGTGGGGGTGGGAGGTTGGAGAGAGAGATAAATTAGGAGTTTGGGATTAACATACACGCACTACTATATATAAAATAGGTAAACAACAAGGACCTACTGTATAGCACAGGGCACTATACTCAATATATTGTAGTAACCTATAATGGAAAAGAATCTGAAAAAGAATATATATATGTATAGCTGAATCACTTTGTTGTACACTTGAAACTAACACAACATTGTAAATTAACTCTACTTCAATAAAAAAATAAATAAATAAGATTATTAAAAAAAACAAACAAGCATCCCAAATGGCTGTGGGACAGGTCTTTCCCTATTAATGCCTTGGCACATTTGTCAAAAATCAACTGATCATAAACATAAGGGTTTATTTCTGGACACTCAGTTTACTCTGTCATTCTATGTCTATCTTTATGCTAGCGCCACATTGTATTGATTCATGTAGTTTTGTACTGAGTTCAGAAGTCATGAGGTATGAGTCTTTCAATTTCGTTCTTCTTTTTTGAGATTATTTTTTAATTCTGTATGAATTTTAGAGTCAGCTTGTCAGTTTCTTCAAAGCCAGCTAGGATTTTGATGGGGATTATGTTGCAACTGTGAATCAATTTGAGGGGTGTCACTATCTTAGCAATATTAAGTCTTCTGATCCATGAACATGGGATGTCTTTCCATTTATTTAGGTCTTTAATTATTTTCAGCCATCTTTTGTGGTATTCCATGTACAAGTCTTGCACTTCTTTGCTAAATTTATACCTAAGTAATTTGTTCTTTTTGATGATATTGTAAATGGAATTATTTTCTTCATTCTATTTTCAGAATTTTCATTGCTAGTCTATAGAAATAGAATTGATTTTTTTTTTTTTTTTTTTTTTTTTGCGGTACGTGGGCCTCTCACTGCTGTGGCCTCTCCCATTGCGGAGCACAGGCTCCGGACGCACGGGCTCAGCGGCCATGGCTCACGGGCCCAGCCGCTCCGCGGCATGTGGGATCTTCCCGGACCGGGGCACGAACCCATGTCTCCTGCATCGGCAGGCGGACTCTCAACCACTGCACCACCAGGGAAGCCCTAGAACTGATTTTTGTATATTGATCTTGTATTCTGCAATTTTCTTGTACTCTTTTATTAGTTCTAATAATTTTTTAGTGGATTCCTTAGGATTTTTTATATACATGATCATGTCATCTATAAATAGAGATAGTATTACTTCCTCCTTTCCAATCTAGATGTTTTTACTTATTTTCTTGCCTAATTGCCCTGGATGTAACCTCCAGTACAATGTTAAATAGAAGTGAAATGTGTAGATATCCTTTTCTTTCTTGTTCCTGATTTAAGGGAAAGTATTTAGTCTTTCACTGTTGTATATAAATGTCTTAGCTGTGGATAGTTGAGGAAGGTCCTTTCTATTTCTATTAGATTGGCCTAAAGTTCATTCGGGTTGTTCTGTAACATCTTACAGAAAAACCCAAACGAACTTTTTGGCCAACCAATAGTTGAATGTTTTTATCAAGAAAGGTTGTTGTAGATCAGTGGAATAGGATAGAAAGTCCAGAAATAAAACCATGTACTCATGGTCAATCTATGACACAGGAGGCAAGAATACACAATGGAGAAAAGACAGTCTCTTTAATAAGCAGTGCTGGGAAAACTGGACAGCTATACGTAAAACAATGAAATTAGAACATTCTCTAGCACCATATACAAAAAGTAAACTCAAAATGGATTAAAGACCTAAATGTAAGGCTGGATACTATAAAATTCCTAGAGGAAAACATAGGCAGAACAGTCTTTGACATAAATCACAGCAATATTTTTTTGGATATGTCTTCTAGAGTAATGGAAACAAAAGCAAAAATAAACAAATGGGACCTTATTAAACTTAAAAACTTTTGTACAGCAAAGGAAACCATAAGCAAACCAAAAAGACAACCTACAGAGTGGGAGAAAGTATTTGCAAATGATGCAATCCACAAGGAATTAATTTCCAAAATATACAAACAGCTCATACAGCTCAATATCAAAAAAACAAACAATCCAATCAAAAAATGATCAGAAGACCAAAACAGACATTTCTCCAAAGAAGACATACAGGAGGCCAACAGGCACATGAAAAGATGTTCTACATCGCTAATTATTAGAAAAATGCAAATCAAAACTACAATGAGGTATCACCTCACACCAGTCAGAATGGCCATCATAAAAAGTCTAAAAATAATAAATGCTGGAGAGGGTGTGGAGAAAAGGGAACCTTCCTACACTTTTGGTAGGAATGCAAATTGGTGCAGCCACTATGAAGAACAGTATGGAGATTCCTTAAAAAACTAAAATAGAGTTACCATATGACCCAGTAAACCTCCTTGGCATATATTCGGAAAAGACAAAAACTCAAATTCAAAAGGATACATGCACCCCAGTGTTCACTGCAGCACTATGTACAATAGCCAAGATAGGGAAGCAACCTAAATGTTCATTGATAGATCGATAGATGAACGGATAAAGATGTGGTATATATGTGGTATACACACACACACACACACACACACACACACACACACACACACAATGGAATATTACTCAGCCATAAAAAAGAATGAAATAATGCCATTTACAGCAATGAGGATGGACCTAGAGCTTGTCATACTAAGTGAGATAAATTAGACAGAGAAAGACAAATATATGGCATCACTTATATGTGGAATCTAAAAAAGTGATACAAATGAGTTTGGTTACAAAAGAGAAATAGACTCACAGACATAGAAAACAAATTTAGTTACCAAAGGGTAAAGGGGGGAGGGATAAATTAGGAGTTTGGGATTAACATAAACACACTACTATATATAAAATAGATAAACAGCAGAGACTTACTGTATAGCACAGGGAACTATACTCAATATCTTGTAATAGCCTATAATGGAAAAGAATCTGGAAAAGAACATATATATATATTATATTATATATATACAATTTATGTATGAATCACTTTGCTGTACACTTGAAATTAACACAACATTTGTAAATCAATAGAAAAAAAGGGTGTTGGATTTTTCAAATGTCTTTTTTAAAAATTAATTTATTATTTATTTTTGGTTGCATTGGGTCTTTGTTGCTGCGCACGGGCTTTCTCTAGTTGATGTGAGCGGGGGCTACTCTTAGTTGCGGTGCGCGGGCTTCTCATTGTGGTGGCTTCTCTTGTTGCGGAGCACGGGCTCTAGATGCGCGGGCTTCAGTAGTTGTGGCAAGCGGGCTCAATAGTTGTGGCTCACGGGCTCTAGAGCTCCTCAGCATGTGGGATCTTCCCAGACCAGGGATCGAACCCGTGTCCCCAGCATTGGCAGGCGGATTCTTAACCACTGTGCCACCAGGGAAGTCCTCAAATGTCTTTTCTTCATCTACTGAGATTATCGTTTCTTTGTCCTTTATTCTATTTTATAGTGTATTATACTAATTGATATTCATGTATTAAACCACCCTGGAATTCCTGGGATAAATCCCATTTGGTCATGGTATATAATATTTTTGTTGATTACTGAATTCAGCTTGCTAGTATTTTGTTGGGAATTTTTTTGCACAGATATTCATAAGGGATATTGGTCTGTATATTTTTCTTCTGATATCTTTTTCTGGTTTTCAGAGTAATTCTGGCCTCATAAAATGAGTTGGAAAGTTTTCCTGCCTCTCCTATCTTTTGGAAGAGTTTGTAAAAAATTAATATTAATTTTCCTTGAAATGTTTAGCTGACTTCACCAGTAAAATCATCTGAACCTGGTCTTTTATTGGTGGGAAGATTTTAAATTACTAATGTGATCTCTTTTCTTATTATAGGCTTATTTTCTACTTTTTCTTGAGTCAGTTTTGGTAGTTTGTGCCTTTCTAGGAATTTGTCCATTTCCTCTAAGTTATCTAATTTTCTGGTATACAGTTGTTCATAGCTTTCCTTATAATCCATTTTATTACATTAAGGTTGGTAGTAATGTGCCCTCTTTCATTTCTGATTTTAGTAATTTTCTTTTTCTCTCTTTTTTTCTTGGTCAATCTAGCTAAAGGTGTGTCAATTTTGTTTATTTTGTCAAAGAACCAACTTTTGGTTTCATTGATTATCGTTTTCCTGTTCTCTATTTCTATTTCTCTATTTCTGCTTTAATCCTTATTACTTCCTTTTTTCTGCTAGCTTTGGGCTTAGTATGCTCTTCTTATTCTACTTCGTTAAGGTATAAAGCTAGCTATTGATTTGAAATCTTTTTTTAATGTAGGCATTCACAGTTATATTTTTAGGGAAGGAATGTGGACTATTTTGGGCCTGAAGAAGATGTAATAGTTTGACAGAAACCTACCAGTAAAACTGAATTATAATTTTACTTGGATGTTTTTGCTTAGCCTCTGATTCCATGGCAGACAATCATCCAAAATGCACAGGTTAAATACATACACCAGTAGCTTTTGTTTTAGCAGTTACAATTATTGAAAGAGTTCATATAATTTTTAATTTTGAAGGGTGATTTACTTGATGAATATTGTGAAACATTCTCAAACCTGTCACATGTAGTAATTCTGCAGTCTGAGAAATTGTTACTGGCTTTTGCAAGCATGGCAGAAATTTAATAAACTGTCGCCAAACCATTTGCTTGTTTGAATGCCAAGGTTTCCTTCGCCACATCACATGCAGTGTCCTGCTGCCAACAGTTATCAAAATACTCCCACAGTTGTCACAGAAAGAAATGTTCAGGGAGTTACTATTTCTTTATTCTTGTTGTCCCTGTATTTCATTGCTTTTGCCACGTCTACTTGGAGAGTTATTTGAATAACTCGAATAATGTCAGTATAGAGCAGTTAGACACTAAGTAATGGACTGAAAAAATAAGAATGTCTGAGACATAGCTATAGATATATAGATACAGAGTGCAGCAAGATCGGGAAGGATGGCTTTCATACTTTACTCTCTATATGTTCCTAATGTTTGGATTTTCATAGAGAGACTATCGTTTGTGTAATGTAAAACAGCAATAAAAAATGTAAAAGTAGTTGAGAGGGAGTCCAGAGGAAAACACTAAGAAAAGTCTAATTAGATCAACTCATTCTAATCAAAGATATGCAATCATTTGGCACAAGCGTTTATAATAGGATTTAGAGATACAGTCCAGCTCTCTGAACTACAGATTGACAGAAGCTGAAATTATTGGCTCTGAGTTTGCATTTTCTTTGATGACTCCAGCAAATAAATGCCAGACTCGAACAGGCGAATGCCTGGCCAGGTTAAGAAAGCTCTTGCATCTGAAGCACGAAAGGTGCAAGATTGGAGGGTGTGACCTTGGACCTCAGTTGCAAATTCAAAGATTCGGGGAAAGTGTAGCTTTTTACCACTATGATAATATTCGAAACTATCATCTGGAATAAACGTATCTCTGCTTTGTCTTGTATGTTAATGGCTTTGGTGGACACTTTGGAAGCACTTATCAATATTTCAAATGATATACATTTGACCAAGCAATTCCACTGCTAGGAAGCTCTTCTATAGGAATACTTATACCAGTGCGCAGATTTTTAGATACATAGATACTCATTGCTGCAAAATATTTCAAATATCCTAAGTGTATCTCAAAGAAAGTATGGTTATGTAAGTTATGGTCCAACTGGCCCAAGGCCACAGGGCTAAGAAGTGGAGATCTGGGATCTAACTGATGCTTTTACTCCTCACGATACTGTATTTCCTGAGTTAGTCTGTGGGTGAAGGTGGCTTTGGGTGATCAGGACTCAGCTTGTGTGTTCTTCCCAGGGAAGGTCAAGATTGGATGGTGGGCAGAGGAGAAAGGACAGGCAGATGTCATAGCCAAGGGATAAGGAATAAGACGGGGGGAGTCAAGAGTTTCAAACAACAATAAAGAGTGGAAAAAAAGGCTATGTATAATTAAGGGAGAGCGATTCTGGAGGAAAGTATTCTGTTTCATCAAAAGAGCATTGCCTTAGTTAATTTGCACCCCACCACCCCAAGAGCATGAACCCTTCACTCTGAAAAGCTCTGAATTTGTAGGTGAGCTTTCTCACTCTGAAACAGGATGGATGGGTGGTGCTGAAGGAGGAGCTTACTTTTGGAGACGCAAGCTTATATCTGTCCCTCTTCATCAAAGAAAACACATATATTAACATGTGTTTGAGGGATTAGTACATCTTTGAAACCCTAAGCAAATGGGAGAATTCTTGCAGTGTCCACAACGCTATGCAATGAAGGATTTGGTGTGGCTGCCGCAGGGTGGGATGATCCAGAGCATTCTAAAGAACACGTGCCAATTTCAGGAGTCCTGGCATTTTTCACATGCCCTGGTGTTCCCCGTCATCCCAGATGCTACGCTAGCATTCTGTATGACCTTGAGCCAAACACTAGCCTTTCTGTAACTTACTTTCTCTATTAAACGAGCTGGGGGTGAGTCGAGTAAATGATCCTTACTATCTCTTCAACTTGTGATTTAATTTATAGTTTTCAACACTTACTGAATCATTAGTATTTTAAATAAACATTATCGGGTATCTATTAATAAGAGTCAGAAACAAAAACATTGTGTTACTTTCTTAACACAATTTATATACACACATGCACATACATACATGCATATTTTTTAAAAATGAAAAAGAAAATAATATTATGTACGAGAACTCTATGCCTTGATGATCTGTATCCTTGGTTCTCTTTTTACTATTAGGAAAAGCACTGAAACGATTTTCTTGTGGTATAAAGAAGAAAGGGATGGTTTAAGGAGGAATGGTAGTGGACTATACGTACAGCTTTATATTCAACTGCATTTCATTTCTCCAGAAACCCACCAACACATACAGGCACACGGTCACACTCCCCCACACACCCTCCGCTGCCACCTCAGCCCATTAGAGAGTTGGTAAGGACTGATGTTGAAGTTTAGCTATGGGTTGCACCTGCTTTTTCTCTCTCGCTATTTCTTAGGGGTAGATTGTCTGTCCTCACCTGTCAGGCCAGGTGCAAGCAGAGGGTATTGTGCCCTGATGTGAGATAACTGTTAGAAATGTGCATGTGTGTGTGTGTGTGTGTGTGTGTGTGTGTGTGTGTGTGTGTGTGTTTAACACGTAGGAAATGGAAAATGCATAGCAAGTGCTTCTTTAACTTCTTAAACACAGCTTATTTTGTATGCTTCACAGACCTCCAAGTACAGGGAGTGTCACTGACCAAGAGTCCCAGCTGCTGACTCTGAAATCCATGGCCGTGTTTGCAGCCACACCCCCAAAGGCTGCTCCCAGCCAAAGACTGGGTGTGGTCAGGACACTACGGCAGGTCCACTCCTGCGAGACTGGGACCCCTCTGGTGGTGGGCTTTGGCTCAAGGACACCCCTTAAAGCCTTGATGACCCCTCTTTAGCCTCCTCTCTACCCTCCTTCCTTCTCTATTTTATGAGGGGTTAGCTTTACCAGGCTCCTCCCCCTTTTCTCTCATAGTTGTTTCCCCTAATAAAACCCTTGCTTGATTAACTCTGTCTTGGTGGCTCTTAGGGGAAGCAGATGAACACAACCTGATAAAAAGTACAGCTTTTCAAGGTAAAGAACCACATGTTTGCTTGCTTGCATTTTGGGTCAAAAAGGGTGGAAAATAAGATTATCTGTTTGGGTTAGCAGACTGAGGCCTCAAGAACTCTCAAGGATACATAAGAAATTAACAACAGTGGTAACCCCTGTCAGGTTTTGGTTAAGAACTTGTGAATGGGGAAAGAAGCTGGGAGGAAATTTTCCACGGTATGATATTTTTTTTGATTTTCCAAGTGAGTAAATGTATAATAATTTGAAGATGTGAAATCAACTATTTGGATTTAAAAAAAACATGTAAATTTGAGAAACAAGAAAGCATCGGCTTTGGAGGTCGATCTGCATTTAAGTCTCAGCTCATCTCGTGATTGTGGGAGAATAACTGTGTTACTGGATTCTAGATTTCAGTGTTCTGTTTCTCGATGGAGACTTTTATAACCTCATTTCCTGGCTCCCTGCAGAAGGCAGACACCTCCTGCTGGACTCCACTGGGCTTGGCTGTGGGACTTGCTGGGGTTAGGGGACCCGGAGGCTGAGTACCAGCTGGATCTGAGCAGAAGCTCTGAAGGGTCCTGATGAGTCCTTTGAGTCCTTGCTCTCTTTTCTTTTTGCCACAGAATCGCAAGTCCCAAGCAGGGGCTGCTTTTACAGCGTGGATTCTGGGATAATATTGCAGAGCCCCAGCGGGCCTGTAGCTGCTGCCCCTGACAGGCAGTGTGCGCAAAACCGACTTCTGTGGTTGAAAACTACTGTGGTTATTCCCCCAACTTTTTATTTGGAAAAATTTGAGAATAAAGTTGAAAGAGTGGGACCATCAGCACCTCACTTAGCTTCACCAATTGGTAACATTTTGCCACATTTGCTTCCTTTCTCTTGCTCCCTCTCTATGCTTACTGGACTGTTTGAGAGTTACTTACAGGTGTGAAGATACTGCATCCCTAAATATTTCCACATTATATCCTAAGAACAAAGCCTTTCTCCTATATCAATACAATAATCATATCCAAGAAATATAACATTGATACAATAATATTAATTAGCATACAGTTTATATTCAAATTTCTTTCATAATAATCTCCTTTGTACATTTTTTTCTTTCTGATCCATAACCCAAGCAAGGAGCATACACAGGTACTAGTTGTATGTTTCTTTAATCTCGTTTAATTTAGAGCAGGTCCCTGACCTTTCTTGGTCCATCTTTCACGAAACTGATATTTTTGAAGAGTACAGGCCGGTTGCTTTATAGAATGGATCATTTTCTGGATATATCTGATTTTTCTTCCTCATAACTCTTTAGATTCAGGGTCAACATTTACGGTAGGAATACTACATGGATTATTTGTTTATATCACAACAAGGAGGCACAAATAATGTCAAACTGTCCCATTTTGGGTGATGACAAGTTTGACCACGATGTTAAGGTGGTATCCATCAGATTTCTCCATTGAAAAGTTTCCTTTATCCCTTTATGTTTTGTCAGTAATCTGTGGGGTGATATTTGTGAATATCTTGACCCTCAACAAACTTTCCCCATTGGTTTTAGTATCCACAGATGATCCCTTCCTGAATTAAACATTACACTGGTAGTTGCAGAATGGTTGACTTTTCCCCATTCTGTTATTCCTACTCTATGTGTTACCTGGCATTCTTTTGTAAAGAAAACGTCCTCTCCACTCTCTACTCCCATTTATTTTTGAGTATCACTATGGGCTCATGGATTTTTAGCATACATAACGTTATAATCCTTCATCATTATTCTTTTTGTAATTCAAACTAAATTTGTACAATGGGAGCCCCCTTTAAGCTGGATCCTGTGTCCTTTTAACATGTTTCTTCCTGTCTTTGAGTATTTTCTTGCCTTCTGGCACAATAAGATGCTCCGAGTTCACCTTCGATATTTACTGTCACAGACCTGATTCTTTTTATTTGGGAGGGAAATTGAAAGAGTGAGACTAAGATTTGGGGAGAGGGGTGATAAAGAAGGGGGCAAGATAGGAGATTTAGGGTAAGGAAATATTTGGGGGGTTCTTGGCCAAATATCTAACTCAGGTAGGTCTCTCAAGCTCTCCCAACCTGAATTTCCTCTCCTAGAAAATGAAGATTAATAATATGCTTATTGCATGAGTAGGTTGTGAGAAAACCTGATTGACTGGCATGTTCAACATGACTGGCCATACATTCAGTATTTGTTGGACATTATCATTTCTAACATCCTTCCAGCCAAGTTAATTTCTGTGATATTTGTGACTTCCAATCACTGCTTCCTGTGCAATTCATGATTAAACTTGCTTAAATTTATGTTCTGAGGCTTTGTTTAAGTATCACTCCAAAATGTTCTGCAGGCAACTACATGAGGTTAAATGGGGATAGACTCTAAAAGCCTAGCGAAACAAAGATCACCAAGGGATCAAATTTAAGGAGGAAGCAAAAAATACACATTTTTTGCTGATATATACACATCACACATATATATTGATGTATGCATATTTCGTGTTTTGAGATAGTATCTTAATTGAGAGGTGGTCTGGTAAAATGCAGACTGGGTTTAAATCCAAGTTCGGACACTTACTTACATTCCTCATTTAAAAAGTGAAGATAGGGCTTCCCTGGTGGCGCAGTGGTTGAGAGTCCGCCTGCCGATGCAGGGGACATGGGTTCGTGCCCCGGTCCGGGAGGATCCCACAGGCCGCGGAGCGGCTGGGCCTGTGAGCCATGGCCGCTAAGCCTGCGCGTCCGGAGCCTGTGCTCCGCAACGGGAGAGGCCACAGAAGTGAGAGGCCTGCGTACCGAAAAAAAAAAAAAAAAGTGACGATAATTATACTTTTCCTGTGCAGTTATTGCGAATGTACAATTTGGGTCAAGGTGACAGATCTAACAAGCACAGTCTTCTTTTTTTCTTGCAGTTTTATAAATAATGTACAACTCTGTTTAAGGTGTACAGCATAATGATTTGACATACGTATATATTGCAAAATGATTGCCACAATAAGTTTAGTTAACATCCATCACCTCATAGAGTTACGAAAACAAAATACTTTTTCCTTGTGATGAGAACTTTTAGAATTTCCTCTTTTAGCAACTTTCTAATACACCATATAGCATTGTTGATTATAGTCATCATGTTGTACGTTACATCCCCAGTACTTATCTTATAACTAAGATTGTGCCTTAGGACCACGGTTCCCCAATTTCGCTGCAGGAGGTAAGTCTCACGGTGCCCATCTGTTCCTTAGCCAGTATTGCCACCTGGTGGTGGTGTCTTTCAATTGCAAGTCAAGGAGCAGAGTAGGGAAAGGCCTTGGGCTGAATTTGTCAATTTACACGATTTAAATAAAGCTATAGCAGTAAACAACTTTGAATAAGAGCATTTCCATACTAAACCTCTGGGATGCTTACTTCAATATTAGCAACATCCTAGTCGGACAAAGGAATCAGACACTGCGCTGAATGCAAAGGCATTCAGTCGTTCAACAAATAACATATTGAGCACCTACTGTGTGCCACGCTGCATTCTGGGTGCTTGGGATCCATCAGTGAACAAGAGACAAAAATTCCACCCTTTAACATGGGATTCTTTTAACGTGCTCTCTATATAGTATATAAATTAATCTAGATAATTTGTAAAACGCTCTGCGGATTACAAAGTTCCCTCCAACGTCAACAGGACACGTTTTGAGGTCCATATTACTACGGCTAAATAAATGGAGAAGCCAGGCGCAGACCCACTCCAGCTACCCTAAGAACTCACCCTTGCAAAACCGAGAGTTAAGCCAAGAGCTTGAAGATGCCATCGACGTGGCCGGCCGGGCTGACCACGAAAGTAAGAGTAAACAGAAGTCAGCTTTTCTGTTTTTCTCCCCAGAAACATACTTTGAGAGAAACAAGGGTTTTGCTCAGCAGGCGGGGAATCGAACCCGCGGAGGGCGGAGGGTGACGACGCGTGTCGGGCTCTGCGGCTCCAAAGGAGACGCTTGTCCCCCTGCAGAGCCCACCGGGTGGCCGACCGGGCGCCGTGGGGCCGAGGACCTCCGGGTCATCCTCCGCGTGCCGGGAACAAGTCGGGCTCTGGACTCCAGACCTCCAGCGACTGACTATCAGCGAGGCGCGAGCGCGCCCCCTGGTGGCGGATGCCGCCCGACAGCCCGGCCCGGAACAAAACTGTCCGACGGAACCTGGGGTGCGCGCTCGGAGTTTCCGGGGAAGAAGACGGAGAAGGACTTGCGCGCGGAGGTTCCTAGCGCCGCGGAGGAGGCAATGGCCGTGGGAGTCTGGGGCTTGCGGCTCTGGCGGGCCGGCCCCGGCGGCGGGGCCGGCTGGAGTGAGTTTTAGCGGCCATAGGGTCAGGGAGGGAGGCTTAGAGGATGGTGTCTGCCCAGATTGGGCCCGAGGCGGGTCCTGGGGGGTCCCGCGGGGTTGGGGGCCGAGGAGGGTCTTTTGAGTCCCTGCTGTGTTGGCCGCAACACCCTTCCCAGCCTTGGGGTACATATCTCGGGACGCGAGAGGGACGGGGAGGGCAGGGGCGGGGCCGCGGGAGGAGCTTGGGGTGCCCCTGGGTGGGAGACCACGTCCCGGTGCAAACGTGTCCTTATTTTAACATTGGACTCGTACATGCCTTGCCAAATCCTCTGATTTGGGGTTTGGAAAATAAGCTTAGCATTTCTCTCTCTACATATGGAGAGTTTTGGCGTGGGACCTGCAGTCTCGTGGAGCTTTCTTGTCCTCAAGACCTTTTCAAAGCGACAGTTTTGCTCACGTTTCCAATGACTGGGCTGGTTTTGACTCCACTTCCTGGTTACTTTTTGCCCCTTATTGTAAAGCCCAGATTGGAATACGACCTAGGAAACTGGTGGGAAGTGGCGACCTGATGGTGAAAGAGCAAACTTGAAGTAAAGGCGCGGATCAGGGCAGGCTGCAGTTCTTTTCCGTGGGCGTTTTAATTATTAATATTAGAAAGGGGTTTAAGTTTACTTCTGAACTCATTTTGGTGAACAGCGTTTAAAGTTCCCTTGCCTCCTATTCTTTCCTTGTTGGAGGATGGTGATACGGGAGGGGAACAGGGTGGGGCAATATATTATTTTTTTGGTCAGTATTCACATTTATTGTAACTTCTGCACAGGATTTATAGCGACATCACCTGCTTCTCAACTGTCACCGACCGAACTGACAGAAATGCAGAATGATCTCTTTAACAAAGAGAAAAACAGGCAGCTATCATTAACTCCCCGAACTGAGAAGATTGAAGTTAAGCACGTTGGGAAATTTGACCCTGGCACTGTCTTTGTCATGAATAAAAACATCTCAACTCCTTATAGCTGTGCCATGCGTAAGTAACGAATCAGGGTACCATTTTGAAGATTTTGCATAAATCAGGAGAAGAACCGGTACAGAGGAGACAAGATGCTGTAATTGCTCCCTGAAGTTCCCAGAAGTTCTCCTTTATCTAGCATCTTACTGAGTGTTCACTGCAGGCTTAGCAGTTGAGGGCACTGTGGGTCTTGAAAGGTTGGTGCTGTAATGCATAGGTTGTCCTGGGACTTGCTGGAATCTGGCTGAGTTTAGAGGGCTGTCATTGTTTCCTGCAGGAGGCAGACCTGAAAGCATTGCTACTAGTGTGCTTGCCTCTTTTAGACACACTGTGGTGTAATGGGAGCAGTCACCATGTGAGTCCCATTAAAGGATTTTGGGGTGGAGGGACTACCCTGGCCTCAGATGATCAGCTTTTTTTGGCCTTCTTTTCCTTTCCTGCTCTTTATAGCCTAACTTAAGTCTTTTATCTGCTCACCACTTGCCTCTGTGTGTTGTGTCTTTGTTTACATTTACATGTACATGTAGTAAATGTGTGAGTGCATGGGGTGAATGTGATTGGGGTAAAAATATTTGTTGTGTTCATATCTTAAGGGAGGAAACAAGGCCCTGTGTGTGATTTGGTGTGGAAATGAAGGGAACAAGGCCTCTATGTTATTTTCAATCAAAATGCTTTTGTAGTAGCTTTGATAGAACTGGTAACGTTTAAATTCCAAAAGAACAAAAAGTAGATATGTACACCTACATGCTCGCTCATATATGATTGGCTGCATTGTTCAGATTTTTGGAAAACTCAGTAATGATTCCATTTAAGTAATTAACTTTAGTTAAAAGCTTAAGCTGACCTGCCGAGTGTGTACTCTCAATCTTCCTTTACTTTGGCACTTGAATTAGTACTTATAATTGCTTACTTGTTTGGCAAGCATTTATTGAACCTCTGCTGTAGGATAGGCATTAGGAATACAGAGGAGGCTAAGACAAAGCTCAGGCTCAGGAGTTTTACACACATCACATGTAGAGATGAAGCCTCTGAACCACTCTTAGCATGACCACTGCCCTCAGACTTGCTTGTCACTCATACCGTCAGTCATTCAATAAATTTTATTGAGTACCTAGTGTATTTCAGGCCTGATGCTAGTCTCTAGCTATACTAGCAAGTGAGCAGAAATAGGCATGATCCCCGCCTTATGGAACTTATTTAGACCTGTGGTTTGACCACTTCTGTGAATAGCTGGGTACTCAAAAAACATCTAATCAGAGTTGGAGTTGCATTCTGGAGTCATATAACAGACCAGAGCTGATTGGTTTATGTGTGAATTCATACTGATAATTATTGAATAAAAACTGGTAACTATGGTATTTAACTTGAAGAGTCCATGTTAGGGAAGTAAAGATGGTTTGGGAGCAAGACCCCAAACCCATCTAGAACAGACTTACTGGGATGTATATTTATATATTTTCCCTTCTAAGTTGTGTGTGCATATAGCCAGATATATCCACGATGCTGCTCTCTGAATATTTAAGGGTAGCTCTTGGAAAACTATTTTATTACTTAATAATCAACAGATTAATTTCAAGTTAGACTTAGCCTTAATGATTTTTGTTTGGGTAATTTCATTAATAATTAGCAATACATTGGATGTGTTGGGAATCATTTTTTCATTGGCTACAAATCTTTTTTTTCTCCCCAAAAAGGACAGCTTCCAGAATCTTGCCTTTCTGTTGTTTTATTTCTTAACGTAGTGCTTAAACATGTAAGTTTTCACTTGGGTTTTGTTAGAGTTAGATCTTCAATCTGTTTTAAATTCCTAGATTTAAGTGAGTGGTACTGCAGGAAGTCCATTCTGGCTCTTGTGGACGGACAGCCTTGGGACATGTATAAGCCTTTGACCAAGTCATGTGAAATTAAATTTCTTACTTTCAAAGATGATGATCCGGGAGAAGTCAATAAGGTATTTCTGCCTCTATGTTCTTTTGTACCCCTCCCCCCAGTTTTTTTTCTAGTCTTTTTAAATTAAAATCTGTTTCCTATGGAGTTTGAAATGTACAAATCTGGCCAAGGTCAAATGTTGTACTGTACTAGATAATCAGGGTTTTACTTGGTAGATTAGGCATGTTCATAGTTCAAAAATCCTCAGTGGCATTAATGTCTCTGTATTTTGGTTTGAGAAAACTAAATGACATTCATATCTTTGTTCAGCTTGCTTTTATTAATCACCCTGTATATTGCAGTAATTTCATTCTTGTCTTTCACCATCTTTTCTGGATTATTTCAATAACTTTTTAACTCTCCCACCCACCCCACCCCCCTTTTTTTTTTTCCTGCGGTACGCGGGCCTCACTGTTGTGGCCTCTCCTGTTGCGGAGCACAGGCTCCGGACGCGCAGGCTCAACGGCCATGGCTTAGGGGCCTAGCCGCTCCGCGGCATGTGTGATCTTCCCGGACCGGGGCACAAACCCGTGTCCCCTGCATCGGCAGGCGGACTCTCAACCACTGCGCCACCAGGGAAGCCCCCACCCCCCTTTTTTAATCTGAAAGTCTTCCTTAATAGTCCTGCAAGAGTTTTATTAAATGATGTAAGGATGATGTCACTTATTCCTAAAGAACTTGTCTACCTGGTAACCGTTCATATAACTTTCCCAGCTCTGCGTGGACACTTTTCTCACTCTCGCCTGCCTTTTGAGCTTCACCTTCCACGGCATCTTTCCACTTCGTCTTTGCTCCAGCCACACTGGAGGACTTGGTCACTAATGGTTTCTGTTGTGTTATCCTCCTTGCTTTTGTTGATGCTCTTCGAGTATTTTCTTTCCTCCCTACTAAAACCCTGTTTATCTGTTATAGTTCAATTAAAATGCCGTATGCTCTGTGGAACCTTCTCAGTTTCTTCTTGTCAGAATGAATCCCTCTTTTCTTCCGGGCCTCACAACATGCGGCTAGTGTCTCTAGATACAGTAGTTTGATTTTCCCTTGTAATACGAACTGTTGAATGTACTGGATTCTTGGCTCTGTGAAGACAGGGATCATGTCCCTTATTAGATCTTGTCCTTGACTTACATACAGTAGGTATTTAATAAATATTTGTTGAAATGAAATACTTAAAGAAGGAAATGGTAGACATGATAATAGTAGTAGCTAACATTGAACATTTATTGTATATCAGGCACTGTTTTAGTGATTCACAGGTATTAACTCATTTAATCCTCTTTAAAAATATTCCCATAAAAGGTGCTGTTATCTCCTTTCTACAGATAAAGAAACTGAGGCAAAGAGAGGTGTTGTAGCCTGACCAAGGTTACCAGTTTGCTAAGTGGCTGAGCCTGGATTTGCACCTAGGCATTGACCCTGGAGTTCACCAGACATTAAAAACAGTCAAGTCAGATAGATGAAGAAGTGCATTTTGCTACTGGCCTTCAAGGCCTGGGTTTGCATTTATTTTTAGTATATTTGTGTGGTTGTGTAGGACACATTCTGGAGCAGTCTCTGCCATGTGCAACCAAATGAGCCCACTCTTGTCCTCAGATACGGAGAAGAGCTTAGGAAAGCCAAGTGCCTAGTTATAGTAGTGCCAGTACAGAGCTTAAGATGGTGTAGGACTTACATTTCTCTTTATGACTCTGGGAAGGTCATTGCATGGATACCCATATTGGGCATGTCCATGGATCAAAATGCTAGTGAGATGGAAGCCCAGTTAATAGTGAGGTTGCTTTGTTATAAATATGAATAACCTAAGTGATATGTGATGTTAGGTATAGGATAGGAGTCATAAATAATTCTTTTTTTAAATTTTATTTATTTATTTATTTATTTATTTTTTGTGGTACGCGGGCCTCTCACTGTTGTGGCCTCCCCCATTGCGGAGCACAGGCTCCGGACGCGCAGCTCAGCGGCCATGGCTCACGAACCCAGCCGCTCCGCGGCATGTGGGATCTTCCCGGAACGGGGCACGAACCCGTGTCCCCTGCATCGGCAGGCGGACTCTCAACCACTGCGCCACCGGGGAAGCCCTATTATTTTATTTTTATTTGTTTATTTTTGGCTGCATTGGGTCTTTGTTGCCATGTGCGGGCTTTCTCTAGCTGCAGCAAGCGGGGGCTACTCTTTGTTGCAGTGCGTGGGCTTCTCATTGCGGTGGCTTCTCTTGTTATGGAGCACGGGCTCTAGACGCACGGGCTTCAGTAGTTGTGGCACGTGGGCTCAGTAGTTGTGGCTCGTGGGCTTTAGAGCACCAGCTCAGTAGTTGTGGTGCACGGGCTTAGTTGCTCCGTGGCATGTGGGATCTTCCTGGACCAGGGCTTGAACCCATGTCCCCTGCATTGGCAGAGGGATTCTTAACCACTGCGCCACCAGGGAAGCCTATAAGTAATTCTTAAAAGTTGGCTTCCATTATAAAGCAATTATATTCCAATAAAGATGGAAAAAAAAAAAGTTGGGTTATCCCTCCATATTTATGTATGTTATAAACAGGTATATTTTAATATATTTATTTTACTTTAGCACAAGTTTGTTAACAAGTTAACTTTATACTGGGTTAAAAGTAAAATTACTACCGATAGTAAAACTATTTATTGGTTGATAAACATTATGGTGTCTGGTATCTTATACAAACATTGCTAACTACATGAAGTTGGTGCTTCATTCTTTTGTGGGTTTTGCTTGGTGGTGGTCATGTCATGGTCTGATGGTAACCATTGCTAAATGTGGAGGATGGACAGATATTTGAGAAATGGTTCCTAAGTCAAAAGTCAACCTAAATTTTATATTAAAGAAATGTTAGTAAATCTTGTGTTTATTATGTTTGTGTGCATTTTATTTTTCTAGGCTTATTGGCGTTCTTGTGCCATGATTATGGGCTGTGTGATAGAGAGGGCATTCAAAGATGAATATGTGGTCAGTTTGGTCAGAGCTCCAGAAGTTCCAGGTGATGTACACATATAAATAAATAAATAAACATATATATGTGTGTGTGTGTGTCTATATGCACATATATATATATATGTGTATATAGACACACAGACACTTTCTGTAATCTTTGAATATTTTGGTACATATTTTTGTTGTATAGAGTTCAGTTCTAATTTAGTCTAATATAAATTACCATCATACATACATTCCACTTATTATGGGTAACAAAATCCATCCTATTACTGTCATATATACCTTCTATTTATAATGGTAAAAGAATCCATTTTATTTAATTACTGGCGGTCAGTTATTAACATAATAGAATTAGAGGAGAATGTTTCTTTTGAATGTGAATTTCATGTAATTATATTGTGTCAGTATTTATTTCTTAGCATTTTAAGTACTTATTTCCAAACAGAATGTGAGGAGGAGATATGAGTATAAATAGACTTCTGTAGAAAACTGTGTTTAGGTGGTACCATTTCACCAGAAATGACCCTGACACTGGAGAGGAATACCATTTTGGGGAGGTGGAACAGTTCACATTCTTTGTAGTTTTCCTAAAACTAGGATTTTGCAACAGTATGTGTAGTAGGATCACAATTGTATTTTTTTTTAAAAAGGTGGAAGTTTATATACCAAAAAATATTTGATTTGGCGATAAATGATTCTAAGCAAAACAAAACAACAAAAAATGAAGAAATTTAGAAGATATTAAAAAAGAAATTAAACATTTCATGTCCATTTAGTTATTCATCTACTTATTAAATATCTTACTCTTTAGGAATTTTTATATCTAGTAACTAATATTTGAGATCTCTATGGTGGTAATATTCCTGAAGAAAATGTGAATGGTTAAAAAATACTGGTGATGTTGGGTTAACAAAAAGGTGAGTTAGTTTTATGGTGGGGGGAAAGTTGGTATAGCTCTGACAAGCAGCTGGAATAATGGTGACAATTTTATAATTTGTAGTGTTGGGAGAGATTGTTGACGCTTCATTTTATGGTCTAAATATTCATTTGTTGCAAATTAGTAACTTTCTACCCTAACAGATTTGACTTTGCTTTTTATTTTGGTTGGATTTACAGTAATCACTGGAGCCTTCTGCTATGATGTAGTTTTGGATAAGAGACTTGATGAGTGGATGCCAACAAAAGTAAGTCTACTCTTTGGAGTATTAATTTTAGAGTCTGTGCCTTTCTTTGTTAGAATGAGTCCTGTGTTACTATTGTTGAATGGTACTGCATGTCGAGGATATTAAAAGAATCAGTCAATCTTTATTGTTGCTTTTTAGTGTATTTAAGACAGATGTATATGATTGAGGGTATTCACAACAGCATGGTACCCAGAATAAAATATAGAAGCTTAACTATCTTGGTTGATGTGGGGGCGAGGGGCCTGGAGCCTTACCTCCTTGGATCTTCAGAGCACAATTTGAAAACCACTGCCCTAAGCCATTTTAAGCCTATTGCATCCTGAGATCTTCCTATCACCAAGGGTTACATTGAGAGTGGGGGAGGGGTGAATTAAAATATCGGGCTTTGACAAAGGTAACCGAAGTAGCAGCAAACTAAATAGCAGCAAACTAGCCTCTTCTGGAATGGTCTGCCTTCATAAGGAGGGTGCTCCTTGTGGGTCTGGGACTGGGGTAGCAGCAGGAGCCTGGTTAACAGAGTGAATCTAGATCAGGTGCTGTGTAGGTAGAGGATGCTGATGGCTTGCAAAAGTCAAGCCTAGAGGCTTAGTTATGATTGGGGAGAACAGACAAATGCCTAATTCTTAATTAAGCAAAACTGTATGTCCTACAGATTGGAAGTCTGGAGATCAGAAGAGGGGAGGCAGTGTAGCATACCATTTTATCAATTCCGCTATGTACATTTTTTTCACATTTTAATATCTCTGAAAACAAATGTGTCTTTTGTTTGTTTCTATAACTTTTTAAAATTAAACTGTTTTTAGTTGAAGAAAATTATAGATACACATGGAGTTTAAGGAATAATACATAGAGATTCCATGTTCTTTTTACTCAGTTTCCCCAATGGTATTATCTTGCAAAACCATAGTACCATATCACAACCAGGATATTGACACTGATACAGCCAGGAACATTTCTATCACTGCCAAAATTACCCATGTTTCTCTTTAGTCTCCATCCGCCCCCCCATCCTTAAACTGTGGCGACCACTAATCTGTTCTCTATTTGTATAGTTTTGTCATTTCAAGAATGTTATGTAAATGAAATCGTTCAGTATGTAATCTTTTGGGATTGACTTTTTTCACTCAGTGTAATTCTCTAGAGCAAATGTGACTTACAGTAGATAGCATCTTATGATTATAACTGGTAATGTTTTTTCTTAGTGGTGCATCTCGGATTTAGTGAAATATTGTAGTTTCTAAAAGCAAAAATTTTGGAGTCAGCCAGCAAATGCATGGAAAGATGCTCAACATCACCAATCATTAGAGAAATGCAAATCAAAACCACAATGAGGTATCACCTCACACCAGTCAGAATGGCCATCATCAAAAAATCTACAAACAATAAATGCTGGAGAGGGTGCAGAGAAAAGGGAACCCTCCTGCACTGCTGGTGGGAATGTAAATTGATACAGCCACTATGGAGAACAGTATGGAGGTTCCTTAAAAAACTAAAAATAGAACTACCATATGACCCAGCAATCCCACTACTGGTCATATACCCTGAGAAAACCATAATTCAAAAAGACACATGTACCACAATGTTCATTGCAGCACTATTTAAAATAGCCAGGACATGGAAACAACCTAAATGTCCATCAACAGATGAATGGATAAAGAAGATGTGGCACATATATACAATGGAATATTACTCAGCCATAAAAAGAAACAAAATTGAGTTATTTGTAGTGAGGTGGATGGACCTGGAATCTGTCATACAGAGTGAAGTAAGTCAGAAGGAGAAAAACAAATACTGTATGCTAATGCATATATATGGAATTTTAAAAAGCCGTACTGATGAACCTAGTGGCAGGGCAGGAATAAAGATGCAGACATAGAGAACTAACTTGAGGGCACGGGAGGTTGGGGGTGGGAGGGCAAGCTGGGACGAAGTGAGAGAGTGGCACTGACATATATACACTACCAAACGTAAGCTAGATAGCTAGTGGGAAGCAGCCGCATAGCACAGGGAGATCAGCTCGGTGCTTTGTGATGACCTAGAGGGGTGGGATAGGGAGGGTGGCAGGGAGGCTCAAGAGGGAGGGGATATGGGGATATATGTATATGTATAGCTGATTCACTTTGTTATACAGCAGAAACTAACACACCATTGTAAAGCATTTATACTCCAATAAAGATGTGGGGGAAAAAAAAAAGGAAATCACAAATGACACCTGAAAAAAAAATTTTTGGAGTCAGGGAAGATCCAGATTTAAATGCTGGCTTTGACAGTTATTTCTTGTGTAATCCTGCCGTTACTGCTTAATATCGAGAGAGAGAGGAGGGAAACAGGAAGGAAAAAAGAGAGAGAAAGGGAGGGAAGAGAGATATTGGGAGAGATGGGGGCGTGAGGGGAGAGGTTGGAATGGTTTCTTCATGATCTGTGGACTTGTGGCAATATAATTTCTTTTTTTTTCAAGTCTGTCAAGATTCTTAATTCATTGGGGGAGTTAAGTAAAAAATAAGGAGATGAAAATTTAAGTCTCATTATGTATGAAACTTGCTGCCTCCTTTTCCTTTTTTTAAAGATAAAACTTTAAAAAAGAAATGTGCTAGTTAATTGCAGGCACCATGGGGTTTAGAAAGTGGGGGAAAGTTACAGTCAAGTAACAGCTATATTAAACCATGAATGTGCATTGGTTATACAGAAAATTGTCCATTTAAGAATGGAGAAGAGTCATTTCATTCAAAAGAGTCTATTAGGAAGTTTATGGAAAGAATTTTATTGCAAAAATTATTTGCATAATAGTGCTTGATCTTTTCTTTATTAGTTATGATTTATAGTGTGAAAACTATAGTTTTTATTTATAGTTTTTATTAAACTCATAAACATTGTTAATGTGTATTATTAATCATTTTAATTGTGTGAAATTGACATTTTCATTAAACAGAAATTTCTAATATTGGATTTATGCTATATTTTGGACATGGCCAACGATGACATTACATTTCCTAGTGAAAGTTTCTGAATCACATAAATAATAATTTTTTCCTCATGCCTTTATTTAAAAAGCTTAGTTTTATACTCATAGTATAAACAAATTTTTGTATCTTACCATTTACTTATTAGTATTTCTACTTGTTGCACCATCATTTTAATAAACATTTATAGGGCTGTATAATTTGAACGAAATGTTTATTAAAATTTCTTTGTGGGATTATCCATAGTATTTCTAATACAGGCGGCTATTTAATTACAAGTTTTGTAGTTTGTAGAATTGGGAGAAATTGCTAATTGTACATTTTGTGGTTCCAGTATTTAATTGTTGCAAATTAATGCTTTCTTTCCTAGCAAATTTGCTTTTTGTTGTAGTTGGACTTATAATATTAAGCATACAGTTTTATCTGCCTTATAGGGAAATGTTTTTAAGTAAATTGTTACAAAAGGTTAATACTTTCATTTTTAAGGAGAACCTATGTTCCTTCACCAAAGATGCTCGTACTTTAATTTATAAGGATCTTCCATTTGAAACTCTGGAAGTTGAAGCAAAAGTGGCGTTAGAAATATTTCAACACAATAAGTAAGTGTTGGCTTCCTTTTAAACAAAATTAAACCTCCCAAAGTTGTATGTAATGAAGAAAATTCAGCTCTTAATAACTTTCATATTTGATGTATTTATGTAGCACACTTTTTACTTTTTAGCTCTGGGATCTCTTTTCTGCACCAGCCTATTTGCTTTTGTTCATCTCATTATTTCACTGAGAAGAAGTGCCCCTGCCACACCTTTGATAATTTTCTTACTTTGTCTTACTTCTCTTTTTCTTTGGCTAGTCCTTTTCTTTATATCACCATAGCAATATGTTTCCCTTTTTTCCTTCCATTGTGAAGTGGTAGCCTACGTTAAGAAATTGTATTATTTTGAATTTAAACTTAAATTTATTTAAACTGTTGCATTTGGCAACCTTTCCTTCCCATCTTTCCACTCTTCAGATGAAAAGGGTAAGACAGAAAATACCAGCTGTTCGGAGGCAGCTAACAGCTGAAGTAAAACGTTCACACAGATCTTAGTCTTCTGCATGGGAATTAACCATTTGATAGATTTTCTTCGCCAACATGTTAAATCCTGCCTGCCTTCTCAATTCCCTTTTTCACTCAGAAAACTTCCAATTTATCTTCTACTAATTGTGAGAACATAAACTAAAATTTAATGTTAAACAAATTAAAATTAGAATTAATTAGAAAGGAATACCTGCATTGCAAAAAATCATATAGATACTAGATTCTGAAGCCAAAATGTGCGCCTGCAAATTGTTAAAGGTAAATAGTTTGGAATTTCTTTAGCTATTTATAAAATGAGGCACAGATTCTCATGGGGCTAGTTTATAACATTTCGCATATTTTGGAACCAGTGTACTTAGAAAGCAGTAGGAATATACTGAACTGGAGTACAAATTATTCTTTACAACTAAATTACCATTAATTCTATAAGAAAATTCCTTAAATTATCAGAATTTATCAAGTCACCTCCCCCACCAAAATTCTAGGGCTGTGTTGTCCAATAGAAATATAATGTGAGTCATCTATATAACTAAATTTATTAGTTAGCTATATTAAAAAAAATTCAGAATAAAGGTGAAGTTAATTTTAATAAAACAGTTTTATTTAAACAATGTATGTGAAACATTTCAACATGTGATTGATATTAAAAACAATATTTTATAATTCTCTTTTTCATACTAAGTCTTCAGAATCTGGTGTGTATTTCACACTTAAGGCACATTTCAATTAGGACTAATTACATTTACGTGCTCCATAGCTACTATATTGGGCAGCGTACTCTAAACTTTCATTTCATGTTACACTGAGATTTCCCTTTCCTCCCACTCAACTGTCAAAGTCTAGGAGAGGCTTGTAGGACTTTGGTAACTTTAGGTGAATGTGTAAAGGGAGGTGGGAGATCATCTAGGGGCAAGTTTGAGGAGACAGAATTTTGGAGGTTGAAGGTGGATCAGTGATGGGGCCTTTCTCCTGTAGGGGGAACTTTCAGTGGTTTTGCCTCCCAGGGGACAGGAGTTTCTCTTAGAAGTGGGTCAAGAGGAACAAGTATTCAAGGGAATTGGCTCCCTCAGTAATCATCAGGGCTCTGGAAGAAGGGGTGTGGCAGTAAGCGGATGTTTTTGCACAAACTGACGCTTCCGAACCTTGCCACACATGTGTAATGTTTGTTTAGCATTCTGGGGTAAATAGGCAAGGCTCTTAATAGTAAGTGGTAAGGTCATGATTTGAACCTGGGCTGTGCAGTTCCATCTGTACTATTCATTATACTGACAGACCCTAGTGGATTTGAGAGACATTTAGGCAGTAGAATTGATGTGACTTGGTAATGAATTGGATGGAGGGAATGTGGTGGGAGAAACAGGAATCAAGGAAATCTCTGAAGGTTTTCACTTGGAGCTGTGGGTAGTTGGTGGTGTCATTTATTAAACTAGGGAATTCAGGAATAAGAATAAATTTGGTGAGAAAAGAGAGGGTAAGTTTTTGTTCAGTTTGAGAACTTGGGAGTGTAAGATGCTTGTAGACACCCTGGTGGATGTCTGGAGTGTTTTGGATATACAGTTTGGGGCTCAGAAGAGGTATGTGGATTGGAAGCAGAGGTGTAGAAGATATAAACACATAAGTAGTAATTAAAACTGTGCAAATCAAGGAGCTAGCCCAGAGAGGATGCTTAGAGTGAAAAGAGTTTATGGACAGAACCCTTGAAGGGCAGGGAAAGAGAAGGGTGATCAGAGAGTTAAAATAACAAGCAGTAGGGAATGCCACAGAAGCCGGTGGAAAAGAACACTTTGAGAAGTGGAGGTGAGCAGTGGAAATAAGGACTAAAGAGTGTCCATTAGGTTGGCACCAAGGAGAACAGGTTGGTGGAGTTGTGAAGCTGTGGCCAGATTGAAGGAAGTGAGGTGTGAATGGGAAGTGAGGAAGGGGAGGCTCCAAGTGTAAACCCCTCTTGCAAAAATTACGGCTGAAGAGGAAGAGAAAGGGAAGTGGCTTTAAACACCTTTTTGTACATTTAGGATTAAAACATTTGTTTCTTTGCTGCTTTTTAGGTACAAATTAGATTTCATAGAAGAGAAGGCATCTCAGAACCCTGAGAGAATAGTCAAGCTACACAGGTAAGTAAACATATAAAAATTGACTGCTATGCTAATTTATAGGAAGGTTTAGTTTTATTGTTACCTGACTGGTGTATGACTGGAAAAGATTTGTACCTTAATTTGTTGGTCTTATTACCTTACTTTTTACTGCTTTGTTCAATTTTTGCTATGGTGTAATTGGAAGCTTTAAGTCATCTTCAGGAACAGTTGTGGTTTCTGTTCCTCATTTTATTGTTTGTTATTTCTATTTCTGAAAGAGTTGGAAACCATTGTAAGAAAATGTAATTTTTAGAGTTAATTTTGAAATTGGGCAAAATACTCATTGTTATGAAATGAACATGATTCATATGTATATAGAAACATGAATACTGCCTAATTAGTTACTACTTACGTTACATATAAGGAAGTTATATCACAGTGTGCTTTCTGATGCTGGAATGAGAAAGGTAAGAATGCATTATGCAAAAGTGGCTTCACGGCCTGTATCTGTTTTCTCAACTTAATGTTTTCTTGACTCAGATTTAAATTTTTTCCTCTAGGAAGCTGTCTTACATGCTAAATTCTAAACTCTGTTGCAGTTAGTTGTTATAAGGTGATAGGATATCAGTTTTAGACATTGGATCCACTTGATAGCATGATGTGTTCAGTGATCTTAAAAATCTTTAAGGGACTTCCTTGGTGGTGCAGTGGTTAAGAATCTGCCTGCCAATGCAGGGGACACAGGTTCCAGCCCTGGTTCAGGAAGATCCCACATGCCGTGGAGCAACTAAGCCCGTGTGCCACAACTACTGAGCCTGTGCTCTAGAGCCCACAAGCCACAACTACTGAAGCCCGTGCACCTAGAGCCTGTGCTCCACAACAGAAGAAGCCACCGCAGTGAGAAAACCGCTCACTGCAATGAAGAGTAGCCCTGCTCGCCGCAACTAGAGAAAGCCTATACGCAGCAACAGAGACCCAAAGCAGCCAAATAATTAATTAATTAAAAAAATATTTAAAAATCTTTAAAATTATATTAATGCTAAGTAAGAAAAGGATTCATTGTTTTTTTTTGTTTTTTTTTTTTGTGGTACGCGGGCCCCTCACTGTTGTGGCCTCTTCCGTTGCGGAGCACAGGCTCCGGACGTGCAGGCTCAGCGGCCATGGCTCACGGGCCCAGCTGTTCAGTGGCATGTGGGATCTTCCCGGACCGGGGCACGAACCCGTGTCCCCTGCATCGGCAGGCGGACTCTCAACCACTGTGCCACCAAGGAAGCCCGGATTCATTGATTTTAATTTCTAAAATTTTAGTCTCATCACTTGAGATTCTTGTGTCGGGGGCTATTAGAGATGGAATTAATCCACATAGATTGTTCTTGATTAGGGATGTAGTGGCAAAAAGAATGAATAGATTTTTTTTAACTATTGTAAGTGATTTGATTTTGAGGTTTTATTTGTTTATTTTTTAAATCAAATCAGATTTGGTGACTTCATTGATGTGAGTGAGGGCCCTCTTATTCCAAGAACAAGTATTTGTTTCCAGTATGAAGTGTCAGCGGTTCATAATCTTCAAGCCACCCAGTCGAGTCTTGTACGAAGATTCCAGGGTCTCTCTTTACCTGTGCACTTAAGAGTAAGTAAAGCTTAAAGTTTCAGGTCATTCAGTTTGGGTGTGGGTGTGATTCTGGTCTTGATTTTATACCAATTTGAAGGACATACATTTTAATTTTCATTAAGTTGTGTAACACTAATATTTTGTCAACTTGGGTTTATGATTAAAAATAATTTTACCCAGGATGTAAACAGATAATTTACAAAAGAAGTATTAGTTGAAAAAATTGAGTCAAATTGAGATAGTTTTTCTTTTTTTTATATATTTATTTATTTATTTATTCTTGCCTGCATTGGGTCTTCGTTGCTGCGCGTGGGCTTTCTCTAGTTGTGGCAAGCGGAGGCTACTCTTTGTTGCGGTGTGTGGGCTTCTCATTACGGTGGCCTCTCTCGCTGTGGAGCACGGGCTGTAGGTGCACGGACTTCAGTAGTTGTGGCAGGTGGGCTCAGTCGTTGTGGCTCGTGGGCTCTAGAGCGCAGGCTCAGTAGTTGTGGCACACGGGCTTAGTTGCTCCGCGACATGTGGGACCTTCCTGGACCAGGTCTCGAACCTGTGTCTCCTGCATTGGCAGGCGGATTCTTAACGACTGTGCCACCAGGGAAGTCCGAGATAGTATTTTTAATACTTCAAATTAGTATAGAGGAGGGTGCAGTGAGGGGTAATGGAGCACATATTGATAGGACCTTCAGGGGTGCCTTTTGGCCTTAACATTTGGCACGTTCTTCTCCCTAATCTATTTTGAGGATCTATTCCATATCATTTTCCATATTACTCCCACCCCTTGCTAATGCTTCTATTTTTTAATTAAAGTTCTGATTTTGAGATAATTGTAGATTTATATGCAGTCCTAAGAAATAATACAGAGAGATCCCAAGTGCCTCTACCCAGTTTTTCCAGTGGTAACATCTTGCAAAACTATAGCACACTATCACAGCCAGAGTATGGACATTGATACAGTGAAGATACAGAGCAATTCCTTCACAAGGATCCCTCATGTTGGCCTTTGATAGCCACAGCCACTCACCCCCACTCCCCTCTGCTCCGCCCCCACCTCCTTGCTTCTGGTAACTTCTCATTTGTTCTCCATTTCTATAATTTTGTCATTTCAAGAATGTCATATGAATGGGATCATTCACTATTGTGATCTTTTGGGATTGGGTTTTTTCACTCAGTGTAATTCTCTGGAGATTCATCTAAATTGTTGCATGTATCAATATATCAATAGTTTGTTCCTGTTGGGCTTCCCTGGTGGCACAGTGGTTAAGAATCTGCCTGCCAGTGCAAGGGACACAGGTTTGATCCCTGGTCTGGGAAGATCCCACATGCCGCGGAGCAACTAAGCCCATGCGCCACAACTACTGAGCCTGCACTCTAGATCCCACGAGCCACAACTACGGAGCCCGAGTGCCACAGCTACTGAAGCTCGTGCACCTAGAGCCTGTGCTCTGCAACAAGAGAAGCCACCCAATGAGAAGCACGCGCACTGCAACGAAGAGTGGCCCCTGCTCACCACAGCTAGAGAACGCCCATGTGCAGCAACAAAGACCCAAGGCAGCCAAAAATAAAAATAAATAAATAAATTAAAAACAAAACAAAACAAAGAAAACAGAAAAAAAAATTGTTTGTTCCTTTTAATTGCTGAGTGGTATTCCTTGGTGTGGATATACCCCAGTTTGTTTAGCCGTTCACTTGTTAAAGGATATTTGGGTTGCTTCTGGCTACTTTGAATAAAGCTATTCTGAATAAAGCTGCAGTAAACATTGGTGTGTAGGTTTTTGTGAATAAATGTTTTCATTTCTTTGGGATAAATGCCCAGGAGTGCAATTGCTGGGTCATATGGCAGGGGCATGTTTAGTTTTTTTAGAAACTACCAAGCTAAGTTCCAGTTTCTGTTCCCACCAGCAGTGTGTGAATAATCAGTTTTTCTAATCCTTGTCAGCACTTGATGTTGTCAGTAATTTTTATTTTAGCTATTCTGATGGGTTTGTAGTGGTTTCTTATTTAATTTTAATTTGCATTTCCCTACTGGCCAGTTATGTTGAACATCTTTTCATGGGCTTACTTGCCATCTGTATCTTTTTTTGATGAAATGTCTGTTTTTCTCTTTTGCCCACATTCTAATTGGATTGTTTGCTTTTTTACTGTTGTTTTGAGAGTTTTTTTTTTTTTTTGATATTCTGGATACTAGTTCTTTGCTAGATATGTAGTTTGCAAATATTTTCTTTCTGTCTGTAGCTTGTCTTTTCATCCTCTTAACAGGTTTTTACAGGTAGCAGTTTTTAATTTTGATGAAGTCCGGTTATCAGTTTTTCCCTTTATGGATCATACTTTTGGTGTCAATTCTAAGAATTAAATGCCCAGCCCTAGATCCCAAAGATTCTCCCCTATTGTTCTTCCTAAAAGTTTTATATTTAAGTTTGTAGTTTATTTTGAGTTAAATTTTGTATAAGGTGTGAGATTTAGGATGAGGTTCCTTGTTTTCTTTTTCCCTATACTTGTCAAATTTCTCCAGTACCATTTGTTGAAAAGGCTATCCTTCCTTTGTTGAGTTGCTTTTGTACTGTTGTTAAAAATCAGTGGTCGTATATGTGTGGGTCTATTTCTGGGTTCTCAATTGTGTTCCATTGATTTATGTGTCTCTCTTCCAGATATCACACAATCTTGATTACTATAGCTTTAATAGGTCTTAAAATGAGGTAGAATAATTCCTCCCATGTTATTATTTATTATAAAAATTGTTTTAGCTATTCTAGATCCATTGCCTTTCCATTTAACTTTAGGGTAATCTTTTTTCTATCAATAAATCTTGCTGTGATTTTCTTTTTTCTTTTGCCCTACCCCGGTACGTGGGGAGTTTCTTGTCTTTTGGGAAGTCTGAGGTCTTCTGCCAGCATTCAGTAGGTGTTCTGTAGGAGTTGTTCCACATGTAGATGTATTTCTGATGTATTTGTGGGGAGGAAGGTGATCTCCGCGTCTTACTTTTCCGCCATCTTCAATGCTTCTCCTTTGCTGGGATTTTGATAGAAATTTTATTAAACCTGTATATCAGTTTGGGGAGAATTGATGTCTTTACTGCATTGAGCCTTCCAATCTATGAACACAATACATCTTTTCATTTATTTAAATCTTCTTTCATCCCTTTCATCAGCATTTTTTAGTTTTTACCATACGTGTCCTTTACATGTTTTTTCCACACACCTTCCTTTCCTAGCTTTTTCCATTTCAGTGAATGATACTGTCGTCTAGCCGGCTGTTTGAGGTAATCCTTGATTCTCTGTTTCCCTCATAGCCATGCCACATCCCATCCACCAGCAAGTCCTTTCAACTCTTAACCCTAAAACATATTCCGAATGTATCCACGGCATAGCAGCTCATCCACTACTGCTTCCCTCATCCCTGTCGCTCTTTCTCTTCACTCCCCTTCTTTGCTTTCATTCTTGCCCCCTACAGCACATTCTCTGCTGAATAGCCCAAACGAAGCTTTTAATATACAAATTAGATCATGCAGTTCCTCCGCCCCAGACGTTCCAGTGGCTTCTCATGAACAAATGCCAGCCCTTCACTCTGTCTCACAAAGCCCTACGTTGTGTGGCTCCTGCCTCTCTCTCTCTGACTGCATCTCATACCGCTTTCTCCATTACCCGTTATATTCCACTCACACCTTAAAGTCTCCCACCCGCTGCTCATTCTGCCTGAGCCAGGTATGGTTTTCCCTTTAACATACCATGCTGCTCTTCCTCCAGAAGGTTTGCATGTACATATTTAGTAATTTTACCTTTTATTACAGATTTTACCAGCTCATCCAGTTTGAAATAGTCCCTGACCCATCCATGTCCCTCAGTATCACCTTCAACTGAGTTAGTAACATTGATGTGGTCGTTTTGCACCTTGCATTTTTCATTTATGCATTCTGATAATCCTCTGCTACCTAAGATTGTTAAGAATTAAGGAAAGTGGTTCTATAACTTTACTGTTGTCTTCATTAGTTTTTACTTGTTCTTTAGGGTAATTTACTAAATCCTCTAGGTCTGCTCTTTCAGTGTGAGATGTCACAGTTGTTTTTTTTTTTTTTAACATCTTTATTGGAGTATAATTGTTTTACAATGTTGTGTTAGTTTCTGCTGTATAACAAAGTGAATCAGCTATACGTACACATATATCCCCACATCCCCTCCCTCTTGCGTCACAGTTGATTCTTAATGAACCTTTCCTTGTGCTTGCTTGTGATTTGAAGAATGACCACTAGCATGTTGGAATTGGCTATTTAAGAAAAGAACGGGTGGAAAAGTGGGACAGATTTTTGCTTCCCATTAGAAGGAACGTGTTCTACGGTGGTAATGATTAAGAAGGACAAAGAGGAAGAATGGCATATTCAGTCCTTAAGTCTTCTTTTCTTAAATGCTAAACAAAGCAGCTGCTCTGTATAGTATGTACCCTTTTTCCCTACTTGAACTCACTTTTGGAACCACTTCGCCTCATTAGTACTGCCTAACTTTTTATGTATTTGTTTTGTTTAAAACCTATGTAAAGACTCAGCCTCTTCTATTGTAACTTTTGTGCTTTATATAACTTATAGTAAATCTTTTCTTCTCAAGGCACATTTTACGATATGGAATAAACTATTGGAAAGGTCTCGGAAAATGGTGTTTTTGACAACAGGTGAGTACATTTCTATGAAGAAATTTTCCTTGAAATTAAGCAACCACTACTACCACAACAACAAAATAATAAAGAAAAAAGAAAAGAGAAAGAAAGAAAAAAGTAATTAGTTGTCTAAATAGCTAAAGCGGTATTGTGGTTGTTGACCCTGTTAGTATTTTGGCAAGAGAAAAGTTGTTATTTGGCAATTCTTTTCATTTTTATTTGTTAGTATCATGGGAATGATATTGTAGAACTTGAAGAAAAATAAGAATATTACTGTATAGTAGTTGTAGTTCTTAATGGTTGTAATGGTGTTAATTAGGTCTTGATAATTTTTTGGTAAACTTAATGAACATTTAAAGATTTGCCAGATATGAGTTAAAGCTGCCTCGACAGTTGACATATTAAATATTCAAATGTCCTGAAGAACCAAATTTGAATACTTTTGCTACTGTCGTTTATTCTGTGTCACTAGCATCTAGATTTCACAAATAGGAATGATTATATTTCTTGACCACGATCATCCCTGTTCACTCTTTCAGAGACTAAGTGTTAACTTTTTACTTACATTATCTGATAGCTCTCCTGTGTAACCTGGCCTCATGAACCCTTCCTCATTACCCTAAGTTTCCACTCTAGTCAAGCTTACAAGTACACATCAAACTTACTTTCTTGTTTCTTTGTTTTAGTTTACCTTCTTCTGTCACTTCATTTTTTTCCAGCTTTATTGAAATACAGTTGCCATACAGCATTGTGTAATTTTAAGATATACTGTGTAATGATTTGTTATATCTATGTATTGCAAAATGTTTAACACAATAAGGTTAGTTAACACATCCATGATCTCAGAGAGTTACCTTTTTTTTATGATGAGAAGGTTTAAAATCTCTCTTAGCAACTTTCAAATACGTATTGCATATTGTTAACTCAAACTTATGCTCAAGTTTGTTTCTTTATGACAGTTATGTCTAGACTCTGTTTCCCATCCTCCTCCTGTCTGTTTACATCCTACTCATTCTGCAAGACCTTGTCCAAATCGTACCTTCTCCATGTAACATTCTCAGAGTAATCTCTGAACAAATATCCATCCCTGCAATCTCTGCTTGATTGTATCCCTCCTCATATTGTTTTCTGATTATTTTTGCTAGTACATTTACATTGTGTTAACCCATTCAGGGTTGGTTGTATACTATGTGTAATGCCAGAGTTTGAACACAGCACTCGGCATATGGGGGATTACCCAATACATTTTTAGTGATTATTTTGCATGATGATGTGTAAACCTAGTCTTTATCAATGACTTTACAGATAGAATTCACTATTTAGGCACTTAGCTATAATGTTTTTGTGTAAAGGTGATATAAATTTTCTTTTTCTCATGAGAAGAAAGTGTTTTTGAATAGGGAGAGTAACTTTGTCTCTTTGGTTGGTCACAATGTCCATTTTAGATTAAGAAACTAGAGAAAAAAATGAGTCTATAAGAAATGTAGAAAAATAGTAGAGACAGTAACCTAGAGTAGTATCTAGTAGAAATCAGTGAGTAGCTGTTTTTGCAACATTTATTTTGGTTCAGTTTCCTTCTTCCACTGTTTGTTTGCTCGTCTAAAGGGAGTAGGTTAAACATATGCTTCATTGATTTAACTACACAGACTTATTGAATGTTTGTTATGTGCCAGCAACAGTGGGTATAGTAATGAACACAATCTTCTTGCTGTCCTCAAGGAAGTTACTTGAACAGGATAACTAGACTTAGAAGCAGACAATTCAGGTGTACATGTGGGGCTCTGGCATAAAGAAGAGAAGGACCCAAACCAAGCTGGGAGGGGTTGGTTAAGGAAGCTTCCCAGGAATTGATGTTTCTTAAGCTGGTTTTAAGCTACTCGCCTAAGAGGTGTGGAGGAATGGAGTGTGTGGTGAATGTAAGATGAATCTGGATGTACAGTCACATGTAGGGTGGGTGATGAGTCCAGATTAGTTTGTTGGAAATAGAATATGAGGGGCTTGTCTTCCATGATGTGGAATTTGCATTCCCCTCCTGAAGGTGATTGGAGGTAACTGGAGAATTTGAATAAGGAAATGACAGGTAACTGGAGAATTTGAATAAGGAAGTGACCTATTGGTAAACTATTCCTGTGTAAAAGCTCATTCTGGGGGCAGCATGGAAGATAACTGTGACTTAAGCCATAGTAGATGATGAGATCCTGAAGTTCCGGCAGGGCAGTGAAAATGGCTGTGAGAGTTACTTAGGTGGGACTAATAGGACTGTTGATTAAATATGCAGGTAAGAGAGCTGTGGATTCTCTCATGCCAGGCTTGGGCACCTGGATAGAGCCGTTCACTGAAATAGATAATGCAGGAAGTAGGGCAGGTTTTGGGGGTGATGAGGGATACAGTTTAGCTCTGTTTGTTTGCTATGTCTGAGTGACATATAATAGAAATATTAACATGCAGATATCTGTTTCTACTAAACCTGTATTATACTGTATTCAAAGTAGAATTATTGATTTTTTTCAACAAGATAGATTGATTTAAAATACCTTGTTGCAGCACTGCTGATATTTTTCTTAAACTAATGATTTCATTTTATAGATGAAAAATAAAATGACCATCTTGAGAAGCCTAGATATATGCCTCAGTGTATTTTTAATGGAATTGTTGTACTTGGTAATTTATATTGGGAACTTGGTCTTGTAAGTTTTCTTCTCTTTCTACTTAACTTTCTATAATAATTACTATTGAAGGAGAAAGACAAAGACAGGGTCATTATAAGAGAAAGGCTGTGCAGTGATTTTAAATGGTGGGTGAAGGGTAAAACTAAAAGTGTTTATTAGAAAAGTAAAGCTATTTATGTTTTTACAGGTACCTGAAGATCAAACTCAGCCTACAGAGGAAAGTGCATCTGCCTAGTAACTTCCTCAAATTTAGATATGTGTAGTAAATTAAAATAAAAGTTTTCTATGTAATGTTTGTGTGTGCTTTTTGTCTTTTTCTCCCTAAGATGTATACTGATGTTTACTTTTTCCTTTTTCTAAAGGATAACACAATAAAAATTTTACACAGAAACAACCCTGTCTCCTCCTCTCCCCGAATGTAACACTTTGGCCTGTTTTCTCCTTTCAGTCCTTTTTTGTACATGTATAAACATATATGCACAAATACAAATGCCATCTTTTACAAACATAAATAGGACCATCCTAGTTTCCATTTTTCACTGTTGTCAACAGTGATGCAGTAAACAACATTGTGGCAAGTGGCAAGTGTTTGTGGATGGATTAACTGACTATTTACTGAGTAACTGAGTATTTCCTATATACTGGCCATCGTGCTGAGCTTTTCACATGGAGTCTCTTATTTAATCCTCACAACAACCTGTTGAGATGGTGTTTCCATTTTGTAAATGAGGAAACTGGGGAGCATAGAACTGGCAAGTAGCAAAGCTGGAATTTGGACCCAGGTGCTTTCACTGACGTGCTCTTATGTACCACTCTCTTGTTCATGTTTAACAGTTATAGTATGTATTTGTGAATCTTTCTGAACATACTAATAGAGTTACAGTCATTGATTTGTTCATTCATCTATTTCCTAGTCCCTGAATGATCTCGTTCCTCTAGAGTTGGATTTTTTGCTTATCTCAGTCTTTCATGTTTCAGGCTTTTTTTTTTTTTTTTCCAAATGTAGCGATTGTTGGTTGTTAGTTTTAGTTGATAATGCGGCTGTAGGGAGGTTGAGTGGTGGCTCTGTGGTATGGACGAGGTTTGGCTTCTCAAGATAAGTAGGTGAAGCTGGCTGTTATGATGGGGATTTTCTAATGCTAGAATGAAGAGATTGTCAGTCTTGGTGACTGGTTTCTATAATGACTAGTCTCGTTCTCCCCAGACTGTTCTTTTATTTTATGAGATCCCTCCAGTATCTTACCTGTGGGCAAATATCTGGATTCAGGTCCTTCTGTATTTGGAGGTAGGGGGTATGGAGTAGAGATCAACTGGTTTGTATATAGACCTTTAGTTGATCCCATTCTCTTTAGCCCCTCTTCTGTCTTCTGTCTTCCACCATCTTTGAGCTTCTCCAGGCCAACTGGGCAGGTTGGCTGTCTTCTGCTGGACTCCTGCATGTATTCTAGGCGGTGACATCCTCTGCTGTTGCATTGGTCACTCCACTGTCCATCTTTTAGCAACTGGGCGAAATTTCTTGTCTGCTGCTGTTTTCCTCTCCCATCCCCTTTGTTGTCTGTGGATTTATACTTTGAATTTCTTTTTCTTTTAAAAAATTGTCAAATATTTTGAGCTTACAAAAAATAATTTAACAAACCCTTATTTGGATGGACATTTTTCATGCTTTTTGGGCACCTAGCCCTGCTTGAACATCCACTGTTTGATGACTTCCCCCTTTATGTATCTTACCAAGTGGAGAGTGAAACTTAGTTTCCAAACCTTCCTTGCAGTCAGGGCCCAGACAGGCGTCCTAGGCTCACTAGTTAGACACACCTGTGTGAAATTTGAAAGTGATGCTGTGAAGACCATGGCACACGGGATCCAGTTTGTTGAGGGGAACAGTGACATGTGGCTTTTAAGGCAGCAGCGGCGGAGGGTCCCGTGTCGTGGTACAAGGTGTGGGGCTGTGCTCAGTGGTTTTCTCCCTGCTGCTGCTCTGTGCTGTAATAATGGGCATTTCTTTGAGTCCTGTAACCTGATCTCTGAGCCTTGTGAGCCATTTGTTTTTTGCTTGAACTAGTAGAGCAGATCTTGTTTGCAACCAAGAATGTTGACATATAGCCACTATCCAAATTAACCACTGTTAACCTTCTTCCTTTCGTTTTTAAATAAAGAAAAAGCTTTCTATCCATTGAAAGTTTTCCTCATGTCATTTCCAAGAAGAACTACTGTCCTTTTTTTCTGCATATCCTTACCATTCATGATTTGCAATGTATATTATTCTCTGTATTTTATACTAAACATAATTGGTTTCATGATATGCATATCCTTTTGAAATTTGCTTCCGTTGCTCAGTATTGTGTGTTCACATTTAACATGTTGATACATGTAGAGCTAGTACTTGTGCTGAGCTGGTTAATACCTGTAGGAGTATATAGTATCCCATTTGTATGATTAATCCCACAATTAGTTCATTCTCTTATTGACCATTGAGGTTGGTCTTGACTTTTTAGTATTATAAACAGTACTGCAGAAAATACTCTTGTTTATGTTTCTTTGTGTACACATTTGACAGTATCTCTAGGGTACATACCTAGAAGTAGAACATGCATCTTCAACTCTACTAAATATTGTTAGTCACCACAATAGTTGTACCAGTTTACTCCCTATTAGTAGTCTGATAGTTCCTGTTTCCCTACTCCCTCGCAAATACTTGTCATTGTCAGACATTCAAATATTTGGTCGGTTGGATATGCATGATCCTACCTAATTAAATTAATTTGTTTAATACTGAGCATATAGTGACAATGAGCATTTCTCCCTTTGTTTAGTATCCAATAAGATTTCCTCTTCTGTGAGTTACCAGTTTAAGGCTTTGCCCCATTTATTTATTTTTTTATTGGATCTTTGATCCTTTTAATTTTTTTTATTATTTCTTTTAATAAAATTATTTATTTATTTATTGTCTGCGTTGGGTCTTCGTTGCTGGGCACGGACTTTCTCTAGTTGCGGCGAGCGGGGCCTACTCTTTGTGGTGGTGCGTGGGCTTCTCTTTGCTGTGGCTTCTCTTTGTTGAGGGGCACAGGCTCTAGGCAAGCAAGCTGCAGTAGTTGTGGCACGTGGGCTCAGTAGTTGTGGCTCGTGGGCTCTAGAGTGCAGGGTCAGTAGTTGTGGCGCACAGGCTTAGTTGCTGTGTGACATGTGGGATCTTCCCCGGCCAGGGCTCGAACCCATGTCCCCTGCACTGGCAGGCAGATTCTTAACGACTGCACCACCAGGGAAGTCCCCTCTTTGTTCCTTTTAATACGAGTGCTTTATATTTTCAGAAAAACCTTTGTCACTGCAAATATCTTTAGCCTGGCTTATCTTTTAACTTTGTTGATGCTGTCTCTGTGTGGTCAGAATTACTCATCTTTTTCTTTATGATTTATATGTGTTTAGGAAATCTTAAAAAGCCTTCCCTAACTTGAAGTTATAAGGTATTCTTTTGTATTTTTTAACATTTTAAAGTCTTTTCATATTGTGTCATTTATTTGACATTTAATTTTGCATATAGAGTGAGGGAAGGGATCTAATTTTGAATCCTCTCCACCCCCACATGGATAGTCAGTTATTCTGTACCATTTATTTTCTTCCTACTCTTAGAGGTTATATCATACATGTATCAGATTCCTTTAAATGCCTGGGTGCACCTTGCTTGTCCATTTGTCTATCCCTGCACCACTGTCACACAGTTTTAATTATTACAGCTTTATAACACATTTTAATTTATGGTACGGTGAATTCTTATTTTTTATTTCAAAATTTTGATGGTTGTTGGATCAGCGTGTCAACTTCTGAGTGCTAGTCTGAAAATCTGTTTTTCTGATACCAATACTTCTTTTTTTGTTTGAATTTTATTTTATTTTTTTATACAGAAGGTTCTTATTAGTTATCCATTTTATACATATTAGTGTATACATGTCAATCCCAATCTCCCAATTGATCCCACCACCACCACCACCCGCCATTTTCCCCCCTTGGTGTCCATACGTTTGTTCTCTACATCTGTGTCTGTATTTCCGCCCTGCAAATAGGTTCATCTGTACCATTTTTCTAGGTTCCACATATATGCGTTAATATATGATATTTGTTTTTCTCTTTCTGACTTACTTCACTCTGTATGACAGTCTCTAGATCCATCCACGTCTCTACAAATGACCCAATTTCGTTCCTTTTTATGGCTGAGCAATATTCCATTGTCTATATATACCATATCTTCTTTGTCCATTCATATGTCGATGGACATTTAGGTTGCTTCCATGACCTGGCTATTGTAAATAGTGCTGCAATGAACATTGGGGTGCATGTGTCTTTTTGAATTATGGTTTTCTCTGGGTATATGCCCAGGAGTGGGATTGCTGGGTCATATGGTAGCTCTATTTATAGTATTTTAAGGAACCTCCATACTGTTCTCCACAGTGGCTGTATCAATTTACATTCCCACCAACAGTGCAAGAGGGTTCCCTTTTCTCCACACCCTCTCCAGCATTTGTTGTTTGTAGATTTTCTGATGATGCCCATTCTAACTGGTGTGAGGTGATACCTCATTGTAGTTTTGACTTGCATTTCTCTAATAATTAGTGATGTTGAGCAGCTTTTCATGTGCTTCTTGGTCATCTGTATGTCTTCTTTGGAGAAATGTCTATTTAGGTCTTCTGCCCATTTTTGGATTGGGTTGTTTGTTTTTTTGATATTGAGCTGCATGAGCTGTTTATATATTTTGGAGATTAATCCTTTGTCCGTTGATTCGTTTGCAAATATTTCCTCCCATTCTGAGGGTTTTCTTTTCGTCTTGTTTGTAGTTTCCTGTGCTTTGCAGAAGCTTTTAAGTTTCATTAGGTCCCATTCGTTTATTTTTGTTTTTATTTCCATTACTCTAGAAGGTGGATCAAAAAAGATCTTGCTGTGATTTTTGTCAAAGAGGGTACTTCCTATGTTTTCCTCTAAGAGATTTATAGTGTCTGGTCTTACATTTAGGTCTCTAATCCATTTTGAGTTTATTTTTGTGTATGATGTTAGGGAGTGTTCTAAATTCATTCTTTTACATGTTGCTGTCCAGTTTTCCCAGCACCACTTACTGAAGAGACTGTCTTTTCTCCATTGTATATCCTTGCCTCCTTTGCATTAGATTAGTTGACCATAGGTCAGTGGGTTTATCTCTGGGCTTTCTATCCTGTTCCATTGATTTATATCTCTGTTTTTATGCCAATACAATTTTGTCTTGATTACTGTAGCTTTGTAGTATAGTCTGAAGTCAGGAAGTCTGATTCCTCCAGCTCTGTTTTTCCCCCTCAAGACTGCTTTGGCTATCCGGGGTCTTTTGTGTCTCTGTCCAAATTTTAAGATTTTTTGTTCTAGTTCTGTAAAAAATGCCATTGGTAATTTGATAGGGATTGCATTCAATCTCTAGATTGCTTTGGGTAGTATAGTTATTTTCACAATGTTGATTCTTCCAATTCAAGAACATGGTATATCTCTCCATCTGTTTGTATCATCTTTAATTTCTTTCATCAGTGTCTTATTGTTTTCTGCATACAGGTCTTTTGTCTCCTTAGATAGGTTTATTCCTAGGTATTTTATTCTTTTTGTTGCGATGGTAAATGGGAGTGTTTCCTTAATTTCTTTTTCAGATTTTTCATCATTAGTGTATAGGAATGCAAGAGATTTCTGTGCATTAATTTTGTATCCTGCAACTTTACCAAATTCATTGATTAGCTCTAGTAGTTTTCTGGTGACATCTTTAGGATGCTCTATGTATAGTATCATGTCATCTGCAAACAGTGACAGTTTTACTTCTTCTTTTCCAATTTGTATTCCTTTTATTTCTTTTTCTGCTCAGATTGCTGTGGCTAGGACTTCCAAAACTGTGTTGAATAATAGTGGTGAGAGTGGACATCCTTGTCTTGTTCCTGATCTTAGAGGAAATGGTTTCAGTTTTTCACCATTGAGAGTGATGTTTGCTGTGGGTTTGTCATATATGGCCTTTATTATGTTGAGGTAGTTTCCCTCTATGCCCACCTTCTGGAAAGTTTTTATCATAAATGGGTGTTGAATTTTGTCAAAAGCTTTTTCTGCATCTATTGAGATGATCATATGGTTTTTATTCTTCAATTTGTTAATATGGTGTATCACATTGATTGATTTGTGTATATTGAAGAATCCTTGCATCCCTGGGATAAATCCCACTTGATCATGGTGTATGATCCTTTTAATGTATTGTTGGATTCTGTTTGCGAGTAGTTTGTTGAGGATTTTTGCATCTATATTCATCAGTGATATTGGTCTATAATTTTCTTTTTTTGTGTATCTTTGTCTGGTTTTGGTATCAGGGTGACAGTGGCCTCATAGAATGAGTTTGGGAATGGTCCTTCCTCTGCAGTGTTTTGGAAGAGTTTGAGAAGGATGGGTGTTAGCTCTTCTCTAAATGTTTGATAGAATTCACCTGTGAAGGCATCTGGTCCTAGACTTTTGTTTGTTGGAAGATTTTTAATCACAGTTTCAATTTCATTACTTGTGATTGGTCTGTTCATATTTTCTATTTCTTCCTGGTTCAGTCTTGGAAGGTTATACCTTTCTAAGAATTTGTCCATTTCGTCCAGGTTGTCCATTTTATTGGCATAGAGTTGCTTGTAGTGGTCTCTTAGGATGCTTTGTATTTCTGCAGTGTCTGTTGTAACTTCTACTTTTTCACTTCTAATTTTATGGATTTGAGTCCTCTCCCTGTTTTTCTTGATGAGTCTGGCTAATGGTTTATTAATTTTGTTTACCTTCTCAAAGAACCAGCTTTTAGTTTTATTGATCTTTGCTATTGTTTTCTTTGTTTCTATTTCATTTATTTCTGCTCTGATCTTTATGATTTCTTTCCTTCTACTAACTTTTGGTTTTGTTTGTTCTTCTTTCTCTAGTTCCTTTAGGTGTAAGGTTAGATTGTTTATTTGAGATTTTTCTTGTTTCTTGAGGTAGGCTTGTATTGCTATAAACTTCCCTCTTAGAACTGCTTTTGCTGCATCCCATAGGTTTTGGATCATCGTGTTTTCATTGTCATTTGTCTCTAGGTATTTTTTGATTTCCTCTTTGATTTCTTCAGTGATCTCTTGGTTATTTAGTAACGTATTGTTTAGCCTCCATGTGTTTGTGTTTTTTACGTTTTTTTCCTTGTAATTGATTCCTAATCTCATAGCCTTGTGGTCAGAAAAGATGCTTGATATGATTTAAGTTTTCTTAAATTTACTGAGGCTTGATTTGTGATTCAAGATGTTATCTATCCTGGAGAATGTTCTGTGCGCACTTAGAAGAAAGTGTAATCTGGTTTTGGATGGAATGTCCTATAAATATCAATTAACTGTATCTGGTCTATTGTGTCATTTAAAGCTTGTGTTTCCTTATTAATTTTCTGTTAGGATGATCTGTCCATTGGTGTAAGTGAGGTGTTAAAGTCCCCCACTACTATTGTGTTACTGTCAATTTCCTCTTTTATAGCTGTTAGCAGTTGCCTTATGTATTGAGGTGCTCCTATGTTGGGTGCATATATATTCATAATTGCTATATCTTCTTTGTGGTTGATCCCTTGATTATTATGTAGTGTCCTTCCTTGTCTCTTGTAACATTCTTTATTTTAAAGTCTATTTTATCAGATATGAATATTGCTACTCCAGCTTTCTTTTGACTTCCATTTGCATGGAATATGTTTTTCCATCCCCTCACTTTCAGTCTGTATGTGTCCCTAGGTCTGAAGTGGGTCTCTTGTAGACAGCATATATATGGGTCTTGTTTTTGTATCCATTCAGCGAGCCTGTGTCTTTTGGTTGGAGCCTTTAATCCATTCACATTTAAGGTAATTATTGATATGTATGTTCCTATGAACACTTTCTTAATTGTTTTGGGTTTGTTTTTGTAGGTCCTTTTCTTCTCTTGTGTTTCCCACTTAGAGAAGTTCCTTTAGCATTTGTTGTAGAGCTGATTTGGTGGAGCTGAATTCTCTTAGCTTTTGCTTGTCTGTAAAGCTTTTGATTTCCCCATCAAATCTGAATGAGATCCTTGCCGGGTAGAGTAATCTTGGTTGTAGGTTCTTCCCTTTCATCACTTTAAATATGTCATGCTACTCCCTTCTGGCTTGTAGAGTTTCTGCTGAGAAAAGAGCTGTTAACCTTATGGGAGTTCCCTTGTATGTTATTTGTCATTTTTCCCTTGCTGCTTTCAATAATTTTTCTTTGTTTTTAATTTTTGCCAGTTTGATTACTATGTGTCTCAGCATGTTTCTCCTTGTGTTTATCCTATATAGGACTCTCTGTGCTTCCTGGACTTGGGTGGCTATTTTCTTTCCCACGTTAGGGAAGTTTTCGACTATAATCTCTTTAAATATTTTCTCGGGTTCTTTCTCTCTTCTTCTGGGACCTCTATAATGCGAATATTGTTACGTTTAATGTTGTCCCAGTGGTCTCTTAGTCTGTCTTCATTTCTTTTCATTCTTTTTTCTTTATTCTGTTCCACAACAGTAAATTCTACCATTCTGTCTTCTGGGTCATTTATCTGTTCTGCTGCCTCAGTTATTCTGCTATTCATTCCTTCTAGTGTAGTTTTCATTTCAGTTATTGTATTGTTCATCTCTGTTTGTTTGTTGTTTAATTCTTGTAGGTCTTTTTAAAACATTTCTTGCATCTTCTCGATCTTTGCCTCCATTATTTTTCTAAGGTCCTGGATCATCTTCACTATCATTTTTCTGAATTCTTTTTCTGGAAGGTTGCCTGTCTCCACTTCGTTTTCGTTGTTTTTCTGGGGTTTTATCTTGTTCCTTCATCTGGTACATAGCCTTCTGCCTTTTCATCTTGTCTATCTTTCTGTGAGTGTGGTTTTTGTTCCACAGGCTGCAGGATTGTAGTTCTTCTTGCTTCTGCTGTCTGCCCTCTGGTTGATACTGATACTTCTACATGAGATTTCTTTAGGTTAGTTGTAAATATTTTTCCATTCCTTTTAACTTTTCATATTATTATATTTTAGGTTTTCTCTTTAAAAAAGCACATAGGAATCTTCTTTTTTGTTTGTTTTCTCTACCTTAAATCTATTCTCCTACAATGATTGTGGATTTGACAATTTATATTTGCTTATTTTATTTTGACACTATTTTGTTAGCATTATATATTCTGGTTTGGAATTTTTATAACTTGGTGGCAAATTGTTTCTTTTTTATCAGTAAATAAGGATCCTCTGTATCCCTAATAATGCTTTTCCCCCTTAATCTGGTTTCCTCAATCTATTTTTTCTTTAATCTGGTTCTATTTTTACATTCGATTTTTGTTAGTGTTTATATGGTATACATTTTTCTTTCCCTTTTCAACTTTTTAAATGTTGTTAATGTTTTAAGTCTTTCTTTTATAAACAGCATAAAACTGTTATTTTCTTTTCAAATCCAGTTTTGGAATTACTGTCTTTTAAGAAATAGGTTTTCATTCATATACCCCTTCCTGTGATTACCATTTCTTTGCATTCTTTTCTCTCCTTTCTTGCCATATACTGGATTGATCCAATTTTCCTAATTTTCTTTTTTCCTTTCTGTTTTAGAAGTTACATACATTGTTTCTCTTCTTTCAGTATATAGTATTCTGTTTGTACTGAATACTGTATTTGTGTTAAATAAAGATGTACCATTATTTAGTTAGAACCCTGTTGATTTAACATTTTTGCTATTAAAATAATGCTTCATTTGGTAACCTTGAACATATGATGCTCCACGTGTGCTAGTAGTTCTATAATATAAATTCTTGTAGGTGATCCTATAGGTCAAAGAGTATGTGTATTTTCAGTTTTGACAAATATAGATAACATCCTTTTGAAGATAAATTTATTCAATTAGATTTTAGATTTCATACATGGTTAAATATATTGAAAGAAAGGGAAAATATTTATAGTTTTGGGGGTGGCTACTACTGCAGTGTTATTTCTAAGGGATCGCAAAGTTGCGTGTTATACCAAGCCTGCCTGGAGAGAGGGAAAGGACAAATTTTCATATATATTTTTTTAATGATGGAATTTGTTAAAATGAATATGGAGACTGCCTTCTTGAGCTGCAGAATTTAGGAAAAGCCAAATTGATGTTTGAGCTGTCTGTAATGAGTCCATACAAGTCAACCTGAAAAACAGTCCCTCAGGTCTGGACATACACATATGCCAGGTATAGATAGTCTCCTGCATCAGAACAAGCTGTATTTCCAAAGTCAGTGGAGACTTGGATACGTTTTCCCATTCCACTTAAGCAGCTGTGAGCAAGGCCCTGAGCTGAGTGGAATACAGAAAAGTTTAAAATGATATTTCTTCCCTACAGGAGCTCATGATCTAGAAGAGAGGGCAACATGTACGCAAATAATGGACGCGGGGCACAGTGCAAAGCACTTTTATGAGATACAAAATGTACTTTGGGATAACAGAGGAGAAGGATCGCTTTTGGGTGCAACCCTTTTCAGCGTTCTTTTCCTATGTGCTCAGCATGGGCAAAGGGGTCAGAAATTGCTGAGCTGTCAGCATTTGGGAAAGGGTAGGATTTTCCTAAGTGGAGACTGGGTATAAAGGTTGGTGAGGCCTTGACAGCCCAGGGGTGAGAGGGTGAGATAGGATGGCAGCGACATTTCATGCTTGTTACTTTAGTCAATCCATTCTTTTGTCAGGAACTGCACCGAATTCCTTCTACTTGACCCTCCCTAACTACTGCTCTAAGTAGCAGCTGATCTGTTAGGCCTAAATAGTATGAGGTCATTGGTTGGTTATAGCTGGTTTCAGTGGGCAACTTTCAAGTCAGGTGGATTTTATTGAGATGGTTAGGATGTTTTTGGCAGGGAAGGATAATGGGACATGAAATTTATTGCTGCTTATCCCCCAAAGAGATCAGTGATAAGGGCATCTCATCACTCAGCCCACATTGCAGAACCTCTCATTACACAGAGTGAATGGTGTGTAAACAGACATTACACCTGTATGTTGCAGGATTTCCTCTGAGCATCATTCCTAGCTGCCACACCAACAGCAGCACTGGGTATAAACTACTGTTTCTCAGAGTCAGTTTATGAACCACTTGCATCTGGATTGCCTGGTTAGCTTGGTAAAAAGGTAGTTTCCTCAGCTTCATTACAGAATAAGAACCTTGGTGGGGGTGGGAGCCTGGGGACCTGCACCTTAACGAGTTTCCAAGGTGAGAGTCACTGCCCTAGCTCTTCAGTTATATGTAGAACTTTCCAGTCATTTGTTTGCTATAATGAATCTTTACCCAAAATCACCTCTTTGAGCCTATCAGTATAAAGTGAAATGTTTATTGTATGTAAACATTTCTGTTTTTACAGTTGGACTTGGAATGATAGTGGTGTGATTAAGTCAGTAATCATTGAGTGGGATACAGAAATGCAAGATGGTGGATGGGCCCTCATGGGTTCCACTTCCTCTAGGGCAATCATTCACACACTAAAACAAATTAGTATACAGTGTGTTAAGTGCTAGTGATCTGGGAAACCCCTGAGCTTTGCAAAGAAGGGTGGAAGAGTGATCCAAGATAGAGAAGACATCTTTGGGATGATAGTTGAGAAATCCACCTAAAAAAAATCATTACTTAAGTGGTTAGGAATATGTATGTTAGCCAGCTGAAGACTAATACTGGAACACTTAGATTAGTTAAAATACAATAGTAATAACAACAACAACAACAGCAAACCTTTTATGTGTATATTATTTCTTTATACTCATTGCATATAAGAGAATTTGAAATATAAAGTGGAAAGCTTATGTGCAAGTTTCATCAGTTGGTTTCACTGTTTTCTGGTCATTGTAAGTGGAGAACCACATAATGGGTCAGCTTTTTTGAGTGCTGCCCATTTATGGGCTCTATTTTCTTCAAGCTTTTTTCCTCTTCAGGTTTCCCCACCTTCTTTGAACAAAGCCCTGCTCATCTCTATTTTTGGGGAAATTCTAATACTCCATGTTTTCTATACATTCTTTAATCCCCTGACTTCACTTTTTTTCTTCTTATTCCTCTATTTCTTTTCTCTTTATTTTATTTTAAAAAAAAATTTATTTATTTGGGTGTGCCGGGTCTTAGTTGCGGCATGTGGGATCTTCATTGCTGTGTGTGGAATCCTCATTGCAGCACGTGAGATCTTTTTTCACTTGCAGCATGTGGGCTCTTAGTTGCAGCATGGGGGTTCTTTGTTGTGGCATGCGGGATCTAGTTCCCTGACTAGGAATCGAACCCGGGGCCCCTGTATTGGGAGCGTGGAGTCTTAACCACTGGACCACCAGGGAAGTTCCTTCCCTTTATTTTTAAGCTACTGGGTCTATCTGGCTGCTGACAGTGGGTAGGAAAGGACTGGTTCTAATTTAGCAAGTTTCTGGGGAAGTGGGTCAGATCCTAGAAAACCATCTTGACATTCTTCAGTTTTTTTTTTTTTTAAGAAATCAGGTCCTGCGTAATGTAGTGTTTCATTCAATTCAGTTTTTCTGTGTACAAAATTGGGTTCCTTTTCCCTACACCATCTACCACAGAGCTGACTTCGTCTTCAGCCATCCTTAGTTGTCACTTCAAAACACACACACACACACACACTCACTCACACACACACACTCTTTCTTGTCACTTATCCCTTCCTTCAACCCAAACACACACCCAGTCTTACTCATGCTCCGAGAATTTTTGAAATGACTGAATATATTGGTCAGAAGGACTCCATCTAAGACCATGAGATCAGGAACTAGAAGCCTGAGAGGATGGGGCCAAGAGAAAACCCAGTGGCCCTTGCAGTATCTAGGTTCTCTTGGTTGTCATCAGAAGCTTACGGTTAGACTGAAGTTACTGGGGAGATCTGCTATAGTAGATCACTTGATTTAAAGCTGAAAGTTACAAGTTTTAAAGCTAGTGTTTAATTAACACAACGCATAGTGGACATGGTCCTCTTTACAAACACTTTCATTTAAGCCTGTCATCCTTATGAAATATATTCATCATTTTACTGTTGAGGAGACTGAGGCGTACAGAGATTAAGTAACTCCCTTTAGTTTCACGTAGGGTAGTTTAGTGCTCTTCAAAGGAAGCATTTCACAGGGCAGTTTTTCTTAATCTGCCTTCTTGTTGGTCGTAGCTTTTCATTATCACAGCAGGAAGGTAATATGAGCTTAGTGTATTCCAGGCCTAACACTATGGGACTTGGTGGCTGTAGGTCGCAAGCAGGGTTTTGAAGAATTGGGACTCAAAACAAGGACTCCTCTTGTAGACAAACAGTGCAGATGAGATGCACAGTGCGAAGAAATACCCTTCAGCGTGACATACCTACATGGGGGCTCCATGGAGCCAAATGTTCACTCCAGGTTGAGGAGAAATTTATCTTGGTAACACTTAACTTGAACAGAAATGGGGGACAGGCCAAGGGGATGCCCTCAGATGAGAATACTGTGTCCTAGGAGTTAGGAATGTTCCCCTTAGAATTCGCATAATTTTTTCCCATTTTTTTTTTGTGTGTGTAAATAACTTCTGAAATTACAGTTTGTACTTTGCAAAAGAAAAAAGGCCATAACAAAAAAAATTCTTTTAAATCAACTAAAGACTCAAGAGATTTATTTGGTTACAGTGCATAACCCCTTTGACAAAATGTTAAGAAGAGTTGCTAATACAAATACACATTAAATATGCTAACAATTACAATTAGCTACATATTTGTAAGTTGATAGAGTTCTATAATTATGGAGAAAGGTTGCATAGAAATCCAAACCTGAAAAACTCTGTAAACCAAATCATTAGCTCTTCTCTAACAAAGTAGGGGGAGTAGTTCTTGGATTAATTTTACTATAACATTAATGTAGCACTTTATATTTTACAAACTAGTTCTCTAGCTCATGTAAGCCTCACACCAACATCATAAAGTATTAGCCCAATTCTGTGGAAGGAGAAACAGGCTGAGAGGAAAAGTGGATTCTCTGACCTCACGGTGTTATGTGGCTAGATTTGGGACTTAATTTCAAATATTAAACTTTTGATTAAATCTTTGTATCTTGTAGGGAAAAGACAGGGGTTAGCTCTCAGATGTCAATTACCATACTAATTTGTAAAAATATAAAAGACAAATTGTTGATAATTGTCATAGCCTTTCAGTTCTCCCTTAAGATTCAAATAAAAGTATCCATCTTACACTAAAGTTGTCTAAATAGAATTATAACATGGGGGAAAATACCAATTTCTAAATCTTTTTATACACGTTTCTGGACAATCCATGATGTAACTGGTGGATAGTGGTAGCCCTTTTAATTTTCAACTACAAGGATATTCTAGAAGCTTGTTTCAGAATGTGTTTAGTCCATATTTTTTCCGGTTGAATTATGGAAAGTGTTTATGAACAGTTACAAGAGACAAACCATAACTTCGAATTAAAAATGACACGAATATATTTTCCATTAAAGATAAAAACAAGGATGTGGGCTTGAGGATTAAAGTAAAAATGTTGGCATTCAGGATACAGCTGATAAATCTTTCAAATGACCTTACTCTTAACACTTAATTTAAGGTGGAACATCCCAGTGACTATATTATGATTAACAAAAAATAATAAAGCCTGAAGTCTGAGTTTATCCAACGGAGTGACTCACGCTTCTTTGTCATCCTCCCACGTCGGCCGTTTGTCCCATGTGAATGCTAGTAACAGGCACCGTACCCTGCTAATGCTAACATGTAGGAGTCAGTCAGAGGTAAAAACCCCTATCACGATTAGCATTAACAGCATACAGCCTCCAGCAAGCCTCCAGCCCTCAGAGGATGAGGCATAAAGAATTTAAACCACAGATTTCCCCTTCCTGGTCTGTGCCACCTGCAAGAGAGACAGAAATTGTTGTGTACGCACATGCAGTTATAAAGTTGGAGTCACAGACTATAAATCTGAAAGCAAAGACAGTCTCTTTTTTCTTTAAGGGAGAGGGTTCAGTAAATCCTAGTTAGTCATTTGTTCAGGGTAGAGAAATTGTCAATTAAAGGATGATATGTTTACCTTTAAGTGTATTGGAAGACTATTTTAAAATTTATGTTTTCAATTCTAATATTGTTCTGAATTATTTACACATACGGATCATCGTTAAAACAAAAATGCAACCATTCTTCAAAGTCCCCAAATGCTAAAATGCAAAGGCGAGACCTTGCATTCTGACATAGTACCATCTTTTCTGATTTATATCTCACCTGAAAAGTAGGTAATTGAGGTAAAAGGCCAAAATATTAAAAATGGTGCTTAATGATTTATGAAGATTAAAACAGAATTAACTTATTTTACAGAGGAGTTTGGGCTAGATTTTCATTCTGTAATAAATAGTTGTGGTTTTACCTTTATTTATTTTTTTTCGGGAGATCTGATACAGGCAGTGGAGGTCTTGCCTACAAATGAATCCATCATAAAATGGCCCCATCTTCTATTTAGAGATTCCTTAGGGGGAAGCACTACCCAGTGGCTTTGGTTTTGATCTGCGTAAAGGAAGTATGACTTACAGAGTGCTGTGTTTCAAACTACTTGCCTTCGGCAGAGTGGATTGAAAAAAGAAAAAGGTGAATTTGCTACTTCCTGTTAGAGTCCGATTTTACTCTCTCAGATAAAGTGACATTTCTCCCACAAGCTTCTGGTTTCGGTGTTACTATAGCAGAACCTAGAAGTTAGAGTATCATTCAAGTATGTGGTTGCCTTTAGCACAAGAGGGGAATCACCTTCTCTTTTATTTAATCATGAAGCCAGCTCGATGTGAAATTGTGATTAAGTTCAAAAGAAGTGTATAAAGTTAAAAATTCCCCAGTGAATATATTTTGACAGGGCAGAATATCGTGGTTTGGAAATTTCCAGACCAAGGAAATTTGTCATTCTTACTGATAGTACTTTTTTTCTTTAACTTTGCTGTTTTCTGAGATGAATTAGTTTAATGATGAAGAGCTTTGAATTAAATAATGGATTCTAGTTTACTTATACAGATTTTCAGTCAATAAAGCTTATAAAAATATGGACTTTTTTTCCCCTTTCACAGAACCTTGGACTCAGTAAATGCTCGATAAATGTATATTAATATCCTAATGTTAGTTCCTCCAGCCAATATCATTCAACCTTCTTTTAAAGAGCTGTGTCTAATTCGTATTTAAGGTGAATTGCTTGCGTACTGTTCTTCCCATAAATTTTACTCCTGTTCTTTAAAGGTGACATCTGAGCACAGGTATTAAAAAAATGCATTTAGTATAATAATCAGATTTTTTTCTCTCTCATCTTTTTTCACAATTGACCAATTAGAGTGCTCAGAAAAGTGACAATGGTTTTCACAATACTATATTAAAAATTCTAACAGCTTTTATTTTTTTATTGGTTCAAACACTAAAGGTATGCTGAAATAAAAGCACCACACAGGTTCCCTTTTGTTCACAGTGCTCAGACAGAAACTGTGGTACTGTGTTATCTAGACAGACCCCTCAGACATGATGAATTCCTAAAACTGCACAGAATGAGCACTTTGTCTAAATATACTACACAATCTTAAATCTCATTTAAAACATAATGAGAGATGAAAAGCATTAATCCCAATAAACAGAATAAAGGAGAAATTATCCCAGAATAGTATTTTTAAAAGTATAGTCAGTAGACTTTTAGATATTAGAACGACCAGAATGTCATTCAGCCAGCAGTGAAGCCGTGCTCACCTTCACTGTTTTTGCCTGGGTTTGCAAGGAGGACCCAAGTTAACCAAAACCAGAATTGCTCTGTGTGTCTGAGTGGAAATTAGTGACCACAGACAACAAAGGCTAGTCTATTAGTCAAGGCATTGGGCACAGGATGATGTCATGAGGTAATAAGAAAAGAAGTGGCTTATTCTGGAATCAGTGCAGCCACCCAGCTGGTAGGGTGGCAGAAGAATTGTATATAATTATAGGCCCAGCAATCAACAGCTACAGCTGCTAACCATTTGATAAGACTGTAACAAATATAATGTGTAATGTATAGCAATACAGAGAAATTCATATGGATTATACAATATAAATTAGAGTGAGGGTCTTGACTAGGGCAGTTCTAAAGACATACTTTAAACCCTATGACCCACACTACTTTTAGGCCCACAGCATGAAATGTCCATTGTGAATATAAACTTGACTATAGCACAATTCTTTTCAGTAGCTGAAGATAGGTTCCAAGTTCAATGTAGTACTTGACAGAATTTATTACTCAGTAATTGAGTGTCAGAACCATTCCTTCTTGTCTTCAATAAAAATCTACCAAAATGAAGCACTAGATATACTAGGTGAATAACAACAATAGATATCTTTCATTATATGGCAGATCGATTCTCCCTCTGGTAGTTAGCACTAAACTGAAGGCAGCATTCTGGGGAAAATTTCCTTAAATTATGCTTTTCTGAAGGATGATTTTTGTGGGGGGGGGGCATATTATTGCAATATGTCCTTTTCTTCTTACTTACTGATTTGCCAGGAAAGACGTCAGTAGCTGTACATTCAGAGTAGAATATGTCTTAAGTTTGTCACTAAGGATCTCTTCATATATGAATCATAAGTTAGATCCTTCCACAATTTTATATACCTATGTATTTTCTTATTTTGCTGCATATTCTCAGCACCAACCACTTCATATTTGCATACCAAAAGAACTGCATTCCAGGAGCTATTGTTATTATACATCCTAGCTGACTCAAAGATCCATGCTTTTTTCTCCATACTCACTGCCCCTGCCTTCTTATCCTGAAGCCTTTGACTTCAGATTACTCCACTGTTAGCAGGGCATACATGTGACTTGTCTTCCCTCTCCAGCCCATCTCCCATCACACCCACCACCCAGGCCTTCTGCACCAAGTCATTCCAGTGCCTGATCTCTCAGGACTCTTACTTTCCCCTTTGCATATGGTGTCTCTGCTGCCTGGGGTGCCTCTCTCTCCTTTTCCCCCTAGCCAATAACTTCTCATTCTTGAAAACATCACCTTCTCGGGGAAGGTCTTCTGATCTCTCAAGACAAGAAAAGAACACTTCTTCAGTGCTCCGATAATACTCTGCACCTCTGTCATAGAATATATTACACCATGATTAAATTCCCTGTTTATCAGTCTCTCTTACTACACTGAGACAATCTAATGTCTTATTCATTTTCTTATTCCTATGTTTAACAGAGGTCCTGGAATATAGTAGGCACTCAGTAATGCTTGCTGAATGAATGAATGAATACCAAGCATTTTCAGTATCTTCTTTCATGGGTCCTGCATAACTCTTGTCACTCAGTTTGAAAGATTACCCCTTTCCTATTATAGAAAGCCTCAAGAATTTTAGTGTAATAACTTCTTCTAATAAACCCAAACACACACACACACACACACACACACACACAAAGCAGAAATCTAAATTGTTGATGTAACAGATACGAAGAGTCTGTCAATATAACAAATGTTATAGAGACACAGATATAACGAAATAGATATAGATGGAAATAGATATGGATTCACAAGATATTTCACTTCACAAGGCTTTTATAATAGGTAATTAACATGACTTTGTAATACATAATATTTTTCCCCTTGGTAAGAAAATTTAGAATACTGTAACCTTTTTCAGAAATATCTCTTTTTTGATGGGAATTATGAATGTGGACATGTTTACAACTCTTATTAGTGTTTGAGTGTGCATATTACTTTCAGATAAACTCAAGAAAAAGGAAACAAATTCAAAGGACTTTAGATGCATAAAAAATTAAAAATAATTGAACAAAAAAAGAAAAAAAAAACTGCATGCTATGAAATTTTCTTTAAAAAGAAAAGAGTTACAATGATTGACTCTTATAACCAAGCCATCACGAGACAGCCCTGACTTTACTCACCATGAAAGGTATAAATACTTGGAAACTATTAATTTGTTGCTACAAAGTGAATATACACTTATTTCTACTGAAAGGCATGATCCTATATTGATATAGCCTTACAAATCCTAGCTCCAAAGCCATTTTAATAGGTGAAAAGTAATGTAATTATGCTTTTGAAAATTAAAATGATTAAGTTTAGATAACTTCCTTTAAATATTTCCCCATTTTTATTTAATTTTTTTATGTACCAGTAAAAATCATAATCATTAAAATGGAATTCAATGTTGATTCCTATTGGGATCTGCTCACTGAAAGCGACTAGCATATAATTGCATAAGAAAGCAGCATCTGGCTTTCCCACCAGAACTTACTCTAATTCCCTATGTTCTGAAGTTGCTGTTTTGATTTAGGTCATAAAACTAAGCAGTGAAGATTAACGAAGGTATGTAAAAATCAAGATCCTGAGAAAGTTTGTACTTGTCGCTGTTCATCTTTGGAAGAACAATTTCTTGATTAACTTTTGACTAGGGTGCTTGCGCATATGATGCCCCAAGGACCTGCCCCTCGTAACAATTCTACATAGTAGTGCTTCCCTTCGCTTCTACTTAGTCTGAATTTCTTACAATTAGAACCATCTCCTTTGGGTGGGAGAACCATAGTGGCAGGTAATGTTTCAGGTAAAATGTCCTTGAAAGGCAAATCAGTTATTTGGAGAAGGAGGAGAAGGGTGGGGTTGAAGTCCCTCCATGGACACCTCAACTTAGACTTCTTTGTTAGGTTAGCTAGCTAGTCATCTCTGAAAGCAGAGATCAAGGACTGAGGAGGGAGGACCAAAGTGGGTAAGTTTTAATGGGGATAAAGAGTGATTTGGAGGAAAGATGAGGATATACCCTCAAATCATCCGAGAGTTCATTCTTTTCATGTCCAGACTACAAGAGCCACAAATTAAGTATTTAAAACAGTCTCACCTGAGTTTTAGTTCAGTCCTCTGTGTTTCAACGCCTACATGTTATAAAACCACATATAAATTGTTCAATTTCTCAATAATTCTTCATAAAGACCTTCAGTATTCAGTGACAAAAAGAAATATTTAAGTGACTGGTTTTCTAAAGTGTGTTTAGTCTTGTGAAGTTTTTTTATTATCGTTTTCTGTAGAATATGATTATTCTGTGTTACATCTCAGTAACTCATTTTAGAGTTAAGTCAACTTCTGTGCTGTCAGGAAATGCGGCAAAGAGTATTATGTTCCTCTTGTATTCACACGAATTCCATCATTAAAGAGGGATTGATGGTGTGACCTGCTACTGATTGAGATGGTGGGGATACCTGTATATGTGTAGCTGATTCACTTCACTGTACAGGAGAAACTAACACACCATTGTAAAGCAATTATACTCCAATAAAAAAAAAGCACACAAATGCATCTTCTAAGAGTAAAATGGATTGTTCTGTAGAAATAACCCATATCCTGACCTCCTGATAAATGATAAAATTACTTTTCATATCATTAACTTTACATTTAAGGAAAATTCCCTGTATAAGCCATTGCTGGGAAAAATATTATAAACTCACTATGTCATGATACTTTCTTTCATTTGCTTCCATAAAATATCTAACATCCCTTTTCTTAATAGTTCTAATTAAGAATTCTTTAATGAAAATATCTACTTTTTCTAAATTAAGAGCTCCTTACTGGGAAGACTTGTTTGCACATGAAACAGCTTTAATAGAACATACATTTCTGTATTTTGAAATTCAGAAAATGAGTTTTTAAAGATATATGCCAATAATGATTTTAAAACATAAAACTAAGTACTTCATACTTTTGAACTGTCTCAGAAGAAAGCCAGTGTGGATACACAGGATCACCATGGAAACATTATACAGAGTGACCATTAGATTGTGAATACGCAAATGAGAAAGAATATTGGCCTTAGAGGATTATTCTGCTTTTCCCAATTTTAAAACCAGGAAGTTTTTTAGTGAAACTCCCTTGGAACTTATTTACAAGCTAAGTAGCCTTCCCAATAGTTCTATTATGGACAGAGATTAATACCTTCACTTTTCAGATAAGGATGTGGAAAAAAACAGGTTAGAAATATTTTCCCCCAGAGTCATTCTATGGAGTGAGAAGTAGGTTGAGAGCCAGCCTGAGTCCAGCCTGACTCCTGGACCAGTGTATCACAGAGGGGACTTCCTCCATGCCCCGACCTCACCCTGGCACAGCTTCAGGCCCGAAACTTTGGGAAAATGTTATCAAACAATCATGGATAAAAACAAGGTCGGGAAGGAGAGAGCTCAGGGTAGATGCATTCTATTGCTTTAAATCATAGCCGTTCATTCTTCTTTCATATTTACACAAAAGGTTTTCCACGTGCGTAACAACTTAAACTTTAAAGTATCATATTCCAGAAGATAATTTTAATCATAATTTTCTTTTTCATTTATAATTTATTTTCAATGTCTTTTCTCTCCCCTTCCCCTCACCTCCCCCGCCTCAGGAAAAAGGAAGGGTGATGGCAGGTATCAACTCTGGGTGTTTGCCATCTTTCAAGGGTCACCTCTTCTAGGCCTCCTCTGTGCATTTGGGTTTATAGTGCCTATTCTCAACAGTGAATTTCAATAAAACGCCTCCTTTGGAACTTACTATGTGTAACCTGTTTGTTAGTTATATGTACACGGTCTCCTATGTCTGGCATTATAGGAAAAATCAGCTTTTCTACAAGACACAGTTCATAAATTTCTATTTCTACACACCATCACGGAAAGGAAAATTTTGTGTACTGAGAACTATGTTAGACAAACTGAGCAAGTTCTGGGAACAGTTTAGTTTTGCCCGTTTAAAAATTAATTTTCTTAAGATGCCTCGTGTATAGGATACCCTGAGTTACAAGGCAAACACCATACCATTTACTTCTTCCACCCCCATAGCACTTTAGTCAGGGCCGTGACACCCCAGATGAGGGTTACGTCTGCTACTCCACACGAAGTCATCTCTAGACAATCTCATACATACTCTTAGGCACTAGATATTCCTACTCCAAATTTCTCCTCAAAGATAGCCTTGTCTGCCTTGCCTTCTTTCTCTTTCTCCAGCAGAGAGCAAACTCCGGGAGGCTGGGTTCTCTTTGTCTTCTGATGTGACCCTCCCTCCTGCTGTCTCCCCCAAGGTGGTTGGTCCTCTCTCCATGCTCAGTTGGAGCACTCATCACCCAGCACTGTGACTATGTCGTTCACTAGTGCTGAGGTGTGCTTGAGGGCAGGGACTCGGTCTTACCTCAGTCCTTGATACATGGCTCACGCTCAGTAAATGCTTTGAATAAGTGCTTGAGATCCTCCAAAGGCATTTGTGTCTGCACAACTGGCTTGGATCTGACATAGGAGTGTTTCAGTAAGATTTAACTAATATGCAGATTCTTGGAGACTTAGGGTAGTAGAAGCTTATAAATGTGGAAGCAGATCAGTGAGGTTTGTTGGTATTCCAGATGAGTAATGGACCATTTACATTCAGAAGAGTCTAGGCTTTGATCTCAGTCTACAAAGTCTAATCATTATAGGATAAAGCTGGAGAATTCTGCCAGATATACTTATCTGAAGTTCTGGATAAAAACTAGGTTCCATTCATGTTTTTTTTTTTTTTTGGAACCACAGTTGGATGCCATAAACATGTGTTTTCATTGTGTGGGAGCATGTTCTCATTCTTAGGAGACAACATGCCAAAGCATTTAGAGGTGAGATGCCAGGTCTGCATATAGATACAGTCATAGAGAGAGGTGGATAGGGACAAAGAGAAATAAAGCAAATGTGGCAGATGTTATGAATCTAAGTGAAAGGTCCAGGGTGTTATTGTTCTGTTGTTTTCAACCTGCCTGGGTTCCATTCCTGATGCCAGCAATGTTACTAGCTGTGTGGTACTTGGTAATTTAATTGACCTCTTTAAGTTTTAGCTGTTTCTCTAAAAATAGAGATAATGATAGAACCTACTGAAAAGGTCGTTGTGAAGATGAAGTGACACAGTGAACGTAAAGCATTTGTCGGGTGCTAGGCTCATAATCACAGTGGGTGTGAGCCACAGTGCTAATGGCATCAGTCATGAATACTTGCCGAGTGCCCATAAGTCTCTGTACATCTATTACATGTTGCACTTGTTGTTTTAAAAGTACAAGTCAAGATACATTTACTACTGTATAACTGAATCATTATATAAATTAGAGGTTATTGAAAAACCTGTAGAAGCCAAATAATCCTTTTGTATCCTAATCTCTAAGTCATAGGTAACTGCTAGAAGGTACAGCAAGGTGTTTCCTTGGAAATGATTTTCTAAAATGTTTCATTAGTTTTTCTTTGGGATCAGGAGAGAAATGCATTCTGAAACTGTTAGAAGCTCTTTAAAACAAACAACTTTTTTCCTTTGTCAAGAACTTTTAGAGACCACTTTGTACATATATACTTTACTTTCTTAGGCTGTTTTTGTATCTCATTTTCCAAATTGGTTTCCTGAAATATAAAAGATCATAAATGTATTCATAATAATAGCAAACACTCACACAGGGCACCCTCTGGACCGGGCAGCAGTTTGACTGCTCGATGTATGCTAACTGGCTTATTCTTCTTAACAACCTTCAGAATGAGTATTATCACCTGCCCATTTGCACCTGGGGGCATGGAGGCACAGACAGGTGAAGTAACTTGCCCAAGGTTAAACTGCTGGGATACCAACGAGGGCAGTCTGGCACCAGCGTCCATGCTCTGAACCACAATGCTGGCCTGACCATGGCTGAGCCACATAAAAGAGCATAGCATTTTGTTAAGACAGCCAAGAATCTCTACTGTGTATAGAACATTCTCATTTATGGAGTCATGACACAAACGTTATTATCTGTCATTGTCCTTATCCAAACATCAGCTTCACAATTTCATGAAATCAGCTGTTTGATAGCCTTCAGTAATCTTTCCTTCTGCCAGTGCCTTAACCCCATGTACCCACACATGGTTCCTGTTTTCCAGAATTAGCACAGATGTATTCACAGTCTATTGTAGTACCATGCCCCCTGACTGATGTTAAGCCCCATTTTCTGGCTAGTGTGTCATCTTGCGTAAGGGTGGGAGCTGTGCCTTTTGGTTCAAAGTGTTTTTCCACATTGCTGTGAGTCCTGGAGTTGTGACTGAGGGTGTGGAACTGTTCAGACACGTGGCATATTTATTTAAGGATAGATGTGCTTTGGGGGTGGTCTTGCTTGAGGCCCCGGGTATTGTAAGCCAAAGACAAGATTGATGGACAGAGCTTAAGTATTTCGTGGCAGATGAAAATTATACAGCAGTGATCAAATTAAAAATGCTGCATTTATTTAAGAGTCTGAGATAAAGATGTATTCAAAAGGTGGGATAAAGAGCAGCTTTTAAAATTTTAATATTTTTCCTTGAGAAAAATAAGTTTCACAATATTCTTATTCTAGCCAATTTCAGCCAACATGTGACAGTTCTGAAGCAGTAAGATCAGTGAAAGACAAACATATATTCTCTAGTCAATTATACTGGTACTTACGCTCTCTTTGGACATAGAGGATATGAATTCACTGAGCCCAGCTGTGTCTTAGGAGCTATAGGAGAATGAAGTGGTAGTCACGCTGGAATCATAGAATTTCATCAGTTTAAGAGACTTCGGAAATGACTTTAATCCCAGCCACCCATTTTAGAGATAAGAAGAATGAGGCACAGGCATTTGCTCAGAGCTTGGGACTTAGAAACCTGCCATGATTCCCAGGCTGGTGCTCTTTCCATAATACCAGGCTTCGGAGGCCTAACACCAAAACAACGAAGGTATAAAAATCAATGGCTTCAGCTGAGCAATACCCAATGACCTCACAAAACCGTAGAGACGCCAGCTTGTCAAAGACAGGGGTGCTCAATCCAGGGGCAAGGTAGAGTCTACCCACCAGTCTCTACCACTCAAGCTATTTAGTCCTACTAGGTTTAGAATAGAGATTATGAAACTCCACCCCCAGGAGGATCATGGCTGAGATTCAAGGAAGCCTGGAGCATCCTGACACTGAATGCAAAATTGGGTGTGAGCATGCACATTAAAAAAGAAAAAAATCTGGGAAACGCATACATAACTTCCATTAGATTTGAGATTGGAAAAAAACAGTTAAGAACTATTACTTTGATATGAAAAACCTCCTTTCAGTTGAGCGGTAGCTCTTAGTCATGACATAAAACAGCTGATGAAAAAAACCTTTCAAAAGTTAAAACTTAGGGCTTTTTTGGGTGGCGTTTTTGATTCACAGAAGACTGATTTGACGACAGAAGCAGAAAGATGAAGGTTATTAATTTTCCATGTTTGCGACTGGAAAGTACAGAATGACAAAATCCACAGCACATTCTAACTAGTTATGTTACTGCAATTGAATTGCATGCACAGCAATGGCATTCAGGGATTTTGTTTGTTTGTTTTGTTAAGACCAAGAAGTTACACTTTTTTTTTTTTTTTTTTTTTTTTGAGGTACGCGGGCCTCTCACTGTTGCGGCCTCTCCCATTGCAGAGCACAGGCTCCGGACGTGCAGGCTCAGCGGCCATGGCACACGGGCCTAGCCGCTCTGCGGCATGTGGGATCTTCCCAGACCGGGGCACGAACCCGTGTCCCCTGCATTGGCAGGCGGACCCTCAACCACTGCACCACCAGGGAAGCCCAAGAAGTTACACTTTTTACACATGATTAGTTAGGTAAAAACAAGACTAAAAGTTTTTGCCAATGCCACTGACCTGCCTTGAAAGAGCGCAGGTTTCAGCCCGCGCTCAGGTTTCTCTTTGTTAATATACATGGTTCAGAAGCTTGGTCCGGTGGCCAGGGAGAGCTGACCCACTGCATGAGGAAACTCAGTTATTACCAGCCATTACCCACTATTCCGTGCAGCAGAAGTAATTACTCAGTGTGCTTTGGCTCCCTGCAAGAAATCAGGGGGGCAGCAAGTATAATGGACATGAGCTTAAATGGAGTCAAAAGGCTCCTGGGCTGCACAGCCCCACGCCCCACATCACACATCCCACATCCGTCCCTAGAAGCAGGCTTTATACTAAGGACCTAGTGACCTTACCAGAGAAAACATAAATTCTCCAAGCCACAAGTCCTCATGGGCAAAATGGGATAACACCACCTACCCTGCTAATTTTCTATTATGATGACTCTATCAAACTAGACAATAGGCAGGAAATTGCCTTGGCAACTTTATAGCTTATATTACTGTTAACATGGATAGACAATTCAATACTTTATACATAACCATTTTTAAAAGCTCAGTCCCATGATTATTCAAAGTTCAGCTGCCCTACAGTCATTTAGAGTATACATTATGTTAAAGCCATACATCAGAGGCACTACTTCTTCAGAGAGATGAATGGAGAGAAAGAGTAACTCCGGCTTTATGTAATCTTCTACATAAGGTCACATGAAAAGAATATCTCCACTGGACCTCAACTATTTGACATAAAATATAGACTAAATTATGAGCATTATTAGATACCTTTGGCCTCTTCAAATCACATGGTGTCTTGGATCTGCTGTGTGACATTGGAAAAGTAACTTCACCTTCCGCGTCCTCAGTCTTCTCATTTTAAAGGACTGGATTCTGGCTTATATGTTTGTCAGCTGTCAACTTCAGTAATTCCAGGTTAAATTTTATTCATAATCATCCCAATATGCCTGCTTTAGATGACAGAAAACTCAAAGAACTGGTCCACCCTTGGGACGTGGAGGACAGACACATACCGGGGGTTTGTGGGAATAAAGAGAGCTAACCAACGTGCTCTGCCAAAGGGCACCCTGGCACGATGGGAGCAAGTAAAAACAGAAGCTCACAGAACGTCTGCTCAGTCCTCACGTCGATTAAATAAAGACCTTGATATCTAAGACGTTAGGATTCTAACTTTATAAAATGAAGGTATATTATTTGTTATTTTTCAAAAGAAAATAGAAAAGGCTCCTATCCTGAAGGCAGTCCCTTTTGATCCAATCCACCCTGCCCCTCAAGTCTGTTCTGCACACTTGCCTGGCCGCTCCATTAACTAAGCTCGTCCAGGGCCACGTCCCTGGTACCCCTCCTACCAACCAAGGGAAATTTGGGGAGAAGCCGAGGGCCGGGTCTTGAGCACCCCTCCTTCCCCTTCCTCCTTCCTCCCCAGAAATCCATCCCGAGCCACCTGATGGCCAGGGCGAGGTCCCCCGGACGGCGCCCCTAGGACGGACGCTCGCGGGCTCGGGCGCGGCACTAGGTGGTGGCCACGTGCGCGCCGCCCCCGCCCACGGCGCCCGGCAGCGGGGGACCCGGGAGCCGCCGCCGCCGCCGCCGCCCGCCGAGTCCCGGCGCGGAGAAGAGTGCAAAGTCGGCGTACCTTCCTTCCTTCCCCGCGTCGCGTGATCGCCGCTGGGCTCGGCTCCGCTCGCGTCCCGAGGCTGGAGGCGGCCCGACGGGACCTCGGGGCTGCGACCCGACTCGGCCGCGCACAGGAAGCCCGCGCCTGCGAACGTGCGACCCTTTTATAACCCACTTGTGACTCATAACCGACCAGGCGCCTTTTCTGTAAACCCCCGCCTCGCACCCACCCCACCCCCCCACCCCCCTCCCGCCTTCTGCCTGTTCTTGGAACCTACAGCTTGAAAACTTTTTTCTTTTTAAAGGAAAAGTCGAAAAAGCCCAGCGCGGGATTGGTGTTTTCCCCTTTCCCTTTCTCGTGGGTCAGTGTGTGTGTGTGTGTGTGTGTGTGTGTGTGTGTGTGTGTGTGTGTGTGTGTGTGTGTGTGTGTGTGTGTGTGTGTGTGTGTGTGTGTGTGTGTGTGTGTGTGTGTGTGTGTTTGCTCTCGACACACGTCGTGTACTTTCCGGCCCCCGCGCTGCGAGGCTCGGACTCCAACCTTTGTTCTTAATGAAAAGGAAACGCATTCAAATGAGCGTTCAGTCGGCGGGCAGAGGGGAAGTTGCTAACTGGGTGACAGGGGTGTCTTTACACTATCCTTGTAGATGAGAAAGAAGAGGGAGCAAGTGGGAGACCTTTTTCTTCCCCAACGGAATCAGCTGGAGGCAAGCGGGTCCCAACAGAGGTAGACACGGTCAAGGGACCCCTCCATGTGACCCCCTCCCCTCAGTACCCTTCAGGAGTCAGCGTGTGGTTTGGGATGTACACCTGGGGTCTGAGTGCATTCGTGCCTTGCCTGTTACCCACATTTATACTTGAGGGTGGTAGGATATAAGGCCCCGACCTTCTTTAATTTTGGCCTCACCAATATTTTTTCGCCCACACCTCCTCCAACCCCCCATTCCCACTCTAAGGTTATATTCCTGGAGCACAAAGGACTTGAGTTTTAATTTTGCTTTCATTGTCTCTCTCTTCACTTTCTCTCATCCTGTCAAGAGCTGAGGGGCATTTTCCTGGAGCAGGTCCTTTGACACATTGGATGGAAATGAATAAAATCAATCTAAAACATGACACGTGTATACCGCAAGCCTAGTTGAGTAACTCATTTTTGAGCCTCAGTTCAATAAACTTGTAGACCGTAAGAAGGAAGAAGAAAGAAATTTGAGGGGGAGGGAGGAGGGGAAAGTCAGGAATAGACTTGGCCCCATAGCCACGAGACTCATACCTTTTTGTGGCTAAGACAGGGCCAGGGCTGGATTCCAGCACAGGTCTCCTATAGTGGGATCTCCATCCCAAGGTGGGGCAGGAGACATTTTAGAATAGTTTGTATTAAGCTGATATCAGAAAATTAGTTTCTAGAATGCCTGATGGCATGGAAGCTAGAAATGATGTAGTCAATTTACAGATGGCCCAGGTTGGTTAAGGAAGCTGGAGACATTTTAAAACCCTCTGTTCTGAATGCTTACATTTTCCCTATTCCTTGTAATTCGAAAAAGAATGATTATAATAACAAATAACATTTATAAAGCATTTACTGTGTGCCAGGCCCTGTTCTAAAACTCCTTACATGTATTCATTCTTTTGGTCCTCAGTGTGATCGTAAGAGGGAGGGACACAAAGGCACAGAGAGATTAAGCCCTTTGCCTTAGGTCATAGTAAGAAGTCAAAAAGAGATTCAAACCCAGCTCTGCCGCAGGTGTATGTCTCCACAGTCCTGTCTCCCTGCCAGATCCATGTTGGTCCAGGAGCTGGAGAAGAGCGGTAAAGTGTGTGGTGGGGAAAGGAATCATGATCCCCACCAGGGTGGGCCATAACTCTGCTGCTTGTAGACACCTGCAAAGCCTGTCCAAATTCCCTTTTCTCATATTAGGTCCTAGTCTGGGATACACAGTAATGGTAGATAGGTAAATGTGTTTTTTTGTTTATTTAATTTTAATTATTTATTTATTTTTGGCAGCGTTGGGTCTTCGTTGCTGTGCGTGGGCTTTCTCTAGTTGCGGAGAGCGGGGGGCTACTCTTCGTTGCGGTGCATGAGCTTCTCATTGTGGTGGCTTCTCCTGTTGCAGAGCACGGGCTCTAGGCGCACGGGCTTCAGTAGTTGCAGCACCCGGGCTCGATAGTTGAGCCTTGTGGGCTCTAGAGTGCAGGCTCAGTAGTTGCGGCTCATGGGCTTAATTGCTCCACGGCACGTGGGATCTTCCCCGACCAGGGCTCGAACCCCCGTCGCCTGCATTGGCAGGCGGATTCTTAACCACTGCGCAACCAGGGTAGTCTGTTAAATCTTTTTTTGAAATTGAACTGACTGACATTTTACACTAGTTCTAGCTGTGGGACCTGGGGATTAACCTCTCTGTGCTTCAGTTTCCTCATCTGTAAAATGAAGATAATAATGTCTTCCATTAGGGATCGCTATGGAGTGAATTGTTTCCCTCAAACTTTTTCCCCCAAATTCGTGTGTTTAAGTCCTAATGTGACTGTATTAAGAAATAGCGCCTGTGAGGAGGTGATAAAGGTTAAATGAGGTCATCAGAACCTAATCTGATAGGGCTGGTGCGCTTATGAGAAGAGGAAGAGATCCCAGAGCTCTCTTTCTCCACACTCACGCAAAGAAAAATTCAGCCAGGAGGAGTCCTCACCAGAAACTGAATCCTGCTTGACCTTGATCTTGGACTTTCCAAGCCTCCAGATCTGAGAAAATATATGTCTGTTGTTTAAGCCACCTGTCTATGGTATTTTGTTATGGCAGCCTTAGCAGATCAAGACAGGGATACAACGATTAAATAAGATGATGTATACACAGTGCCTGTTTCAAATGAGAGCTTGAGAAAGTAGGAGCCACTTGCTGGCACAAGTGTTGTTTCATGGATGTTGTTATGGGTTGAATTGCATCTCCCCTGAATTTATACATTGAAGTCCTAACCCCAGTACCTTAGAATGTGACCTTATTTGGAAATAGGGTCATTGCAGATGTAATTACTTAAGATGAAGTCTTAAGGTGGGCTCCTATTCCAATAGGACTGGTGTCCTTAAAAAAAATTGTCATGTGTAGAGAAAAAGATACACATAAAGGGAAGATGATATAAAGTGACACAGAGAGAAGATGACCATCTACACACCAAGGGCAGAGGACTAGACCAGATCCTTCCCTCACAACCGTCAGAAGGAGCCAACCCTGCCAATACCTTCATTTTGGACTTCCAGCCTCCATAATGGTGTAAGACAATAAAGTTCTGTTGCTGAGGACACCTAGTTTGTGTTACTTTGTTATGGTACCTCTAGCAAACTAATCCATATGTGTGTCCAGGGCTGATCTGGCTGGCATCCTTGTCCTTCTCCTCATGACTCATGTCCACCAGAGGCTGAGCAGACCAGTGACCTCCCAGATCACAGTGGTACTTGTTGATATTACTTATTATAGATAATGGTGAATTGATTGTGGCAACTGACACAACTATATACCAATGAAGAAGTTTTGGTAAACACACCATAAGTTCATGAAATTCTGCAGAAACCACAACAATCACAGGGAATGATTAGGAACCAACCTACAACCTCTCTCCTTAAAAATTAATCATGGAAAAAATTAAAAATAATTCCAGGAAGCTTAGTATTAAACTCATCTTGAACCTCAGCCTTTTGGAAGAATATAAGAAAGAGACATTTGTCAGAGTGGATCATAGTTTTTAGATGGTGGGTGAAGAAATAGACTGACATTTCAGGCTTGACCAGCTTATGTAATGTAGCACAGGGTTTCAGTTGAATAATAAAATGGAGATAATCCACTACTCCATGAATTTGTGGATGCTTTCCGTTCCTGGGGATGTAACGGGTTGAATTGGCATCCTCTAGACCCCATCATTGGCACAACCATAATTAATGCCCAAGGCTAAATATTTGCCTGCATAAGATGTCCAGACTTAATGAATGGTGTTTGTTTTTCATACATAGAGCATAAGAAGTTGGGTTTTCTTCCTATCATAATTTAACTTTTATTCCTTTCACTGTTATAACGTCTTGGAAGTAAATCTGAAGTCTATGTTTTCCTACCGGCATTTCCTCTGTAAATGGGTTTCTGATTTAGAGTGTTACATGATACTCTTCGATGCTGGGATGCCTGTCTTCCCCTTCAGAGGATAAAGGCGTGTCCCCCTCTCCTTTTTAAATCTCTTTCCATTAAAGAGATGAAGTTTACAAATTACAATTAACCTTTCAACTTTGTCTTTCCCTTTCACCCCTTCCAAAAGCACAGTGGAATGAAGTCAGACATCTAAATAAGAGAGTAGTGTTTGTTGCACTGAGTTACAGGCTCTGATTAGTTATGCCCTAATTGTCAATCATTTGTACGCACCAATTACCTCATGAGAATCCTTTTGTCTATATATATGCTGCCTGCCTTCTGTAGATAACTTATTTTATAACCTTAATGTTTAAACTTTATGGTAATGAAAACTTTTTGCTCTTAGACAATTTCTCCTTTTTTATGTTTTGGGAAGCCAGGTTGTCACAGTGTGTTAGAAAATTTCAGGTAATAAAGGAAGGGTTAGAGTCTTGGGATTGAACGGAGATCCTAAAAATATTTTGGTTTATGAACAACATTGGCAGGGAACCATCCTGCTTCCCCATCTACCATCATCACATATAGAGAAAACTCCTCCAGCCACCCCCCCATGGCACTCCCTTCACTCAGTATCTGACCCCAGCCGAGCTCTTATCTCTACTGGCCTGGCCCAGCGTTCTTAGCTTCAGTTGGTGAATTGATGAGTCACTTGCAGTAAATCACTCTCCACTGACTTTTTTTTTTTTTTTCTTCTTCTCTGAAATGACCAGAGAGACTTCTCTGAGCACCAGCGCTATTCGTTCCTGTGTTCTGTTTCTGCCTGAAGACCAGTGTGAACAAACCAGGCCCTGGAACCATTCTGCAAACTCAGTGGTACTTTGATGTGTTAACTTAGTTGGCTTGGGCTGACATAAAAATTAATGTAGATTGGGGGGCCTAAAAAGCAGACATCGATTTCTCACAGTTCTGGAGGTTGGGAAGTACAAGATCAAGGTACCAGCCAATTTGGTTCCTGGTGAGGGCTCTCTCTCTTCCTGGTTTCCAGATAGCTAACTTCTTGCCATGGCCTCCCATGGGCTTTCCTCAGAGCATGCACATAGAGAGGGGTGTCTCTCTGTTTTATAGGACCACTAGTCCTGTTGAATTAGGACTTCACCCTTATGACCTTGTTTAACCTTAATTACCTCCTAAAAGCTCCATCTCCTAGTACAATTACATTGGGGGCTAGGGATTCAACATAGGAATTGACATATGTTGAATGCACTCATTGACTATCATAATGGTGTTTGGTTTTCTCTCTGTATTCTTTTATATAAATAAAATAATCTCAGTTTTCTCTTTTCAGAGATTTATTTTTAAATTAGTTAAATATTCCCAGTGGCTCTTTTGTACCCTCTTCTGCATCTCCAGGCCTGTTTTTTTTTGTTTTGTTTTGTTTTTTTGCGGTACGCGGGCCTCTCACTGTTGTGGCCTCTCCTGTTGCGGAGCACAGGCTCCGGATGCGCAGGCCCAGCGGCCATGGCTCATGGGCCCAGCCGCTCTGCGGCATGCGGGATCTTCCCGGACCGGGGCACAAACCCGTGTCCCCTGCATCGGCAGGCGGACTCTCAACCACTGCGCCACCAGGGAGCCCAGTCTATTTCTGTTTTGTAAATAAGTTCATTTGTATCATTTTTTAGATTCCACATATAAGTGATATCATATGATATTTGCATTACTCTGACTGACTGACTTCACTTAGTATGATAATCTCTAGGTCCATCCATGTTGCTACAAATGGCATTATTTAATTCTTTTTTATGGCTGAGTAGTATTCCATATATATATATATATATATATATATATATATATATATATACACACACATATATACATATAACATCTTCTTTATCCATTCATCTGTCAATGGACATTTAGGTTTCTTCCAAGTCTTGGCTATTGTAAATAGTGCTGCTGTGAACATTGGGGCACGTGTATCTTTTCAAATTAAACTTTTCTTCAGATATATGTCCAGGACTGGGATTGCTGGATCATATGGTAACTCTAATTTTAGTTTTTTTTTTTTTTTTAGCTGTACGTGGACCTCTCACTGTTGTGGCCTCTCCCGTTGCGGAGCACAGGCTCTGGACACGCAGGCTCAGCGGCCATGGCTCACGGGCCCAGCCGCTCCACGGCATGTGGGATCTTCCCGGACCAGGGCGTGAGCCTGTGTCCCCTGAATTGGCAGGCAAACTCTCAACCACTGTGCCACCAGGGAAGCCCTAATTTTAGTTTTTTAAAGAACCTCCATACTGCTCTCCATAGTGGCTGTACCAGTTTACATTCCCACCAGCAGTGTAGGAGGGCTCCCTTTTCTCCACACGCTCTCCAGCATTTATAATTTGTAGCCTTTTTGATGATGGCCATTCTGACTGGTGTGAGGTGATACCTCATTGTAGTTTTGATTTGCATTTCTCTAATAATTAGCGATGTTGAGCATCTTTTCATGTGCCTGTTGGCCCTCTGTATGTCTTCTTTGGAGAAATGTCTATTTAGTTCTTCTGCCCATTTTTTGATTGGGTTGTTTGTTTTTTCGTTATTGAGTTGTATGAGGTGTTTGTATATTTTGGAAATCATGCCTTTGTTGGTCACATTGTTTGCAAGTATTTTCTCCCAGTCCATAGGTTGTCTTTTTGTTTTGTTTATGGTTTCCTTTGCTGTGCAAAAGCTCATAAGTTTGATTAGGTCCCATTTGTTTATTTTTACTTTTATTTCTATTGCCTTGGGAGACTGACTTAAGAAAACACTGCTATGATTTATGCCAGAGAATGTTTTGTTTTTTTTTATGCCAGAGAATGTTCTCTTTAGGAGTTTTATGGTGTTATGTCTTATATTTAAGTCTTTAAGCCATTTTGAGTTTATTTTTGTGTATGGTGTGAGGGAGTGTTTTAACTTTATTAATTTACATGTGGCTGTCCAACTTTCCCAACACCACTTGCTGAAGAGACTGACAGCCTTAAATCTTAAAGTTCTTTATTCTATTCTTATTGTTCCTAACCATTAAATGATCACTTTTGCATTTACATGCTGTCTTTACCACTATACTTGGAAATCATATTCACAAATTATACTGAGAAATGATGTAAAATAATTCAAGAAGTTCTACCTCCATTGGGTCGATTTGTAGAAAACAGAAGATTCCCACCTCATATGGAGAAAAAGTGTGTATAGATTAGTTTATTAATAACTTTGGCTTCCTTGGAGTAATAAATTGTGTGCAAACACTAATATAATCTTTTAGGGCATTAGATATGCTGGAATCATGAATCTACTGGGCAAGTGTCCAAGGATGTACAAGAGAATACAGGACAAGTTGTGTATTCTTTTTTTTTTTCCTTTAAAGAATAGTTTCAGAGACACAGCAAAATTGAGAAGGTACAGAGGTTTCACATATACTCCCTGCCCTCACACATGCAGAGACTGCCCCATTATTAACATTACCACCAGATTGGTATGTTTGTTAAAACCAATGAACCTGCATTGACACATCACTGTCACCCCGAATCTATAGTTTATCTTAGAGTTCACTCTTGATGTTGTACATTTTATGGGTTTGGACAAAAGTATAAAGACATATATCTGCCATTATGGTATCATTCAGAGTTTTTCATTGCCCTAAAAATACTGTATTCTGCCTACTCATTCCTGCCTCATACTCCAACCCCTGGCAACCACTGACCTTTTTACTGTCCCCATAGTTTTGGAGTTCCCAGAATGTCATATAGTAAATAGCCTTTAAGATTGACTATTTTCACTTAGTAATATGCATTTAAGATGCCTCCATGTCTTTTCATGGCTCGATAGCTCATTTAAGTGCTGATAATATCCCATTGTTTGGGTGTACTACAGTTTATTCATTCACCTACTGAAGGACATCTTGGTTGCTTCCAAGTTTTGGCAATTATGAATAAAGCTGCTGTACACATCTGTGTGCAGGTTTTTGTGTGGCCATAAATCTTCAGTTTTAGGGTCATTTTAGGAATTTAGGTAATTAGGTTTTAGATATTTAGGTAAATACCAAGATGCATGATTGGGTTGCATGCTGGGTTGTATGGCAAAATTATGTTTAGTTTTGTAAGAAACTCCCAAACTGTCTTCCAAAGTGGCTGTGTCATTTTGCATTCTTTCCAGCAATTGAATGAGAATTCCTGTTGCTCCACATCCTCTCCAGCGTTTGCTGTCAATGTCCTGGATTTTGGACATTTTAATGTGTGTAGTGGTATCTAGCTGTTTTAGTTTGCATTTTCCTGATGACGTATGAGGTAGAGCATCTTTTGATATGCTTACTTTCCATCTGTATATCTTCTTTGGTGAGGTATCTGTTAAGGTGTTTGACCCATTTTTTAATCAGGTTGTTTATTTTCTTATTGTTGAGTTTTAGTAGTTGTTTGTATACTTTGGATAACAGTATTCACAGAGAAGTTTTTAATTTTAAAAAAGTTTAGCTTATCAATTATTTCATTCATGTATCATGTAGCCTTCAGGGTTATATCTAAAAAGTCATCAACACACCCAAGATCTTCTTGGTCTTCTATGTTTTCTTCTAGGAGTTTTAGAGTTTTGCATTTTACATTTAGGTCTCTGATCCATTTTGAATTAATTTTTGTTCATGCTGCATATTCTTAAATTAAAAAAAATATGTTATGCAACAGGCAAACTTAGCTCTAGAAATAGCTACCGGTGTAACTAATTATGAGACTTCTAGGGATTTAAGAAGCCTGGTTCGAAGGCTTCTGGTATGAAGGTATGAAGATAGTAAGATCATTTGGCAAAGTAGTAAGATCATTTTTGTCTCATCCCAGTGAGAGAAACTACAAGTGCCCTGTTCTTGCTGTAGATGACCACCCATTCGGTTTTACTGTCCCTGTCTCTCTGGCTTGTGTGAATATGGGTTCTGGATAGTATAGGTTTTCTCTCATTGTTCTTTTCTCTTCTCATTACTGCATTACTATCTTCTGTAACAAAATGTTTGCTTTAATTCACTAGAGTGTTAAGTACTTTTGTTTGCTCTTATCAAAATTATCTGATGGGGCAGGCTCCAAGCATTTTGATTGACCATGATTTAATGCTTTAAGCACTAGGCTGTATTCAATTTCCATGGAGCAAATAATTTAATAGCACCAAAGCTGCTGGGTTGGTGTTCATTGGGGAAAATTCATGAGTACATTGGCAGCAGCAGATGTGAACGTTCCTTGTTACCATTCACATTCTAAGGTGGGTTACAGCAACCTGATAGGAAAAGACTTAGATTTTGGGAGAGTGATAACTGACTCCTGGGCTGTGTGGCTTTAAGCATCATGATTAGGGAGGCACTTGCCTTTCTCCTGATGTGATCGGGGGCCAGGGTCCAAGCCTTCTGGTTGTAGCTGTATGATATAACAAGTTAGTGACAGAATTCACCATATTAGCATTCGTAGTTTGGGAAACATAAACCTCTTTCCTGGCATGTCCTGGGTGAGGTGTTTAGGAAGCAGAATAATGGTCTTCTCAAAGATGTCCTTGTCCTAATCCCTGGATCCTGTGAATATGTTATGTTACATGGAAAGTGAGAATTAAGGTTTTAGTTAGAATTACATTTGCCCATCAGTTGACCTTAAAATTAGATTATACTAAATTCTTCAGGTGGACCCAATTTGATCACAAGGGTCATTTAAATGTAACAGAGGGAAGCAAAAAAGTTGGCATCAGAGTATAACTTGATGTGAGAAAGACTGGCCCAGCCATCACTGGCTTTGAATATGGAAGAAGGCCATGAGCCAAGGAATGTGGGCAGATTCTAGAAGCTGGAACAGGCAGGAAAACAGATTCTCCCCTAGAGCCTTCTAAAGGAACAGAGCTCTGCTGATCCATTTTACAATTCTGCTTTTCAGGACTGTAGAATAATAAATCTATGTTGTTTTAAAGTATTAAGTTTGTGGAGGTTTGTTACAGCAGCATAGGAAACTAATACAGAGGGAGTTGCTAGGTCTAAACATCATGCTTGGCCAGGACTGATTGCCTTGGGTGGCTGGGTTGTAGCCAGTTGTCACATAGCTTCACAGAGGCCAGCTCCTTCTCCTTGCAGGTGACCATTCTTGGACAAGTTAACCCTTATCATTAACTGCTACCTCTCACTAATATTTTTAGTTCATATTTAAAACTACATGATATTACTTTACTTTGATGTCACACCTGTATCTCTTCTCTCCCATGCCAGGTATCTTTACATTACTACTTGTTTACTTTATCCTACTACACATACACCAGAGTGTATAACACCAGCACTGTTGCTGGTAATATTACTACTGAAAACAACTTAATACTTTATAATTTTTTTTCACTTCTCTTTGTCCTCAGAGTATAGCCCACAGGGGATGTATAGTCCAAATACTTCGTTTTAAAGTCACTTGAAGTAATTTCTCCCTGTTGGCTAATAACGTGATTCACAACTAAGTTCACTTCTTTAATTTACTTTCAATTTTTAGGTATTGCTTTTTTATTTTGAGTTATTTTTGTTTTATGTATTTTCATAAGTCATTTGCATGGTTTCAAACTCAAATTTAGAAAACAAGTATATTTAGAGAAGTTTATCTTTTCTCCCTGTCTTCTCTCTGTTTCTTCTTTTACTTTCCTTAAAATATATTTTTATAATTTATCCTTCAATTTTTGAGCATATATCTTCCTTTCTTACATAAATGTCAGTGTGCTGTCTACACTTTTCTTTATCTTGTGTTTCTTGATTTGCAATACATTTTGGATATCACACCATAGCAGAAGATAGAGTTAGTCTTTATTCCTTATTTTAGATGCATAATTGTCTTATACAGTTTGGGCTGCTATAACAAATATCATAGACTAGATCAACAGGAATTTATTTCTTACTGTTCTGTAGGATGGAAGTCCAAGATCAAGGTGCTAGCAGATCTGGGGTGTAATAAGACTCTTCTTCCAGGTTTGTAGATATTGCCTTCTCGTGTCCTCACACGATGGAGAGAGGAAGCAAACTGTCTCCTGATTCTTCTTATAAAGGCACTAATCTCATGAGGAGGGTTCTATTCTCATGACCTAATTACCTCCTAAAGGCCCCATCTCCAAACACCATCGCATTGGGGATGAAGGTTTCAACATATGAACTTTGAGGGAACACTAGCTTACAGTCCATAGCAATAGTCCTCCATTGCAGTCCCCATATTGATGGACATTTTCAATTTTTTGCAATTATAAATAGTGCTATAATGAATACTCTTGTGTTATGCCTTTTGGTATTTTTACCAATTTTATTAGTCAGGGTTCCACCAGAGAAACAGAACTAGTAGGATATTTATTGCAAGGAATTGGCTTGAGTGATTGTTGAGACTGACTAAGTCAGTTGAAATTGGCAGGACAGGGTGTCAGGAAGGCTAGAAATCTTGCTTGTAAGGTGAAGTTCTAGTTCACAGGTGGGAATTTCTTCTTCCTCAGGGAAACTTCTGCTCTTAAAACTTTCAAACTGAAAGAATCAGGCCCATTCAAACTACTTAGTATAATCCTTCTTACTTAAAGTAAACTGATTATGGCCATCAATCACATCTACAAAATACCTTCACAGCAACACTTAGATTAGTGTTTGAATGAATAACTGAGGACTATAATCTAGCCAAGCTGACACATAAAAACTGATAGTCACACCAATGTGTCTTTTGCACAGATTGCTAGATGTGGAATTGCTGGGTCAAAGAATAAATGCATATATAATTTTTCTAGAGGTTGTCAAATTCCCTTTCAGAGGGACTGTTTTGTATTCTAACTACTAACATACGAGAATACCTGTTTCCCCATAACCCCACCAAGAAAATATATTTAGGATTTTTCTCAATTTCATAGGTAAGAAATGTTACCTCACTGTAGACTTATTTTTCATATCAGTTATTGTGGTAAATTGAGCTTTGTGGTACATTGGATTACTGTTCTTAATCCATTACTACTTCCTTCTGGCATATAACCATACAGTACACTGGAGTGGGTGTGGTATATTTTCATGCCTGCTATAGACTGAATGCTTTTGCCCCCTAAAATTCATATGTAAAAATTATAATTCCCAGTGTGATAATATTTGGAGGTGGGGCTTTTGGGAGGTAATTAGGACATGAGGGTGGAGCCCTCATGAATGGGAATAGTGCTGTGATAAAAAGAGACACATGAGAGATGATCTCTCCACCATGTGAGGATACAGCAAGAAGGCAGTCATCTACAAACTGGAAGAGAATCTGACCATGTTTGCACCTTGATCTTGCCTCCAAAACTGTGAGAAATATATGTTGTTTAAGCTACCCAATCTATGGTACTCTGTTATAGCCTGAACTGGTTAAGACATTGCCCCATTGTCTACCTTTGGACAATAGAATGTTAGTGGATGGATGCTTGTAAAGGCATTAAGTGTGCCTGCATAATTTTGCTTGGCCTCTTTTATGCCTGTGATCTATCATGAGACGAGAATGCAATGAGCAGTCTGTGGTCCAAGATGAAGATGAAGATACATGGAATAGAACTGAATATAGCATTTAGCCTGGAGCCTTGGGGCTTAGAGCTTGAACCCCAGAATCTGGAACTCAGCATAGTCCAGCAGATATGTAGCCAACTTGCAGACCTACAAGTGAGAAGCATGTGCTTTAAAAGTTCTATTCTGTATTTGTTTCTATATTCTTTAAGAAATTTAATGTTTGTTCATTCAGTTTTTTGATTTAACAAATATCTACAGAGTACCTATATATACCAGGCAATTTTCTTGGTGCTGAGAATGCAGTGGCAAATAAGGCTCTCATGGAGCTTAATTCTAGTGATGTTTTCCTTCATTAGACTTGCTTGGAGTTTGTGTATTTCACTGCTGTTTTCCAAAGAACCAGTTCCTATATTTATTTTCCAAGATTAATTTTCTCTTCCATATTTCATTACTTTCTTCTTTTAACTGTATGCTTTTCTTCCTTCTATTTTATTTTGGTTTATTTAATTGTTATTTATTTATTGTTTTTTATTTATTGGTTATTGTTCTTTTTCTAATTCCTTAAGACCTTTCTCCCTCCCTCCCTCCCTCCCTCCCTCCCTTCCTTCCTTTTCTTTCTCTCTTCCTTTCCTTCTCTCTCTTTTTCTTTCTTTCTTATAAATAATTGTAAAGCTAAAAATACTTCTTTGCATACCACTTTGGCACAATTTCATTAGTTTTTATATGTGTTGTCCTAATTTTATTAATTTCTAATTAGTCCATAATCAGAGTTTACATTTCTTAGTATTCAAGCACTTTTCATAAGACTCAAACATTACTAAGTGGCTAGATTTTTGGTTTGATTTGTTTTATAAACAGTCTGTTCTTGTGTTTTTAGGTGGTATTTTTTCTCAAATCTCTTTGAGGGAAGGCAAATCCATTTATGAAGCTGTGAAGAGGTTGGGCACTGGAAATCATCCAAAGTCAGATAACAAATTGAGAAGAATTTATTCTTGAAAAAATGCTAGAACTTCAGGTAAGGACAGTAGAGTGTGGCCTTTTGACTGGGACTGTATTCATCCTTCCTGCACTTGCCCCACCCGAACTTGGCTGGCAAGAATGATAGTTTTATCAGCATGGGGATTATCTTGAAACAAACAGCTTTGCTGCAAGGGAAGTGAACTAAATTTGAGTGGGGGGTGAAAATACTTGGCTTTGTTGTTTAAAAGGGGTGGACATGGTTGGGAATAAATGGGGAATAGCTATAGCTTTGCAAATCTGACTTTGTGGTTCTGGTTGGGGTGAATGGTAGACTAGCCAGAAATTTAATGGGGAAACCCTGGAAATGAGTTATCCATAGAAAGCCTGATATAAACTCTCTATACATTCTTGGCTGACTATAAAACTGTACATGCATGGGGGAGACCTGAGAGAGCCTGGTGAAAAGTGAAAGTCAAGGAAAACTTGAGAACTGGTTGTAACTTTGCATTTTGCAAGCAACACAAAAATCAATTGACAGAGGTGGAAGTCCTATGGGAATGAGGAATTTGAGCTCAACTTCTGCCCACATCATTGGTTTACCAATAAGCTATGTGTATAAAAGGGAGACCTTTAGATAAATAGTCTAAAAAAGTAATTAAAAAACTGAGAATAGACATCAGTGATTCCACAGCTTAAGTCCGGATAAATTACTAAAAAAAGTTAAAAATCTCCACAACCCTAAGAAAGATAAAACAGAATCAAGGATTCCTACAATATTTATCTAAAAATGTTCATTTAAAAAAAACAAAATTTACTTGATATGCAAGAAACAGGAAAATATAACCCATACTCAGTTAAAAAAAAAAAAAGTAAAAAAGAAAGAAGTCCACAGAAACTGCTCAGAGTGAGCCCAAGTTTGGGGTTATAGACAAAAACTTCAAAGCAGCTATTATAAATATTTTCAAAGAATTAAAGGAAATTATGTTCAAATAATGAAAGGAAAATGTGATGATGATGACTTAATACACAGAAAATATAAATAGAGAACTATAAAGTATAAAAAAACCCAAAATGTAAATTCTAGAGTTGAAAAATACAATTACTGAAATAAAAAATTTTATCAGACAGGCTTAACAGCAGATTTGAAATAACAGAGGAAAAAAATAAGAGACTTGAAGGAAGAAAAAGATCAATAGAAATAATTCAATCTGAAAAATGAAAAGAAGAAAATTGAAGAAAAAGGAAACCTTAGGACAACATAAAGTGTACAGCATACATGTAATGGGAGTTCCAGAAAGAGAGGAGAGAGAAAGGAGTAGAAAAAAAAATTTGAAGAACTAAGGGCCAAAAACTTCCTTAATTTTTTATTGAAGTATAGTTGACTTACAATATTATATTAGTTTCAGGTGTACAACATAGTAATTCAATATTTTTATAGATTACACTCCATACAAAGTTATTATAAAATAATGACTATGTTCCCTCTGCTGTACAATTACATCCTTGTAACTTATTTATTTTATACCTAGTAGTTTGTACCTCTTAATCCGCTTCACCTGTTTTGCCCGCCCCCACCCCACTCCTCTCTGGTAACCCCTAAGTTGTTCTCTGTATCTGTGAGTCTATTTCTGTTTTGTTATATTTGTTCATTTGTTTTATTTTTTGGATTCCATATGTAAGTGAAACATACAGTATTTGTTTTTCTCTGAGTTATTTCACTAAATGTAATACCCTCCAGCTCCATCCATGTTGTTGCAAATGGCAAAATTTCATTCTCTCTCATGGCTGAGTAATATTTTGTTGTATATATATGGCACATTTTCTTTATCCATTCATCTTTTGAAAGCAAACTATATTGCTTCCATATCTTGGCTATTGTAAATAATACTGCTATGAACATTGGGGTGTGTATATCTTTCAGATTAGTGTTTTAGTTTTCTTTGGATAAATACCCAGGAGTAGAGTTGCTGGATTGTATAGTAGTTATATTTATAATTTTTTTGAGGAAACTCCATACTGTTTCCATAGTGGCTATACCAATTTACATTCCCACCAACAGTGCGTGAGAATTCCTTTTAATCCACATCTTTGCCAACACTTGTTATTTCTTGTCTTTTTGATGATATCCATTCTAACAGGTGTGAGGTGATATCTCATTGTGGTTTTGATTTGCATTTCCCTGATGATTAGTGATGTTGAACATCTTTTCATGTGTCTGTTAGCCATTTGTATGTCTTCTTTGGAAATATGTCTATTCAAATCCTCTGCCCATTTTTAAATCAGATTGTTTGTTTTTTTGATATTGAGTTTATGAGCTTTTTATATATTTTGGATATCAACCTCTTATCAGACATATCATTTGCAAATATCTTTTCCCATTCAGTAGATTGCCCTTTCATTTCGTTGATGGTTTCCTTTGCTGTGAAAAAGCTTTTAACTTTGATTAGGTCCCATTTGTTTATTTTTGCTTTTGTTTCCCTTGCCTGAGACATATCCAAAAAAGTATTGCTAAGACCAGTGTCAAAGAGCATACTGCCTATGTTTTCTTCTAGGAGTTTTATGGTTTCAGGTTTTACATTTAAGTCTTGAATTCATTTTGAGTTTATTTTTGAGAAAATGTTCTAGTTTCATTTTTTTACATGTAGCTGTCCAGTTTTCCTAACACCACTTATTGAAGGGGCTGTCTTTTCCCCATTGTATATCTTGCCTCCTCTTTCATAGATTAGTTGACCATATGTGTATGGGTTTATTTCTGTGCTTTCTATTCTGTTCCATTGATCTATGTGGTTGTTTTTGTGCCAGTATCATACTTTAAAAAAATAAATTTATGTATTTACTTTTGGCTGAGTTGGGTCTTTGTTGCTGGACGCGGGCTTTCTCTAGTTGCAGCGAGCGGGGGCTACTCTTCGTTGTGGTGCACGGGCTTCTCATTTCAGTGGCTTCTCTTGTTGCAGAGCCTGGGCTCTAGGCATGTGGGCTTCAGTAGTTGTGGCTTATGGGCTCTAGAGCGCAGGCTCAGTAGCTGTGGTGCACAGGCTTAGTTGCTCCATGGCATGTGGGATCTTCCCAGACCAGGGCTCGAGCCCATGTCCCCTGCATTGGCAGGCGGATTCTTAACCACTGCACCACCAGTGAATCCCCCTACTGTTTTAATTACTGTAACTTTGTAGTATAGTCTAAAGTCAGGGAGTATGATTCTTCCAGCTCTATTCTTCTTTCTCAAGATTGTTTTGGTTATTGAGGATCTTTTGTGTTTCCATACAAATTTTAGAATTATTTATTCTAGTTCTGTGAAAAATGCCATGGGTATTTTGATAGTGATTGCATTGAATCTGCATATTGCTTTGGGTATTATAGAATTTTTAACAATATTAATTCTTCCAATCCATGAACACAGGATATATTTCCATTTATTTGTATTGCATTTAATTTCCTTCATTAATGTTTTATAGTTTTCAGAGTACAGGTCTTTCACTTTCTCAGTTAAATTTATGCCTAGGTATTTTATTCTTTTTGATTTGATTGTAAATGGGATTGCTTTCTTGATTTATCTTTCTGATATTTCATTATTAGTGTATAGAATTGCAACAGATTTCTGTATATTAATCTTGTATCCTGCAGCTTTATTGAATTTATTTATTGGATCTAATACTTCTTTGGTGGAGTCTTTATTATATATAAAGTATCGTATCATCTGCAAGTTGTGACAGCTTTACTTCTTCCCTTCAAATTTGGATGTCTTTTATCCCTTTTTATTGTCTGATTTCTGTGGTTAGCACTTCCAATACTATATTTAAAAAGTGGTGAGAGAAGGTATCCTTGTCTTGTTCCTGATCTCAGAGGAAACGCTTTCAGCTTTTCACCATTTAGTATGAAGTTAGCAGTGGGTTTGTCATAAATGGCCTTTATTACATTGAGGTATGTTCCCTCTATAGCAACTTTATTGTTAGTTTCTATCATGTATATATGTTGAATTTTGTCAAATGCTTTTTCTGCATCTATTGAGATGATCATGTGATTTTTTCCTTTGTTTTGTTAATGTAGTGTATCACATTGATTATTTTCCAGATATTGGCCCATCTTGGCATAGATCTGAAAGTTGTGTTTCTATTTTCATTTGTCTCAAGGTATTTTTTGATTTCCTTTTTGATTTCTTCATTGACCTATTGGTTTTTTAGTAGCATGCTTTTTTTTTTTTTTCTTTTTCAGTCTCCATGTGTTTGTGTTTTTTCTAGCTTTCTTCCTGTAGTTGATTTCTAATTTTACGTTGTGGTTGGAAAAACTGCTTGATATGATTTCAGTCTTCTTAAATTTATTGAGACTTGTTATGTGGCCTAGCATGTTATCTACTCTGAAAAAAGTTTCATGTACTTGAAAAGAATGTGTATTCTACTGCTTTTGGTTGGAATGTTCTATAGAGATCAAGTTCATCTGGTCTAATGTGTCATCTAAGGCCACTGTTTCCATATTGATTTTCTCTCTGGATGGTTGGCCCATTGATGTAAATGGAGTATTAAAATCCCCTACTATTATTGTATTACTTTCAATTTCTCCCTTTATGTCTGTTATTACTTGCTTTATATATTTAGGTGCTCCTATATTAGGTACATATATGTTTATGAATGTTATATTCTCTTCTTCAATTGACCCTTTTATCATTAGTGCTCTTTTTTGTCTTTTGTTATAGACTTTGTCTTAATGTCTATTTTGTTTGATATGAGTGTTGCTACCCCAGCTTTCTTTTCATTTCCATTTGCACCACATATCTTTTTCCATCCCTTTGCTTTCAGTCTGTATGTGTCTTAAGTTCTGAAGTCTTAAGATAGCATATAGATGGGTATTGTTTTTTATCCATTCAGCCACCCTATGTCTTTGGTTGGAGCATTTAGTCTATTTACGTTTAAAGTGATTATTGATAGGTATGTACTTATTGCCATTTTGTTAATTGTTTTTGGATTGTTTTTATAGTTCTCTGTTTTTTTCTTCTTTTAGTTTCTTCTCTTGTGGTTTGATGATTTTCTTTAGTGTTATGTTGGGTTCCTTTCTCTGTTTTTTTTTTTTTTGAATCTGTTTTAGGTTTTTGATTTGTGGTTACCATGAGGTTCATATATATCGACCTATATTTACAGCTACTTGTTTTAAAAAAAATCCCAAATTTGATGAAAAACATTTACCTACACATATGAGAATCTCAATGAATCTAGTATAAACATAAAGAGAATCACATTTAGACATATCATAGCGCAACTACTGAAAGTCAAAAATAAAGAGAAATCTTGAAAGCCACAAGAAAAAAACAACTCACCACACAGAGAGCATTAACAATACAGAAATAAACAGCTGACTTCTTATCAGAAACAAGGGAGATCCAAAGACAGTGAAATGCCATAATCAAAGTTCTGGGGAAAAACAAACCTGCCAATATCCAACAAAATTATTCTTCAAAAATTATAAGATAAAATGAAGACATTCCTAGATCTACAAAAGCTGAGAGAATTCATTGCTAGCAGTCTTTCCCTTTATGGAATACTAAAAAAAAGTCCAGCAGAAAGGAAGGAAATGACAGAAGATGTTAACTCAGATCCACAGGAAAGATGCAGACCACAGGAAATATTAAATATGTAGGTATGTGTAACAGTCTGCATATGTATTTTTCCATCTTTTCTTTTATATTTCCTTAAAAATGTAAGAATGTTTAAATCAATAATGAAATAATTGTAACACCATATTTTTGAGTATATACTATATATATGAAAATATATGCATTAAAATATGTATTTGACAATAAATAGTATATTTGATAATAACAGTACAGAAGGAGATAATGAAGCAATATGGAGCAAATTTGCTTTATTTATCCCAGGGACAATTGCAGCAGCACACTGGTATGAGAGTAGGAGTGGTGAATCTACTCTGCATGCAGTCCAGCTCATTTCATTTCATTTCATTCCATTTCATTATTTAATTTCATCATCCAGAGGTTAATAACAACTTTGTTATTCATTTAAAATAAACATTTACCAAGCACATCATTAGAAAATCAAATGCAGAGAGACTTATGCTTAAAAACATCAATTCTGCCCCATCCCTCCCACTCCCACTTCTGCTTCCCAGAGCCATTTTAAACACTTTTACCAGTTTTTTTTCTAGGCGATTTCAACCCTATTTCTAAATGACACATTTATATCACTGTTACTTACTTGATCAGATTTAGACATTTTAATTTACTTATACCACATACTCCCTCTTTTCTCTCTTTACAGTATAGTTCCATTATCACTTTTGATTTCTGTATTGGTCAGCATTGTACCTTTGTTACTTGATACATCAGAGTCCTGCCTCACTCTGTAAGATGAAGATATTACAAAGAGAAGAGAGTTTTCCTTTAAGTCTCCTCTCCCCTTAATCTTTCAGCCTTTTTGATCTGTATTTTTCCTTTTACACTGTAATGATTGATGACATTTACTTTCTTTTTTGCAGTCATGATTGAATCTTCCATGTTTGCTTACAGGCTCATGGTACACATTGAAACTCAATAGTCAGTATTTACATTATTAGAGAAAATGGAGTTCTCTCCCTGAAGAGTATTGCCTTCACCATAGCCTCATTTCCCCGCTACCTCAGTCTCTTCATTATGTCAATCCTGTCAAGTTCTGTTTCCTAGAGACCTCTCTTCTGTCTTCCCAACACAGTATGGATTGGGTGCCCTGACTTGCTGCACGGTTGTCATCCTTACACTTTTCTTACTATTCTCTGATGTAAGAGCCATTGTTTCCTGGATCACACGTCCTTTTCTTTTCTGTGTTATGACTCCACTTGTGTATTCCATTCTCCAAGAGGGTATGATAGATTAAGCTATTAGTTCTTTCATGTTTGTAAATATATCTTACCCTCCAGCTTGCATTATGGTTTGGAGGGTTGTAGAAATCTAGGTTGATAATCATTTTCCTGAAGAGCAGTGGTCAGCAAACTTCTGTAAAGGGCCAGATAGTAAATATTTTAGGCTTTGTGAGCCATATGGTTTCTGTTGCAACTACTCAACTCTGCCTTTGTAGCATAAGAGAAGTTATAGACAAGAGGTAAATGAATGAGCCTGGCTGTGTCCCAGTAAAACTTCATTTTCAAAAGAGGCAGCAGGCTGCGTCTGGCCCACGGGATGTACTTTGCCAATCCCTTGTTTAGAACTTCGAAGCCACGTTTTGTTGTATTCTTGCATCTAGTGTTACAAATGAGAAGTCTGATGCTGGATTAATTCTTGTTTCTTTGTATGTGGCTTCCTTTTATGTTTTGATTTTTCTCTAACTGGGAACATTTAGAATATTGTCTTTAATTCTTGCATTCTAAAATTTCACAATAGTATGTACAGGTGTGGGTCTTTACTCATCAACTTTTGGGCATGTGGGGGGATATTTTAGTCTGAAAATCTGAGTGTGTCTTTAACCCAGGGAAATTCTCCTCTTTCATTTTATACTTATCTCTGTTCTGCTGTCTCTAATCATTTTTCTGGAACCTTTCTTTATTGGTCTGATGATGGGCCACTTGGATTAATCCTCTTTGTGTCTAATCTTTTCTCTCTCTCTCTTTCTAAAAAATATTTATTTATTTATTTTTTCTGTACTGGGTCTTTGTTGTGGCACGTGGACCCCTCAGTTGCGGCATGTGAACTCTTTGTTGTGGCGTGCAGGATTTAGTTCCCTGACCAGGGACCAAACCCAGGCCCCCTGCATTGGGAGCATAGAGTCTTACCCGCTGGACCACCAGGGAAACCCCTTGCCTCTCTTTTTTGAGGAGGAGTTCTTTGACTTATTTTCTGAGAGGTTTCCTCAACTATGTCTTTCAAAACTTTTATTGATTTTTGTTTTTTGGCAGTAACGTTAAAAATACCTTTCTTGCTCTCTAATCTTCATTCTCCTCCCCCTCCTTTTTTATCTTTGCCAGAATAAATTTACCACAAAACTAAGGACCCACACTTGAGTTAGAAAGTTGCTGGGAGTTGTAGAGTACTCTAAGTGGGCAGGTAAAGCTATGTTACAATCAGGAAACAGTTTTATGAAAGCTCTTCTGGCTGAATAGATCTCAAAAAAGAGGGATTGGAATCTCTAAGATCATGTAATTTAAATTGTGACATATTTTTCATATATAAATATTCATTTTTGCATCAAGTTTTATATTTCTAATTTTATATTTTAAAAAAGACTCCCAGTATTGATTAAGCTTTAGGTTACACAAAACCGAGATTTTTATCTTAGTTTAATTTCTCCTAGGGTACGAATTAACATTTTCTAAGTTATTTTCTGCCTTTTTTTTGGTTTGTTTTGGTTTTATCTGTTTCCTTGAGGTTATTTGTAGTTAGTGTACTATGTTTTTTTTCCACAAATGTCTGGTGATCCTTGGTTTTCCATTCGTATTTCAAAATGAGAAAATAGAAAAGCTGACCATGAGGTCTGTGAACAGGGGTGGGACCTGTCAGCTGGCAAGTTTTCTTTTAGGGAAACTGGAGGTGGTGGTGGGGTTTCTGGGGTGCTGACTCCGAGCTACTTCAGTTTTTCCCAGAAAGTTTACTCCATTTTAAAAGAGAATTCCCCACTTTTTTTTCTTCCTTAAGGAGAAACACCATGCTGTCAGGAGAGGATTGATTGTTCCTCTGCAGACTCTTGTTTTTAGGGCCTGCACCACCCTTCAACCATCTGATGTACCAAGTATAGTATTTCTGAGTCTTACCAACAGACCAGGTAGACACCTCCCAGTGGTACAGTCTCTGTGTGTGTGTGTTGTGTGTGTGTGTATGTGTGTGTATGTGTGTGTTTTAGGCTATACCTTCCTCTGTTCTGCATCATCAATAGCTATTCCTTCTTATGCTTTTTGTGTTCCAGAAATTTATTGAATCCCTTATTTACTGATAGTAGTCCTCCTGTTCTCTCAGCTGTGGGTTTACTATGCTGTAAGAGGACCTTGGCAGATAGAGAAAATTAAGGTGTACTCAACTACAACTTGAACTTGGAGCCTTATGGAGCTTTAATCTCCTTAACAACCAACTCATAGCTTAATAGATGGGTCAGCTTTAGCTGCCTATGCTTTTAGGATTTTTTAATTTTTTAAAAATTAAAAAAAAATTATACAGAAGATTGTTATTAGTCATCCATTTTATACACATCAGTGTATACATGTCAATCCCAATCTCCCAATTCATCACACCCCCACCCCCACCTGCCACTGCTTTCTCCCCTTGGTATCCATACATTTGTTCGCTACATCTGTGTCTCTATTTCTGCCCTGCAAACTGGTTCATCTGTACCATTTTTCTAGGTTTCATATCTATGCGTTAATATGTGATATTTGTTTTTCTCTTTCTGACTTATTTCACTCTGTATGAGAATCTCTAGATTCATCCACGTCTCTACAAATGACCCAATTTCGTTCCTTTTTATGGCTGAGCAATATTCCATTGTATATATGTACCACCTCTTCTTTATCCATTCATCTGTCAATGAGCATTTAGGTTGCTTCCATGACCTGGCTATTGTAAATAGTGCTGCAATGAACATTGCGGTGCATGTGTCTTTTTGAATTATGGTTTTCTCTAGGTATATGCCCAGTAGTGGAACTGCTGGGTCATATGGTAATTCTATTTTTAGTTTTTTAAGGAACCTCCATACTGTTCTCCACAGTGGCTGTATCAACTTACATTCCCACCAACAGTGCATGAGGGTTCCCTTTCCTCCACACCCTCTCCAACATTTGTGTTTGTAGATTATCTGATGATGCCCATTCTAACTGGTGTGAGGTGATACCTCATTGGAGCTTTGCTTTGCATTTCTCTAATAATTAGTGATGTTGAGCAGTTTTTCATGTGCTTCTTGGCCATCTGTATGTCCTCTTTGGAGAGAAGTCTACTGAGGTCTTCTGCCCATTTTTTAATTGGGATGTTTGTTTTTTTAATATTGCTCTGCATGAGCTGTTTATATATTTTGGAGATTAATCCTTTGTCCGTTGATTCATTTGCAAGTATTTTTTCCCATTCTGAGGGTTGTCTTTTCATCTTGCTTGTAGTTTCATTTGCTTTGCAAAAGGTTTTAAGGTTCATTAGGTCCCATTTGTTTATTTTTGTTTTTATTTCCATTACTCTAGGAGGTAGATCAAAGAAGATCTTGCTGTGATTTTTGTCAAAGAGTGTTCTTCCTATGTTTTCCTCTAAGAGTTTTACAGTGTCCGGTCTTACATTTAGGTCTCTAATCCATTTTGAGTTTATTTTTGTGTATGATGTTAAGGAGTGTTCTAATTTCATTCTTTTACATCTAGCTGTCCAGTTTTCTCAGCAACACTTATTGAAGAGACTGTCTTTTCTCCATTGTATATCCTTGCCTCCTCTGTCATAGATTTGTTGACCATATGTATGTGGGTTTATCTCTGGGCTTTCTATCCTGTTCCATTCATCTATATTTCTGTTTTTGTACCAGTACCATATTGTCTTGATTCCTGTAGCTTTGTAGCATAGTCTGAAGTCAGAGAGTCTGATTCCTCCCGCTCCATTTTTTTCCTTCAAGACTGCTTTGGCTGTTCGTGGTCTTTTGTGTCTCTGTACAAATTTTAAGATTTTTTGCTCTAGTTCTGTAAAAAATGCCATTGGTAATTTAATAGGGATTGCATTCAATCTCTAGATTGCTTTGGGTAGTATAGTCATTTTCACAATGTTGATTCTTCCAATCCAAGAACATGGTATATCTCTCCATCTGTTTGTATCATCTTTAATTTCTTTCAACAGTGTCTTATAGTTTTCTGCATACAGGTCGTTTGTCTCCCTAGGTAGGTTTATTCCTAGGTATTTTATTCTTTATTTTGCAATGGTAAATGGGAGTGTTTCCTTAATTTCTTTTTCAGATTTTTCATCATTAGTGTATAGGAATACAAGAGATTTCTGTGCATTAATTTTGTATCCTGCAACTTTACCAAATTCATTGATTAGCTCTAGTAGCTTTCTGGTGGCATCTTTAGGATGCTCTATGTATAGTATCATGTCATCTGCAAACAGGGAGAGTTTTACTTCTTCTTTTCCAATTTGTATCTCTTTTATTTCTTTTTATTCTCTGATTTCTGTAGCTAGGACTTCTTAAACTATGTTGAAGAATAGTGGCGAGAGTGGACATCCTTGTCTTGTTCCTGATCTTAGAGGAAATGGTTTCAGTTTTTCACCATTGAGAATGATGTTTGCTGTGGGTTTCTCATATATGACCTTTATTATCTTGAGGTAGGTTCCCTCTATGCCCACTTTCTGGAGAGTTTTTATCATAAATGTGTGTTGAATTTTGTCAAAAGCTTTTTCTGCATCTATTGAGATGATCATATGTTTTTTATCCTTCAATTTGTTAATATGGTGTATCACATTGATTGATTTGTGTATATTGAAGAATCCTTGCATCCCTGGGATAAATCCCACTTGATCATGGTTCATGATCCTTTTAATGTGTTGTTGGATTTTGTTTGCTAGTATTTTGTTGAGGATTTTTGCATCTATATTCATCAGTGATATTGGTCTGTAATTTTCTTTTTCTGTAGTATCTTTGTCTGGTTTTGGTATCAGGGTGATGGTGGCCTCATAGAATGAGTTTGGGAGTGTTCCTTCCTCTGCAAATTTTTTGAAGAGTTTGAGAAGGATGGGTGTTAGTACTTCTCTAAATGTTTGATAGAATTCACCTGTGAAGCCATCTGGGCCTGGACTTCTGTTTGTTGGAAGTTTTTTTCTTTTTCTTTGTGGTATGCGGGCCTCTCACTTTGTGGCCTCTCCCGTTGCAGAGCACAGGCTCCGGACGCAGAGGCTCAGTGGCCACGGCTCACGGGCCTAGCCGCTCCGCAGCATGTGGGATCTTCCCGGACCGGGGCATGAACCCGTGTCCCCTGCATCGGCAGGTGGACTCTCAACCACTGCGCCACCAGGGAAGCCCTTGTTGGAAGATTTTAAATCACAGTTTCAATTTCATTACTTGTGATTGGTCTGTTCATATTTTATATTTCTTCCTTGTTCAGTCTTGGAAGTTTATACCTTTCTAAGAATTTGTCCATTTCTTCCAAGTTGTCCATTTTATTGGCGTAGAGTTGCTTGTAGTAGTCTCTTAGGATGCTTTGTATTTCTGCAGTGTCTGTTGTAACTTCTCCTTTTTCACTTCTAATTTTATGGATTTGAGTCCTCTCCCTCCTTTTCTTGATGAGTCTGGTTAATGGTTTATCAAGTTTGTTTATCTTCTCAAAGAACCAGCTTTTAGTTTTATTGATCTTTGCTATTGTTTTCTTTGTTTCTCTTTCCTTTATCTCTGCTCTGATCTTTATGATTTCTTTCCTTCTACTAACTTTTGGTTTTGTTTGTTCTTCTTTCTCTAGTTCCTTTAGCTGTAAGGTTAGATTGTTTATTTGAGATTTTTCTTGTTTCTTGAGGTAAGCTTGTATAGCTGTAAACGTCCCTCTTAGAACTGCTTTTGCTGCATCCCATAGGTTTTCGATCGTCGTGTTTTCATTGTCATTTGTTTCTAGGTATTTTTTTATTCCCTCTTTGATTTCTTCAGTGATCTCTTGGTTATTTAGTAATGTATTGTTTAGTCTCCATGTTTTTGTGTTTTTTACTTTTTTTCCCTGTAATTGATTTCTAATCTCATAGCGTTGTGGTCAGAAAAGATGATTGATATGATTTCAATTTTCTTAAATTTACTGAGGCTTGATTTGTGACTCAAGATGTGATCTGTCCTGGAGAATATTCCATGACCACTTGAGAAGAAAGTGTAATCTGCTGTTTTGTGATGGAATGCCCTATAAATATTAATTAAATCTATCTGGTCTATTGTGTTATTTAAAGCTTCTGTTTCCTTATTTATTTGCCTTTTGGATGATCTGTACATGGTGTAAGTGAGGTGTTAAAGTCCCCCACTATTATTGTGTTACCGTTGATTTCCTCTTTTATAGCTGTTAGTAGTTGCTTTATGTATCAAGGTGCTCCTATGTTGGGTGCATTTATATTTATAATTGTTATATCTTCTTCTTGGATTGATCCCTTTATCTTTATGTAGTGTCCTTCCTTGTCTCTGTAACATTCTTTACTTTAAAGTCTATTTTATCTGATATGAGTATTGCCACTCCAGCTTTCTTTTGATTTCCATTTGCATGGAAAATCTTTTCCATCCCCTCACTTTCTGTCTGAATGTGCCCCTAGGTCTGAAGGGGGTCTCTTGTAGACAGCATATATATGAGTCTTGTTTTTGTATTCATGTTCCTATGACCGTTTTCTTAATTGTTTTGGGTTTGTTTTTGTAGGTCCTTTTCTTCTCTTTTGTTTCCCACTTAGAGATATTCCTTTAGCATTTGTTGTAGAGCTGGTTTGGTGGTACTGAATTCTCTTTGCTTTTGGTTGTTTGTAAAACTTTTGATTTCTCCATCGAATCTGAATGAGATCCTTGCTGCGTAAAATAATCTTGGTTGTAGGTTGTTCCCTTTCATCACTTTAAGTATATCATGCCACTCCCTTCTGGCATGTAGAGTTTCTGCTGAGAAATCAGCTGTTAACCTTATGGGAGTTCCCTTTTATGTAATTTGTCATTTTTCCCTTGCTGCTTTCAATAATTTTTCTTTGTCTTAATTTTTGCCAATTTGATTACTATGTGTCTCAGTGTGTTTCTCCTTGGGTTTATCCTGTATGAGACTCTGCATTTCCTGGACTTGGGTGGCTATTTCCTTTTCCATGTTAGGGAAGTTTTCAACTATAATCTCTTCAAATATTTTCTCAGGTCCTTTCTCTCTCTCTTCTCCTTCTGGGACCCGTATAATGCAAATAATGTTGCATTTAATGTTGTCCCTGAGATCTCTTAGGCTGTCTTCATTTCTTTTCATTCTTTTTTCTTTATTCTGTTTCTCAAGAGTGAATTCCACCATTCTGTCTTCCAGGTCATTTATCCGTACTTCTGCCTCAGTTATTCTGCTATTCATTCCTTCTAGTGTAGTTTTCATTTCAGTTATTGTGTTGTTCATCTCTGTTTGCTCTTTAGTTCTTCTAAATCTTTGTTAAACATTTCTTGCATCTTCTCATTCTTTGCCTCCATTCTTTTTGTGAGGTCCTGGATCATCTTCACTATCATTATCCTGAATTCTTTTTCTGGATGGTTTTCCTATTTCCACTTCATTTAGTTGTTTTTCTGGGGTTTTATCTTGTTCCTTCATCTGGTACATAGCCCTCTGCCTTTTCATCTTGTCTATCTTTCTGTGAATGTGGTTGTTGTTCCACAGGCTGCAGGATTGTAGTTCTTCTTGCTTTTGCTGTCTGCCCTCTCTCCTTTTAGGATTTTTTTTCAGGGTTTCTTCTGAAGAAAGACTCACTTTTTGAGTTAAAACCTAATTTGTTTGTATCTTGTTTTGAAAGACATTCAGCATCCATTTTATCTCCTTTATATGTTCAAGAAATCCTCATTTTTTCTGTCCAAGCCTTCCTGGCTTTCCTGCATTACCACAGTTATTCATATTTTTATATTGTATTACTTCAGAGGGATTTGTGGTGGGAAGAAAAGGAAATGTGTATGTTTAGTCAACCATCTTCTATTGGAAGGCAGAACTTTCAAATTTTTTTTTTTTTTTTTTAGCTATACATGGGCCTCTCACTGTTGTGGCCTCTCCCATTGCGGAGCACAGCCTCCAGACACGCAGGCTCAGCGGCCATAGCTCACAGGCCCAGCCACTCTGTGGCATGTGGGATCTTCCTGGACTGGGGCACGAACCCGTGTCCCCTGCATCGGCAGGCAGACTCTCAACTACTGTGCCACCAGGGAAGCCCCAAGTTTTTAAATGATATAATTCAATGGCTTTTTCTCTTTTCATAAAAGCCTTATAGGCTATAAACCAGAAAGCTTTCAGAAAAAGCAGTCTAAAAATATAATTATGCACATACATTTAGAGAAGTTTCTAGTTAACTTCTCTTTAAAAATATTTGATCCTGAAGGTATAATCTAAAACTTCTTATCAATTACATTCTATTTTTGACTTATTTTCTTCTCAAAGATATATATTCTTGTCTGTCCCTTCTTCTTTTGGTTGGGTATTTAACGCCTTCATAATGTGTGATTCAAGGCCTTCTTGTCTTTCTTTGAAATTTTACTGTATTTTAAATTATTTTCTTACATACCTCTTCTGCCAAAGACCACTGATATTTTAGGTGAACCAGAATCCACTGAAGATTACAAGAAATATTCTGTGTACTATGTTATTTAAACTGAAAGGAAAATATAGTGTTTTGCTGAGTACTCTCAGATTTGTATATATCCATGAATTAATCCAATAAGAGATTTTTTTTTTTGTAGTACGCAGGCCTCTCACTGTTGTGGCCTCTCCCGTTGTGGAGCACAGGCTCCGGATGCTCAGGCTCAGCGGCCATGGCTCACGGGCCCAGCCGCTCCGTGGCATGTGGGATCTTCCCAGACCGGGGCACGAACCCGTGTCCCCTGCATTGGCAGGCGGACTCTCAACCACTGCACCACCAGGGAAGCCCAAGAGATTTTTTTCAATGCATAAAATATGCCAGACATATTTTAGGCTCTAAATGTGACCAAGTGACCAGTGAGCAAGCCAGAAAAATCCCTGACCTCATGATTTTAGATTCCAGTGGGAGACAGCCAGTAAGATAAATAGGTAAAAGATATGTGTATTATGGCTCTCTAGAGAAACAGAACCAATAGAAGTTATACATATAAGAGATTTATTATAAAAATTTGGCTGATGCAATTATGGAAGTTGGTAAGACTCAAGATCTGCTGAGTGAGTTGGCAAGCTGGAGACCCAGGAGAGCTGATGGTTTAGTTCTAGTCTGGGTCCTAAGGCCTGAGAACCAGGAGAGCCAAAGACATAGTCCCATTCCAAAAGCTGGCAGGTTTGAGACCCAGGACGAGCCTGTGTTTCAGTTTGAGCTTGAAGGCAAGAGAAAGCCAATGTCCCTACTCAAAGACAGTCAAGCAGAAGAAGCTCCCTCCTATTCAGGAGGATCAGTCTTTTGTTCTATTCTGGCCTTTGATTAATTGGACAAGCCCTGTGTATATTAGGGAGGACAATCTGCTTTACTGAGTCTATCTCTTAAAATGGAAATCTTGAAAATAAAAACAAATTAGAGATGAAACTGACCCTGAGGCTTAGAACATATTCTACTCATGCAGTTGTAATGTATACACAAGGAGCCGACTATAACATCGTGGAGATTCATAATGAAAGACTACAATGCAAATTTAACTGTAGAAGTGGCCCTGGAATTGTGTTTGTTTGAAGCATTCAATTTAATGATGGGCTGTGACATGCAGTGTCACTTGAAGTGAATGGAAACTATGCCAGATTGGTTCTAGACCAAGTCCACACTGCATCAGGCACAGCCCCAGGGGCTCTGAAAACCTGGATAATCAGTAATTGTCAAAACCTGGATAAGCATGTGTTTTAGGGGGTCATATCCACCAGCAAGGCACAAGGCGTGGAAGAAGTTAATAATGGTTTCAGGGGTTGTATGGATTCCATTTATTTGAATGGGCAGGAGATCCCTTTAAATAGCAAACCAAGAAGCTGTGTGCACATTGAATAATCAGTGGATATATCTCTTGGGTGCTTATGAACAGCTATAGAGGACTGCTCAAGTAACCCCTGCCAGGATGGAGGCATTTACAATTCATCACCTACTGGAGGTTATTACTGCAAATGCAGTGCCTTAAACATAGGTGAGGTGAACAGCAATCTATGTTCCTCCAATCCATGCCTATATGGTGGTACATGCATTGTGGACAATGGACTTTGTTTGCCAATGTAGACAATTATGTACTGGTCAGAGCTGCCAGCTTAGTCCATGCTGCAAAGATGAACCCTGTAAAAATGGTGGAAAATGTTTTGACAGTTTGGATGGTACCGTTTGTCAGTGTGATTCAGGTTTTAGGGGAGAAATGTGTCAGAGTGACATCGATGAATGTGCTAGAAACTTCTGCCATAACAGGGCCCTTTGTGAGAATACACATGGCTCCTATCACTGTAACTGCATCCACGAGTACAGAGGAAAATACTGTGAGATTGCCACCTCCTATCAACATGTGTTGACTCCATGACATGTTAAATTGGCTGAAAGAAAAGGAATATTTTTTATAACAAGGATATATTTACTGGTGGTGGTGTTCGTCCTTTGCCATAAGATGTTTAGCTGAAAGAAGAAACACCAGGCTGAAGCTGAAGACAGATACTTGGGACCAACCACAGCTGTTTTGCCAAGACCATAGTTTGATTCAAAGCTAAATAAGAATATTTACTCAGACATACCACCCCAGGTGTCTATCCATCCTATTCCCTACACTCCAAGCATTCCAAGTGGCTCTTGGAACAATCTTTACTGAAATTCCTTTGAAGGATCTGTTATACCAGAGCATCCTGAATTCAATACCTTTAACCCTGAGTCTGTGCACAGACATGGAAAAGCAGTAGATGTCTGTACATAGCCACAACCTTGCCTCCCTCTCATCCTTTGAACTCTCCTCCTGACAGTGACTCAATAGAGAAGCCTAACACAGACATCCACCACGGTACTAAAGTAGTGGATCTAGATCCTTGCCTCTCCAAGAAACGTCTAGAGGAAAGGCTTTCTCACTCATACAGTGCCTGGGAAATCCTGTCTGAAGGGAAATCCCATAGCTCCTTTCCGTCTGAATCATGTGATGACACTGGGTATCACTGGCATACATCGGATTGGATGCCAAATGTTCCTATGCCACATATATAAGAATTCCCCAATTATTGATGAGCAGACACTCCTGTATTCAGCATATCCAAATGCCGTTGATACAGACTATAACCCTGGAGGTTACGACTTTGAAAGTGATTTTTCTGCCATCACTATAAGACTTTCGTGTACCTGATGAACCATCAACATGACCTCCAGAATTCAGTGATCAGTTTGAATCCATAAACCCTCCAAGAAACATGCTTGCTCCAGGTAGTTTGGGTTCTTCATTGAGAAACCGGCCAAAGTTCAACTTGAATCACTTATCTGCCCAGTTTCTATCGTGTCAGTATGTCTGAACCTCAAAAAGTAGGCACTGGTGAGAACAATACTAGTAGAGAACCCTATGCCCCTTACTCTTCAGGGTATCAAAGAAACTTTGAAGCCTCCACTGTAGCAAACATGCCTATGTCTGTATACATGCCCACATCTTCCTCCTCAGATATGTCGGCATGTTCAGAGTCTGAGATCTTGACGAGTGTCCATGAGAGTGCCATGACAGCCACTTTGAAGAGGTGACAGTTCCTCGACTAGATTCATAACAACATATGGAAGTCTGATGCTCAAACTCCCCTCAAAGTGCCTGGACTTTAATGAACCCAGAGATTATATAAGTAATTTTCGTCATTGTTCTTTGCAGCTGTGCTTAAGTGCTTTTTCTTGGTGAGCTAAAATGGGCATGGCTGTACTGAATTCCACAGTTCTTGATGTGTGAATCATTTCTAGTGTCCTAACCGACTGTCACTGGTTGAGATTTACATTGGTGCCATTTATGAACATATTTTTTGTATTTACATTTGTGTTAAAATCATGAAATGAAAATCAGTCTTGACATCTTGTTAACATGATTCATGTATTTATATAGATTTAATCATTTTAATTTTCCTGGTTTCTTTAGATAAATTTTATATACAGATTTGATTTTTTATAGTTTTAACTAGATTTTCAAGATATTTTGTGCATTTGTCTTTGGCCGAATTTTGATGGTGTTAGTGTCACTGCCTAGCACACTGATTTTTTAATATAATTGGGGTTTCACTATTTGCCATTTTCCACTGAAGTATGACATCTCACTGATACATTTCAATATAATCATTCATTTCTAGCGCTATGTAAGATGAGGAAAGATCTGATACATGAACACATCTTAAATGGTTGCTGTAATTTAGAATTATAAGCATTTTTCATTATTGGAGAGTGTAAGGGGGACCTTCTGCACACCTGTTTAGAACCAAAACCACCATGACACAGTTTTTTCTTTTTTCAGTAGTGTCTGTATATTTGTGATGCAGTGGTCTTGTAAAGGATTTTTACTGAAAACTACCATTAGCCAGTCTTCTTACTGACAATAAGATTCTTGATAAAATTAAAACAAGTATTAACCTCATTCAGAAACACCCTCACAGGCACACTCAGAATAATGTTTGAACAAATGTACGGGCACCTCATGACCTGGTCAAGGGGACACATTAAATTAACCATCATACAATGGTATATTAGGTGTAGTGTGTGTGTCATGTTGAGGAATAGCCAGGAGGCTGGTGTGTCTGGAATGGAGTGAACATGAGGAACAGAAGTAGGAGATGAGGCCAGAGAGCTAACTGGGGGCCAGATATACTCAAGCTTGGTAGACCATTGGGCTGTTACTGGAAGTGCGAACCAATAGAGGGATTTGAATGAAGAAGTGACTTGATCTGATTTAAGGTTTTTTGTTTTGTTTTGTTTTTAAAATTTTTATTGGAGTATAGTTGATTTAGAGTGTTGTGTTAGTTTCAGGTGTACAGCAAAGTGAACCAGTTATACACACACACACACACACACACACACACACATATCTCCACTCTTTTTTACATTCTTTTCCCATATAGGTCATTACAGAGTATTGAGTCGAGTTCCCTGTGCTATAGAGTAGGTCCTTATTAATTATCTATTTTATATATAGTAGTGTGTATATGTCAATCGCAATCTCCCAATTTATCCCTCCCCCCGTGCCCCGCCTTTCCCCCTGGTAACCATAAGTTTGTTTTCTACATCTGTGACTTAAGTTTTGAGTCTCGTTGGCTGCAGTTTTGAGGATTGACTGAAAGACACAGTGGTGAAAGCAAGGAGTTCACTTAGGATGCCTGTAGTGGATTGAATGGTTCTCCCCCCAGGTATGTCCACATTCTAATCCCCAGAACTATGAAGCTTACCTTATTCAGAAAAAGTGTCTTTGTAGATACAATTAAGTATCCTGAGATGAGGCGATCATCCTGAATTGTAAGAGAAAGACAGGAGAAGGTTTGGGACGGATAGAAGAGGAGGAGGCAATGTAACCATGGAAGCAGAGATTGGAGCGGTGAGGTCACAAGTGTAGGAACCCTGACAGCCTCCAGAAGAGGCTGGAAGAGGCAAGGAAAGATTCTCCTCTAGAACCTCTAGAGGGAGCATGGCCCTGCCCAGACCTTGACTTCGGACTTCTGGCCTTCAAGACTCTGAGGGAATAAATTTCTTTTGTTTCAAGCCACCAAGTTTATGGTAGTTTGTTAAGGCAGCTTCAGAAAAAAATAATACTAAGCCCTTGTGGTAATCCTGGTGTGAGAAGTCTCTAGCTCAGCTCTTTCCCATGAACTCTGGATCTGGCTGCCTGATGGCTGGCACTTGGATTACCCAAAGGCCCCTCAATCTCAACTTCCAATTGTCCTCCCTTCCTCCTTCAGATTCTGCTCCACTTCCTAAATTCCCTACTTCAGTTGACTGTACCTCATTCTTCTTGGCATTTATTTCACTCTAGGTAGTTTTACAAACTACTTATTCCCAAGCAGAGTTAAGCACTTTCTTTCTTTTATTTTCCTCCCATAGGACCTTGCCTACAGATCTATAATAACATTGATTATGTTCTATTGTGTGTTTATCTCTTTGACTGCACACTGTGAAGGTCAGGGGCTATGTTTGATTTATTTATCTCGTGGTCTAAGCACCCGGTACATTGCCTGTTTAGAGCATATGCTTAATATGACTTGATGATTTACAACATGGGTAATCTATCTTTCGAGTCAGTCAAGCCAGAAGTCTTGGAGTTGCTCATGGTTCTTAATGCCTCATTAACTCCTATATTGAATTGGCCGTTGACTCCTATTCACTTTACTTTCCAAGTGTCATTTATATCTGCTTCCCGCTCTCTATCCTTGCTGTCATCAGTTTGGTTTTCATAATTGTTCACTTGAACCATTTCAAAGCACTTGCTTCCTCCAGTTCTATTCATCTATGGTCTATTTACCACATGGCCATGAGTATGAGGTTTTAAACATGTACATTTGGTCATATCCTTTCCTGTTAAGATGACTTGTCTGACACACAAGTTTTTTCATGATCTGGCTATTTTCCTGTATGTCTTCATAATACATCTATGCTGAACTACTTGTTGTTCATTCATATAAATCTATAAATCTATACCTTGATCATGGGGCATTGATGACAGGCCCTCAGGGCAGAAGGATTAGTAAGATATGATTCCTGCCCTCATGAATTCTTAGTTGAATATTGGAGACAGTTATTTAAAATGTTATAAATGTGACAATAAAAATGATTATAAAGATGATATAAACACTTGAAAAAAATGTAACACAGATTGGGGGATGAAATTGTCAGATCCAAACTAGTAGAGAGGATAGGGGATAATATATGAGCTATCTGAAAGGATAAGTAGGAATTGCTCAGGTAAGGAAGAAAAGGTGACTTTTAAATTTTCAGTTAGAGGGAACTATATATGCAAAGGGAGAAAGTGCTTTGTTAGGGAAAATGGTTGCATGAGCCTGTGCGTATGAGTTGGGGTAGTGATGAGACTGCAGTTAATGGAAGGGGCTAGATCAGAAACTACCTTGTATACCAGGTTAGGTATTTGAATACTCTGTTCAAGGCAGTGAAGAGTTATCAGAAGATGGAAGTATATAAGTGGCATGATCATATTTGTGTTTTAGGGAAATAATTCTGTGAGGAATCTAATGAATGGATTGGAGTGGAGCAAAAATGGTGACGATGGAAGACCTTGGCAATGATCCAGTTTGGTAAATTATGAGAATTTGAATTAAGCCAGTTGTGGGGAATCAGAGAAGAAGATATAAATTTGAAAAGTAGAAATATTAGTAATTGATGCCTGACCATGTGGGTCAGGGAGAAGGAGTCAGGGATGGTTCTTAGGTTTCTAGTTTCAAAGAAGAGAAAAACACAGGGAATATAGGAAAAGAGTATTTGGAGGAAGATGGACACATTGAACTAAGATGCTTATTGGATATCCAAGTGGAGACACGAATGCACAATTACATGTAATGCTCTGGAGCCCAGAGCATTAATTTTGGTTTCAGATGTATATATTTTGGAGTCACTGGTATGTAGACATTATTTGATGCCATGGAGATTATACCATATCAGACAGGAAAAGTACTAGTGTAAGAAGAGAATAGATGAGAAAAAAAGTCCTGTTTAAACTCAAAAAGTCTGAGGACCCCAATACTTAAGAGATGATTGAAGGAAGAGTGAAAAGTAGAAGGACAAGGAAGGAGGAAAACCACAGAAGAGTCTTAAAGCCAACTTAGGAGAGAGTTTAGTGACACAGGAGCTGCTCTACAGATTTAGGTGTGGCAGGGAAGTCAAGTAACATAAAGATTTCTTTGATTTTCGGCAACAGGAAGGTCTTTGATGATGTTGATGACAGCGGTGTCAGGCGAGAGCTGAGGATAGAAACTGGCTTACAGCAGTGGTTTAAGAGCAGACAGGTGTTTATAAATTGGACATAAGAGTGTAGACAACTTTTTCAAGTAGGAAGTAGTTTGGCATTGAAGAGAATGATATAGGGTAGTAGCTACAAGAAACAAGGGGTCAAAAACACGACTTTTCAAGCAGAAAAGGTATTGAGGATATTTATACGCTGAAGGAAAAGAGCTAGAAAGAGAGGGAGAGCTAGATATATGGTCAAGAGGGGATAATTAATTTAGCAATATCCCTAAAGATATGGAGGAAGAATTAGGTACAGACCTCAGGAAAATACATTTAGCTGTTTACCTTTTAGAATTTAGAATTTTTCAGGGAAAATGGTACCTAAAGAATAGCAAGATAATGGCTTAAAAGACCTAGATATGAGCACTAAAACTCGTTGAAATAAAGATACATTTAACTTACCTTGTTAAAATCTGAGAAAAAAGTCAACATTTTCTACTGAATGCAAAATGGTAAACTAATAGCAAATATCTAAGTATAAAACATCAGATAATATTAATAACAACTGAGAAGTAGTGATGGTAGGGAAGAGGATCAAACATGTTCTAAGTTAAATAATAAAGCTTAAAAGGTCTTAACTGACTCCCACTCAATCTCAAGGTCTTGGCTGAGATGTCATTTCCTCCATAAAATGTTCTCTGAACATCTTAGTCAAGGTGGGGGATCTCTCCTACATGCTTCCATAGCATCTTTTGCTTTCCTGTAGTTGCCCTTGTAATGCTGAGTTGTAACTGCAAATAGATTTTAAGCTATGTATGGACAAGGACTAGGTTTATCTTTTTTTGCCTTTTGATTTTCAAATCACGTTATAGTAGTTGGCATAGCATAAGGGCTCAGTATGTACTTGTTGACTGAATGTATGAGTTTCATTTTTGATTCTGAAATTTGGATTTATAGATTAAAAATTATTTAAAAACATAAATGTAACTATTAATAGATTTTTTTAAAAAGGACATATTTTTCCTATATATTAAAGACTAGCATAGATAGCTGAATCATATTGTACATTATAAACAAGAAAGGATTAAAAACAGCTATAAAGGATAGATTTAGTATGAAATATATAAATTATGACAATATTTATAAATGAGTTAAACTTCTCTATTAAATGAACAATACTTTCATGTAGGGTTTTAAAAATTCAACAAAATAATGTTGAAAAAAGATACCATTTAAGCAAAATCACCAAAAAAGTTAAAAGTTAAAGAATGAGCAAAGATCAATACAAACAAAAAGAAAGCTGGCATCCAAAGCAAAACCATTACCAATCTATATTGATAAAAGGTAAATTCACATTTTGCCATTATTTTTTCATCGCTCTCTACCCCTTTTATGTGTGTGTGCATTTCATTAGTGAGTTATTGTTGTTATGTTTTAAGGCATATTCCAGAGATCATATTCTTTCACTAATAACCACTTAAATAATGTAGATAACATCAATTTTTGTATCTCACACACAAAGAATATGTTCATAGGACATTAAAACATGATCACGTATTAGAACTCATAACCTCAACATGTTATAAAAAAACAAAGTTTACGGGACCCAACCCCTGAACACAACGTAGGACAAACAGAAATTAACACTGTAAGTTTGATTTAAAGACCCAATAACTTGGAAATTAAAAAAATTATCCTGAATAACTTCAAGGTCTAGAGGAAAACAAAATTGCAATTACAGGATATTTAGAATAGAGTGAAAATCAGAGTAGTAAGAATGTACTCAAGATTTTCAATGTGTTATTTATTTTATTAAATAAGAAAAAATAAAGCTTAAACAGGCTGTGTTAATACAAGGAGTTAAAAGAGGGTTATACAAGGAATCTAGGAACATCAGTAGAACAGAACCAAAAAGATTAAAGCAGAAAATTATGAATTTAAAACCAAATTCTAGTATATACATTCCAAACACAGTTCATTGAAAGGATCAATTACTAGACAAACCTCAAGCAAAACAACAAAAACAATAACAGCAACAGGATAGAGAGCAAAAGAAAGAGAGAAAGAGAGAGGGATTTTAAATGAAAGTGGTCATAACCACTAATTCCTAAAGTTTCTTTATTATAGAGGTAATAATTCTTCCCCAAATTACATATAAATATAATGCATTTCAATTAAAGTTGTAAATTTTTTTCAGGGACAGATTTGACAAAATAATTCTAAAGTCATCTATAAAAATAACGTTTCTGAAGTTAAAAAGCAAGTAAAATAAAGTGTTTGGTTAAACATGCTGATATGTAAAAATTGTTTTACAAAGTAAGGAAATAGGGGCTTCCCTGGTGGTGCAGTGGCTAAGAGTCCGCCTGCCAATGCAGGGGACACAGGTTTGAGCCCTGGTCCGGGAGGATCCCACATGCCGAGGAGCAGCTGAGCCCGTGCGCCACAACTACTGAGCCTGTACTCTAGAGCTTGCGAGCCACAACTACTGAAGCCTGTACCCCTAGAGCGTGTGTTCCACAAGAGAAGCCACTGCAATGAGAAGCCTGTGCGCGGCAACGAAGAGTAGCCCCCGCTCACCGCAACTAGAGAAAGCCCGCACACAGCAACGAAGACCCAACGCAGCCCCCCCCCAAAAAAAACCGTAAGGAAATAATATACACAAAACTGAGGATAGTGGTTACCTCCAGATGTGTGTGTGCAAAGGAGAGGCAGGGGAATAGGATGGGGTGTACATGAGTAGATGTAAGTTAATGTTCCTGTTCTTGGGCTGGGTGATAGATTAATGGGTATCCATTTTATTATTAAATAATAAATGAATAAATGCTAAATAGATAAAGTAGTATAGATCTATTCCAACAACTATGATTGACCAAGAATTATGATTAATTCAATTTCATGCATCTAAATCTCATTGTGAAAATTTAATAAGAGAGAAAAGCTAAAGAAAATTTTAAATAGAAGAGTAATATGTGTGTGTGCAGGGGAGGAGAGAAGGCACTAAGGAATAGAATTTAAGCTTCTTGGCATTAAAATATATTGTAAAGCTATGTTAATAAAAATAGCGTATTTCTGGTCCAAGAATACTTGGTCAATCTAAAGAAACAGAGTAGGAAGTCCAGAAATAGAAGTGTTTGTGTGTGTTAATGATTTATTGAAGAGAATTTAGCATAGTGAACCTGGACTATCTACTTCTCAATAGATTTCTACTATCTTCCGTAATTTGATATTTCAAAGCAATATAAGAATAAATCATTTAAAAATTATTTTGGGACAGTTGCTAAAAATTTAGAAAAAGATTAAGTTCCATCCCTTGCTTCCATAATAACTAAAATAAATTCTAGTTGGATTAACTGTTTAAATAGAAAAGGAAAGCATAGAGATTTTGTGAAACAATATGAGCCAATATTTATATAATCAAGAATAATCTTACAAAGAAAGGCTTTGTAAGGATAATGTCAAAGGACTAAATAAAAAGCTGTAAGAAGGAAATAAATCAAAAGCTTTTGATTTTCGCCTCTTCTGTTAAACAATATCTTGGAGTGTGCCCTTCCTCCTCTAGGACTCTGGATAGTTGCCTTCAGGAAATCTTGGCCAGACTCATTTCTATGCCCTTTTCAGAGAGATTTGCCTTTTCTTTGGGGGTATATGAATATTTTTTGATTTATCCTTGAAGTCAATCAATTAAAAAGGACATGAGTGAGTTATGAGTGAGTCATAGTCTGCAACAGATGTACCTGAAACACATATACTCTTTTACCTGACATAGTCAAGTTCTTTCTTCACTTTTGAAAGACTTTTCTATATTATATCTTTGAATATTTATTTATTTATTTATTTATTTATGGCTGCATTGGGTCTTCGTTGCTATGCGTGGGCTCTCTCCAGCTGCGGTGAGGGGGGCCATCCCTCGCTGCAGTACACGGGCCTCTCATCGTGGGCCCCCCACCCGCTGCAGAACATGGGCTCCAGGCACACGGGCCTCAGCAGTTGTGGCACGTGGGCTCAGTAGTTGTGGCTTGCAAGCTTTGGAGTGCAGGCTCAGCAGTTGTGGCGCATGGGCCCAGCTGCTCCTCCCAGACCAGGGCTCGAACCTGTGTCCCCTGCATTGGCAGACGGACTGTCAACCACTGCGCCACCAGGGAAGCCCTCTTTGAGTATTTTTAATAAAAATATTTTGTTGAATTTAGGAGGACTGGTGAATATTACCCATTTCTTTCCCTCTCAAATTTGAAAGCAAGAAAGAAATAAGACCCAGGAGACAGATTAATAGAGTTTAAGATGTTATCCTTATTATAATAAAGCTGGAAAGTATACGTTGAGAGCTGAGGCCAAGTGGGTTTATGATATTCCTCCTGAATTAGACAGATTTGCTCACCGTGTTTCATGCCCCTCAGTCAGCCCTCTAACTTGCCCTGAGATGCAGAGCTGGCTGTACCTCTCCACAAACAGGAAGGTCAGAAGCAAGGGCCAAAAGGCACAGATCCACCCCTTTCCAGTCCTTTATTCCAAATTCACCCATCAGGTAAATCAATCTGTCCTTGGGGAAAACAGAATGAAAGAACAGACTCAAGGTGAAATGGTTGTTTCATATTTTTTCCTCTTAGGGAATTGAGTAGAGCTTTCCTCCTCTCAGTAGAAAGACGAGCAGGAGATTCTTTGCTTGAGCAAACTTCAATCAGGTTCCTGAATCTCCTCCTAGGCCCATCTGCGCCCTTCCTTGTAAAATCTAGTTTTAGGAAGAACTTTGCTAAGTCAGTTTGACAAGAACCCTGCATACCTGATGTCTGATCACCTTCGATCTCTGATCAGGTTCCTCACCCTCACCCTCCCCATCCCGCAGGTGATGTTTTCTCATCCTGGCCTGTCTTCAGCAAAGGATCTTGTCAGGTCAGTTTAGCCAGAATCCCCCTTACCCCTGATGTTTCCTCTTAGTAATTTTCTGTCCATTGACCCTCACCCTTTCCCCTGGCTATAAATTCCCACCTGCCTGTGCTGTAATCAGAGTTGAGCCTAATCTCTTTCTCCCGCTGTAAAGTTCCATTGCAGTTGTCCATATACCTGTTACGATGGTCCCAAATAAAGTCTGCATGACCATCTTTAACAAGTGTCCCTGAATAGTCTTTTTCCATTAAAAGGGTTGTCCCAACATTATTTGGAGTGTTTTCTGCTCCAGACATCAATTATGACAGGTTATCTTTACCTAGATTCCATCATTTTCAGTTTTTCTCAGATTGCTTTAATCTCTTTCATCTGTCTTCCTTCTGACTAGCTCTGTCTTTCCTCCATGACAATTATTCAGTCTGTAGCCATGCGTATTATGTTTCCTGTTTTTAAAAATTCATCCATTAGGTCTTTGATAATGCTGTTTAGGTCCTCAAATTGTTTAATTAAACCTGCAATGCTCTCATGTCATTCTTTTAAAAAAAATGTTTGAGCATTTTTGTTAATGTTCTAAATAGTTTGAAGCACTTGGGAATTTTTTTCTCTTGGTTGTGTATATTTTTTTCTTTCTCTCTCTCACCCCTTTCTGTCCTCCCTCCCTCCCTCCCTTCCTTGCTGTCTTCCTTCCTTTCTCCATGTAGCTTGCATGCATGCCACGCCATTCCTTTTTCTAGCTTACTCATGCTTGCGTGGCTCTGCCCAGAAATTTCATTTAGTCTGAGAGTGTGGGCAGATTCATACCTCCCTTTCCGCCATACCTTTGACACATTTCCTTACTCCACTGATTCACAGTTTGAGTGCTGAATTTTTGGTGGTCCATCTACTTTTTGTAGCACCATAGCACAGTGGTGACTGAGAGGAAGAGCTCAGCTTCCGAAGAAGGGGGTGTGCCATCATTTTTGGAAGACATGAGCTCTGCTGTCTCTTCCAAGATTGTGTAAACCGGTGGAGCCACTCTAGGACCCACTCTACCCAACTGGGGGTTGTATTCCATCCCTGGGGGAGAATATCTTTGCATTTCAGGTGGGATCTCTGCCCTCTGCCACAACCCCTCCCCCGGTTTGGTGTAACTCTGGATCTTGTCTCCTGACAATTTTTTTTTTTACTAATTTCTACAAATCCTATATAGTATTCTAGAGTCAGAAGAGGGGAAAGATGAGACCTCTAACCCTCTGCATTTAGCTTCTTTGAGATGTGGGGTGTGGTTGGCATAAGGTCCCTTCCCTCCCCTAAAGATGTCTATGCCCTAATCCCTGGAACCTGTGAATAGGTTATGTTACGTAGCAAATGGGACTTTGCAGATGCAATTAAAGTTACTGACCGTAAAATAGGGAAATTATTTTGGATTATCCAAGAGGACCGAAGCTAATCACATAAACCCTTAAAAGCAGAGAACTTTCTCCAGCTGGAGGCAGAAGGGATGAGGTAGAAAGAGAATTCAGAGAGATTCAAAGTATGAGGAGGACTTAACAGGAAGTTGCTGGTTTGCAGTTGTGGGAACAACATGATGAGGAATTCAGGCTGAGAGAGGCTCCTGGCTAACAGCCAGCAAGGAAACAGAGACCTCAGCCCTGCAGCCCAAATAACTGAATTCTGTCAACAGCCTGGACGAGCTTGGAAACCGACGCTCCCTCAGAGCCTCCAGATAAGAGTCCAGCTTGCCAACAACTTGATCTCAGCCTGTGAAACCCGGGCCAGAGGAACCAGCTGAGCTCACCAGACTCCTGACCTACAGAACGGTGGGAACATAAATTAGTGTGGTGTTAAGTGGCTAAACTTGTGGTAATTTGTTATGGAAGCTATAGAAAATGAACACATGGATATATTAGTTAGAAATGTCACAATTTTTTTTTTTTTTGCGGTACGCGGGCCTCTCACTGTTGTGGCCTCTCCCGTTGCGGAGCACAGGCTCCGGACGCGCGGGCTCAGCGGCCATGGCTCACGGGCTCAGCCGCTCTGCGGCATGTGGGATCTTCCCGGACCGGGGTACGAACCTGCGTCCCCTGCATCGGCAGGCGGACTCTCAACCACTGTGCCACCAGGGAAGCCCCAGAAATGTCAAAATTTTGATGACTAGACTGGTCTGTGAGCAGGATGGGAGGGGTAGGGGTGGGGTTCACTCTGCTCTGCTACCTGATTCTGCTTCAGGTTCTTCTTGGGTACCTTTCTTGGAAAGAATACATATTTAGACTCTGCTCTTTTGGGGGAGTTATATTGGTGAACTTATTTTGTTAATTTTGAATATATGTGCTCTAAATCATGGTGTATTGGAAGAGAGAGAATCAGTATAGCTTCATTTAGCCATCTGAATCCAGAAATCTCTTGCTCATCAAATCATCAGATATGAGAGTGAAGGAGCATTCCATGAGTCTAGAATCAGAACACATTAGTGAAAATAAAGGCTATTTGAAAATAAAATAAATTATATATATATGTGTGTGATAGTCAGTTTTATGTGTCAGCTTGACTGGGCCAGTGGGTGCCCAGATATTTGGTTAAACATGATTTCTGGGTGTGTCTGTGCGGTGTTTCCAGAAGAGATTAGCATTTGAATTCATAGATTGAGTTAAGCAGATTTCCCTTCTCAATTTGGATGGACATCATCCAATCTGTTGAGGGCCTGAGTAGAATAAAAGTTGGGGTAAGGGATAACTTGCTGTCTCTGCCTGACTGCATGAACTGAGACATGGATCTTATGCCCTTGAACTGGGACTTACATCATTGGCTCTCCTGGTCCTCAGGCCTTTGGACTCAGACTGGAACTACACTACTGGCTTTCCTGGGTCTCCAGCCTGCAGACAGACTGTGGGACTTCTCAGCTTCCATAGTCCATAATGTGCACCAATGCCTTACAATAAGCCTCTATCTATGTCTATCTATCTATCTATCATCTATCTATCTATTTATCTATCTATCTATCATCTATCAATCTATCATCTATCAATCTATATATCTATCTATCATCTATCTATCTACTATCTATCATCTATCTATCTATCATCTGTCTATCACCTATCTATCTATCTATCATCTATCTACTATCTATCTAATCTATCTATCATCTACCTATCTATCATCTATCTATCATCTATTCATCTATCTATCATCTATCTACTATTTATCTATCTATCTAATGTATCTATCATCTATCTACTATCTATCTAATCTATCATCTATCTATCTATCATCTACCTATCTATCTATCATCTATCATCTATTTATCTATCTATCTATCTATCATCTATTATCTGTCTATCATCTATTTATCTATCATCTATCTATCTATCATCTGTCTATCTATCTATCATCTATCTATCTATCTTCTATCTATCTATCTATCATCTATCTACCTATCTATCATCTATCTATCTATCTATCATCTATCTATCTAATCTATCATCTATCTATCATCTATCTATCAGCTATCTATCTATCTATCTATGTCTATCTATGTCTATCTATCTATGATCTATCTATCTATCAGCTATCTATCTATCTATCTATGTCTATCTATGTCTATCTATCTATCATCTATCTATCTATGTCTATCTATGTCTATCTATCTATGTCTATCTATGTCTATCTATCTATCATCTATCTATCTATCTAATCTATCTATCTATCTATCATCTATCATCTATCTATCATCTATCTATCTATCTATCTATCTATCTATCTATCTATCTATGTCTATCTATGTCTATCTATCTATCTATCTATCTATGTCTATCTATGTCTATCTATCTATCTATCCATCTATCTATCTATCATCTGTCTCCTATTGGTCCTCTTTCACCAGAACACTGACTAATACAGGGTATGTGTATATTTATATGTACACACACTAGACATAATAGACTTTCATTTTATTCATATATTAAAGCTGAAAATAGAAATTATAAAATATTTTTTATTCTTCCTGCTGGAAAAGAAAAGTATAAAAGGCAGTTATCACTTTAACTTTGAAGAGAATATCAATAGTAGCCCCAAACACTCACCTTGGTGTCAGGAATCAAAATTGGAATCCAAGAATGAATTTCTCAAAAAGACCAAGATTTTATTGTTTTGGTCTTTTAGTGTTTTCATTCCACAAAAATTTGCTGGGAACCCATCTTGTGTCAGTACTAGATGTTGAGGAGTGAATGATGAGCAAGATGGATATTATCCCTGCCTTTTACAAGCATTTGTGACAGCCCAGGAGAGCAAGTTTGGTCCAATTAAATCAGCAAGGGTAGATTCGTATTGATGCAAATATGGTTGACCCAGGCACTCTTCTGTACTATTGGGCTGTACTGGTGTTCCTGATTTAGGGTGTACTGGAAAATACCAGTCACTAAACAAATGTCATGAAGTAGAGGATGTGAGCATCTATGGGAGTATGTAATAAGAGCCTGCCAGGCAGAGGCAGCAGCAAGCTTAAAGACCTAGGAGACAGAGAGCATGGTAAGGTGATCTGACTGGCAGGTGTTTTTCATGGTGGGAGGAAGGGAGTGGAGTGGGGTTGGGCTAATTGCTGGACAAAGGTCAGCAGCTGTAAGGTAATACCATTTTGTCAGTCTTGATCAACTGCCACAATAACCTGGGAAACTGGGAGATAAGCCTGATTTTACTTTTTCCAACTTTATTGAGATATAAGTGACATATAACATTGTGTAAGTTTAAGGTATACAGTGTAGTGATTTTTTATGTATACGTTGCAAAATGATCACCACAGAAAGCTTAGTTAACACATCCATCACCTCATATAGTTACAATTGTTCTTTTGTGGTGAGAAATTTCAAAATCTACTCTCCTAGCAACTTTCAAATATACAATACAGTGTTGTTAACTATGGTCAGCATGCTGTACATTGCATCCCCAGGACTTATTCATGTTATAACTGGAAGTTTATACCCTTTGACCAGCTTCATCCATTTACCCTACCTACCACCCTCCACCTGTGGCAACCACCAATCTGTTCTCTGTTTCTATGAGAAACATAGAAGAGCCCACATATAAGTAAGATCGCACCATATTTTCTTTCTCTGTTTGACTTATTTCACTTAGCATAATGCCCTCAAGTTTCATTCATCCATGTTATTACAAATATCAGGACTTCTTTCTTCTTTACAGATGAATAATATTCCTTTGGATATATATATTATATATATATATATATTATTATTTTTCTTTATCCATTCATTCACTGATAGACACTTAGGTTGTTTCCATGTATTGGCTATTGTAAATAAAGCTGTAATGAACACAGAGGTGTAGATATCTCTTCAAGAGAGTTATTTCATTTTCTTCAGATATATACTCAGAAATGGAAGTGCTGGATCATATGGTAGTTCTACTTTTAATTTTTTGAGGAACCTCCATACTGTTTTCCATGGCGGTTGTACCAATTTACATTCCCACTGACAGTGCCCAAGGGTCCCCTTTCCTCCCCATCCTTGCCAAACTTGTTATTTCTTGTCTTTTTTTAAAAAAATTATTTATTTATTTATTTATGGCTGTGTTGGGTCTTCGTTTCTGTGCGAGGGTTTTCTCCAGTTGTGGCAAGTGGAGGCCTGTGCGTGGGCCTCTCACTATCGCGGCCTCTCTTCTTGCTGAGCACAGGCTCCAGACGGCGCAGGCTCAGTAGTTGTGGCTCATGGGCCTAGTTGCTCCGCAGCATGTGGGATCCTCCCAGACCAGGGCACGAACCCGTGTCCCCTGCATTGGCAGGCAGACTCTCAACCACTGTGCCACCAGGGAAGCCCTATTTCTTGTCTTTTTGATGATAGCCTTTCTAACAGGTGTGAGGTCATAGCTTTTTGTGATTTTGATATACATCTCCCTGATGATTAGTAATGTTGAGTATGTCTTTATGTATTTGTTTAAGCCTGACTTTTAACACATATTCTTCACTAGGCATGTTTTATCCACACTCCATAGGATGGGAAAGTTCAGGGAAATTGATGCTGAGTCTATAGATCAATTGTTATTACCACGTTCTGTGGCTGATGACTCCCTTATCTTTGATGGACCCTAGAATGTGGTTGCCAACTGCCTCATATTCCTCTATTCACTCATTTCTCCATTTTTTTCAACAAACACTGATTGAATAGCCTGTTCGTCCCCTTTAGTTGGGCACAGATCCATGTTAGTTTTCTACCACTGCCAGCAAGTTACCACAAACTTAGTGGCTTAAAACAACACAAATTTATTATCTTACAGTTCTATAGGTCAGAGTATGATGCTGATCACTAGGCTAATATCAAGGTATTGGTAAGCCTGCATTCCTTCCTTGAGGTTATAGGGAGAATCTGTTTCCTTGCTTTTCCCAGCTTCTAGAGGCTGCCCACATTCCTTGGCTTGAGGGACCCCTTTATATCTTCAAAGCCAACAGCATAACACCTCTTTGACCCTGCTTGCCTTGTCATATCTCTTTTTCTGATTCCCTTCTGTTTCCCTCTTCCATTTTTAGGAACCCTTGTGATGACACTGGGTCTACACAGATAATCCAGGAAATCTCCCTATTTTAAGGTCAGCTGAATAGCAACCTTAATTCCACCTGTGACCTTAATTCCCTTTGCCATGTGACATAACATAGTCACAAGTTCTAGGAATTAGAATGTGGACATCTTTGCTGGGGCCATTATTCTGTCTACCACATGATTCCTTGGACTCTGCTTCTTGTCTTTTCTTAGTGCGTGGCATAAAAGTCTGATTTCTTTATTTTTTTTCCCTCTAGGCACTCCTCTCCCTAGAGGAGTTGATCTCTTGCCTGTGGCCCCCTCCCCCTGACCACATCATTTTTTTTTTTTTTTTTTTTTTTGCAGTACGTGGGCCTCTCACTGTTGTGGCCTCTCCCGTTGCGGAGCACAGGCTCCGGACGCTCAGGCTCAGCGGCCATGGCTCACTGGTCTAGCCGCTCCGCGGCATGGACCACATCCTTTTTACACCTCACTCATCTCCCATCCCTACCTGCCTAGCTGACTCCCAGGCCTGACATTTTCTGGCTGTTTTTTTCCATCCTCTGTTATCAACTACATTTTTGAGTTCAAGGCACATCTTATACTTTGTCTTTGGACAAGCAAGCTATTCTATTCTTCCTAATATTGTGAGTTACATGGTTAAAAAGGTAGAGAGTTAATCATAGCAAGTGATGATAATAAGCCCTCCTATGGTTTCCAGCTGTGAGAAAGGACAGCTACTGCCCTTCTGCTTGGTGTTATACGGTAATAGCTGCTGTTCTTAAAATTTCAATGCAAGCTCATTCATCACTTTATTTTTCAATTAGCTTTACCACAGTAAGAACAGTGTTAGATATGGGAACATATGTATATATGTAACTGATTCATTTTGTTGTGAAGCTGAAACTAACATACCATTGTAAAGCAATTATGCTCCAATAAAGATGTTTAAAAAAAAAAAAAAAAAAAAAGAAATGGCTTATGAGGAAGGACTTACAGAGCCAGAGAGTATGAGAAGCAGTGACATTATTTTAAATTTTTACAAGGTTTGCAAAGTACTTAGAATCAAGGAGATTATTTTTATTTGCACTTAGAGGAAAGGTTAGTAGAGAAAACAATTTTTTTTTAAGAAAAAGTACCAGTCAAATAAGCCATTAATCATGTGAAAACCATGAGGAAGCTTTTAGTTTACACTTAACAAACATGAAGATTAGGTGAAAATTTCACAACAAATCACAGAAACCTATTGAATTCACAGCTGAAGAATTTTTCAGTGATTTGGGAATATTTTGTTATATGGTTTAAGTATTTTATTCCATTCTATTAGAAATCTGGATTTACAATAAATGGGGAAGATGACCTAAAGGTACATCGATGATACCAATTTTCTAAAATGGCAATTTGAACAATTTGGTTATGTTCTATTTTAATTACAGATAATACTCATTTTTCTTTTGTCTTTATTCAACAGGCAAAGCAATGTCTATTCTTACAAATTAAGTTTCTAAACCTTACATTTGTTGTGGACAGAAACTAAACCTACCTAGAATGTTGATATTTTATTACTACAATAAACAAGTTTCAAGGTTCGCTAAAATATACAATATTTCAATGAAAAGTGATCAATGAGGAAAAATGAGAAAATAACACGTACTTTCATGGTTTTTAAAATTTTTCCATTTTTAAAAAACAGGTCAAGCTATCAGCAGGAACAATATACATACCATAACAAGTCCTAGGTGAAAAAAGTAGACCTGGTTTAGTTTCTTTGATTACCCTCAGGCTGAATTATCTACCTCTAAGATTAAGGCCAAATTTCATAACCAAATCAGGTGGAAGAATAGAAAGTCTTTAGTGGACTTTCAGTTCATTTTGCCAGTAAATAGCAATTTAGAAAAGAGATATGAAAATAATGAAAATATATGTCTCAACATGACCTCAGAAACCTACCCACGTACTTTTGTCCCTCCAGTAAATGAATTCTGTTTGGTGGTGGTGATGTATGTTTGATTTAATGAAAGTTTGAAATCCTGATGGTATTGGAGGATAGTTAGAGCAATCTGTATTATTCATTTTAGCTTTTCTCCTAAGGCTCAAAACTGAACCACCAATTTATGATGAGCTCTCCTGGGCATTCAGGTGAATTTCGTTTTCCTTGGGTGGTTCAATTTAGTGGATGGAATTGCAGCGCAGTAATCCAATATGGTTTAAAAGCACTTGAGTGAATAAGTCACTTGAGCAATTCTTATTGCTCCTGAAGTTCCCAATAAGCCATTTCTGTAATTTGCTTGTAACATTGGCAACAAATCTGATTAGTAAATATTTTCTTATCTGACAGACCCACTGTGCTTTTTGACAAGTGTTAATAGGAAGAAAAAGACATTTATTCAGAACCTTCTCTACCCAATTTGAAACATACTCAAACTTTCTGGGCCCTGGGCTGAAAATGCTTAACATGGTCACTGAATGTATCACCTGGACTCATCTCATAGGTCCTAGAGTTATCAGAAATCTGGGAACAGAGAACTAATAAGACATGATATGAAATATATAAAAAATGAATGCAAAAGGCAGTTCTTCATTTCTTAAAATATTGACAGAATTTTACTTAGCTGATGTTTGAAAGAGACTCACGGACACAGAAAACAAACTTATGGTTGCCAAAGGCAAAAGGGGGTGTGGGGAGAGGGATAAATTAGGAGGCTGGGATTAACATATACACACGACTTTGTATAAAATATATAACCAACAGGGACCTACAGTATAGCACAGGGAACTATACTCAATTATGTAATAACCTATAAGGCAAAAGCATCTGAAAAAGAATATATATATATATATATATATATACACACACATATGTATATAAAACACTGAATTGCTGTGCTGTACATCTGAAACTTACAAGATATTATAAATCAACTATACTTCAATAAAAAAATTTAAAAAAATAAAGAACTGATGTTTAAGAGAAACACCAGCAGTAAGGAGAGGGGATTTTTTATGTGTGCCTGTGTCTTATGTTGCAGTAATGAGAAGAATCTAAATCACATTTCCTGTAATGTCCCAAGACTGAATGTTATATGTTTGACTTTAAAAAAGCACATGTTGCGAAAAAGAAACCAACGTGTCTTCTATGCTAAGGAATGGGACTTTGAGACACGCTTCAGAGAACAATGTGGGTGGGGAATTTTTAAAATGAATTATACACTTGCCACGTATACAGAAAATTTTGATCGAGACAGTCCTTTGAGTTTTAGTAACACATGGGATTTCACACTTTCTCTGAGCAATTCAAGTTTCCTTCTTAGAATCTTTTAACTGCCTAGCTTGAATTGTATCATCATAAACTGAAGAATTTATGGGCTCAAATGTAAAATTGTTCTTAAAAATAAAGTAGAAAAATAATTTTAGTAATAAAAATATTGGGTAAGGTTTGAAAATTCTTATTAAATGTAGTACTCAGTGGAAGAGAAAAGACTTCTTAAGTAGATAAAGTAGATTCCAGTGCATCACTGTTCCATCCATACTTGGGATTATGAATTAAAACCCTTATATAGTACAAGATGGATAATCAGAGATTGGATTTTAAAATTAATTAATCTAAATGCCTCCTATTTTTGCTATTAAAAATTCAAGTGTAGAAAATTGTATTTGGTACTGAGAGAACAACAGAGGACACAAAAGTAATCATTGGTAAAAAATGAATTATTTAATTTTAATACAAAAATCAAAATCATAAAATTTAATGGATCTTATTCTGGGAAACCTATTTAAAGAATTTGTCAATTTAAATAATTTAAAGCATAAGATTATACATTAGTTTTTTTCTAGTTAACATTCAAAAATGTACTTAGTATAAAACAGAGCTTTGTTATATAAAAACCTATGTTAGTGTAGAACATCATAGCTTAAGTGAGATAATTAGACATTTTGGATAATTTTGTTTCTACGTACCTCTTTCTTCCTAAAATTTTACTGAAAGGATAATGCTTCTGTGAGTAGCAGGCAATTATACTGTTAACTTAAATATTTATTTTAGAAGAGATGATTTGGATGTTACTCATAAATGAGTTTGAAAGGGCTTGATCTTACAGTAATTGGCATGAGTCAACATGTTTTTGACAAATAAATCCCGTCAAATTAATTGACTTTTAAAAAATTGAAATAATCATGGTCATAGATAATCCCCTTCAAAAAAACCACAAAAACTAAAACCCACCTGTCTAGATGCAGTTGCTATAGTTACTATTTTATTTTAGAATTTCTGGAATATAGTAATAACACCTACTATTTGCTGGCCAACTAGTTTATGCCAGACACTTTTCTAGGAACATTTCATGACTTCTCATTAAATTCTCAAAAAAGTCATGGGGCTATTACCCTCATATTACAGGTAAAGAAAATAGGGTCTCGGTTTAAATAGCTTGTCCTGGGTGGCAATGAAAGTGCAGGAGGCAGAGTTGGAATATGTCTATCTTTTCCTGAAGCCTCTGTTTTTTGCCTCCACTTTGGGTGGCCTCACCCAAGGCCAAAGACAGCACTGGCTCTAGGATGACCAACTCTTTCAGTTTTCCCACGAAAGAGGGATTTTTGGAACGTGGGACTTCAAGGCTAAGCTTGAGAAAGTCTTGGGCAAACCCAGGTGAATTGGTTACTTTATCTGTAGGCGTGCTCTTCTGGTTACTGCATAGTCAGCAAGGCCATACGACTGTATTAGAAGCTTCCTATTTGTGTTAAATTATCTGCACTGGTCAGGCCATTTCTCTAACCAATAAGATAAAACCAGAGAGCTGCCTCCTACAATAGCGGTGTAACTGTGCTGGCCAGCTCTTGACATACAGGGAGAATTGAGCCTGCTATTCATCAATTAATCCCAATCCTTAGCTTAACTTCAGAACTCTTAGCTAAAATTAGTTCAAGACATATTATCATAAATATATAAAGTGGGACAGTACAAAACATATTAAAGCAGAAAATTATGAATTAAAAAAAGAAATTCCAGTATATACATTCCACAGTTCATTGAAAGGGTCAGTTACTAGACAAACCTGAAGCAAGACAACAAAAACAATGACAGCAATAGGAGAGAGATGTATTTTCATCCTTTGTGCCTAATGCAAGCAGAATTGGGGTGTTCTGGTTAAAATACTCTTTTTATTTATTTGTTTTTTTATTTTTTATAATTATAGTTAATTTACAATGTTGTATTAGTTTCAAGTGTACAGCAAAGTGATTCAGTTATACATGTGTATCATATATATATTCTTTTTCAAATTCTTTTCCATTATAGGTTATTACATAATATTGAGTTTAATTTCCTGTGCTATACAGTAGGTCCTTGTTGTTTACCTATTTTATGTATAGCAGTGGGTATATGTTAATCCCAAACTCCTGATTTATCTCTTCTTATCCCCAATTGGTCCCCCTCTTCCCACCCTCCTATCCCCTTTGGTAACCATAAGTTTGTTTTTTACTTCTGTGAGTCTATTTCTGTTTTTTAAATAAGTTCATTTGTATAATTTTTAAATTAATTAATTAATTAATTTTTGGCTGCATTGTGTCTTCATTGCTGAGTGCAGGCTTTCTCTAGTTGTGGTGAGCGGGGGCTACCCTTCGTTGTGGTGCATGGGCTTCTCATTGCAGTGGCTTCTCTTGTTGTGGAGCATGGGCTCTAGGCACACAGTCTCAGTAGTTGTGGTGCGCGGGCTCAGGAGTTGTGGTGCATAGGATTAGTTGCTCCATGGCACATGGGATCTTCCCAGACCAGGGATTGAACCCATGTCCCCTGCATTGGCAGGCAGATTCTTAACCACTGCGTCACCATGGAAGCCCTCTATCATTTTTTTTAGATTCCATACATAAGTGATATCATATGATATTTGTCTTTCTCTGTCTAACTTACTTCACTTAGTATGATAATCTTTAGGTCCATCCATGTTGCTGCAAATGGCATTATTTCATTCTTTTTTATGGCTGAGTAATATTCCATTGTATATATATATAGCACATATTCTTTATCCATTCATCTTTTGGAAGCAACTTATATTGCTTCCATTTCTTGGCTATTGTAAACTGTGATGCAATGAACATTTGGGTGCATATATCTTTCAGATTAGTGTTTTTGTTTTCACTGGATAAATATGCAGTAGTGGAGTTGTTGGATTGTATAGTAGTTATATATATATATATATATATAATATATATATATATATATATATAGCATCTTCCTCATCCATTCATCTGTCTTCCATGTCTTACTATTGTAAATAGTGCTGCTATAAACATTGGGGTGCATGTATCTTTTCGAATTAGAGTTTTCATCTTTTCCGGATAAATGCCCAGGAGCAGGATTGCAGGATCATAAGGTAACTCTATTTTTAGTTTTTTAAGAAACTAAAGAGCTTCAAGATGGTGGAGGAGTAAGATGTGGAGATCACCTTCCTCTCCACAGAAACATCAGACATACATCTACACGTGGAACAACTCCTACAGAACACCTACTGAACACTGGCAGAAGACCTCAGACCTCCCAAAAGGCAAGAAGCTCCCCAGGTACCTGGGTAGGGCAAAAGAAAAAAGAATAAACAGAGACAAAAGAATAGGGACGGGACCTGCACCGGTGGGAGGGAGCCGTGAAGGAGGAAAGGTTTCCACACACTAGGAAGGCCCTTCACTGGCGGAGACAAGGGGGTGTCGGGTGCGGGGAGATTCAGAGCCATGGAGGAGAGCACAGCAACAGGGGTGCGGAGGGAAAAGCGGAGAGATTCCCGCACAGAGAGGATCAGTGCCAACCAGCATTCACCAGCCCAAGAGGCTTGTCTGCTCAACTGCTGGGGCAGGCGGGGGCTGGGAGCTAAGGCTCGGGCTTCGGGGGTCGGATCGCAGGGAGAGGACTGGGGTTGACGGCGTGAACACAGCCTGAAGGGGGCTAGTGCGCCACAGGAAAAGGTCTGGAGCTGAAAAAGAGGCAAGAGACCATTCTTTCGGGGTGCGAAAGGAGAGGGGATTAAGAGCGCTGCCTAAACGAACTCCAGAGACGGGCGTGAGCCGCGGCTATCAGCGTAGACCCCAGAGACGGGCATGGGACGCTAAGGCTGCTGCTGCCGCCACCAAGAAGCCTGTGTGAGCACAGGTCACTCTCCACACTGCCCCTCCCGGGAGCCTGTGCAGCCCGCCACTGCCAGGGTCCCATGATCCAGGGACAACTTTCCGGGGAGAACACACGGCGCGTCTCAGGCTGGTGCAACATCACGCTGGCCTCTGCCGCCACAGGTTTGCCCAGCATCCGTACCCCTCCCTCCCCTCGGCCTGAGTGAGCCAGAGCCCCCGAATCAGCTGCTCCTTTAACCCCGTCCTGTCTGAGGGAAGAACAGACACCCTCAGGCGACCTACATGCCGAGGTTCAATCTAAAGCTGAACCCCAGGAGCTGTGCGAACAAGGAAGAGAAAGGGAAATCTCTCCCAGCAGCCTCAGGAGCCGTGGATTAAATCTCCACAATCAACTTGATGTGCCCTGCATCTGTGGAATACCTGAATAGACAACGAATCATCCCAAATTGAGGAGGTGGACTTTGGGAGCAACTGTAGACTTGGGGTTTGCTTTCTGCACCTAATTTGTTTCTGGTTTTATGTTTATCTTAGTTTAGTATTTAGAGTTTATTATGATTGGTAGATTTGTTTATTGATTTGGTTGCTCTCTTCCTTTTCTTAAAATATATATATACATACATATATATTTTTCCTTTTCCTTTTTTTGTGAGTGTGTATGTGTATGCTTCTTTATGTGATTTTGTCTGTATAGCTTTGCTTTTACCATTTGTCCTAGGGTTCTGTCTGATTTTTTAAAAATTATTATTACTTTTAAATTTTAAAAAAAATTAATAATTTTTTATTTTAATAACATTTTTATTTTATTTTATTCTTTCTTTCTTTCTTTCTTTTTTTCTCTCCCTTTTCTTCTGAGCTGTTTGGCTGACAGTGTCTTGGTGCTCTGGCTGGGTGTCAGGCCTGAGCCTCTGACGTGGGAGAGCTGAATTCAGGACATTGGTCCACCAGAGACCTCCCGGCTCCATGTAATATCAAGTGACGAAAGGTCTCTCAGAGATGTCCATCTCAACGCTAAGACCCAGCTCCACTCACCGACCAGCAAGCTACAGTGCTGGACACCCTAAGCCAAAGAAGTAGCAAGACAGGAGCACAACTCCACCCATTAGCAGAGAGGCTGACTAAAATCATGATAAGGTCACAGACACCCCAAAACACACCACCGGATGCAGTCCTGCCCACCAGAAAGACAAGATCCAGCCTCATCCACCAGAAGACAAGCACCAGTCCCCTCCACCAGGAAGCCTACACAACCCACTGAACCAACCTTACCCTTTGGGGGCAGACACCAAAAACAATGGGAACTATGAACCTGCAGCCCGCAAAAAGGAGACCCCAAACACAGTAAGTTAAGCAAAATGAGAAGACAGGGAAACACACAGCAGATGAAGGATCAAGGTAAAAACCCATCAAACCAAACAAATGAAAGGAGATAGGAAGTCTACCTGAAAAAGAATTCAGAGTAATGATAGTAAAGATGATCCAAAATCTTGGAAATAGAATGGAGAAAATACAAGAAACGTTTAACAAGGACCTAGAAGAACTAAAGAGCAAACAAAGAATGATGAACAACACAATAAATGAAATTGAAAATTCTCTAGAAGGAATCAGTAGCAGAATAACTGAGACAGAAGAATGAATAAGTGACCTGGAAAATAAAATAGTGGAAATAACTACCATAGAGCAGAATAAAGAAAAAAGAATGAAAAGAATTGAGGACAGTCTCAGAGACCTCTGGGACAACATTAAATGCACCAACATTCGAATTACAGGGGTCCCAGAAGAAGAAGAGAAAAAGAAAGGGACTGAGAAGGTATTTGAAGAGATTATAGTTGAAAACTTCCCTAATATGGGAAAGGAAATAGTCAATCAAGTCTGGAAGCACAGAGAGTCCCATACAGGATAATTCCAAGGAGAAACATGCCAAGACACATATTAATCAAACTATCAAAAATTAAGTACAAAGAAAAAATATTAAAAACTACAAGGGAAAAACAACAAATAACATACAAGGGAATCCCCATAAGGTTAACAGCTGATCTTTCAGCAGAAACTCTGCAAGTCAGAAGGGAGTGACAGGACATATTTAAAGTGATGAAAGAGAAAAACATGATTGGACATCATACTATACATAGAGAATCCTAAAGATGGTACCAGACAACTACTAGAGCTAATCAATGAATTTAGTAAAGTAGCAGGATACAAAATTAATGCACAGAAATCTCTTGAATTCCTATACATTAATGATGAAAAATTTGAAAGAGAAATTAAGGAAACATTTCCATTTACCACTGCAACAAAAAGAATAAAATATCACACAAAAAAGAATAAAATACTTAGGAATAAACCTACCTAAGGAGACAAAAGACCTGAATGCAGAAAAGTATAAGACACTGATGAAAGAAATTAAAGGTGATACAAACAGATGGAGAGATATATCATGTTCTTGGATTGGAAGAATCAACACTGTGAAAATGACTATAATACCCAAAGCAATCTACAGATTCAGTGCAATCCCTATGAAACTACCCATGGCATTTTTCACAGAACTAGAACAAAAAATTTCACAATTTGTATGGAAACACAAAAGACCCCAAATAGCCAAAGCAATCTTGAGAAAGAAAAAACGGAGCTGGAGGAATCAGGCTCCTGGATTTCAGACTATACTACAAAGCTACAGTAATCAAGACAATATGGTACTGGCACAAAAACAGAGATATAGATCCATGGAATAGGATAGAAAGCCCAGAGATAAACCCACGGTCACCTTGTCTTTGACAAAGGAGGAAAGAATATACAATGGAGAAAAGAAAGCCTCTTCAGTAAGTGGTGCTGGGAAAACTGGACAGCTACATGTAAAAGAATGTAATTAGAACACTCCCTAACACCATACACAAAAATAAACTTAAAATGCATCAAAGACATAAATGTCAAGCCAGACACTATAAAACTCTTAGAGGAAAGCATAGGCAGAACACTCTATGACATAAATCACAGGAAGATCCTTTTTGACCCACCTCCTAGAGAAATGGAAATAAAAACAAAAAAACCCAAATGGGACCTAATGAAATTTAAAAACTTTTGCACAGCAAAGGAAACTACAAACAAGACAAAAGGACAGCCCTCAGAATGGGAGAAAAATATTTGCCAACGAAGCAACTGACAAAGGATTAATCTCCAAAATATACAAGCAACTCATGCAGCTCAATATCAAAAAAACAAACAACCCAATCCAAAAATGGGCAGAAGACCTAAATAGACATTTCTCCAAAGAAGATATACAGATTGCCAACAAACACATGAAAGGATGCTCAACATCACTAATTATTAGAGAAACACAAATTAAAACTACAATGAGGTATCACTTCACACCAGTTAGAATGGGTATCATCAGAAAATCTATAAACAGCAAATGCTGGAGAGGGTGTGGAGAAAAGCAAACCCTCCTGCAGTGCTGGTAGGAATGTAAATTAATACAGCCACTATGGAGAACAGTATGGAGCTTCCTTAAACAACTAAAAATTGAACATCTTCTTTCTCTCTCTCCCTCTCTTTCCCTCTCTCTCTCTCTCAATTGGCTTATGTGATTATGGAGGTTGGCAAGTCCATGATATGCAGAGCCAAGATCACAGGTTGAGTCTGAAGGCCAGCAGGCTGCAATAGAGCCAAGAACTGATGTCCTAGTTCACAGGCCACCAGGCAGGACAATTCTCTCTTACTTGGGGGAGAGCCAGCCTTTCTGTACTCTTCAGGCCTTCAACTAATTGGATAAGGCCCACCCACATTAGGGAGGACAATCTGCTTTACTCAGTCTACCATGTAAGTTAAGCTCATCCCAAGACACCTCCATAGACAAACTCAGAATAATTTTTGACAAAATCTCTGGGAACCCTGTGGCCTAGTCAAGTTGATACATAAAATTAACCATCATAGGAACTAACAAGAGATGGTGCAACACCACTAGAAATGGTGGGGATGGGTCAAGGGAGGGAATAGTTTTCACTGGAGCTAGAAAGAACTTGAATCAGAAGAGATGCTGCCTCATATAGTCTGCGACTACAAAGAAAAGTAACTCTGCCAAAACTATAGCTATGCAAGTAAAGGGGTGGGGGTGGAGATTATGGTAAATAAATATGCTATCCTTTCTCTTCCCACTTAAGCCAGAGGGCAGAAGAGCTTGGGGGATGCTGTTTATGGAGGTCAGCCTCCTGGGACATGGAACAGGGCAGAGATTGGTGAAGGTAAGTGGGGAGATTGAGATTAACCAGCACACGTTAATAATTTAAGCCATTCTTAACTTCGTTAAGTTAATTTATAAAAGCCAGTGTAGGGTAATTAAGCTGCTCAATCAATTGCAATCCTAACTGATACAGAAGGTGACAAATGAGTAACTTTAGTCACTGGACTTTGTTTCCTTGATTGACACACTATTCATATTGGACCACATGGATGATGGCTTTCAATGTATTGCCCAATTAAGGTACACTATAGTGCAGTTTACCAGAAATATGTGGTTTGCTTATTTACATATTAAATGGCTTCATATGTTTCTCAATAAATTTTCTCACTGGAATAATAAAAAAATAAAGAAGAGAGTTGTAGATGATTTGTGAGAATGGAAAATTAGTACCTCCGTATTTCTGCTAAAGGACAGTTGAACAAATATCCAAAGAACATTGATTTGAAGGGGAGCCAAATTACTAGTCTCCCTTGTTCAGACACTGGGTCTAAGGTTCTAGCTAATTCCTACTTTGTGGATTGAGGTGTTTCTAACATCTGAAGAGACAGTTTGGTCTTGTGGTTGGATGACATATGATCTAGCTATTGCTGGTGATTTCCTGGTACTGACTAAGGCAGGGACTCAGTTTATTTTTGCAGGAATCTGCACATGGGGCAGTGTCTGGATCTTCCAGGACTCTAGTTGATTCCTGTGGGTCTTGGAGTTTGTCTCAGGAAGCAGAAGGCAGCAGCTCTGGTTACACGATGCAGAACTACTGGGGTTTGGGATGCTGGCCAATCTGCTTATGGAGAAGAGAAACTGTTTTCAATGATACTGTCAAGTAGTTTATCTGATGGGTGGGCAAATACACTGAATCAGTCATGATCTCAAAACCCCTATTTGAAAGCAGACATGGCTAAGTGCTTATCTAGCTCTGCTATGACTACAGTTAAATATCTTTAAATGTGTGGGTGTGGCAGTCCAGGATGCAAATAAGCCAAAGATCTGAATTACCCAGAGAAAATAACAACTTCACTGATCCAAACTTGGCAGCTTTGCACACTGTTGTTAAGTAACACTGACTCACAGCAGATGTGGTCATTTCCAAGCGGCCAAAAGGATTGGATGGAGGGACAAGAATCCCACAGTGTGTGATGGTTGCCTAAATTGAATGGCATGGCCCCTTGAGTGCTTGAAACCTTTCTCAAATATACTAAAGTGTGAGGATCAGTGGCATTAAGGACCCATATGCTGAAGAGTCCAGGTTTCTTTAACAGACTATAATATTGGCGTGGGTCTAGATGCTGAGGGCTGGGTGTTCTGTTCAAAATAGTATACCAAGTGGGGGTCCTTAGTTTCTACATCCTTTACAATAAAACAGTTGATGGATAGTGTTCTTTGGAGAGGAGTATGGAGATAACCATGAAGTTTTGACTATTTGTAGTTACTACAAATTTTATGGATCATTAGAGATTTTTTTCATGTTGTACTTTTGCCATTTTTTTTTGAGTGATTAGCATGGAAATTCAGTAATTTTTGCATGGGTATGGAAAACACGATTTTTGTGCTAACTATTCAGAGCTCCTGGCTGACATTATATTGTGTAGACCATTAAGGCATATATGTCTCGTTCCATCTCGACACTCAGCTGACATCTAGAGATAACTGAAAAGCAAATTAATTCTTTTTAATGCAATCTCTTGAGAACAGAGAGAGCATACATCCATAACATCCAGTTAAATATCTTAAAAATCTTTTTCTCCTAGATTTAGTGTTTGAACATCAATAACTGGGTTGATGATGTTGGCTGGGCAGTAGTTCTGTTCTCATGCTGTTGGCTGGTGCTGCGGTCATTTGGAAGGTCATTTGGGTGTGTGTAAGAGGCCAGTGCAGATCTTTTCAGGTTCAGCTTTGGAAGTTACACAGTGTCACTTCTGTCACATTCTATTGGCCAAAGCAAGTCACAGATTCAAAGGGATCGAAGAAGAGTCTCTCTCTTGCTAGGTGTAGTGACAACGTTTGTGGCTGTCCTTAATCCTCTAACAGGCTGTCTTTCTCAATATCCTTCACACATGGTCGCTGCTCCTGAATCTCTCTCCTCTCTGACTCCCAACTCTGCCCAGACCTGCCCCACTCCAGTTCTGTCTCTCAAATTGTTTCTCTCATCTCCCCCCTGCTTCCTTTCCAATCCACACCTTCCATCCCTCGTTTTTCTCTGTCCTTTCCAGGTTGAACCCAGCTAGACTTTTTGGTTTATCCAGTATTTCTCCCTTACTCATTACCTTGATTTTCATAATAAATTGTTAATTATTTTTAGGATTGTTAGTAACATAATGATTTAAAAAAATTATTGGGGGTATAGTTGATTTACAGTGTTTTTTAAATTAATTTTTATTGGAGTATAGTTGATTTACAATGTTGTGTTAGTTTCTGCTGCACAACAAAGTGAATCAGTTATACATATACATGTATCCACTCTTTTTTAGATTCTTTTCCCATATAGGTCATTACAGAGTATTGAGTAGAGTTCCCTGTGCTATACAGTAGGTTCTTATTAGCTATCTATTATATATAGTAGTGTGTTTATATCAATCCCCATCTCCCAATTTATTCCTTCTTTCCCCCTTTCCCCCCTGGCAACCATAAGTTTGTTTTCTACATCTGTAACTCTATGTCTGTTTTGTAAATAAGTTCATTTGTACCATTTTTTTTTTTTTTTTAGTTTCCACATATAAAAGATATCAAGATATTTGTCATAATGCTTCTTAATGGGAGCAAACAGACTGGAGAGTGGGTGTGATTGTTAATTTTATTCCTGTTGTCTCTATGTTTAGGTGATGCACAGCACTATGGAAACTAATTTTGGTTTTCATAGCACATGACACCAGTTGATTTTTAGAAATGTGATCCAAGGGGAGGGCTAGCAGAGAAGGTGACTGACTCAGGACTGTGTCCTGGAGATTGCCTGCAGTACATCACGCCTCAGAATTGATGGGAATGGTGCTTACTGGGTACCACATGACTTTGAAGAGCAATGGTGCTGGTCCAAGGACAATCTTAAAGAGTTTAATTTGTGACTTGAGGATTCTTAGGAGTATATTCCTTGCAGAAGTTAGTTTCTGAAGATGATGAAACTTTACGCAAATGTATCTTTCATCAGGTCTGTCCCTAATTTTGTCTCCAGAACAAGAGTGCTAATTGAGGCCATATAGTTATATGTCTAAATATTAAAAAATTATAACTCAAGTGAGAATCTGTTAAATAAAATTTGTACTGTCCTCTTTCCTTGGCAAATCTACCTTTATGTTGACTTGGGAGGCCAGGTGCAAATTTATGATTCTCAGACTTCTCAGAATTCTGTGCTAAAGCGTGGCATTCTGGGGAGAGCTGGCCCCAACTCCTCTTTCCTCCGCCGCGACTAGCACTCCCTTGTGCTGAGGGGAGCCTCACTACGCGTGTGTGGACAATCCAGGCTGCACTTCAAAGCTGTGTCCATAGTCCCTAAATACAGCAGCCCCTCAGCCCCTCCTCTGGTCTGGGAGGAGCAAAAGGCCAGTGCCATCTGCTTGCAGGTGACACTTCCGGTGAAGAGTTCCACTGTGGCCTCGGTAGCAGGCTCAGTGATGTCTGGCTGGGGAATTCCAGTGTCCCAGGTACGCAGAGCCTGGTCTATAAGGGGAGGCAAAAGTTCCACATGAGCAAGTTTACCTCCATAAGCTCTTTGCCTTGGGAGGGGCATGGCGAGAAGGGGGGGCTAGAGTGAGCCTTCTAGAACACAGGGCCCAGGGCTGGGACCTCACCCAGGTCAAGGGCAATGATGCCTTAAGCTATGGTATGCAAATATTCAACCTATTTTTTTTTTTTTTTTGTGGTACGCGGGCCTCTCACTGTTGTGGCCTCTCTCGTTGTGGAACACAGGCTCCGGACGCGCAGGCTCAGTGGCCATGGCTCACGGGCCCAGCCGCTCTGCGGCATGTGGGATCTTCCTGGACCGGGGCACGAACCCGCGTCCCCTGAATCGGCAGGCGGACTCTCAACCACTACGCCACCAGGGAAGCCCTCAACCTATTTTGTTTTAAACTCGAGTATCGCAGCCAAAGTCTTACCTTGCACTTTTCTTCATATGGCAGAGGTCCACAAGAGGGTGAGGCTGTATTCGGATTAGAGTGCGAATGGGTGGAAAGTGCTGTGGTTAGTGGAAGAATGAATGGGGCTGAGACTGGCTGTGGACTTCTGCCAGGAGGGAATTAGGGGGCTGGCTGAGTCAGTGTCGGGGGCTGGACCAGGTCATGTGATCTTGATAGCATATGGCTCTCACCCAGGGAGGCTACCTTAGGGTAGATGGCTACACTGGGACTTTAAGGATTCAGATTATTGGAATGGTGGGTATTATAGAATACTCACTTGTAAGCTATACATAAGAAATCCAAAACACTGAAGGAGTTTTAAAAGCATTACAAACAGCTTTTTTCTGCCCAGAGATTAAATGAAGGAGAAAGTTTTGTACTGGATGTCCTGAACCATCCTTCCTTTTTGATCTGATTCAGTTTCCTTGGAAGTGCTTTCTGTGCATGGGTAATTATTTATATCTGGTACTTTCTGAGTCATCGGTTAGTGCAGGTTTGCCTCATGAGATACATGTTTTAAACCAATGTTCGGAACATTTACAAGTCATTTTCTGTGATTATATCATGGTGAGAATTTACATTCTTTCCCTGCTGATGACTGGTGTCTGTTGTCTAGGAAAAGTTGGTATCGGTTCTATCTTGTTATATTGATGCTTACTTTTTGGAGAGTATCTCTAGTGCCAGGAAATGTCTAGAACACCCTGACCCATATGGGGATTTCAAACTCTGATGGGTTCATATTATAATGAATGCCTGCCAGGCCAGATATCTATGGAGAAAGAGAAGGATCAGGTGTTTGGACCTCTGGGGTTAACTGCCACTCAATCTTTTCCTAAAGTCAGAGATCTCTTTTGACTACTGATAACATTCTCAATGCCATTTTGGACTAAAATACAAGTGCAGATTAAGTGAGCCATCCTGAAGTTTGCAATAGCATATGACGTGGGTGGTTGGTCTTCTGAACTGAGCTTGGGTTATTGCCTTACTTCTGGGATGCATTGTGCAGTTAAATAAAACCTGAGCTTCTGCAACTCAAACAGGTCTCTGTTTTTAACTAAATTATTTTAAGATTCCCCGGTACCACTGAGGTCCTGGTTGTGCATTCTGGGTCATCAGAATTAGATTTTTTTTTTTCATTTGGGGAAATTTACTGTAGCGCTGGAATAGGGATGGTAATGCAGAATATGTGTTCATGTGATTATGTACACATGTGTGGACATGCATATGTGCCATTTGGTTGCTCCTGGAATCAATCAGGGAAATTCAGGGTGAGGTTGAAGGAGGGACTATCTCTTAGGCTTCCAGAATATTGGGAAATATAGAGTCTTTTATTTATTTATTCATTTATTTAAAAAATCTTTATTGGAGTATAATTGCTTCACAATACTGTGTTACTTTCTGTTGTACAACAAAATGAATCAGCCATATGCATACATATATCCCCATATCCCCTCCCTCTTACGTCTACCTCCCACCCTCCCTAACCCACCCCTCTAGTTGGTCACAAAGCACCGAGCTGATCTCCCTGTGCTATACGGCTGCTTCCCACTAGCTATCTATTTTACATTCGGTAGTGTATATATGTCGAGTCTTTTAACATGAAAGAGAACAAGTTGCACAAATCAGCTCGAATTTAATTTCCTGGGGAAATTAAAACTCAACAGAAGAATCAGAACATATTCCTTCTCTTAGTTCTCCACCTTTTTTCGCCTTAGTTGAATGTAAAAGGGTAGACAAGAGAAAATTAATTTTTTATTTTGCAATTTACAGCTCTGAAATAATCAGGGTTATAATAAGTAGTCATATATTTGTTGTTATCAAGAATGACAAGATTTTTCTGATTGAAAATATCTGCCAGTTGGCAAGAAATAGGGCTGGAAGTTTGTACTATTTGTGTCACTTCATGTGGTTATGAAGCAGATTTCAGGAAGCTCTGTTAAAATCAGAAATGTCATCTGAGAAAAATGTACCCATTATGATCTCTTAGAAAGGATTACATTTTTTTTTTCAGATTGAGTGGAATGAAACATAGCACAAGTAAATTTTATAAAGATTCCAAGGAGAAATCCAGGATGGAGAGGAGGCAGGTCAGGGTGAGTACTTTCCGGGGAGGGCTTTGAGTTACCAGGGGCTAGCCTGTGTGTGCTAGGGACATGGAGTGAGCAAGGTTAGAAGTATTGCAAAGAAAATCAAGAAAGGATAGAAGAAAAGTTTGCCTTTACAATTTTTCCCAGAGTAAATCTTGAACATTTAATATATTTAATGTATTTCATAAGTGGTTATTGGTGCTTTCTGTATGCCAATGATTCCAAGTTATTTACAAATATTAACTGTTTTAAACCTCAAACTATGAGGTGGATAGTATTAGTATTATCCTTATCATACAGGTTAGGAAACTGAGGAAAGGAGAAGTTGTTTTCCCAGATGTTACAAGTAGCCATGACTTAAATCTGGGTGCTCTGCCTCTTTTTTTCTTTTGTAGTTAATTAATTAATTAACTAATTAATTTGTTATGTTTTTGGCTGCATCAGGTCTTAGTTGTGGCACGTGGGATCTTTTGTTGTGGCGTGCGGGCTTCTCTCTAGTTGTGGCATGCGGGTTTTCTCTCTCTAGCTGTGGCGCGTGTGCTCCAGGGCACGTGGGCTCTGTAGTTTGCGGCCTGCAGGCTCTCTCCTTGAGGCGCACGAGCTCAGTAGTTGTGGTGCGCGGGCTTAGTTGCCCTGTGGCATGTGGGATCTTAGTTCCCCGATCAGGTAACGAACCCACGTCCCCACCAGGGAAGTCCTGAGTGTACTCTGTCTCTGAGTCAGCAGTCTCACCACTATACATCCTGTCTGCCATGCATGTACAATACAAAATTGTAATGAATGTCAGGATTCAGAGAAAAGCACAACTGTGCTTACTCCTTTACCTTAATTTTTCTTTAAGAAGATCTGATAATGATGTATCTTGATGGTTTTCCATCTGTCTGCTCCCATTCTTACTGTTATTAAATCACCATCTTCACATGCTAGGATGGCATCCTTCTCTAATTCATTTGTTCCTTCATTCCTCCCTTCTTTCCTTCCTCTTCCCTTCCTCCCTTCCTTCCTTCACTCATTCATTCCTGTGCAGGGCATGACATGCTACTCTCTTTTTATTTTCTAATATTTGAAGGTGAATGGTCTTGTGGACTATCTCACAATGCTTGAGTTTACAAAAGTTGAGTATTTCTAGGCAAGATAAACCAGAAACTATCATTTAGTAAAGATATATTGAGCACTTACCACATGTTAGGCATCGTGTTAAGTACATTACAAAGATTTGCTCATTTAACACTTACCACAAACCTACAAAGTAACCACTATTATTGCCTTTATTTTGTAAATGAGAAAGCTGAGGATTAAAGAAGTAAAAACAAAAGATGAAAAAACAACAAAAACACCTAGAAAATACAAAGCCCAGATTTAAATCAGCACTCAGACTGTCTGCATTAGAATCCCAGATTTGGCTCCATTACTATAGATGCAATGAGTTAGCATGTAAAAAAGACATAAACATCAACTAGAATAAAACCAAGTACTTAATAAAGGATATCTATTAGTTTCTTTTCAGTTTGTTTTCAACTTTTATGTCTTCTTTCGTTTACTTTATTAAACTTTTAAAAAAGTGAAGTCTACATAAAGAAAGGGCATATATTCTAAAGGGTAGAACTCATTGAATTTTTACCAGTTGAACACTCCCATGTAATCACAGAATATGATCAGTACCCAGAGACCCCTTTTGCCCCCTTCCAGGCACTATCCCCTCAGTTCCCAGGAATCTCGACTTATAGGAACATCAATTTGCTTTCACCTGATTTTGTTCCTTATATAAATGGAAGCATATAGTTTTATTTGTTTCTGTCAGGCTTCTTTCACTCAAATTACGTTTGTGAGATTCACCCATATTATTATTATGGGTGTAGTTATAGTTCATTTGTTCCTTCCTTCCTTCATTCCTCCCTTCTTTCCTTCCTCTTCCCTTCCTTATTGCATTACATTATTGCATGTAGTTAAGTGTGTGTCTTCTTATTGTATTACATTGTGGAAATATACCACAATTTTTTTACCCATCCTACTGTTAAAAGGCATTTGGTTAGTTTCCAGTTTGGGGTGCTTGTGAATAGTGCTGTCTTAAATGTTAGCTGAGCATACTATGAGCATATGTTAGCTTTATTTTTTTTTCTCTGGTACGCGGGCCTCTCACTGTTGTGGCCTCTCCCGTTGCGGAGCACAGGCTCTGGATGCGCAGGCTCAGCGGCCATAGCTCACGGGCCCAGCCGCTCCGCGGCATGTGGGATCTTCCCAGACCAGGGCACGAACCCATGTCCCCTGCATCAGCAGGCAGACTCTCAACCACTGCGCCACCAGGGAAGCCCATGTTAGCTATTTTTATTAAACATTATGTACAATAAAGACAGTGCAGCATAATGGTTTAGTCAGGAGGAAGCCAAGAAGAAGAGCCTAAGTTATTAGCATGTATTATAAACTAATGTAAAGAGTGAGAAAATTTGGCAAAACAGAAATAATAGGGCAAAACAATCAGAACTCAGTAGAGCTAGCCATAGTTCTCTGGTTCATCTCATGTTGTGTGAACCTTACCTTCAAAAAATAAGATGCACTCTATAACTCACAGAAAAAGAAAAGGACCAATGGACACTAAACCATGGGAGGATTCTGTTGCAGTTTCCAGGAAGACAAGAGTGTGTGATGGTGGCTGTGAGCTGAGGGCCATGGACTACCCTGGAAGACATAACGTGGCCATTTAGGAGAAGTGCTGATTTTTCAGGGGGTACATCTGAGTTAGGATGAAGAGTTTGCCAAGACTCATTAACTCACTCCCTATGTAACAAAGAGTTGAGTGGGGAACAGGATGAGTCATTTTAAATAAGAGCAGTTGGTAAGAAGTGTGTGATTATGGTTCCAAATAACCACAGTTGGATACGGTCAGTATGTATCTCACATGGAAACAAACAACATGGTAGGAAGTAAGGTGCAGTGTGCATCTGGTGATTTTAAAGTCTGGGTGGCAAACTGCTTGTGGGGCATTAATAAATATTTCCAGCTGAAGGTTACAGCTTGGAAGAGAAAGAGGATATGGAGAGAGAATAGTTGGAGATATAGAAAATGTCAAGATATAGGATTTGAATTTTAGAGTCATCAGGTTCTGACAAAAGACAGTGTTGAAATGATAAATATTGGGGAAAATACAAAGGTCAGGTTTGTTGACCTGATCAAATTAGCTTTACATTCATTTTAAGTTACAGTTACAATTGTAACTATTGCTAAATAGTGTGTCTTCTTCCACAAACAACTCACAGAAATAAATACCATTGTGAAGGAGGATCCCCATTTTCCACAAGAAAAATGACAGAGAAATGGGGCTAATTTGTGAAAATCAAAGCATTGAAGATGGACATTTCATCTTTAGGAAGGTAGATGAGGCAATGGGAATGTGTCAGAGAAATTTAGGCTTGAAATATGTCTTAGGGATTGTCTGATCCAACCCTTGCACTTTATAGATGAATAAAATGGTAACTTGTAGACACTGAGTTAGGCTCTTGAATCAAGCTGTCTGGGTTCAAGTTGCAGCTATGACTTACTCTGCCCAAGTTCTCATGTGTAAAATGAGACGATAATTGTATCCATCTCAGATTGTTTTGAAGATTAATGGCATAACCTATGTAATGCGTAATGAGTGCCTGCCATAGAGTTAGTTATTGGTTTTGAGAGACTGGCCTACAGTTCCACAGAAAGTTAGCACTAATGTTGCATCTGGATCCCAAGTCCAGCTGGTTCACAAACTTCCAATTTAGTGTTGGCCAGCCATATCACACTATATCTTGCTGGAATTTCAGAAACACTTTTACTTTGCTCTGAATTCAGAACCAGGTTTAGGGTAGATACAAGAGTCAGGCAAATGATACTAAAATAATCAATTTTTTTACTCATAAAAGTTGGATTGAAGATTATGACTTAGATGTGGGACAACAATCAAATCCCTGCCCTATTCTCTTGCCCATTCACGTGCCCCAATCTAAACTTTGGTAGAACAAATCCAAAGGAAAGTCAACTAAGACTGCCACCTTGCTGGGGTAGGGGAAGGAGTATGAGAGAGAGGGAGAGAAAGAGAAGAAAGATCCCAAATCCTTCTTGTGTAGAAGTTTTGCAATGTTAGCTCTATTCAGTCAATATAGACCGATAATTGTCATTCACTAACTAGAGGATGTAGTCAACATTCAGATGTCGATTACTCAATAGGCCTCTTTGGGAGATGACCAAGAGTTAGTCAGGAGAAGAAGGGGAGAAAGGACATTCTGGCTTATTCTGTGTGAAAAAGCTATTCTTGGAGATCAAGACAATGAAGTGAGGGCAGACTCTGGGAGGAAGAATGCCAGCAGCCAAGACTAGGGCACCAATGTTCTTCTCCAGCTTCTTCCAATATTGAAGCCTCAATTCAAGATTTAAAAATTAACACAAAGAATTTGCTGATGATATGGAAATGAAGGGATTGTAATGTATTCATTTATTCAACAATTATGGAACAACTGTGTTTTTAGATGCAAGGTAGATTGTATCACTATTTTTAAAGCCCGGTAGTGATTTGCAGTAGCAGTAGAACAAAATCCAAATTCCTAACCATGGCTTTCAAGGTTTTACCTGATCTGTCCTCTGCCTACCTCTGTCTCTGTCTCTTTTTTTTGTTTTCCTGGCCGCACAGAGCAGCATGTGGGATTTTAGTTCCCTGACTAGGGATGGAACCCGTGGCCCCTGCAGTGGAATCATGGAGTCTTAACCACTGGACCACCAGGGGAGTCCCCTCTCTTTCTTTCTTACTTGCTAAGATCCACCCACTTAGGCCTCTTTCTGCTCCTTGGGCATGCACCTGCTATAAGGTCTGTAAGGTCTGTGTCCATAGCTTCTTCTTTTTTGAAAAAATTATTTCAGAATATTTTCCCCCCAGATTTATTGAGATATTACTGACACAAAACATATGTAAGTTTAAGATGTACAATATGATGACTTGATACATGCATGTATTGTAAAATGATGACAAGGATAAAGTTAGTTAACACTTCCATCCTTTCATATTATTACCATATTTTTATGTGTGGTGGTAACATTTAAGATCTACTCTTCCTAACAACTTGCAAGTATATAATACAGTATTGTTACTTATAGTCATCATGCTGTACATTACATCCCCAGAACTTCTTCATCTTATAGCTGGAAGTTTGTATCCTTTGATCAACATCTCCCATTTTCCCCACTTCAGGGCCTAGCAACTACCATTTTATTCTGTTTCTTTGAGTTCACTTTTTTAGATTCCTCATATAAGTGAGAACATATAGTATTTGTCTTTATCTGTCTGACTTCTTTCACTTAGCATAATGCCCTCAAGCTTCATCCATGTTGCTGCAAGAAGCAGAATTTCCTTCTTTTTATGGCTGAATAATATTCCATTGTATGTAAATGCACCACATTTTCTTTAACCATTTATCGCTTGGTGGACACTGAGGTTGTTTCCACATCTTCGCTATTGTAAATGATGCTGCAGTGAACATGGGGAGGCAGATATCTCTTTGAGATAGTGATTTCATTTCTTTGAATAAATATTCAGAAGTAGAATTGCTGGATTTTATGGTAGTTCTATTTTTAATTTTTTGAGCAACCTCCGTACTGTTTTCCATAGAGGTTGCACCAATTTACATTCCCACCAGCAGTACACAAAAATTGTCTTTTCTCCACAGCCTTGCCAACACTTGTCTCTTGTTTATTGATAATAGCCATTCTAACAGGTATGAGGTGATAACTCATTGTGGTTTTGGTTTGCATTTCTCTGACCAGATCTTCTTGATGTTTTTTCACACCATTTGGACTTCAGCTCAAATATCATCACCCAGAAAGTTTTGGTCTCACCACCCTATCTATAGTACCCTTTCCGTCACACTATACTGGCCTGTTTTATATATTTTGTGGACACCAATTAACAACTGAAATTATCTTGTTCATTTATTTGTTTACTTGCTCATTGTCAGGCTTCTTCCTACTAAAATAAAGGCTTCCAGAGAACAGAAATCTTATTTGTATCATTCACTGGTGATCTTTGGAAACAAAAATACTTGCTGGCATACAGTAGGCACTTGAAAAGTATTTTTTTTTTTTTTTTTTTTGCGGTACGCGGGCCTCTCACTGTTGTGGCCTCTCCCGTTGCGGAGCCCAGGCTCCGGACGCGCAGGCTCAGCGGCCATGGCTCACGGGCCCAGCCGCTCCGCGGCATGTGGGATCCTCCCGGACCGGGGCATGAACCCGTGTCCCCTGCATCAGCAGGCGGACTCTCAACCACTGCGCCGCCAGGGAAGCCCTTGAAAAGTATTTTTAAAAAATAAATTTATTTATTTATTTTTTGGCTGTATTGAGTCTTCGTTGCTGTGCATGGGCTTTCTCTAGTTGCCGGAGCGGGGACTTCTCTTCTCTTTGTTGTGGAGCACAGGCTCTAAGCACGCAGACTGCAGTAGTTGTGGCATGTGGGCTCAGTAGTTGTGGCTTGCAGGCTCAGTAGTTGTGGCTCATGGGCTTAGTTGCTCCAAAGCATGTGGGATCTTCCTGGACCAGGGCTCGAACCTGTGTCCCCTGCATTGGCAGACAGATTCTTAACCACTGCACCACCAGGGAAGTCCCTTGAAAAGTATTTTAAAATGCATGATTCAATGAGTAAATAAATGGATGAATGAATACAATGTATAAGCACTGGGGACTTTGAGGTTAAGAGTTTGCTGCAAGAACTCAGTCTAGGTCACTAGTTTCAGAGAAATGTGCTAATTGTTAATAGAGGCAGATGTAAAATGCTGGAGAAAAACAGAAAAGGGGGACAGGGAGGCTTCAGAGAAAAAGTGATTACTAAGTAGGTTCTCTTCGGGGATGACAGAGAGTTGGCCAGAAAAGAAGGGGAGGAAGGACATTCTGCGTAGAAGTAACAGTATGTGAATAGCCTGTTCTTGGAAATCAAAACAATCAAGGGAGTGCAACTCCAGGCACTCAGAAGTGTCATTCTGGTTTTTCATGAAACAAATTTCAAATACAACTAATACAAAAATGTGGGTAATTCCATAGCAGGGATCCTAGTACATAGACACGTGGTTTAAGAGGAATTAGAAGAACCTTTCTAAACAATAACTATAAATCTCGAACAAGAAAGGAGGCACATCTAAGAGGCTCTTGGATATATTTACATTTTAATAGAAAAATGAACAGGATGTAGACACTTCTCCACACTCTTGGAGAAGTGGAATGAGGGAGATGAACCTCAGGAATTGTGTGAGGTCAGAAGCAGCTGTGGCTTAGAAAAATTCTAACAGCCCCAAAGGACTTTCAGACCCTCAGTAGGAAAAAGAGATATAAACCAACAAGGTAGAGGCCATCCCTCCACTCATGGAAGTTAGCATAATATAATTGTTGACAGAAAGAAGGCAAACCTTTCAGACTGGAAATATTATAAGCAGCAGCAAGCACAAGGAATAAAGATTAAGATGGACGAATGCTATTTTACATAAATTTATGATTCCAAACTAAAAACACATTTAAATTAATTGAAATAATTGAAAGTTTTGATAATGGAGAGATTTATCAATTTCCCTGAAATATGGAGAATGAGCAAAGGAAGTATCAGAACAAATAATGGCAAGTACAGAAGAAAAATATTGTTGCCCTATCCAGTAATGACAGATATAGGATGTTGTAGCTAATTCTGGTTTAAGAGGACACACAAATTACTTTCACTCTCCAAAAAATACCACTTTGGGTTAAAGTCACTGTGTCTAAATCCAAACATTTCCTGGCTTGGCTTTTTTGTGAAGATTTGGGCTTTTTTTTTTTAAAATATATTTTTCTATTAAATTTCCCTAGACCTCAGATATTGCACCAAAATGTGTCCTCTGGCTGAACTGTGCAATGTAGAAAATCTCTCAGAACAAGAATACTTTGGTTTGGACATTGATCCCTTAATGAATACTGAGGAGTTATTGTGAAATATTGAGTTTTAAGGGTCTATTTTCAACTATATGGGAAAGCTATCCTTTAGCTCACAAAGACCTGCTCTCCCACTCCTAATTATTTAACAGGAAATATATGTTCTGAATGTCTCTGGTACACATGTACATTTATGACACATAACCGGATTTTTTGAGGTCTTTCAAGGGTAAAATGATTAAAGCATCCCTGGGGAAATATGAAGAACTCTTTGAGTCACAAAATTACCCCCAAATAGAGCATGTTCAAAGGGACTTTTTGTCTGCATAGTGAATAAAATTATTTATTTTTTTCATGCAAACTACATACACTTTTACAACTTAGAATTTAGCAACTCATCCAAACCACTGAACGTTAGGAAGTATCCTTGCCCAGTTTCTTAGAACTTTCACTGTTCCCTTTTCTTCTGAAGGCTGTTGTTATGAACATATATGTCAAAAGTGATTTATGCGCTTCAGGATAAGTCTTGGTCCATGTTGTTATTCAAAATCTTCCTGTGCTGATTCAAGACCACATCAAAAACAAATTTATGAGTTGACATGGTCGAACTCTGAAAAACTGACCTTAAGGTTTTAGACTGTTTCAGATAATTTTCATACTGAGGTCCAAACCTCTTTCTGTTCAAATGGTTTTAAATTTTAATTTTACACTGCGTGAAGACTGTACGTATAAAGGTGTTTATCACTGGCACTCACTAAATTTAAAATTATAAACTAGGAGGAAGCATATTTTTTTTTTGCCCTGCAGACAACAAGTAATAATTAAGCTATACTAATTATGTTCCAGATAATTGATGTAATTTTTATGTCTCAAAGAAGAATTTTTCCAGTCAGTATCCTTTTAAGTTGTATTTTCTTTCTTTTTTTTTTTTAATTATCTATTTATTTTTGGCTGTCTTGGGTCTTCGTGGCTGCGCGCTGCCTTTCTCTAGTTGCTGAGAGTGGGGGCTACTCTTGGTTGTGGTGCGTGGGCTTCTCTTTGCGGTGGCTTCTCTTATTGCGGAGCACGGGCTCTAGGCGCACGGGCTTCAGTAGTTGTGGCTCACGGGCTTAGTTGCTCGGTGGCATGTGGGATCTTCCCGGACCAGGACTCGAACCCGTGTTCCCTGTATTGGCAGGCGGATTCTTTTTTTTTTTTTTTGCAGTATGCGGCCTCTCCCTGTTGTGGCCTCTCCCGTTGCGGAGCACAGGCTCCAGACGCGCAGGCTCAGCGGCCATAGCTCACGGGCCCAGCCGCTCCGCGGCATGTGGGATCTTCCCGGATCGGGGCACGAACCCATGTCCCCTGCATCGGCAGGCGGACTCTCAACCACTGCACCACCAGGGAAGCCCGGCAGGCGGATTCTTAACCCCTGCGCCACCAGGGAAGTCCTAAGCTGTATTTTCTAAATACATACATTCCCAAGCTATAATAGCATGCACTCAAGAGGTGCTGAAAACTAAGTTTTTCTGTTAAGTCCAAGGACTACTAAAGAAGGGTCTATACATAATGGGAAGAATTGGTGAACATTCTTTCACCTTTTCCTGTCAACATTAAGGTGAGAAGGGAAGACTTTTTAAGAGGCTATCTGAGAGGCCCAATAATATATTGAGGCTACCCTAGAAATACTATCAGTAAATATTACCAAGCCTGCTGAAATGTTCAAAGAAGTAAAGATTATATGGGGGAAAATATGAAATAGAGATGAATGGTATTGAGGTTGGTTAAAAGTCAATACAGGGACTTCCCTGGTGGTGCAGTGGTTAAGAATCCACCTGCTAATGCAGGGGACATGGGTTCGAGCCCTGTGTCTGGGAAGATCCCACATGCTGCAGAGCAACTAAACCCGTGTGCCACAACTACTGAGCCTGCAACCTAGAGCCCGCGAGTTGCCACTACTGAGCCCATGTGCTGCAGCTACTGAAGCCCGTACATCTAGAGCCCATGCTCCACGGCAAGAAAAGCCACTGCAATGAAAATCCCGTGCACCGCAAGGAAGAGTAGCCCCCACTTGCTGCCACTAGAGAAAGCTTGCACACAGCAACGAAGGCCCAACACAGCTAAAAGCAAAACAAAACAAAAGTCAGTATAAATGTAAGAGTTATGATATGGAAAAAGATATTTATGATCTCTATAATGGTTATCTAAGACCAATCTCTTGATGTAGGGTACATTGTGGTTGTTACTCAAATGGAAAAGTTTGCTTGTGATGTAGAATGAGGGCAAAAATAACACTTTCATCCCGCTCTCCCTCCTTCTCTCTTTTTCTCTCTTCCTCGCTTCCCTCCTCTCCTTTGAACACTTACTGTGTGCTCCCAGTCCTGTAAGTACTGGTATTATTTTAATTAGCAAGACAGGGAGTCTCCCTGCTCTTAAGGAGACTGCCAATACAGATATAAAAATGGGGGCACAGAGGGAGATGTCTTTGAATTCTGGGTCTTTGTAGGTTCTCCAAGGCTGATTTCCTCTCTTTGCTGTTTCTTTAAATGCTCTCTTGCTATTGGAGCTTCTCTATTAGTATGACTATAAATAGGCTCAAGACTTTCAAGTGTTAAAAACAAAATAAACTCAAAATGGATTAAAAACCTAAATGTAAGGCCAGACACTATCAAACTCTTAGAGGAAAACATAGGCCAAACACTCTATGACATAAATCACAGAAAGATCCTTTTTGACCCACCTCCTAGAGAAATGGAAATAAAAACAAAAATAAACAAATGGGACCTAATGAAACCTAAAAGCTTTTGCACAGCAAAGGAAACCAGAAACAAGACCAAAAGACAACCCTCAGAATGGGAGAAAATATTTGCAAATGAAGCAACTGACAAAGGATTAATCTCCAAAATTTACAAGCAGCTCATGCAGCTCAATAACAAAAAAACAAACAACCCAATCCAAAAATGCGCAGAAGATCTAAATAGAAATTTCTCCAAAGAAGTTATACAGATTGCCAACAAACACATGAAAGAATGCTCAACATCATTAATCATTAGAGGAATGCAAATCAAAACTACAATGAGATATCATCTCACACCGCTCAGAATGGCCATCATCAAAAAATCTAGAAACAATAAATGCTGGAGAGGGTGTGGAGAAAAGGGAACACTCTTGCACTGCTGGTGGGAATGTAAATTGATACAGCCACTATGGAGAACAGTATGGAGGTTCCTTAAAAAACTACAAATAGAACTAACATACGACCCAGCAATCCCACTACTGGGCATATGCCCTGAGAAAACCGTAATTCAAAAAGAGTCATCTACCAAAATGTTCATTGCAGCTCTATTTACAATAGCCAGGACATGGAAACAACCTAAGTGTCCTTCAACCGATGAGTGGATAAAGAAGATGTGGCACATATATACAATGGAATATTACTCATCCATAAAAAGAAATGAAATAGAGTTATTTGTAGTGAGGTGGATGGACTTAGAGTCTGTCATACAGAGTGAAGTAAGTCAGAAAGAGAAAAACAAATACCATATGCTAACACATATATATGGAATCTAAGAGAAAAAAATAAAAAGGTTATGAAGAACCTAGGGACAAGATGGGAATAAAGACACAGACCTACTAGAGAATGGACCTGAGGATATGGGGAGGGGGAAGGGTAAGCTGTGACAAAGTGAGAGAGTGGCATGGACATATATACACTACCAAATGTAAAATAGATAGCTAGTGGGAAGCAGCTGCATAGCACAGGGAGATCAGCTCGGTGCTGTGTGACCACCTAGAGGGGTGGGTAGGGAGGGTGGGAGGGAGGGAGATGCAAGAGGGAAGAGATATGGGAACATATGTATATGTATAACTGATTCACTTTGTTATAAAGCAGAAACCAACACACCACTGTAAAGCAATTATACTCCAATAAAGATGTTAAAAAAAATTGTTCTAAATTTTCAACTTCCTTTCTGTTTTTCTTTCCTTTCTTCTTCTTCTTTTTATCTTTTACTTTTATTTATTTATTTTTTTTAAGAAGTGAAAAGGGGTGACACAGAGCTTAGACAAACAGATGGGTTTGCTCCACAATCCCTATCTGAAAGGACAAAAGCCATTCTGAATTGAAAGCATCTCAGAGATAGAACTTTGGCTGGAATCCCTTGGCAGTAGAGGGAAGATAAGGAGGAGACAATGGAAGCAGGGCAGCAAGAGGTCTTATATGCTCACTTAGTTCTCACCCCATAGGTCACTCCACCATCATCAGGGTCTGTGTTGCTCCAGATCCTGTCAGCAACATCACATTATTGTGAAAATAAGCCCATAGACTCAACATTTACTTAAAAATCTGCACACAAGGAGAAATGAGGAGGATTGACTGCCAGCTGGAGGCCAGGGACCATTTTACTTTAGTTCTCTTTTATAAACGAATAAAATCCAAGATTCCCCTCATCGTTCTGGGCATTGTTTTTGGCTCCAAAGGTGAGGGAGGCCCTGGTAGTCACAAAGAAATGAACTTATAACCTTCTATTATACATTTGAAAAGAGATTCAAGTATATATTTTGAAAAAAGGGTGGAGCAAATGTAATGGAGGTCCAACATATATATGAAGAGATTCAAATTTATATTTTGGAAAGAAAAGTAGTTGTAGTAAACAATGCAAAATACATCTATGGAAAGATTTTCAGGTCTATTTAAAAACCAAAACAAAAAACAGAGCCGCCATATTTGTTCCAGAGAACACGGAGAATTATGACATTTAGGGAGTGAAGCATGTAAGATATTGTCTGTAGGTTGAGCTAACTTTTGAACACATAAAATCAGTTTCTGTTGATTGTGATGGGGAGGGCTGATTTTCCTTATCAGAAGAGATGGCATGAGCATGGACCATAAAGAAAGATATGGCAAGGTTTATAATAGTATTACAAACAATTTTTTTTATGGCAGCACAAGGACAAGAGAGAATTTTAACTCAGGGGATCAGGAGATACTTCACGGAAAAGATGTCAATGTGTGCACCTTGAGGAAGAAGCCACATTTCTAAAGGTGGGGATGGGAGAAGACAATAATGTGGGGTGATTCTAGCCACTCTGAGGGAATGTGCATAGTCATTTGTGTTTTCAGCAAATTTATTTTGAGCCTCAGGGTTGCACTTGGTTTATTGAGAGCATTGTGTGATTGGAACTTAGGAAGTGTATAAGGAGTATAAGGAGAGTTAAGGTGGGAAAAGGTAGGTTGGGGCTTGGAGATATGGAATATGGCTTGCTTTTTAAGCAACTTTATATAACTTTGGTCAATACTTTTGGATCTTATTTAAAATAAGAAGGGTTGTAAAAGCGGGGTGTGAGTTGAGATGTTCACTCTATAGCTTGATAGCTTGCTTTTCTGAGGCACTTTAAAAAATAGCTCGTGTTGGTCAAATGTTCTCACCTCTAGAGGAAATTGAACACCTCTGGGGGTGTTCTGCCACCCCCCATCCATCTCTAAGGAGAAAGGTGTGAGATTCAGGACATGGGACAAGGTCACATAATTGGGCTTGGGAGATGAAGAAGAAGAGAAAATAGCAATAAAGGAATGAACGTTTACCTTCATTATGGACTTTTCTTTTAATTTTGATCTCTATCACTCTCTCCTACTTCCAAATTGGATCATTTCCCTTTTTGTTTTACATGGCCTCTTTTAGAGATTTTTTATTTTCACGTGAGATATCTGGCTTTGGACCACCTTCCACTTCAGAGGAATCCTGAGCCTTAGAAAGCCAAGGAGGAAACATTCTGGAGTCCAGGGTAGAAAAAGGAGGAGGATGCGTTGGTATACACACATACCTTGTTTTATTGCACTTAGCAAATAATTGTATTTTTCACAGATTGAAGGTTTCTGGCAACCCTGCACTTAGCAAGTCTATTGGTACCATTTTTTCCAACAGCATTTTCTCATTTCATGTCTTTGTATCACATTTTGGTACTTCTTGAAATATTTCAAACTTTTTCATTATTATTATATTTATTATGGTGATCTGTGATCATTGATGTTCCTATTGTCATTGTTCTGGGACACTGCAAACTGCCCATATAAGATGGAGAACTTATAAATGATAAATGTTGTATGTGTTATGACTGCTCCATCGACCAGCTATTCCCCCATCTCTCTCCCTCTCCTTGGGCCTCCCTATTCCCTGAGGTACAAGGATATTGAAATTAGGCCAATTAATAACCTTGCAATGGCCTCAAAGTGTTCAAGTGAAATAAAGAGTCACACATCCCTCATTTTATTTATTTATTCATTTTTAAATATTTATTTATTTATTTGGCTGTTTCAGGTCTTTGTTGCAGCATGTGGGCTCTTAGTTGCAGCTCACAGCCTTCCCTCTAGTTGTGGTGTGTGGGTTCCAGAGCACTTGGGCTCTGTAGTCTGTGGCACGTGGACTCTCTGGTTGAGGTGCTTGAACTCAGTAGTTGTGGCACACAGGCTTAGTTGCCCCACGGCATGTGAGATCTTAGTTCCCCAGCCAGGGATGGAACCCACATCCCGTGCATTGGAAGGCAGATTCTTTACCACTGGACCACCAGGGAAGTCCCCATCCCTCATTTTAAATCAAAAGCTAGAAATGATTAAGCTTAGTGAGGAAGGCATGTCAAAAGCTGAGATAAGCTGAAAGATAGGCCTCTTCTGCCGAACAGTTAACCAAGTTGTGAATGCAAAAAAAAAAAGTTCTTGAAGGAAATTAAAAGTTCTACTCCAGCGAACACACAAATTATAAGAAAGTGAAACAAACTTATTGCTGATATGGAGAAAATTTTAGTGGTCTGGACAGAAGATCAAACCAGCCACAACATTCCCTTAGGCTAAAGCTTAATCCAGAGCAAGGCCCTAACTCTCTTCAGTCTTTGAAGGCTGAAAGAGGTGAGGATGTTGCAGAAGAAAAGTTTGAAGCTAGCAGAGTTGGTTCATGAGGTTTAAGGAAAGAAACCATCTCTATAAGATCTAAGTTCAAGGTGAAGCAGCAAGTGCTGCAGCAGTTATCTACAAGATCTAGCTAAGATAATTAACAAAGGTGGTTACACTAAACAACAGATTTTCAATGTAGACAGAACAGCCATATATCGGGAGAAGATACTATCTATTTGTGACTTTCATAGCTAGAGAGGAGATGTCAATGCCTGGCTTCAAAGGACAGGCTGACTCTCTTGTTAGGGGCTAATGGAGCTGGTGACTTGAAGTTGAAGCCAGTGCTCATTTACCATTCCAAAAATCCTAGGGTCCTTAAGCATTATGCTCACTCTACTCTGCCCATGCTCTATAACTGGAACAACAAACCTGGATAAGTCATTTGGACATTCGAGTCTTATTATTTAAGAAATACATTTCTTAAGGCTATAGCTGCTATATATAGTGATTCTATAGTGATTCCTCTGATGGGTCTGGGAAAAGTAAATTGAAAAAGGACTCACCATTCTAGATGCCATTAAGAACATTCATGATACATACGAAGAGGTCAAAATGTAAAAATTAACAGGAGTTTTGAAGAAGTTGATTCCAGCTCTCATGGATGACTTTGAGGGATTCAAGACTTTAGTGAAGTAAATAACACAGATGTGGTGGAAATAGCAAGAGGATTAAAGTAGAAGATGTTGAACCTGAAGATGTGACTGAATTGCTGCAATCTCATGGTAAAACACAAACAGTTGAGGAGCTGCTTCTAATGGATGAGCAAATAAAATGTTTTTCTGAGATGGAATCTACTCCCAGTAAAGATGCTGTGAAGATTGTTGAAATGACAACAAAGGGTTTAGAATATTACATAAACTTAGTTGATAAAGCAGAGGCAGGGTTTGAGAGGATTGACTCCCATTCAGAAAGTTCTACTGTTGGTAAAATGCTGTCAAACAGCATTGAATGCCACAGAAAAATCATTCATGAAAAGAAGAGTCAATTGACGCAGCAAACTTCATTGTCTTGTTTTAAGAAATCGCCACTGCCACCCCAAACTTCCACAACCTCCACCCTGATCAGTCAGTGGCCATTAACATTAAAGCAAGACCCTCCACCAACAAAACGATTATGACTCATTGAAGGCTCAGATGACTGTTAGTATTTTTCAGCAGTATTTTTTGATTAAAGTATGTACATTGCTTTTTTTAGACATAATACTATTGCATACTTAATAGACTACTGTATAGTGTAAACATAACTTTCATTTGCACCAGGAAATCAAAAAATTCATGGGACTTGCTTTATTGTGATACTCATTCTGTTGCAGTGGTCTGGCACCAAACCTGCAATATCTCTGAGGTATGCCTGTATCTGTATTACCTGTGGGTCACAGGTGGTCAAAATTAGGTGGCTGTTTAGGTGGTGCTAAGCAACTTTTGGAGTTTGAAGTCCCAGCCAGTAATAGACAGTGTACCTGGGCTTCTCACATTTTCTGTGTTCTATAGAAATCTCCTTGAAAATCTAGCTATGCCAGGACCTGATGGCTTACACAATAAAGAATTCAAAGACTTGACTATGTTTTTGATCAAAACTAGACTAATTTCTCCTCTTATTCTGTTGGTTTAGGAACTTTAGGGAAATTAAACATGATTGTATATTATGTTCTAGCTATTACATGCCTGTGCATTTACATGCTTGGAAATCCCTATCTCCTACATTCCAGCAATCTGGATATAATATTTTATTTTACTTCACTTTTTGTTTCTTTAAATTAAACTATAGCACACATGGAGTAAAGTGTGTAAAATAGTATCTTAACTGTATGTCTCATTGAGTGTTTAAATTATCCAGATCAGATATAGAATATTTCAAACAATCCCATAAATTTCCCTCATGTATCTTCTCAGACAATAACCAACCCTTCTTCAGAAAAATCCACTATTTTGACTTCTATGATTATCTAGTAGATCTATTATTGAACTTCATACACATGGAATCATGTTATATATACACTTTTGTGTCTGGCTTCCTTCACTCAACATAATGGTTATGAGATGCACTCATGCCCTGAGTGTGTATTTGTTCTTTTTATTCCAATGTAGTATTCCATTGTATAATCACAATTTATTTATCCATTTCCTTATTTGGGACATTTGGATTATTTCCAGTTTTTGGTTATTTTAAATAAAGCTGCTTTGAATATTCTAATTAGGATTAGTGTAGAAGTATGATTGGTGAATAGTTATGTCTAGCTTTAGTAGATTCTACTAAACTCTTTTCCAAAGTGGTTGCTCCAATTTACACTCTACCAGCAATGTTTAAACTTTCCATTTGCTCGATGTCCTTGCCAATGCCTTACATTGTCGTCTTTTTAAATTTTAAACAGTCTGTGGGTATGTAGGGTTGTCTCATATGGTTATGATTTGTCTTCCCCTGACAAATAATGATACTGGTCCTCTTTTTAATTTTTATTGCCCATTTCGATTCTTCTTTTGTGAAGTCCCTTTCCAAGTCTTTTGCCCATTTTTAAAGTTGGGTTATCTGTCGTTTTATTATAGATTTGGGGGAGCTACTTTTATATTCTGGATACAATTCTATTGTGGGATATATGTGTAATAAATCTCTCCTCCCAGTCTGTCTCTTGCCTTTTCAATCTTTAATGGTCGTCCCATAAATGGGTGTTCTTAATTGTAATGAAGTCAGATGCATTTGTTTTCCATGGCTGCTGGAACAAATGACCACAGACTTCATGGCTAAAACAACACACTTCTTATCATATAGTCCTGTACATCAGAAGTCTGACAGGTCCCACTGGGCTAAAATCAAGGTGTCAGAGGGGTGGTGTTCCTTTCTGGGAGCTCTAGGAAAGAATCCCTTTCCTAGCTTTTTCCACCTTCTAGGAAAGTAGCTTCTGTAGTTCTTGGCTTGTGTTCCCATATTCCATCTTCAAAGCCAGCAAACTTAATTCCATCTCAAACTTCATTCCCTTTTACAACGTAATCTAACATATTCACAGGTTCTGTGGACTAGGATGTGGACATCTTTAGGGGGCTATTACTCATATTTAATAATATTTAATAATACCACATCATATTTAATAATATATTTCTTTTACTGGTTAGTGGTTTTTTTCCTTAAATCTCTGGCTGTCCTAAGGATATAAACATATATTCTCTTATGTTCTCATCCAGAAGCTTGACTATTTTAGCTTTCATGTTTCAGTCTATGACCTATATTAAGTTTGTGTATGGTGTGAGATAAGGTTTTTTTTTTCCCTCATGAATATTCAATTGACCCCCAAACCCTTTATTGAAAAGACCTTTTTTCTTAACTGAATTGCATTGCAGTGTTGTTGTTCAAGTTACTCTGTAAAGGTAGGTCTGTATTTGGAGTCTCTTCTGTTTCTTCTCCTATTAGTTTCCTGCAGTGGCACTAATACAATAACACAAACTGGTGGCTCAAGACAAAAGAAATGTATTCCCTCTTAGTTGGGGAGGCCAGAATTCTGAAATCAAGTGTTGGCAGGATCAAGCTCCTCCAAAGGCTACAGGGGAGAATCCTTCCTTGCTTCTTCCAGCTTCCGGTGGCTCCATATATTTCTTGGCATAGAGCTACGTTACTCTAATTGCTGCCTTCTCCCCAGGGTGTCTGAGTCTCAAATCTCCCTCTGCTTTTCTCTTATTAGGATGCCTGTTATTGGATTTAGGGCCTACCTTAATTTAATTACATCTATGATCTAATCAGATCTATTTTTCCAAATGAGATCATTTTCACAGGTTCTGGACATATCCTTTTGGGGCCACCACTCAATCCACTGCATTTCTGTTTCATTGGTCTATTTATCTATTCTCATATTAATACCCAAAACCTAGTGTTAATTACTGTAGCTTGATAGTAAGTCATGAAATTGAATTATATAAAATTTTCAACTTCAATCTTCTTCATTATTGTCTTGGCTATGCTAGGTCCTTTAACTACCTATATAAGTGCTAGAATTACCTGTCTATTTCCACAATAAACCATACTGGGGTTTTGATTGGGATCATGTTGAATCTACAAGTCAATTTGTGGCTAATTAAAATTTTAATAATATTAACCCTCCTAATCCATACTTGTGGGATATCTGTCCATTTATTTAGGTCTTTAAAAAATCTCTCAGCAACGTTTTATAGTTTTCATTTTAGAGGGCTTGTTTAACTTTCATTAGATTTATTCCTAGATATTTTATTTCTGATGCTATTATAAATTGTAAAAATTGCATTTTCTAATTGTTGCTAGTGTATAGAAACATAACTGATCTTTACATATTATTCTGGTGTCCAGAATTTCTGCTACTAATTCGGATGGTTTATAATATAGATCCTTTGAGTTTTCTATGTATACTACCATGTCATCTACAAATAGTGACAGTTTTACTGCTTTCATTCCAATCTTTATACCCACTCCTCCACTCTTTTACTTTATTGCACTTTTTAGAATTTCTATACAATGTTGAATGAAACTAATGATGGTAGCTGTAGGTGATTTGTAGGTGCAGTTTTATCAGATTATCAGATTAAGGGACTTCTATTGATCTGATTAAGGAATTTCCCTTTAATTCTTTTTTGCTGTCAGTTTTTATCATGACCAAGTGTTTCTTTAATCAAGTGCCTTTTCACTATCCTTTGGTACAATTGCTTTTTCCCCTTTATTCTGTTAATGTGTTAAATGATATTGATTGGTGTTCAATGTTAAAACTGCCTTGTATTCCTGGGATAAACCCCACTTCCTCTTTTTTATATATTATTTGACTCTCTTTGCTAATATTTTATTAAGGATTTTTATATCTATATTTATGAGAGATACTGGCCTATGCTTTTCTTTTTTTCATTGTATCATTATTATATCAACTTCATAAAATATGTTGGGAGACATTCTTCCTTTCCTTAATCTCTGAGAACATTTGTGTGAGTTTGATATTATTTCTTCCTTAAATGTTAGTAATAATTCTTCTGGGCCCAGAGTTTTCTTTGTGAGAAAGTTTTAAATTATGGATTAAGTATAATCAAGCTCAGTTTTATATAAAGCATATATATGTTCACACAGCATATATATTTGTATTTTCATACTGTTTCCGTAAACTTCTAATGCATTTTACATATTCAAAATCTCAAATTTATATCTGAAACACTTCTATCATGTATCTGAATGACCTATAAATAGCCAAAGTAACCCTGCTAAGAAAAAGAAATATTTTCTGAGAATGTCTGAGAAGATTAATTAATTAAACCAATTCTTATTGTATGCCTACTATGTGTCAGGAATTTTGCTAGTTAGCGGTACTACCAGCTGCTCAAAATAGAGTGAAGCTCACAGATAAAAATAAGTTATGGGACATTGTCACACATAGGCACACAAAGGAGATATCTATTAACCCAGCAGGGCTGGGAAGACATCACAGAGGAGTTTGTATCTGGGCTGGACCTTGAAGGACGAATAGGATTTCACCAGCCAGAGAACAGAGGTAGGACTAGGCTGATGGTAGGTTATATGTGAAGGCACATCTGTGGGAAAAAGCCAGATGTAAAAAGAGGGATGAGCTTGGTGTCAGAGGGGAATAGAGTGTTTGGGAGGCAGTAGTAAGAGTTGTTGCTCTAAAGGAATATCAGGACCTTTGGGAAGGACCATTCTTTGCCCCATAATAAGTTGAATTCTATTCATTAGGCAGTCTACAACCACCAAAGGATTTAACCAACACACTGACCTAATTAGAGCTGTCCAATGACAGTTAGTCTGGCAGTGGGATGGAAGACGTATTTGAGTGAGGAAAGACTAGAGAAAGATAAAAACAAATGGTGCATGACTAAACACAATGAAAATTATACAAGTATCAAGGAATAGTTTAAGTTATATGAGAACTAAAAATTCAGTACTCAAGTTCTTTTTACGGTGGAATACTCAAACATTTTTTTCTTTGTTTATCTAACTTCTATCAAGTTGATTCATTTTTATAGCAGGCTTGGAAAGACATCACTGTTTGGATTATAGCAGTCAGCACTCAGTCAGTAAAGCAGAGCCATGACGAGAGCTATGAGATAAGGGGTCTATTACAGGAACTAGATCTTATTAATTGTGCAAGAAGCTAAGTAAGTGAAGAGAAGGGGAAAATGGAAGATGAGAGTCACAATCACTAACTAGCCTTCCTGAAATTCTGGTGGACAAATAATAACATGCAAGGGGGAATGATGAAAAGATGTGTCCAGCCACCATGACACCTTGAATGAGAAGCTGTAGAGAAGTCTACGGAAAGCTTTCCTCTATGTAGCTACCACCTGTGTGAGTTTCAGCCAAATATCAGTGGCCCTGGGGCTGCTATTGGTCAGCAGGGCCAGCGATTGGGAAGAAGATATATAATGTGGAGCAGATGAGAGTGAGGTCAAGCTGAGATCTGCAGGGCAACCTTGCCTCTGACTTCAAAAGGACTTTCAAAGAACAAGTTTTATCATTTTCACTCTGCACCAGAATCTCTTACATGTTCCCCTTTTGGCCAACTCTAACCTGGAACAAGACATGAAAGATGACTTTGGGGAATGTATCTACCCTAACTGGGTTGATCATAGAACAGGTATTACATATAACACTTAAATATGGGATATAATAAGATATAGGACATAAGATCTAAGATATACCAAGCATTATGGAATGCTTGTTTATCTGATAATGTATGTAAGGTATTTAGTCTGGGACTTGATACATAGCAAGTGCTCAGTGAATGCCATGATTATCCCAGAATCTCATCCCTATTTTTAAAGTGTCCTGCACAAAGCAACAGGAAGCACATTGCAGTGTCAATGATTGTGTTAGGTTTGTCAAAAGTATAAACTTGAGAAGAGAGTCCAGGGGCAGCAGGTACTCTTTGTTGCCCACAGTTTTATTCTTATATTTTCTTTATTACCAACAGAACACAAATTTGTTTGTGGTGGCATTGAAGCCCTGAGGTCTGGTTGTGGACCAATGATATGAAAGCCAATGTTCCTGGTAGGGTTTCCCAGACAGCCTCTAAAAAGGTAGGCAGAATCAGGCTCTTTGATTTTCCACTTCTTTTCTTCTGCCTAGAACCCAGGCATGGTCTTCTTGTGACCATGAGGAGTCACACACATGCTAAGGATTGCTGAGCATAAAGCAATTAATCATAACAACACAAAGCAAAAAGAGCTGGAAGAGTAGATCTATCTGCTAAAATAAAGACATTTCCAAAAGAACTGCAAATCACTAGAGGTCAATTTGAAAGCAAAAGGATAAGCAGCTTGCAGTCTGAGGTTAATGAAAAGGATGTTTAAGTGCATCTTTATAATAAAGTTCTCTTAAAAGCGTCATTGTGAGTGTCCTCTTGAAATATTAATTGAGTTCTTGGATGTAGAAATTTCACTTCTCTTCTGCCTTGGGAATATTGAGCTCTTCTTTGCTCAATTATATTTAGGACATGCTCTGAATGAGCAGCTAAAGTCATCTTCACTTATGATTGCTGGTTAGTTATTTGAGTACTCCTGTTGCCCTTCTAGAAATAGTGGGCATTTCAAGTGAAAATAGAGGCCAATAACTGCCAGAAACATTAGACAATTAGGAAGAAAGAGGCACTCAAGGAATTCCAAGGTTCTCAATCCTCATTCAGGTCCTCTGATATTTTTCTCTTTTCCCCAACATTAATGTTCCATCCTAGCTTGTCTTAACTGCTTGCCATTTTCTGAACACAAATGATCCATTTCCATCTCTGTACCATATCTCACACTGTTTCCTTGGTGTCTTAGTCTACTCAGGCTGCTGTAACAATCCCATAAATGACAGAAATTTATTTCTCACAGTTAATGAGGCTGGGAAGTCCAAGATCAAGTTGCTGGCAGATTCAGGGTCTGGTGAGGACCTGCTTCCTGGCTTGTAGACAACCACCTTCTAGCTGGGTGCTCACATGGCCTTTCCTTAGTGTGTGCTAGTAAGGAGAGGGGAGATGGGGAGAAGTGAAGGAGAGGGATGGGGGAGAAAGAGAGCCCTGGTGTCTCTTCTCCTTATTATAAGGGCACTAATCCCATCATGAGGACACCACCCTCATGATATCATCTAAACCTAATTACCTCCCAGAGACCCCACCTCCAAATAACCATCACATTGGGCTTTAGGGCCTTAATATAAATTTGGTGGGGGGGGCACAAATATTTAGTCCATAACACTTGGCATACCCTCACCCACTAGCTTCCCCTAGTAGTAATCATCGGGGAATGATTACTACTAGGGGAAGTAGTAATATCAGTTCAGGCTACTTACTATATCAAGCTCTGGATTATATGCATAAATCAATTTAATTCTCAGAACTGGCTTACAAGATAGGTATTGTTATTACCTTTATAAATGGTAAAATGATATCCTGAGAGGTTGAGACTTTTCTGAAGATCAGCTAGCATGTTTTCAAGCCAGGGTTCCATTCTAGGTGCTATAAAGCACCACAGCAGGTGCTTTAAATGAATTGCTCCCAAATTGTGGTTGTTGGACCAGCAATATCAGCATCACCTGGGAACCAAAGTGCTTGGGTCCTACCCCAAACTCACTAAATGAGAAGCATTGTGGGAGGAGCAGAAATTTGTGTTCCAACAAGCTTTTCAAGAGATTCTGATTCATGCTCAGCTAGAGAATTACTGCTCTAAATAAGGGTGAGAAAGGAATGATACATAATTGGTTATTTATTAGTGGACCAGGTTGTTTGCATGTTAATATTGGGTATATATTGATGTGAACAATATTCATCAGATGTGTTATTATGTTAATACAGGCACCTGTGACTCAAAACTACTATATGAAAAACCTCCCCATCCTCCTAGGTCTAGTTTAAATCTGACTTCTTCTGTAAAGGTATTTTTTGTTTGTTTGCTTTTTTTTTTTTTGCCTTCACTTCTATTTTGCTTGTCTTATACATGGTCAACATGAAGTATCATCTAGGACTTCCCTGGTGGTGCAGTGGTTAAGAACCCGCCTGCCAATGCAGGGGACACGGGTTCGAGCCCTGGTCTGGGAAGATCCCACATGCCACGGAACAACTAAACCCATGTGCCACAACTACTGAGCCCACATGACACAACTACTGAAGCCTGCAGGCAGCAACGAAGGCCCAACACAGCCCAAAATAAATAAATAAAAATATCATCTATTCATCTCCTTCAGGGTTGGAACTACCTTCCATGTTTTGACTCAGTACAGCAATAAGCATTGTCTCATGTATACTATTTGCTCTATAAACATGTTGGATTAATAAATCTGTTTCTATTTACAGAAATGCTTTACTTGGTTCCTTATACTTGAAATTCTGCACCAGAAAAATCTGTGATCATACACACAAAAAATCTAATGCTTCTCTCCCTTTTCACTCTGGTGTATATTTATGTTGAACAATTGCTAGCTTGCAATAGAGAGGAGCATCCCATTTGTATAAAATCCATAGGTAATTCCCAAATGTAATATTAAATTGATGGATAACACATAACAGTTTAAAATGCCCAAGCATTAAAGAATAGGAGGGATGAAGAAGGAAATGAGGAAATCTGAGAAATATATATTATTTTTGGAAGAATTGCACATTGGCCACATGTTGAATTGGCTTAGGATCAAGTGAATAAAGACATCTCTGACAATGCTGTTACTTTTTATTTGCCTCCTGTTTGCCTGTTTTCCAGTCCACCCATAACACTGCTTTCAATGTTACTTAATAAGATAATATTAAGAATTTGGTCCAATTAGAAATAAAGATTGACAGACCCTGGTGTATCCAAATAAGTTTGTACTAGTTTGTACTAGTACTGAAGTATACTCCTGCATACATGTTCCGCACCACTGGTTTCTGTGGTTAAGTGATCCTTCATCCACCTGATATATCTTTGCATCCTAAGCAGGGTCTAGAAGTACTAGCCAAGGAGTACTGTCTTTGCAGCCCCCTTGGTACTACAAATTCAGTGGGATGCAATAGATGTTGCTGACATCCGTGATTCTCAGGTGACCAAAGCTACTATGGAGACTAAAAGCCAAGGGTCCAAGTGACTGCATAAACTGTGATGCTTGCTACCTTACCCGGATCTCCAAGAAAAAAAAGAAAGAAAATCCTGATTTGTAGAATTTACTGGTTTCAAGGCATCAACTTGAACAAGTGCATAATCAACTCTCCAGCATACTACTGGGCTAAACAGAAATGGACTTAAAAAAAAAATTTAAGAATCAACCCCAATTTTTGCTTCCCATGCTTTAATAGAAATTAGGGACTTAGCAACAATACACACCATATTACAAATATCATCTTTTGATTTCAAATGTCATCCTAGACCAGTCAATACAAGAATTGAAGGTTGAAATTGAGAGAAATCTCCTTAAATGTGTATTTCAGTTTTGTCTCAGATAGGTACTTATCTCCAAAAACTAATTTTTCAGTTCCTTTCTCTCTTGAAACCCAAATTTTACCACAATCTTTGATATATTCAGAATCAATAGAATCATGTTTTGTCCTCCAGCCAATATTTGGGCACAAAACTTTCAGATACAGTTTTTGTGATGGTGCAGGAAGAGATGGGGATTCGGTGCAGGAGAGCATTTCTTATTTTAGTCTAAGTTCAATGAAAGCTCTTAAACTGTGTAAACTTTGGATTTAGATGAATGAGTCTGACCAATGAAATTTGGTGCATATTTTAAACAGAAGGAAAGGCTGTAATGATAGTAGAGGTTATTTTGGATATGATAAAACTAGTGATAAATTTTCTTATATAACAGCTGTAATCATCTGAGAAATAGGAGGACATTCTTTGTCTTAATTTTTTGCTCTAAATAAAGAAGAAATATTTTGTCTTTTGTCTTGAAATATATATAATCCTTTTTGTACTGAGTAGATAACTTTCTGGAAATTGATATACGAGCATAGAAATGTAAACCTTATTAAAAATTAAATTTCTTTTGTTAGTTTACTACCAAACCTGTAATCATAAAAGAAAAAAATCAAAAGATGCAGACCAGCAGAAAGAACATAATATTGGTGCATATACTTTCAGATACTTTAATGTATTGCTATTTTTGTTACCTGATTTTTTTCCCTTAAAATATGTTTACATGTCAATAAGTACATATTACCACATGACTTTAACTGAATTTACAGCCTTTCATTATGTGGGTGTACCCTAACTTAACCAATCCCTTTTGTTGGATCTTTATATTATTACAAATTTTTCTATTACATGCTATAATATCCACATGACCATAATCTTTATAGGTTAATTTTTCTTCATATTTTATATTTATTTTCTTATAAAATACATCTAAAATTATTTTCTTAGTATAAAGAGGTAGAATTACTGTATCAAAGTTAAGAAATACTACTGGAATTATTTCCTAAAAAATAGATGTGGAATTTTAGGTCAAAGGTCAAACATGTTATCCTGACTTCTTAAACATATCACCAATTACTTTCCCAAAACTTTGGACCAATTTATATGACCATCAGGAGCTCATCACACATGACGCAATGCCCTTCTCAACCACAATTTCTTTTTATACATTTTCCTAACATAACTAGTAAAACATTAAATTAAAATTATTTCTCTTTATTTGTACAAGGAACGTCTTTTAAAATGTTGTTAGCTATTGGGTCTTTTTTATGTTAAGTAGGATGTATTTGTTACCTATTACAACCTTAAAATTATTGCAGATTTAGCCACTTAACACAACACTAATTTATGATCCCACAGTTCTGTAGGTCAGGAGTCTGGTGAGCTCAGCTGGTTCCTCTGACCTGGGTTTCGCAGGCTGAGATCAAGTTGTTGGCAAGCTGGACTCTTATTTGGAGACTCTGCAGGCGAGTCTGTTTCCAAGCTCGTCCAGGCTGTTGATAGAATTCAGTTATTTGGGCTTTAGGGCTGAGGTCTCTGTTTCCTTGCTGGCTATCAGCCAGGAGCCTCTCTCACCTCCTTAAATCCACCTGAATTCCTCATCATGTTGACCCTCCATCTTCAAGGCAGTGACATCCTGTTAAGTCCTCTTCATGCTTTGAATCTCTCTGAATTCTGCTGCATCTCTTCTGCCTCCAGAAAGTTCTCTGCTCTTATGGACTCATGTCATTAGATTGGACTCACTTGCATAGGACAAGCCAGGATAATATCCCTGTTTTAGGTCTGTAAACTTAATTATACTTGCAAAGCCCCTTTTGCCATGTAAGGTGTATTAGTCAGTATTCTCCAGAGAAACAAACAACAGGAGATATAAATCTATATCTGTATCTGTGCATATATATAGATCTATCTATCACCTGTCTGTCTATCTAAGTCAAAGTCCTTAGAACAAGGGAAGCTGTTGTTATAAATCCTAGTCCTACTGCATCAATCAGTGAGGCAGAAAAAAGGAGCAAATTCCTCCTTTGCCTTTTTTTTGTGTGTGTGTGACGATGTTAATGGCAATTGTTGATAATGAAATAAGAATAATAACACACTAAGAAATTGAAGGGTCTTAAAGAAAATAAGATTGTAATTTATCTTGTCCTCTCTGCATGCTGAATTACCAGTTTTAATAATCTTGTCTCTAAATTAACTTACTATTTTACTCAATGATTAGGTATAAGAGGCATGGAATAATTATAAACTATATTATTGGTGTTATAATTAGCATCATTAATTTTTTCTTGGAAAAATCATACAGTGACTCTAATGCAATTTCTTTTTCTTTTTAACATCTTTATCGGAGTATAATTGCTTTACAATGGTGTGTTAGTTTCTGCTTCATAACAAAGTGAATCAGTTATACATATACATATGTGCCCATATCTCCTCCCTCTTATGTCTCCCTCCCTCCCACCCTCCCTATCCCACCCCTCTAGGTGGTCACAAAGCACGGAGCTGATCTCCTGTGCTATGCGACTGCTTCCCACTAGCTATCTATTTTACGTTCGGTAGTATATATATGTCCATGCCACTCTCTCACTTTGTCACAGCTTACCCTTCCCCCTCCCCATATCCTCAGGTCCATTCTCTAGTAGGTCTGTGTCTTTATTCCCATCTTACCCCTATGTTCTTCATGACCTCTTATTTTTTTCTTAAATTCCATACATATGTGTTAGCATACGGTATTTGTTTTTCTCTTCCTGACTTACTTCACTCTGTATGACAGACTCTAGGTTCATCCACCTCACTACAAATAACTCTATTTCATTTCCTTTTATGGCTGAGTAATATTCCATTGTATATATGTGCCACATCTTCTTTATCCATTCATCCGATGATGGATACTTAGGTTGCTTCCATGTCCTGGCTATTGTAAATAGAGCTAAATGAACATTTTGGTACATGACTCTTTTTGAATTATGGTTTTCTCAGGGTATATGCCCAGAAGTGGGATTGCTGGGTTGTATGGTAGTTCTATTTGTAGTTTTTTAAGGAACCTCCATACTGTTCTCCATAGTGGCTGTATCAATTTACATTCCCACCAGCAGTGCAAGAGTGTTCCCTTTTCTCCACACCCTCTCCAGCATTTATTGTTTCTGGATTTTTTGATGATGGCCATTCTGAGCGGTGTGAGATGATATCTCATTGTAGTTTTGATTTGCATTTCTCTAATGATTAATGATGTTGAGCATTCTTTCATGTGTTTGTTGGCAAGCTTTATATCTTCTTTGGAGAAATTTCTATTTAGATCTTCTGCCCATTTTTGGATTGGGTTGTTTGTTTTTTTGTTATTGAGCTGCATGAGCTGCTTGTAAATTTTGGAGATTAATCCTTTGTCAGTTGCTTCATTTGCAAATATTTTCTCCCATTCTGAGAGTTGTCTTTTGGTCTTGTTTCTGGTTTCCTTTGCTGTGCAAAAGCTTTTAAGTTTCATTAGGTCCCATTTGTTTATTTTTGTTTTTATTTCCATTTCTCTAGGAGGTGGGTCAAAAAGGATTTTGCTGTGATTTGTGCCATAGAGTGTTCTGCCTATGTTTTCCTCTAAGAGTTTGATAGTGTCTGGCCTTACATTTAGGTCTTTAATCCATTTTGAGTTTATTTTTGTGTATGGTATTAGGGAGTGTTCTAATCTCATACTTTTACATGTAACTGTCCAGTTTTCCCAGCACCAGTTACTGAATAGGCTGTCTCTTCTCCACTGTATATTCTTGCCTCCTTTATCAAAGATAAGGTGACCATATGTGCCTGGGTTTATCTCTGGGCTTTCTATCCTGTGCCATTGATCTATATTTCTAGCTTTGTAGTATAGTCTGAAGTTAGGGAGCCTGATTCTTCCAGCTCCATTTTTTGTTCTCAAGGTTGCTTTGGGAATTCGGGGTCTTTTGTGTTTCCATACAAATTATGAAATTTTTTGTTCTAGTTCTGTGAAAAATGCCAGTGGTAGTTTGATATGGATTGCATTGAATCTGTAGATTGCTTTGGGTAGTATAGTCATTTTCACAATGTTGATTCTTCCAATTCAAGAACATGGTATATCTCTCCATCTGTTTGTATCATCTTTAATTTCTTTCATCAGTGTCTTATAATTTTCTGCATACAGGTCTTTTGTCTCCTTAGGTAGGTTTATTGCTAGATATTTTATTCTTTTTGTTGCAGTGGTAAATGGGAGCATTTTCTTAATTTCACTTTCAGATTTTTCATCACTAGTGTATAGGAATACCAGAAATTTCTGTGCATTAATTTTGTATCTTGCTACTTTACCAAATTCATTGATTAGCTCTAGTAGTTTTCCGGTTATATCTTTAGGATTCTGTATGTATAATATCATGTCATCTGCAAACAGTGACAGCTTTACTTCTTCTTTTCTGATTTGGATTCCTTTTATTTCTTTTTCTTCTCTGATTGCTGTGACTAAAACTTCCAAAACTATGTTGAATAATAGTGGTGAGAGTGGGCAACCTTGTCTTGTTCCTGGTCTTAGTGGAAATGGTTTCAGTTTTTTACCATTGAGGACGATGTTGGCTGTGGGTTTGTCATATATGGCCTTTATTATGTTGAGGAAAGTTCCCTCTATGCCTAGTTTCTGCAGGATTTTTATCATAAATGCGTGTTGGATTTTGTCGAAAGCTTTCTCTGCATCTATTGAGATGATCATATGGTTTTTCTCCTTCAATTTGTTAATATGGTGTATCACGTTGATTGATTTGCGTATATTGCATATATTGAAGAATCCTTCCTGGAATAAAGCCCACTTGATAATGGTGTATGATCCTTTTAATGTGCTGTTGGATTCTGTTTTCTAGTATTTTGTTGAGGATTTTTGCCTTTATGTTCACCAGTGATATTGGCCTGTAGTTTTATTTCTTTGTGACATCCTTGTCTGGTTTTGGTATCAGGGTGATGGTGGCCTTGTAGAATGAGTTTGGGAGTGTTGTTCCCTCTGCTATATTTTGGAAGAGGTTCAGAAGGATAGGTGTTAGCTCTTCTCTAAATGTTTGTTAGAAGTCGCCTGTGTAACCATCTGGTCCTGGGCTTTTGTTTGTTGGAAGATTTTTAATCAGTTTTCTCCTTTGCCTTTTGTTTTATCCCAGTCCTCAATGGATTAGCTGATGCCTACCCATATTGGGGAGGGGAATCTATTGTACTTTACTGAGTCCATCTATTCAAATGCTAATCTCATCCAGGAATACTCTCATAGACAGAGAAATAATGTTTAATCTGGGCACTCCATGACCAGTCAAGGTGACACATGAAAATAACCATCACATTAGGTAAAATATTTATTGGTTCCAAGGCTTAGGGTGTGGATATTTGGGGGCCCATTCTGCCTACCACACCATACAAGGCCTCCACTATTTGGCTTGCCTGCTGCATTCCTTAACTCTAGAGCAGGAACATGATGTTTTTGTCTTTTGTAACTAAGGGAGAGTGTTCACAAACATCTGTAATAAGAATTATTACTTATATTATTTACTTATAAATGAACATATTCAAACATACTCAAAAATAGAGTGAAGAGTCAGGAGAAATCCATGTACCCATCACCCAACTTCAACAATGCTCAGTATTTTACCAATCTTGATACATCTATTTGTTCACACTCTGAATTTTTGTTTTGATGTATCTTTTGTTGGAGGAAAATATCTTTATTTGTGAAGACTAATTAAGCTTCATTTTGGGGGGAATTGTAGTAGTTTCATATAATACAAATTAAAGAACAAACAGTTAATAATCTAACGAAGCAAAAAGGATACTAGTGCTTTCCTCTCATTTAGTTGGGGGTATTAAAGTCTTGCCTAATTTACATAATTACCATTATGATTCATTGATATTTTGTATTAATTGTCTCACAATATAGGATTCTCTTATTTTATTCTTGTGCCGGTACATAAGGGAAAGCTGAATGAAAGGGAATGGGAGAAATAGTCAGCTTTTCTCAGAGAATTTAAGAAATGAAACCCAGATTGCACATTTCTGCTTTTTTTTTCCCCTCTCTTTTCTCTCTATGCCAAGCCTTGGGTATTTGCAGGGTAAGTTGTAATAGAAGATATTTTACTATAATAACATGATTAGTTACCATCATTGGGCAGCATGGAGGTATAAATAGACCAAAATCCATGTATAATCCAAAAATAACATTTCTGTATTTGCAATGTGCTTTCATATCATATTTAACTGAGCATGTGCTGATGTTCTGGGAATTTGGTTGGAACAAAGTAATAAAGTACACCATAAAAATCTGGCTTCAGTCTGCGGACACCTGGCTCCGAGACTGGTGGAAGGGATTCCTCTTTCCAAGTGTTACAGTGAAGACAAAAATCATGACCAACTGTTTCATTTAAAAATCTCTTCTCTATGTAAATATTTTTTAGATTAAACTACATATAAAATATTGTTTAGAGAATCATCCTCAAATTTATCATGTTACAAAACTGTACTATCTTATTCCTTTTTTCCCCCATTTTAGAGAGTGATACATTCCTCTTTTACAACAAACACTTGTGCTTTTTTAAAAAAAAATTACTGGAGTATAGTTGATTTACAATGTTTTGTTAGTCTCTGCTGTACAGCAAAGTGAATTGGTTATACATATACATATATCCACTTTTTTAAAGATTCTTTTCCTATATAGGTCATTACAGAGTATTGAGAAGAGTTCCCTGTGCTCTACAGTAGTTCTTTATTAGTTATCTATTATATATATAGTAGTGTGTATATGTTGAACACTTGTGCTTTTAATTCCAAACTTTCTCATCTCCTCTGGAACTATGCTCCATTAAGTATCACTTTTTTTTTGCCTCTATCGAGCCTTCTTACATTTTCAATCACTCATTTAATTTCACCATCACTTACAAATATGATTCACTTCTGTCTGAGAAACCAAATCTCTCTATTTCTTTTTTGCCTTTACCAATGAATTTCTTAAATATCCACTTCATCAGCAGTGATGTGGTTTTAAATTTGTTCTAATTTGTTTTCTGTCCCCATCAGATTTACACAGCATTCTTCACAACCCCCAACAACTTACTATTCCCTGAATCCAGCCATTTTTTCAGTTGTCATATTCTTTAACCTTCAGTATTAATTGACACCACTAACCAATCCACCTACCCATCCTTTCTTTGCCGAAATCTCTCCTTTGTGTCGCTTCAGACATGTTCTTATCTTGTTCTTATGCTACTCCTCCAACTACTCTCTTTACTTTTTTCACGTGTGGTATCCATTTAGATATGGGAGTCCAAGGAACATCTATTCCTTGTTGCTTCCTTTTCTCTGTGTTTTGAGCTCTCCTCCTGGACAATATAATTCCATGGCTTCAACTTTACTTTCTGTGTAAACGGCTTCCAAATCCACATTTATACTCCTGAATTTTCCTCCAAAGTTCAGTCTCAATTTTCCAATTTCTGGCTTGACATTTCTGTCTGGATATCCTTCTAGCACATTCTGTATAGCAATTCAAAGAACTGAACTTCTTGTCTTCCCTTCTAAATCTGTTTCTATCACCATTTCCCATTTTTAGTACAACTACTACCTTGTCATTTAGGCTCAACATATCAAGGTCACCTTTGATCCCCATTGTTCCTGTCTCTTGTCAAAACATCCAATGTTAATAAGCCTGTCTGAGTGTATACCCATAATGAGTGTCTCTCTCTCTCTCCACAAATTAAATATCATTTAATCGCTCACTTCCGATTCCATGAGCTCTTTTATATTTCAGAACCCTATTACATTTGACTAGGAACATTGCAAAAATATGTTAGCTTTTCTCTCCCACCTACTCTACCAGGTTAGCTTTTGAAGTCTTGCCAGTTTAATCTTTCTTCAATTTAGTTTTTATAATGTCATCCTCCGGTTCAAATCATCAATGACTCTCTTTTGTTAAAGCAGCAGTTCTCAGCTGGTTCTGCTTACCTCACCCCACCCCCAACCCCAGCTCGGGATCATTTGGCAATATTTGCAGCCATATTTGACTGTCATAACTAGGGCAGGGGGTGCCTAGAGTGCTGTTAAATATCCTACAGTGCACAGGACAGCTCCCTATAGAAAAAAATGATCTGGCTCCAAATGTCAATTGTACTGAGGTTGAAAAACCCTGGTCTAAAGAATAATAGATGAATAATTAACTTGTCCTCATCTACACTTCATTTATAACTCCATGGAATTTTTACAAGTTTTCCTCTTCTCCATTTCCCACCTTTGGGTCTTTGCTTATACATTTTCCTCCCTCATTGGTGTTTACTTTTCTTACCTTGTCTTCTCATTAAACAAAAATCCCAATACCATCCATCTCTCGGTGTTCAGCTTTATTGCTATATCTTTCATAGGACCCCATAATAATCCCAGTTGAAAGTGATGATCCTTTTTCCTGAATCCTGATGAGGATTTTTTGGTGTGTGTCTGTCTTACCATTACTTGCTGTTTAATAGTTATTTATATAAATGCTTTCAATATTTATTAACCTTTACATTTATTTAAATAAAAACTTTATTGAGCTATAATTCACATGCCATAAAATTCACCCTCATAAGTATACAGTTAAGTGGTTTTTAGTATATTCACAGAATTGTGCACCTATCACCACTATCCAATTTCAGAACATTTTCATCACCCCCAAAAGAAAGCCATACCCATTAGCATTCACTCCCCATTTCCTCCCTCCCCCAGTCCCTGACAAGCACTAGTTTATTTTCTGTGCCTATGTTTTAGTATTCTGGACACTTCATATGAATGGAATCATATGATAGGTTGTGACTTCTTTCACTTAACAAAGTGTTTTTAGGATTAAAGACTATCTTGGGAAAAGCATGATATAAGATGTCTTATCCATATGACTGGCTTTTCACTTTGTAGTTACTGAGCAGTTTATTCAAGACTTTCCGGGCTTGTTTTATTCATCAACCCAGTCCCATTCATTTTTGATCTTTCAGAAATATGTTAATATTTCTTGTTTGTTGGCAAAACACCCTCCCAACCATTTCCTTACCACATTATCTTCTCTGTAATGACTTTATTCCTTTTCATACTTTTTTTATCATCAGGGTTTGTAAAGTATTAGAGAAAAATATGTGAACAAATCTGCCATCTTTACAGAATTTTAAAGGCAAGAAAATTATCCTTTCTTGTTCAAATTTTCAAGTTCAGCTATGGCATTTGTGGAACAATTAATGCCATTAGTCAGGCTCTATTAACTATGATTTATGTTAAACCATAGTTTATGTTAAAATTGGGATCTGGCAAAAATGAGTGTCAAGTATATGGTGTTGATGGATATAATTAGGCTTCTCTGAGTGGACAAAAATACTTAGAGCAAGAATTAAAGTGTCTATAAAGTATTTGTATATGAGGATCTTGCTAATATAACCAAATTGGGCTTGAGGTCAGTACAAAATAATGTGTAGTCTGCGTTCTAACATTTTATTTTATTTTATTTTTATTTTTTGAGTATAGTTGATTTACAATGTTGTGTTATTTTCAGGTGTCCAGCAAAGTGATTCAGTTATACATATACATATATCCACTGTTTTTTAAATTCTTTTCCCATATAGGCCATTACAGAGTATTGAGTAGAATTTCCTGTGCTATACCAGAGGTATTTATTAGTTATCTATTTTACATATAGTAGTGTGTATATGTCAATCTGCGTTCTCCCATTTTAAAAGAAATGCAAATTTTAAACTTTTAACTGTGCACTCCATGGCTTCTTGAGATCATTTGGATTATTGGGTAAAAAAGCATTTCAGGCAGAGGGAACATTAAGCACAAAGCCCTCCCTGAACAAGGGTCTTGCTGTTTTGTTGAAAGAATAGTGATGAAGCCAATTGAGTTAAGGTGGGATGAAAGAGTAGGGGGAGATGTAGTCAGAGAAGAAATGTGGATCAGATCACATAGGTCCCCATATATCACGGTAAGGACATTTAACTTTTATTCTGAGTGACCTGGGGAGACATTGAAATTTGTGAGTAGAGGAATTAGATTATATTTTAATAGAATCTCTATCTCTGCAGTTTGGAGAATATGCTGAATCTGGACAAACATAAAAAACAGGGAAGGCAGTTAAGGGGTGACTGTAATAATACAGGCAAAAATAATTGTGTCTTGGACTGGGTTGATGTGTGATAAACAACCAGATTCTGGATATGTTCTGAAGATAGAGCAAATAGAATTTACTGACAAATTTTGTGTAGAGTTTAAAAGAAGGAAAGACATCAAGGAGGATGCCTGGAGTGTTTGGTTGATAACTAAAAGGATGGTGTTGCCACTATATATGATGGAAAAGACTGGAGAGGGACAGGTCTGGAGTTTGGGGGAGAGGGGATGATAGGTAGTTATCAGGAGTTGGGTTTTAGTCATTTTGTTTGAACTGCCTTCCAAGTGGATTTGTTGGGCAGTCATTTGGAATTCAGAGGAGAGATTCCGATTGGGGATGTAAATTTAGGAGTCATTAGTGTGTGGATAGTACTTACAGCCCTGAGACTGGATGAGATCAACTACAGGAAAAGTGTAGATGAAAGAGAAGCAATCAAGGACTGAATTCTGGAGCACTCCAGAATCTAGACATCAGGAGATAAGGAAGAACTGGCAAAGGATGCAGGAAAAAAGGCAAGTGAGCGTGGAATCTAGCTCCTTATTAGATAGTGTAGGGACAGGAGTCCTACATGCTTGTTCAGATTGTATCCTTTTCTAGCACCTCATCCACAGGAAGCAATAATCTGTACTGACTAAATAAATAAAACAATGTTGTCACTGCATCGATAGCTTGTATATGAAGCAGAGAGCAGAGAGGAAGAGTCTTCCTTTTCACATCCATGTGCCTCTTCCAGATGTCCTCCTGTTATTCTAACACTGGTGGCTCTAGCCCTGAAAGGCAGCAACTGATAATTCCTTTATTCTTCTAGATCATGCAGGACAAGGTGTTGTGGGGACCAGCTTCTCCTGTGCTTCTTCTAAGACTCATGGAAGATAATCAGCCTGCGTGTGCATTTTCAGGGAGGAAGAGAGGGCTTAGGTCTTTTATTCTATGCTTTCCACATTTTCTTTTCTCTCGGTCCAACACACTGTCCTAGTTGATGCTTTTGTGTTTTGGAAGAGAGTCACTTATGCCCTCTCAAAGAGACATCCACAATTGCATCAGTCTTCTGAGCACTCAACTTAGCACCACTTGCAGCACCGACTACCCCAACAAAGAACCCCATGAGTCATTTTCGTCCTGTTACTCTGGTAATATTGTAATATGGGTAGAACAAAGTGATTTCCTTGGTGATGCCTAGAAACTGTGTATGTTGACCTAGTTACAAATGTTCTCTGCATGGTGCAATACTACACAGCATGGAAGATTTATTCGAACATATATTTTAGAGTAAAATGATATAATGAAAAATAAAACTCAGAATTTTACTTTCAAAGTTTTTGCCAAAGGAAAAAATAACAAATTCAATTCATGAGGCTCATAATTCTCAATAAAAAGGCATAGAAAATATAAGAGAATACATTTTTGAGCTTTAGTTTGCAACAGTTCACATACTACTGTGACCATTCTTAAAGTTGTTGGAGAGATGGTGATGACAAATATGTTAGCTTAGAAATAAGCAGTGTATTCAGGCCATCAACTGACTGAGGCAGATCCAAATTTTGAAGGAAAAAAAAGCAAAGCAAACCAAAGGAAATGTTATCTTCAGAAGAACCAAACCACTGTCCTTCAATTGCTTGCATTGTTATGAAGACGTCAAGCATCCTTGTGATCATGGCTTAGAACATCCTTCCATTTACTGCTTTAAAAGTTGCTAAAGTGTGAAAGTAAACTACCTAGAGTGGTGGGATAGGGATGGTGTGAGGGAGGGAGACGCAAGAGGGAAGAGATATGGGGACATATGTATATGTATAATTGATTCACTTTGTTATAAAGCAGAAACTAACACACCATTGTAAAGCTATTATACTCCAATAAAGACGTTAACAAAATAAAACAACAAAAAAATAAAGATATTATTTTGCTTACCAAAAAACAAAACAAAAACAAAAACAAAAACTAGATCTGGATTTCTAAATCTACATTAGTATGTTATTGAGCACAAGAATGGTAAATGTGTAAAGCATGTGTCAAATTTCTCAGTTAATCTCTTCACTTCATAAAGGCAACTTTCATTCAAGGAGTCCATAATGAGGGTGAAGTTGCACATTGTTATCTTACTAATTTTGATTTGCAAATTTCTGATGATCAACTTTACATAAATACATGTAATATCATGAGACAAATATGAGAAATAAATATTTCTTTTCCTGTAGATCTTATGCTTTCTAAAATAGGCTGAATGGTTTCCTTTCTCCGATTTAGAAAATGCATTCGGGTTATATTTTAAAAGTAACATTTATGCAATTGGTTACCAATTCTTGATGAAATCTAAGAAAAGAATGGAGCATTTGCATTAGGTCAAAATGATTTTCAAACTTCCTCAAGGTTAATCAAACTTAATCAAAGAGTCTTCTGTCAAATGAGATGCAGACTGAATAAAAGTTCCCATATAGAACAAAATCTTTTTGTGTTTACTTTACACTAACTCATATTTTAATTTATCTTCTCTTCTATACTTTGTTACAAAGTATTCTCAAGCTTTTGGGTTAAATTCATGCATGTCAAATATTGTGCTAAAATTCTTTCTTGGATATAGTTACAACGACTTAAAAAGCCATTTTTCTTTGGTTTTCTTAATTGTCATAAAATCAATGAAAAACGTCAGAAGTTTGGGTTATTGGTTGTCTGAACAAAATGCAATAGAGTGGGTGGCTTAAACAACAGAAATTTATTTTTGCACAGTTTGGAAACTAGAAGTCCAAGATCAAAATGTGGGTCAGCTCTGTTTTGGCAAGAGGGCTTGTAGATGTGGGCTCACATAACTTTCCTTGGTGTGTTTATTTAGAGCAATCTCTCTATTTTCCTCTTCTTATAAAGCCGCCAATCCTATTGGATCACGACTCTACTTGTATGAATTAATTTAACCTTAATTACCTCCTAAAAGCCCCATCTCCAAATACAATCACAATGGGGGTTAGGGCTTCAACATATGAATTTGCGGGGGACACAATTCAGTCCATAGTCCCAGTGGTTTAGTATCCTGCACAATGTTTCAGTTTCTACAAGCAACATCTACAGAGCATGTACTCTGTACCTGACACTGTGCTAGACCTGGAGTGTTATAAAGATGAAAAAAGAGTCTTCTGCCTAGAAGCTTACAGTCTAATGGGTGAGATTGACGTGTATACCCACAAACATCATAATACCATGTGAGAAGCAAATAGAAATGTGCACATGCTAATTCATCAAAAAATTTCTCTCTATACTGTAGTTCCCATCAGTATATCTTAATTCATGATATATATATATATATATACATATATATTTACATAGTAGAAGTCCATTTTTTTCTGCTCTGACCTCTGATATAGCATGTGTTGTCCATTGAGCCACAAGAAACCTATATTATGTTTTAGGTAGAGCATTTTATTTCTGAGCTGCCTTAGGATCTTGTGCCAGAATTTTTGCTTGTTTCAGTGACTGTGGCCAAGGCTATCCTTGTGGCATCATTTCTCTTCAATCTTTTCTCTTCTTTGATATATATCAGTATGATTTAGAATGCTTAGATGATTGTCACATCCTTGAAAAGTTAATTCATTTCTGCACCAACGTATAGGACTGTTTTTTTTAAATTGAGGGATAGTTGATTTACAATGTTTTGGGTGTACAGCAAAGTGATTTAGTTCTTTTTCAGACTCTTTTCCATTATAGGTTATTACAAGAATACATTGAATACAGTTCCTTCTGCTAGTCAGTAGGTCCTTGTTGGTTACCTATTTTATATATAGTAGTGTGAATCTGTTAATCCCAGATTCCTAATTTATCCCTTCCCTCTCCTTTCCCCTTTGGTAACCATAAGTTTGTTTTCTATGTCTGTGAGACTATTTCTGTATTGTAAATAAGTTCATTTGTATCATTTTTGAGGTTCTACATATAGGTCATATCATGATATTTGTCTTTTTCTGATTTACTTCACATAGTATGATAATCTCTAGATCCAACCATTTTGCCACAAATGGCATCATTTCATTCTTTTTGTGGCTGAGTAATATTCCATTGTATATTTGTTCCACATCTTCTATATCCATTCATCCGTCGATGGACACTTAGGTTGCTTCCAAGTCTTGGCTACTGTAAATAGTGCTGCTATGAATATTGAGGTGCAGGTATCTTTTCAAATTCAAGTTTTGTCTGGATATATGCCCAGGAGTGGGACTGCTGGATCATATGGTAACTCACTTTTTAATTTTTTAAGGAACCTCCATACTATTCTTGATAAGACTGTTTTTAATTGGAGTTGAATCACTTGGCACTTCTGAAGAATATTTTCTCACAGATTTTTGAAATAAAATTAAGCAAGCGTTAAAGTTTTGCAATTGTGTCAATTTCTGTTTTGATGTAAAATGAAATTATGTGTGTCCATACATCAGTGTATTATGTAACTTATGCTTGGTAACCCTTTCATTGGTCACAAATAGTTCTGAAATTGTTGGTATCAAGAGTGGCCAAAAGACCACAGTTAATACACTTTTGAAACCCTGTTTAATATTGATGCCACTATCAGACCTTTTCAAGGCTGTTCTATGGTTAGTTTCCCAAGTGAGGCTGTAAAAGGTCAGGAGTACCCTGAGTTTGCAAGCATTAAGCCTGGCTTTGTCCTACCAGCTTCCTCAGTACTATTGTAAGTGTCGGGGTTTAAAACTCTTTCTATGTGTTTTGCCCTTTTATTTATTTTAGCCAGTGGACACACCTTTTCCTTTTTAAACTGGTATGTCGATAGCCTTTCCTTGTAATAACAGTTGACATAATCCTCTTGAGCTGAAAGAAAACACTATTAAGGAAAACACTGGCTATTTCCAACTTTCTCAGACCTCTGTAAGGAGGAATGCAGGTCTCTACCAGGATCAGGTGGAGACAGAGCTACCAATGGGTACAATTAAGAATTTCAGGTTCTCAGGCAGAATTCTCTGTGCTTGGGATTTACATCTTGGCCCCTAGCCTGGGATGCTGAATTGGAACAATAAAGAGAAATCATTTTTTCACCTGTTGGATTTGCAAATATTTTAAACAAGCAATAACAACCATTGCTGGCAAATACTCAGGGATGTGAACGTTCCCTTACTTCGGTGGTAGGATTCCTCAACTATCCTGGCACCAATTATTTGAATTAAAGTTACTATACATTATATAGCAATTCAAGTTCTTGAAGTCTACCTTACATTAAAAAATTTACACCTGATAAAGGACTATGTGGACATAATGCTGTTTGTAGTATGGTTTGTAGTGTCAAAAAACCATAAACAATTTGAATGTTCATGAGTAGGGAATTGAATAAATCATGGCATATGTGTGTGCATGCACAGGCACACACACATGCGCACACACACTGTAAAATGATGTATTGGGATATATTAATGTCCCAAATGGGATGATTGTTCACAATATACAGTGAGATTAAATAAAGCAAATTCAAAGTAAAGTGAATAATATCAACCTTTAAAAAAACCAAACCTAAAAATAGGTTATGTAGTCCTTTTTTCCAGCTGGAACCATGAAGGGTGCAGAAGAGAAGAAAAGATGGTTCCTGCTGAAACTCCTAAAAAAAGTGAAGGAATTTCACAGAGCTCAAGATCAGGCACCTGAGAAAGAATTTTGCCCAAAAGATGTTTTGAAAGGCAAGGACAAATCTTATATATGAAAAGGTAAGCCCAATCACAAGGAATATGGGCAGATGTACAGAACTGACACAAGAATGGTTAGGATGGCAAGATAAGTTGGCAACTTCCATGTACCTGCAGAACCCATTACTGGCATTTATCATCAGGATCAGTATCCATGGTGTGACTCCAAAGGTCTGAAAAGTGTTGCAGCTTCTTCATCATTGTCATATCTTCAGTGGTACCTTTGTGAAGATCAACAAGGCTTCAGTTAACATGCTGAGGATTGTGGAACCACATATTGCACATAAATTGCCCTGACAGACAACACATTGATTGCTGGCTCTCTTGTTAAATTTGGAATCATCTGCATGGAAGATCTGATTCACGAGATCTATACAGTTGAACAATGCTTTCAAGAAACAAACAACTTCTGCTGGCCCTTCAAATGATCTTTTCCATGAGGTAGAATGAAGATGATGAAGATCATCTATTTTGTAGAAGGTAGAGATGCTGGCAACAGAAAAGATCAAATCAACAGGCTTATTAGAAGGATGAACTAAGGTGTCTACCTTGATTCGTTTTGTAATCTAGTCAGTTAATAAGCAGTGACTGCTTTCAATTTGAAATGTAAAACAAACACCCCCCCCCAAAAAAACCCCAAATTATGTGATTAACAAAAGAAAAAATGGGACAAGTATATATCCAATTCTTCACATGTGTTAACTATGGGAGATATGGGGAATTATTTACTTGTCATTCATTCATTTATTCATTATATTAAAAAAGGGAAGACACAGAGAGTAGAAGAAAAGAGGTAGAACACTCTCCTGGTGTTGGATGTTGGGTGAGAAGAGGGCTGGACACCAATATGTCAGTCAACCTCATTATCTCCTCTGTAAATGGGAGCAGGGGGCTTCCTCTTACTTTTTAAGCACAGAGGTTTGGAGAAGGATGTTGCCTGAGAAGGAAGAGAATGGCTGGACCACCCAAATTGCTTGCACTTACTGACAGCCCCTCTCCCTTGTACAGTTGTCTTTAGGTTGCCCAGTGCAGCTCTTTTCACAGCTATGTGCAACCACCCAGTAATACCTTGCCTCAGGAGATGTTCTGCCCTTACCAGTGACAAGCTCAAGCTCCTAGGGTGGGGAGGATGAGGGCAGCATAAGGTAATTGATGGATGAAGGTACATCTACTCCAGGTATGAGTCAAAACTTCCAGATGAGTCAAGAACTTTGCCCCATATCCATGCTTCCCTCCTCATCTCACCCACAGAGCTAGGCCCCAATTTGTGTGTGGGTTTGACTGCCAAAGATTTGCTAGGATAAGAATATAGTAGGATAATATTTGAAGTTATTAATCCATACTTTTTCTTCTCCCTGTATATATCTTTTCATCTTTCTGTTCCTCCTCATTTAAGCAGATCATGGGGAAGTGTGAGGCAGGATATTGTTTCTGGCTATTAATTGCCAGTGACCGAAATTTGAAGGAGAGATCAGGCAAGATTTCCAGAAAAGGCAGAAAAAAAGAATATGAACCTCGACCAAGTAAGTGTCTGGGCCAGAGATATGATGGAGGGGGTGGAATTTTCCAAGCTAGAAAGTGCTTCCCATAGGAATAGGGAAGTGTAGGGAGGAGATGAAGGGAGGAGTCTGTAGGAGCAAGGAGATATGGTCAGTGCCTCATTTCCAACTATGTTAAGAAGGGAGTAGTAAGACTCCATGCAGAAAATGGATGCTTGGTATTGAAACAAATGAAACTAAGAGGATCCATTTCCCCCATGGCAGACATTTTGGTATTACAAAAAATGTTGCAATGAATTATCCTTGTGTCCCTGTACTAGATGTTTTTGGAATTTATATTTTAGAAGTTGACTTTCTGGGTCCTAACCTTCAAACTTTGCTAGATATTGCAAAAAGTTTTTAGCGTTATACCAATCTGCTCTCTCAATCTCTTAATCTTTTTCTTCTTAAATTTAAACTATACTCCTTATTGTAAAACTTCACTGCTCATTAATCATGGGTAATTAAGAATTTGAAATTTCCCATTTCCACGACTTCCTTACCACTACTTGTCATCAACAAACTTTTGAAGTTTTTCCAGTGTGACGACATGAAATGGTATCTTGTTTTAATTTGCATGCTTCTATTATTAGTAAGTTACAACTTTTTTTTTCATATCTTTATTGGTCCTATAGAGCTTGTCTGTGAACTGAAGTTTTATATTCATTTCTTTACTGGGCTTTTTGTCTTTTTCTTATTTATAGGATATTTTTATATATTCTAGATGGCAGTTATTTCTCAAATGCCTTGTAAGTATTTTCTCTGTCTCTAGCTTGCCTTTCAAACTTTGTTTATGACATCTAAAGTATGATATTTAAAATGTTTCTGTTATCAAATTTATTCATATTTTAGTTTGTACTTAATGGTTTGTTTTTTTATTCTTAAAAGATTTTGTTTCAGAGCAATTTTATCTTCATAGTAAAATTGAGCAGAAGGTACCCAGAAATCCCATATACTCCCTGCCCCTATACATGCACAGCCTCCTCCATTATCAATAGCCCCACCAGAGTCATACATGTGTTACAATTGATGAACATTTTTAATTTTTAAGACATCTTTCCTTACTTCAATGTTATGAGATTGTCTCCTACATTTTCTTCTAAAACCTTTGAGGGTTACCTTTAAGTATTTAATCCATTTTTTCTTCCTATTTGTGTATGGAATGAGGAGGAATTCAATATTCTGATACATTTTAAAATTTGTTCCTCAATCACATGAGGTCAACCCATCCTATTGGCAGATTCACCTGCAGCCACACTGAAAGATCGAGGGTAGCAAAACAGTTCATAGCAGGCAGCAGGACTGAGCATTGTGGGTAAACCACTGGGCTCATGGATGAGCCTCATAAACCAAACAGTGAACTAGTGGTGTTACCTGGGTTAGTGAGTGGGATGACCTCTGTGGAATCCCCCATATCATGAACATTAACTAATGGGAAACCAGGGACATTCAACTGATTGAAAAAGGATACAGCGGGCCTAGACTCATAACTGGATATCAGGGTCTGGGTCAAAACAACAAACTAACCAGCAAACATAGCAGCAAATATGGCAGAACTAACACAGCCAAAGTATTATCCAACCAAGTGTAGACAATCCAGAGGAAAGCATTTTCTGGATAATGTTTCCTCTCTGTAATGTCACTAATTTATTTAACATACACTGTAGTCTTCTTTAAGTTCTTAAAAAACTCAACACAGTGGAGAGAAAAGAAATATACTATTTTAATTGTTTAGTTGGAAAAAATAAAATTTATATTTATTTCTCCCCTGCTAAAACAAAAACAAAAATAAAATCAATTTTAACTATTTGAGCAGAGATTACAATTTTGTCCTATAAGTAAAACAACTACAAGAAATTTCACAGTAATTTTAGTATTTATACAGCTTTTTAAAGAAAATAAAACATTGAATTATAAAAAGCATTTATACTGGAACACAGAGAACTATATTCAATATCTTGTAATAACCTATAATGGAAAAGAATATGAAAAAGAATATAGATATATTCACTTTGCTGTACACCAGAAATTAACACAACATTGTAAGTCAACTACACTTCAACTTAAAAAAAAAGCATTTATACTGGTATTATGCCTTCTGAAGTAAAATCTCAGTGTACATCATCTAAGTTTTCAGAATTAAAAAGTATAACCCAGAATCCGGCGTGTAATTTCCAAGGTGAACGTCAATTTAAGTATTTGAAATACAGCTTGATCTTTGTGATAAAATTAAAAAAAGAAATTAGCTGGGACTATCCCACATGCATTCTAAAGCCCCCAGTTAGCCTAGGTAATTTTTCTTATTCTCCCACAACACATGGCATTCTTTCTATGAATGACATCAGTTTGGAAATACCCCGTGGTTTCTGAGTTATAAATGGATAGCTCACCATGAACTCCTGATTATATTATGATTCATACTTTCACTTCTGTTTTTATACTATCATTTTGAAATAGTGAAAGTGAAACTGTGTTTCACTGGCAAACAGTTCACTAGGGAGAAGAAAAATATGGTTGAATATAATAATTTACAAAATATTTAAGGTTTATTGTCTAAGAATATTGTGAAAACCATTTCTTAAGGAAAAAACAATGTAGTTGTGACCAAAAAATTGCTCTTAGAAAGTGAATCTTGGCGTTAACAGTGACGATTGTCAGAGTTCTGCTTTGCATGGGAGCATTGCTTATGATTCCTTCTGGCATCTATCTATCTATCATCTATCTATCAATAAATCTTTTAAAACTCTTTTTATTCATGGAACTGGTTTATGAATCATAGCCTTTTACCTCTAGAATTTGTTCTCTTAACAATTACACTATGGTAGAAAGATGATGCTAGCTAGTTAGAGAAAAATGAATGAGCAAGAAAGAAAAAAGAACCATATGGAAATTTCCAACATAATTCCAGGCTTGAGAGCCTTTATTCATACTTCAAGTTTCCTTAGGGCAGGTGTCATGCCTGTTCATTGCAGTGTCTTTTGTACCTTTGCCAGTTTCTGGCACATAGCAACATTCAACAAATATTTGTTGAGTAAATAAACACAGCAAGTTAAAAGCAACTTCTTGAACTTCATGGTTTTCTGTGGAAAACCACAAGAAAAAAATGTGTTCTGAGGTCTCAGCATTCTAGTAACCAAGGAGTATCAGGAATCTAATGAGATCCTTCTCTTATAAGATCCTTCTCTTATGAGATCCTTAACATAGCGATGCTACTTTAAGGGTATCATAAGCTATGAGGTCGAAAACTAGATGCCTCAATGCCTTGTGATTCTTCATTTAACATTATTTGTAGAATGAGAATTTTCCCAAAGATTATAAACCCTTTCTAAAGACTAATGTGATTTAAAATATCTTTTATTAAGTATAAATTTATCTTCTGGGCTGTCTGTTACCAAAGGACAGTTCCTACCAAAGAATTATGTCTTGTGGGTCAATATGTGTTTTCCTATGAATGAATGAATTCCTCAAAATCAAATGTCTCCTTCTCAGACCAAAAATATTTTTCTATCTACACTGCTTTAATTTTTGTACTTCATATCTACCAGCTCCTTTAGTTTAAGGCATTGAAGAATGATCTTATCTAAGAGAGAATGTACCCTTCTATTTTAAACCATAATTAACATCTTAAAATGGGGTAATCTAACAGACCAGTTAGTCAGTCACTCTTTGTATTTCTAAGAGGTCAGAACACAGGAGGGATATGACTGTATAAGTGGTAAGGAGTGAAAAATGTTTAGAAGACTGTTTAGTAGGAAATAGAAAAGTTACTCCTTCCAAAAATTGTCTGGAAGCCCCCAAACATCATTTAAAAATATTAAAACATCCCAACACCAGTTATACCAATAACCTGAGCTGAAAATAACATTAAGAATATGCTGAGAATAGCGGTGATAGTAAAAAAAAAAAAAAAAAAAAAAGGCTCTTGCTTTAATCCATTACATTTTAGGATAGCAAAAGATTAATCAGCAATAAATTATCACAACAAAATTGTTATAAAGATTAAATGGATATTACTGAAAAGAATGTCAAAGAGTGAGCTTCTCTTTGAAAACTTAAGAAAATTAAGAGCAGAAATTGGAAGTTATCTTAATGAGACAGAATAGCTTATAAACAATTAAGACTTGATTTATAACCTGTTAAATATTTTTTTAAAGAAATAATAAGTTAAAAAGAAAGGGAGTTTGTCAGCCTGGCATATGAAAGAAGAAAACAAAGAACCTATGAAGTACACTTTGGCAGAGAATTCTAGAGACATTTGTTCCTGCGATTTGTCCTTTCTAGTGCTGATTGTTGAAATTGTAGCATTATTCTTTGCTTGATGCCATTAAACATCTTGTTTATATCAACCCTCACTTACTCTGAATTCATATTCACTAAGTAATATTTTTATTATAATTTGATTTCTGATATAACTTTACAAGGAAGGAATGCTTTGGCTAGAGGACCCTTTGGCAGTTATATCTCTCATTATAATTAATAAGAGATATTTTTTCCTGGTTTGTACAGAACCCTCTTGAATGTAGCTTGAATAAGTTACAATTCCCAAGTCTGACCAAGTCTGGGACACTGAGGAAACTGAATTTTCAAATAGACAAAGTTGAACAACAGATTGAGCTGCAATGGCTTCCCCAAGGGTGTCGCCAATTTGATGGGCTCTCCTCATTTCTTATGGGGACCATATGAAAGAGTATCTGGTAAAATGCATGGATATAGTGGTGCACCACTTACATGAGGAAGAGGGAAAGAAAATAGTGTACTGAGAAGAAGCAGAGCAGAGAGAAAAAAGAGAGCATTCAGCATCCTTGCTTTATTGACATATTAAGCTCCGATATATGGTACCTTGTCAGGTATGATGGTTAATTTCATGTGTCAACTTAACTGGGTCATGGGGTACACAGATATTTGGTCAAACATTATTGATGATGATGATGATGATGTCAGTGAGGGTGTTTACTGATGAGACTGACATTTGAATTGGTAGACTGAGTAAAGCAGACAGTCCTCTGCAATGTGGATGGGTCTTATCCAATCAGTTGAAGGCCTGGAATGAACAAAAGGTTTAACCTCCTTTCTGCATGAGAGAAAACTCCTTCTGCCCTGGCTGCCTTTGAGCTGAGGCATCAGTTTTTTTGCATCTTTCAGACTCTAATTGAAACATCGGCTCTTCCTGGGTCTGCCTGCTGGTATTCAGACTGGAACTACATCATCAGTTCTAGTGAGTCTCCAGCTGGCCGATTGAAGATCTTGGGACTTGTCAGCCTTAATAATCATGTGAGCTTGTTCCTTATAAATAAATCTCTTTCCCCATCTATATACCTCCTATTTGTTCTGTTTCTCTAGAGAACCCTGACTAAATACATCAGGGGTCTTCCTGAAATGGCAATCACAAGAACATTTTACTGTTGCAAATGAATTAGGTCCTTAATGTACTCACTGGCAGGGGAAAAATGTTTTCACCTACACTAGATTTTTCTGTGACTCAGTGTGAATATGTTTCTTATTTTTTTCTTTAATGAGAATATATCCCATCTCATTAACACTTGTCAAATCTATACTCAGTAATGGAAAATTATATACAGTAATGAACTTAAAAGTTTGGTGTCCTCTTATGTCAGAGGTATCTGTGGTACATCTCACCTGGTTGGTTTTATTTGTGATGCTGCCACATTTGCTTTAGCTTAATAGGTTCTTCCCTCAAACTTGACTCATCTCTCCACTACAATGTCAACAGTTCCACAACTTGCAAGCCCTACAAAATTATTTTTAAGACTCACGTATTAAAGGAAAATATAAATCAACAGTTGACATACTCCACGATGGTAACAAAAGAACATGCATTAATTCCACAAGCATTTATTGGGCACATACCAATATACCAGACTGGAGAAACAAATATGAAACAAACACAGACCCTTTCCTTAAAGAGGGAGGATAGGAAAAGAGATATGAAGGCTAAGAGGAAAAAGAAAGTGCCTGGTGTTTATGGAGCTTCTACGCTTTACCAGACACTATTAAAGACTTTACAGTGGATCTTCCCAACAACTCTCTAAAATAGGTACTATTATCCCTCTGTCATGTATGAGGACACCTATTCTCAGAGAGGTCCTCCAGTTAGGACAGTGGAAATTAAGACTAGCATTCACTAAGCCTCAGTGAAAGAGTGGAGTTCAAATGGGGTTTATACCTTCACACACTTTCTGCCACATTGTGTGATATGATAGCCACTAGATACATGTGGCTATTAGGCACTTGAAATGTGGCCAGTCCACAAAAACAGAAATAAAGATCAGTGGAACAGGATAGAAATCCCAGAGATAAACCCAGGCACATATGGTCACCTTATCTTTGATAAAGGAGGCAAGAGTATACAGTGGAGAAGAGACAGCCTATTCAGTAAGTGGTGCTGGGAAAACTGGACAGTTACATGTAAAAGAATGAAATTAGAACACTTCCTAACACCATACACAAAAATAAACTCAAAATGGATTAAAGACCTAAATGTAAGGCCAGACACTATCAAACTCTTCGAGGAAAACATAGGCAGAACACTCTATGGCACAAATCACAGCAAAATCCTTTGTGATCCACCTCCTAGAGAAATGGAAATAACAACAAAAATAAACAAATGGGACCTAATGAAACTTAAAAGCTTTTGCACAGCAAAGGAAACCAGAAACAAGACCAAAAGACAACCCTCAGAATGGGAGAAAATATTTGCAAATGAAGCAACTGACAAAGGATTAATCTCCAAAATTTACAAGCAGCTCATGCAGCTCAATATCAAAAAAACAAGCAACCCAATCCAAAAATGGGCAGAAGACCTAAATAGAAATTTCTCCAAAGAAGATATAAAGCTTGCCAACAAACACATGAAAGAATGCTCAACATCATTAATCATTAGAGAAATGCAAATCAAAACTACAATGAGATATCATCTCACACTGGTCAGAATGGCCATCATCAAAAAATCTAGAAACAATAAATGCTGGAGAGGGTGTGGAGAAAAGGGAACACTCTTGCACTGCTGGTGGGACTGTAAATTGATACAGCCACTATGGAGAACAGTATGGAGGTTCCTTAAAAAACTACAAATAGAACTAACATACGACCCAGCAATCCCACTTCTGGGCATATACCCTGAGAAAACCATAATTCAAAAAGACTCATGTACCACAATGTTCATTGCAGCTCTATTTACAATAGCCAGGACATGGAAGCAACCTAAGTGTCCATCATCAGATGAATGGATAAAGAAGATGTGACACATATATACAATGGAATATTACTCAGCCATATAAAGAAACAAAATTGAATTATTTGTAGTGAGGTGGATGGACCTAGAGTCTGTCATACAGAGTGAAGTATGTCAGAAAGAGAAAAAAAAATACCATATGCTAACACATATATATAGAATCTGAAAAAAAAAAAAGGTCATGAAGAACCTAGGGAAAAGATGGGAATAAAGACACAGACCTACTAGAGAATGGACCTGAGGATATGGGGAGGGGGAAGGGTAAGCTGTGACAAAGCGAGAGAGTGGCATGGACATATATACACTACCAAACTTAAAATAGATAGCTAGTGGGAAGCAGCCGCATAGCACAGGGAGATCCGCTCCGTGCTTTGTGACCACCTAGAGGGGTGGGATATGGAGGGTGGGAGAGAGGGAGACACAAGAGGGAAGAGATATGGGAACATTTGTATATGTATAGCTGATTCACTTTGTTATAACTCAGAAACTAACACACCATTGTAAAGCAATTATACTCCAATAAAGATGTTAAAAGAAAGAAATTACATTAAAAAAAATTGTGGCCAGTCCAAACTGAGATGTACTATAAACATAGACTGCAAATCATATTTCAGAAACTTAGTATGAAAAACAATGTAAAATATCTTATTAATAATTTTTATACTGATTACTTGTAGAATTGATAATTTATGGATATACTGATGTATTTGTCATGGTTTTCCAGAGAAACAGATCCCATAGTACTTATCTGTCCATCTGTCTATCATCTATCTATCTATCTATCTATCTATCTATCTATCTATCTATCATCATCATCATCTATCTTTCATCTATCTATCTATCTGACAGAGAGAAACAGAGATAGAGAAAGAAACAGACAGACAGACAGAGAGGAGAGAGAGAAAGGGATTTATTTTAAGGAATTGGCTCATGTGTTTGTAGGGGCTGGTAGGACTGAAATCTACAGAGTAGGCTGGCAGTCTGGAGATTCAGGTAAAAATTGCTATTGCAGTCTTGAGTCTGTGATCTGCAGGGCAGGCCAGGCAGGCTGGAAACTCAGGTAGTGTTATGGACTGAATTGTTTCCACCTCTTTTCCCTCTCCCAACAATTCATATGTAGAAGCATTAACCCACAGTGCAACTATATTTGAAGATATGGCCTTTAAGCGATAATGAAGGTTAAATGAGGTCATAAGGGTGGGGCCCTAATCTAATATGACTTGTGTCTTTATAAGAAGAGGAGGAGTCACGAGGAATGCATGAACTCAGAGAAATGGCCATGTGTATACACAGTGAGAAAAAGCCTCTCTGAAAGCCAAGGAGAGAGGCCTCAGGAAAAATTAAACTGCCAACCTTGATCTTGGACTTCCAGCCTCCAGAACTGTGAAAAAATAAGTTTTTATTATTTAAGCCACCTAGTCTGTGGTATTTTGTTAAGACAGGCCTAAGAAACTAATACAGGTAGGGTTTCTATGTTGCAATCTTGAGGTTGAATTCCTTCTTCTTTGGGAAATCTCAGTCCTTGCTTTTAAGGCCTTCAACTGATTGGATGAGGCCCACCCACATTATAGAGAGTAATTTGCTTTACTTAAAATCTATTGATTAAAATGTTAATCATGTCTAAAAAATATTTTCACAGCAATATCTGAATCAGTGTTTGAGCAAACAACTGGATGCCATAGCCTAGTCACACTGACACAGAAAATTAACCATCACACTTGGGCTCAATAAAATACACGATTAAAATTATTTCCTTTTTTCTTTTTAAAATGTGATTACTAGAAAATCAAAAATTTTGTATGTGGCTCACATTTGTCACTCATATCAGATTTCTATTGGATTCTACTGCTCTAGACATTTATGAAAGTAGATAGCAAGTTTCATAGAAGATATATGCACAAAATGCCATGTGAGCATAAAAGAAAGACATTGACATCTATTTGGGGCTGTTAAGGAAGATTTTGCAGGGATGGTATGATGGTTAAAGTGCAAACCCTGGAACCAGAATGCTTGGGTTGAATCTCTGCTCTGTCACTTCACTGGATGGGTGGACTAGAGCAAGAAATTTACTCTCTCTGTGCCTTGTTTTCCTTATCTGTAAAATAGGGGTAGTAACTAATCCTCCTGCATGGGGTTGTTATGTAGTTTAAATGATTTTATACATTAAAGTATTTAGAACAGTGTCTGAGACAGTGCATTTCAGTAAATATTACTTAAAGAAGGTTGTGCTTGAGCAGAATCTGGATGGATGGGGAGCTGGACAGATCCTGAAGGGCTTATTGAAACGGGATGAATTTCCAGTGAAGGGAACATCAGACCTTCTTCTCTGGTCTTCACTTTCTGTCTTACCACAGGAAATCAGCAGCTGGGTCTCAATTAATATATTCTGTGACTTAGAGTTCAACCAACTTGAGTTGACTTCTTGTATCATTTGGCGAATGCACTTGACACTGTTCTTGGCACTCCTTTTTGTTCTGATTCTACCTGACCTCAGCAGCACTCAGCAGTGCTGACCATGGCCTTCTTTTCAAAACACTGGATTTTTAGCATGATTGTTGCTTGGTTTTCTCCAGTCTCCTGTGTGCTCCAACTTTGGCTCCTTTGCACAATTCGTCCTCTTCTGGGTCAAGTTCAATCCTTATCTCTCTATTCTTCTCATTTTAATCTCTCTTCCTAGAAAATTCCATACATACTCATGCAAGACCTTGGTTACCACATATACTGCACATGACTCACAAATTTGTAGCTATAGTCCAAACTTTTCCACTGAGCTCCGGATCTGAATAATCAAATGCGTACCGGATTCCCTCCACTCTACATCTCAGAGACATCTCATATTCAAGTCTTAAAACGTGTTCACCTGCCTCTCTCCATCACATACACCTTGTTCATTTTCAGTGTTTCCAACTTGTATCTTACAAAGCCAGAAACTTATGAGTTATACCTTATCCCTCTCATTATTATTCTCCTAATCCAACACAACATCAAGACTTAGTTCTATTCCTCTGAATCCAAGGCTGCCATTGTTTCTCACTGGATAACTGGATTAATCTTTGCACTCTTTTTGACCCCCTTCTAATTTCTTATCCACACTGTAGCCAGGCTGGTATTTTTGAATTTCAAATCTCATCATATAATTACTCTTCTAAAAATATTTAATAATTTCTCATGTTCATTGGATAAATTAAGGTTGTAATTTCTGGACCCTAACTACAACTGCAGCCCCATTTCACATCAGGCTTCTCGTCATTTGGCCACACAGATCTTTTGCCATTACCTTGTTCCAATCATGCACCTTTTGGCCATAGGACCTATTCCTCCGCCTGCACCCCCCTTCCCTATGTTCTCAGAGCATTATTCTCCTTCAGAGAATTTACCTTAATTATTCATTACCTTTGTTCATATGATCCTTTGATTATTATCTGTGTCCTCCACTGGAATATAAGCACTCAGAAGTCCAAAAGGGCTTGTGTCTTTATTCCCCTCCTATTGTATCTCTGCTCTAACAGAGAAGGACAAATAAGTGTATGGTTTCAATCAGTGCTCACATCAACTCTCCCTTGTAGCTACTTTCATTCCACAGTTTCCATGTGCAGCCAGAGAGGTTCAGCTGGTTTACTGACACACCCAAGATTGGAAAACTGGTAGCTGGAAGAACTTGGAACTGAAATCAGATCATGCTGTTTTTACTCTTCCATACTTTATTTTAGACCTCCCTGTTTCTTAAGCTTGGGGAAAAAGAACCACATGACTATGCCCATCTCCTCTTCTTTTGTTAGTGATTATACTGGACATCTAGGCTCTCAGGGACTGTACTTATTTATGCACATGCATTTTTTGATTTTCATTTGTTTATTAATTAACTTTTTTGGGGAGAACAGTTTTATTTATTTGTTTATTTGAAGTATAACTGTTCAGGTTTGTTACAGCAAAGTGATTCAGTTATATATATATATATATTCTCTATATATTTATATATGTATACTTTTTCAGATTCTTTTCCATTTTATGTTATTACAAGATATTTAATGTAATTCCCTGTGCTATTCAGTAGGTCCTTTTAAAATCTATTTTATATACAGTAGTGTGTATCAGTTAACTCCAAACTCCTAATTTATCCCTCCCTCACCCACCTCTTTCCCCTTTGGTAACCATAAGTTTGTTTTCTATGAACATGCATTTTTTTTGTTTTGTTTTGGAAGAATAAACTGACAATTTTTTAATGAAATGTGATTAAGAGAAAATCACCTCTGATGGTCCCATAACCAGGACCTCTGGATATTTTTGATTAAGTGGAAGAAAAATATAGACTCATAAAACTGAGAAAAAAATCTTTATTAATGAATAGAAAGATTATTCCAGATATTCTTCAAGAAAAACAAATCCATTGAGGTGAAAAGCAGAATGGTTTAACTCAAGTACATAAATAAATACATTGACAAAATTTTACCATCTCTAATAGCAATAATCAGAATGATTTGTCTGGTTATACATTTTTTATTAAGTTGGACCACATAAAATTGATGATGTTTGACTCTTTTTGACCACAAAACAGCATTTTCTTATGGTTCAATTCCCTCATAAAGAGATATTCCCCTATTTCTTCTCTGAGATCCAGGAAAATTTTACTTAACAACCCATTAAAAAGAGGCCAACTTTGATTGACTTTGTTGACTAGAATGTTGATTCTTTTTTCCTTCCACATTACCATATATGCACCTATTTTCCATCTGGATGCTGTGGACTAGTTAGAGGGAATTGCTATTTGACCAAGGGTAATGGGGCCCCATGAATAATGGAGGAGCTCATGAAACTCCAAAGATCTACTGTACTTATAATTTCCTTTTAGAGAAAATGACCTGAAGCAGTATCTTCCTGCAAATTTTGATATGACCCATGGCATACTCATGCTGAATGAAAACAATGAGTGTGGTGGATTAGACTGGGGACCAGGAGGTAAAGTCTGTTAGAGAGAAGGAGATGAGAAATCATGTTGACCAGGAGAGATGTTTTCAGTTACTGAATTTCCAGTTCCTAATCTCTTTCTAAGAGGCCCTGCTATACTTTATATCTTACCTATGAATATCCATGAAAATTTCCTTTTGTAGCCTTCTAATAAAACTCCTTTTATTTGCCCTTGTTGAAGAAAATGGTTTCCCTCACCAAACAGTCACTGACCAAGACAAGAATTAAATGGGATGACATATGTGAGGTTTTTTTCCTTTTCTTTGATAAACTATAAAGATAAATATGAAGACCAACTATTGAAAAAAATGAATTATTCTTCCTCTTGGGAAACTTAGGTTTCAGAACAGAAATTTATTTCATGTTGCCCAAATAGATTGTGAAGAAACAGTAGCCAAGCCAAGGAAGATGTTGCTTCAATGAGGTATGAAATGCATGTTATTAGATGGGGTTTTATCTTAGACATTCAGCCTAAGTGTACAAGCAAGCATCATTTATTTCCAATCCAGAGGATTTTAGAAGTCATTCAGTTGGATTTTCCCTCTTTCCTTCAGAAGAGATTAGTCTGAGCTCTTGCAGTTTATGCACAACCAAAGAGATCACCTCTGACCATACTTCAAGATTTAGTGATACAGAAATAATATCAATTGGGCTAGTCCTTAGGTCTCATTCCTTATGAGAAAGTTTCATCCCTGTAGCTGTATGAACAAGTGTTTTTAGAAAAATTGTTTTCTACAGCATAGAGAAACACACTGGAGAATATTATAAATGTATTTCATTTATTTCACAAACCTTTTAATTAGCCTTCAGAGGGGGTTATTCAAACAAAGATCGAGCTGAACTCAAAGGTTAAAGATCTGAAATCAGAAGACTCATCTTTCTTTTCAGTATATATATGTGTATGTATAACTAAGTCACTTTGCTGTACACCTGAAACTGACACAACATTGTAAATCAACTATACTCCAAAATAAAATAAAAATTTTAAAAATTAAAAAAAGAAGAATCATCTTTATTTTCTTTATTGCAGAACATGAGTTCTTCATAGCTCTCTAATATCTGGCCTTATCTATGGATAAGAAGATCTGGGGTTGACCTACAGTTCCTTTTGAAATGTTTTTTCAGTAATTTAGAACAGATATCTTCATCTATTTTATGTTTTATCCCTGGTACCAGATATCAGTAAGATATAGGGTGATTTTGGAACTTTCCCAAGGGTAAATGATTAGTGTAGAGTTCACATCAAGAGCTTTTTTTTTTTTTTTATAAATTTACTTATTTATTTTATTTTATTTAATTTTGGCTGCTTTGGGGTCTCTGTCGCTGTGCGCGGGCCCTCTCTAGTTGCGGCGAGCGGGGACTACTCCTTCGCTGTGGTGCACAGGCTTCCCATTGCGGTGGCCTCTCCCGTTGCGGAGCACAGGCTGTAGGCATGCGGGCTTCAGCAGTTTTGGCACACGGGCTCAGTAGTTGTGGTTCACGGGACTAGTCGCTCCACAGCATGTGGGATCCTCCCGGACCAGGGCTTGAACCCGTGTCCCCTGCATTGGCAGGCGGATTCTTAACCACTGCACCACCAGGCAAGCCCCACATCAAGAGCTTTTAAGAAGATAACATTTCTGGTTTAGAGCCCCAAAGACAATATCTCTGAACTGGGAGTAAATATTGGATATGAGGAATTATGTTTCTTATTTCTGACAAGCAATATGTTGCATACAATGGGATGTAGATTTTATGGTGATTAGAGAGGGACTGAGCTTGGAGGGAACTTTTTATTATGAGATAAAAGTGCAGACCTTCATGAAAGTGTTTTCCTTAAAGCCGAGCTTGAGACTTTGTATAGCCTTTCATCAATGTCCGCAATCATTCAGGCATTCTAGGATCAGTAAAAGTGTGTCAATATTCTGAAGGCTCCACTAGTTCTCTGTCTGCTTGCCATTGCTTCAGGAGTTCACTGACCACTGCTGTCAACAAGGGGGCATCCATAGCAAATGTTTATATCCTTTAAATATCTACTATGTACCAGTTACCAGTTGGGCAAAATGGGTAAAATGATGTCACTCTATCATATTTAAGGCATTGTGTCAAAGCCTATGTACTATTTCAGTTTAATCTTAAAAGAAACCCTAAAAAGAAGATATTATTGAAATATATTTTACAGATACAGAGGCTGGAGTTTAGAGAGGTAAGCCTGCCTGCTCCCTTCTACATATATACACATAACTATTAAGTGGAAGTTTCAGGATTCAAATCCAAGTTTATTTTATTCTTAATCTGGTGCTCTGAACTAATATACCTACTGCTTCCAAATACCTTTATTTATTTATTTTTTTGCCTTCAAGGTGAAACCATGGATAATCATTAATTAAATCCATTTCTCCTGTAATCTGCCTTTACTAGTCAAGGTCATTTTAATTGCTGCCACAAAAGACTTGCATGTCCTCCACATTGCACATAGCCTAAACAATAAGATGTTTGCTTAAACCATAAATAGTTTTCAAGAGACAGTTCTGTCTAGTTCGAGCTGAGCTGTTTAAGACTGCATGGGACCAGTGACCCTTCAACTGGGCATGTGCAAGTGTCTGCTTGGTGACCTTTTGAATGTGCAGAGGCCTGTAGCCTAGTTATACCTGCACAGGATGATCACTATGGCACCTTTTTCCAATCACCTGTATCTACGCTCCCCATGCTCCCCACCCTGCTTCTTTACTCTTTAAGCCATAAATACCACAAGTCCTTGCCTTCAGGGAAGTGGATTTGAGGTTTTTCTCCTGTCTCCATGCTTGGCTACTTTTCAAATAAACCCTCTCTTTACTGAAGATTTCTGTGTCTCAGCATTTTGGCTTGAAGTGCATCAGGCAAAAAGAACCGTGTTTGGTAACAGAGGGACTGAAATTCGAATAATAGTAGTAAACCTGTTAGTAATCAATCAAGCAAATTATGATGGAGGAAAGCACAGACACTAAGAGAATATGGGGGAGACAAACAAACTTGATTGATGCAATAAGACATGGTACCCTGGAGAAAGTGATCATGCTGATAAGTAAGAATCAGTCAATAGTGATGGAAGAAAACCGTATTTCAGACATTGGGAAGGGCATGTGCACATATTGGAAATGACATATTATTTTTCTGCAGTTGACACCCAGACATATTTTGCTATTAAAAAGTAATTTATGCAAGAAGAGATGAGTCCCCAAATATGATATTTATGCTGTGGATGAAGAGGAAGAGAAGATTTGAGAGATGTTGAGAATAGGATTTACTAAATTTGGTGATTAGATTGAATGTAAAGAGGAGATGAAAAAGAAGAAGACCTCAAAGATGATTGCTAGTTTTCTGTATTGGCTGACTGTTTTATCAAAGGAGTGGCTACATAAGAGGAATAGGTTATTAGGAAAATGATGGGGTACTTCTACAGGACACACAGAGGGGGAGGTTTAGAATTGTACCAATGGATCTGGAGCTCAGCAGAGAGGTCCAAGCTAAAGATATGCTTCTAGAACTCATCAGCATAAAGGACTTGGTAATTCAAGTCCTTAGAGGGAATGAGATGTTTTAGGGATAGTGTGAAGAAAGAGAAAGAAGAGGATGAGTAGAGGAAGCTCCAACATTTAAAGGATGAGCAGAGGAAGAGGAGCCTGTGAAAAACGAAGAGAAGGAAAAACCAGGTAGGTGGAAAATAATCCAGGGTTGACTATAGTCAATAGAGCAAAGGGAGGTGAGAACTTCCAAAAAGAGTATGTATGGAACTGCTTCAAATTCTACAGAGAAGTGGGAAAAGATTGAAAAGCATCCTTTGAATTTAGCAATAGGGGGAAGATTGAGATAACATTCTCTTTAGTTTAATGACAAATTTTGATGCTCACTTTCTTCACTGAGATAAGGCTTTGTATGATTAGAGATGGCTGGGGAGGGAGGTGTCAACTTAGGGTTTGCACACTGCTCCAATATCCATAAAGAGGTAGCATGGTAGAAAAATATTTCTTCTGGCTCCTTGAAGTAAGATTACTGAAATCAGCCTCACATAATTTCTCTATGTGTGCACCCCACTAATAGAGATCAAGGGACTTCTCCTTAGAAGGAGACTGCTGCAAGAATAAGGATTTATTCTTCTCCACCTTCAGAGCCTCTCTGAGTATAATCTATGCAGCAAACATTGGATGAAGAGTCTGTATTTTCAGTATCAGAAGTTGTGGGTGTCCAAATTATGTGTTTGTAGATTAGTTTTAAGAATATAACTTCTACTAATCACACTGAATGAGAATTGTGCTTTTACACATTGTGACACCAGGCAATTAATCAGAAATAAGAATTTTCAAGGTTAAGCTTGAAGTCAGGTAAGCTTGTGTGTAGATAATGCCTCGTACTTTCTGGGTGATCTTAGGCAGTTACTTAACTTCTTTTAGTTCCAATTTCCTCCTAGGTGAAACAGGAATGATGACAAGGTTTTTATAAGTATTTAAGGAGATAATGTAGAGCTCTTTGCACATAACCACTGCTCAGTAAATGTTAACCACTATTATTTCTACTTTAATCTCTAAAGTTAATTTTTCTTCTCTGTGTTGGAACCCATCCTTGAATGGAGATTTTCATGCATTGCTCCCATACCTCACCATAACCCATTCTCCTTAGGGTACTCAATCTCTCTTTTTGTTTCTTTCTTTTTAAAAATCTTTCTTGCTATTAGTCATGCCTAGTGGTCAATTACTTTAAACAAATTAATGCTTTTCTTTGGAACCTGATGCCTATTGAATGAACTTTGAATTTATTTTCTTCCTTTTTATGACCAACTCTTTCAAGAACTAGTCTACACTCACTCTCATTTTTCCATTATCTGTTTTGTTCATAAACTTTGACATGGAATCTTAGCCTCCTGAAACTGCTTATGGGAATGTCATTGGTGACATATTTCTAGTGAAAATCAATGGCCTTTTAAAATTCTCAACCTCTTGGGCTATTCAGCTGCATGTGATTCTATTGAGAACTGCCTTCTTGAAAAACTCTCTTACCCTTTTCTGTGTCACTACAACATCCCCAATTTTTTCCCCACTGGCACTTCTTTTCCCCCTACATCCCAGTCAGTGGAGTTTCTCAAGGATTAGTCTTTAACTTTCTTTTTTCTTTTATACACTAATTTCTTCAGAGTTTTATTTACTTACAGTTTTCATCATAACTTTGATGACGAAAAGTATCACATCTTCATGTGTTCTGAGTTTTTAACTTGTACTCAACCTTCATATTTCTGAATACCTTGAACCCCTGCTATCTTCTCATTTTTCAGCTTTTACTTTCATCTCTTTCTTGGGTTTTACTACTTTCTAGCCAATAAGGACAACTCCCTTTTCTATATTTCTTTTGTACTGTAACATTCAGGTTAGAATCTGCTTTGAACTCTGTGAAAACACTGTTCTCGAGCAGCTTATTTGCACTTTGAGGACAGCACTCAAATTAATATTTCTTCTGTGAAACTTAAATACTCGATAATTAATTACTATGTCCATCAAAAAAAAATGTTAATGCTGTAGATGAAAAACAAAACATAGGTAAACATTGGAGAAGAAATAGTTTTACACCCTAGAGTGGTGTAATACTTATTTGGGAACTTGTGTTTATTGTCAAGCTAAGTTTATTTAATAATATTAAGAGACATAATAGGAATATGAGATTTAAATGTATTAAATATTGGGGGTCATATAAAACAAATATACTACACAAATTTTTTTTCCTCTTTTTTGTTAATTATTTGGCTTTGGAACATAATCCATTTAATATGTTTCTCCATAACCCTGGTTAAGAAATGAATACAATTTTTTTTTTCTGGAATATTAAAATTGGATATTTAGCAAACATTTTATGATTCATAATTTGGAGAAGGCAATTAATGTTGAATATAATTACTCTCATTAAAATCTGATTTGTGCAGTTAATTAGAAAAAATCCATGGGTAGCAAATTCTATGTTGAAGAAATACTTTATTTTGTATGGTGCTGAGAAAGCTTTCCTAAACTTTCAGGTTATTTTCTTTGAAAAAATTCAAACTAAATCTCAAATAAATTGTAAATTCAGTAAGAAAAAAAAATATATAAATGCAATAAGCTCCTTGATACAAATCCACACAAAAAGGGAGCAATTTTTCACTGAGTTGAAAGAAAGAACTATTTCTCTTATTTCTACCTAGTATACCTAGATTAGTCTCAGAAAGTACATAGACTTGTTTGTGTGTTGTCTGGTTGAGAAATGACTAAGATTTTATTCTGGACGAGGTCACTTGGAAAGCTTCTGGTGGTGATCAAACAATAATTATGATACTATTTGGGGCTATATGTCAGAATATTGAAAGCTCAGTTTGAAGTCTTTTCAGCAGCTGAGTCACTGTAGTGCCCTTGCAAATGACTTTTATTTTTGCACCTCAATTTTTTCTATCACAATCCAAAGGGGAATTTCAATCCAAAAATACAATGAATTGCTTAATAATGAGAAAAATTTGAAATCAGAAAAAGGGAAAAGTAAAAAAGCTAATAAAGTCTTACAGGAATTTTGCCAGCTGAGAGGTAAGGGCCAAATGTGGGTGAATTACAACTGAGACAGTTTGATAGCACCAGTATTTTATTTTAGTCTATCTGAAGGGAATACGTCTCCAAGATGCCATATTTTCAGCCCCAGATATCAGCTTTATTTGATATATTGCTATTGTGATTTTATTCATTCACTCTTTTATTCTATCAAACAGATATGTGTTAAATACCAACTATAAAAAAGTACTAATACATATACATATATCCACTCTTTTTTAGATTCTTTTCCCATATAGCCCATTGCAGAGTACTGAGTAGAGTTCCCTGTGCTATACAGTAGGTCCTTATTAATTATCTGTTTTATATATAGTAGTGTGTATATGTCAATCCCAATATGTATATATATAACAGATTCACATTGATGTACACCTGAAACGAATACAACATTGTAAATCATCTATACTCTAATTAAAAAAAGAATGTTTTGAGAAGACTACAGAAGAGCCAGTTTTAATGTGGATGTTGAAAAAGGAATAAATAAGCAACATTTAAAAATTTTTTAAAAAAATTATTAATGATGGGTGCCACCAGCAAAGTGTGTGATGAAGTTACAGCCCTTACCCATAAGCAGTTCTTCTCATTCATACTCACCCAGGCCTTATTCCAAGATGGGAGCCATTTGTAGGTTTTATATGCTGGAGATTATGGGAACCATGGAGGCTACAGTATTGGGAAAATGTGTTCCTGGCTTTTTGAACCCCTCATATTTAATTTGTTGTCCCTACCCTGCTGAAAACAGCAAGGAATTAAAGATTAAGAAGTAGACCTTGGAAAGTCAGAAACCTATATTAAATGGCTCAGTTCCCCTCGAGAAGGGGACGATGACCACTGTGAGTTCCAGCTGTGTGGGTGTGGAGTCTGTTGTTAAGACTACACTTAATGATTTGTGATACATGTTTAAGTGGTAGCTGAGATTTTTACAGATCTTTTCAAGAAGAAATTTTTACAGATCTTTTCAAGAAGAGATTTTTATTCCAGGTGTACTTTTCTTCATATCCTGTCTCCTTTCTTTCTCCCTCCTTTTTACTGTTACACTCTGCATAACTTCAAAGATATAATCCTTTTCCTTATATAAAAATTTTAGAAGTTTATAAATAAATATACCCACAAAAACAACAGGATGGACCCTCCTTTTTACAGTTAGGTTTATGAAAATATAGAGGAAAATAACTTAGTTGGAACTAGATTGATTCTATTATGCTAGGGATAGAAAAGGCAGAGAGAAGTGAATTTGCATAGTGTTTTCATATGACACATAAAGTTCAAGTTACTCCCATAGGGACTTGTCAGTCCTGAAGGATATTTTTTACATAGGGTGGAAATTTACTACTGTATTACTGATAACCTCCTACGGTTTGTCCCAGGCCATATCTACTCTTCTAGGCATCTCTGACCCAGTATAAGTTACAATCAGAGGGGAATTTCCTTATTTGATGTCTTGTCACTTCAGTGACTTTATAAGTAGAAATGAAAGAACCCAGAAAAGTTTTGAAAAAAATTTTAGTTCTTCCTGGCAATTACATATTCTTTTTTCTGTATGTCATTTGTACATGATAAACTCTTATTACCTTAGGAACAAATACGAAACAGTTCTCTGGAAAAAGGAATTTGATTTTGGGTCAACATCTTGGAGAATACTTTTTTTTTCCTCTGGTAGCTCCATGATAAAATGTATGTTCAATATAACTGAGGAGAAAGACTACAAATATTGCTTCTGATTCATGTGTGTCCCTCTGTATAAGTACAATGAAGGTAAAATTTGAGTAATTAAGAGTATAACACTTTAATACTTAAACAAATTTTATACTATGGACAAACATCTAGAAATTTACTTCAAATTTCCACTGATTTTCCTATATAGAAACAGGTACTGTCATATTCCTTTTCTGAAAAGTAAAAAAGGGAGCGACCATGAACAAATGTTTCATGGGTCATTGATTATAAGACTCAAGAAGATTGTGTGTGTGTGGGTGTAGGTATGTAAGAAAGAACAAAAGAAAGAGAGGGACAGAGAGAAAGAGACAGAGACAGACAGGGAGACAGAAAAAGAGGTGTTTGAAGGAGGAGAAAGAAGAGTGGTAAATAAAAAGTACACATCTATACTTAAAGTATAGACTTTGGTCTAAAATAATGCAAAGTAGAAAAACATGGCTATAAGGGAATACTAGGGAGAAAGAGATTGGTTAGATAGGATATTTTCCTTAGTAATTTTTTTTTAAATTTCTTTTGGCTGCATTGGGTCTTCATTGCTGTGTGTGGGCTTTCTCTTGTTGCAGTGGGTGGGGGCTAATCTTCATTGCGGTGCACAGGCATCTCATTGTGGCAGCTTCTCTTATTGCAGAGCATGGGCTCTAGGTGCACGGGCTTAAGTAGTTGTGGCTTGTGGGCTCGGTAGTTGTGGCTCACGGGCTCTAGAGTGCAGGGTCAATAGTTGTTGCACACAGGCTTAGTTGCTCTGTGGCATGTGTGATCTTCCTGGACCAGGGCTCAAACCCATGTCCCCTGCATTGGCAGGTGGATTCTTAACCACTGCACCACCAGGGAAGCCCTGTACATAGTAATTTAAAAATTCTATAGTTATGCCTTTATTTCCTAAGGTACATGAATAGGTTCTGGTCCAAAATTTTACCTCAATTTATAATTTGGATGTGATTTTTCTGTTTTCCTTCATATAACTGTCAAGATGATCATACTGTTGATAAGAAGGATTAGGTAAAATTAATATAATTATTTGTATTATATTATTATAATTATTAGGGCAATGAATTAGACCAGAATCATCCTTTAAAAAGTTTTAAAGTACTGTAAATTAAATCTATTCAAGCATTTTGCCATAAAAGAATGAAAAACAGAGACCAGAGACCTTTAAGATGGCAGAGGAGTAAGACATGGAGATAACCTTCCTCCCCACAAATACATCAGAAATACATCTACATGTGGAACAACTCCTACAGAACACCTACTGAATGCTGGCAAAAGACCTCAGACTTCCAAAAAGGCAAGAAACTCCCCACGTACCTGGGTAGGGCAAAAGAAAAAAGAATAAACAGACAAAAGAATAAGGACGGGACCTGCACCTTGGGGAGGGAGCTGTGAATGAGGAAAGGTTTCCACACACTAGGAAGCCCCTTCGCGGGTGGAGATGGGAGGTGGGCGGGGGAGGAGAAGCTTCGGAGCCACAGAGGAGAATGCAGCAACAGGGGTGCAGAGGGCAAAGCAGAGAGATTCCTGCACAGAGGATCGGTGCTGACCAGCACTCACCAGCATGAGAGGCTTGTCTGCTCACCCACCGGGGCAGGTGGGAGCTGGGAGCTGAGACTCGGGCTTCGGAGATCAGATCCCAGGGAGAGGACAGGGGTTGGCTGTGTGAATACAGCCCAAAGGGGGCTAGTGCACTACAGCTAGCCGGGAGAGAGTCCGGGAAAAAGTCTGGAACTGCCTGAGAGGCAAGAGACCATCGTTTCAGGGTGCGTGAGGAGAGGGGATTCAGAGCACCGCCTAAACGAGCTCCAGAAACTGGCACAAGCCACGGCTCTCAGCGCAGACACCAGAGATGGGCATGAAATGCTAAAGCTGTTGCTGCAGCCACCAAGAAGCCTGTGTGCAAGCACAGGTCACTATCCACACTTCCCCTACTGGGAGGCTGTGCAGCCTGCCACTGCCAGGGTCCTGTGATCCAGGGACAACTTTCCCGGGAGAACACACGGCACACCTGAGGCTGTTGCAATGTCACACTGGCCTCTGCCTCTGCAGGCTCGCCCCACATTCCATACTCCTCCCTCCACCCGGCCTGAGTGAGTCAGAGCCCCCTAATCAGCTGCTCCTTTACCCTGCATCTGTAGAATACCTGAATAGACAACAAATCATCACAAAATTGAGGCGTTGGACTTTGGGAGTAACTGTAGACCTGGGGTTTGCTTTCTGCACCTAATTTGTTTCTGGTTTTATGTTTATCTTAGCTTAGTATTTAGAGTTTATTATCACTGGTAGATTTGTTTATTGATTTGGTTGCTCTCTTCCTTTTATTTAAATAAATAAATAAATATATTTTTTCCTTTTTCTCTTTTTGTGAGTTTGTATGTACATGCTTCTTTGTGTGATTTTGTCTGTATAGCTTTGCTTTTACCATTTGTCCCAGGGTTCTTTCTGTCCGTTTTTTTTTTTTTTTAAGTATAGGTTTTAGTGCTTGTTATCATTGGTGGATATATTTTTTGGTTTGGTTGCTCTCTTCTTTCTTTTCTTTCTTCCTTCCTTCCTTCCTTCCTTCCTTCCTTCCTTCCTTTCTTTCTTTCTTTCTTTCTTTCTTTCTTTCTTTCTTTCTTTCTTTCTTTCTTTCTTTCTTTCTTTCTTTCTTTCTTTCTTTCTTTCTTTCTTTCTTTCTTTCTCCCTTTCCTTCTGAGCCTTGAGGCTGACAGGATCTTGGTGCTCCAGGCATGTGTCAGGCCTGTGCCTCAGAGGGGGGAGAACCAAGTTCAGGACATTGGTCCATGAGAGACCTCCTGGATCCACATAATATCAAACAGCAAAGGCTCTCCCAGAGACCTCCATCTCAACGCTAAGACCCAGCTCCACTCAATGACCAGCAAGTTACAGTGCTCGACACCCTATGCCAAACAAATAGCAAGACAGGAACACAACCCCACCCATTAGCAGAGAGGCTTCTTAAAATCATAATAAAGTCACAGACACCCCAAAACACACCACCAGACCCAGTCTGGCCCACCAGAAAGACAAGATCCAGACTCATCCACCAGAACACAGGCACCAGTCCCATCCACTAGGAAGCCTACACAACCCACTGAACCAACTTTAGCTACTGGGGGAAGACACCAAAAACAATGGGAACTACGAACCTGCAGCCTGTGAAATGGAGACCCCAAACACGGTAAGTTAAGCAAAATGAGAAGACAGAGAAAAGCACAGCAGATGAAGGAGCAAGGTAAAAACTCACCAGACCAAACAAATGAAGAAGAAATAGGCAGTCTACCTGAAAAATAATTCAGAATAATGATAGTAAAGATGATCCAAAATCTTGCAAATAAAATAGAGAAAATACATGAAGTGTTGAACAAGAACTTAGAAGAACTAAAGAGCAAACAAACAATGATGAACAACACAATAAATGAATTTAAAAATTCTCTAGAAGGAATCAATAGCAGAATAACTGAGGCAGAAGAACGGATAAGTGACCTAAAAGATAAAATAGTGGAAATAACTACCATAGAGCAGAATAAAGAAAAAAGAATGAAAAGAATTGAGGACAGTCTCAGAGACCTCTGGGACGTTAAATGCACCAACATTCGAATTATAGGTGTCCCAGAAGAAGAAGAGAAAAATAAAGGGAATGAGAAAATATTTGAAGAGATTGTAGTTGAATACTTCCTTAATATGGGAAGGAAATAGTCAATCAAGTCCAGGAAGTGCAGAGAGTACCATACAGGATAAATCCAAGGGGAAACACACCAAGACACATACTAATCAAACTATCAAAACTTAAATACAAAATAAAAAAAAAAAAGCAGCAAGGGAAAAACAACAAATAACATACAAGGGAATCCCCAGAAGGTTGACAGCTGATCTTTCAGCAGAAAATCTGCATGCCAGAAGGGAGTGGCAGGACATATTTAAAGTGATGAAAGAGAAAAACCTACAACCAAGGTATCTCTGCTCAGCAAGGATCTCATTCAGATTCAACGGAGAAATTAAAACCTTTACAGACAAGCAAAAGCTAAGAGATTTCAGTGTGACAAACCAGCTTTACAACAAATGCTAAAGGAACTTCCCTAGGCAGGAAACACAAGAGAAGGAAAACAACTACAATAACAAACCCAAAAGAATTAAGAAAATGGTAAGAGGAACATACATATCGACCGGTACCTTAAATGTAAATGGATTAACTACTCCCACCAAAAGACATAGACTGGCAGAAAGGATACAAAAACAAGATCTGTATATATGTTGTGTACGAGAGACCCACTTCAGACCGAGGGACACATACAGACTGAAAGTGAGAGGATAGAAAAAGATATTCCATGTAAGTGGAAATCAAAGAAAGCTGGAGTAGCAATTCTCATATCAGACAAAATAGACTTTAAAATAAACACTGTTACAAGAGACAAAGAAGGACACTACATAATGATCAAGGGATCAGTCCAAAAGAAGACATAACAGTTGTACATATTTATGCACTCAACGTAGGAACACTTCAATACATAAGGCAAATGTTAGCCATAAAAGGAGAAATCAACAGTAACACAATCATAAGAGGAGACTTTAACACCCCACTTCCACCAATTGATAGATCATCCGAAATGAAAATAAATAAGGAAACACAAGCTTTAAATGATACATTAAACAAGATGGACTTAATTGATATTTATAGGACATTCCATCCAAAAACAACAGAATACACTTTCTTCTCAAGTGCTCATGGAATATTCTCCAGGATAGATCATATCTTGGGTCACAAATCAACCTTTGGTAAATTTAAGAAAATTGAATTTGTATCAAGTATCTTTTCTGACCACAATGCTATGAGAGTAGATATCAATTACAGGAAAAAAATCTGTAAAAAATACAAACACATGGAGGCTAAGCAGTAGACTACTTAATAACCAAGAGATCACTGAAGAAATCAAAGAGAAAATTTAAAAAAAATACTTAGAAACAAATGACAATGAAAACACGACAACCCAATACCTATGGGATGCAGGAAAAGCAGTCCTAAGAGGCAAGTTTATAGCAGTACAATCCTACCTCAAGAAACAAGAAACATCTCAAATAAACAATCAAAACTTACATCTAAAGCAATTAGAGAAAGAAGACAAAAATCCCCCAAAATTAGCAGAAGGAAAGAAATCATAAATATAAGATCAGAAATAAATGAAAAAGAAAGGAAGGACATTATAGCTAAGATCAATAAAACTAAAAGCTCGTTCTTTGAGAAGATAAACAAAACTGATAAACGGCTAGCCAGACCCATCAAGAAAAGAGGAGAAAACTCAAATCAGAGGAAGTAGAAATGAAAAAGGAGATGTAACAACTGACACTGCAGAAATACAAAGGATCATGAGAGATTACTACAAGCAACTCTATGCCAATAAAATGGACAACCTGGAAGAACTGGAGAAATTCTTAGAAATGCACAATGTTTAGAGATTGAACCAGGCAGAAATAGAAAATATGAACAGACCAATTACAAGCACTGATATTGAAACTGTGATTAAAAATCTTCCAACAAACAAAAGCCCAGGACCAGATGGCTTCACAGGCGAATTCTATCAAACATTTAGAGAAGAGTTCACACCTACCCTTCTCAAACTCTTCCATAATATAGCCGAGGGAGGAACACTCCCCAACTCATTCTACAAGGCCACCATCACCCTGATACCAAAACCAGACAAAGATGTCACAAAGAAAGAAAACTACAGGCCAATATCACTGATGAACATAGATGCAAAAATCCTCAACAAAATACTAGCAAACAGAATCCAACAGCACGTTAAAAGGATCATACAACATGGTCAAGTGGGGTTTATCCTGGGAATGCAAGGATTCTTCAATATATGTCAATCAATCAATGTGATAAACCATATTAACAAATTGAAGGATAAAAACCATATGATCATCTCAATAGGTGCAGAAAAAGCTTTTCACAAAATTCAACACCCATTTATGATAAATACCCTCTGGAAAGTAGGCATACAGGGAACTTACCTCAAAATAATAAAGGCCATATATGACAACGCCACAGCCAACATTCTTTTCAAAGGTGAAAAACTGAAACCATTTTCTCTAAGATCAGGAACAAGACAAGGTTCCCCACTCTCACCACTATTATTCAACATAGTTTTGGAAGTTTTAGCCACAGCAATCAGAGAAGAAAAAGAAATAAAAGGAATCCAAATTGGAAAAGAAGCAGTAAAGCTGTCACTGTTTGCAGATGACATGATCCTATACATAGAGAATCCTAAAGAGGCTACCAGAAAACTACTAGGGCTAATCAATGAATTTGGTAAAGTGGCAGGATACAAAATTAATGCACAGAAATCTCTTGCATTCCTGTCCACTAGTGATGAAAAATGTGAAAGAGAAATTAAGGAAACACTCCCATTTACCATTGCAACAAAAAGAATAAAATACCTAGGAATAAACCTACCTAAGGAGACAAAAGACCTGTATGCAGAATACTGTAAGACACTGATGAAAGAAATTAAAGATGATACAAACAGATGGAGAGATATACCATGTTCTTGGATTGGAAGAATCAACATTGTGAAAATGACTATACTACCCAAAGCAATCTATAGATTCAATGCAATCCCTATCAATCTACCAATGGCACTTATCACAGAAGTAGAACAAAAAATTTCACAATTTGTATGGAAAAACAAAAGACTCTGAATAGCCAAAGCAATCTTCAGAAAGAAAAACTGAGCTGGAAGAATTAGGCTCCCAGACTTCAGACTCTACTACAAAGCTACAATAACCAAGACAGTATGGTACTGGCACAAAAACAGAAATGTAGATCCATGGAATAGGATAGAAAGCCCAGAGATAAACCCACACACATATGGTCACCTTATTTTTGATAAAGGATGCAAGTATATACAATGGAGAAAAGACAGCCTCTTCAATAAGCGGTGCAGGGAAAACTGGACAGCTACATGTAAAAGAATGAAATAGAACACTCTCTAACACCATACACAAAAATAAACTCAAAATGGATTAAAGACCTAAATGTATGGTCAGACCCTACAAAATCCTTAGAGGAAAACATAGGCAGAACACTCTGTGACATAAATCACAGCAAGATCCTTTTTCACCCACCTCTTATAGAAATGAAAATAAAACAAAAATAAACAAATGGGACCTAATGAAACTTAAAAGCTTTTGCACAGCAAAGGAAACCAGAAACAAGACCAAAAGACAACCCTCAGAATGGGAGAAAATATTCGCAAATGAAGCAAATGACAAAGGATTAATATCCAAAATATATATGCAGCTCAATATCAAAAAAACAAACAACCCAATAGAAAAATGGGTAGAAGTCCTAAATAGAGATTTCTCCAAAGATATACAGATTGCCAACAAACACATGAAAGGGTGTTCAACATCACTAATCATTAGAGAAATGCAAGTCAAAACTACAATGAGGTATCACCTCACACCGGTCAGAATGGCCATCATCAAAAAATCTACAAACATTAAATGGTGGAGAGGGTGTGGAGAAAAGGGCAGCCTCTGGCACTGTTGGTAGGAATGTAAATTGTTACAGCCACTATGGAGAACACTATGGAGGTTCCTTAGAAAACTAAAAATAGAACTGCCATAAGACTCAGCAATCCCACTACCTGGAATATACCCTGAGAAAACCATAATTCAAAAAGAGTCATGTACAACAATGTTCATTGCAGCTCTATTTACAATAGCCAGGACATGGAAGCAACCTAAGTGTCCATCAACAGATGAATGGATAAAGAAAATGTGGCACATATGTACAATGGAATATTACTCAGCCATAAAAAGAAACAAATTTATTTGTAGTGAGGTGGATGGACCTAGTCTGTCATACAGAGTGAAGTAAGTCAGAAAGAGAAAAGCAAATAATGTATGCTAACACATATATATGGAATCTAAAAAATATTAAAAAAAAAGCTTATGAAGAACCTAGGGACAGGACAGGAATAAAGATGCAGATGTAGAGAATGGACTTGAAGACACAGGGAGGACAAAGGGTAAGCTGGGACAAAGTGAGAGAGTGGCATGGACATACATACACTATGAAATATAAAACAGATAGCTAGTGGGAAGCAGTTGCATTGCACAGGGAGATCAGCTCAGTGCTTTGTGACCACCTAGAGAGGTGGGATAAAGAGGGTGGGAGGGAGACACAAGAGGGAGAAGATATGGATATATATGTATATGTATAGCTGATTCACTTTATTATAAAGCAGAATCTAACACACCATTGTAAATCAATTATAATCCAATAAAGATGTTTAAAAAAAGAGTGTCTAAAGTGAGCCTATAAAGAGACACATTCAAAATTTGAAAGCATTCTTTTCATATTGAAATATCTAGTAATATTTTTCATATAAGAAAATCAATTTCCTAGAATAAATCTTTTTCTAATTTTTTAAAGCTTACCTATTAGGGCAAGAAACTGACCCAATTTCTGATACATAGCTCTGTAACGTATTAATAAACTCATTCAGGACTCTTCTTCTCTGCTTGTTCAAATCTTGAAATAAAAAATTTCTTTTATACCGACTGATTTCTGGTGGATCCCAGTATATTTATAGGCCTAGCATGAATTTTGAGGCTTTAAAATGCTTTCCAATATATTTTAGTATAAATAGGACGTTTGATTTTGAGTTCCTTGATATTTGGGATTAACATATAGAGCAATATTTGGCTCATAGTAGGTACTCAATAAGTGTTTGTGGAAAGAATGAAATTTTCAAATTAAATATTCTAGAGGGACTGGTTAGCTTTGATTTGCTCCATAAAAATAAGCTGCTTTCCTAAACTTATATACTACTTTGCAACTTTCTGCTATAAGTCATAACTAACCTCAGCCCTCTTCAGTATATAGATGTACCTGAACCAATTGACCACCAATTCTACAAAAAATGATTTAAAAACTGTCCAAGGATTATTCCTCTGGAAAAGTATATCAAATATTTGTTGGTATTCAAATTAAAATGTCATTCACACATAAAAGTTAAACTTTACCAAATTTTACAAAATTAAAAGTGAAAACAAAGCACCTAGTTTTATTACTGTTGTTGAATTGGAAACCCAGACAAGCTACTGCACTGCTGACATTCTGGCCAAGGCCAGGTTCAATCAACAGCCAACACCATGAGCACTGCAGCTAGAATGCTGATTAGGTGGGCATACCCACCTCCTACCCCAGAAAACATGTAGGCACCAGAGGCCCCAGATACATATTAGAGAAGAGGTTCATAACTTGGAGAGGAGCAACTGGTCTCCCATATTTCCACTTATTTGTATATAGAGATGAAACTTGAGATGAACCCTTAATATTTATAAATATCCAAATAATTGTAATAAACCACTTAAAATGTATACTTTCTAGATTATGAAAATAAATTTTCCTGGAACATTAATTACCTGTTGTTTCAGGGAATGTAAATAAGCAGATTCCTTGAGATACAGTATTAGACCTCCTGGGTTCCATGCTTGCCCTTCCTTGATGAGTTGGTGTCTGGTCTACTATGGAATACTCCTAAAACTCTTGTAGATTATATAATTTAAAGAGATTATAAATATCACTCATTCACTTATTCTTTAAATCATTCACCAGATATTGAGAGTCTTAATGGGTTTGTACTGAGGGTAGAGAAGTGAAAAAGACAGAAATAGCCTCTCTTCATGGGATGAGCATGAAAAAGTTCTTACACATAAAAAACTGTTATGAAGGCAAAGCCTAAGGCACTATCATTGGATATAAAAGTTGGAAGGAATAAATAAGGAAAACAGAAATGCACAGAATGTGGATTTTTCTCGTGGCCTTTTTAAAGCTCTTTCATGACACCCTTCAGGGGGATGTCACTGATCACAGTCCAACTCCCCAGCCTGGGCTAAAGGCTCCATCTCTGTCCTTGTTTAGTGTTTTGTGCCCATGTTTGTACTATTTCATTGCCTTCACAATGTTATTAGAAATGATCTCTTCATGTATTTTTCTCATACAGTTCATGAGGGCAGTGACAGATATTATTCATCTTTCAATCCCAATCACTAACAATTTATTTATTTATTTATTTTAATAATTTATGGAATACCTTTTATAGATACTGCACTAAGATTAGTATTATACACAGTCTCCATTGACATACCCAGATTGTGCACAACATCAGTGCACACACAAGTCTCATAAGGTAGTCTTCTGGATGGGTGCTGCTTACATGGTTTTGACTCCTGTCAGTCACTAACAATTTAATTGAATAAGTAGACTGATTGATTTGCAGAAGGTTGAGTTTGGGGGAGGAGGCGTGATGAAGAGGAAAAGCTTCATTTTTGGGGGAACAGGAAGACTGAATTCTACTGTTAGGCTGCTATGAACAAGTTTGTTGTGGGAACTGAAAAGAAGAACATGACATGAACTTGGGTGTGTGCTTTGGGCACTGAGTTTTGGCAGATGCTTTTGGTACCCTGCATCTCTTCTTCTTAGCCCACCTCTGATTTCAGCCACAGCTTTGCTGGACAGTCCCTGGGAGTTCAGACTCATCTCCTGCTGGCAGATGTGTCCTGTTTTCCTGGGAATTGGCTCAGGAAAGTTCAGACTGGAAGTAGCAGGACTTTATGTCCCTGGGAGCAACTCTTAACCAAAGATGATGGGAAGCTGCTGGAGAAATGCTTCTGCCTCTTGGCCTTTAGGGGATGATTCTGAGACCTCAAAGAGGCCTTTGTTTCTCTTTTCAGTGGTCCTGGCAGAATCTAACCCTCCTTTATGATAATGAAGCCTTATATTCCCTTTTCTTTTTCTTTTCTCATTCTTTTGCTCCCTCATTCCTGCTTCCTGGGATCTCATTTCAAAGAAATACCCAAGTCCAAGTCCTCATCTTAGACTATTCTGTCAGGGAAACCCAAACCAAGACACCAGCCAAGTAGCAGAAGTCTTAGACTATTAGTAACCTAATGTGGCCAGTACTTTTCTGCTCCAGGTTTCCATATAACACCCAATATGATTTCCCTAACAGCCTGCATGCACTTCCTTATTTACGGGTAGGTCCAGCCAAGGACAACCTGACTGATATTTTTTGTCTTACAACATCTTTCCTCTATTTGCTATGTAATATTTATGTCATTTTGCTATTTGTCTCATTTGTTGACAGTGAACTCTGGCCAGTAAACACACACAAACCCATGTAGTTGCCTAAGGAACAAACTCACCCAGCTGTACTTGGAAGCCTTTATAATTTTCAATGGCAGGGACCATAAGCGACAAGATTTCAAGAATCCTCAAGAAGAAGAATGTGTGAGCTAAGTATTCCCAAGACCTTCAGCTGTCTGGAGTTCTCTGCTCTTTCAAATACAAATACAATAACTGAGACCCTCCTACACAAATGCAGTAAATGATATAATCAGTCTAATTCCCTTCCTTTTATTTCCCAGGTAAGAGAGTGAAGGAGAATGGGTACAAGATGCCCTTGGCTCATTTATTCTTCCATTTGCCATGCCTCCCAAGCTCCCAATATCCATTTCCTATCTAACTTTCTTCAACTCTGTATCTATCATCTTGCTGTACCTGTGTCCTGCCCACACTAGTTCATTCAAAGACAGGTGAACAGAACAGTCACCTGTCCTCTGTTCCTTTGAGTTTCACCAGCCCAGAGCTGCTATGGAGATTTTTATGTGAAGTCTTGGAGATAGTGGTGAGGAATTAAAGCACAAATCAGCAAAGAACCTAAATTCGCATAAGTGAATCACTTTGCCTCAAGTTCATCAGCCATTTCTCCTCTACGAGATTCTTACTTTTTGTCCTTTTTTTTGGCTCCTGGCCTGCTGATGTTTTTGTGGGTCTTCTCTCTCACTCTACAGTCTTTTTTCCCCTCCTCTTTACTCCAAGTCCCCAAATTCACCTCGACCTCATTTTAACGAAAAAAATTTAAAAAATGTTATTATTGCATGTGGAATTTACTGATAATTTGTTAAATGGAACAATTTAGCTCCCTCTTTGTCAACCTCCTCATTCCAGACTCTGCCCCAGACATCGTCTTTTAAAGTCCCAATAATATATCCCCTCAAACAAAATTCCAGTTTTCAATGCATATTTAGCAATCCAAGAATTGATAGAAACTGAAAACTCACAGCTTTTCTTGAACTGTTTAAAGATAAAATTCTTAGGTTGTCTCAAGGTCAAAGTGCTACTCATAGCTCCTTGACCAGGGGCTTTTGTTAAAGGAAGTAGGGCAAATGCAGACTTCTTTACCCATCCCCAGAATAGAAAATCCAAGGGTCAGATTTACCCATCTGCCCCTCCCTCTTGACCTAATACAGCTCCTACTGCCAAATTTGGGGTGTGGTCCCCTTGACAGCCCTACTTTTTGTCTCTGGAGGGTTCTCAGGTACATATCATGGGAAGGGACTGGAACTGATAGTGAACTTGAAAATTATTAGGGTCAGAAAAGGAGTTTTTGAGTTATACAACATATATCTATCTATCTATCTATGTATCTTTGAATTGGGCCTGGGATGCTACATTGACTGCCCTCTGGTGCCGTATCATGAAGCCAATATGATCCTTCTAAAATTTAGCAAGCCAGACTCTAGCTTCCAGGGATAAGTGAGGTAGGAGAAGCAGGGAATTGATGGTGCTAACTTAAAGGAGTGTTATTCAGATCTTTAGATTCTTTCTCTGAATACATTTCCAGCCCCATTCTCTTTCTCCTTCCTTTCTAAGACTCCAACAACACATAAGTTAGAGATCTTGTTATGGTTCCACAGGTCCCTGAGGTTCTGCTCATTTTTCCCCTCAGTCTATCTGCTCTCTGTTTTCAGACTGGGAAATTTCTATTGTTCTATCTTCAAGTTCACTGATTCTTTCTTCTATCTTCTCTATTCTGCTGTTGAGACTATCCATTACTTTTTTGTTATTATATTTTTCAATTCTAAAATTTCCATTTGATTCTTCTTTATATTTTTTATATCTTTGCTGAGACTTTCTATGCTTTTATTTGTTTCAAGTATGTTCATAATTGCTTGTTGAAGCAGTCCTATGATTTCTGCTTTCACATCATTGTCAGATATTTCTAACCTCTGTGTCTTCTTGGTGTTGATGTTTGTTTATTATCTTTTCTCATTCATGTTGAGATTTCTTTTTTTTTAGGTTAATGTTTATTTGTAAACAAACAATCTCCCCCAACCCCCAAAACCCCAAAAACTTTGATGAACTTTGCCTCTTTCGAGAGTGAATATTCTCTTTTGAGGTGATGGAAATTGCATGAGTAAAGGAAAATCTGACTGGCTTTGGTAATTAAAGAGTGTAAGAAAGTCAGGATTTCTTACAGCTATTTTAGTAGGCAGTGTGCTTCCACTTGGGGAATAATGACACAAGAAAATGTTGAGATTTCCTTGGTTCCTAGTAGGATGAGTGATTTTTGGTGAAAACCTGGATGTTTTGGGTGTTCTGTTATGAGACTCTGGTGTTTATTTAAAGCTTCTGTTACAGCAGGCCTCCTCTGACTCTACTCTGGTAGTTGCAGGGGGGCCCTGCCTTGTTACTACCAGCTGGGAGTAGAAGTCCAAGTTCCCCACAGACACATGTAAGGAAGTTGCTCCTCAACACTGCTAGGTGTGGGTGGGAGTTCTGGATTTTTGCTAAGCCTCCGATGATATTACCCTGGTTTGGAGGGGCCAGAGTGCCTTGTTACTGCTCCCCACGTGACCTCTTTCAACACCATGGGTACGAGGGTATCCTTCTTACCTATAGGTAGTGATGAACGTCCTGACTTTCCTCTAGGCTTCCTCTGACACACATAGTGGGGAGAGATAAAGGTGGGTTTGGAAGTCCACCCTCCCCACTGACACTACCAGGATGGGGTTGGGGTGGGGGTGGGGCCTAACATGAAAATCTGCTCCCAAGTGCAGATTCTCTGACACAACTTTGGTGGAAGGGTGGGTGCCTCATTCCTTGCCTTCCACCCTGACAAGGGTGGAAGTCTAAGTAGACACTTTGCCTTTGCTGGTGGGAGCAGGATGGGGGGGGAGACACATTTTTTTCTGAGATATTTAGCTAGAGTAGAATGGTATTTTCTGAAGAATTTCTGTCTTGCTGGGATGCTCCTTTTGGATAAGGGGAGCAAGCTTTTCTTTGGGAGTTTTTTTTTTCTGGTGCCCATTTGTGTTTCTGGGTTGCTAGCTTCTCCAGATAGAAGTTTGGAATACACAAGGCAAAGAAAACCCAGAAAAAAAATCCAAACCTAGAGAGCTCACTGTTGTGTCTTTCCATGGGTCCTGAGGCCCCTAGCCAGTTTACTTTCTTCTCTTCACCTTTATCTTCATCTTCTTATATGACGTCCGCCCAACCCACCACCACTTTTCCACTGTAGTTAGCAGAAGGAATAGGGAAAATTATATCTAGTCCATTTTTCCAGAAGTAGAAAGTCTCTGACATCTTTTAAGATAGACTAGCTTCCAGGCTTTGCTCAGCGCTGACCTATCTAGCCAACCTTTGAGTTTTCAAGGCTCAGTCGGCTCTCCCCAGACTCTCACTGTCTGGTTACCCGCTGTAGTCTTAATACCAAGCCACTCAGAGGATTATATGGCTACATAATAGGTGTGCTTTTTCCAGCCCAGGCTGCTATTTCATGAATTCCCCACTCTGCCCTTATATCGTCATGTATGTATCTTTTCATGTACTTCCTCTAGGTCCTTCCCAGTGTCTAGTCTATCTCTGCACTTTGTTGAAAATTTGAATAAAATTCTCTATAGCTTGGAGAATGAGTACCAAAAGGGATAAGAATGAGTACCAAAAGGGATAAAAATAACCTCAGTTATGTTATGATTTGACATTCTCTAATATTTGTTCAAGTCAAATTTAAAGTTATCATTTAGTGATTTCATTTTTAAATGGGTTTACTTGAATATTATAAACAACTATTTTCTAGAAATAAAAAGCTTTGATTTTCTTTGTAAGAAAACCATTGTGCATGTGCTATATTGCTGAATAGTAGAGAAAGACTAAATAATGTTGAGAATAATAGAATAAATGAAAAAAATTTAGCTTACAAACTGTCTCTGTCTTGTTAAAAAACTACTTGTATATTTTAAATGTCAAATGTCTCAATACTTGCCATTACTGTTTTTTTCCTGGCATTGAGATTTTAAAAAGTCAGACAGGAAGAATGTGAAAGAGAATGGTTGCTAATGCAGAAAGTGTGTTTAACCCCAGAACCCTAATATCAATTAAACTAATATTATGACTTCATGATTTTCTTTCAAAAATAATTTCCCCTCTCTAAACCATTTCTGACAAGCTACTTCTTGCTACCAGCCATGTCTCAAGGGATATGTACTGACTAGAAATTTTGAGCATCTATAAAAGCATTTATTGAATTTTTGAATAATTAGGTTAAAAACCAACAATAAGCAATCATCATTTTCATGTTTGTTGAACATTTGTTCCTAGTTGAACCACAAACTTCAGCTACAAAATTCTGAAGAAAGGGTAATGTTTTTTGCAAGGATAATACATTTGTAGTCACTAAAAAACAAATAAACCAACCAATCAACCAAACAAACATCAACTAAAAACAAATCAAACATGAAAATGACATTAGAACAAGTCCAATATACCTGGAGGAAGAAAATTATAACAACAGTGTGTGTTAAACACAGTTCTTTTCTGAAGCGTTTATGTCCAACTTTTCTTTTTTATGCAAATTTCCTCCTTTAAACTTAGGATGGCTTAAGGGGAAGAGGGTTGATGTATCAATTTTTTCTTTTCCTTCACTTACAAAGGAAACCTGAGAGTGTGGAAAGATCTTCAAGTTTCACACCCTGCAACTACCTGTCCAATGAAGAACTTCCTCCTCGAGATCACGTCTGATTGAACAAGAGCAGGGGCAGAGAACTGCTGTCACTTTTATACAGGCTATTTTTTTTTTGTTAGCTGCAATGGTTGGAAAGTCTTTCCTCATTCTGAGCTGAACTGTTTCTCCATGTTCCAGTTTCCTCCTAGGGAGCACTTTTAAGCTCTCTTCCATAACATGGGCTTATAAATGTTTTTTTTTCTTCTGAACGTTAAATATTCTCAGGTTCTTCAGCAGTCCATTTTGGCTAGCTCTTCTAGACCGTTTATCATTGTAATAACCGCCTTCTTTTAGTGCCCCCTATAACAACATCTACTAAAATATGATGGGAAAAGTCGTTTTAAGAAAACTTCCATTCAGTTCAATTCAGAGAATAGTTATCAAGCACTTATGGTGTGCCAGACACTCTGTTGGGCCCTGGGGCTAAGTCAGTGAACATGGCCATCTGTCCTTCTGAAGATCACAGTTAGCAAATGCAGATATTCAATGAGTGATTACAGCTGTGATGAATGTTCTGGAAGAGGCTGTAAAGTTGTTTAAAGCAAGGCAAATTTAATTAATCCTGAAGAATCATGGAAGCCTTCTATGATGAAGAGATGTGTAAGGGAGGATTTGAAGTATAAGTAGAAATTAGTCAGGATACAAAGATCCAGGTAATGAAAATGATACATGGTGAAATGATACATGGGGAAGATGTGGGGTTGAGAGATGTCCCAAAGTCAAAGGGAAGAGAGTGTTTCAGAAGAGTATTCCAAGTTCTCATATCAGTGGAGAAGGTCCTGGGTGGTTGCCACCACAAGGAACTCAGTTGTTCAGAAAAGAGCAAACCTTTGACTCTCTCCTTTCTGTGTCAGGCTACCTAGCTTCCATACTGTTTCCTCTACTTATGTACACGTGGTTTTAACAACTGTCCCTGTTATGTGAACATACTGTCTCAAAAATAAAGGCTTTAAAGTTTTAATTGTTTAAAGAAGTGCTCAAGGCAGACAATCTTGCTTCTTTCTACTTAGCTATATTTTTGTGACACATGGCCAATTAGGTAAAGACCCAGAAGTGTTCAATGGATTTAGCAATAAGGAATTCATTGGTCACACTGCAAACAGCCCTTAGTGGCTTAGTGGGAAACGAAATCAGGTTGCAGTGGGTTTTGGAGTGAATAGGAGGTGAATAAGAGGTGAGTATAGTGGGTGAGTGCAGTGAGGTGAGTGCAGTGGGTTTCTCTAGTGAATACAGAGAATGCAGACATTCAAGAATCTTAGCTGTAGAGGAAAGAAAAGAGATAGGGTAAGTATCTAGAGGAAAAGAGGAATAAAGAAGTGTCAATGTTTTTGGAGAGGAAATTGGCAAGTTTAAATAATGCTGGAAGGGCATTACTATCTAGGTAAAGTAAGAAATATGGGGAAGAGTTTTCCCCAAGGAATGCTTTGTCTATGTCCTTTGTTTCCAGCTTGGTTGGGTAGACAAATTTAACATCTAAGTAACGTCTAGGATAAGACATCCTGTGATAAAGAACTTAGTTGTTTGATGAAAGAGAAAAAAAAGAAAAAAGAAAATTAGGTAGTATATACTGAGGTGATCGTACATTCGAAAGGTGGTAGCAAGCCTGGAGATCAACTTGGGCTGGAGCTTTAGAAGCAGAAATATTTGGGACTTCCTTGGTGGTCCAGTGGTTAAGACTCTGCACTTCCACTGTAGGGGGTGTGGGTTTGATCCCTGGTCAGGGAATTAAGATCCTGCATGCTGCACAGCCAGAAAAAAAAAATGTTGAAAAGATTTGGAAGCTTTCAATCAATTTGACTTTGGGCAAGTTATATAGCCTTTCCAAGCCTCTGATTTCTGTTTGTAAAAAGGGCATCATGATGCTGAACTCAATTTTTTTGTATGTGTTTGTGAAGAAGAGATAGTTTTTGTAAAGCTTCTACTATGGTCAATATACAATAAATAAGAGTTCATATAAAAATTTAATAGAACATGGTACTTGAAGGACAGAGTGACTATTACTCTATCATGCTTTGCACATAGTAGGTGTTCACTAAAAAAAATAACTGGGGAGAAGGAAGAAACGAGAAATGCATATTGTGAACAAATATGTGAAGCTAAAAGAACATATGTGAAGGCAGATGATGACAAATTAGCTGGGTCTATAATTCACGCAGCAACATTTCACTGTGTTCATGATATTAAGAAAATCTGGGATATTAGGTATTTGGAAGCTAATTCATAAACTGTCATTCATGGATTAGCTTCCAAAAACCTAATCATATTATCTGATTGTTAATCATATTATCTGTTATACGGACACAAATCTCAGTCCAAAATATACCAGATGTGTAAGAAACATAACTTTATTCTTCTACATAGCAACCACATTCTTCTTTGAATTTTCCATTCCCCAGGACATCAAACACTAAAATTGTCTCTCTTTTCTCTGACTTGTTTCTAAGTTCCAGGGAGATTTATGTAATTTCAAGGTATTGTAGGACCCATCTTGTCTGAGAGTGATCTGTTCACACAGATATTTGCCAATCAACCCAAGGTTCCATTTGGTCTTTCCTCACTGATACATGCAGGAAACTGTCAAGACAGCTCTCATTCTTGTTTACCCAGGGCTTCAAGTCCAGGGGCTCTCTCTGCTGCTTTCATGCCAGGCTTGAGATTTGAGGCATTATTCTATTGCTTCCATGCTATTCCCTGGTAAGGAAGTTTCCCTGGGACATATCTATGGCTTCATTTGCCTTAATGCTTAATCTGTGGCTTTATCGCATTTATGGGTTTATGATCTAAGAAAAGGAGCAAATATCCACATTTGTTCTCTGTCTCCTAAACCATATCAGGGTCTTGCCCTCTCACTGAAGTTCCAGTATAGAAAGCAGAGTCAGTAATTACCTTTCTTTAAACCACCATTCTTTGGCTTTCTTTGCTCTCCCCCAGCCTCGTAGAATGTTTTTCCAATCTTCAGGGAAAATCTCTCTCTATATAAATCTTGATGGCTTCCCTCAGAGTCAGTTTTGCTCCTAAAATAACTCTTTTATGGGTTTAAGATTTTGGAAAATATAAACCAAAAGCTTATAGGAAGTTTCTGTTTTCCACCCCACCTTGTCACACCCACATCCTCAGGAAATAACTAGAATAGACTATTTGCCTGAGTTGGGTGAACAGGTGGGAAAGGGAAAGAGAGAACTTTAAGGAAAAATCCATTTATATTTCAACCTCCTGTGATAATGACAGTGCATCACATTGCCTTACAATTTGCTACATAAATTATAAATAGTAAATTGATAAAGTCCTACATTGGTTACTTCAGTTTGATCAGTCTTCTACAGCCATGCACTTCAGCATGTGTTTATTCATCTGCATTCCTCATCCACATTGTTTGGGAAAAAAATTCTGGACAAATTCCTTTAACTCAACTGATGAAAAGTCCGATTAGTTGGAAGAAATGTGAGTTCTGGCAGTCACAATTCTGAGATTATAGTGGCAACATTTTAAGATGGCTTCGATGGGTCTCATGGCCCTTTTCACAAGGGAGATTACCACAATCCAGATTTTCTTCTCTTGGAAGAGTCTTGAAAAGTCAATATTGATTTTTGCCCAAGGATTCTTGGTCAATTCCCAAGGGCATAAAATTAGTTTTGGCAGTTTTGTGCTAAGAAGTGTAGCATATTCTATTTTCACTTACTTAAAATTTTATTCATATAAAAACAATTAACAGGCTTGTAGATTTCCAGTTTTAGTCAATGCCTTCATGGAAATAAATCCCTGATCTGTGCTATGCAGAATTGACAAAATATCAGAATGAGTTCCATTTGAAAGCAGATTTTCTAATCTAAGGAGTGTTATAGGGTTTGTAATTGCTTTTATTGTCCAGGCAGTTTCTCTCATCGATATCCTCTCCACACTGACTTCAAGATAGTTTATCATTCCCCAGAGATATTTATAGGATTTGATGTTCTAAAATCAATATTTTCATACATAGCACAATATATTTGGAGATTGGCAAGGTGATGGTTCATGGCATGAGTATACGATATTGCTTTTCTAAGTGTCCAAATAAATATTTTGTTCTAGATTTTGGATATAAACTTCCAGTGTTGCATAGAGGAATTCATAGTTAAGAGTAGTACAGCCCTTTGGGAGAGTTTCTAAAGAAGCTCATGATCTATACTAGTTGTACAAGAACAAGAGTGAGTGCGGCTATAAGATACTCATCATCCGTGCTAGCAGCAGAGCCGTTGTTAAACCATACTGCTATTCAAAGTGTGTGTGATGTTATTCTTGAACAATTGATGTCTCTGGGCCATCTGGCATTTCATGGTTGGGTCCTGCACCAGCATCATATGGTGAAGTGCCAGGGGCAGGAAACTGTGGCTTTTTTCATTGTACTTTGCTAACAAAGACTCAGAAGTCAGTAACTGCCTGACATTCCTGCAAGTGTCCCAGTTGGAGAGTCCACACTCAGACAATGAAATAATGAAAGGGTTGTGCAGTGAATGTGCATGTGTGTGTGTGTGCAGCACACAGAGTCACGCCAGGGATATGTGAAGGTCTGGTTTTCTTTCTGGAGCAGATCAGTTATAGAGTGGTGTGATTGCCAGCACACCACAGTTTGGAATGAGTGAAGTAATTCAAGCAGACAAATATTTTAAAATGTTAGAATTTCATTTTCTGTTTCCTTCCTGGCTCAGACACATGATGTATAACCTACACGAGATATCTAGAATAGTCAAATTCATAGAGTCAGAAAGTACACTGGTAGATGCCAGGGGCTGAGGGAGGCAGGGTGGAGGGGGGAAAGGGGTAGTTAGTGTTTAATGGGGACAGAGTTTCAGTTTAGGAAGGTGAAAAATTCGGGAGATGGATGATGGTGAGAGTAAATATGGCTAAAATAGTACGTTTTATATTATGTGACTTTTACCACAATAAAAACAACAACACAACAACAACAATAACAAAAAAGACAAAGGAGTCCTCTTGAATTCTGCCTCTGACTGTGTCTGATGTTAGTCCTGTAGTTAGGCCGCATTTACCGAGGACAACACACCAGGAATCC